>NC_090414.1:2935909-4403863 GCF_036365525.1 Heterodontus francisci
CTGTCACTCTCAAACACTCTCAGACACTATCTATCACTCTCTGACACTCTCTATCACTCTCTGACACTCTCTTTCGTTCTCTGACACTTTCTGACACTCTCAGACACTCTCTATCACTCTCTATCACTCTCTGACACTCTCTGACACTCTCAGAATCTCTCTCTCACTCTCTGACACTCTCAGACACTCTCTATCACTCTCTGACACTCTCTATCACTCTCTGACATTCTCAGACACTCTCTACCACTCTCTGACACTCTCTATCACTCTCTGACACTCTCTGACACTCTCTATCACTCTCTGACAATCATTGACACTCTCAGACGCTCTCTGTCACTCTCAGCCTCTCTCTATCACTCTCTATCACTCTCTGACACTCTCTATCACTCAAAGACACTCTGTGACACTCTCTATCACTCTCTATCACTCTCTGACTCTCTCTGACAAACTCAGACACTCTGTGACACACTCTGACACTCTCTGTCACTCTCAGACACTCTCAGACACTCTCTATCGCTTTCTGACACTCACTGACACTCTCAGACACTCTCTGTCACTCTCTGTCACTCTCAGACACGCTCAGATTCTCCCTATCACTCTCTGACACTCTCTATCTATCAGTCTCTGACACTCTCTATCGCTTTCTGACACTCAATGACACTCTCAGACACTCTCTGTCACTGTCTGTCACTCTCAGACACGCTCAGATTCTCTCTATCACTCTCTGACACTCTCTATCTATCAGTCTCTGACACTCTCTATCGCTCTCTGACACTCTCACATACTCTGACACTCTCTGACACTCTCAGACACTCTCAGACACTCTCTATCACTCTCCATCACTTTCTGACACTCTCTATCACTCTCTGACACTCACTGACACTCTCAGATACTCTCTGTCACTCTCTAACTCTCTCTGACACTCTCTATCACTCTCTGACACTCTCTGACATTCTCAGAGGCACTCTATCACTCTCTGACACTCACTGACACTCTCAGAAACTCTCTTTCACTCTCAGTCACTCTTAGACTCTCTCAGACGCTCTCTATCACTCTCTGACACTCTCTATCTCTCTGTGACACTCTCAATCGCTCTCTGACACTCTCTGACGCACTCAATCACTCTCTATCACTCTCTGACACACTCTGACACTCTCTATCACTCTATGACACTCTCTGACACTCTCTATCACTCTCTATCACTCTCTGACACACTCTGACACTCTCTCTCGCTCTCTATCACTCTCTTACACTCTCTTTCACTCTCTTTCACTCTCTGACTCTCTCTGACACACTCTATCACACTCTGACACTGTCTGACACTCTCTATCACTCAATGACACACTCTGAAACTCTCTATCACTCTATATCACTCTCTATCACTCTCTATCACTCTCTGACACTCACTGACACTCTCAGACACTCGCTGTCACTCTCAGACACTCTCTGTCACTCTCAGACACTCTCAGACACTCTCTATCACTCTCTGACACACTCTATCACTCTCTGACACTCTCTTTCGCTCTCTGAAACTCTCTGAAACTCTCAGACACTCTCTATCACTCTCTATCACTATCTGACACTCTCTGACATACTCAGACACTCTGTGACACACTCTGACACTCTCTATCACTCTATGACGCTCTCTGACGCTCTCTATCACTCTCTATCACTCTCTGACACTCTCTGACGCTCTCAGACACTCTCAGACACTCTCTATCACTCTCTGACACTCTCTTTCGCTCTCTGTCACTCTCAGACACTCACAGACACTCTCTATCACTCTCTGACAATCTATATCACTCTCTGACACTCTCTATCGCTCTCTGACACTCTCTGACACTCTCTATCACTCTATGACACTCTCTGACACTCTCTATCACTCTCTATCACTCTCTGACACACTCTGACACTCTCTCTCGCTCTCTATCACTCTCTTCCACTCTCTTTCACTCTCTGACTCTCTCTGACACACTCTATCACACTCTGACACTGTCTGACACTCTCTATCACTCAATGACACACTCTGAAACTCTCTATCACTCTATATCACTCTCTATCACTCTCTATCACTCTCTATCACTCTCTGACACTCACTGACACTCTCAGACACTCGCTGTCACTCTCAGACACTCTCTGTCACTCTCAGACACTCTCAGACACTCTCTATCACTCTCTGACACACTCTATCACTCTCTGACACTCTCTTTCGCTCTCTGAAACTCTCTGAAACTCTCAGACACTCTCTATCACTCTCTATCACTATCTGACACTCTCTGACATACTCAGACAGTCTGTGACACACTCTGACACTCTCTATCACTCTATGACGCTCTCTGACGCTCTCTATCACTCTCTATCACTCTCTGACACTCTCTGACGCTCTCAGACACTCTCAGACACTCTCTATCACTCTCTGACACTCTCTTTCGCTCTCTGTCACTCTCAGACACTCACAGACACTCTCTATCACTCTCTGACAATCTATATCACTCTCTGACACTCTCTATCGCTCTCTGACACTCTCAGACACTCTCTATAACTCTCTATCACTCTCTGACACTCTCTGACACTCTCTATCACTCAATGACACTCTGTGACACTCTCTATCACTATCTGACACTCTCTGACATACTCAGACATTCTATGACACTCTCTGACACTCTCTATCACTCTCTATCACTCTCTGACACACTCTGACACTCTCTGACACTCTCAGACATTCTCTGTCACTCTCTATCACTCCATGACACTCTCTGACACTCTCAGAATCTCTCTCTCATTCTCTGACACTCTCAGACACTCTCTATCACTCTCTGACACTCTCTATCACTCTCTGACATTCTCAGACACTCTATATCACTCTCTGACACTCTCTATCACTCTCTTTCGCTCACTGACACTCTCAGACACTCGCTTTCACTCTCTGTCACTCTCTGACACTCTCTGACACTCTCTATCACTCTCTGACACTCACTGACACTCTCAGACACTCGCTTTCACTCACTGACACTCTCAGACACTCGCTTTCACTCACTGACACTCTCAGACACTCACTTTCACTCTCTGTCACTCTCTGACACTCTCTGACACTCTATATCACTCTCTGACACTCACTGACACTCTCAGACACTTGCGTTCACTCTCTGTCACTCTCAGAGACTCTCAGACACTCTCTGACACTCTCTATCACTCTCTATCACTCTCTGACACTCTCTATCACTCTCTGACACACTCTGACACTCTCTGACACTCTCAGACACTCTCTGTCACTCTCTATCACTCTCTGACACTCTCTATCACTCTCTATCACTCTCTTACACTCTCTATCACTCTCTGACACTCTCAGACGCTCACTATCACTCTCTGACACTCACTGACACTCTCAGACACTCTCTGTCACTCTCTATCACTCTCTGACACTCTCTATCACTCTCTATCACTCTCTTACACTCTCTATCGCTCTCAGACTCTCTCAGACGCTCTCTAGCACTCTCTGACACTCTCTATCACTCTCTGACACTCTCTGACGCACTCTGACACTCTCTATCACTCTATGACACTCTCTGACACTCTCTATCACTCTCTATCACTCTCTGACACACTGACACTCTCTGACACTCTCAGACATTCTCAATCGCTCTGTGAAACTTTCTGACACACTCAATCACTCTCTGTCACTCTCTGACACACTCTGACACTCTCTATCACTCTATGACACTCTCTGACACTCTCTATCACTCTCTATCACTCTCTGACACACTCTGACACTCTCTGACACTCTCAGACACTCTCTATCACTCTCTATCACTCTCTAACACTCTCTATCACACTCTGACACTCTCTGACACACTCTGTCACACTCTGACACTCTCTGACACTCTCTATCACTCAATGACACTCTCTGAAACTCTCTATCACTCTTTATCACTCTCCATCACTCTCTATCACTCTCTATCACTCTCTGACACTCACTGACACTCTCAGACAATCGCTGTCACTCTCAGACACTCTCTGTCATTCTCAGAAACTCTCTGTCACTCTCAGACTCTCTCAGACGCTCTCTATCACTCTCTGACACTCTCTATCACACTCTGACACTCTCTGACGCACTCTGACACTCTCTATCACTCTATGACACTCTCTGACACTCTCTATCACTCTCTATCACTCTCTGACACACTGATACTCTCTGACACTCTCAGACATTCTCTGTCACTCTCTATCACTCTCTGACACTCTCTATCACGCTCTATCACTCTCTTACACTCTCTAACACTCTCTGACACTCTCTGACACACTCTATCACAGTCTGACACTGTCTGACACTCTCTATCACTCAATGACACACTCTGAGACTCTTTATCACTCTCTATCACTCTCTATCAAACTCTGACACTCACTGACACTCTCACACACTCTCTGTCACTCTCAGACACTCTCTGTCACTCTCAGACACTCTCAGACACTCTCTATCACTCTCTGACACTCTCTATCACTCTCTGACACTCTCTGACACACTCTGACACTTTCTGACACTCTCAGACACTCTCTATCACTCTCTATCACTCTCAGACACTCTCTGTCACTCTCAAACACTCTCAGACACTATCTATCACTCTCTGACACTCTCTATCACTCTCTGACACTCTCTTTCGTTCTCTGACACTTTCTGACACTCTCGGACACTCTCTATCACTCTCTATCACTCTCTGACACTCTCTGACACTCTCAGAATCTCTCTCTCACTCTCTGACACTCTCAGACACTCTCTATCACTCTCTGACACTCTCTATCACTCTCTGACATTCTCAGACACTCTCTATCACTCTCTGACACTCTCTATCACTCTCTGACACTCTCTGACACTCTCTATCACTCTCTGACATTCATTGACACTCTCAGACGCTCTCTGTCACTCTCAGCCTCTCTCTATCACTCTCTATCACTCTCTGACACTCTCTATCACTCAAAGACCCTCTGTGACACTCTCTATCACTCTCTATCACTCTCTGACTCTCTCTGACAAACTCAGACACTCTGTGACACACTCTTACACTCTCTGTCACTCTCAGACACTCTCAGACACTCTCTATCGCTTTCTGACACTCACTGACACTCTCTATCGCTTTCTGACACTCACTGACACTCTCAGACACTCTCTGTCACTCTCTGTCACTCTCAGACACGCTCAGATTCTCCCTATCACTCTCTGACTCTCTCTATCACTCTCTGACACTCTCTATCTATCAGTCTCTGACACTCTCTATCGCTCTCTGACACTCTCACATACTCTGACACTCTCTGACACTCTCTATCACTCTCTATCACTTTCTGACACTCTCTATCACTCTCTGACACTCACTGACACTCTCAGATACTCTCTGTCACTCTCTAACTCTCTCTGACACTCTCTATCACTCTCTGACACTCTCTGACATTTTCAGAGGCACTCTATCACTCTCTGACACTCACTGACACTCTCAGAAACTCTCTTTCACTCTCTGTCACTCTTAGACTCTCTCAGACGCTCTCTATCACTCTCTGACACTCTCTATCTCTCTCTGACACTCTCAATCGCTCTCTGACACTCTCTGACGCACTCAATCACTCTCTATCACTCTCTGACACACTCTGACACTCTCTATCACTCTATGACACTCTCTGACACTCTCTATCACTCTCTATCACTCTCTGACACACTCTGACACTCTCTCTCGCTCTCTATCACTCTCTTACACTCTCTTTCACTCTCTGACTCTCTCTGACACACTCTATCACACTCTGACACTGTCTGACACTTTCTATCACTCAATGACACACTCTGAAACTCTCTATCACTCTATATCACTCTCTATCACTCTCTATCACTCTCTATCACTCTCTGACACTCACTGACACTCTCAGACACTCGCTGTCACTCTCAGACACTCTCTGTCACTCTCAGACACTCTCAGACACTCTCTATCACTCTCTGACACACTCTATCACTCTCTGACACTCTCTTTCGCTCTCTGAAACTCTCTGAAACTCTCAGACACTCTCTATCACTCTCTATCACTATCTGACACTCTCTGACATACTCAGACACTCTGTGACACACTCTGACACTCTCTATCACTCTATGACGCTCTCTGACGCTCTCTATCACACTCTATCACTCTCTGACACTCTCTGACGCTCTCAGACACTCTCAGACACTCTCTATCACTCTCTGACACTCTCTTTCGCTCTCTGTCACTCTCAGACACTCACAGACACTCTCTATCACTCTCTGACAATCTATATCACTCTCTGACACTCTCTATCGCTCTCTGACACTCTCAGACACTCTCTATAACTCTCTATCACTCTCTGACACTCTCTGACACTCTCTATCACTCAATGACACTCTGTGACACTCTCTATCACTATCTGACACTCTCTGACATACTCAGACATTCTATGACACTCTCTGACACCCTCTATCACTCTCTATCACTCTCTGACACACTCTGACACTCTCTGACACTCTCAGACATTCTCTGTCACTCTCTATCACTCCATGACACTCTCTGACACTCTCAGAATCTCTCTCTCATTCTCTGACACTCTCAGACACTCTCTATCACTCTCTGACACTCTCTATCACTCTCTGACATTCTCAGACACTCTCTATCACTCTCTGACACTCTCTATCACTCTCTTTCGCTCACTGACACTCTCAGACACTCGCTTTCACTCTCTGTCACTCTCTGACACTCTCTGACACTCTCTATCACTCTCTGACACTCACTGACACTCTCAGACACTCGCTTTCACTCACTGACACTCTCAGACACTCACTTTCACTCTCTGTCACTCTCTGACACTCTCTGACACTCTCTATCACTCTCTGACAATCACTGACACTCTCAGACACTTGCGTTCACTCTCTGTCACTCTCAGAGACTCTCAGACACTCTCTGACACTCTCTATCACTCTCTATCACTCTCTGACACTCTCTATCACTCTCTATCACTCTCTGACACACTCTGACACTCTCTGACACTCTCAGACACTTGCGTTCACTCTCTGTCACTCTCAGAGACTCTCAGACACTCTCTGACACTCTCTATCACTCTCTATCACTCTCTGACACTCTCTATCACTCTCTATCACTCTCTGACACACTCTGACACTCTCAGACACTCTCTGTCACTCTCTATCACTCTCTGACACTCTCTATCACTCTCTATCACTCTCTTACACTCTCTATCACTCTCTGACACTCTCAGACGCTCACTATCAATCTCTGACACTCACTGACACTCTCAGACACTCTCTGTCACTCTCTATCACTCTCTGACACTCTCTATCACTCTCTATCACTCTCTTACACTCTCTATCACTCTCAGACTCTCTCAGACGCTCTCTAGCACTCTCTGACACTCTCTATCACTCTCTGACACTCTCTGACGCACTCTGACACTCTCTATCACTCTATGGCACTCTCTGACACTGTCTATCACTCTCTATCACTCTCTGACACACTGACACTCTCTGACACTCTCAGACATTCTTAATCGCTCTGTGAAACTTTCTGACACTCTCAATCACTCTCTGTCACTCTCTGACACACTCTGACACTCTCTATCACTCTATGACACTCTCTGACACTCTCTATCACTCTCTATCACTCTCTATCACTCTCTGACACTCTCTGACACTCTCAGACACTCTCTATCACTCTCTATCACTCTCTAACACTCTCTATCACACTCTGACACTCTCTGACACACTCTGTCACACTCTGACACTGTCTGACACTCTCTATCACTCAATGACACTCTCTGACACTCTCTGACACTCTCTATCACTCTCTGACACTCTCTATCACTCTCTGACACTCTCAGACACTGTCTGACACTCTCTGACACTCTCTGACACTCTCTGACACTCTCTATCACTCTCTATCACTCTCTGACACTCTCTATCACTCAATGACACTCTCTGAAACTCTCAATCACTCTTTATCACTCTCCATCACTCTCTATCACTCTCTATCACTCTCTGACACTCACTGACACTCTCAGACACTCGCTGTCACTCTCAGACACTCTCTGTCATTCTCAGACACTCTCTGTCACTCTCAGACACTCTCAGACACCCTCTATCACTCTCTGACACTCTCTTTCACTCTCTGACACTCTCTGACACGCTCTGACACTCTCTGACACGCTCTGACACTCTCTGACACTCTCTATCACTCAATGACACTCTCTGAAACTCTCTATCACTCTTTATCACTCTCCATCACTCTCTATCACTCTCTATCACTCTCTGACACTCTCTGTCACTCTCAGACACTCTCAGACACCCTCTATCACTCTCTGACACTCTCTTTCGCTCTCTGACACTCTCTGACACGCTCTGACACTCTCTGACACGCTCTGACACTCTCTGACACTCTCAGACAGTCTCTATCACTCTCTATCACTCTCTGACACTCTCAGAATCTCTCTATCACTCTATGAAACTCTCTGACACTCTCTATCACTCTCTATCACTCTCTGACACACTCTGACACTCTCTGACACTCTCAGACATTCTCTGTCACTCTCTATCACTCTCTATCACTCCATGACACTCTCTGACACTCTCAGAATCTCTCTCTCGTTCTCTGACACTCTCAGACACTCTCTATCACTGTCTGACACTCTCTATCACTCTCTGACATTCTCAGACACTCTCTATCACTCTCTGACACTCTCTATCATTTTCTGACACTCTCTGACACTCTCTATCACTCTCAGACACTCTCTATCACTCTCTTTCGCTCACTGACACTCTCAGACACTCGCTTTCACTCTCTGTCACTCTCTGACACTCTCTGACACTCTCTATCACTCTCTGACACTCACTGACACTCTCAGACACTCGCTTTCTCTCACTGACACTCTCAGACACTCGCTTTCACTCTCTGTCACTCTCTGACACTCTCTGACACTCACTGACACTCTCAGACACTCGCGTTCACTCTCTGTCACTCTCAGAGTCTCTCAGACACTCTCTGACACTCTCTATCACTCTCTATCACTCTCTATCACTCTCTGACACTCTCTATCACTCTCTATCACTCTCTGACACACTCTGACACTCTCTGACACTCTCAGACACTCTCTGTCACTCTCTATCACTCTCTGACATTGTCTATCACTCTCTGACACTCTATATCACTCTCTATCAATCTCTTACACTCTCTATCACTCTCTGACACTCTCTATCACTCTCTGACACTCTCTATCACTCACTGACACTCTCAGACGCTCACTATCACTCTCTGACACTCACTGACACTCTCAGACACTCTCTTTCACTCTCTGTCACTCTCAGACTCTCTCAGACGCTCTCTATCACTCTCTGACACTCTCTATCACTCTCTGACACTCTCTGACGCACTCTGACACTCTCTATCACTCTCTGACACTCACTGACACGCTCAGACACTCACGTTCACTCTCTGTCAATCTCAGAGACTCTCAGACACTCTCTATCAATCTCTGACACTCTCTATCACTCTTTGACCCTCTCTGACACTCTCTATCACTCTCTATCACTCTCTGACACACTCTGACACACTCTGACACTTTCAGACACTCTCTGTCCTCTCTATCACTCTCTGACACTCTCTATCACTCTCTGACACTCTCTATCACTCTCTTTCACTCTCTTACACTCTCTATCACTCTCTGACACTCTCTATCACTCTCTGACACTCTCTATCACTCACTGACACTCTCAGATGCTCACTATCACTCTCTGACACTCACTGACATTCTCAGACACTCTCTTTCACTCTCTGTCACTCTCAGACTCTCTCAGACGCTCTCTATCACTCTCTGACACTCTCTGACACTCTCTGACACTCACTGACACTCTCTATCACTCTCTGACACTCTCAATCGCTCTCTGAAACTCTCTGACACACTCAATCACTCTCTGTCACTTTCTGACGCACTCTGACACTCTCTATCACTCTATGAGACTCTCTGACACTCTCTATCACTCTCTATCACTTTCTGACACACTGACACTCTCTGACACTCTCAGACATTCTCTGTCACTCTCTATCACTCTCTGACTCTCTCTATCACTCTCTGACACTCTCTATCACGCTCTATCACTCTCTTACACTCTCTAACACTCTCTGACACTCTCTGACACACTCTATCACACTCTGACACTGTCTGACACTCTCTATCACTCAATGACACACTCTGAAACTCTTTATCACTCTCTCTCACTCTCTATCAAACTCTGACACTCACTGACACTCTCAGACACTCGCTGTCACTCTCAGACACTCTCTGTCACTCTCAGACACTCTCAGACACTCTCTATCACTCTCTGACACTCTCTATCACTCTCTGACACTCTATTTCGCTCTCTGACACTCTCTGACACACTCTGACACTTTCTGACACTCTCAGACACTCTCTATCACTCTCTATCACTCTCAGACACTCTCTGTCACTCTCAGACACTCTCAGACACTCTCTATCACTCTCTGACACTCTCTATCACTCTCTGACACTCTCTTTCGTTCTCTGACACTTTCTGACACTCTCAGACACTCTCAGACACTCTCTATCACTCTCTGACACTCTCTGACACTCTCAGAATCTCTCTCTCACTCTCTGACACTCTCAGACACTCTCTATCACTCTCTGACACTCTCTATCACTCTCTGACATTCTCAGACGCTCTCTATCACTCTCTGACACTCTCTATCACTCTCTGTCACTCTCAGATCTCTCTATCACTCTCTATCATTCTCTGACTCTCTCTGACACACTCTGACACTCTCCGACACTCTCATACACTCTCTGTCACTCTCTATCACACTCTGACACTCTCTGACACTCTCAGACATTCTGTGACACACTCAGACACACTTTGACACTCTCTGACACGCTCTATCACTCTCTATCACTCTCTGGCACTCTCTGACACTCTCAGACACTCTCCATCACTCTCTATCACTCTCTGACACTCTCTGACTGTCTCAAAAACTGTCTATCACTCTCTATCACTCTCAGTCACTCTCAGACACTCTCTATCACTCTCTGACACTCACTGACACTCTCAGATACTCTCTGTCACTCTCTGTCACTCTCAGACACGCTCAGATACTCTCTATCACTCTCTGACTCTCTCTATCACTCTCTGACACTCTCTATCACTCTCTGACACTCTCTATCGCTCTCTGACACTCTCACATACTCTGACACTCTCTGACACTCTCAGACACTCTCTGTCACTCTCTAACTCTCTCTGACACTCTCGATCACTCTCTGACACTCTCTGACATTCTCAGAGGCTCTCTATCACTCTCTATAACTCACTGACACTCTCAGAAACTCACTATCACTCTCTGACACTCACTGACACTCTCAGACGCTCTCTATCACTCTCTGACACTCTCTATCACTCTCTGACACTCTCAATCTCTCTGTGAAACTCTCTGACACGCTCAATCACTCTCTGTCACTCTCTGACACACTCTGACACTCTCTATCACTCTATGACACACTCTGACACTCTCTATCACTCTCTGACACACTCTGACACTCTCTGACACTCTCAGACACACTCTATCACTCTCTATCACTCTCTAACCCTCTCTATCACTCTCTGACACTCTCTGACACTCTCTGTCACACTCTGACACTGTCTGACACTCTCTATCACTCAATGACACTCTCTGAAACTCTCTATCACTCTTTATCACTCTCCATCACTCTCTATCACTCTATATCACGCTCTGACACTCACTGACACTCTCAGACACTCGCTGTCACTCTCAGACACTCTCTGTCACTCTCAGACACTCTCTGTCACTCTCAGACACTCTCAGACACTCTCTATCACTCTCTGACACTCTCTATCACTCTCTGACACTCTCTTTGGCTCTCTGACACTCTCTGACACGCTCTGACACTCTCTGACACTCTCAGACACTCTCTATCACTCTCTATCACTCTCTGACACTCTCAGAATCTCTATCTCACTCTCTGAAACTCTCAGACACTCTCTATCACTCTCTGACACTCTCTATCACTCTCTGACACTCTCTATCACTCTCTGACACTTTCTGACACTCTCAGACACTCTATCACTCACTATCACTCTCTGACACACTCTGACACTCTCAGAATCTCTCTATCACTCTCTGACACTCTCAGACACTCTCTATCACTCTCTGACACTCTCTATCACTCTCTGACATTCTCAGACACTCTCTATCACTCTCTGACACTCTCTATCACTCTCTGACACTCTCTGACACTCTCTATCACTCTCTGACACTCACCGACACTCTCAGACGCTCTCTGTCACTCTCAGACTCTGTCTATCACTCTCTATCACTCTCTGACACTCTCTGACACTCTCTATCACTCAATGACACTCTGTGACACACTCTGACACACTCTGTCACTCTATGGCACTCTCTGACGCTCTATGACACTGTCTGACTCTCTCTGACACTCTCTATCACTCTCTATCACGCTCTTACACTCTCTGACTGTCTCAGACACTGTCTATCACTCTCTGTCACTCTCAGACACTCTCAGACACTCTCTATCACTTTCTGACACTCACTGACATGCTCAGATACTCCCTATCACTCTCTGACTCTCTCTATCACTCTCTGACAGTCCCTATCACTCTCTGACACTCTCTATCGCTCTCTGACACTCTCACATACTCTGACACTCTCTGACACTCTCAGACACTCTCTATCACTCTCTATCACTTTCTGACACTCTCTATCACTCTCTGACACTCACTGACACTCTCAGACACTCTCTGTCACTCTCTAACTCTCTCTGACACTCTCTATCACTCTCTGACACTCTCTGACATTCTCAGAGGCACTCTATCACTCTCTATAACTCACTGACACTCTCAGACACTCACTATCACTCTCTGACACTCTCAGAAACTCTCTTTCACTCTCTGTCACTCTCAGACTCTCTCAGACGCTCTCTATCACTCTCTGACACTCTCTATCACTCTCTGACACTCTCAATCGCTCTCTGACACTCTCTGACGCACTCAATCACTCTCTATCACTCTCTGACACACTCTGACACTCTCTATCACTCTATGACACTCTCTGACACTCTCTATCACTCTCTATCACTCTCTGACACACTCTGACACTCTCTCTCGCTCTCTATCACTCTCTTACACTCTCTTTCACTCTCTGACTCTCTCTGACACACTCTATCACACTCTGACACTGTCTGACACTCTCTATCACTCAATGACACACTCTGAAACTCTCTATCACTCTTTATCACTCTCTATCACTCTCTATCACTCTCTGACACTCACTGACACTCTCAGACACTCGCTGTCACTCTCAGACACTCTGTCACTCTCAGACACTCTCAGACACTCTCTATCACTCTCTGACACACTCTATCACTCTCTGACACTCTCTTTCACTCTCTGAAACTCTCTGACACTCTCAGAATCTCTCTCTCGCTCTCTGAAATTCTCAGGCACTCTCTATCACTCTCTATCACTATCTGACACTCTCTGACATACTCAGACACTCTGTGACACACTCTGACACTCTCTATCACTCTCTGACAATCACTGACACTCTCAGACACTCTCATACACTCTCTCTCACTCTCTGACACTCTGTGACACTCTCAGACACTCTCTTTCACTCTCTATCACTCTCAGACACTCTCTATCACTCTCTGACACTCTCTATCACTCTCTGATACTCTCTATCGCTCTCTGACACTCTCTGACAATCTCAGAGGCTCTCTATCACTCTCTATCACTCTCTATCACTCTCTGACATTATCAGACACTCTCTATCACTCTCTGACACTCACTGACACTCTCGGACACTCTCTGTCACACTCTGTCACTCTCAGACACTCTCAGACACTCTCTATCACTCTCTATCACCCTCTGACACTCTCTGACACTCTCAGAGGCTCTCTATCACTCTCTATCACTCACTGACACACTCAAAAACTCTCTATCACTCTCTGACACTCACTGACACTCTCAGACACTCTCTTTCGCTCTCTGTCACTCTCAGACACTCACAGACACTCTCTATCACTCTCTGACAATCTATATCACTCTCTGACACTCTCTATCGCTCTCTGACACTCTCAGACACTCTCTATCACTCTCTTTCACTCTCTGACACTCTCTGACACTCTCTATCACTCAATGACACTCTGTGACACTCTCTATCACTCTCTATCACTATCTGACACTCTCTGACATACTCAGACACTCTGTGACACACTCTGACACTCTCTATCACTCTATGACACTCTCTGACGCTCTCTATCACTCTCTATCACTCTCTGTCACTCTCGGACGCTCTCAGACACTCTCAGACACTCTCTATCACTCTCAGACACTCTCTATCACGCTCTGACACTCTCTGACGCTCTCAGACACACTCAATCACTCTCTATCACTCTCTGACACACTCTGACACTCTCTGACACTCTCTGACACTCTCTATCACTCTCTATCACTCTCTGACAATCTCTATCACACTCTGACACTCTCTGACACTCACTATCACTCAATGACTCACTCTGAAACTCTCTGCCACTCTCTATCACTCTCTGACAATCACTGACACTCTCAGACACTCTCATACACTCTCTCTCACTCTCTGACACTCTGTGACACTCTCAGACACTCTCTGTCACTCTCAGACATTCCTTGACACACTCTGACACCCTCTATCACTGTCTATCACTCTCTATCACTCTCTGACACTCTCTGACACTCTCTATCAGTCTCTATCACTCTCTGACACTCTCTGACACTCTCTGTAACTCTCTATCAATCTCTGACACTCTCTGACACACTCAGACACTCTGTGACACACTCTGACTCTCTCTATCATTCTATGACACTCTCTGACACTCTCTGACACTCTCAGACACTTTCTATCACCCTTTTTCTCTCTCTGACACTCTCTGACACTCTCTGACACTCACAGACATTCTCAGATACTCTCTATCACTCTGTATCACTCTCTAACACTCTCTGACACACTTAATCACTCTCTATCACTCTCTATCACTCGCTGACACTCTCTATCACTCTCTGACACACTCTAGCACTCCCTGACACTCTCGATCACTCTCTGACACTCTCTGAAACTCTCTATCACTCAATGGCACTCTATGAAACTCTCTATCACTCTCTATCATTCTCTGACTCTCTCTGACACACTCTGACACTCTCAGACACTCTCAGACACTCTCTATCACTCTCTATCACACTCTGACACTCTCTGACACTCGCAGACTTTCCGTGACACACTCTGACACTCTCGATCACTCTCTGACACTCACTGACACTCTCTGACACTCTCTATCACTCTTTGACACTCTCTGACACGCTCTATCACTCTCTATCACTCTCTGACACTCTCTGACACCCTCTGACACCATCTGACACTCTCAGACACTGTCTATCACTCTCTATCACTCTCTGACACACTCTGACTGTCTCAGACACTGTCTATCACTCTCTATCACTCTCAGACATCACTCTCTGACACACTCTGACTCTCTCTGACTCTCTCTGACACTCTCAGACACTCTATATCACTCTCTATCACTCTCTATAACTCTCTGACACTCTCTATCACTCAGTGACACTCTCTGAAAATCTCTATCACTCTCTATCATTCTCAGACACTCTCAGACACTCTCAGACACTCTCTATCACTCTCTGACACTCTCTGACACACTCTGACACTCTCAGACACTCTCTATCACTCTTTATCACTCTCTGACACTCTCTGACACTCTCATACTTTCTGTGACACACTCTGACACTCTCTATCACTCTATGACACTCTCTGACGCTCTCTATCACTCTCTATCACACTCTGACACACTCTGACACTCTCAGACTATCTCTGACACTCTCAGACACTCTCAGACCCTCTCAGACACTCTCTGACACTCCCTATCACTCTCTATGACTCTCTGACACTCTCCGACACTCTCAGACACTCACTATCTCTCTCTATCACTCTCTGACACTCTCTATCACACTCTGTCACTCTCTGACACTCTCTATCACTCTCTGAAACTCTCTGACTCTCTCTATGACTCTCTGAAACTCTCTGACTCTCTCTGACACTCTCTGACACTCTCAGACACTCTCTATCACTCTCTATCACTCTCTGACACTCTCTATCACTCAATGACACTCTCTGAAAATCTCTATCACTGTCTATCATTCTCTGACACTCTCTGACAAACTCAGACACTCTCAGACACTCTCTGACACTCTCAGACTCACTCTATCACTCTTTATCGCTCTCTGACACTCTCTGACACTCTCTATCACTCTCTGAGACTCCCTATCACTCTCTGACACTCCCTGACACTCTCTACCACTCTCTATCACTCTCTATCACTCTCTGACACTCTCTATCACTCTCTATCGCTCTCTGACACTCTCTGAAGCTCTCTATCACTCTCCATCACTCTCTGACACTATCTGTCACTCTCTGACACTCTCTATCAATCTCTATCACTCTCTGACACTCTATGACACTCTCTATCACTCTCTATCACTCTCTGACACTCTCTATCACTCAATGGCACTCTCTATCACTCTCCATCACTCTCTGAAACTCTCTGACACTCTCTGACACTCACAGACTGTCTCAGATACTCTCTATCACTCTGTATCACTCTCTAACACTCTCTGACACACTTAGTCACTCTCTGACACTCTCTATCACTCTCTATCACTCTCTGACACTCTCTATCACTCTCTGACACACTCTAGCACTCTCTGACACACTCTCGCACTCTCTGACACTCTCTGAAACTCTCTATCACTCAATGACACTCTATGACACCCTCTATCACTCTCTATCATTCTCTGACTCTCTCTGACACACTCTGACACTCTCAGGCACTCTCTATCACTCTCTATCACACTCTGACACTCTCTGACACTCTCAGACATTCTGTGACACACTCTGACACTCTCTATCACTCCATGACACTCTCTGACACACTCTGACACTCTCTATCACTCTCTATCACTCTCTGACACTCTCTGACACTCTCTATCACGCTATGACACTCTCTGACACGCTCTATCACTCTCTTTCACTCTCTGACACTGTCTGACACTCTCTGACACTCTCTATCACTCTCTATCACTCTCTGACACTCTCTGACTGTCTCAGACACTTTCTGACACTCTCTATCACTCTCTGACACTCTCAGACACTCTCTATCACTCTCTGTCAATCTCTGACACTCTCTATCAATCTCTATCACTCTCTGACACTCTATGACACTCTCTATCACTCTCTATCACTCTCTGACACTCTCTATCACTCAATGACACTCTCTATCACTCTCCATCACTCTCTGACACTCTCTGACACTCTCTGACACTCACAGACTGTCTCAGATACTCTCTATCACTCTGTATCACTCTCTAACACTCTCTGACGCACTTAGTTACTCTCTGACACTCTCTATCACTCTCTATCACTCTCTGACACTCTCTATCACTCTCTGACACTCTCTGACTGTCTCAGACACTTTCTAACACTCTCTATCACTCTCTGACACTCACTGACACTCTCAGACACTCTCTGTCACTCTCTGTCACTCTCAGGCACGCTCAGACTCTCTCGATTACTCTCTGACACTCTCTATCACTCTCTGACACTGTCTATCGCTCTCTGACACTCTCTATCGCTCTCTGACACTCTCACATACTCTGACACTCTCTGACACTATCAGACACTCTCTATAACTCTCTATCACTCTCTGACACTATCTGACACACACAGAAACTCTCTCTCACTCTCTGAGACTCTCAGACACTCTCTATCACTCTCTATCACTCTCTGACAATCTCAGACACTCTCTATCACTCTCTGAAACTCTCTATCACTCTCTAACACTCTCAGACACGCTCTATCACTCTCTGACACTCTCTATCACTCTCTGACACTCTCACATACTCTGACACTCTCTGACACTCAAAGACACTCTCTATCACTCTCTATCACTCTATGACACTATCTGACACTCACAGAAACTCTCTCTCACTCTTTGAGACTCTCAGACACTCTCTGTCACTCTCTGACACTCTCTATCACTCTCTGACATTCTCAGACACTCTCTATCACTCTCTGACACTCTCTATCATTCTCTGACACTCTCTGACACTCTCTATCACTCTCTGACACTCACTGACACTCTCAGACACTCTCAGACACTCTCTGTCACCCTCAGACACTCTCAGACACTCTTTATCACTCTCTGTCACACTCTAACGCTCTTTGACGCTCTCAGACACTCTCTGACACACTCAGACACTCCCTGACACTCTCTGACGCTCTCAGACGTTCTCTGACAATCTCTGACGCTCTCAGACACTCTCAGACACTCTCTATCACTCTGAGACACTCTCTATCACTCTCTGACACTCTCTGACGCTCTCAGACACACTCAATCACCCTCTATATTTCTCTGACACTCTCTGACACTCTCTAACATTCTTCATCACTCTCTGACACACTCTGACACTCTCTGACACTCTCAGACACTCTCTATCACTCTCTATAACTCTCTGACCCTCTCTATCACTCAGTGACACTCTGAAAATCTCTATCACTCTCTATCATTCTCTGACACTCTCTGACACTCTCTGACACACTCTGACACTCTCAGACACTCTCAGACACTCTCTGACACTCTCTGACACTCTCAGACACTCTCAGACACTCTTTATCACTCTCTGACATTCTCTATCAATCTCTATCACTCTCTGATACTCTCTGACACTCTCTGACACTCTCTATCACTCTCTGACACTCTCTATCACTCTCTGACACTCTCACATACTCTGACACTCTCTGACACTCTCAGACACTCTCTATCACACTCTATCAAAATCTGACACTCTCTGAGGCTCTCTATCACTCAATATCACCCTCTGACACTCTCTATCACTCTCTGACACTCTCTATCACTCTCTATCACTCTCTGACACTCTCTGAAACTCTATATCACTCTCTATCACTTTCTGACACACTCTGACACTCTCTATCACTCAATGACACTCTGTGACACTCTCTATCACTCTCCATCACTCTCTGACACTCTCTGACACACTCAGATACTCTGTGACGCACTCTGACACTCTCTATCACTCTATGACACTCTCTGACGCTCTCTAGCACTCCATCACTCTCTGACACTCTCTTTCACTCTCTGACACTCTCTATCACTCTCTATCACTCTCTGACACTCTCTGATACTCTCTATCACTCTCTATCACTCTATGACACTTTCTGACACTCTATATCACTCTCTGACACTCAATGACACTCTCTGACACTCCCTATCGCTCTCTATCACTCTCTGACACTCTCAGACTCTCTCTCTCGCTCTCTATCACTCTCTGACACTCTCTATCACTCTCTATCACTGTCTGACACCCTCTATCACTCTCAGACACTCTCTATCACTCTCTGACACTCTCTGACATTCTCCATCACTCAATGACACTCTCTGACACTCTCTATCAGTCTCTATCACTCTCTGACACTCTCTATCCCTCAATTACACTCTCTATCACTCTCCATCACTCTCTGACACTCTCTGACACTCTCTGACACTCTCTGACACTCACAGATTGTCTCAGATACTCTCTATCACTCTGTATCACTCTCTAACACTCTCTGACACACTTAGTCACTCTCTGACACTCTCTATCACTCTCTATCACTCTCTGACACTCTCTATCACTCTCTGACACACTCTAGCACTCTCTGACACACTCTCGCACTCTCTGACACTCTCTGAAACTCTCTATCACTCAATGACACTCTATGACACCCTCTATCACTCTCTATCATTCTCTGACTCACTCTGACACACTCTGACACTCTCAGGCACTCTCTATCACCCTCTATCATACTCTGACACTCTTTGACACTCTCAGACATTCTGTGACACACTCTGACACTCTCTATCACTCCATGACACTCTCCGACACACTCTGACACTCTCTATCACTCTCTATCACTCTCTGACACTCTCTGACACTCTCTGACACTCTCTGACACTCTCTATCACGCTATGACACTCTCTGACACGCTCTATCACTCTCTATCACTCTCTGACACTGTTTGACACTCTCTGACACTCTCTATCACTCTCTATCACTCTCTGACACTCTCTGACTGTCTCAGACACTTTCTAACACTCTCTATCACTCTCTGACACTCTCAGACACTCTCTATCACTCTCTGACACTCACTGACACTCTCAGACACTCTCTGTCACTCTCTGTCACTCTCAGGCACGCTCAGACTCTCTCGATTACTCTCTGACACTCTCTATCACTCTCTGACACTCTCTATCACTCTCTGACACTCCCTATCGCTCTCTGACACTCTCTATCGCTCTCTGACACTCTCACATACTCTGACACTCTCAGACACTCTCTAAAAATCTCTATCACTCTCTGACACTATCTGACACACACAGAAACTCTCTCTCACTCTCTGAGACTCTGAGACACTCTCTATCACTCTCTGACAATTTCAGACACTCTCTATCACTCTCTGAAACTCTCTATCACTCTCTGACACTCTCAGACACTCTCTATCACTCTCTGACACTCTCTACCACTCTCTGACACTCTCACATACTCTGACACTCTCTGACACTCTCAGACACTCTCTATCACTCTCTATCACTCTCTGACACTATCTGACACTCACAGAAACTCTCTCTCACTCTTTGAGACTCTCTATCACTCTCTGACACTCTCAGACACTCTCTATCACTCTCTGACACTCTCTACCACTCTCTGACACTCTCACATACTCTGACACTCTCTGACACTCTCAGACACTCTCTATCACTCTCTATCACTCTCTGACACTATCTGACACTCACAGAAACTCTCTCTCACTCTTTGAGACTCTCAGACACTCTCTATCACTCTCTGACACTCTCTATCACTCTCTGACATTCTCAGACACTCTCTATCACTCTCTGACACTCTCTATCACGCTCTGACACTCTCTGACACTCTCTTTCACTCTCTGACACTCACTGACACTCTCAGACACTCTCAGACACTCTCTGTCACCCTCAGACACTCTCAGATACTCTTTATCACTCTCTGTCACACTCTAACGCTCTTTGACGCTCTCAGACACTCTCTGACGCACTCAGACACTCTCTGACACTCTCTGACACTCTCAGACGCTCTCTGACAGTCTCAGACGCTCTCTGACAGTCTCAGACACTCTCAGACACTCTCTATCACTCTGAGACACTCTCTATCACTCTCTGACACTCTCTGACGCTCTCAGACACACTCAATCACCCTCGATCACTCTCTGACACTCTCTAACATTCTTCATCACTCTCTGACACACTCTGACACTCTCTGACACTCTCTGACACTCTCAGACACTCTCTATCACTCTCTATAACTCTCTGACACTCTCTATCACTCAGTGACACTCTGAAAATCTCTATCACTCTCTATCATTCTCTGACACTCTCTGACACTCTCTGACACACTCTGACACTCTCAGACACTCTCGGACACTCTCAGACACTCTCTGACACTCTCTGACACTCTCAGACACTCTTTATCACTCTCTTACATTCTCTATCACTCTCTATCACTCTCTGATACTCTCTGTCACTCTCTGAGACTCTCTATCACTCTACATCACTCTCTGACACTCTCTGACACACTCAGACACTCTCAGACACTCTCAGACACTCTCTGACACTCTCTGACACTCTCAGACACTCTTTATCACTCTCTGACATTCTATATCACTCTCTATCACTCTCTGACACTCTCTATCACTCTATATCACTCTCTGACACTCTCTGACACTCTCTATCACTCTATATCACTCTCTGACATTCTCATTCACTCTCTATCACTCTCTGATACTCTCTGTCACTCTCTGACACTCTCTATCACTCTCTATAACTCTCTGACACTCTCTATCACTCAGTGACACTCTGAAAATCTCTATCACTCTCTATCATTCTCTGACACTCTCTGACACTCTCTGACACAGTCTGACACTCTCAGACACTCTCAGATACTCTCTGACACTCTCAGACACTCTTTATCACTCTCTAACATTCTTCATCACTCTCTGACACACTCTGACACTCTCTGACACTCTCTGACACTCTCTATCACTCAGTGACACTCTGAAAATCTCTATCACTCTCTATCATTCTCTGACACTCTCTGACACTCTCTGACACAGTCTGACACTCTCAGACACTCTCAGATACTCTCTGACACTCTCAGACACTCTTTATCACTCTCTAACATTCTTCATCACTCTCTGACACACTCTGACACTCTCTGACACTCTCTGACACTCTCTATCACTCAGTGACACTCTGAAAATCTCTATCACTCTCTATCATTCTCTGACACTCTCTGACACTCTCTGACACACTCTGACACTCTCAGACACTCTCAGACACTCTCAGACACTCTCTGACACACTTAGTCACTCTCTGACACTCTCTATCACTCTCTATCACTCTCTGACACTCTCTATCACTCTCTGACACACTCTAGCACTCTCTGACACACTCTCGCACTCTCTGACACTCTCTGAAACTCTCTATCACTCAATGACACTCTATGACACCCTCTATCACTCTCTATCATTCTCTGACTCACTCTGACACACTCTGACACTCTCAGGCACTCTCTATCACCCTCTATCATACTCTGACACTCTTTGACACTCTCAGACATTCTGTGACACACTCTGACACTCTCTATCACTCCATGACACTCTCCGACACACTCTGACACTCTCTATCACTCTCTATCACTCTCTGACACTCTCTGACACTCTCTGACACTCTCTGACACTCTCTATCACGCTATGACACTCTCTGACACGCTCTATCACTCTCTATCACTCTCTGACACTGTTTGACACTCTCTGACACTCTCTATCACTCTCTATCACTCTCTGACACTCTCTGACTGTCTCAGACACTTTCTAACACTCTCTATCACTCTCTGACACTCTCAGACACTCTCTATCACTCTCTGACACTCACTGACACTCTCAGACACTCTCTGTCACTCTCTGTCACTCTCAGGCACGCTCAGACTCTCTCGATTACTCTCTGACACTCTCTATCACTCTCTGACACTCTCTATCACTCTCTGACACTCCCTATCGCTCTCTGACACTCTCTATCGCTCTCTGACACTCTCACATACTCTGACACTCTCAGACACTCTCTAAAAATCTCTATCACTCTCTGACACTATCTGACACACACAGAAACTCTCTCTCACTCTCTGAGACTCTGAGACACTCTCTATCACTCTCTGACAATTTCAGACACTCTCTATCACTCTCTGAAACTCTCTATCACTCTCTGACACTCTCAGACACTCTCTATCACTCTCTGACACTCTCTACCACTCTCTGACACTCTCACATACTCTGACACTCTCTGACACTCTCAGACACTCTCTATCACTCTCTATCACTCTCTGACACTATCTGACACTCACAGAAACTCTCTCTCACTCTTTGAGACTCTCTATCACTCTCTGACACTCTCAGACACTCTCTATCACTCTCTGACACTCTCTACCACTCTCTGACACTCTCACATACTCTGACACTCTCTGACACTCTCAGACACTCTCTATCACTCTCTATCACTCTCTGACACTATCTGACACTCACAGAAACTCTCTCTCACTCTTTGAGACTCTCAGACACTCTCTATCACTCTCTGACACTCTCTATCACTCTCTGACATTCTCAGACACTCTCTATCACTCTCTGACACTCTCTATCACGCTCTGACACTCTCTGACACTCTCTTTCACTCTCTGACACTCACTGACACTCTCAGACACTCTCAGACACTCTCTGTCACCCTCAGACACTCTCAGATACTCTTTATCACTCTCTGTCACACTCTAACGCTCTTTGACGCTCTCAGACACTCTCTGACGCACTCAGACACTCTCTGACACTCTCTGACACTCTCAGACGCTCTCTGACAGTCTCAGACGCTCTCTGACAGTCTCAGACACTCTCAGACACTCTCTATCACTCTGAGACACTCTCTATCACTCTCTGACACTCTCTGACGCTCTCAGACACACTCAATCACCCTCGATCACTCTCTGACACTCTCTAACATTCTTCATCACTCTCTGACACACTCTGACACTCTCTGACACTCTCTGACACTCTCAGACACTCTCTATCACTCTCTATAACTCTCTGACACTCTCTATCACTCAGTGACACTCTGAAAATCTCTATCACTCTCTATCATTCTCTGACACTCTCTGACACTCTCTGACACACTCTGACACTCTCAGACACTCTCGGACACTCTCAGACACTCTCTGACACTCTCTGACACTCTCAGACACTCTTTATCACTCTCTTACATTCTCTATCACTCTCTATCACTCTCTGATACTCTCTGTCACTCTCTGAGACTCTCTATCACTCTACATCACTCTCTGACACTCTCTGACACACTCAGACACTCTCAGACACTCTCAGACACTCTCTGACACTCTCTGACACTCTCAGACACTCTTTATCACTCTCTGACATTCTATATCACTCTCTATCACTCTCTGACACTCTCTATCACTCTATATCACTCTCTGACACTCTCTGACACTCTCTATCACTCTATATCACTCTCTGACATTCTCATTCACTCTCTATCACTCTCTGATACTCTCTGTCACTCTCTGACACTCTCTATCACTCTCTATAACTCTCTGACACTCTCTATCACTCAGTGACACTCTGAAAATCTCTATCACTCTCTATCATTCTCTGACACTCTCTGACACTCTCTGACACAGTCTGACACTCTCAGACACTCTCAGATACTCTCTGACACTCTCAGACACTCTTTATCACTCTCTAACATTCTTCATCACTCTCTGACACACTCTGACACTCTCTGACACTCTCTGACACTCTCTATCACTCAGTGACACTCTGAAAATCTCTATCACTCTCTATCATTCTCTGACACTCTCTGACACTCTCTGACACAGTCTGACACTCTCAGACACTCTCAGATACTCTCTGACACTCTCAGACACTCTTTATCACTCTCTAACATTCTTCATCACTCTCTGACACACTCTGACACTCTCTGACACTCTCTGACACTCTCTATCACTCAGTGACACTCTGAAAATCTCTATCACTCTCTATCATTCTCTGACACTCTCTGACACTCTCTGACACACTCTGACACTCTCAGACACTCTCAGACACTCTCAGACACTCTCTGACACTCTCAGACACTCTTTATCACTCTCCGACATTCTCTATCACTCTCTATCACTCTCTGATACTCTCTGTCACTCTCTGACACTCTATCACTCTATATCACTCTCTGACACTCTCTGACACTCTCTATCACACTCTATCAAAATCTGACACTCTCTGAGGCTCTCTATCACTCAATATCACGCTCTGACACTCTCTATCACTTTCTGACACACTCTGACACTCTCTATCACTCAATGACACTCTGTGACGCACTCTGACACACTCAGATACTCTGTGACGCACTCTGACACTCTATCACTCTATGACACTCTCTGACGCTCTCTAGCACTCTCCATCACTCTCTGACACTCTCTTTCACTCTCTGACACTCTCCATCACTCTCTATCACTCTCTGACACTCTCTGATACTCTCTATCACTCTCTATCACTCTCTGACACTTTCTGACACTCTCTATCACTCTCTGACACTCAATGACACTCTCTGACACTCCCTATCGCTCTCCAACACTCTCTGACACTCTCTGACACTCTCTGACACTCTCAGACTCTCTCTATCTCTCTCTATCACTCTCTGACACTCTCTATCACTCTCTATCACTCTCTGACACTCTCTGATACTCTCTATCACTCTCTATCACTCTCTGACACTTTCTGACACTCTCTATCACTCTCTGACACTCAATGACACTCTCTATCTCTCTCTATCACTCTCTGACACTCTCTATCACTCTCTATCACTGTCTGACAGTCTCTATCACTCTCTGACGCTCTCTATCACTCTCTATCACTCTCTGACACTATCTGACACTCTCTGACACTCTCAGATACTCTCTATCACTCTTTCACACTCTCTAACACTCACTGACACTCTCAGACACTCTCTGTCACTCAATGACACTCTCTGACACTCTCTATCACTCTCTATCACTCTCTATCACTCTCTGACACTATCTGACACTCTCTGACACTCTCTGACACTCTCTATCACTCTCTGACACTCTCTATCACTCAATGACCCTCTGTGACACTCTCTATCACTCTCCATCACTCTCTGACACTTTCTGACACACTCTGACACTCTCGGACACTCTCTATCACACTCCGTATCACTCTCTGACACTCTCTGACACTCTCTATCACTCTCTGACTCTCTCTGTAACTCTCTATCACTCTCTGACACTCTCTATCACTCTCTATCACTCTCTGGCACACTCTGACACTCTCTATCACTCTCTTTCACTCTCTGACACTCTCTATCACTCTCTATCAATCTCAGACACTCTCTGACACTCTCTATTAATCAATGACACTCTGTGACACTCTCTATGACTCTCTATGACTCTCTGAAACTCTCTGACACACTCTGACACTCTCTATCACTCTCTATCACTCTCTGACTCTCTCTCTGACACTCTCCATCACTCTATGACACTCTCTGACACTCTCTATCACTCTCTATCACTCTCTGACACTCTCTATCACTCTCTGACACTCTCTATCACTCTCTATCACTCTCTGACACTCTCTATCACTCTCTGAATCTCTCTGACACTCTCAGAGGCTCTCTATCACTCTCTATCACTCACTGACACTCTCTGACACTCTCTGACACTCCCTATCTCTCTATCACTCTCTATCACTCTCTGACACTCTCTGACACTCGCTGACACTCTCTATCACTCTCTGACACTCTCAGACACAGTCTGACACTCTCTGACACATCTCTGACACTCTCTGACACTCTCTATCACTCTCTATCACTCTCTGACACTCTCTGATACTCTCTATCACTCTCTATCACTCTCTGACACTTTCTGACACTCTCTATCACTCTCTGACACTCAATGACACTCGCTATCTCTCTCTATCACTCTCTGACACTCTCTATCACTCTCTATCACTGTCTGACAGTCTCTATCACTCTCTGACGCTCTCTATCACTCTCTATCACTCTCTGACACTATCTGACACTCTCTGACACTCTCAGATACTCTCTATCACTCTTTCACACTCTCTAACACTCACTGACACTCTCAGACACTCTCTGTCACTCAATGACACTCTCTGACACTCTCTATCACTCTCTATCACTCTCTATCACTCTCTGACACTATCTGACACTCTCTGACACTCTCTGACACTCTCTATCACTCTCTGACACTCTCTATCACTCAATGACCCTCTGTGACACTCTCTATCACTCTCCATCACTCTCTGACACTTTCTGACACACTCTGACACTCTCGGACACTCTCTATCACACTCCGTATCACTCTCTGACACTCTCTGACACTCTCTATCACTCTCTGACTCTCTCTGTAACTCTCTATCACTCTCTGACACTCTCTATCACTCTCTATCACTCTCTGGCACACTCTGACACTCTCTATCACTCTCTTTCACTCTCTGACACTCTCTATCACTCTCTATCAATCTCTGACACTCTCTGACACTCTCTATTAATCAATGACACTCTGTGACACTCTCTATGACTCTCTATGACTCTCTGAAACTCTCTGACACACTCTGACACTCTCTATCACTCTCTATCACTCTCTGACTCTCTCTCTGACACTCTCCATCACTCTATGACACTCTCTGACACTCTCTATCACTCTCTATCACTCTCTGACACTCTCTATCACTCTCTGACACTCTCTATCACTCTCTATCACTCTCTGACACTCTCTATCACTCTCTGACACTCTCTATCACTCTCTGAATCTCTCTGACACTCTCAGAGGCTCTCTATCACTCTCTATCACTCACTGACACTCTCAGACACTCTCCATCACTCTCTGACACTCACTGACACTCTCAGACACTCTCTTTCACTCTCTGACACTCACTGACACTCTCAGACACTCTCTTTCACTCTCGTTCACTCTCA
This sequence comes from Heterodontus francisci, assembly GCF_036365525.1. Classification (NCBI taxonomy): domain Eukaryota; kingdom Metazoa; phylum Chordata; class Chondrichthyes; order Heterodontiformes; family Heterodontidae; genus Heterodontus; species Heterodontus francisci. The sequence continues at coordinate 2,964,200 of NC_090414.1, forward strand.
GACAATCTCAGACACTCTCTATCACTCTCTGAAACTGTCTATCGCTCTCTGACACTCTCTGACACACTCAATCACACTCTATCACTCTCTGACACACTCTGACTCTCTCCATCACTCTATGACACTCTCTATCACTCTCTGTCACTCTCTGACACACTCTGACACTCTCTGACACTCTCAGACCCACTCTGTCACTCTCTATCACTCTCTGAAACTCTCTATCACTCTCAGACACTCTCTGTCACTCTCTACCACTCTCTGACACTCTCTATCACTCTCTGACACTCTCTGACACTCTCTGACACTCTCAGAGGCTCTCTATCACTCTCTATCACTCACTGACACTCTCAGACACTCTCTATCACTCTCTGACACTCACTGACACTGTCAGACACTCTCTTTCACTCTCTGTCACCCTCAGACACTCTCAGACACTCTCGATCACTCTCTGACACTGTCTATCTCTCTCTGACACTCTCTATCGCTCTCTGACACCCTCTGACACACTCAATAACTCTATATCACTCTCTGACACACTCTGACACTCTCTATCACTCTATGACACTCTCTGACACTCTCTATCACTCTCGATCACTCTCTATCACTCTCTGACACACTCTGACACTCTCTGACAACCTCAGACACTCTCTGACAATCTCAGACTCTCTCTATCACTCTTTATCACTCCCTGACACTCTCTGACACTCTCTATCACTCTCTGACATTCTCTATCACTCTCTATCACTCTCTGACACTCTCTGACACTCTCTGACACACTCTGACACTCTCAGACACTCTCTGACAATCTCAGACTCTCTCTATCACTCTTTATCACTCCCCGACACTCTCTGACACTCTCTATCACTCTCTGACATTCTCTATCAATCTCTATCACTCTCTGACACTCTCGGACACTCTCTGACAAACTCTGACACTCTCTATCACTCTCTGACAATCTTAGACTCTCTCTATCACTCTTTATCACTCCCTGACACTCTCTGACACTCTCTATCACTCTCTATCATTCTCTGACACTCTCTGACACTCTCTGACACACTCTAACACTCTCAGACACTCTCTGACAATCTCAGAATCTCTCCATCACTCTTTATCACTCCCTGACACTCTCTGACACTCTCTATCACTCACTGACATTCTCTATCACTCTCTATCACTCTCTGACACTCTCTGACACTCTCTATCACTCTATATCACTCTCTGACACTCTCTGACACTCTCTATCACTCTCTATCATTCTCTGACACTCTCTGACACTCTCTGACACACTCTGACACTCTCAGACACTCTCTGACAATCTCAGACTCTCTCTATCACTCTTTATCACTCCCTGACACTCTCAGACACTCTCTGTCACTCTCTGACACTCTCTGACACTCTCTATCACTCTCTATCACTCTCTGACACTCTCTATCACTCACTGACACTCTCTTTCGCTCTCTGACACTCTCTGACACTCTCAGAGACTCTCTATCACTCTCTATCACTCTCTGACACTCTCTGACACTCTCAGAATCTCTCTCTCAATCTCTGAAACTCTCTGACACTCTCAGAGACTCTCTATCACTCTCTTTCACTCTCTGACATTCTCTATCACTCTCTGACATTCTCAAACTCTCTTTGTCACTCTCTGACACTCCCTATCACTCTCTGACACTCTCTGACACTCTCTATCACTCTCTGACACTCTCTGACACTCTCTGTCACTCAATGACCCTCTGTGACACTCTCTATCACTCTCCATCACTCTCTGACACACTCTGACACACTCTGACATTCTCAGACACTCTCAGACACTCTCTATCACACTCCGTATCACTCTCTGACACTCTCTATCACTCTCTGACACTCTCTGTAACTCTCTATCACTCTCTGACACTCTCTATCACTCTCTATCACTCTCTGACACACTCTGACACTCTCTATCACTCTCTGACACACTCTGACACTCTCTATCACTCTCTTTCACTCTCTGACACTCTCTGACACTCTCTGACACTCTCTATCACTCTCTATCAATCTCTGACACTCTCTGACACTCTCTATTAATCAATGACACTCTGTGACACTCTCGATGACTCTCTATGACTCTCTGAAACTCTCTGACACACTCTGACACTCTCTATCACTCTCTATCACTCTCTATCAATCTCTGACACTCCCCATCACTCTATGACATTCTCTGACACTCTCTATCACTCTCTATCACTCTCTGACAATCTCTATCACTCTCTTACACTCTCTGACACTCTCTATCACTCTCTGACACTCACTGACACTCTCAGACACTCTCTGCCACTCACTATCACTCTCTGACACTCTCTATCACTCTCTAAATCTCTCTGACACTCTCAGAGGCTATCTATCACTCTCTATCACTTACTGACACTCTCAGACACTCTCCATCACTCTCTGACACTCACTGACACTCTCAGACACTCTATTTCACTCTCTGACACTCACTGACACTCTCAGACACTCTCTTTCACTCTCTGTCACTCTCTGTCACTCTCAGACAATCTCAGACACTCTCTATCACTCTCTGAAACTGTCTATCGCTCTCTGACACTCTCTGACACTCTCTGACACTCTCAGACTCTCTCTATCTCTCTCTATCACTCTCTGACACTCTCTATCACTCTCTATCACTCTCTGACACTCTCTGATACTCTCTATCACTCTCTATCACTCTCTGACACTTTCTGACACTCTCTATCACTCTCTGACACTCAATGACACTCTCTATCTCTCTCTATCACTCTCTGACACTCTCTATCACTCTCTATCACTGTCTGACAGTCTCTATCACTCTCTGACACTCTCTATCACTCTCTGACACTATCTGACACTCTCTGACACTCTCAGACACTCTCTATCACTCTTTCACACTCTCTAACACCCACTGACACTCTCAGACACTCTCTGTCACTCAATGACACTCTCAGACAGTCTCTATCACTCTTTCACACTCTCTAACACTCACTGACACTCTCAGACACTCTCTGTCACTCAATGACACTCTCTGACACTCTCTATCACTCTCTATCACTCTCTATCACTCTCTGACACTATCTGACACTCTCTGACACTCTCTGACACTCTCTATCACTCTCTGACACTCTCTGACACTCTCTATCACTCAATGACCCTCTGTGACACTCTCTATCACTCTCCATCACTCTCTGACACTTTCTGACACACTCTGACACTCTCGGACACTCTCTATCACACTCCGTATCACTCTCTGACACTCTCTGACACTCTCTATCACTCTCTGACTCTCTCTGTAACTCTCTATCACTCTCTGACACTCTCTATCACTCTCTATCACTCTCTGGCACACTCTGACACTCTCTATCACTCTCTTTCACTCTCTGACACTCTCTATCACTCTCTATCAATCTCTGACACTCTCTGACACTCTCTATTAATCAATGACACTCTGTGACACTCTCTATGACTCTCTATGACTCTCTGAAACTCTCTGACACACTCTGACACTCTCTATCACTCTCTATCACTCTCTGACTCTCTCTCTGACACTCTCCATCACTCTATGACACTCTCTGACACTCTCTATCACTCTCTATCACTCTCTGACACTCTCTATCACTCTCTGACACTTTCTATCACTCTCTATCACTCTCTGACACTCTCTATCACTCTCTGCAACTCTCTATCACTCTCTGAATCTCTCTGACACTCTCAGAGGCTCTCTATCACTCTCTATCACTCACTGACACTCTCAGACACTCTCTTTCACTCTCTGACACTCACTGACACTCTCAGACACTCTCTTTCACTCTCGTTCACTCTCAGACAATCTCAGACACTCTCTATCCCTCTCTGAAACTGTCTATCGCTCTCTGACACTCTCTGACACACTCAATCACACTCTATCACTCTCTGACACACTCTGACTCTCTCCATCACTCTATGACACTCTCTGACACTCTCTATCACTCTCTGTCACTCTCTGACACACTCTGACACTCTCTGACACTCTCAGACCCACTCTGTCACTCTCTATCACCCTCTGACACTCTCTATCACTCTCAGACACTCTATGTCACTCTCTACCACTCTCTGACACTCTTTATCACTCTCTGACACTCTCTGACACTCTCAGCGGCTCTCTATCACTCACTGGCACTCTCAGACACTCTCTATCACTCTCTGACACTCACTGACACTGTCAGACACTCTCTTTCACTCTCTGACACCCTCAGACACTCTCAGACACTCTCGATCACTCTCTGACACTGTCTATCTCTCTCAGACACTCTCTATCGCTCTCTGACACCCTCTGACACACTCAATAACTCTATATCACTCTCTGACACACTCTGACACTCTCTATCACTCTATGACACTCTCTGACACTCTCTATCACTCTCGATCACTCTCTATCACTCTGTGACACACTCTGACACTCTCTGACAATCTCAGACACTCTCTGACAATCTCAGACTCTCTCTATCACTCTTTATCACTCCCTGACACTCTCTGACACTCTCTATCACTCTCTGACATTCTCTATCACTCTCTATCACTCTCTGACACTCTCTGACACACTCTGACACACTCTGACACTCTCAGACACTCTCTGACAATCTCAGACTTTCTCTATCACTCTTTATCACTCCCCGACACTCTCTGACACTCTCTATCACTCTCTGACATTCTCTATCACTCTCTATCACTCTCTGAAACTCTCGGACACTCTCTGACAAACTCTGACACTCTCTATCACTCTCTGACATTCTTAGACTCTCTCTATCACTCTTTATCACTCCCTGACACTCTCTGACACTCTCTATCACTCTCTATCATTCTCTGACACTCTCTGACACTCTCTGACACACTCTAACACTCTCAGACACTCTCTGACAATCTCAGAATCTCTCCATCACTCTTTATCACTCCCTGACACTCTCTGACACTCTCTATCACTCTCTGACATTCTCTATCACTCTCTATCACTCTCTGACACTCTCTGACACTCTCTATCACTCTATATCACTCTCTGACACTCTCTGACACTCTCTATCACTCTCTATCATTCTCTGACACTCTCTGACATTCTCTGACACACTCTGACACTCTCAGACACTCTCTGACAATCTCAGACTCTCTCTATCACTCTTTATCACTCCCTGACACTCTCAGACACTCTCTGTCACTCTCTGACACTCTCTGACACTCTCTATCACTCTCTATCACACTCTGACACTCTCTAACACTCTCTATCACTCTCTGACACTCACTGACACTCTCAGACACTCTCTGTCACTCTCTGTCACTCTCAGGCACGCTCAGACTCTCTCGATTACTCTCTGACACTCTCTATCACTCTCTGACACTCTCTATCACTCTCTGACACTCCCTATCGCTCTCTGACACTCTCTATCGCTCTCTGACACTCTCACATACTCTGACACTCTCAGACACTCTCTAAAAATCTCTATCACTCTCTGACACTATCTGACACACACAGAAACTCTCTCTCACTCTCTGAGACTCTGAGACACTCTCTATCACTCTCTGACAATTTCAGACACTCTCTATCACTCTCTGAAACTCTCTATCACTCTCTGACACTCTCAGACACTCTCTATCACTCTCTGACACTCTCTACCACTCTCTGACACTCTCACATACTCTGACACTCTCTGACACTCTCAGACACTCTCTATCACTCTCTATCACTCTCTGACACTATCTGACACTCACAGAAACTCTCTCTCACTCTTTGAGACTCTCTATCACTCTCTGACACTCTCAGACACTCTCTATCACTCTCTGACACTCTCTACCACTCTCTGACACTCTCACATACTCTGACACTCTCTGACACTCTCAGACACTCTCTATCACTCTCTATCACTCTCTGACACTATCTGACACTCACAGAAACTCTCTCTCACTCTTTGAGACTCTCAGACACTCTCTATCACTCTCTGACACTCTCTATCACTCTCTGACATTCTCAGACACTCTCTATCACTCTCTGACACTCTCTATCACGCTCTGACACTCTCTGACACTCTCTTTCACTCTCTGACACTCACTGACACTCTCAGACACTCTCAGACACTCTCTGTCACCCTCAGACACTCTCAGATACTCTTTATCACTCTCTGTCACACTCTAACGCTCTTTGACGCTCTCAGACACTCTCTGACGCACTCAGACACTCTCTGACACTCTCTGACACTCTCAGACGCTCTCTGACAGTCTCAGACGCTCTCTGACAGTCTCAGACACTCTCAGACACTCTCTATCACTCTGAGACACTCTCTATCACTCTCTGACACTCTCTGACGCTCTCAGACACACTCAATCACCCTCGATCACTCTCTGACACTCTCTAACATTCTTCATCACTCTCTGACACACTCTGACACTCTCTGACACTCTCTGACACTCTCAGACACTCTCTATCACTCTCTATAACTCTCTGACACTCTCTATCACTCAGTGACACTCTGAAAATCTCTATCACTCTCTATCATTCTCTGACACTCTCTGACACTCTCTGACACACTCTGACACTCTCAGACACTCTCGGACACTCTCAGACACTCTCTGACACTCTCTGACACTCTCAGACACTCTTTATCACTCTCTTACATTCTCTATCACTCTCTATCACTCTCTGATACTCTCTGTCACTCTCTGAGACTCTCTATCACTCTACATCACTCTCTGACACTCTCTGACACACTCAGACACTCTCAGACACTCTCAGACACTCTCTGACACTCTCTGACACTCTCAGACACTCTTTATCACTCTCTGACATTCTATATCACTCTCTATCACTCTCTGACACTCTCTATCACTCTATATCACTCTCTGACACTCTCTGACACTCTCTATCACTCTATATCACTCTCTGACATTCTCATTCACTCTCTATCACTCTCTGATACTCTCTGTCACTCTCTGACACTCTCTATCACTCTCTATAACTCTCTGACACTCTCTATCACTCAGTGACACTCTGAAAATCTCTATCACTCTCTATCATTCTCTGACACTCTCTGACACTCTCTGACACAGTCTGACACTCTCAGACACTCTCAGATACTCTCTGACACTCTCAGACACTCTTTATCACTCTCTAACATTCTTCATCACTCTCTGACACACTCTGACACTCTCTGACACTCTCTGACACTCTCTATCACTCAGTGACACTCTGAAAATCTCTATCACTCTCTATCATTCTCTGACACTCTCTGACACTCTCTGACACAGTCTGACACTCTCAGACACTCTCAGATACTCTCTGACACTCTCAGACACTCTTTATCACTCTCTAACATTCTTCATCACTCTCTGACACACTCTGACACTCTCTGACACTCTCTGACACTCTCTATCACTCAGTGACACTCTGAAAATCTCTATCACTCTCTATCATTCTCTGACACTCTCTGACACTCTCTGACACACTCTGACACTCTCAGACACTCTCAGACACTCTCAGACACTCTCTGACACACTTAGTCACTCTCTGACACTCTCTATCACTCTCTATCACTCTCTGACACTCTCTATCACTCTCTGACACACTCTAGCACTCTCTGACACACTCTCGCACTCTCTGACACTCTCTGAAACTCTCTATCACTCAATGACACTCTATGACACCCTCTATCACTCTCTATCATTCTCTGACTCACTCTGACACACTCTGACACTCTCAGGCACTCTCTATCACCCTCTATCATACTCTGACACTCTTTGACACTCTCAGACATTCTGTGACACACTCTGACACTCTCTATCACTCCATGACACTCTCCGACACACTCTGACACTCTCTATCACTCTCTATCACTCTCTGACACTCTCTGACACTCTCTGACACTCTCTGACACTCTCTATCACGCTATGACACTCTCTGACACGCTCTATCACTCTCTATCACTCTCTGACACTGTTTGACACTCTCTGACACTCTCTATCACTCTCTATCACTCTCTGACACTCTCTGACTGTCTCAGACACTTTCTAACACTCTCTATCACTCTCTGACACTCTCAGACACTCTCTATCACTCTCTGACACTCACTGACACTCTCAGACACTCTCTGTCACTCTCTGTCACTCTCAGGCACGCTCAGACTCTCTCGATTACTCTCTGACACTCTCTATCACTCTCTGACACTCTCTATCACTCTCTGACACTCCCTATCGCTCTCTGACACTCTCTATCGCTCTCTGACACTCTCACATACTCTGACACTCTCAGACACTCTCTAAAAATCTCTATCACTCTCTGACACTATCTGACACACACAGAAACTCTCTCTCACTCTCTGAGACTCTGAGACACTCTCTATCACTCTCTGACAATTTCAGACACTCTCTATCACTCTCTGAAACTCTCTATCACTCTCTGACACTCTCAGACACTCTCTATCACTCTCTGACACTCTCTACCACTCTCTGACACTCTCACATACTCTGACACTCTCTGACACTCTCAGACACTCTCTATCACTCTCTATCACTCTCTGACACTATCTGACACTCACAGAAACTCTCTCTCACTCTTTGAGACTCTCTATCACTCTCTGACACTCTCAGACACTCTCTATCACTCTCTGACACTCTCTACCACTCTCTGACACTCTCACATACTCTGACACTCTCTGACACTCTCAGACACTCTCTATCACTCTCTATCACTCTCTGACACTATCTGACACTCACAGAAACTCTCTCTCACTCTTTGAGACTCTCAGACACTCTCTATCACTCTCTGACACTCTCTATCACTCTCTGACATTCTCAGACACTCTCTATCACTCTCTGACACTCTCTATCACGCTCTGACACTCTCTGACACTCTCTTTCACTCTCTGACACTCACTGACACTCTCAGACACTCTCAGACACTCTCTGTCACCCTCAGACACTCTCAGATACTCTTTATCACTCTCTGTCACACTCTAACGCTCTTTGACGCTCTCAGACACTCTCTGACGCACTCAGACACTCTCTGACACTCTCTGACACTCTCAGACGCTCTCTGACAGTCTCAGACGCTCTCTGACAGTCTCAGACACTCTCAGACACTCTCTATCACTCTGAGACACTCTCTATCACTCTCTGACACTCTCTGACGCTCTCAGACACACTCAATCACCCTCGATCACTCTCTGACACTCTCTAACATTCTTCATCACTCTCTGACACACTCTGACACTCTCTGACACTCTCTGACACTCTCAGACACTCTCTATCACTCTCTATAACTCTCTGACACTCTCTATCACTCAGTGACACTCTGAAAATCTCTATCACTCTCTATCATTCTCTGACACTCTCTGACACTCTCTGACACACTCTGACACTCTCAGACACTCTCGGACACTCTCAGACACTCTCTGACACTCTCTGACACTCTCAGACACTCTTTATCACTCTCTTACATTCTCTATCACTCTCTATCACTCTCTGATACTCTCTGTCACTCTCTGAGACTCTCTATCACTCTACATCACTCTCTGACACTCTCTGACACACTCAGACACTCTCAGACACTCTCAGACACTCTCTGACACTCTCTGACACTCTCAGACACTCTTTATCACTCTCTGACATTCTATATCACTCTCTATCACTCTCTGACACTCTCTATCACTCTATATCACTCTCTGACACTCTCTGACACTCTCTATCACTCTATATCACTCTCTGACATTCTCATTCACTCTCTATCACTCTCTGATACTCTCTGTCACTCTCTGACACTCTCTATCACTCTCTATAACTCTCTGACACTCTCTATCACTCAGTGACACTCTGAAAATCTCTATCACTCTCTATCATTCTCTGACACTCTCTGACACTCTCTGACACAGTCTGACACTCTCAGACACTCTCAGATACTCTCTGACACTCTCAGACACTCTTTATCACTCTCTAACATTCTTCATCACTCTCTGACACACTCTGACACTCTCTGACACTCTCTGACACTCTCTATCACTCAGTGACACTCTGAAAATCTCTATCACTCTCTATCATTCTCTGACACTCTCTGACACTCTCTGACACAGTCTGACACTCTCAGACACTCTCAGATACTCTCTGACACTCTCAGACACTCTTTATCACTCTCTAACATTCTTCATCACTCTCTGACACACTCTGACACTCTCTGACACTCTCTGACACTCTCTATCACTCAGTGACACTCTGAAAATCTCTATCACTCTCTATCATTCTCTGACACTCTCTGACACTCTCTGACACACTCTGACACTCTCAGACACTCTCAGACACTCTCAGACACTCTCTGACACTCTCAGACACTCTTTATCACTCTCCGACATTCTCTATCACTCTCTATCACTCTCTGATACTCTCTGTCACTCTCTGACACTCTATCACTCTATATCACTCTCTGACACTCTCTGACACTCTCTATCACACTCTATCAAAATCTGACACTCTCTGAGGCTCTCTATCACTCAATATCACGCTCTGACACTCTCTATCACTTTCTGACACACTCTGACACTCTCTATCACTCAATGACACTCTGTGACAATCTCTGACACACTCAGATACTCTGTGACGCACTCTGACACTCTATCACTCTATGACACTCTCTGACGCTCTCTAGCACTCTCCATCACTCTCTGACACTCTCTTTCACTCTCTGACACTCTCCATCACTCTCTATCACTCTCTGACACTCTCTGATACTCTCTATCACTCTCTATCACTCTCTGACACTTTCTGACACTCTCTATCACTCTCTGACACTCAATGACACTCTCTGACACTCCCTATCGCTCTCCAACACTCTCTGACACTCTCTGACACTCTCTGACACTCTCAGACTCTCTCTATCTCTCTCTATCACTCTCTGACACTCTCTATCACTCTCTATCACTCTCTGACACTCTCTGATACTCTCTATCACTCTCTATCACTCTCTGACACTTTCTGACACTCTCTATCACTCTCTGACACTCAATGACACTCTCTATCTCTCTCTATCACTCTCTGACACTCTCTATCACTCTCTATCACTGTCTGACAGTCTCTATCACTCTCTGACGCTCTCTATCACTCTCTATCACTCTCTGACACTATCTGACACTCTCTGACACTCTCAGATACTCTCTATCACTCTTTCACACTCTCTAACACTCACTGACACTCTCAGACACTCTCTGTCACTCAATGACACTCTCTGACACTCTCTATCACTCTCTATCACTCTCTATCACTCTCTGACACTATCTGACACTCTCTGACACTCTCTGACACTCTCTATCACTCTCTGACACTCTCTATCACTCAATGACCCTCTGTGACACTCTCTATCACTCTCCATCACTCTCTGACACTTTCTGACACACTCTGACACTCTCGGACACTCTCTATCACACTCCGTATCACTCTCTGACACTCTCTGACACTCTCTATCACTCTCTGACTCTCTCTGTAACTCTCTATCACTCTCTGACACTCTCTATCACTCTCTATCACTCTCTGGCACACTCTGACACTCTCTATCACTCTCTTTCACTCTCTGACACTCTCTATCACTCTCTATCAATCTCAGACACTCTCTGACACTCTCTATTAATCAATGACACTCTGTGACACTCTCTATGACTCTCTATGACTCTCTGAAACTCTCTGACACACTCTGACACTCTCTATCACTCTCTATCACTCTCTGACTCTCTCTCTGACACTCTCCATCACTCTATGACACTCTCTGACACTCTCTATCACTCTCTATCACTCTCTGACACTCTCTATCACTCTCTGACACTCTCTATCACTCTCTATCACTCTCTGACACTCTCTATCACTCTCTGAATCTCTCTGACACTCTCAGAGGCTCTCTATCACTCTCTATCACTCACTGACACTCTCTGACACTCTCTGACACTCCCTATCTCTCTATCACTCTCTATCACTCTCTGACACTCTCTGACACTCGCTGACACTCTCTATCACTCTCTGACACTCTCAGACACAGTCTGACACTCTCTGACACATCTCTGACACTCTCTGACACTCTCTATCACTCTCTATCACTCTCTGACACTCTCTGATACTCTCTATCACTCTCTATCACTCTCTGACACTTTCTGACACTCTCTATCACTCTCTGACACTCAATGACACTCGCTATCTCTCTCTATCACTCTCTGACACTCTCTATCACTCTCTATCACTGTCTGACAGTCTCTATCACTCTCTGACGCTCTCTATCACTCTCTATCACTCTCTGACACTATCTGACACTCTCTGACACTCTCAGATACTCTCTATCACTCTTTCACACTCTCTAACACTCACTGACACTCTCAGACACTCTCTGTCACTCAATGACACTCTCTGACACTCTCTATCACTCTCTATCACTCTCTATCACTCTCTGACACTATCTGACACTCTCTGACACTCTCTGACACTCTCTATCACTCTCTGACACTCTCTATCACTCAATGACCCTCTGTGACACTCTCTATCACTCTCCATCACTCTCTGACACTTTCTGACACACTCTGACACTCTCGGACACTCTCTATCACACTCCGTATCACTCTCTGACACTCTCTGACACTCTCTATCACTCTCTGACTCTCTCTGTAACTCTCTATCACTCTCTGACACTCTCTATCACTCTCTATCACTCTCTGGCACACTCTGACACTCTCTATCACTCTCTTTCACTCTCTGACACTCTCTATCACTCTCTATCAATCTCTGACACTCTCTGACACTCTCTATTAATCAATGACACTCTGTGACACTCTCTATGACTCTCTATGACTCTCTGAAACTCTCTGACACACTCTGACACTCTCTATCACTCTCTATCACTCTCTGACTCTCTCTCTGACACTCTCCATCACTCTATGACACTCTCTGACACTCTCTATCACTCTCTATCACTCTCTGACACTCTCTATCACTCTCTGACACTCTCTATCACTCTCTATCACTCTCTGACACTCTCTATCACTCTCTGACACTCTCTATCACTCTCTGAATCTCTCTGACACTCTCAGAGGCTCTCTATCACTCTCTATCACTCACTGACACTCTCAGACACTCTCCATCACTCTCTGACACTCACTGACACTCTCAGACACTCTCTTTCACTCTCTGACACTCACTGACACTCTCAGACACTCTCTTTCACTCTCGTTCACTCTCAGACAATCTCAGACACTCTCTATCACTCTCTGAAACTGTCTATCGCTCTCTGACACTCTCTGACACACTCAATCACACTCTATCACTCTCTGACACACTCTGACTCTCTCCATCACTCTATGACACTCTCTATCACTCTCTGTCACTCTCTGACACACTCTGACACTCTCTGACACTCTCAGACCCACTCTGTCACTCTCTATCACTCTCTGAAACTCTCTATCACTCTCAGACACTCTCTGTCACTCTCTACCACTCTCTGACACTCTCTATCACTCTCTGACACTCTCTGACACTCTCTGACACTCTCAGAGGCTCTCTATCACTCTCTATCACTCACTGACACTCTCAGACACTCTCTATCACTCTCTGACACTCACTGACACTGTCAGACACTCTCTTTCACTCTCTGTCACCCTCAGACACTCTCAGACACTCTCGATCACTCTCTGACACTGTCTATCTCTCTCTGACACTCTCTATCGCTCTCTGACACCCTCTGACACACTCAATAACTCTATATCACTCTCTGACACACTCTGACACTCTCTATCACTCTATGACACTCTCTGACACTCTCTATCACTCTCGATCACTCTCTATCACTCTCTGACACACTCTGACACTCTCTGACAACCTCAGACACTCTCTGACAATCTCAGACTCTCTCTATCACTCTTTATCACTCCCTGACACTCTCTGACACTCTCTATCACTCTCTGACATTCTCTATCACTCTCTATCACTCTCTGACACTCTCTGACACTCTCTGACACACTCTGACACTCTCAGACACTCTCTGACAATCTCAGACTCTCTCTATCACTCTTTATCACTCCCCGACACTCTCTGACACTCTCTATCACTCTCTGACATTCTCTATCAATCTCTATCACTCTCTGACACTCTCGGACACTCTCTGACAAACTCTGACACTCTCTATCACTCTCTGACAATCTTAGACTCTCTCTATCACTCTTTATCACTCCCTGACACTCTCTGACACTCTCTATCACTCTCTATCATTCTCTGACACTCTCTGACACTCTCTGACACACTCTAACACTCTCAGACACTCTCTGACAATCTCAGAATCTCTCCATCACTCTTTATCACTCCCTGACACTCTCTGACACTCTCTATCACTCACTGACATTCTCTATCACTCTCTATCACTCTCTGACACTCTCTGACACTCTCTATCACTCTATATCACTCTCTGACACTCTCTGACACTCTCTATCACTCTCTATCATTCTCTGACACTCTCTGACACTCTCTGACACACTCTGACACTCTCAGACACTCTCTGACAATCTCAGACTCTCTCTATCACTCTTTATCACTCCCTGACACTCTCAGACACTCTCTGTCACTCTCTGACACTCTCTGACACTCTCTATCACTCTCTATCACTCTCTGACACTCTCTATCACTCACTGACACTCTCTTTCGCTCTCTGACACTCTCTGACACTCTCAGAGACTCTCTATCACTCTCTATCACTCTCTGACACTCTCTGACACTCTCAGAATCTCTCTCTCAATCTCTGAAACTCTCTGACACTCTCAGAGACTCTCTATCACTCTCTTTCACTCTCTGACATTCTCTATCACTCTCTGACATTCTCAAACTCTCTTTGTCACTCTCTGACACTCCCTATCACTCTCTGACACTCTCTGACACTCTCTATCACTCTCTGACACTCTCTGACACTCTCTGTCACTCAATGACCCTCTGTGACACTCTCTATCACTCTCCATCACTCTCTGACACACTCTGACACACTCTGACATTCTCAGACACTCTCAGACACTCTCTATCACACTCCGTATCACTCTCTGACACTCTCTATCACTCTCTGACACTCTCTGTAACTCTCTATCACTCTCTGACACTCTCTATCACTCTCTATCACTCTCTGACACACTCTGACACTCTCTATCACTCTCTGACACACTCTGACACTCTCTATCACTCTCTTTCACTCTCTGACACTCTCTGACACTCTCTGACACTCTCTATCACTCTCTATCAATCTCTGACACTCTCTGACACTCTCTATTAATCAATGACACTCTGTGACACTCTCGATGACTCTCTATGACTCTCTGAAACTCTCTGACACACTCTGACACTCTCTATCACTCTCTATCACTCTCTATCAATCTCTGACACTCCCCATCACTCTATGACATTCTCTGACACTCTCTATCACTCTCTATCACTCTCTGACAATCTCTATCACTCTCTTACACTCTCTGACACTCTCTATCACTCTCTGACACTCACTGACACTCTCAGACACTCTCTGCCACTCACTATCACTCTCTGACACTCTCTATCACTCTCTAAATCTCTCTGACACTCTCAGAGGCTATCTATCACTCTCTATCACTTACTGACACTCTCAGACACTCTCCATCACTCTCTGACACTCACTGACACTCTCAGACACTCTATTTCACTCTCTGACACTCACTGACACTCTCAGACACTCTCTTTCACTCTCTGTCACTCTCTGTCACTCTCAGACAATCTCAGACACTCTCTATCACTCTCTGAAACTGTCTATCGCTCTCTGACACTCTCTGACACTCTCTGACACTCTCAGACTCTCTCTATCTCTCTCTATCACTCTCTGACACTCTCTATCACTCTCTATCACTCTCTGACACTCTCTGATACTCTCTATCACTCTCTATCACTCTCTGACACTTTCTGACACTCTCTATCACTCTCTGACACTCAATGACACTCTCTATCTCTCTCTATCACTCTCTGACACTCTCTATCACTCTCTATCACTGTCTGACAGTCTCTATCACTCTCTGACACTCTCTATCACTCTCTGACACTATCTGACACTCTCTGACACTCTCAGACACTCTCTATCACTCTTTCACACTCTCTAACACCCACTGACACTCTCAGACACTCTCTGTCACTCAATGACACTCTCAGACAGTCTCTATCACTCTTTCACACTCTCTAACACTCACTGACACTCTCAGACACTCTCTGTCACTCAATGACACTCTCTGACACTCTCTATCACTCTCTATCACTCTCTATCACTCTCTGACACTATCTGACACTCTCTGACACTCTCTGACACTCTCTATCACTCTCTGACACTCTCTGACACTCTCTATCACTCAATGACCCTCTGTGACACTCTCTATCACTCTCCATCACTCTCTGACACTTTCTGACACACTCTGACACTCTCGGACACTCTCTATCACACTCCGTATCACTCTCTGACACTCTCTGACACTCTCTATCACTCTCTGACTCTCTCTGTAACTCTCTATCACTCTCTGACACTCTCTATCACTCTCTATCACTCTCTGGCACACTCTGACACTCTCTATCACTCTCTTTCACTCTCTGACACTCTCTATCACTCTCTATCAATCTCTGACACTCTCTGACACTCTCTATTAATCAATGACACTCTGTGACACTCTCTATGACTCTCTATGACTCTCTGAAACTCTCTGACACACTCTGACACTCTCTATCACTCTCTATCACTCTCTGACTCTCTCTCTGACACTCTCCATCACTCTATGACACTCTCTGACACTCTCTATCACTCTCTATCACTCTCTGACACTCTCTATCACTCTCTGACACTTTCTATCACTCTCTATCACTCTCTGACACTCTCTATCACTCTCTGCAACTCTCTATCACTCTCTGAATCTCTCTGACACTCTCAGAGGCTCTCTATCACTCTCTATCACTCACTGACACTCTCAGACACTCTCTTTCACTCTCTGACACTCACTGACACTCTCAGACACTCTCTTTCACTCTCGTTCACTCTCAGACAATCTCAGACACTCTCTATCCCTCTCTGAAACTGTCTATCGCTCTCTGACACTCTCTGACACACTCAATCACACTCTATCACTCTCTGACACACTCTGACTCTCTCCATCACTCTATGACACTCTCTGACACTCTCTATCACTCTCTGTCACTCTCTGACACACTCTGACACTCTCTGACACTCTCAGACCCACTCTGTCACTCTCTATCACCCTCTGACACTCTCTATCACTCTCAGACACTCTATGTCACTCTCTACCACTCTCTGACACTCTTTATCACTCTCTGACACTCTCTGACACTCTCAGCGGCTCTCTATCACTCACTGGCACTCTCAGACACTCTCTATCACTCTCTGACACTCACTGACACTGTCAGACACTCTCTTTCACTCTCTGACACCCTCAGACACTCTCAGACACTCTCGATCACTCTCTGACACTGTCTATCTCTCTCAGACACTCTCTATCGCTCTCTGACACCCTCTGACACACTCAATAACTCTATATCACTCTCTGACACACTCTGACACTCTCTATCACTCTATGACACTCTCTGACACTCTCTATCACTCTCGATCACTCTCTATCACTCTGTGACACACTCTGACACTCTCTGACAATCTCAGACACTCTCTGACAATCTCAGACTCTCTCTATCACTCTTTATCACTCCCTGACACTCTCTGACACTCTCTATCACTCTCTGACATTCTCTATCACTCTCTATCACTCTCTGACACTCTCTGACACACTCTGACACACTCTGACACTCTCAGACACTCTCTGACAATCTCAGACTTTCTCTATCACTCTTTATCACTCCCCGACACTCTCTGACACTCTCTATCACTCTCTGACATTCTCTATCACTCTCTATCACTCTCTGAAACTCTCGGACACTCTCTGACAAACTCTGACACTCTCTATCACTCTCTGACAATCTTAGACTCTCTCTATCACTCTTTATCACTCCCTGACACTCTCTGACACTCTCTATCACTCTCTATCATTCTCTGACACTCTCTGACACTCTCTGACACACTCTAACACTCTCAGACACTCTCTGACAATCTCAGAATCTCTCCATCACTCTTTATCACTCCCTGACACTCTCTGACACTCTCTATCACTCTCTGACATTCTCTATCACTCTCTATCACTCTCTGACACTCTCTGACACTCTCTATCACTCTATATCACTCTCTGACACTCTCTGACACTCTCTATCACTCTCTATCATTCTCTGACACTCTCTGACATTCTCTGACACACTCTGACACTCTCAGACACTCTCTGACAATCTCAGACTCTCTCTATCACTCTTTATCACTCCCTGACACTCTCAGACACTCTCTGTCACTCTCTGACACTCTCTGACACTCTCTATCACTCTCTATCACACTCTGACACTCTCTATCACTCACTGACACTCTCTTTCGCTCTCTGACACTCTCTGACACTCTCAGAGACTCTCTATCACTCTCTATCACTCTCTGACACTCTCAGAATCTCTCTCTCAATCTCTGAAACTCTCTGACACTCTCAGAGACTCTCTATCACTCTCTTTCACTCTCTGACATTCTCTATCACTCTCTGACATTCTCAAACTCTTTTTGTCACTCTCTGACACTCCCTATCACTCTCTGACACTCTCTGACACTCTCTATCACTCTCCATCACTCTCTGACACACTCTGACACACTCTGACATTCTCAGACACTCTCTATCACACTCCGTATCACTCTCTGACACTCTCTATCACTCTCTGACACTCTCTGTAACTCTCTATCACTCTCTGACACTCTCTATCACTCTCTATCACTCTCTGACACACTCTGACACTCTCTATCACTCTCTGACACACTCTGACACTCTCTATCACTCTCTATCACTCTCTTTCACTCTCTGACACTCTCTGACACTCTCTGACACTCTCTATCACTCTCTATCAATCTCTGACACTCTCTGACACTCTCTATCACTCAATGACCCTCTGTGACACTCTCTATCACTCTCCATCACTCTCTGACACACTCTGACACACTCTGACATTCTCAGACACTCTCTATCACACTCCGTATCACTCACTGACACTCTCTATCACTCTCTGACACTCTCTGTAACTCTCTATCACTCTCTGACACTCTCTATCACTCTCTATCACTCTCTGACACACTCTGACACTCTCTATCACTCTCTGACACACTCTGACACTCTCTATCACTCTCTATCACTCTCTTTCACTCTCTGACACTCTCTGACACTCTCTGACACTCTCTATCACTCTCTATCAATCTCTGACACTCTCTGACACTCTCTATTAATCAATGACACTCTGTGACACTCTCGATGACTCTCTATGACTCTCTGAAACTCTCTGACACACTCTGACACTCTCTATCACTCTCTATCACTCTCTGACTCTCTCTGACACTCTCCATCACTCTATGACACTCTCTGACACTCTCTATCACTCTCTATCACTCTCTGACAATCTCTATCACTCTCTTACACTCTCTGACACTCTCTATCACTCTCTGACACTCACTGACACTCTCAGACACTCTCTGCCACTCACTATCACTCTCTGACACTCTCTATCACTCTCTGAATCTCTCTGACACTCTCAGAGGCTCTCTATCACTCTCTATCACTCACTGACACTCTCAGACACTCTCCATCACTCTCTGACACTCACTGACACTCTCAGACACTCTCTTTCACTCTCTGACACTCAC
Organism: Heterodontus francisci; assembly: GCF_036365525.1. Taxonomy (NCBI): domain Eukaryota; kingdom Metazoa; phylum Chordata; class Chondrichthyes; order Heterodontiformes; family Heterodontidae; genus Heterodontus; species Heterodontus francisci. Next base: position 2,984,010 of record NC_090414.1, read on the forward strand.
TGACACTCTCAGACACTCTCTTTCACTCTCTGTCAATCTCTGTCACTCTCAGACAATCTCAGACACTCTCTATCACTCTCTGAAACTGTCTATCGCTCTCTGACACTCTCTGACACACTCAATCACACTCTATCACTCTCTGACACACTCTGACTCTCTCTATCACTCTATGACACTCTCTGACACTCTCTATCACTCTCTGTCACTCTCTGACACACTCTGACACTCTCTGACACTGTCAGACCCTCTCTGTCACTCTCTATCACTCTCTGACATTCTCTATCACTCTCTGACACTCTCTATCACTCTCAGACACTCTCTGTCACTCTCTACCACTCTCTGACACTCTCTATCACTCTCTGACACTCTCAGAGGCTCTCTATCACTCTCTATCACTCACTGACACTCTCAGACACTCTCTATCACTCTCTGACACTCACTGACACTGTCAGACACTCTCTTTCACTCTCTGTCACTCTCAGACACTCTCAGACACTCTCTATTACTCTCTGACACTGTCTATCTCTCTCTGACACTCTCTATCGCTCTCTGACACCCTCTGACACACTCAATAACTCTCTATCACTCTCTGACACACTCTGACACTCTCTATCACTCTATGACACTCTCTGACACTCTCTATCACTCTCTGACACTCTCTATCACTCTCTGAATCTCTCTGACACTCACAGAGGCTCTCTATCACTCTCTATCACTCACTGACACTCTCAGACACTCTCCATCACTCTCTGACACTCACTGACACTCTCAGACACTCTCTTTCACTCTCTGACACTCACTGACACTCTCAGACACTCTCTTTCACTCTCTGTCACTCTCAGACAATCTCAGACACTCTCTATCACTCTCTGAAACTGTCTATCGCTCTCTGACACTCTCTGACACACTCAATCACACTCTATCACTCTCTGACACACTCTGACTCTCTCTATCACTCTATGACACTCTCTGACACTCTCTATCACTCTCTGTCACTCTCTGACACACTCTGACACTCTCTGACACTCTCAGACCCTCTCTGTCACTCTCTATCACTCTCTGACATTCTCTATCACTCTCTGACACTCTCTATCACTCTCAGACACTCTCTGTCACTCTCTACCACTCTCTGACACTCTCTATCACTCTCTGACACTCTCTGACACTCTCAGAGGCTCTCTATCACTCTCTATCACTCACTGACACTCTCAGACACTCTCTATCACTCTCTGACACTCACTGACACTGTCAGACACTCTCTTTCACTCTCTGTCTCTCTCAGACACTCTCAGACACTCTCAGACACTCTCTATTACTCTCTGACACTGGCTATCTCTCTCTGACACTCTCTATCGCTCTCTGACACCCTCTGACACACTCAATAACTCTCTATCACTTTCTGACACACTCTGACACTCTCTATCACTCTATGACACTCTCTGACACTCTCTATCACTCTCTATCACTCTCTGACACACTCTGACACTCTCTGACACTCTCAGACACTCTCAGACACTCTCTGACAATCTCAGACTCTCTCTATCACACTTTATCACTCCCTGACACTCTCTGACACTCTCTATCACTCTCTGACATTCTCTATCACTCTCTATCACTCTCTGACACTATCTGACACACTCTGACACACTCTGACACTCTCAGACACACTCTGACAATCTCAGACTCTCTCTATCACTCTTTATCACTCCCTGACACTCTCTGATACTCTCTATCACTCTCTGACATTCTCTATCACTCTCTATCACTCTCGGACACTCTCTGACACTCTCTGACACACTCTGACACTCTCAGACACTCTCTGACAATCTCAGACTCTCTCTATCACTCCTTATCACTCCCTGACACTCTCTGACACTCTCTATCACTCTCTATCATTCTCTGACACTCTCTGACACTCTCTGACACACTCTGACACTCTCAGACACTTTCTGACAATCTCAGACTCTCTCTATCACTCTTTATCACTCCCTGACACTCTCTGACACTCTCTATCACTCTCTGACATTCTCTCTCACTCTCTATCACTCTCTGACACTCTCTATCACTCACTGACACACTCTTTCGTTCTCTGACACTCTCTGACACTCGCAGAGACTCTCTATCACTCTCTTTCACTCTCTGACACTCTCAGAATCTCTCTCTCAATCTCTGACACTCTCAGAGACTCTCTATCACACTCTTTCACTCTCTGACATTCTCTATCACTCTCTGACATTCTCAAACTCTCTCTGTCACTCTCTGACACTCACTGACACTCTCAGACACTCTCTTTCACTCTCTGTCACTCTCAGACAATCTCAGACACTCTCTATCACTCTCTGAAACTGTCTATCGCTCTCTGACACTCTCTGACACACTCAATCACACTCTATCACTCTCTGACACACTCTGACTCTCTCTATCACTCTATGACACTCTCTGACACTCTCTATCACTCTCTGTCACTCTCTGACACACTCTGACACTCTCTGACACTCTCAGACCCTCTCTGTCACTCTCTATCACTCTCTGACATTCTCTATCACTCTCTGACACTCTCTATCACTCTCAGACACTCTCTGTCACTCTCTACCACTCTCTGACACTCTCTATCACTCTCTGACACTCTCTGACACTCTCAGAGGCTCTCTATCACTCTCTATCACTCACTGACACTCTCAGACACTCTCTATCACTCTCTGAAACTCACTGACACTGTCAGACACTCTCTTTCACTCTCTGTCACTCTCTGTCACTCTCAGACACTCTCAGACACTCTCTATTACTCTCTGACACTGTCTATCTCTCTCTGACACTCTCTATCGCTCTCTGACACCCTCTGACACACTCAATAACTCTCTATCACTTTCTGACACACTCTGACACTCTCTATCACTCTATGACACTCTCTGACACTCTCTATCACTCTCTATCACTCTCTATCACTCTCTGACACACTCTGACACTCTCTGACACTCTCAGACACTCTCAGACACTCTCTGACAATCTCAGACTCTCTCTATCACCCTTTATCACTCCCTGACACTCTCTGACACTCTCTATCACTCTCTGACATTCTCTATCACTCTCTATCACTCTCTGACACTCTCTGACACACTCTGACACACTCTGACACTCTCAGACACTCTCTGACAATCTCAGACTCTCTCTATCACTCTTTATCACTCCCTGACACTCTCTGATACTCTCTATCACTCTCTGACATTCTCTATCACTCTCTATCACTCTCGGACACTCTCTGACACTCTCTGACACACTCTGACACTCTCAGACACTCTCTGACAATCTCAGACTCTCTCTATCACTCCTTATCACTCCATGACACTCTCTGACACTCTCTATCACTCTCTATCATTCTCTGACACTCTCTGACACTCTCTGACACACTCTGACACTCTCAGACACTTTCTGACAATCTCAGACTCTCTCTATCACTCTTTATCACTCCCTGACACTCTCTGACACTCTCTATCACTCTCTGACATTCTCTCTCACTCTCTATCACTCTCTGACACTCTCTATCACTCACTGACACACTCTTTCGTTCTCTGACACTCTCTGACACTCGCAGAGACTCTCTATCACTCTCTTTCACTCTCTGACACTCTCTGACACTCTCAGAATCTCTCTCTCAATCTCTGAAACTCTCTGACACTCTCAGAGACTCTCTATCACTCTCTTTCACTCTCTGACATTCTCTATCACTCTCTGACATTCTCAAACTCTCTCTGTCACTCTCTGACACTCCCTGACACTCTCTGACACTCTCCATCACTCTCTGACATTCTCTATCACTCTCTATCACTCTCTGACACTCTCTATCACTCACTGACACTCTCTTTCGTTCTCTGACACTCCCTGACACTCTCAGAGACTCTCTATCACTCTCTATCACTCTCTGACACTCTCTGACACTCTCAGAATCTCTCTCTCAATCTCTGAAACTCTCTGACACTCTCAGAGACTCTCTATCACTCTCTTTCACTCTCTGACATTCTCTATCACTCTCTGACATTCTCAAACTCTCTCTGTCACTCTCTGACACTCCCTATCTCTCTCTGACACTCGCTGACACTCTCTATCACTCTCTGACACTCTCTGACACTCTCTATCACTCAATGACCCTCTGTGACACTCTCTATCACTCAATGACCCTCTGTGACACTCTCTATCACTCTCCATCACTCTCTGACACTCTCTGACACTCTCTATCACTCTCTGCGACTCTCTGTAACTCTCTATCACTCTCTGACACTCTCTATCACTCTCTGACACACTCTGACACTCTCTATCACTCTCTTTCACTCTCTGACATTCTCTGACACTGTCGATCACTCTCTATCAATCTCTGACACTCTCTATTAATCAATGACACTCTGTGACACTCTCCATGACTCTCTATGACCCTCTGAAACTCTCTGACACACTCTGACACTCTCTATCACTCTCTATCACTCTCTGACTCTCTCTGACACTCTCCATCACTCTATGACACTCTCTGACACTCTCTATCACTCTCTATCACTCTCTGACATTCTCTCTCACTCTCTATCACTCTCTGACACTCTCTATCACTCACTGACACACTCTTTCGTTCTCTGACACTCTCTGACACTCGCAGAGACTCTCTATCACTCTCTTTCACTCTCTGACACTCTCAAAATCTCTCTCTCAATCTCTGACACTCTCAGAGACTCTCTATCACACTCTTTCACTCTCTGACATTCTCTATCACTCTCTGACATTCTCAAACTCTCTCTGTCACTCTCTGACACTCACTGACACTCTCAGACACTCTCTTTCACTCTCTGTCACTCTCAGACAATCTCAGACACTCTCTATCACTCTCTGAAACTGTCTATCGCTCTCTGACACTCTCTGACACACTCAATCACACTCTATCACTCTCTGACACACTCTGACTCTCTCTATCACTCTATGACACTCTCTGACACTCTCTATCACTCTCTGTCACTCTCTGACACACTCTGACACTCTCTGACACTGTCAGACCCTCTCTGTCACTCTCTATCACTCTCTGACATTCTCTATCACTCTCTGACACTCTCTATCACTCTCAGACACTCTCTGTCACTCTCTACCACTCTCTGACACTCTCTATCACTCTCTGACACTCTCTGACACTCTCAGAGGCTCTCTATCACTCTCTATCACTCACTGACACTCTCAGACACTCTCTATCACTCTCTGACACTCACTGACACTGTCAGACACTCTCTTTCACTCTCTGTCACTCTCTGTCACTCTCAGACACTCTCAGACACTCTCTATTACTCTCTGACACTGTCTATCTCTCTCTGACACTCTCTATCGCTCTCTGACACCCTCTGACACACTCAATAACTCTCTATCACTTTCTGACACACTCTGACACTCTCTATCACTCTATGACACTCTCTGACACTCTCTATCACTCTCTATCACTCTCTATCACTCTCTGACACACTCTGACACTCTCTGACACTCTCAGACACTCTCAGACACTCTCTGACAATCTCAGACTCTCTCTATCACCCTTTATCACTCCCTGACACTCTCTGACACTCTCTATCACTCTCTGACATTCTCTATCACTCTCTATCACTCTCTGACACTCTCTGACACACTCTGACACTCTCAGACACTCTCTGACAATCTCAGACTCTCTCTATCACTCTTTATCACTCCCTGACACTCTCTGATACTCTCTATCACTCTCTGACATTCTCTATCACTCTCTATCACTCTCGGACACTCTCTGACACTCTCTGACACACTCTGACACTCTCAGACACTCTCTGACAATCTCAGACTCTCTCTATCACTCCTTATCACTCCATGACACTCTCTGACACTCTCTATCACTCTCTATCATTCTCTGACACTCTCTGACACTCTCTGACACACTCTGACACTCTCAGACACTTTCTGACAATCTCAGACTCTCTCTATCACTCTTTATCACTCCCTGACACTCTCTGACACTCTCTATCACTCTCTGACATTCTCTCTCACTCTCTATCACTCTCTGACACTCTCTATCACTCACTGACACACTCTTTCGTTCTCTGACACTCTCTGACACTCGCAGAGACTCTCTATCACTCTCTTTCACTCTCTGACACTCTCTGACACTCTCAGAATCTCTCTCTCAATCTCTGAAACTCTCTGACACTCTCAGAGACTCTCTATCACTCTCTTTCACTCTCTGACATTCTCTATCACTCTCTGACATTCTCAAACTCTCTCTGTCACTCTCTGACACTCCCTGACACTCTCTGACACTCTCCATCACTCTCTGACATTCTCTATCACTCTCTATCACTCTCTGACACTCTCTATCACTCACTGACACTCTCTTTCGTTCTCTGACACTCCCTGACACTCTCAGAGACTCTCTATCACTCTCTATCACTCTCTGACACTCTCTGACACTCTCAGAATCTCTCTCTCAATCTCTGAAACTCTCTGACACTCTCAGAGACTCTCTATCACTCTCTTTCACTCTCTGACATTCTCTATCACTCTCTGACATTCTCAAACTCTCTCTGTCACTCTCTGACACTCCCTATCTCTCTCTGACACTCGCTGACACTCTCTATCACTCTCTGACACTCTCTGACACTCTCTATCACTCAATGACCCTCTGTGACACTCTCTATCACTCAATGACCCTCTGTGACACTCTCTATCACTCTCCATCACTCTCTGACACTCTCTGACACTCTCTATCACTCTCTGCGACTCTCTGTAAAACTCTATCACTCTCTGACACTCTCTATCACTCTCTGACACACTCTGACACTCTCTATCACTCTCTTTCACTCTCTGACATTCTCTGACACTGTCGATCACTCTCTATCAATCTCTGACACTCTCTATTAATCAATGACACTCTGTGACACTCTCCATGACTCTCTATGACTCTCTGAAACTCTCTGACACACTCTGACACTCTCTATCACTCTCTATCACTCTCTGACTCTCTCTGACACTCTCCATCACTCTATGACACTCTCTGACACTCTCTATCACTCTCTATCACTCTCTGACACTCTCTATCACTCTCTTACACTCGCTGACACTCTCTATCACTCTCTGACACTCACTGACACTCTCTGACTCTCTCTGACACTCTCTATCACTCTCTGACACTCTCTGACACTCTCTATCACTCAATGACCCACTGTGACACTCTCTATCACTCTCCATCACTCTCTGACACACTCTGACACACTCTGACATTCTCAGACACTCTCTATCACACTCCGTATCACTCTCTGACACTCTCTATCACTCTCTGACACTCTCTGTAACTCTCTATCACTCTCTGACACTCTCTATCACTCTCTATCACTCTCTGACACACTCTGAGACTCTCTATCACTCTCTGACACACTCTGACACTCTCTATCACTCTCTTTCACTCTCTGACACTCTCTGACACTCTCTGACACTCTCTATCACTCTCTATCAATCTCTGACACTCTCTGACACTCTCTATTAATCAATGACACTCTGTGACACTCTCGATGACTCTCTATGACTCTCTGAAACTCTCTGACACACTCTGACACTCTCTATGACTCTCTCTCACTCTCTGACTCTCTCTGACACTCTCCATCACTCTATGACACTCTCTGACACTCTCTATCACTCTCTATCACTCTCTGACAATCTCTATCACTCTCTTACACTCTCTGACACTCTCTATCACTCTCTGACACTCACTGACACTCTCAGACACTCTCTGCCACTCACTATCACTCTCTGACACTCTCTATCACTCTCTGAATCTCTCTGACACTCTCAGAGGCTCTCTATCACTCTCTATCACTCACTGACACTCTCAGACACTCTCCATCACTCTCTGACACTCACTGACACTCTCAGACATTCTCTATCACTCTCTGACACTCACTGACACTGTCAGACACTCTCTGTCACTCTCAGACACTCTCAGACACTCTCTATTACTCTCTGACACTGTCTATCTCTCTCTGACACTCTCTATCGCTCTCTGACACACTCAATAACTCTCGATCACTCTCTGACACACTCTGACACTCTCTATCACTCTATGACACTCTCTGACACTCTCTATCACTCTCTATCACTCTCTATCACTCTCTGACACACTCTGACACACTCTGACACTCTCAGACACTCTCTGACACTCTCTGACAATCTCAGACTCTCTTTATGACCCTTTATCACTCCCTGACACTCTCTGACACTCTCTATCACTCTCTGACACACTCTGACACTCTCTGACACTCTCAGACACTCTCTGACACACTCTGACACTCTCAGACACTCTCTGACAATCTCAGACTCTCTCTATCACTCCTTATCACTCCCTGACACTCTCTGACACTCTCTATCACTCTCTATCATTCTCTGACGCTCTCTGACACTCTCTGACACACTCTGACTCTCTCAGACACTCTCTGACAATCTCAGACTCTCTCTATCACTCTTTATCACTCCCTGGCACTCTCTGACACTCTCTATCACTCAATGACCCTCTGTGACACTCTCTATCACTCAATGACCCTCTGTGACACTCTCTATCACTCTCCATCACTCTCTGACACTCTCTGACACTCTCTATCACTCTCTGACACACTCTGACACTCTCTATCACTCTCTTTCACTCTCTGACATTCTCTGACACTGTCGATCACTCTCTATCAATCTCTGACACTCTCTATTAATCAATGACACTCTGTGACACTCTCCATGACTCTCTATGACTCTCTGAAACTCTCTGACACACTCTGACACTCTCTATCACTCTCTGACACACTCTGACACTCTCTATCACTCTCTTTCACTCTCTGACACTCTCTGACACTCTCTGACACTCTCTATCACTCTCTATCAATCTCTGACACTCTCTGACACTCTCTATTAATCAATGACACTCTGTGACACTCTCAGAGGCTCTCTATCACTCTCTATCACTCACTGACACTCTCAGACACTCTCCATCACTCTCTGACACTCACTGACACTCTCAGACACTCTCTTTCACTCTCTGACACTCACTGACACTCTCAGACACTCTCTTTCACTCTCTGTCACTCTCTGTCACTCTCAGACAATCTCAGACACTCTTTATCACTCTCTGAAACTGTCTATCGCTCTCTGACACTCTCTGACACACTCAATCACACTCTATCACTCTCTGACACACTCTGACTATCTCTATCACTCTATGACACTCTCTGACACTCTCTATCACTCTCTGTCACTCTCTGACACACTCTGACACTCTCTGAGACTCTCAGACCCTCTCTGTCACTCTCTATCATTCTCTGACATTCTCTATCACTCTCTGACACTCTCTGACACTCTCAGAGGCTCTCTATCACTCTCTATCACTCACTGACATTCTCTATCACTCTCTGACATTCTCAAACTCTCTTTGTCACTCTCTGACACTCCCTATCACTCTCTGACACTCTCTGACACTCTCTATCACTCTCTGACACTCTCTGACACTCTCTATCACTCAATGACCCTCTGTGACACTCTCTATCACTCTCCATCACTCTCTGACACTCTCTGACACACTCTGACATTCTCAGACACTCTCTATCACACTCCGTATCACTCTCTGACACTCTCTGACACTCTCTATCACTCTCTGACACTCTCTATCACTCTCTGACACTCTCTGTAACTCTCTATCACTCTCTGACACAATCTGACACTCTCTGTCACTCTCTTTCACTCTCTGACACTCTCTGACACTCTCTATAAATCAATGACACTCTGTGACACTCTCTATGACTCTCTGAAACTCTCTGACACACTCTGACACTCTCTATCACTCTCTATCACTCTCTGACTCTCTCTGACACTCTCCATCACTCTATGACACTCTCTGACACTCTCTGACACTCTCTATCACTCTCTATCACTCTCTGACACTCTCTATCACTCTCTGACACTCTCTATCACTCTCTGACACTCTCTGTAACTCTCTATCACTCTCTGACACTCTCTATCACTCTCTATCACTCTCTGACACACTCTGACACTCTCTATCACTCTCTTTCACTCCCTGACACTCTCTGACACTCACTATCACTCTCTATCTATCTCTGACACTCTCTGACAGTCTCTATTAATCAATGACACTCTGTGACACTCTCTATGACTCTCTATGACTCTCTGAAACTCTCTGACACACTCTGACACTCTCTATCACTCTCTATCACTCTCTGACTCTCTCTGACACTCTCCATCACTCTATGACACTCTCTGACACTCTCTATCACTCTCTATCACTCTCTGACACTCTCTATCACTCTCTTACACTCTCTGACACTCTCTATCACTCTCTGACACTCTCTGCCACTCTCTGAAACTGTCTATCGCTCTCTGACACTCTCTGACACATCCAATCACACTCTATCACTCTCTGACACACTCTGACTTTCTCCATCACTCTATGACACTCTCTGACACTCTCTATCACTCTCTGTCACTCTCTGACACACTCTGACACTCTCTGACACTATCAGACCCTCTCTGTCACTCTCTATCACTCTCTGACATTCACTATCACTCTCTGACACTCTCTATCACTCTCAGACACTCTCTGTCACTCTCTACCACTCTCTGACACTCTCAGAGGCTCTCTATCACTCTCTATCACTCACTGACACTCTCAGACACTCTCTATCACTCTCTGAAACTCACTGACACTGTCAGACACTCTCAGACACTCTCTGTCACTCTCAGACACTCTCAGACACTCTCTATCACTCTCTGACACTGTCTATCTCTCTCTGACACTCTCTATCGCTCTCTGACACCCTCTGACACACTCAATAACTCTCTATCACTCTCTGACACACTCTGACACTCTCTATCACTCTATGACACTCTCTGACACTCTCTATCACTCTCTGACACACTCTGACACACTCTGACACTCTCTGACACTCTCAGACACTCTCAGACACTCTCTGACAATCTCAGACTCTCTCTATCACTCTTTATCACTCCCTGAAACTCTCTGACACTCTCTATCACTCTCTGACATTCTCTATCACTCTCTATCACTCTCTGACACTCTCTGACACTCTCTGATACTCTCTGACACACTCTGACACTCTCAGACACTCTCTGACAATATCAGACTCTCTCTATCACTCTTTATCACTCCCTGACACTCTCTGACACTCTCTATCACTCTCTATCATTCTCTGACACTCTCTGACACTCTCTGACACTTTCAGAATCTCCCTCTCAATCTCTGAAACTCTCTGACACTCTCAGAGACTCTCTATCACTCTCTTTCACTCTCTGACATTCTCTATCACTCTCTGACATTCTCAAACTCTCTTTGTCACTCTCTGACACTCCCTATCACTCTCTGACACTCTCTGACACTGTCTATCACTCTCTGACACTCTCTGACACTCTCTATCACTCAATGACCCTCTGTGACACTCTCTATCACTCTCCATCACTCTCTGACACTCTCTGACACACTCTGACATTCTCAGAGACTCTCTATCACACTCTGTATCACTCTCTGACACTCTCTGACACTCTCTATCACTCTCTGACACTCTCTATCACTCTCTGACACTCTCTGTAACTCTCTATCACTCTCTGACACTCTCTATCACTCTCTATCACTCTCTGACACACTCTGACACTCTCTATCACTCTCTTTCACTCTCTGACACTCTCTGACACTCTCTATCACTCTCTATCAATCTCTGACACTCTCTATTAATCAATGACACTCTGTGACACTCTCTATGACTCTCTATGACTCTCTGAAACTCTCTGACACACTCTGGCACTCTCTATCACTCTCTATCACTCTCTGACTCTCTCTGACACTCTCCATCACTCTATGACTCTCTCTGACACTCTCTATCACTCTCTATCACTCTCTATCACTCTCTGAATCTCTCTGACACTCTCAGAGGCTCTCTATCACTCTCTATCACTCACTGACACTCTCAGACACTCTCCATCACTCTCTGACACTCACTGACACTCTCAGACACTCTCTTTCACTCTCTGACACTCACTGACACTCTCAGACACTCTCTTTCACTCTCTGTCACTCTCAGACAATCTCAGACACTCTCTATCATCTCTGAAACTGTCTATCGCTCTCTGACACTCTCTGCCACACTCAATCACACTCTATCACTCTCTGACACACTCTGACTCTCTCTATCACTCTATGACACTCTCTGACACTCTCTATCACTCTCTGTCACTCTCTGACACACTCTGACACTCTCTGACACTCTAAGAGCGTCTCTGTCACTCTCTATCACTCACTGACATTCTCTATCACTCTCTGACACTCTCTATCACTCTCAGACACTCTCTATCACTCTCTACCACTCTCTGACACGCTCTATCACTCTCTGACACTCTCTGACACTCTCAGAGGCTCTCTATCACTCTCTATCACTCCCTGACACTCTCAGACACTCTCTATCACACTCTGACTCTCACTGACACTGTCAGACACAATCTTTCACTCTCTGTCACTCTCAGACACTCTCAGACACTGTCTATCTCTCTCTGACACTCGCTATCGCTCTCTGACACCCTCTGACACACTCAATAACTCTCTATCACTCTTTGACACACTCTGACACTCTCTATCACTCTATGACACTCTCTGACACTCTCTATCACTCTCTATCACTCTCTGACACACTCTGACACTCTCAGACACTCTCAGACACTCTCTGACAATCTCAGACTCTCTCTATCACTCCCTGACACTCTCTGACACACTCTGACACTCTCCGACAATCTCAGACTCTCTCTATCACTCTCTATCACTCCCTGAAACTCTCTGACACTCTCTATCACTCTCTGACATTCTCTATCACTCTCTATCACTCTCTGACACTCTCTGACACTCTCTGACACACTCTGACACTCTCAGACACTCTCTGACAATCTCAGACTCTCTCTATCACTCTTTATCACTCCCTGACACTCTCTGACACTCTCTATCACTCTCTGACATTCTCTATCACTCTCTTCCACTCTCTGACACTCTCTATCATTCTCTGACACTCTCTGACACTCTCAGAGGCTCTCTATCACTCTCAATCACTCACTGACACTCTCAGACACTCTCTATCACTCTCTGACACTCTCTATCACTCTCTGACACTCTCTATCGCTCTCTGGCACTCTCTGACACACTCAATCACTCTCTATCACTCTCTGAAACACTCTGACACTCTCTATCACTCGCAGAAACTCTCTGTCACTCTCTACCACTCTCTGACACTCTCTATCGCTCTCTGACACTCTCTGACACTCTCAGAGGCTCTCTATCACTCTCAATCACTCTCAGACACTCTCTATCACTCTCTGACACTGTCTATCTCTCTCTGAAACTCTCTATCGATCTCTGACACTCTCTGACGCTCTCTGACACTCACAGATACTCTCACATACTCTCTATCACTCTGTATCACTCTCTAACACTCTCTGACACTCTTAATCACTCTGTGACACACTCTATCACTCTTTGACACACTCTATCACTCTTTGACACTTTCGATCACTCATTGACACTCTCTGACACTCTCAGACTTTCTGTGACACACTCTGACACTCTCTATCACTCTATGACACTCACTGACACACTCTGACACTCTCTGTCACTCTCTATCACTCTCTGACACTCTCTGACACTCTCTGACGTTCTCTATCACTCTATGACACTCTCTCACACTCTCTATCACTCTCTATCACTCTCTGACACTCTCTGACACTCTCAGACACTCTCTATCACTCTCTATCACTCTCTGACACTCTCAGACACTCTCTATCACTCTCTGACACTCACTGACACTCTGAGACACACTCTGTCACTCTCTGTCACTCTCTGTCACTCTCAGACACGGTCAGACACTCTATATCACTCTCTGACACTCTCCATCACTCTCTGACACTCTCTGACACTCTCTGTCGCTCTCTGACACTCTCACACACTCTGGCACTATCTGACACTCTCTATCACACTCTGACACTCTCAGACACTCTCTGTCACACTCTAACGCTCTTTGATGCTCTCAGACACTCTCTGACGCTCTCAGACACTCTCAGACACTCTCTATCACTCTCAGACACTCTCTGACACTCTCAGACACTCTCTATCACTCTCTGACACTCACTGACACTCTGAGACACTCTCTGTCACTCTCTGTCACTCTCCGTCACTCCCAGACACGCTCAGACACTCTATATCACTCTCTGACACTCTCCATCACTCTCTGACACTCTCTGACACTCTCTGTCGCTCTCTGACACTCTCACACACTCTGGCACTATCTGATACTCTCTATCACACTCTGACACTCTCAGACATTCTCTGTCACACTCTAACTCTCTTTGACGCTCTCAGACACTCTCAGACGCAGTCAGACACTCTGTGACACTCTCTGACGCTCTCAGACACTCTCTGACACTCTCTGACGCTCTCAGACGCTCTCAGACACTCTCTGACACTCTCTGACACTCTCTGACGCTCTCAGACACTCTCTGAAACGCTCTAGCATTCTTCATCACTCTCTGACACACTCTGACACTCTTTGACACTCTCAGAAACTCTCTATCACTCTCTATCACTCTCTGACACTCTCTATCACTCAATGACACTCTCTGAAAATCTCTATCACTGTCTATCACTCTCTGACACTCTCTGACACTCTCTGACACACTCAGACACTCTCAGACACTCTCTGACACTCTCAGACACGCTCTATCACTTATTATCGCTCTCTGACACTCTCTGACACTCTCTATCACTCTCTGACACTCTGTATCACTCTCTATCACTCTCTGACACTCCCTGACACTCTCTACCACTCTCTATCACTCTCTGACACTCTCTGTCACTCCCTATCACTCTCTATCACTCTCTATCACTCTCTGACACTCTTTGAAGCTCTCTATCACTCTCGATCACTCTCTGAAACTCTCTATCACTCTCTGACACTCTCTATCACTCTCTGACACTCTCTGACACTCTCTATCACTCTCTATCACTCTCTGACACTCTCTGACACTCTCTATCACTCAATGACACTCTCTATCACTCTCCATCACTCTCTGACACTCTCTGACACACTCTGACACTCTCAGACACTCTCAATCACACTCCGTATCACTCTCTGACACTCCCTGACACTCTCTATGACTCTGTGACACTTTCCGACACTCTCTATTACTCAATGACACTCTGTGACACTCTCTATCACTCTCTATCACTCTCTGGCACTCTCTGACACACTCTGACACTCTCTGTCACTCTCTATCACTCTCTATCACTCTCTGACACACTGTGACACTCTCTGACACTCTTTATCACTCTATGACACTCTCTGACACTCTCTATCACTCTCTATCACTCTCTGACACACTCTGACATTCTCTGACACTCTCAGACACTCTCTGTCACTCTCTGTCACTCTCTATCAATCTCTGACACTCTCTATCACTCTCTATCACTCTCTTACACTCTCTATCACACTCTGACACTCTCTGACACTCTCTATCACACTCTGACACTCTCTATCACTCAATGACACACTCTGAAACTGTCTATCACTCCCTATCACTCCCTGACACTCACTGACACTCTCAGACACTCGCTGTCACTCTCAGACACTCTCTCTCACTCTCTGACACTCTCTGACACTCTCTGATACTCTCTATCACTCTCTGACACTCTCTGTCACTCTCTGCCACTCTCTGACACTCTCTGACACTCTCTGACACTCTCTGACACTCTCTATCACTCTCTTACACTCTCTGACACTCTCTTTCGCTCTCTGACACTCTCTGACACTCTCAGAGACTCTCAGAATCTCTCTCTCACTCTCTGAAACTCTCTGACACTCTGAGAGACTCTCTATCACTCTCTATCACTCTCTGACATTCTCTATCACTCTCTGACTTTCTCAGACTCTCTCTGTCACTCTCTGACACTCCCTATCACTCTCTGACACTCTCTGACACTCTCTATCACTCTCTGACACTCTCTGACACTCTCTATCACTCAATGACACTCTGTGACACTCTCTATCACTCTCCATCACTCTCTGACACTCTCTGACACACTCTGACACTCTCTGACACTCTCTGACACACTCTGACACTCTCTGTAACTCTCTATCACTCTCTGACACTCTCTGTAACTCTCTATCACTCTCTGACACTCTCTATCACTCTCTATCACTCTCTGACACACTCTGACACTCTCTATCACTCTCTTTCACTCTCTGACACTCTCTGACACTCTCTATCACTCTCGATCAATCTCTGACACTCTCTGACACTCTCTATTAATCAATGACAGACTGTGACACTCTCTATGATTCTCTGAAACTCTCTGACACACTCTGACACTCTCTATCACTCTCTATCACTCTCTGACACTCTCTGAGACTCTCCATCTCTCTATGACACTCTCTGACACTCTCTATCACGCTCTATCACTCTCTGACTCTCTCTATCACTCTCTGAATCTCTCTGACACTCTCAGAGGCTCTCTATCACTCTCTATCACTCACTGGCACTCTCAGACACTCTATTTCACTCTCTGTCACTGTCAGACAATCTCAGACACTCTCTATCACTCTCTGAAACTGTCAATCGCTCTCTGACACTCTCTGACACACTCAATCACACTCTATCACTCTCTGACACACTCTGACTCTCTCTATCACTCGATGACACTCTCTGACACTCTCTATCACTCTCTGTCACTCTCTGACACACTCTGACACTCTCTGACACTCTCAGACCCTCTCTGTCACTCTCTATCACTCTCTGACATTCTCTATCACTCTCTGACACTCTCTATCACTCTCAGACACTCTCTGTCACTCTCTACCACTCTCTGACACTCTCTATCACTCTCTGACACTCTCTGACACTCTCAGAGGCTCTCTATCACTCTCAATCACTCACTGACACTCTCAGACACTCTCTATCACTCTCTGACACTCACTGACACTCTCAGACACACTCTTTCATTCTCTGTCACTCTCAGACACTCTCTATCACTGTCTGACACTGTCTATCTCTCTCTGACACTCTCTATCGCTCTCTGACAATCTCTATCACTCTCTTACACTCTCTGACACTCTCTATCACTCTCTGACACTCACTGACACTCTCAGACACTCTCTATCAGTCTCTGACTCTCACTGACACTCTCAGACAGTCTCTTTCACTCTCTGTCACTCTCTGTCACTCTCTATCACTCAATGACACTCTCTGAAAATCTCTATCACTGTCTATCACTCTCTGACACTCTCTGACACTCTCTGACACACTCAGACACTCTCAGACACTCTCTGACACTCTCAGACACGCTCTATCACTTATTATCGCTCTCTGACACTCTCTGACACTCTCTATCACTCTCTGACACTCTGTATCACTCTCTATCACTCTCTGACACTCCCTGACACTCTCTACCACTCTCTATCACTCTCTGACACTCTCTGTCACTCCCTATCACTCTCTATCACTCTCTATCACTCTCTGACACTCTTTGAAGCTCTCTATCACTCTCGATCACTCTCTGAAACTCTCTATCACTCTCTGACACTCTCTATCACTCTCTGACACTCTCTGACACTCTCTATCACTCTCTATCACTCTCTGACACTCTCTGACACTCTCTATCACTCAATGACACTCTCTATCACTCTCCATCACTCTCTGACACTCTCTGACACACTCTGACACTCTCAGACACTCTCAATCACACTCCGTATCACTCTCTGACACTCTCTGACACTCTCTATCACTCTCTGACACTTTCCGACACTCTCTATTACTCAATGACACTCTGTGACACTCTCTATCCCTCTCTATCACTCTATGACACTCTCTGACGCTATCTATCACTCTCTATCACTCTCTGACACTCTCTGACACACTCTGACACTCTCTGTCACTCTCTATCACTCTCTATCACTCTCTGACACACTGTGACACTCTCTGACACTCTTTATCACTCTATGACACTCTCTGACACTCTCTATCACTCTCTATCACTCTCTGACACACTCTGACACTCTCTGACACTCTCAGACACTCTCTGTCACTCTCTGTCACTCTCTATCAATCTCTGACACTCTCTATCACTCTCTATCACTCTCTTACACTCTCTATCACTCTCTGACACTCTCTGACACTCTCTATCACACTCTGACACTCTCTATCACTCAATGACACACTCTGAAACTGTCTATCACTCCCTATCACTCCCTGACACTCACTGACACTCTCAGACACTCGCTGTCACTCTCTGACACTCTCTGATACTCTCTATCACTCTCTGACACTCTCTGTCACTCTCTGTCACTCTCTGACACTCTCTGACAATCTCTGACACTCTCTATCACTGTCTTACACTCTCTGACACTCTCTTTCGCTCTCTGACACTCTCTGACACTCTCAGAGACTCTCAGAATCTCTCTCTCACCCTCTGAAACTCTCTGACAGTCTGAGAGACTCTCTATCACTCTCTATCACTCTCTGACATTCTCTATCACTCTCTGACTTTCTCAGACTCTCTCTGTCACTCTCTGACACTCCCTATCACTCTCTGACACTCTCTGACACTCTCTATCACTCTCTGACACTCTCTGACACTCTCTATCACTCAATGACACTCTGTGACACTCTCTATCACTCTCCATCACTCTCTGACACTCTCTGACACACTCTGACACTCTCTGACACTCTCTATCACTCTCTGACCATCTCTGTAACTCTCTATCACTCTCTGACACTCTCAGTAACTCTCTATCACTCTCTGACACTCTCTATCACTCTCTATCACTCTCTGACACACTCTGACACTCTCTATCACTCTCTTTCACTCTCTGACACTCTCTGACACTCTCTGACACTCTCGATCAATCTCTGACACTCTCTGACACTCTCTATTAATCAATGACACTCTGTGACACTCTCTATGATTCTCTGAAACTCTCTGACACACTCTGACACTCTCTATCACTCTCTATCACTCTCTGACACTCTCTGAGACTCTCCATCTCTCTATGACACTCTCTGACACTCTCTATCACGCTCTATCACTCTCTGACTCTCTCTATCACTCTCTGAATCTCTCTGACACTCTCAGAGGCTCTCTATCACTCTCTATCACTCACTGGCACTCTCAGACAATCTATTTCACTCTCTGTCACTCTCAGACAATCTCAGACACTCTCTATCACTCTCTGAAACTGTCAATCGCTCTCTGACACTCTCTGACACACTCAATCACACTCTATCACTCTCTGACACACTCTGACTCTCTCTATCACTCGATGACACTCTCTGACACTCTCTATCACTCTCTGTCACTCTCTGACACACTCTGACACTCTCTGACACTCTCAGACCCTCTCTGTCACTCTCTATCACTCTCTGACATTCTCTATCACTCTCTGACACTCTCTATCACTCTCAGACACTCTCTGTCACTCTCTACCACTCTCTGACACTCTCTATCACTCTCTGACACTCTCTGACACTCTCAGAGGCTCTCTATCACTCTCAATCACTCACTGACACTCTCAGACACTCTCTATCACTCTCTGACACTCACTGACACTCTCAGACACACTCTTTCACTCTCTGTCA
Source organism: Heterodontus francisci (assembly GCF_036365525.1). NCBI lineage: Eukaryota > Metazoa > Chordata > Chondrichthyes > Heterodontiformes > Heterodontidae > Heterodontus > Heterodontus francisci. The sequence goes on from NC_090414.1 coordinate 3,003,720, forward strand.
CTCTCAGACACTCTCTATCACTGTCTGACACTGTCTATCTCTCTCTGACACTCTCTATCGCTCTCTGACAATCTCTATCACTCTCTTACACTCTCTGACACTCTCTATCACTCTCTGACACTCACTGACACTCTCAGACACTCTCTATCAGTCTCTGACTCTCACTGACACTCTCAGACAGTCTCTTTCACTCTCTGTCACTCTCTGTCACTCTCAGACACTCTCAGACACTCTCTATCACTCTCTGACACTCTCTATCACTGTCTGACACTGTCTATCGCTCTCTGACACTCTCTGACACACTCAATCACACTCTATCACTCTCTGAAACACTCTGACACTCTCTATCACTCTATGACACTCTCTGACACTCTCTATCACTCTCTATCACTCTCTGACACACTCTGACACTCTCTGACACTCTCTGACACTCACTGTCACTCTCTGTCACTCTCTATCAATCTCTGACACTCTCTATCACTCTCTATCACTCTCTTACACTCTCTATCACTCTCTGACACTCTCTGACACTCTCTATCACACTCTGACAAAGTCTGACACTCTCTATCACTCAATGACACACTCTGAAACTGTCTATCACTCCCTATCACTCTCTTTCACTCTCTGACACTCACTGACACTCGCTGTCGCTCTCAGACACTCTCTGTCACTCTCTGACAGTCTCTGACACTCTCTGATACTCTCTATCACTCTCTGACACTCTCTGTCACTCTCTGACACTCACTGACACTCTCAGACAATCGCTGTCGCTCTCAGACACTCTCTGTCACTCTCTATCACTCTCTGACATTCTCTATCACTCTCTGACATTCTCAGACTCTCTCTGTCACTCTCTGACACTCTCTGACACTCTCTATCACTCAATGACCCACTGTGACACTCTCTATCACTCTCCATCACTCTCTGACACACTCTGACACTCTCTGACACTCTCTATCACTCTCTGACACTCTCTGTAACTCTCTATCACTCTCTGACACTCTCTGTAACTCTCTGTAACTCTCTATCACTCTCTGACACTCTCTATCACTCTCTATCACTCTCTGACACACTCTGACACTCTCTATCACTCTCTTTCACTCTCTGACACTCTCTGACACTCTCTATCACTCTCTATCAATCTCTGACACTCTCTGACACTCTCTATTAATCAATGACACTCTGTGACACTCTCTATGATTCTCTGAAACTCTCTGACACACTCTGACACTCTCTATCACTCTCTATCACTCTCTGACACTCTCTGAGACTCTCCATCACTCTATGACACTCTCTGACACTCTCTATCACTCTCTATCACTCTCTATCACTCTCTGACACTCTCTATCACTCTCTTACACTCTCTGACACTCTCTATCACTCTCTGACACTCACTGACACTCTCAGACACTCTCTTCCACTCACTATCACTCTCTGACTCTCTCCATCACTCTCTGAATCTCTCTGACACTCTCAGAGGCTCTCTATCACTCTCTATCACTCACTGACACTCTCAGACACTCTCTATCACTCTCTGACACTCACTGACACTCTCAGACACTCTCTGACACTCTCTTTCACTCTCTGTCACTCTCAGACAATCTCAGACACTCTCTATCACTCTCTGAAACTGTCTATCGCTCTCTGACACTCTCTGACACACTCAATCACTCTCTATCACTCTCTGACACACTCTGACTCTCTCTATCACTCTATGACAATCTCTGACACACTCTATCACTCTCTGTCACTCTCTGACACACTCTGACACTCTCTGACACTGTCAGACCCTCTCTGTCACTCTCTATCACTCTCTGACATTCTCTATCACTCTCTGACACTCTCTATCACTCTCAGACACTCTCTGTCACTCTCTACCACTCTCTGACACTCTCTATCACTCTCTGACACTCTCTGACACTCTCAGAGGCTCTCTGTCACTCTCAATCACTCACTGACACTCTCAGACACTCTCTATCACTCTCTGACACTCACTGACACTCTCAGACGCACTCTTTCACACTCTGTCACTCTCAGACACTCTCTATCACTCTCTGACACTGTCTATCTCTCTCTCTGACACTCTCTATCGCTCTCTGACACTCTCTGACACACTCAATCACTCTCTATCACTCTCTGACACACTCTGACACTCTCTGACACTCTCTGACACTCTCTATCACTCTCTATCACTCTCTATCACTCTCTGACACACTCTGACGCTCTCTGACACTCTCAGACACTCTCTATCACACTCTGACACGGTCTGACACCATGCATCACTCTCTGACACTCTCTGACACTCTCTGACAGTCTCAGACACTCTCAATCACACTCCGTATCACTCTCTGACACTCTCTGACACTCTCTGACACTCTCTGACACTCTCTATCACTCTCTGACACTTTCTGACACTCTCTATTACTCAATGACACTCTGTGACACTCTCTATCCCTCTCTGTCACTCTATGACACTCTCTGACGCTATCTATCACTCTCTATCACTCTCTGACACTCTCTGACACACTCTGACACTCTCTTTCACTCTCTATCACACTCTATCACTCTCTGACAATTTGTGACAATCTCACACTCTCCATCACTCTCTATCACTCTCTGACACTCTCTGACACCCTCTGACATACTCTGACATACTCTGACACTCTCTGACACTCTCTATCACTCTCTATCACTCTCTGACACACTGTGACACTCTCTGACACTCTTTATCACTCTATGACACTCTCTGACACTCTCTATCACTCTCTATCACTCTCTGACACTCTCTATCACTCTCTATCACTCTCTTACACTCTCTATCACTCTCTATCACTCTCTTACACTCTCTATCACTCTCTGACACTCTCTATCACACTCTGACACTCTCTATCACTCAATGACACACTCTGAAACTGTCTATCACTCCCTATCACTCCCTGACACTCACTGACACTCTCAGACACTCGCTGTCACTCTCAGACACTCTCTCTCACTCTCTGACACTCTCTGACACTCTCTGACACTCTCTGTCACTCTCTGTCACTCTCTGACACTCTCTGACACTCTCTGACACTCTCTATCACTCTCTTACACTCTCTGACACTCTCTTTCGCTCTCTGACACTCTCTGACACTCTCAGAGACTCTCAGAATCTGTCTCTCACCCTCTGAAACTCTCTGACAGTCTGAGAGACTCTCTATCACTCTCTATCACTCTCTGACATTCTCTATCACTCTCTGACTTTCTCAGACTCTCTCTGTCACTCTCTGACACTCCCTATCACTCTCTGACACTCTCTGACACTCTCTATCACTCTCTGACACTCTCTGACACTCTCTATCACTCAATGACACTCTGTGACACTCTCTATCACTCTCCATCACTCTCTGACACTCTCTGACACACTCTGACACTCTCTGACACTCTCTATCACTCTCTGACACTCTCTGTAACTCTCTATCACTCTCTGACACTCTCTGTAACTCTCTATCACTCTCTGACACTCTCTATCACTCTCTATCACTCTCTGACACACTCTGACACTCTCTATCACTCTCTTTCACTCTCTGACACTCTCTGACACTCTCTGACACTCTCTATCACTCTCGATCAATCTCTGACACTCTCTGACACTCTCTATTAATCAATGACAGACTGTGACACTCTCTATGATTCTCTGAAACTCTCTGACACACTCTGACACTCTCTATCACTCTCTATCACTCTCTGACACTCTCTGACACTCTCCATCTCTCTATGACACTCTCTGACTCTCTCTATCACTCTCTGAATCTCTCTGACACTCTCAGAGGCTCTCTATCACTCTCTATCACTCACTGGCACTCTCAGACACTCTCTTTCACTCTCTGTCACTCTCAGACAATCTCAGACACTCTCTATCACTCTCTGAAACTGTCTATCGCTCTCTGACACTCTCTGACACACTCAATCACACTCTATCACTCTCTGACACACTCTGACTCTCTCTATCACTCTATGACACTCTCTGACACTCTCTATCACTCTCTGTCACTCTCTGACACACTCTGACACTCTCTGACACTCTCAGACCCTCTCTGTCACTCTCTATCACTCTCTGACATTCTCTATCACTCTCTGACACTCTCTATCACTCTCAGACACTCTCTGTCACTCTCTACCACTCTCTGACACTCTCTATCACTCTCTGACACTCTCTGACACTCTCAGAGGCTCCCTATCACTCTCAATCACTCACTGACACTCTCAGACACTCTCTATCACTCTCTGACACTCACTGACACTCTCAGACACACTCACTCTCTGTCACTCTCAGACACTCTCTATCACTGTCTGACACTGTCTATCGCTCTCTGACACTCTCTATCGCTCTCTGACAATCTCTATCACTCTCTTACACTCTCTGACACTCTCTATCACTCTCTGACACTCACTGACACTCTCAGACACTCTCTATCAGTCTCTGACTCTCACTGACACTCTCAGACAGTCGCTTTCACTCTCTGTCACTCTCTGTCACTCTCAGACACTCTCAGACACTCTCTATCACTCTCTGACACTCTCTATCACTGTCTGACACTGTCTATCGCTCTCTGACACTCTCTGACACACTCAATCACACTCTATCACTCTCTGAAACACTCTGACACTCTCTATCACTCTATGACACTCTCTGACACTCTCTATCACTCTCTATCACTCTCTGACACACTCTGACACTCTCTGACACTCTCTGACACTCACTGTCACTCTCTGTCACTCTCTATCAATCTCTGACACTCTCTATCACTCTCTATCACTCTCGTACACTCTCTATCACTCTCTGACACTCTCTGACACTCTCTATCACACTCTGACAAAGTCTGACACTCTCTATCACTCAATGACACACTCTGAAACTGTCTATCACTCCCTATCACTCTCTTTCACTCTCTGACACTCACTGACACTCTCAGACACTCGCTGTCGCTCTCAGACACTCTCTGTCACTCTCTGACACTCTCTGACACTCTCTGATACTCTCTATCACTCTCTGACACTCTCTGTCACTCTCTGACACTCACTGACACACTCAGACACTCGCTGTCGCTCTCAGACACTCTCTGTCACTCTCTATCACTCTCTGACATTCTCTATCACTCTCTGACATTCTCAGACTCTCTCTGTCACTCTCTGACACTCTCTGACACTCTCTATCACTCAATGACCCACTGTGACACTCTCTATCACTCTCCATCACTCTCTGACACACTCTGACACTCTCTGACACTCTCTATCACTCTCTGACACTCTCTGTAACTCTCTATCACTCTCTGACACTCTCTGTAACTCTCTGTAACTCTCTATCACTCTCTGACACTCTCTATCACTCTCTATCACTCTCTGACACACTCTGACACTCTCTATCACTCTCTTTCACTATCTGACACTCTCTGACACTCTCTATCACTCTCTATCAATCTCTGACACTCTCTGACACTCTCTATTAATCAATGACACTCTGTGACACTCTCTATGATTCTCTGAAACTCTCTGACACACTCTGACACTCTCTATCACTCTCTAACACTCTCTGACACTCTCTGAGACTCTCCATCACTCTATGACACTCTCTGACACTCTCTATCACTCTCTATCACTCTCTATCACTCTCTGACACTCTCTATCACTCTCTTACACTCTCTGACACTCTCTATCACTCTCTGACACTCACTGACACTCTCAGACACTCTCTTCCACTCACTATCACTCTCTGACTCTCTCCATCACTCTCTGACTCTCTCTGACACTCTCAGAGGCTCTCTATCACTCTCTATCACTCACTGACACTCTCAGACACTCTCTATCACTCTCTGACACTCACTGACACTCTCAGACACTCTCAGACACTCTCTTTCACTCTCTGTCACTCTCAGACAATCTCAGACACTCTCTATCACTCTCTGAAACTGTCTATCGCTCTCTGACACTCTCTGACACACTCAATCACACTCTATCACTCTCTGACACACTCTGACTCTCTCTATCACTCTATGACAATCTCTGACACTCTCTATCACTCTCTGTCACTCTCTGACACACTCTGACACTCTCTGACACTGTCAGACCCTCTCTGTCACTCTCTATCACTCTCTGACATTCTCTATCACTCTCTGACACTCTCTATCACTCTCAGACACTCTCTGTCACTCTCTACCACTCTCTGACACTCTCTATCACTCTCTGACACTCTCTGACACTCTCAGAGGCTCTCTGTCACTCTCAATCACTCACTGACACTCTCAGACACTCTCTATCACTCTCTGACACTCACTGACACTCTCAGACGCACTCTTTCACTCTCTGTCACTCTCAGACACTCTCTATCACTCTCTGACACTGTCTATCTCTCTCTCTGACACTCTCTATCGCTCTCTGACACTCTCTGACACACTCAATCACTCTCTATCACTCTCTGACACACTCTGACACTCTCTGACACTCTCAAACACTCTCTATCACTCTCTATCACTCTCTATCACTCTCTGACACACTCTGACGCTCTCTGACACTCTCAGACACTCTCTATCACACTCTGACACGGTCTGACACCCTGCATCACTCTCTGACACTCTCTGACACTCTCTGACAGTCTCAGACACTCTCAATCACACTCCGTATCACTCTCTGACACTCTCTGACACTCTCTGACACTCTCTATCACTCTCTGACACTTTCTGACACTCTCTATTACTCAATGACACTCTGTGACACTCTCTATCCCTCTCTGTCACTCTATGACACTCTCTGACGCTATCTATCACTCTCTATCACTCTCTGACACTCTCTGACACACTCTGACACTCTCTTTCACTCTCTATCACACTCTATCACTCTCTGACAATTTGTGACAATCTCACACTCTCCATCACTCTCTATCACTCTCTGACACTCTCTGACACCCTCTGACATACTCTGACACTCTCTGACACTCTCATAGGCTCTCTATCACTCTCTGTCACTCTCTATCACTCTCTGACACTCTCTATCACTCTCTGACACTCTCTGACACTCTCAGAGGGTCTCTATCACTCTCTATCACTCACTGACACTCTCAGACACTCTCTATCAGTCTCTGACACTCACTGACACTCTCAGACACTCTCTTTCACGCTCTGTCACTCTCAGACACTCTCAGACACTCTCTATCACTCTCTGACACTCTCTATCACTCTCTGACACTCTCTATCGCTCTCTGGCACTCTCTGACACACTCAATCACTCTCTATCACTCTCTGAAACACTCTGACATTCTCTATCACTCACAGACACTCTCTGTCACTCTCTACCACTCTTTGACACTCTCTATCACTCTGTGACACTCTCTGACACTCTCAGAGGCTCTCTATCACTCTCAATGACTCACTGACACTCTCAGACACTCTCTATCACTCTCTGACACTCTCTATCACTCTCTGACCCTCTCTATCGCTCTCTGGCACTCTCTGACACACTCAATCACTCTCTATCACTCTCTGAAACACTCTGACACTCTCTATCACTCACAGACACTCTCTGTCACTCTCTACCACTCTCTGACACTCTCTATCGCTCTCTGACACTCTCTGACACTCTCAGAGGCTCTCTATCACTCTCAATCACTCACTGACACTCTCAGACACTCTCTTTCACTCTCTGTCACTCTCAGACACTCTCTATCACTCTCTGACACTGTCTATCTCTCTCTGACACTCTCTATCGATCTCTGACACTCTCTGACGCTCTCTGACACTTACAGATACTCTCAGATACTCTCTATCACTCTGTATCACTCTCTAACTCTCTCTGACACTCTTAATCACTCTGTGACACTCTCTATCTACTCTATCACTCTCTGACACTCTCTATCACTCTCTGACACACTCTATCACTCTTTGACACTCTCGATCACTCTGTGACACTCTCTGACACTCTCAGACTTTCTGTGACACACTCTGACACTCTCTATCACTCTATGACACTCACTGACACACTCTGACACTCTCTGTCACTCTCTATCACTCTCTGACACTCTCCGACACCCTCTGACGTTCTCTATCACTCTATGACACTCTCTGACACGCTCTATCACTCTCTATCACTCTCTGACACTCTCTCACACTCTCTATCACTCTCTATCACTCTCTGACACTCTCTGACACTCTCAGACACTCTCTATCACTCTCTATCACTCTCAGACACTCTCAGACACTCTCTATCACTCTCTGACACTCACTGACACTCTGAGACACTCTCTGTCACTCTCTGTCACTCTCTGTCACTATCAGACACGCTCAGACACTATATCACTCTCTGACACTCTCCATCACTCTCTGACACTCTCTGACACTCTCTGTCGCTCTCTGACACTCTCACACACTCTGGCACTATCTGACACTCTCTATCACACTCTGACACTCTCAGACACTCGCTGTCACACTCTAACGCTCTTTGACGCTCTCAGACACTCTCTGACGCACTCAGACACTCTGTGACACTCTCTGACGCTCTCAGACACTCTCTGACTCTCTCTATCACTCTCAGACACTCTCTGACACTCTCAGACACTCTCTATCACTCTCTGACACTCACTGACACTCTGAGACACTCTCTGTCACTCTCTGTCACTCTCAGACACGCTCAGACACTCTATATCACTCTCTGACACTCTCCATCACTCTCTGACACTCTCTGACACTCTCTGTCGCTCTCTGACACTCTCACACACTCTGGCACTATCTGACACTCTCTATCACACTCTGACACTCTCAGACACTCTCTGTCACACTCTAACTCTCTTTGACGCTCTCAGACACTCTCTGACGCACTCAGACACTCTCTGACACTCTCTGACGCTCTCAGACGCTCTCAGACGCTCTCAGACACTCTCTGACGCTCTCAGACACTCTCAGACTCTCTCTATCACTCTCAGACACTCTCTATCACACTCTGACACTCTCTGACGCTCTCAGACACTCTCTGAAACGCTCTAGCATTCTTCATCACTCTCTGATACACTCTGACACTCTTTGACACTCTCAGAAACTCTCTATCACTCTCTGACACACTCTGACACTCTCTATCGCTCAATGACACTCTCTGAAAATCTCTATCTCTGTCTATCACTCTCTGACACTCTCTGACACTCTCTGACACACTCAGACACTCTCAGACACTCTCTGACACTCTCAGACACGCTCTATCACTTATTATCGCTCTCTGACACTCTCTGACACTCTCTATCACTCTCTGACACTCTGTATCACTCTCTATCACTCTCTGACACTCCATGACACTCTCTACCACTCTCTATCACTTCTGACACTCTCTGACACTCCCTATCACTCTCTATCACTCTCTATCACTCTCTGACACTCTTTGAAGCTCTCTATCACTCTCGATCACTCTCTGAAACTCTCTAACACTCTCTGACACTCTCCATCACTCTCTGACACTCTCTGACACTCTCTATCACTCTCTGACACTCTCTGACACTCTCTGACACTCTCTATCACTCAATGACACTCTCTATCACTCTCCATCACACTCTGACACTCTCTGACACTCTCAGACACTCTCAATCACACTCCGTATCACTCTCTGACACTCTCTGACACTCTCTATCAGTCTCCGACACTCTCTATAACTCTCTATCACTCTCTGACACTCTCTATCACTCTCTATCACTCTCTGACACACTCTGACACTCTCTATCACTCTCTTTCACTCTCTGACACTCTCTGACACTCTCTATCACTCTCGATCAATCTCTGACACTCTCTGACACTCTCTGACACTCTCTATTAATCAATGACACTCTGTGACACTCTCTATGATTCTCTGAAACTCTCTGACACACTCTGACACTCTCTATCACTCTCTATCACTCTCTGACACTCTCTGAGACTCTCCATCTCTCTATGAACCTCTCTGACACTCTCTATCACGCTCTATCACTCTCTATCACTCTCTGACACACTCTATCACTCTCTTACACTCTCTGACAATCTCTATCACTCACTGACACTCACTGACACTCTCAGACACTCTCTGCCACTCACTATCACTCTCTGACTCTCTCTATCACTCTCTGAATCTCTCTGACACTCTCAGAGGCTCTCTATCACTCTCTATCACTCACTGACACTCTCAGACACTCTATTTCACTCTCTGTCACTCTCAGACAATCTCAGACTCTCTCTATCACTCTCTGAAACTGTCTATCGCTCTCTGACACTCTCTGACACACTCAATCACACTCTATCACTCTCTGACACACTCTGACTCTCTCTATCACTCGATGAAACTCTCTGACACTCTCTATCACTCGATGACACTCTCTGACACACTCTGACACTCTCTGACACTCTCAGACCCTCTCTGTCACTCTCTATCACTCTCTATCACTCTCAGACACTATCTGTCAATCTCTACCACTCTCTGACACTCTCTATCACTCTCTGACACTCTCTGACACTCTCAGAGGCTCTCTATCACTCTCAATCACTCACTGACACTCTCAGACACTCTCTATCACTCTCTGACACTCACTGACACTCTCAGACACACTCTTTCACTCTCTGTCACTCTCAGACACTCTCTATCACTGTCTGACACTGTCTATCTCTCTCTGACACTCTCTATCGCTCTCTGACACTCTCTGACACACTCAATCACACTCTATCACGCTCTGACACACTCTGACACACTCTATCACTCTCTGACACTCTCTGACACTCTCTATCACTCTCTATCACTCTCTATCACTCTCTGACACACTCTGACACTCTCTGACACTCTCAGACACTCTCTATCACACTCTGACACGATCTGACACTCTCCATCACTCTCTGTCACTCTCTGACACACTCCGACACTCTCAGACACTCTCAATCACACTCCGTATCACTCTCTGACACTCTCTGACACTCTCTATCACTCTCTGACACTCTCTGACACTCTCCGACACTCTCAGACACTCTCAATCACACTCCGTATCACTCTCTATCACTCTCTGACAATTTGTGACAATCCCTGACACTCTCTGAAACTCTCTATCACTCTCTATCACTCTCTGACACTCTCTGACAACCTCTGACACACTCTGACACTCTCATAGGCTCTCGATCACTCTCTATCACTCTCTGACACTCTCTATCACTCTGTGACACTCTCTGACACTCTCAGATGGTCTCTATCACGCTCTATCACTCACTGACACTCTCAGACACTCTCTATCAGGCTTTCACTCACTGTCACTCTCAGACACTCTCAGACACTCTCTATCACTCTCTGACACTCTCTATCACTCTCTGACACTCTCTATCGCTCTCTGGCACTCTCTGACACACTCAATCACTCTCTATCACTCTCTGAAACACTCTGGCACTCTCTATCACTCTCAGACACTCTCTGTCACCCTCTACCACTCTCTGACATTCTCTATCACTCTCTGACACTCTCTGACACTCTCAGAGGCACTCTATCACTCGCAATCACTCACTGACACTCTCAGACACTCTCTATCACTCTCTGACACTCACTGACACTCTCAGACACTCTCTTTCACTCTCTGTCACTCTCATACACTCTCTATCACTCTCTGACACTGTCTATCTCTCTCTGACACTCTCTGTCGCTCTCTGACACTCTCTGACACTCTCTGACGCTCTCTGACACTCACAGACACTCTCAGATACTCTCTATCACTCTGTATCAGTCTCTAACACTCACTGACACTCTTAATCACTCTGTGACACTCTCTATCTCTCTCTATCACTCTCTGACACTCTCGATCACTCTGTGACACTCTCTGACACTCTCACACTTTCTGTGACACACTCTGACACTCTCTATCACTCTATGACACTCACTGACACACTCTGACACTCTCTGTCACTCTCTATCACTCTCAGACACTCTCTGACACTCTCTGACGTTCTCTATCACTCTATGACACTCTCTGACACGCTCTATCACTCTCTATCACTCTCTGACACTCTCTGACACTCTCTCACACTCTCTATCATTCTCTATCACTCTCTGACACTCTCAGACACTCTCTATCACTCTCTGACACTCACTGACACTCTGAGACACTCTCTGTCACTCTCTGTCACTCTCTGTCACTCTCAGACACGCTCAGACACTCTATATCACTCTCTGACACTCTCCATCACTCTCTGGCACTATCTGACACTCTCTATCACACTCTGACACTCTCAGACACTCTCTGTCACTCTCAGACACTCTCTATCACACTCTAACGCTCTTTGACGCTCTCAGACACTCTCTGATGCACTCAGACACTCTGTGACACTCTCTGACGCTCTCAGACACTCTCTGACACTCTCTGACGCTCTCAGACTCTCTCAGACTCTCTCTATCACTCTCAGACACTCTCTATCACACTCTGACACTCTCTGACGCTCTCAGACACTCTCTGAAACGCTCTAACATTCTTCATCACTCTCTGACACATTCTGACACTCTTTGACACTCTCAGAAACTCTCTATCACTCTATATCACTCTCTGACACTCTCTATCACTCAATGACACTCTCTGAAAATCTCTATCACTGTCTATCACTCTCTGACACTCTCTGACACTCTCTGACACACTCAGACACTCTCAGACAATCTCAGACACTCTCTGACACTCTCAGACACTCTCTGACACTCTCTGACACTCTCAGACACTCTCAGACACGCTCTATCATTCTTTTTCGCTCTCTGACACTCTCTGACACTCTCTATCACTCTCTGACACTCTGTATCACTCTCTATCACTCTCTGACACTCCCTGACACTCTCTACCACTCTCTATCACTCTCTGACACTCTCTGACACTCCCTATCACTCTCTATCACTCTCTATCACTCTCTGACACTCTCTGAAGCTCTCTATCACTCTCGATCACTCTCTGACACTCTCTATCACTCTCTGACACTCTCTATCACTCTCTGACACTCTCTGACACTCTCTATCACTCTCTATCACTCTCTGACACTCTCTGACACCCTCTATCACTCAATGACACTCTCTATCACTCTCCATCACTCTCTGACACTCTCTGACACACTCTGACACTCTCAGACACTCTCAATCACACTCTGTATCACTCTCTGACACTCTTTGACACTCTCTGACAATCTCTATTACTCTCTGACATTTTCTGACACTCTCTTTTACTCAATGACACTCTGTGACACTCTCTATCCCTCTCTATCAGTCTATGACACTCTCTGACGCTATCTATCACTCTCTATCACTCTCTGACACTCTCTGACACACTCTGACACTCTCTATCACTGTCTATCACTCTCTGACACTCTCTGACACTCTCTGACACACTCTGACACTCTTTGACACTCTCAGAAACTCTCTATCACTCTATATCACTCTCTGACACTCTCTATCACTCAATGACACTCTCTGAAAATCTCTATCACTGTCTATCACTCTCTGACACTCTCTGACACACTCAGACACTCTCAGACACTCTCTGACACTCTCAGACACGCTCTATCACTCTTTATCGCTCTCTGACACTCTCTGACATTCTCTATTACTCTCTGACACTCTGTATCACTCTCTAGCACTCTCTGAAACTCCCTGACACTCTCTACCACTCCCTATCACTCTCTATCACTCTCGATCACTCTCTGACACTCTCTATCACTCTCTGACACTCTCTATCACTCTCTGACACTCTCTGACACTCTCTATCACTCTCTATCACTCTCTGACACTCTCTGACACCCTCTATCACTCAATGACACTCTCTATCACTCTCCATCACTCTCTGACACTCTCTGACACACTCTGACACTCTCAGACACTCTCAATCTCACTCCGTATCACTCTCTGACACTCCTAGACACTCTCTGACACTCTCTATTACTCTCTGACACTTTCTGACACTCTCTATTACTCAATGACACTCTGTGACAATCTCTATCCCTCTCTATCACTCTATGACACTCTCTGACGCTATCTATCACTCTCTATCACTCTCTGACACTCTCTGACACACTCTGACACTCTCTATCACTGTCTATCACTCTCTGACACTCTCTGACACCCTCTGACACACTCAGACACTCTCAGATACTCTCTGACACTCTCAGAGACGCTCTATCACTCTTTATCGCTCTCTGACACTCTCTGACACTCTCTATCACTACTCTGACACTCTGTATCACTCTCTATCGCTCTCTGACACTCCCTGACACTCTCTACCACGCTCCATCACTCTCTGACACTCCCTATCACTCTCTATCACTCTCTATCACTCTCTATCACTCTCTGAAGCTCTCTATCACTCTCGATCACTCTCTGACATTCTCTATCACTCTCTGACACTCTCTATCACTCTCTGACACTCTCTGACACTCTCTATCACTCTCTATCACTCTCTGACACTCTCAGACACGCTCTATCACTCTTTATCGTTCTCTGACACTCTCTGACACTCTCTATCACTCTCTGACACTCTGTATCACTCTCTATCTCTCTCTGACACACCCTGACACTCTCTACCACTCTCTATCACTCTCTGACACTCTCTGACACTCCATATCACTCTCTATCACTCTCTATCACTCTCTGACACTCTCTGAAGCTCTCTATCACTCTCGATCACTCTCTGACACTCTCTATCACTCTCTGACACTCTCTATCACTCTCTGACACTCTCTGACACTCTCTGACAATCTCTGACACTCTCTATCACTCTCTATCACACTCTGACACTCTCAGACACTCTCAATCACACTCCGTATAACTCTCTGACACTCTCTGACGCTCTCTATCACTCTCTGACACTTTCTGACACTCTCTATTACTCAATGACACTCTGTGACACTCTCTATCCCACTCTATCACTCTATGACACTCTCTGACGCTATCTATCACTCTCTATCACTCTCTGACACTCTCTGACACACTCTGACACTCTCTATCACACTCTATCACTCTCTATCACTGTCTGACACTCTGTGGCACTCTCTGACACTCTCCATCACTCTCTGACACTCTCTGAAACTCTCTATCACTCTCTATCACTCTCTGACACTCTCTGACACCCTCTGACACACTCTGACACTCTCTGACGCTCTCAGAGGCTCTCTCTCACTCTCTATCACTCTCTGATACTCTCTGACACTCTCTATCACTCTCTGACACTCTCTGACACTCTCAGAGGGTCTCTATCACTCTCTATCACTCACTGACACTCTCAGACACTCTCTATCAGTCTCTGACACTCACTGAAACTCTCTTTCACTCTCTGTCACTCTCAGACACTCTCAGACACTCTCAGACACTCTCTATCACTCTCTGACACTCTCTATCAATCTCTGACACTCTCTATCACTCTCTGAAACACTCTGACACACTCTGACACTCTCAGACACTCTCTGACACTCTCAGACACTCTCTGTCACTCTCTGTCACTCTCTATCAAACTCTGACACTCTCTATCACTCTCTATCACTGTCTTACACTCTCCATCACTCTCTGACACTCTCTGACACTCTCTATCACACTCTGACACTCTCTATCACTCTCTAACACTCTCTATCACTCTCTGACACTCTCTGACACTCCCTATCACTCTCTATCACTCGCTGACACTCACTGACACTCTCAGACACCCGCTGTCACTCTCTGACACTCTCAGACACGCTCTATCACTCTTTATCGCTCTCTGACACTCTCTGACACTCTCTATCACTCTCTGACACTCTGTATCACTCTCTGACACTCTCTGAAGCTCTCTATCACTCTCGATCACTCTCTGACACTCTCTATCACTCTCTGACACTCTCTATCACTCTCTGACACTCTCTGACAGTCTCTGACACTCTCTGACACTCTCTATCACTCTCTATCACACTCTGACACTCTCAGACACTCTCAATCACACTCCGTATAACTCTATGACACTCTCTGACACTCTCTATCACTCTCTGACACTTTCTGACACTCTCTATTACTCAATGACACTCTGTGACACTCTCTATCCCACTCTATCACTCTATGACACTCTCTGACGCTATCTATCACTCTCTATCACTCTCTGACACTCTCTGACACACTCTGACACTCTCTATCACACTCTATCACTCTCTATCACTCTCTGACACTCTGTGGCACTCTCTGACACTCTCCATCACTCTCTGACACTCTCTGAAACTCTCTATCACTCTCTATCACTCTCTGACACTCTCTGACACCCTCTGACACACTCTGACACTCTCTGACACTCTCTATCACTCTCTATCACTGTCTTACGCTCTCCATCACTCTCTGACACTCTCTGACACTCTCTATCACACTCTGACACTCTCTATCACTCTCTAACACTCTCTATCACTCTCTGACACTCTCTGACACTCCCTATCACTCTCTATCACTCGCTGACACTCACTGACACTCTCAGACACTCGCTGTCACTCTCAGACACTCTCTGTCACTCTCTGACACTCTCTGACACTCTCTATCACTCTCTGACACTCTCTGTCACTCACTGACACTCTCTTTCGCTCTCTGACACTCTCTGACACCCTCAGAGACTCTCTATCAGTCTCTATCACTCTCTATCACTCTCTGACATTCTCTCTCACTCTCTGACATTCTCTCTCACTCTCTGACATTCTCAGACTCGCTCTGTCACTCTCTGACACGCCCTATCACTCTCTGACACTCTCTGAAACTCTCTATCACTCTCTGACACTCTCTGACACTCTCTATCACTCAATGACCCTCTGTGACACTCTCTATCACTCTCCATCACTCTCTGACACTCTCTGACACACTCTGACACTCTCAGACACTCTCTATCACACTCCGTATCACTCTCTGACACTCTCTGACACTCTCTATCACTCTCTGACCCTCTCTGTAACTCTCTATCACTCTCTGACACTCTCTATCACTCTCTATCACTCTCTGACACACTCTGACACTCTCTATCACTCTCTTTCACTCTCTGACACTCTCTGACACTCTCTATCACTCTCTATCAATCTCTGACACTCTCTGTCACTCTCTATCACTCTCTATCACTCTCTGATACTCTCTGACACTCTCTATCACTCTCTGACACTCTCTGACACTCACAGAGGGTCTCTATCACTCTATCACTCACTGACACTCTCAGACACTCTCTATCAGTCTCTGACACTCACTGACACTCTCAGACACTCTCTTTCACTCTCTGTCACTCTCAGACACACTCAGACACTCTCTATCACTCTCTGACACTCTCTATCACTCTCTGACACTCTCTATCGCTCTCTGGCACTCTCTGACACACTCAATCACTCTCTATCACTCTCTGAAATACTCTGACACTCTCTATCACTCTCAGACACTCTCTGTCACTCTATACCACTCTCTACCACTCTCTGACACTCTCTATCACTCTCTGACACTCTCTGACACTCTCAGAGGCTCTCTAACACTCTCAATCACTCACTGACACTCTCAAACACTCTCTATCTCTCTCTGACACTCACTGACACTCTCAGACACTCTCTTTCACTCTCTGTCACTCTCAGGCACTCTCGATCACTCTCTGACACTGTCTAACTCTCTCTGACACTCTCTATCGCTCTCTGACACTCTCTGACACTCTCTGACGCTCTCTGACGCTCTCTGACACTCACAGACACTCTCAGATACTCTCTATCACTCTGTATCACTCTCCAACACTCTCTGACACTCTTAATCACTCTGTGACACTCTCTATCTCTCTCTATCACTCTCTGACACTCTCTATCACTCTCTGACACACTCTATCACGCTATGACACTCTCGATCACTCTGTGACACTCTCTGACAATCTCAGACTTTCTGTGACACACTCTGACACTCTCTATCACTCTATGACACTCACTGACACACTCTGACACTCTCTGTCACTCTCTATCACTCTCTGACACTCTCTGACACTCTCTGACACTCTCTGACTCTCTCTATCACTCTATGACACTCTCTGACACGCTCTATCACTCTCTACCACTCTCTGACACTCTCTGACACTCTCTCACACTCTCTATCACTCTCTATCACTCTCTGACACTCTCTGACACTCTCAGACACTCTCTATCACTCTCTATCACACTCTGACACTCTCAGACACTCTCTATCACTCTCTGACACTCACTGACACTCTGAGACACTCTCTGTCACTCTCTGTCACTCTCTGTCACTCTCTGTCACTCTCAGACACGCTCAGACACTCGATATCACTCTCTGACACTCTCCATCACTCTCTGACACTCTCTGTCACTCTCAGACACTCTCTGACGCTCTCAGACACTCTCTGACACTCTCTGACACTCTCTGACGCTCTCAGACACTCTCAGACTCTCTCTATCACTCTCAGACACTCTCTATCACACTCTAACACTCTTTGACGCTCTCAGACACTCTCTGACGCTCTCAGACACTCTCTGACACTCTCTGACGCTCTCAGACACTCTCTGACACTCTCTGACGCTCTCAGACACTCTCTGAAACGCTCTAGCATTCTTCATCACTCTCTGACACACTCTGACACTCTTTGACACTCTCAGAAACTCGCTATCACTCTCTATCACTCTCTGACACTCTCTATCACTCAATGACACTCTCTGAAAATCTCTATCACTGTCTATCACTCTCTGACACTCTCTGACACTCTCTGACACACTCAGACACTCTCAGACACTCTCAGACACGCTCTATCACTCTTTATCGCTCTCCGACACTCTCTGACGCTCTCTATCACTCTCTGACACTGTGTATCACTCTCTATCACTCTCTGACACTCCCTGACACTCTCTACCACTCTCTATCACTCTCTGACACTCTCTGACACTCCCTATCACTCTCTATCACTCTCTGACACTCTCTGAAGCTCTCTATCACTCTCGATCACTCTCTGACACTCTCTATCACTCTCTGACACTCTCTATCACTCTCTGACACTCTCTGACACTCTCCATCACTCTCTATCACTCTCTGACACTCTCTGACACTCTCTATCACTCAATGACACACTCTATCACTCTCCAGCACTCTCTGACACTCTCTGACACACTCTGACACTCTCAGACACTCTCAATCACACTCCGTATCACTCTCTGACACTCTCTGACACTCTCTGACACTCTATCTCACTCTCTGACACTTTCTGACACTCTCTATTACTCAATGACACTCTGTGACACTCTCTATCTCTCTCTATCACTCTATGACACTCTCTGACGCTATCTAACACTCTCTATCACTCTCTGACACTCTCTGACACACTCTGAACACTCTCTATCACTCTCTATCACTCTCTATCACTCTCTGACACCCTGTGACACTCTCTGACACACTCCATCACTCTCTGACACTCTCTGAAACTCTCTATCACTCTCTATCACTCTCTGAAACATTCTGACACTCTCTATCACTCTATGACACTCTCTGACACTCTCTATCACTCTCTATCACTCTCTGACACACTCTGACACTCTCTGACACTCTCAGACACTCTCTGTCACTCTCTGTCACTCTCTATCAATCTCTGACACTCTCTATCACTCTCTATCACTCTCTTACACTCTCTATCACTCTCTGACACTCTCTGACACTCTCTGACACTCTCTATCACACTCTGACACTCTCTGACACTCTCGATCACTCAATGACACACTCTGAAACTGTCTATCACTCAATGACCCTCTGTGACACTCTCTGACACTCTCTATCACTCTCTGACACTCTCTGTCACTCACTGACACTCTCTTTCGCTCTCTGACACTCTCTGACACTCTCAGAGACTCTCTATCACTCTCTATCACTCTCTGACACTCTCTGACACTCTCTGACACACTCAGACAATCTCAGACACTCTCAGACACACTCAGACACTCTCTATCACTCTCTGACACTGTCTATCTCTCTCTGACACTCTCTATCACTCTCTGACACTCTCTGACACACTCAATCACTCTCAATCACTCTCTGACACACTCTAACACTCTCTGACACTCTCTGACACTCTCTATCACTCTCTATCACTCTCTGACACACTCTGACGCTCTCTGTCACTCTCTATCACTCTCTGACACTCTCTGACACTCTCTGAGACTCTCCATCACTGTATGACACTCTCTGACACTCTATATCACTCTCTATCACTCTCTGACAATCTCTATCACTCTCTTACACTGTCTGACACTCTCTATCACTCTCTGACTCTCACTGACACTCTCAGACACTCTCTGCCACTCACTATCACTCTCTGACTCTCTCTATCACTCTCTGAATCTCTCTGACACTCTCGGAGGTTCTCTATCACTCTCTATCACTCACTGACACTCTCAGACACTCTCCATCACTCTCTGACACTCACTGACACTCTCAGACACTCTCTTTCACTCCCAGTCACTCTCAGACAATCTCAGACACACTCTATCACTCTCTGAAACTGTCTATAGCTCTCTGACACTCTCTGACACATTCAATCACACTCTATCACTCTCTGACACACTCTGACTCTCTGTATCACTCTATGACACTCTCTGACACTCTCTATCACTCTCTGTCACTCTCTGACACACTCTGACACTCTCAGTCCCTCACTGTCACTCTCTATCACTCTCTGACATTCTCTATCACTCTCTGACACTCTCTATCACTCTCAGACACTCTCTGTCACTCTCTACCACTCTCTGACACTCTCTATCACTCTCTGACACTCTCTGACACTCTCAGAGGCTTTCTATCACTCTCAATCACTCACTGACACTCTCAGACACTCTCTATCACTCTCTGACACTCACTGTTACTCTCAGACACTCTCTTTCACTCTCTGTCACTCTCAGACACTCTCAGACACACTCAGACACTCTCTATCACTCTCTGACACTGTCTATCTCTCTCTGACACTCTCTATCACTCTCTGACACTCTCTGACACACTCAATCACTCTCAATCACTCTCTGACACACTCTGACACTCTCTATCACTCTCTGACACTCTCTGAAACTCTCTATCACTCTCTATCACTCTCTATCACTCTCTGACACTCTCAGACACTCTCAATCACACTCCGTATCACTCTCAGACACTCTCTGACACTCTCAGACACGCTCTATCACTCTTTATCGCTCTCTGACACTCTCTGACACTCTCTATCACTCTCTGACACTCTGTATCACTCTCTATCACTCTCTGACACTCCCTGACACTCTCTATCACTCTCTGACACTCTCTGTCACTCACTGACACTCTCTTTCGCTCTCTGACACTCTCTGACACTCTCAGAGGCTCTCTATCACTCTCTATCAATCTCTGACACTCTCTGACACCCTCTGACACACTCAGACACTCTCAGACACTCTCAGACACACTCAGACACTCTCTATCACTCTCTGACACTGTATATCTCTCTCTGACACTCTCTATCACTCTCTGACACTCTCTGACACACTCAATCACTCTCAATCACTCTCTGACACACTCTGACACTCTCTATCACTCTCTGACACTCTCTGACACTCTCTATCACTCTCCATCACTCTCTGTCACTCTCTATCACTCTCTGACACTCTCTGACACTCTCTATCACTCTCTGACACTCTCAGAGGGTCTCTATCACTCTCTATCACTCACTGACACCCTCAGACACTCTCTATCAGTCTCTGACACTCACTGACACTCTCAGACACTCTCTTTCACCCTCTGTCAATCTCAGATACTCTCAGACACTCTCAGACACTCACTATCACTCTCTGACACTCTCTATCACTCTCTGACACTCTCTGACACTCTCTGACACACTCAATCACTCTCTATCACTCTCTGAAACACTCTGACACTCTCTATCACTCTATGACACTCTCTGACACTCTCTATCACTCTCTATCACTCTCTGACACACTCTGACACTCTCTGACACTCTCTGATACTCTCTCATACACTCTGACACTCTCCATCTCTCTCTGACACTCTCTGAAAATCTCATACACACTCAGACACTCTCTGACACTCTATATCACTCTCTGACACTCTATATCACTCTCTGACACTCTATATCACTCTCTGACACTCTCAGACAGTCTCAGACACTCTCTGACACTCTCTGACACTCTCTGACACTCTCTGACACTCTCTGATAATCTCTATCACTCTCTGACACTCTCAGACAGTCTCAGACACTCTCTGACACTCTCTGATACTCTCTGATACTCTCTGACACTCTCTGACAATCTCAGACACACTCAGACACTCTCTGACACTTTCAGACACTCTCTGCCACTCTCTATCACTCTCTATCACTCTCTGAAACTCTCTGCCGCTCTCTGACACTCTCTATCAGTATCTGCCACTCTCTATCACTCTCTATCACTCTCTGAAACTCTCTGCCACTCTCTGACACTCTCTATCAGTATCTGACACTCTCTCTGACCCTCTCTCACACTCTCTGACACTCTCTGACCCTCCCTGACACTCTCTGAGACTCTCTGACACTCTCTATCACTCTCTGCCACTCTCTGACAATCTCAGACACACTCAGACACTCTCTGACGCTCTCGAACACTCTCTGACACTCTCTGACACTTTCACACACTCTCTGCCACTCTCCGTCACTCTATATCACTCGCTGACACTTTCAGACACTCTCTGCCACTCTCTATCACTTTCTATCACTCTCTGACACTCTCTGACACTCTCTGACACTCTCTATCACTCTCTGACACTCTCTGACACTTTCAGACACTCTCTGCTACTCTCTATCACTCTCTGACAGTCTCTGACACTCTCTGACACTCTCACACTCTCTCACACTCTCTGACACTCTCTGACACTCTCTGACACACTCTGTCCCTCTCTGACACTCTCTGACACTATCTGACACTCTCTGACACTATCACATTCTCTGACACTCTCTGACACTCTCTCATACTCTCTGACATTCTCTCACACTCTCTGACACTCTCTGACACTCTGTGACACTCTCTGACACTCTGTGACACTCTCTGACAAACTTTATCACTCTCTGACACTCTCTGACACACTCAGACACTCTCTATCACTCTATGACACTTTCAGACACTCTCTGCCACTCTCTATCACTCTATATCACTCTCTGACACTTTCAGACACTCTCTATCACTCTCAGACACTCTCTGACACTTTCAGACACTCTCTGCCACTCTCTATCCCTCTCTGACACTCTCTGACACTCGCACACTCTCTGCCACTCTCTGACACTCTTTCACACTCTCTGCCACTCTCTGACACTCTCACACTCTCTCACACTCTCTGACACTCTCTGACATTCTCTATCACTCTCAGACACTCTCTGACACACTCTGGCACTCTCAGACACTCTCTGACACTCTCTGACACTCTCTGATGCACTCTGACACTCTCAGACAGTCTCAGACACTCTCTATCACCCTCTGACACTCTCTGACACTCTCTGAAACTCTCTGACACTCTCTGATACACTCTGACCCTCTCTGACCCTCTCAGACACTCTCTGGCACACTCTATCACTCTCTGACACTCTCTGACACTCTCTATCACTCTCCATCACTCTCTGTCACTCTCTATCACTCTCTGACACTCTCTGACACTCTCTATCACTCTCTGACACTCTCAGAGGGTCTCTATCACTCTCTATCACTCACTGACACCCTCAGACACTCTCTATCAGTCTCTGACACTCACTGACACTCTCAGACACTCTCTTTCACCCTCTGTCAATCTCAGATACTCTCAGACACTCTCAGACACTCACTATCACTCTCTGACACTCTCTATCACTCTCTGACACTCTCTGACACTCTCTGACACACTCAATCACTCTCTATCACTCTCTGAAACACTCTGACACTCTCTATCACTCTATGACACTCTCTGACACTCTCTATCACTCTCTATCACTCTCTGACACACTCTGACACTCTCTGACACTCTCTGATACTCTCTCATACACTCTGACACTCTCCATCTCTCTCTGACACTCTCTGAAAATCTCATACACACTCAGACACTCTCTGACACTCTATATCACTCTCTGACACTCTATATCACTCTCTGACACTCTATATCACTCTCTGACACTCTCTGACACACTCAATCACTCTCAATCACTCTCTGACACACTCTGACACTCTCTATCACTCTCTGACACTCTCTGAAACTCTCTATCACTCTCTATCACTCTCTATCACTCTCTGACACTCTCAGACACTCTCAATCACACTCCGTATCACTCTCAGACACTCTCTGACACTCTCAGACACGCTCTATCACTCTTTATCGCTCTCTGACACTCTCTGACACTCTCTATCACTCTCTGACACTCTGTATCACTCTCTATCACTCTCTGACACTCCCTGACACTCTCTATCACTCTCTGACACTCTCTGTCACTCACTGACACTCTCTTTCGCTCTCTGACACTCTCTGACACTCTCAGAGGCTCTCTATCACTCTCTATCAATCTCTGACACTCTCTGACACCCTCTGACACACTCAGACACTCTCAGACACTCTCAGACACACTCAGACACTCTCTATCACTCTCTGACACTGTATATCTCTCTCTGACACTCTCTATCACTCTCTGACACTCTCTGACACACTCAATCACTCTCAATCACTCTCTGACACACTCTGACACTCTCTATCACTCTCTGACACTCTCTGACACTCTCTATCACTCTCCATCACTCTCTGTCACTCTCTATCACTCTCTGACACTCTCTGACACTCTCTATCACTCTCTGACACTCTCAGAGGGTCTCTATCACTCTCTATCACTCACTGACACCCTCAGACACTCTCTATCAGTCTCTGACACTCACTGACACTCTCAGACACTCTCTTTCACCCTCTGTCAATCTCAGATACTCTCAGACACTCTCAGACACTCACTATCACTCTCTGACACTCTCTATCACTCTCTGACACTCTCTGACACTCTCTGACACACTCAATCACTCTCTATCACTCTCTGAAACACTCTGACACTCTCTATCACTCTATGACACTCTCTGACACTCTCTATCACTCTCTATCACTCTCTGACACACTCTGACACTCTCTGACACTCTCTGATACTCTCTCATACACTCTGACACTCTCCATCTCTCTCTGACACTCTCTGAAAATCTCATACACACTCAGACACTCTCTGACACTCTATATCACTCTCTGACACTCTATATCACTCTCTGACACTCTATATCACTCTCTGACACTCTCAGACAGTCTCAGACACTCTCTGACACTCTCTGACACTCTCTGACACTCTCTGACACTCTCTGATAATCTCTATCACTCTCTGACACTCTCAGACAGTCTCAGACACTCTCTGACACTCTCTGATACTCTCTGATACTCTCTGACACTCTCTGACAATCTCAGACACACTCAGACACTCTCTGACACTTTCAGACACTCTCTGCCACTCTCTATCACTCTCTATCACTCTCTGAAACTCTCTGCCGCTCTCTGACACTCTCTATCAGTATCTGCCACTCTCTATCACTCTCTATCACTCTCTGAAACTCTCTGCCACTCTCTGACACTCTCTATCAGTATCTGACACTCTCTCTGACCCTCTCTCACACTCTCTGACACTCTCTGACCCTCCCTGACACTCTCTGAGACTCTCTGACACTCTCTATCACTCTCTGCCACTCTCTGACAATCTCAGACACACTCAGACACTCTCTGACGCTCTCGAACACTCTCTGACACTCTCTGACACTTTCACACACTCTCTGCCACTCTCCGTCACTCTATATCACTCGCTGACACTTTCAGACACTCTCTGCCACTCTCTATCACTTTCTATCACTCTCTGACACTCTCTGACACTCTCTGACACTCTCTATCACTCTCTGACACTCTCTGACACTTTCAGACACTCTCTGCTACTCTCTATCACTCTCTGACAGTCTCTGACACTCTCTGACACTCTCACACTCTCTCACACTCTCTGACACTCTCTGACACTCTCTGACACACTCTGTCCCTCTCTGACACTCTCTGACACTATCTGACACTCTCTGACACTATCACATTCTCTGACACTCTCTGACACTCTCTCATACTCTCTGACATTCTCTCACACTCTCTGACACTCTCTGACACTCTGTGACACTCTCTGACACTCTGTGACACTCTCTGACAAACTTTATCACTCTCTGACACTCTCTGACACACTCAGACACTCTCTATCACTCTATGACACTTTCAGACACTCTCTGCCACTCTCTATCACTCTATATCACTCTCTGACACTTTCAGACACTCTCTATCACTCTCAGACACTCTCTGACACTTTCAGACACTCTCTGCCACTCTCTATCCCTCTCTGACACTCTCTGACACTCGCACACTCTCTGCCACTCTCTGACACTCTTTCACACTCTCTGCCACTCTCTGACACTCTCACACTCTCTCACACTCTCTGACACTCTCTGACATTCTCTATCACTCTCAGACACTCTCTGACACACTCTGGCACTCTCAGACACTCTCTGACACTCTCTGACACTCTCTGATGCACTCTGACACTCTCAGACAGTCTCAGACACTCTCTATCACCCTCTGACACTCTCTGACACTCTCTGAAACTCTCTGACACTCTCTGATACACTCTGACCCTCTCTGACCCTCTCAGACACTCTCTGGCACACTCTATCACTCTCTGACACTCTCTGACACTCTCTATCACTCTCCATCACTCTCTGTCACTCTCTATCACTCTCTGACACTCTCTGACACTCTCTATCACTCTCTGACACTCTCAGAGGGTCTCTATCACTCTCTATCACTCACTGACACCCTCAGACACTCTCTATCAGTCTCTGACACTCACTGACACTCTCAGACACTCTCTTTCACCCTCTGTCAATCTCAGATACTCTCAGACACTCTCAGACACTCACTATCACTCTCTGACACTCTCTATCACTCTCTGACACTCTCTGACACTCTCTGACACACTCAATCACTCTCTATCACTCTCTGAAACACTCTGACACTCTCTATCACTCTATGACACTCTCTGACACTCTCTATCACTCTCTATCACTCTCTGACACACTCTGACACTCTCTGACACTCTCTGATACTCTCTCATACACTCTGACACTCTCCATCTCTCTCTGACACTCTCTGAAAATCTCATACACACTCAGACACTCTCTGACACTCTATATCACTCTCTGACACTCTATATCACTCTCTGACACTCTATATCACTCTCTGACACTCTCAGACAGTCTCAGACACTCTCTGACACTCTCTGACACTCTCTGACACTCTCTGACACTCTCTGATAATCTCTATCACTCTCTGACACTCTCAGACAGTCTCAGACACTCTCTGACACTCTCTGATACTCTCTGATACTCTCTGACACTCTCTGACAATCTCAGACACACTCAGACACTCTCTGACACTTTCAGACACTCTCTGCCACTCTCTATCACTCTCTATCACTCTCTGAAACTCTCTGCCACTCTCTGACACTCTCTATCAGTATCTGCCACTCTCTATCACTCTCTATCACTCTCTGAAACTCTCTGCCACTCTCTGACACTCTCTATCAGTATCTGACACTCTCTCTGACCCTCTCTCACACTCTCTGACACTCTCTGACCCTCCCTGACACTCTCTGAGACTCTCTGACACTCTCTATCACTCTCTGCCACTCTCTGACAATCTCAGACACACTCAGACACTCTCTGACGCTCTCGAACACTCTCTGACACTCTCTGACACTTTCACACACTCTCTGCCACTCTCCGTCACTCTATATCACTCGCTGACACTTTCAGACACTCTCTGCCACTCTCTATCACTTTCTATCACTCTCTGACACTCTCTGACACTCTCTGACACTCTCTATCACTCTCTGACACTCTCTGACACTTTCAGACACTCTCTGCTACTCTCTATCACTCTCTGACAGTCTCTGACACTCTCTGACACTCTCACACTCTCTCACACTCTCTGACACTCTCTGACACTCTCTGACACACTCTGTCCCTCTCTGACACTCTCTGACACTATCTGACACTCTCTGACACTATCACATTCTCTGACACTCTCTGACACTCTCTCATACTCTCTGACATTCTCTCACACTCTCTGACACTCTCTGACACTCTGTGACACTCTCTGACACTCTGTGACACTCTCTGACAAACTTTATCACTCTCTGACACTCTCTGACACACTCAGACACTCTCTATCACTCTATGACACTTTCAGACACTCTCTGCCACTCTCTATCACTCTATATCACTCTCTGACACTTTCAGACACTCTCTATCACTCTCAGACACTCTCTGACACTTTCAGACACTCTCTGCCACTCTCTATCCCTCTCTGACACTCTCTGACACTCGCACACTCTCTGCCACTCTCTGACACTCTTTCACACTCTCTGCCACTCTCTGACACTCTCACACTCTCTCACACTCTCTGACACTCTCTGACATTCTCTATCACTCTCAGACACTCTCTGACACACTCTGGCACTCTCAGACACTCTCTGACACTCTCTGACACTCTCTGATGCACTCTGACACTCTCAGACAGTCTCAGACACTCTCTATCACCCTCTGACACTCTCTGACACTCTCTGAAACTCTCTGACACTCTCTGATACACTCTGACCCTCTCTGACCCTCTCTGACCCTCTCAGACACTCTCTGGCACACTCTATCACTCTCTGACACTCTCTGACACTCTCTATCACTGTGAATCATTCTCAATCACTCTCAATTACTCTCTGACAGTCTCTGACACTCTCTATCACTCTCAGCCTTCTCTGTATCACTCTCTGACACTCTCTGACACTCTCTGACACTCGCACACTCTCTGACACTCTCTGACACTCTTTCACACTCTCTGACACTCTCAGACACTCTCTGGCACACTCTATCACTCTCTGATACTCTCTATCACTCTCTATCACTCTCTGACACTCTCTGACACACTCTGGCACTCTCAGACACTCTCTGATGCTCTCTGACACTCTCAGACAGTCTCAGACACTCTCTATCACTCTCTGACACTCTCTGACACTCTCTGAAACTCTCTGACACTCTCTGATACACTCTGGCACTCTCAGACACTCTCTGACACTCTCTGATACACTCTGACACTCTCAGACACTCTCTGACACACTCAGACACTCTCTACCACTCTCTGATACACTCTAACACTCTCAGGCAATCTCTGACACTCTCTATCACTCTCTGACTCAATCTGACACTCTCAGACAGTCTCAGACACTCTCTATCACTCTCTGACATTCTCTGACACCCTCTGACACTCTCTGATACTCTCTGACATTCTCAGACACACTCAGACACTCTGACACTCTCACACTCTCTCACACTTTCTCACACTCTCTGACACACTCTGTCCCTCTCTGACACTACCTGATACTCTCTGACACTGTCACACTCTCTGACACTGTCACACTCTCTGACACTGTCACACTCTCTGACACTCTCTCACTCTCTCTGACATTCTCTGACACTCTCTGACACTCTCTGACACACTCAGACACTCTCTATCACTCTCTGACACTATCAGACACTCTCTGCCACTCTCTATCACACTATATCACTCTCTGACACTTTCAGATACTCTCTATCACTCTCTATCACTCTCTATCACTCTCTATCACTCTCTGACACTCTCTGACACTCTCTATCACTCTCTGACACTCTCTGACACTCTCTGACACTCTCTGACACACTCAGACACTCTCTATCACTCTCTGACACTTTCAGACACTCTCTGCCCTCTCTATAACTCTCTGACACTCTCTGACACTCTCTGACACTCTCTATCGCTCTCTGACACTCTCTGACACTCTCTGACACTCGCACCCTCTCTGACCCTCTCTGACACTCTTTCACACTCTCTGACACTCTCTGAACCTCTCTGACCCTCTCTGACACTCTCAGAGACTCTCTGGCACACTCTATCACTCTCTGACACTCTCTATCACTGTCAATCATTCTCAATCACTCTCAATCACTCTCTGAACCTCTCTGACACCCTCTGGCACTTTCAGAAACTCTCAGACACACTCAGACACTCTCTCTCACTCTCCATCACTCTCTGACAATCTCTGATACACTGTGGCACTCTCAGACACTCTCTGACACACTCAGAACATTCTCTACCAGTCTCTATCACTCTCTGACACTCTCTGATACACTCTAACACTCTCAGACACTCTCTGACACTCTCTGACACTCTCTATCACTCTCTGACTTAATCTGACACTCTCTGATACACTGTGACACTCTCTGACACTCTCTATCACTCTCTGACACTCTCTGACAATCTCAGACACAACCAGACACTCTCTGACACTCTCTATCTCTCTCTCTGACACTCTCTGACACTTTCAGAAACTCTCTGCCACTCTCTATCACTCTCTGACACTCTCTAACACTCTTTGACACTCTCTGACCTTCTCTATCACTCTCTGACCCTCTCTGGCACTCTCAGACCCACGCAGACACTCGCTCACACTCACTTTCACTCTCTGACACTCTCTGACACTTTCAGTCACTCTCTGCCACTCTCTTTCACTCTCTGTCACTCTCTGACACACTCTGACACTCTCACACTCTCTGACACTCTGACACTCTCACACTCTCCGACACTCTCACACTCTCGGACCCTTTCTGACACTCTCTATCACTCTCTGACACTCTCTGACACTCTCTATCACTCTCTGACACTCTCTATCACTCTCTGACACTCTCTATCACTCTCTGACACTCTCTGACAATCTCAGACACTCTGTGCCACTCTCTCTCACTCTCTATCACTCTCTGACACTCTCTGACACTCTCACACGCTCTGACACTCTCACACAGTCTCACACAGTCTCCGACACTCTCTGACCCACTCTGACACTCTCTGTCACTGTCTGACACTCTCTGACACTCTCTATCACTCTCTGGCACTCTCACTCTCTCTGACACTCTCTGACACTCTCTCACACTCTCTGACACTCTCTTTCACTCTCTGACACTCTCTGACACTCTCTTGCACTCTCCATCACTCTCTGACACTCTCTGGTACACTGTGACAAACTCAGACACACTCTGACACACTCAGACACTCTCTGCCACACTCTATCACTCTCTCACACTGTCTGACACTCTCTGATACACTCGAACACTCTCTGACACTCTCTATCACTATCTGACATTCGCTGACACTCTCAGACAGTCTCAGACACTCTCTATCACTATCTGACAATCTCTGACACTCTCTGACACTCTCTGATACTCTCTCATACACTCTGACACTCTCCATCTCTCTCTGACTCTCTCTGAAAATCTCATACACACTCAGACACTCTCTGACACTCTATATCACTCTCTGACACTCTCAGACAGTCTCAGACACTCTCTGACACTCTCTGATACTCTCTATCACTCTCTGACACTCTCAGACAGTCTCAGAAACTCTCTGACACTCTCTGATACTCGCTGACACTCTATGACAATCTCAGACACACTCAGACACTCTCTGACACTTTCAGACACTCTCTGCCACTCTCTATCACTCTCTATCACTCTCTGAAACTCTCTGCCACACTCTGACACTCTCTATCAGTATCTGACACTCTCTGACACTCTCTCTGACCCTCTCTCACACTCTCTGACACTCTCTGACCCTCCCTGACACTCGCTGAGACTCTCTGACACTCTCTATCACTCTCTGACACTCTCTGACAATCTCAGACACACTCAGAAACTCTCTGACACTCTCGATCACTCTCTGACACTCTCTGAAACTTTCAGACACTCTCTGCCACTCTCTATCACTCTACATAACTCGCTGACACTTTCAGACACTCTCTGCCACTCTCTATCACTCTCTATCACTCTCTGAAACTCTCTGCCACACTCTGACACTCTCTATCAGTATCTGACACTCTCTGACACTCTCTCTGACCCTCTCTCACACTCTCTGACACTCTCTGACCCTCCCTGACACTCGCTGAGACTCTCTGACACTCTCTATCACTCTCTGACACTCTCTGACAATCTCAGACACACTCAGAAACTCTCTGACACTCTCGATCACTCTCTGACACTCTCTGAAACTTTCAGACACTCTCTGCCACTCTCTATCACTCTACATAACTCGCTGACACTTTCAGACACTCTCTGCCACTCTCTATCACTCTCTATCACTCTCTGACACTCTCTGACACTCACTGACACTTTCAGACACTATCTGCTACTCTCTATCACTCTCTGACACTCTCTGACACTCTCTGACAATCTCACACTCTCTGACACTCTCTCACACACTCTGACACTCTCTGACACACTCTGTCCCTCTCTGACACTCTCTGACACTATCTGACACTCTCTGACACTCACACTCTCTGACACTCTCACACTCTCTGACACTCTCTGACACTCTCTCATACTCTCTGACATTCTCTCACACTCTCTGACATTCTCTCACACTCTCTGACACTCTCTGACACTCTCTGACCCTCTCTGACAATCTCTGATACTCTCTGACGAACTCTATCACTCTCTGACACTTTTTGACTAACTCAGACACTCTCTATCACTCTCTGACACTTTCAGACACACTCAGACACTCTCTATCACTCTCTGACACATTCAGACACTCTCTGCCACTCTCTATCACTCTATATCACTCTCTGACAATTTCAGACACTCTCTATCACTCTCTATCACTCTCTGACACTCTCTGACACTCTCTGACACTCGCACACTCTCTGCCACTCTATGACACTCTTTCACACTCTCTGACACTCTCTGACCCTCTCTGACCCTCTCTATCACTCTATATCACTCTCAGACACACTCAGACACTCTCTGACGCTCTCGAACACTCTCTGACACTCTCTGACACTTTCACACACTCTCTGCCACTCTCCGTCACTCTATATCACTCGCTGACACTTTCAGACACTCTCTGCCACTCTCTATCACTTTCTATCACTCTCTGACACTCTCTGACACTCTCTGACACTCTCTATCACTCTCTGACACTCTCTGACACTTTCAGACACTCTCTGCTACTCTCTATCACTCTCTGACAGTCTCTGACACTCTCTGACACTCTCACACTCTCTCACACTCTCTGACACTCTCTGACACTCTCTGACACACTCTGTCCCTCTCTGACACTCTCTGACACTATCTGACACTCTCTGACACTATCACATTCTCTGACACTCTCTGACACTCTCTCATACTCTCTGACATTCTCTCACACTCTCTGACACTCTCTGACACTCTGTGACACTCTCTGACACTCTGTGACACTCTCTGACAAACTTTATCACTCTCTGACACTCTCTGACACACTCAGACACTCTCTATCACTCTATGACACTTTCAGACACTCTCTGCCACTCTCTATCACTCTATATCACTCTCTGACACTTTCAGACACTCTCTATCACTCTCAGACACTCTCTGACACTTTCAGACACTCTCTGCCACTCTCTATCCCTCTCTGACACTCTCTGACACTCGCACACTCTCTGCCACTCTCTGACACTCTTTCACACTCTCTGCCACTCTCTGACACTCTCACACTCTCTCACACTCTCTGACACTCTCTGACATTCTCTATCACTCTCAGACACTCTCTGACACACTCTGGCACTCTCAGACACTCTCTGACACTCTCTGACACTCTCTGATGCACTCTGACACTCTCAGACAGTCTCAGACACTCTCTATCACCCTCTGACACTCTCTGACACTCTCTGAAACTCTCTGACACTCTCTGATACACTCTGACCCTCTCTGACCCTCTCTGACCCTCTCAGACACTCTCTGGCACACTCTATCACTCTCTGACACTCTCTGACACTCTCTATCACTGTGAATCATTCTCAATCACTCTCAATTACTCTCTGACAGTCTCTGACACTCTCTATCACTCTCAGCCTTCTCTGTATCACTCTCTGACACTCTCTGACACTCTCTGACACTCGCACACTCTCTGACACTCTCTGACACTCTTTCACACTCTCTGACACTCTCAGACACTCTCTGGCACACTCTATCACTCTCTGATACTCTCTATCACTCTCTATCACTCTCTGACACTCTCTGACACACTCTGGCACTCTCAGACACTCTCTGATGCTCTCTGACACTCTCAGACAGTCTCAGACACTCTCTATCACTCTCTGACACTCTCTGACACTCTCTGAAACTCTCTGACACTCTCTGATACACTCTGGCACTCTTAGACACTCTCTGACACTCTCTGATACACTCTGACACTCTCAGACACTCTCTGACACACTCAGACACTCTCTACCACTCTCTGATACACTCTAACACTCTCAGGCAATCTCTGACACTCTCTATCACTCTCTGACTCAATCTGACACTCTCAGACAGTCTCAGACACTCTCTATCACTCTCTGACATTCTCTGACACCCTCTGACACTCTCTGATACTCTCTGACATTCTCAGACACACTCAGACACTCTGACACTCTCACACTCTCTCACACTTTCTCACACTCTCTGACACACTCTGTCCCTCTCTGACACTACCTGATACTCTCTGACACTGTCACACTCTCTGACACTGTCACACTCTCTGACACTGTCACACTCTCTGACACTCTCTCACTCTCTCTGACATTCTCTGACACTCTCTGACACTCTCTGACACACTCAGACACTCTCTATCACTCTCTGACACTATCAGACACTCTCTGCCACTCTCTATCACACTATATCACTCTCTGACACTTTCAGATACTCTCTATCACTCTCTATCACTCTCTATCACTCTCTATCACTCTCTGACACTCTCTGACACTCTCTATCACTCTCTGACACTCTCTGACACTCTCTGACACTCTCTGACACACTCAGACACTCTCTATCACTCTCTGACACTTTCAGACACTCTCTGCCCTCTCTATAACTCTCTGACACTCTCTGACACTCTCTGACACTCTCTATCGCTCTCTGACACTCTCTGACACTCTCTGACACTCGCACCCTCTCTGACCCTCTCTGACACTCTTTCACACTCTCTGACACTCTCTGAACCTCTCTGACCCTCTCTGACACTCTCAGAGACTCTCTGGCACACTCTATCACTCTCTGACACTCTCTATCACTGTCAATCATTCTCAATCACTCTCAATCACTCTCTGAACCTCTCTGACACCCTCTGGCACTTTCAGAAACTCTCAGACACACTCAGACACTCTCTCTCACTCTCCATCACTCTCTGACAATCTCTGATACACTGTGGCACTCTCAGACACTCTCTGACACACTCAGAACATTCTCTACCACTCTCTATCACTCTCTGACACTCTCTGATACACTCTAACACTCTCAGACACTCTCTGACACTCTCTGACACTCTCTATCACTCTCTGACTTAATCTGACACTCTCTGATACACTGTGACACTCTCTGACACTCTCTATCACTCTCTGACACTCTCTGACAATCTCAGACACAACCAGACACTCTCTGACACTCTCTATCTCTCTCTCTGACACTCTCTGACACTTTCAGAAACTCTCTGCCACTCTCTATCACTCTCTGACACTCTCTAACACTCTTTGACACTCTCTGACCTTCTCTATCACTCTCTGACCCTCTCTGGCACTCTCAGACCCACGCAGACACTCGCTCACACTCACTTTCACTCTCTGACACTCTCTGACACTTTCAGTCACTCTCTGCCACTCTCTTTCACTCTCTGTCACTCTCTGACACACTCTGACACTCTCACACTCTCTGACACTCTGACACTCTCACACTCTCCGACACTCTCACACTCTCGGACCCTTTCTGACACTCTCTATCACTCTCTGACACTCTCTGACACTCTCTATCACTCTCTGACACTCTCTATCACTCTCTGACACTCTCTATCACTCTCTGACACTCTCTGACAATCTCAGACACTCTGTGCCACTCTCTCTCACTCTCTATCACTCTCTGACACTCTCTGACACTCTCACACGCTCTGACACTCTCACACAGTCTCACACAGTCTCCGACACTCTCTGACCCACTCTGACACTCTCTGTCACTGTCTGACACTCTCTGACACTCTCTATCACTCTCTGGCACTCTCACTCTCTCTGACACTCTCTGACACTCTCTCACACTCTCTGACACTCTCTTTCACTCTCTGACACTCTCTGACACTCTCTTGCACTCTCCATCACTCTCTGACACTCTCTGGTACACTGTGACAAACTCAGACACACTCTGACACACTCAGACACTCTCTGCCACACTCTATCACTCTCTCACACTGTCTGACACTCTCTGATACACTCGAACACTCTCTGACACTCTCTATCACTATCTGACATTCGCTGACACTCTCAGACAGTCTCAGACACTCTCTATCACTATCTGACAATCTCTGACACTCTCTGACACTCTCTGATACTCTCTCATACACTCTGACACTCTCCATCTCTCTCTGACTCTCTCTGAAAATCTCATACACACTCAGACACTCTCTGACAC
The DNA here is from genome assembly GCF_036365525.1 of Heterodontus francisci. NCBI lineage: Eukaryota > Metazoa > Chordata > Chondrichthyes > Heterodontiformes > Heterodontidae > Heterodontus > Heterodontus francisci. The sequence continues at coordinate 3,040,325 of NC_090414.1, forward strand.
TCTATATCACTCTCTGACACTCTCAGACAGTCTCAGACACTCTCTGACACTCTCTGATACTCTCTATCACTCTCTGACACTCTCAGACAGTCTCAGAAACTCTCTGACACTCTCTGATACTCGCTGACACTCTATGACAATCTCAGACACACTCAGACACTCTCTGACACTTTCAGACACTCTCTGCCACTCTCTATCACTCTCTATCACTCTCTGAAACTCTCTGCCACACTCTGACACTCTCTATCAGTATCTGACACTCTCTGACACTCTCTCTGACCCTCTCTCACACTCTCTGACACTCTCTGACCCTCCCTGACACTCGCTGAGACTCTCTGACACTCTCTATCACTCTCTGACACTCTCTGACAATCTCAGACACACTCAGAAACTCTCTGACACTCTCGATCACTCTCTGACACTCTCTGAAACTTTCAGACACTCTCTGCCACTCTCTATCACTCTACATAACTCGCTGACACTTTCAGACACTCTCTGCCACTCTCTATCACTCTCTATCACTCTCTGAAACTCTCTGCCACACTCTGACACTCTCTATCAGTATCTGACACTCTCTGACACTCTCTCTGACCCTCTCTCACACTCTCTGACACTCTCTGACCCTCCCTGACACTCGCTGAGACTCTCTGACACTCTCTATCACTCTCTGACACTCTCTGACAATCTCAGACACACTCAGAAACTCTCTGACACTCTCGATCACTCTCTGACACTCTCTGAAACTTTCAGACACTCTCTGCCACTCTCTATCACTCTACATAACTCGCTGACACTTTCAGACACTCTCTGCCACTCTCTATCACTCTCTATCACTCTCTGACACTCTCTGACACTCTCTGACACTCACTGACACTTTCAGACACTATCTGCTACTCTCTATCACTCTCTGACACTCTCTGACACTCTCTGACAATCTCACACTCTCTGACACTCTCTCACACACTCTGACACTCTCTGACACACTCTGTCCCTCTCTGACACTCTCTGACACTATCTGACACTCTCTGACACTCACACTCTCTGACACTCTCACACTCTCTGACACTCTCTGACACTCTCTCATACTCTCTGACATTCTCTCACACTCTCTGACACTCTCTGACCCTCTCTGACAATCTCTGATACTCTCTGACGAACTCTATCACTCTCTGACACTTTTTGACAAACTCAGACACTCTCTATCACTCTCTGACACTTTCAGACACACTCAGACACTCTCTATCACTCTCTGACACATTCAGACACTCTCTGCCACTCTCTATCACTCTATATCACTCTCTGACAATTTCAGACACTCTCTATCACTCTCTATCACTCTCTGACACTCTCTGACACTCTCTGACACTCGCACACTCTCTGCCACTCTCTGACACTCTTTCACACTCTCTGACACTCTCTGACCCTCTCTGACCCTCTCTATCACTCTATATCACTCTCTGACACTTTCAGACACTCTCTATCACTCTCTGACACTCTCTGACACTCTCTGACCCTCTCTATCATTCTCTATCACTCTCTGACACTTTCAGACACTCTCTGCAACTCTCTATCACTCTCTGACACTCTCTGCCACTCTCTGACACTCTTTCACACTCTCTGACACTCTCTGACCCCCTCTGAGCCTCTCTGACACACTCTATCACTCTCTGACACTCTCTATCACTGTGAATCATTCTCAATCACTCTCAATCACTCTCTGACTCTCTCTGACACTCTCTGACACTCTCTGACACTCTCTATCACTCTCAGCCACTCTCTATCACTCTCTGACACTCTCTGACACTCTCTGACACTCTCTGACACTCTCTGACACTCGCACACTCTCTGAAACTCTCTGACACTCTTTCACACTCTCTGACACTCTCTGACCCTCTCTGAACCTCTCTGACCCTCTCTGACACTCTCAGACACTCTCTGGCACACTCTAACACTCTCTATCACTCTCTATCACTCTCTATCACTCTCTGACACTCTCCGATACACTCTGGCACTCTCAAACACTCTCTGACACTCTCTATCACTCTCTGACACTCTCTGATACACTCTGACACTCTCAGACACTCTCTGACACACTCAGACAATCTCTACCACTCTCATTCACTCTCTGACACTCTCTGATACACTCTAACCCTCTCAGACTCTCTCCGACACTCTCTATCACTCTCTGAGTCAATCTGACACTCTCAGACAGTCTCAGACACTCTCTATCACTATGTGACATTCGCTGACACTCTCAGACAGTCTCAGACACTCTCTATCACTATCTGACAATCTCTGACACTCTCTGACACTCTCTGATACTCTCTCATACACTCTGACACTCTCCACCTCTCTCTGACACTCTCTGAAAATCTCATACACACTCAGACACTCTCTGACACTCTCTATCACTCTCTGACACTCTCAGACAGTCTCAGACACTCTCTGACACTCTCTGACACTCTCTGATACTCTCTATCACTCTCTGACACTCTCAGACAGTCTCAGACACTCTCTGACACTCTCTGATACTCTCTGACACTCTCTGACAATCTCAGACAGTCTCAGACAGTCTCAGACACTCTCTGACACTCTCTGATACTCTCTGACTCTCTCTGACAATCTCAGACACACTCAGACACTCTCTGACACTTTCAGACACTCTCTGCCACTCTCTATCACTCTCTATCACTCTCTGAAACTCTCTGCCACTCTCTGACACACTCTATCAGTATCTGACACTCTCTGACACTCTCTCTGACCCTCCCTGACACTCGCTGAGACTCTCTGACACTCTCTATCACTCTCTGACACTCTCTGACAATCTCAGACACACTCAGAAACTCTCTGACACTCTCGATCACTCTCTGACACTCTCTGAAACTTTCAGACACTCTCTGCCACTCTCTATCACTCTATATAACTCGCTGACACTTTCAGACACTATCTGCTACTCTCTATCACTCTCTGACACTCTCTGACACTCTCTGACAATCTCACAGTCTCTGACACTCTCTCACACACTCTGACACTCTCTGACACACTCTGTCCCTCTCTGACACTCTCTGACACTATCTGACTCTCTCTGACACTCACACTCTCTGACACTCTCACACTCTCTGACACTCTCTGACACTCATACTCTCTGACATTCTCTCACACTCTCTGACACTCTCTGACCCACTCTGACAATCTCTGATACTCTCTGACGAACTCTATCACTCTCTGACACTTTTTGACAAACTCAGACACTCTCTATCACTCTGACACTTTCAGACACACTCAGACACTCTCTATCACTCTCTGACACTTTCAGACACTCTCTGCCACTCTCTATCACTCTATATCACTCTCTCACACTTTCAGTCACTCTCTATCACACTCTGACACTCTCTGACACTCTCTGACACTCGCACACTCTCTGCCACTCTCTGACACTCTTTCACACTCTCTGACACTCTCTGAACCTCTCTGACCCTCTCTATCACTCTATATCACTCTCTGACACTTTCAGACACTCTCTATCACTCTCTATCACTCTCTGACACTCTCTGACACTCTCTGACCCTCTCTATCACTCTCTATCACTCTCTGACACTTTCAGACACTCTCTGCAACTCTCTATCACTCTCTGACACTCTCTGACACTCGCACACTCTCTGACACTCTCTGACACTCTTTCACACTCTCTGACACTCTCTGACCCCCTCTGACCCTCTCTGACACACTCTATCACTCTCTGACACTCTCTATCACTGTGAATCATTCTCAATCACTCTCAATCACTGTCTGACTCTCTCTGACACTCTCTGACACTCTCTGACACTCTCTATCACTCTCAGCCACTCTCTATCACTCTCTGACACTCTCTGACACTCTCTGACACTCACACACTCTCTGACACTCTCTGACACTCTTTCACACTCTCTGACACTCTCTGACCCTCTCTGAACCTCTCTGACCCTCTCTGACACTCTCAGACACTCTCTGGCACACTCTAACACTCTCTATCACTCTCTATCACTCTCTATCACTCTCTGACACTCTCCGATACACTCTGGCACTCTCATACACTCTCTGACACTCTCTATCACTCTCTGACACACTCAGACACTCTCTACCACTCTCATTCACTCTCTGACACTCTCTGATACTCTCTAACCCTCTCAGACACTCTCCGACACTCTCTATCACTCTCTGAGTCAATCTGACACTCTCAGACAGTCTCAGACACTCTCTCTCACTCTCTGACACTTTCTGATACTCTCTGATACTCTCTGATACACTCTGACACTCTCTGACACTCTCTGACACTCTCAGACACTCTCTGACACTCTCTGACACTCTCTATCACTCTCTGACTCTCTCTGACACTTTCAGACACTCTCTGCCACTCTCTGACACTCTCTGACCCTCTCTATCACTCTCTGACCCATTCTGACACTCTCAGACACACACATCCACTCGCTGACACTCAATATCACTCTCTGACACTCTCTGACACTTTCAGACACTCTCTGCCACTCACGATCACTCTCTGACACTCTCTGACACTTTCAGACATTCTCTGCCACTCTCTATAACTCGCTGACACTTTCAGACACTCTCAGCCACTCTCTATCACTCTCTGACCCTCTCTGACACTCTCTGAAACTCTCTGACAGTCTCTATCACTCTCTGACACTCTCTGACACTCTCAGACACACTCAGACACTCTCAGACACACTCAGACACTCTCTGACACTCTCTATCCCGCTCTGACGCTCTCTAACAATTTCAGACACTCTCTGCAACTCTCTATCACTCTCTGACACTTTCACACACTCTCTGTCACTCTCTGACACTCTCTGACACTCTCATACTCTCTGACACTTTCAGACACTCTCTGACACTCTAACACTCTCTGACACTCTCTCACACTCTCTGACACTCTCTGACCCTCTCGGACCCTCTCTGACCCTCTCTGACACTCTCTGAAAGTTTATATCACTCTCTGACACTGTGACACTCTCTGTCACTCTCTGACTCTGTCTGACACACTCTGACACTCTCAGGCACTCTCTGAAACTCTCTATCACTCTCTGAAACTCTCTGACACTCGCAGACACTCTCTGACACTTTCTAACACTTTCTGACACTCTCAGACACTCTCTGGCACTCTCTATCTCTCTCTGACACTCTCTATCACTCTCTGACACTCTCTATCACTCTCATACAATCCCTGACCCTCTCAGACACTCTCTGACACTCTCTATCACTCTCTGACACTCTCTGTCACTCTCTGACACTCTCTGGCACTCTCTGGCACTCTTTGACACTCTCTGACACTCTCTGACACTTTCTATCGCTCTCTGACACTCTCTAACTCTCTCTATCTCTCTCTATCACTCTCTATCACTCTCTATCACTCTCAGACATTTTCTGACACTCTCAGACACTCTCTGACACTCCGTATCACTATCACTCTGTATCTATTTCAGTCTTTTTCTGACACTCTCAGACACTCTCTGATTCTCTCTGACTCTCTCTGTCTCTCTCTGACACTCTCTCACATTCTCTGTCACAGAGAGAGAGAGAACAGCGGGAGCAGAGCTTTGAAATGTGCGCCAAGAAGTCGGAAGCCACAGAGAGAGAGAGAGAGAACAGCGGCAGCACAGATTTGAATAGCGCGCCAATAAATCGGAAGCCACAGAGAGAGAGAGAGAGAGAGAGAGAGCAGCGGGAGCAAAGCTTTGAAAAGCGAGTCAAGAAATCGGATGTCACAGAGAGATAGAGAGAACAGCGGGAGCTGAGCTTGGAAAAGCGCGCCAAGAAATCGGATGTCACAGAGAGAGAGAGAGAGAGAAAGAACAGCGGGAGCAGAGCTTTGAAATGCGCGCCAAGAAATGGGAAGCCACAGAGAGAGAGAGAGAGAGAGAGAGAGAGAACAGCGGGAGCTGAGCTTGGAAAAGCGCGCCAAAAAATCGGATGTCACAGAGAGAGAGAGAGAGAACAGCGGCAGCAGAGATTTGAAAAGCGCGCCAAGAAATCGGAAGCCACAGAGAGAGAGAGAGAGAGAGAGAACAGCGGGAGCTGAGCTTGGAAAAGCGCGCCAAGAAATCGGATGTCACAGAGAGAGAGCGAGAGAACAGCGGCAGCAGAGATTTGAAAAGCGTGCCAAGAAATCGGAAGCCACAGAGCCAGAGAGAGAACAGCGGGAGCTGAGCTTTGAAAAGTGTGCCAAGAAATCGGAAGCCATTTCTCGTGTGTAGGCGGAGCGCACGCGGGACTGCTGGGTAAGTGAGGTTACATATTTGGGCAGTTGCTTTAGTGTCCCTGCTGACTGCACCTACGGGAAGTGCACCCAACTCCAGCTCCTCGAGAATCGCGTTAGGGAACTGGAGCTGGATGAACTTCGGATCATTCGGGAGGCGGAGGGGGCTATTGACAGGAGTTATAGGGAGGTAGTCACACCTCAGGTAAAAGAAGTAGGTAGATGGGTTACCGTCAGGGGAAGAAGGAGAGGGAACCAGCAGGCAGTGCAGGGATCCCCTGTGGCCGTTTCCCTCAACAACAGGTATACCGTTTTGGATACTGTTGGGGGGGACGACTTACCAGGGGTAAGCAATGGGGTACAGGTCTCTGGCACAGAGTCTGTCCCTGTTGCTCAGAAGGGAAGGGGGACGAGGAGCAGAGCATTAGTCATTGGGGACTCCATAGTTAGGGGAACAGATAGGAGGTTCTGTGGGAACGAGAGAGACTCATGGTTGGTGTGTTGCCTCCCAGGTTCGTGATGTCTCGGATCGTGTTTTTGGGATCCTTAAGGGGGAGGGGGAGCAGCCCCAAGTCGTGGTCCACATAGGCACCAACGACATAGGTAGGAAGAGAGATGGGGATTTAAGGCAGAAATTCAGGGAGCTAGGGTGGAAGCTTCGAGCACGAACAAACAGAGTTGTTATCTCTGGGTTGTTGCCCGTGCCACGTGCTAGCGAAGCGAGGAATAGGGAGAGAGAGGAGTTGAACACATGGCTGCAGGGATGGTGTAGGAGGGAGGGTTTTGGTTTCCTGGATAATTGGGGCTCTTTCTGGGGTAGGTGGGACCTCTACAAACAGGATGGTCTTCACCTGAACCAGAGGGGTACCAATATCCTGGGGGGCAGATTTGCTAGTGCTCTTCGGGGGGGGCTTAAAATAATTCAGCAGGTGTTTGGGAACCTAAATTGTAGTTCCAGTGTCCAGGATGTTGAGAGTAGTGAGGTCAGGGAAAAGGTTACAAGGACGCAAGAGGGCACTGGCAAGCAAGAACTTGGTTTAAAGTGTGTCTACTTCAAAGCCAGGAGCATCGAAATAAGGTGGGCGAGCTTGCAGCATGGGTTGGTACCTGGGATCTCGATGTTGTGGCCATTTCAGAGACATGGGTGGAGCAGGGACAGGAATGGATGTTGCAGGTTCCGGGATTTAGATGTTTCAGTAAGAACAGAAAAGATGGTAAAATAGAGGGGGGGGGGGAGGGGTGGCATTGTTAACCGAGGAGAGTATTACGGCGGCAGAAAGGACGTTTGAGGACTCGTCTACTGAGGTAGTATGGGCCGAGGTTAGAAACAGGAGAGGAAAGGTCACCCTGTTGGGAGTCTTCTATAGACCTCCGAATAGTTCCAGAGATGTAGAGGAAAGGATAGCGAAGATGATTCTCGACAGGAGCGAGAGTAACAGGGTAGTTGTTATGGGGGACTTTAACTTTCCAAATATTGACTGGAAATACTATAGTTCGAGTACTTTAGATGGGTCAGTTTTTGTCCAGTGTGTGCAGGAGGGTTTTCTGACACAGTATGTAGACTGGCCAACCAGGAGCGATGCCACATTGGATTTGGTACTGGGTAATGAACTCGGCCAGCTGTTAGATTTAGATGTTTAGTTTAGAGATACAGCACTGAAACAGGCCCTTCGGCCCACCGAGTCTGTGCCGACCGTCAACCACCCATTTTATACTAATCCTACACCAATCCCCATATTCCCACCACATCCCCACCTGTCCCTATATTTCCCTACCACCGACCTATACTAGGGGCAATTTACAATGGCCAATTTACCTACCAACCTGCAAGTCTTTTGGCTTGTGGGAGGAAACCGGAGCACCCGGAGAAAACCCACGCAGACACAGGGAGAACTTGCAAACTCCACACAGGCAGTACCCAGAATTGAACCCGGGTCGCTGGAGCTGTGGTGCTGACCACTGCGCCACTGTGCCTTTGGTGATAGTGATCACAATTCGGTTAGGTTGACCTTAGCGATGGGCAGGGACAGGTATATACCGCAGGGCAAGAATTATAGCTGGGGGAAAGGAAATTATGATGCGATTAGGCAAGATTTAGAATGCGTAGGATGGGGAAGGAAACTGCAGGGGATGGGCACCATCGAAATGTGGAGCTTATACAAGGAGCAGCTACTGCGTGTCCTTGATAAGTATGTACCTGTCAGGCAGGGAGGAAGTTGTCGGGCGAGGGAGCCGTGGTTTACTGAAGAAGTTGAAGCGCTTGTCAAGAGGAAGAAGAAGGCTTATGTTCGGATGAGACGTGAAGGCTCAGTTAGGGCGCTTGAGAGTTACAAGCTAGCCAGGAAGGATCTAAAGGGAGAGCTAAGAGAGAGGAGAGGACACGAGAAGTCATTGGCAGATAGGATCAAGGAAATCCCTAAGGCTTTCTATAGGTATATCAGGAATAAAAGAATGACGAGAGTTAGATTAGGGCCAATCAAGGATAGTAGTGGGAAGTTGTGTGTGGAATCAGAGGAGATAGGGGAAGCGTTAAATGAATATTTTTCGTCAGTATTTACAGTAGAGAAAGAAAATGTTGTCGAGGAGAATACTGAGATACAGACTACTAGGCTAGATTGGATTGTGGTTCACAAGGAGGATCTGTTAGCAATTTTGGAAAGTGTGAAAATATATAAGTCCCCTGGGCCAGATTTATCCTAGGATTCTCTGGGAAGCCAGGGAGGAGATTGCAAAGCCTTTGTCCTTGATTATTATGTCGTCATTGTCGACAGGAATAGTGCCGGAAGACTGGAGGATAGCAAGTGTTGTCGCCTTGTTGAAGAAGGGGAGTAGAGACAGCCCTGGGAATTATAGACCTTTGAGCCTTACTTCGGTTGTGGGTAAAATGTTGGAAAAGGTTATAAGAGATAGGATTTATAATCATCTGGAAAAGAATAAGTTCATTAGCGATAGTCAGCACGGTTTTGTGACGGGTAGGTCGTGCCTCACAAACCTTATTGAGTTTTTTGAGAAGGTGAACAAACAGGTGGATGAGGGTAAAGCCGTGGATGTGGTGTATATGGATTTCAGTAAGGCGTTTGAATTAGAATTAGAACATTACAGCGCAGTACAGTCCCTTTGGTCCTCGATGTTGCGCCGACCTGTGAAACCATCTGACCTACACTATTCCATTTTCATCCATATGTCTATCCAATGACCACTTAAATACCGTTAAAGTTGGCGAGTCTACTACTGTTGCAGGCAGGGCGTTACACGCCCCTACTACTCTCTGAATAATGAAACTACCTCTAACATCTGTCCGATATCTATCACCCCTCAACTTAAAGCTATGTCCCCTCGTGTTTGCCATCACCATCCGAGGGAAAAGACTCTCACTACCCACCCTATCTAACCCTCTGATTATCTTATATGTCTCTATTAAGTCACCTCTCCTCCTCCTTCTCTCCAACGAAAACAACCTCAAGTCCCTCAGCCTTTCCTCGTAAGACCTTCCCTCCATACCAGGCAACATCCTAGAAAATCTTCTCTGCACCCTTTCCAAAGCTTCCACATACATCCTATAATGCGGTGACCAGAACTGCACACAATACTCCAGGTGCGGTCTCACCAGAGTTTTGTACAGCTGCAGCATGACCTCGTGGTTCCGAAACTCGATCCCCCTACTAATAAAAGCTAACACACCATATGCCTTCTTAACAGCCCTATTAACCTGGGTAGCAACTTTCAGGGATTTATGTACCTGGACACCAAGATGTCTCTGTTCATCTACACTACCAAGAATCTTCCCATTAGCTCAGTACTCTGCATTCCTGTTACTCCTTCCAAAGTGAATCACTTCACACTTTTCCGCATTAAACTCCATTTGCCATCTCTTAGCCCAGCTCTGCAGCCTATCTATGTACCTCTGTACCCTACAACATCCTTCGGCACTATCCACAACTCCACCGACCTTAGTCTCATCCGCAAATTTACTAACCCACCCTTCTACACCCACATCCAGGTCATTTATAAAAATGACAAACAGCAGTGGCCCCAAAACAGATGCTTGCGGTACACCACTAGAAACAGAACTCCAGGATGAACATTTGCCATCAACCACCACCCTCTGTCTACTTTCAGCAAGCCAATTACTGATCCAAAGATCAAAATAGCCTTCAACCACATACTTCCGTATTTTCAGACAGTCTCTGACACTCTCAGGCACTCTCAGAAAGTCTCTGACAAACTCTATCACTCTCTGACACTCTCAATCACTCTCTATCACTCTCAGACACTCTCAGACTCTCTCTGACACTCTCTATCACTCTCCATCACTCTCCATCACTCTCAGACACCCTCTCACACTCTCTGACACTCTCTGGCATTCTATATCACTCTCTAACACTCTCTGACACTCACAGACACTCTCAGACACTCTCTGACACACTCTGACACTCTCTATCACTCTCTGATACTCTCTGACACTCTCAGACACTCTCTGACACTCTCTGGCACTCTCTCGCACTCTCTGACACTCTATATCACTCTCTGACACTCTCTATCTCTCTCTGACACTCTCTGAAACTCTCAATCACTCTCTGACACACTCTGACAATCTCCGACACTCTCTGTTGCTCTCGGATACACTCTGACACTCGCTGACACTCTCAGACTCTCTCTGACACACTCTTTCACATGCTATCACACTCTGACACACTCTATCACACACTGACACTCGGTGACACTCTCTTACACCCTCTGACACTCTCTGGCAGTCTCTGCAACTCTCCGGCACTCTATATCACTCTCTGACACTCTCTGACACTCTCTGACACTCTCTATCACTCTCTGACACTCTCGATCACTCTCTATCACTCTCTATCACTCTCTGACACACTCTGACTCTCTCTGACACTCTCTGACACTCTCAGACACTATCCATCACTCTATGACACTCTCTATCACTCTCTGACACTCTCTATCACTCTCTGACACTCACGGACACTCCCTGACACTATCTGTCGCTCTCGGACACTCTCAGACACTTTCCATCACTCTCTGACACTCTCAGATTCTCTCTGAAACTCTCTTTCACTCTCTATCACTCTCTGACACACTCTCTCACTCTCTGACACACTTTGACACTCTCTATCACTCTCTTACAATCTCTGACACTCTCTGATAAACTCTGACACTCTCTTACACTCTCAGACAGTCTCAGGCACTCTCTATCACTGTCTGAAACTCTACCACGCTGTGACTCTCTCTATCTCCCTCTATCACTCTCTGGCAGTCTCTGACACTCTCGGATACACGCTGACACTCCCTGACACTCTCTGACACTCTCTTTCACTCTCTGACACTCTCTGACAATCTCAGACACACTCAGACACTCTCTGACACTCTCTATCACTCTCTGACACTCTCTGACACATTCAGACACTCTCAGACACTCACTGCCACTCTCTACCACTCTCTGACACTCTCTGATACACTCTGACACACCCTGACGCTCTCTGACACATTCTGTCACTCTCTGACAATCTCAGACACAATCAGAAACTCTCAGACACTCTCTGTCACCCTCTGACACTCTCTGACACTTTCAGACACTCTCATACACACTCAGACACAGTCAGACACACGATGGCACTCTCTGGCACTCTCTATCACTCTCTGACACTCTCGGACAATCTCAGACACAATCCGACACTCTCTGGAACTCTCTGGCGGTCTCTATCACTCTCTGGCACTCTCGATCACACTCTGACACTCTCTGACACTCTCTGACACTCTCTGAATGTTTATATCACTCTCTGACACACTCTATCACTGCCTGACACTCCCTGACACTCTCAGACTCTCCATGACACTCTCAGACTCGCTCTGACTCTCTCTATCACTCTCTGACACTCTCTGACACTCTCAGACATTCTCTGACGCTCTCAGACACTCTCTCTCTCTCTCTTTCGCTCTCGATAACTCTCTGACACTCTCCATCACTATCTGACACTGCCTGACACACACTGACACATTCTATTAATTACTGACACTCTCAGACACTCTCAGACTTTTTCAGACACTCTCTGACAAACTTTATCACTCTCTGACACTCTCTGACACTCTCTGACAATCTCAGACGCACTCAGACACACTCAGACACTCTCTATCACTCTCTGACACTCTCTGACACATTCAGACACTCTCAGACAATCACTGCCACTCTCTACCACTCTCTGACACTCTCTGATACACTCTGACACAGCCTGACGCTCTCTGACACATTCTGTCACTCTCTGACAATCTCTGACAATCTCAGACACAATCAGAAACTCTCAGACACTCTCTGTCACCCTCTGACACTCTCTGACACTTTCAGACACTCTCATACACACTCAGACACACTCAGACACACTCTGGCACTCTCTGGCACTCTCTATCACTCTCTGACACTCTCTGACAATCTCAGACACAATCAGACACTTTCTGGCACTCTCTGACGGTCTCTATCACTCTCTGGCACTCTCGATCACACTCTGACACTCTCTGACACTCTCTGACACTCTCTGAATGTTTATATCGCTCTCTGACACACTCTATCACTGCCTGACACTCCCTGACACTCTCAGACTCTCCCTGACACTCTCAGACTCTCTCTGACTCTCTCTATCACTCTCTGACACTTTCTGACACTCTCAGACACTCTCAGAAACTCTCAGAAACTCTCTGACACCCTCTGACGCTCTCAGACACTCTCTCTCACTCTCTATCGCTCTCTATAACTCTCTGACACTCTCCATCACTTTCTGACACTGCCTGACACACACTGACACATTCTATCAATTACTGACACTCTCAGACACTCTCAGACTTTTTCAGACACTCTCTGACAAACTTTGTCACTCTCTGACACTCTGTGACACTCTCTATCACTCTCTGACACTCTCTGATACACTCTGACACTCTCAGACGCTCTCTATCAATCTCTGACACTCTCTATCACTCTCTGACACTCACTGACACACTCTGAAACTCTCAGACACTCTCAGACACACTCTAGCACTCTCTGAAACTCTCTACCACGCTTTGACTCTCTCTATCTATCTCTATCTCTCTCTGGCACTCTCTGACACTCTCAGATACAGTCTGACACTCCCTGACATTCTCTGACACTCTGTTTCACTTTCTGACACTCTCTGACAATCTCAGACACAATCAGACACTCTTTGGCACTCTCTATCACTCTCTGACCTTCTCTGACACTTTCAGACACTCTCAGACACTCTCTACCTCTCTCTACCACTCTCTACCACTCTCTGACACACTCTGACACTCTCTTATACACTCTGACACACCCTGACACTCTCTGACACTTTCTATCACTCTCAGACACTCTCTGACAATCTCAGACACAATCAGAAACTCTCAGACCCTCTATGTCACTCTCTGACACTCTCTGACACTTTCAGACACTTTCAGACACTTTCTACCACTTTCTGACACTCTCAGACACTCTCAGACATTTTCAGACACTCTCTGGCACTCTCTATCACTCTCTGACACTCCCTATCACTCTCATTCTCTCTCAGACACTCCCTGACAATCTCAGACACTCTCAGACACACTTTATCACTCTCTGACACACTCTATCACTCTCTGAAACTCACTGAAACTCTCTGACACTCTCTGTCACTCTCTGATACACTCTGTCACTCTCCATCACTATCAGACACTCTATCACTCTCAGTCTCTCTCAGACACTCCCTGACACTCGCAGACACTCTCAGACAATCTCTATCACTCTCTGACACACTCTATCTCTCTCTGAATCTCACGGAAACTCTCTGACACTCTCTGTCACTCTCTGTCACTCTCTGACATTCTCTACCACTCTATACCACGCTCTACAACTCTCTGTCACTCTCTGACACTCTCTGACACTCTCTATCACTCTCTATCACTTTCTGACACGCTCAGACCCCCTCAGACACTCTTGATACTTTCTATCACTGTATGACACTCTCAGACACTCTCTGTCACTTTCTCTCACTCTCTGACACTGTTTGACACTCTCTGACATTCTCTGACACTCTCAGACTCTGTCTGACTCTCTCTGACATTCTCAGACACTCTCAGACACTCTCAGACACTCTCTGACACACTCTGACACTCTCTGACACTCTCAGACACTCTCTTTCGCTGTCTATCACTCTGTGACACTCCATATCACTCCCTGACACTCTCAGATTCTGTCTGACAATCTATTTCACTCTCCATGACTCTCTGACACTCCCTGACACTCTCAGACACTCTCTGACACCTCAGACATCTGTACAACTCTCTATCACTCTCTGATACTCTCTATCACTCTCTGACACTCTCTGATACAATCTGAAACTCTCAGACAGTCTCTGACACTCTCTATCACTCTCCGACACTCTCTGAACCTCTCTGATACACTCTGACACTCGCTAACACTCTGCATCACTCTCTGACATTCTCTGACACTCTCTATCAATCTCTGACACTCTCTGATACACTCTGAAACTCTCAGACAATCACTATCACTCTCTGACACTTTCTGATACTCTCTATCACTCTCTATCACTCTCAATCACTCTCTAACACTCTCTGACACTCTCAGACACTCACTATCACTCTCTGATACTCTCTGCACTCTCTGGCACTCACTATCACTCTCTCACACTCTCTCACACTCTCTGACACTCTCTGACACTCTCTATCACTCTCAGACACTCACTATCACTCTCTGATGCTCTCTGACACTCTCTGGCACTCACTATCACGCTCTGACACTCTCTCACACTCTCTGACACTCTCTGACACTCTCTATCACTCACAGACACTCTCAGACACTCTCTGACGCTCTCTGACACTCTCTATCACTCTCTGACACTCTCTGACACTCTCTGACACTCTCAGACACTCATTATCACTCTCTGATACTCTCTGACACTCACTATCACTCTCTGATTCTCTCTGACACTCACGATCACTCTCTGACACTCACCATCACTCTCTGACACACTCTGACACTCTCTGACACTCACTATCACTCTCTGACACTCCCTGACACTCACTATCACTCTCTGACACTCTCAGACACTTACTATCACTCTCTGACACTCTCAGACACTTACTATCACTCTCTGATACTCTCTGACACTCACTATCACTCTCTGATTCTCTCTGACACTCAGTATATCACACTGACACTCACCATCACTCTCTGACACTCTCTGACACTCTCTGACACTCTCTATCACTCTATGACACTCTCTGACACTCACTATCACTCTCTGACACTCTCTATCACTCTCTGACACTCTCAGACACGTACTATCACTCTCTGGCACTTTCAGACACTCACTATCACTCTCTGACACTCTCTGACAATCTGTATCACTCTCTGACACTCTCTGACACTCTCTGAAACTCTCAGACAATCACTATCACTCTCTGACACTCTCTGAAACTCACTATCACTCTCTGACACTCTCTGAAACTCACTGTCACTCTCTGACAGTCACTGTCACTCTCTGACACACTCATCCACTCACTTTCACTCTCTGACACTCTCTGACACTCTCGGACACTCTCTGACACTCTCTGTCACTCACTAAAAATTTCTGACACTCTCTATCACTCTCTGACACTCTCTATCACTCTCCGACACTCTCCGACACTCACTTTCACACTCTGACACTCTCTGACACTCTCTGACACTCTCGGACACTCTCTGACACTCTCTGACACTCACTATCATTCTCTGACACTCTCTGACACTCTCTATCACTCTCTGACACTCTCTGACATTCTCAGACACTCTTGGACACTCACTATCACTCTCTGACACTCTCTGACACTCTCATACACTCACTATCACTCTCTGACACTCTTTGACACTCACTAAAATTTCTGACACTCTCTATCACTCTCTGACACTCTCTATCACTCTCCGACACTCACTTTCACACTCTGACACTCTCTGACACTCTCGGACACTCTATGACACTCTCTGACACTCTCTGACACTCTCTGTCACTCACTATCACTCTCTGACTCTCTCTGACACTCTCTATCACTCTCTGGCACTCTCTGACATTCTCAGACACTCTCGGACACTCACTATCACTCTCTGACACTCTCTGACACTCTCTGACACTATCACTCTCTGATACTCTCTGACTCTCACTATCACTCTCTGACAGTCTCGATAACTCTCTGACACTCTATATCACTCTCTGAAACTCTCTATCACTCTCTGACACTCTCTGACACTCTCTGACACTCTCTGACTCTCCCTGACACTCTCTGACACTCTCGGACACTCACCATCACTCTCTGATACTCTCTGACACTCTCTATCAATCTCTGACACTCTCTGACACTCTCTGACACTCACTATCACTCTCTGACACTGTCTATCAATCTCTGACACCCTCAGACATTCTCATACAGTCACTATCAATCTCTGACAACCTCTGACAACCTCTGACACTCTCTGACACTCTCAAACACTCTCTATCACTCTCAGACACTCTCAGACTCTCTCTGACACTCTCCATCACTCTCAGACACCCTCTCACACTCTCTGACACTCTCAAACACTCTATATCACTCTCTGACACTCTCTAACACACTCTGACACTCACAGACACTCTCAGACACTCTCTGACACAATCTGACACTCTCTATCACTCTCAGATACTCTCTGACACTCTCAGACACTCTCTGACACTCTCTGGCACTCTCTCGCACTCTCTGACACTCTATATCACTCTCTGACACTCTCTATCTCTCTCTGACACTCTCTGAAACTCTCAATCACTCTCTGACACACTCTGACAATCTCTGACACTCTCTGTTGCTCTCGGATACACTCTGACACTCGCTGACACTCTCAGACTCTCTCTGACACACTCTTTCACACGCTATCACACTCTGACACACTCTATCACACACTGACACTCGCTGACACTCTCCTACACCCTCTGACACTCTCTGGCAGTCTCTGCAACTCTCCGGCACTCTATATCACTCTCTGACACTCTCTGACACTCTCTGACACTCTCTATCACTCTCTGACACTCTCTGACACTCTCGATCACTCTCTATCACTCTCTGACACACTCTGACCCTCTCTGACACACTCTGACACTCTCAGACACTCTCCATCACTCTATGACACTCTCTATCACTCTCTGACACTCACAGACACTCTCAGACACTCTCTGACACACTCTGACACTCTCTATCACTCTCTGATACTCTCTGACACTCTCAGACACTCTCTGACACTCTGTGGCACTCTCTCGCACTCTCTATCACTCTCCATCACTCTCTGACACTCTCCATCACTCTCAGACACCCTCTCACACTCTCTGACACTCTCTGGCATTCTATATCACTCTCTGACACTCTCTAACACACTCTGACACTCACAGACACTCTCAGACACTCTCTGACACACTCTGACACTCTCTATCACTCTCTGATACTCTCTGACACTCTCAGACACTCTCTGACACTCTCTGGCACTCTCTCGCACTCTCTGACACTCTATATCGCTCTCTGACACTCTCTATCTCTCTCTGACACTCTCTGAAACTCTCAATCACTCTCTGACACACTCTGACAATCTCTGACACTCTCTGTTGCTCTCGGATACACTCTGACACTCGCTGACACTCTCAGACTCTCTCTGACACACTCTTTCACACGCTATCACACTCTGACACACTCTATCACTCACTGACACTCGGTGACACTCTCTTACACCCTCTGACACTCTCTGGCAGTCTCTGCAACTCTCCGGCACTCTATATCACTCTCTGACACTCTCTGACACTCTCGATCACTCTCTATCACTCTCTGACACACTCTGACCCTCTCTGACACTCTCTGACACTCTCAGACACTCTCCATCACTCTATGACACTCTCTATCACTCTCTGACACTCTCTATCACTCTCTGAAACTCACGGACACTCCCTGACACTATCTGTCGCTCTCGGACACTCTCAGACACTTTCCATCACTCTCTGACACTCTCAGATTCTCTCTGAAACTCTCTTTCACACTCTATCACTCTCTGACACTCTCACTCTCTGACACACTTTGACACTCTCTATCACTCTCTTACAATCTCTGACACTCTCTGATAAACTCTGACACTCTCTTACACTCTCAGACAGTCTCAGACACTCTCTATCACTCTCTGAAACTCTATACCACGCTGTGACTCTCTCTATCTCCCTCTATCACTCTCTGGCACTCTCTGACACTCTCGGATACACGCTGACACTCCCTGACACTCTCTGACACTCTCTGACACTCTCTTTCACTCTCTGACACTCTCTGACAATCTCAGACACACTCAGAAACTCTCTGACACTCTCTGACACTCTCTGACACATTCAGACACTCTCAGACACTCACTGCCACTCTCTACCACTCTCTGACACTCTCTGATACACTCTGACACACCCTGACGCTCTCTGACACATTCTGTCACTCTCTGACAATCTCTGACAATCTCAGACACAATCAGAAACTCTCAGACACTCTCTGTCACCCTCTGACACTCTCTGACACTTTCAGAAACTCTCATACACACTCAGACACACTCAGCCACACCCTGGCACTCTCTGGCACTCTCTATCACTCCCTGACACTCTCTGACAATCTCAGACACAATCCGACAATCTCTGGAACTCTCTGGCGGTCTCTATCACTCTCTGGCACTCTCGATCACACTCTGACACTCTCTGACACTCTCTGAATGTTTATATCACTCTCTGACACACTCGATCACTGCCTGACACTCCCTGACACTCTCAGACTCTCCCTGACACTCTCAGACTCTCTCTGACTCTCTCTATCACTCTCTGACACTCTCTGACACTCTCAGACACTCTCTGACACTCTCTGACGCTCTCAGACACTCTCTCTCACTCTCTATCGCTCTCTATAACTCTCTGACACTCTCCATCACTTTCTGACACTGCCTGACACACACTGACACATTCTATCAATTACTGACACTCTCAGACACTCTCAGACTTTTTCAGACACTCTCTGACAAACGTTATCACTCTCTGACACTCTCTGACACTCTCTGACACTCTCTGACAATCTCAGACACACTCAGACACACTCAGACACTCTCTGACACATTCAGACACTCTCTGACACATTCAGACACTCTCAGACACTCACTGCCACTCTCTACCACTCTCTGACACTCTCTGATACACTCTGAAACAGCCTGACGCTCTCTGACACATTCTGTCACTCTCTGACAATCTCTGACAATCTCAGACACAATCAGAAACTCTCAGACACTCTCTGTCACCCTCTGACACTCTCTGACACTTTCAGACACTCTCATACACACTCAGACACACTCAGACACACTCTGGCACTCTCTGGCACTCTCTATCACTCTCTGACACTCTCTGACAATCTCAGACACAATCAGACACTTTCTGGCACTCTCTGGCGGTCTCTATCACTCTCTGGCACTCTCGATCACACTCTGACACTCTCTGACACTCTCTGACACTCTCTGAATGGTTATATCACTCTCTGACACACTCTATCACAGCCTGACACTCCCTGACACTCTCAGACTCTCCCTGACACTCTCAGACTCTCTCTGACTCTCTCTATCACTCTCTGACACTCTCTGACACTCTCAGACACTCTCAGACACTCTCAGACACTCTCTGACGCTCTCTGACACTCTCTGACGCTCTCAGACACTCTCTCTCACTCTCTATCGCTCTCTATAACTCTCTGACACTCTCCATCACTTTCTGACACTGCCTGACACACACTGACACATTCTATCAATTACTGACACTCTCAGACACTCTCAGACTTTTTCAGACACTCTCTGACAAACTTTGTCACTCTCTGACACTCTCTGACACTCTCTATCACTCTCTGACACTCTCTGATACACTCTGACACTCTCAGACGCTCTCTATCAATCTCTGACACTCTCTATCACTCTCTGACACTCACTGACACACTCTGAAACTCTCAGACACTCTCAGACAGTCTCAGACACTCTCTAGCACTTTCTGAAACTCTCTACCACGCTTTGACTCTCTCTATCTATCTCTATCTCTCTCTGGCACTCTCTGACACTCTCAGATACACTCTGACACTCCCTGACATTCTCTGACACTCTGTTTCACTTTCTGACACTCTCTGACAATCTCAGACACAATCAGACACTCTTTGGCACTCTCTATCACTCTCTGACATTCTCTGACACTTTCAGACACTCTCAAACACTCTCTACCTCTCTCTACCACTCTCTACCACTCTCTGACACACTCTGACAATCTCTTATACACTCTGACACACCCTGACACTCTCTGACACTTTCTATCACTCTCAGACACTCTCTGACAATCTCAGACACAATCAGAAACTCTCAGACCCTCTATGTCACTCTCTGACACTCTCTGACACTTTCAGACACTTTCAGACATTCTCAGACACACTCAGACACTCTCTGGCACTCTCTGGCACTCTCTAACACTCTCTGGCACTCTCTATCACTCTGTCTCACTCTCTGACACTCTCTGACACTCTCTGAATGTTTATATCACTCTCTGACACACTCTATCACTGTCTGAAACTCCCTGACACTTTCTGAGTCTCCTTAACACTCTCAGACTCTCTCTGACTGTCTCTATCACTCTCGGACACTCTCTGACCCTCTAGGACACACTCAGACACTCTCTGACACTCTCTGACACTCTCTGAGGCTCGCAGACGCTCTCTATCACTATCACTCTCTATCACTCTCTGACACTCTGTATGACTTTCTGACACTGCCTGACACACACTGACACTCTCAGGCACTCTCTGAAGGTCTCTAACACTCTCTGAAACTCTCTGACACTGGCAGACACTCTCTGACACTTTCTATCACTTTCTGACACTCTCAGACACTCTCAGACATTTTCAGACACTCTCTGGCCCTCTCTATCACTCTCTGACACTCCCTATCACACTCATTCTCTCTCAGACACTCCCTGACACTCTCAGTCACTCTCTGACACACTCTATCACTCTCTGAAACTCACTGAAACTCTCTGACACTCTCTGTCACTCTCTGATACACTCTGTCACTCTCTATCACAATCAGACACTCTCTATCACTCTCAGTCTCTCTCAGACACTCCCTGACACTCTCAGACACTCTCAGACAATCTCTATCACTCTCTGACACACTCTATCACTCTCTGAATCTCACGGAAACTCTCTGACACTCTCTGACATTCTCTACCACTCTATACCACGCTCTACAACTCTCTGTCATTCTCTGACACTCTCTGACACTCTCTATCACTCTCTATAACTCTCTGACACTCTCTGACACTCTCAGACACTCTCTGACACGCTCAGACCGCCTCAGACACTCTTGATACATTCTATCACTGTATGACACTCTCAGACACTCTCTGTCACTTTCTCTCACTCTCTGACACTGTTTGACACTCTCTGACATTCTCTGACACTCTCAGACACTCTCTGACACTGTCTATCACTCTCTGACAATCTCAGAAACTCTCAGACAGTCTCAGACAATTTATATCACTCTCTGACACTGCCTGACACTCTCTGACACTCTCAGACACTCTCTTTCACTCTCTATCCCTCTATGACACTCTCTGACACTCTCTGACACTCTCTGACACTCTCTATCACTCTCTATAACTCTCTGACACTCTCTGACACTCTCAGGCACTCTCTGACACTTTCTAACACTCTCTGAAACTCTCAGACACTTTTTATCACTCTCTCACACTCTCAGACGCTCTCTCACACTCTCTATCACTCTTTGACACTGTTTGACACTCTCCGACACACTCTGACACTCTCTGTCCCTTTCTTTCACTCTCTGACACTCTCAGACACATTCTATCTCTCTTTGACACTCTCTGACACTCTCAGAGACTCTCAGGCAGTCTCAGACGCTCTCTATCACTCTCTGCCACTGTTTGACACTCTCTGACACTCTCAGTCACTCCCTGACTCTCTCAGACACTTTCTAACACTCTCTGACACAGTCTGACACTCTCTGACACTCTCAGACACTCTCAGACACTCCCTGACACTCTCTGTGACTCTCTGACACTCTCACACCCTCTCTGACAGACTCTGACACTCTCAGGCACTATCAGACACTCTCTATCACTCTCCATCACTCTCCGACACTCTCTCATAATCTCTATCACTCTCTGACACTCTCAGACACTCTCTGGGACTCTCTGACACTCTCTATCACTTTCTGACACTCTCTGACTCTGTCTGACTCTCTCTGACATTCTCAGACACTCTCAGACACTCTCTGACACACTCTGACACTCACTGACACTCTCAGACACTCTCTTTCGCTGTCTATCACTCTGTGACACTCCATATCACTCCCTGACACTCTCAGATTCTGTCTGACAATCTCTTTCACTCTCCATGACTCTCTGACACTCCCTGACACTCTCAGACACTCTCTGACACCTCAGACATCTGTACAACTCTCTATCACTCTCTGATACTCTCTATCACTCTTTGACACTCTCTGATACATTCTGAAACTCTCAGACACTCTCTGACACTCTCTATCACTCTCCGACACTCTCTGAACCTCTCTGATACACTCTGACACTCTCTGACGCTCTGCATCACTCTCTGACATTCTCTGACACTCTCTATCACTCTCTGACACTCTCTGATACACTCCGAAACTCTCAGACAATCACTAACACTCTCTGACACTCTCTGAATCTCTCTGAAACTCTCTGACACTCTGTGACACTCTCTGACACTCTCGGACACTCTCTGACACTTTCTGAATCTCTCTGAAACTCTGTGACACGCTCTGACTCTCTCTGAAACTTTCTGACACTCTCTGACACTCTCTGAACATTTCTGAAACTCTCTGAAAATCTCTGAAACTCTCTGATACTCTGTGACTCTCTCTGAAACTTTTTGAACATCTCTGAAACTCTCTGAAACTCTCTGACACTCTCTGACTCTCTCTGACTCTCTCTGAAACCCTCTGACACTCTGTGACACTCTCAGACACTCTCTGACACTCTCTGACACTTTCTGAAACTCTCTGACACTATCTGACACTTTCTGGATCTCTCAGACACACTCCGACACACTCAGAATATATCAGAAACTCTCTGGCACTCTCTGACACTCTCAGAAAGTCTCTGAAACTCCCTGACACTCTCTGAAACTCTCTGAAACTGTCTGAAACTCTCTGACACTCTCTGACACTCTCTGAAGCTCTCTGAAACTCTCTGACACCCTCTGAAACTCTCTGACACTCTCTGAAAGTTTCTGACACTCTCTGAAACTCTCTGAAACTCTCTGAAACTCTCTGACACTCTCAGAATCTCTCAGAAGCTCTCTGGAACTCTCTGACACTCTCTGACACTCACAGATAATTTCTGAAACACTCTCACACTATCCGACACTTTCTGTTACTCTCCGACACTCTCTGACATTCTCTGACACTCTCTGAAACTCTCTGACTCTCACTGACACTCTGTGACACTCTCTGACACTCTCTGAATCTCTCTGACTCTCACTG
Organism: Heterodontus francisci; assembly: GCF_036365525.1. Classification (NCBI taxonomy): domain Eukaryota; kingdom Metazoa; phylum Chordata; class Chondrichthyes; order Heterodontiformes; family Heterodontidae; genus Heterodontus; species Heterodontus francisci. Next base: position 3,064,204 of record NC_090414.1, read on the forward strand.
ACACTCTGTGACACTCTCTGAACCTCTCTGGCACTCTCTGACACTCTCTGACACACTCTGAAACTCTTCGACACTCTCTGACACTCTCATGATACTCTCTGACACTCTCTGAAACTCTCTGACACTCTCTGAAATTCTCTGACACTCTCTGACACTCCTGACACTCTGTGACACGCTCTGAAACACTCTGGCACTCTCTGAAACTCTCCGACACACTCATAAACTGTCAGAAACTCTCAGGCACTATTTGACACTTTCTGAATCTCTCGGACACTCTCTGACACTCTCTGACACTTTCTGAAACTCTCTGACACTATCTGACACTTTCTGAATCTCTCAGATACACTCCGACACACTCAGAAAATCTCAGAAACTCTCTGGCACTCTCCGACACTCTCAGAAAGTCTCTGAAACTCTCTGACACTCTCTGAAACTCTCTGAAAATGTCTGCCACTCTCTAACACTCTCTGACTCTCTCTGAAGCTCTCTGAAACTCTCTGACACTCTGTGACACTCTCTGAAATTCTCTGAAACTCTCTGAAACTCACTGACACTCTCTGAAACTTTCTGACACTCTCTGACACTCTCTGAAACTCACAGATAATTTCTGAAACTCTCTGAAACTACCTGACACTTACTGAAACTCTCTGACACTCTCTGACACTCTCTGAAACTCTCTGACTCTCACAGACACTCTGTGACACTCTCTGAAACACTCTGGCACTCTCTGACACTCTCCGAAACACTCAGAAACTGTCAGAAACTCTCAGGCACTCTGTGACACTCTCAGACACTCTCTGACACTCTCTGACACTTACTGAAACTCTCTGACACTATCTGACAATTTCTGAATCTCTCGGACACTCTCTGACACTCTCTGATACTCTTTGACACTCTTTGACAATCTCAGACACTGTCTGAGTCTCTCTGAAACTCACTGAAACTCTCTGACACTCTCTGACACTCCCTGACACTCTCTGAAGCTCTCTGAAACTCTCTGACACTCTCTGAAACTCTCTGACACTCTCTGAAACTTTCTGACACTCTCTGAAACTCTCTGAAACTCTCTGACACTCTCAGAATCTCTCAGAAGCTCTCTTGAACTCTCTGACACTCTCTCACACTCTGTGACACACGCTGTAACTCTCTGACACTCTCTGACAATCTCAGACACTCTCAGACACTCTCTGAAACTCTTTGAAACTCTCTGACACTCCCTGACACTCTCTGAAACTCTCTGAAACTCGCTGACACTCTCTGACTCTCTCTGAAACTCTCTGACACTCTCTGACACTCTCAGACACTCTCTGACACTCTCTGACAGTTTCTGAAACTCTCTGACACTTTCTGACACTTTCTGAACCTCTCGGACACTGTCTGACACTCTCTGACACTCTCTGACACTCTCTATCACTCTCTATCACTCTCTGACACTCTCAGACACTCTCTGACACTCTCTGAAACTCTCTATCACTCTCTGACACTCTCAGACACTGTCTGACACTCTCTGACACTCTCTGACACTCTCTATCACTCTCTGACACTCTCAGACACTCTCTGACACTCTCTGAAACTCTCTGACACTCTCTATCACTCTCTGTCACTCTCTATCACTCTCTATCACTCTCTGACACTCTCTGACACTCTCTGACACTCTCTATCTCTCTTTGACACTCTCTATCACTCTCTGACACTCAGACACTCACTATCACTCTCTGACACTCTCTGACACTCTCTGACACTCTCAGACACTCTCTATCACACTCAGACACTCACTATCACTCTCTGACACTCTCTGACACTCTCTGACACTCTCTATCTCTCTTTGACACTCTCTATCACTCTCTGACATTCTCTGACACTCTCTGACACTCTCTATCACTCTCAGACACTCACTATCACTCTCTGACACTCTCTGACACTCTCTGACACTCTCTATCACTCTTTGACACTCTCTATCACTCTCTGACACTCTCTGACACTCTCTGACACTCTCTATCTCTCTTTGACACTCTCTATCACTCTCTGACATTCTCTGACACTCTCTGACACTCTCTATCACTCTCTGACACTCAGACACTCACTATCACTCTCTGACACTCTCTGAAACTCTCTATCTCTCTCTATCACTCTCTGACACTCTCAGACACTCTCTGACACTCTCTGAAACTCTCTATCACTCTCTATCACTCTCTGACACTCTCTGACACTCTCTGACACTCTCTGACACTCTCTATCACTCTCTGGCACTCTCTGACAATCTCTATCACTCTCTGACACTCTCTATCACTCTCTATCACTCTCTGACACTCTCTGACACTCTCTATCACTCTCTGACACTCTCTGACACTCTCTGACACTCTCTGACACTCTCTGACACTCTCTGACACTCTCTATCACTCTCTATGACTCTCTGACACTCTCAGACACTCTCTGACACTCTCTGAAACTCTCTATCACTCTCTGACACTCTCTGACACTCTCTGACACTCTCAGACACTGTCTGACACTCTCTGACACTCTCTATCACTCTCTGACACTCTCAGACACTCTCTGACACTCTCTGACACTCTCTGACACTCTCTATCACTCTCTATCACTCTCTGACACTCTCTGACACTCTCTGACACTCTCTATCTCTCTTTGACACTCTCTATCACTCTCTGACATTCTCTGACATTCTCTGACACTCTCTATCACTCTCTGACACTCAGACACTCACTATCACTCTCTGACACTCTCTGACACTCTCAGACACTCTCTATCACTCTCAGACACTCAGTATCACTCTCTGACACTCTCTGACACTCTCTGACACTCTCTATCTCTCTTTGACACTCTCTATCACTCTCTGACATTCTCTGACACTCTCTGACACTCTCTATCACTCTCATACACTCACTATCACTCTCTTACGCTCTCTGACACTCTCTGACACTCTCTATCACTCTCTTTCACTCTCTGACACTCTCAGACACTCTCTGACACTCTCTGAAACTCTCTATCACTCTCTATCACTCTCTGACACTCTCTGACACTCTCTGACACTCTCTATCACTATTTGACACTCTCTATCACTATCTGACATTCTCTGACACTCTCTGAAACTCTCTATCACTATCTATCACTCTCTGCCACTCTCTGACTCTCTCTGACACTCTCTATCACTCTCTGACACTCTCTATCACTCTCTGACACTCTCTATCACTCTCTTTCACTCTCTGACACTCTCTATCTCTCTCTATCACTCTCTGACACTCTCAGACACTCTCTGACACTCTCTGAAACTCTCTATCACTCTCTATCACTCTCTGACACTCTCTGACACTCTCTGACACTGTCTGACACTCTCTATCACTCTCTGACGCTCTCTATAACTCTCTGACATTCTCTGACACTCTCTGAAACTCTCTATCACTCTCTATCACTCTCTGCCACTCTCTGACTCTCTCTGACACTCTCTATCACTCTCTGACACTCTCTATCACACTCTGACACTCTCAGAAACTCTCTGACACTCTCTATCTCTCTCTATCACTCTCTGACACTCTCAGACACTCTCTGACACTCTCTATCACTCTTTGACACTCTCTATCACTCTCTGACATTCTCTGACACTCTCTGAAACTCTCTATCACTCTCTATCACTCTTTGACACTCTCTATCACTCTCTGACATTCTCTGACACTCTCTGAAACTCTCTATCACTCTCTATCACTCTCAGACACTCTCTGACACTCTCTATCACTCTTTGACACTCTCTATCACTCTCTGACATTCTCTGACACTCTCTGAAACTCTCTATCACTCTCTATCACTCTTTGACACTCTCTATCACTCTCTGACATTCTCTGACACTCTCTGAAACTCTCTATCACTCTCTATCACTCTCTGACACTCTCTGACACTCTCTGACACTCTCTATCACTCTTTGACACTCTCTATCACTCTCTGACATTCTCTGACACTCTCTGAAACTCTCTATCACTCTCTATCACTCTCTGCCACTCTCTGACTCTCTCTGACACTCTCTATCACTCTCTGACACTCTCTATCACTCTCTGACACTCTCAGAAACTCTCTGACACTCTCTGACACTCTCTATTTCTCTCTATCACTCTCTGACACTCTCAGATACTCTCTGACACTCTCTGAAACTCTCTATCACTCTCTATCACTCTCTGACACTCTCTGACACTCTCTGACACTCTCTATCACTCTCTGACACTCTCTGACACTCTCTGACACTCTCTGACACTCTCTATCACTCTCTGACACTCTCAGACACTGTCTGACACTCTCTGACACTCTCTGACACTCTCTGACACTCTCTATCACTCTCTATCACTCTTTGACACTCTCAGACACTCTCTGACACTCTCTGAAACTCTCTATCACTCTCTGACACTCTCTGACACTCTCTGACACTCTCTATCACTCTCTGACACTCTCAGACACTGTCTGACACTCTCTGACACTCTCTGGCACTCTCTGACACTCTCTATCACTCTCTGACACTCTCAGACACTCTCTGACACTCTCTGACACTCTCTGACACTCTCTATCACTCTCTATCACTCTCTATCACTCTCTGACACTCTCAGACACTCTCTGACACTCTCTGAAACTCTCTATCACTCTCTATCACTCTCTGACACTCTCTGACACTCTCTGAAACTCTCTATCTCTCTTTGACACTCTCTATCACTCTCTGACACTCTCTGACACTCTCTATCACTCTCTGACACTCATACACTCACTATCACTCTCTGACACTCTCTGACACTCTCTGACACTCTCAGACACTCTCTATCACTCTCTGACACTCTCAGACACTCTCTGGCACTCTCTGAAAATCTCTATCACTCTCTATCACTCTCTGACACTCTCTGACACTCTCTATCACTCTCAGACACTCACTATCACTCTCTGACACTCTCTGACACTCTCTGAATCTCTCCATCACTCTCTATCACTCTCTGACACTCTCAGACACTCTCTGGCACTCTCTGAAATTCTCTATCACTCTCTGACACTTTCTGACACTCTCTGACACTCTCTATCACTCTTTGACACTCTCAGACACTCTCTGACACTCTCTGAAACTCTCTATCACTCTCTGACACTCTCTGACACTCTCTGAAAATCTCTATCACTCTCTATCAATCTCTGCCACTCTCTGACACTCTCTGTGACTCTCTGACACTCTCAGACACTCTCTATCACTCTCTGACACTCTCTGACACTCTTGACACTCTCTGACACTCTCAGACACTCTCTATCACTCTCTGACACTCTCTGACACTCTCTGACACTCTCTATCACTCTCTGACACTCTCTGACACTCTTGACACTCTCTGACACTCTCAGACACTCTCTATCACTCTCTGACACTCTCTGACACTCTCTGACACTCTCTGACACTCAATGACACTCTCTGACACTCTCAATCACTCTCTGACACTCTCAGGCACTCACTATCACTCTCTGACACTCTTGACACTCTCTGACACTCTCAGACACTCTCTATCACTCTCTGACACTCTCAGACACTCTCTGACACTCTCTGAAACTCTCAATCACTCTCTATCACTCTCTGACACTCTCTATCACGCTCAGACACTCACTATCACTCTTTGACACTCTCTGACACTCTCTATCACCCTCTCTCACTCTCTGACACTCTCAGACACTCTCTGACACTCTCTGAAACTCTCTATCACTCTCTATCACTCTCTGACACTCTCTGGCACTCACTGAGTCTCTCTATCACTCTTTGACACTCTCTATCACTCTCTGACATTCTCTGACACTCTCTGAAACTCTCTATCACTCTCTATCACTCTCTGCCACTCTCTGACACTCTCTGACACTCTCCATCACTCTCTATCACTCTCTGACACTCTCTGACACTCTCTGGCACTCTCTGAAACTCTCTGACACTCTCTGACACTCTCTATCACTCTTTGACACTCTCTACCACTCTCTGACATTCTCTGACACTCTCTGAAACTCTCTATCACTATCCATCACTCTCTGCCACTCTCTGACTCTCTCTGACACTCTCTATCACTCTCTGACACTCTCTATTACTCTCTGACACTCTCTATCACTCTATTTCACTCTCTGACACTCTCTATCTCTCTCTATCACTCTCTGACACTCTCAGACACTCTCTGACACTCTCTGAAACTCTCTATCACTCTCTATCACTCTCTGACACTCTTTGACACTCTCTGACACTGTCTGACACTCTCTATCACTCTCTGACACTCTCTATCACTCTCTGACATTCTCTGACACTCTCTGAAACTCTCTATCACTCTCTATCACTCTCTGCCACTCTCTGACTCTCTCTGACACTCTCTATCACTCTCTGACACTCTCTATCACACTCTGACACTCTCAGAAACTCTCTGACACTCTCTATCTCTCTCTATCACTCTCTGACACTCTCAGACACTCTCTGACACTCTCTGAAACTCTCTATCACTCTCTATCACTCTTGACACTCTCTGACACTCTCTGACACTCTCTGACACTCTCTATCACTCTCTGACACTCTCTGACACTCTCTGACACTCTCTATCACTCTCTGACACTCTCAGACACTGTCTGACACTCTCTGACACTCTCTGACACTCTCTATCACTCTCTATCACTCTCTGACACTCTCAGACACTCTCTGACACTCTCTGAAACTCTCTATCACTCTCTGACACTCTCTGACACTCTCTGACACTCTCTGACACTCTCAGACACTGTCTGACACTCTCTGAAACTCTCTATCACTCTCTGACACTCTCTGACACTCTCTGAAAATCTCTATCACTCTCTATCAATCTCTGCCACTCTCTGACACTCTCTGTGACTCTCTGACACTCTCAGACACTCTCTATCACTCTCTGACACTCTCTGACACTCTTGACACTCTCTGACACTCTCAGACACTCTCTATCACTCTCTGACACTCTCTGACACTCTCTGACACTCTCTATCACTCTCTGACACTCTCTGACACTCTTGACACTCTCTGACACTCTCAGACACTCTCTATCACTCTCTGACACTCTCTGACACTCTCTGACACTCTCTGACACTCAATGACACTCTCTGACACTCTCAATCACTCTCTGACACTCTCAGGCACTCACTATCACTCTCTGACACTCTTGACACTCTCTGACACTCTCAGACACTCTCTATCACTCTCTGACACTCTCAGACACTCTCTGACACTCTCTGAAACTCTCAATCACTCTCTATCACTCTCTGACACTCTCTATCACGCTCAGACACTCACTATCACTCTTTGACACTCTCTGACACTCTCTATCACCCTCTCTCACTCTCTGACACTCTCAGACACTCTCTGACACTCTCTGAAACTCTCTATCACTCTCTATCACTCTCTGACACTCTCTGGCACTCACTGAGTCTCTCTATCACTCTTTGACACTCTCTATCACTCTCTGACATTCTCTGACACTCTCTGAAACTCTCTATCACTCTCTATCACTCTCTGCCACTCTCTGACACTCTCTGACACTCTCCATCACTCTCTATCACTCTCTGACACTCTCTGACACTCTCTGGCACTCTCTGAAACTCTCTGACACTCTCTGACACTCTCTATCACTCTTTGACACTCTCTACCACTCTCTGACATTCTCTGACACTCTCTGAAACTCTCTATCACTATCTATCACTCTCTGCCACTCTCTGACTCTCTCTGACACTCTCTATCACTCTCTGACACTCTCTATTACTCTCTGACACTCTCTATCACTCTCTTTCACTCTCTGACACTCTCTATCTCTCTCTATCACTCTCTGACACTCTCAGACACTCTCTGACACTCTCTGAAACTCTCTATCACTCTCTATCACTCTCTGACACTCTCTGACACTCTCTGACACTGTCTGACACTCTCTATCACTCTCTGACACTCTCTATCACTCTCTGACATTCTCTGACACTCTCTGAAACTCTCTATCACTCTCTATCACTCTCTGCCACTCTCTGACTCTCTCTGACACTCTCTATCACTCTCTGACACTCTCTATCACACTCTGACACTCTCAGAAACTCTCTGACACTCTCTATCTCTCTCTATCACTCTCTGACACTCTCAGACACTCTCTGACACTCTCTGAAACTCTCTATCACTCTCTATCACTCTTGACACTCTCTGACACTCTCTGACACTCTCTGACACTCTCTATCACTCTCTGACACTCTCTGACACTCTCTGACACTCTCTATCACTCTCTGACACTCTCAGACACTGTCTGACACTCTCTGACACTCTCTGACACTCTCTATCACTCTCTATCACTCTCTGACACTCTCAGACACTCTCTGACACTCTCTGAAACTCTCTATCACTCTCTGACACTCTCTGACACTCTCTGACACTCTCTGACACTCTCAGACACTGTCTGACACTCTCTGACACTCTCTATCACTCTCTGACACTCTCAGACACTCTCTGACACTCTCTGACACTCTCTGACACTCTCTATCTCTCTTTGACACTCTCTATCACTCTCTGACATTCTCTGACACTCTCTGACACTCTCTATCACTCTCTGACACTCAGACACTCACTATCACTCTCTGACACTCTCTGACACTCTCTGACACTCTCAGACACTCTCTATCACACTCAGACACTCACTATCACTCTCTGACACGCTCTGACACTCTCTGACACTCTCTATCTCTCTTTGACACTCTCTATCACTCTCTGACATTCTCTGACACTCTCTGACACTCTCTATCACTCTCAGACACTCACTATCACTCTCTGACACTCTCTGACACTCTCTGACACTCTCTATCACTCTTTGACACTCTCTATCACTCTCTGACATTCTCTATCACTCTCTGTCACTCTCTATCACTCTCTATCACTCTCTGACACTCTCTGACACTCTCTGACACTCTCTATCTCTCTTTGACACTCTCTATCACTCTCTGACATTCTCTGACACTCTCTGAAACTCTCTATCACTCTCTGACACTCTCTGACACTCTCTGACACTCTCTGACACTCTCAGACACTGTCTGACACTCTCTGACACTCTCTGACACTCTCTATCACTCTCTGACACTCTCTGACACTCTCTGACACTCTCTATCTCTCTTTGACACTCTCTATCACTCTCTGACATTCTCTGACACTCTCTGACACTCTCTATCACTCTCTGACACTCAGAGACTCACTATCACTCTCTGACACTCTCTGACACTCTCTGACACTCTCTGACACTCTCTATCTCTCTTTGACACTCTCTATCACTCTCTGTCACTCTCTATCACTCTCTATCACTCTCTGACACTCTCTGACACTCTCTGACACTCTCTATCTCTCTTTGACACTCTCTATCACTCTCTGACATTCTCTGACACTCTCTGAAACTCTCTATCACTCTCTGACACTCTCTGACACTCTCTGACACTCTCTGTCACTCTCTATCACTCTCTGACTCTCTCTGACACTCTCTATCACTCTCTGACACTCTCTATCACACTCTGACACTCTCAGAAACTCTCTGACACTCTCTATCTCTCTCTATCACTCTCTGACACTCTCAGACACTCTCAGACACTCTCTGACACTCTCTGACACTCTCTATCACTCTCTGTCACTCTCTATCACTCTCTATCACTCTCTGACACTCTCTGACACTCTCTGACACTCTCTATCTCTCTTTGACACTCTCTATCACTCTCTGACATTCTCTGACACTCTCTGACACTCTCTATCACTCTCTGACACTCAGACACTCACTATCACTCTCTGACACTCTCTGACACTCTCTGACACTCTCAGACACTCTCTATCACACTCAGACACTCACTATCACTCTCTGACACGCTCTGACACTCTCTGACACTCTCTATCTCTCTTTGACACTCTCTATCACTCTCTGACATTCTCTGACACTCTCTGACACTCTCTATCACTCTCAGACACTCACTATCACTCTCTGACACTCTCTGACACTCTCTGACACTCTCTATCACTCTTTGACACTCTCTATCACTCTCTGACATTCTCTATCACTCTATGTCACTCTCTGTCTCTCTCTATCACTCTCTGACACTCTCAGACACTCTCTGACACTCTCTGAAACTCTCTATCACTCTCTATCACTCTCTGACACTCTCTGACGCTCTCTGACACTCTCTGACACTCTCTATCACTCTCTGACACTCTCTGACACTCTCTGACACTCTCTATCACTCTCTGACACTCTCAGACACTGTCTGACACTCTCTGACACTCTCTGACACTCTCTATCACTCTCTATCACTCTCTGACACTCTCAGACACTCTCTGACACTCTCTGAAACTCTCTATCACTCTCTGACACTCTCTGACACTCTCTGACACTCTCTGACACTCTCAGACACTGTCTGACACTCTCTGACACTCTCTGACACTCTCTATCACTCTCTGACACTCTCAGACACTCTCTGACACTCTCTGACACTCTCTATCACTCTCTGTCACTCTCTATCACTCTCTATCACTCTCTGACACTCTCTGACACTCTCTGACACTCTCTATCTCTCTTTGACACTCTCTATCACTCTCTGACATTCTCTGACACTCTCTGACACTCTCTATCTCTCTTTGACACTCTCTATCACTCTCTGACATTCTCTGACACTCTCTGAAACTCTCTATCACTCTCTGACACTCTCTGACACTCTCTGACACTCTCTGACACTCTCAGACACTGTCTGACACTCTCTGACACTCTCTGACACTCTCTATCACTCTCTGACACTCTCTGACACTCTCTGACACTCTCTGACACTCTCTATCTCTCTTTGACACTCTCTATCACTCTCTGACATTCTCTGACACTCTCTGAAACTCTCTATCACTCTCTGACACTCTCTGACACTCTCTGACACTCTCTGACACTCTCAGACACTGTCTGACACTCTCTGACACTCTCTGACACTCTCTATCACTCTCTGACACTCTCTGACACTCTCTGACACTCTCTATCTCTCTTTGACACTCTCTATCACTCTCTGACATTCTCTGACACTCTCTGACACTCTCTATCACTCTCTGACACTCAGAGACTCACTATCACTCTCTGACACTCTCTGACACTCTCTGACACTCTCTGACACTCTCTATCTCTCTTTGACACTCTCTATCACTCTCTGTCACTCTCTATCACTCTCTATCACTCTCTGACACTCTCTGACACTCTCTGACACTCTCTATCTCTCTTTGACACTCTCTATCACTCTCTGACATTCTCTGACACTCTCTGAAACTCTCTATCACTCTCTGACACTCTCTGACACTCTCTGACACTCTCTGTCACTCTCTATCACTCTCTGACTCTCTCTGACACTCTCTATCACTCTCTGACACTCTCTATCACACTCTGACACTCTCAGAAACTCTCTGACACTCTCTATCTCTCTCTATCACTCTCTGACACTCTCAGACACTCTCAGACACTCTCTGACACTCTCTGACACTCTCTATCACTCTCTGTCACTCTCTATCACTCTCTATCACTCTCTGACACTCTCTGACACTCTCTGACACTCTCTATCTCTCTTTGACACTCTCTATCACTCTCTGACATTCTCTGACACTCTCTGACACTCTCTATCACTCTCTGACAATCAGACACTCACTATCACTCTCTGACACTCTCTGACACTCTCTGACACTCTCAGACACTCTCTATCACACTCAGACACTCACTATCACTCTCTGACACGCTCTGACACTCTCTGACACTCTCTATCTCTCTTTGACACTCTCTATCACTCTCTGACATTCTCTGACACTCTCTGACACTCTCTATCACTCTCAGACACTCACTATCACTCTCTGACACTCTCTGACACTCTCTGACACTCTCTATCACTCTTTGACACTCTCTATCACTCTCTGACATTCTCTATCACTCTATGTCACTCTCTGTCTCTCTCTATCACTCTCTGACACTCTCAGACACTCTCTGACACTCTCTGAAACTCTCTATCACTCTCTATCACTCTCTGACACTCTCTGACGCTCTCTGACACTCTCTGACACTCTCTATCACTCTCTGACACTCTCTGACACTCTCTGACACTCTCTATCACTCTCTGACACTCTCAGACACTGTCTGACACTCTCTGACACTCTCTGACACTCTCTATCACTCTCTATCACTCTCTGACACTCTCAGACACTCTCTGACACTCTCTGAAACTCTCTATCACTCTCTGACACTCTCTGACACTCTCTGACACTCTCTGACACTCTCAGACACTGTCTGACACTCTCTGACACTCTCTGACACTCTCTATCACTCTCTGACACTCTCAGACACTCTCTGACACTCTCTGACACTCTCTATCACTCTCTGTCACTCTCTATCACTCTCTATCACTCTCTGACACTCTCTGACACTCTCTGACACTCTCTATCTCTCTTTGACACTCTCTATCACTCTCTGACATTCTCTGACACTCTCTGACACTCTCTATCACTCTCTGACACTCAGACACTCACTATCACTCTCTGACACTCTCTGACACTCTCTGACACTCTCAGACACTCTCTATCACACTCAGACACTCACTATCACTCTCTGACACGCTCTGACACTCTCTGACACTCTCTATCTCTCTTTGACACTCTTTATCACTCTCTGACATTCTCTGACACTCTCTGACACTCTCTATCACTCTCAGACACTCACTATCACTCTCTGACACTCTCTGACACTCTCTGACACTCTCTATCACTTTTTGACACTCTCTATCACTCTCTGACATTCTCTATCACTCTCTGTCACTCTCTATCACTCTCTATCACTCTCTGACACTCTCTGACACTCTCTATCTCTCTTTGACACTCTCTATCTCTCTCTGACATTCTCTGACACTCTCTGACACTCTCTATCACTCTCTGACACTCAGACACTCACTATCGCTCTCTGACACTCTCTGACACTCTCTATCTCTCTCTATCACTCTCTGACACTCTCAGACACTCTCTGACACTCTCTGACACTCTCTATCACTCTCTGACACTCTCTATCACTCTCTATCACTCTCTGACACTCTCTGACACTCTCTATCACTCTCTATCACTCTCTGACACTCTCTGACACTCTCTGACACTCTCTATCACTCTCTGACACTCTCAGACACTGTCTGACACTCTCTGACACTCTCTGACACTCTCTATCACTCTCTATCACTCTCTGACACTCTCAGACACTCTCTGACACTCTCTGAAACTCTCTATCACTCTCTGACACTCTCTGACACTCTCTGACACTCTCTGACACTCTCAGACACTGTCTGACACTCTCTGACACTCTCTATCACTCTCTGACACTCTCAGACACTCTCTGACACTCTCTGACACTCTCTGACACTCTCTATCTCTCTTTGACACTCTCTATCACTCTCTGACATTCTCTGACACTCTCTGACACTCTCTATCACTCTCTGACACTCAGACACTCACTATCACTCTCTGACACTCTCTGACACTCTCTGACACTCTCAGACACTCTCTATCACACTCAGACACTCACTATCACTCTCTGACACGCTCTGACACTCTCTGACACTCTCTATCTCTCTTTGACACTCTCTATCACTCTCTGACATTCTCTGACACTCTCTGACACTCTCTATCACTCTCAGACACTCACTATCACTCTCTGACACTCTCTGACACTCTCTGACACTCTCTATCACTCTTTGACACTCTCTATCACTCTCTGACATTCTCTATCACTCTCTGTCACTCTCTATCACTCTCTATCACTCTCTGACACTCTCTGACACTCTCTGACACTCTCTATCTCTCTTTGACACTCTCTATCACTCTCTGACATTCTCTGACACTCTCTGAAACTCTCTATCACTCTCTGACACTCTCTGACACTCTCTGACACTCTCTGACACTCTCAGACACTGTCTGACACTCTCTGACACTCTCTGACACTCTCTATCACTCTCTGACACTCTCTGACACTCTCTGACACTCTCTATCTCTCTTTGACACTCTCTATCACTCTCTGACATTCTCTGACACTCTCTGACACTCTCTATCACTCTCTGACACTCAGAGACTCACTATCACTCTCTGACACTCTCTGACACTCTCTGACACTCTCTGACACTCTCTATCTCTCTTTGACACTCTCTATCACTCTCTGTCACTCTCTATCACTCTCTATCACTCTCTGACACTCTCTGACACTCTCTGACACTCTCTATCTCTCTTTGACACTCTCTATCACTCTCTGACATTCTCTGACACTCTCTGAAACTCTCTATCACTCTCTGACACTCTCTGACACTCTCTGACACTCTCTGTCACTCTCTATCACTCTCTGACTCTCTCTGACACTCTCTATCACTCTCTGACACTCTCTATCACACTCTGACACTCTCAGAAACTCTCTGACACTCTCTATCTCTCTCTATCACTCTCTGACACTCTCAGACACTCTCAGACACTCTCTGACACTCTCTGACACTCTCTATCACTCTCTGTCACTCTCTATCACTCTCTATCACTCTCTGACACTCTCTGACACTCTCTGACACTCTCTATCTCTCTTTGACACTCTCTATCACTCTCTGACATTCTCTGACACTCTCTGACACTCTCTATCACTCTCTGACACTCAGACACTCACTATCACTCTCTGACACTCTCTGACACTCTCTGACACTCTCAGACACTCTCTATCACACTCAGACACTCACTATCACTCTCTGACACGCTCTGACACTCTCTGACACTCTCTATCTCTCTTTGACACTCTCTATCACTCTCTGACATTCTCTGACACTCTCTGACACTCTCTATCACTCTCAGACACTCACTATCACTCTCTGACACTCTCTGACACTCTCTGACACTCTCTATCACTCTTTGACACTCTCTATCACTCTCTGACATTCTCTATCACTCTATGTCACTCTCTGTCTCTCTCTATCACTCTCTGACACTCTCAGACACTCTCTGACACTCTCTGAAACTCTCTATCACTCTCTATCACTCTCTGTCACTCTCTGACGCTCTCTGACACTCTCTGACACTCTCTATCACTCTCTGACACTCTCTGACACTCTCTGACACTCTCTATCACTCTCTGACACTCTCAGACACTGTCTGACACTCTCTGACACTCTCTGACACTCTCTATCACTCTCTATCACTCTCTGACACTCTCAGACACTCTCTGACACTCTCTGAAACTCTCTATCACTCTCTGACACTCTCTGACACTCTCTGACACTCTCTGACACTCTCAGACACTGTCTGACACTCTCTGACACTCTCTATCACTCTCTGACACTCTCAGACACTCTCTGACACTCTCTGACACTCTCTATCACTCTCTGTCACTCTCTATCACTCTCTATCACTCTCTGACACTCTCTGACACTCTCTGACACTCTCTATCTCTCTTTGACACTCTCTATCACTCTCTGACATTCTCTGACACTCTCTGACACTCTCTATCACTCTCTGACACTCAGACACTCACTATCACTCTCTGACACTCTCTGACACTCTCTGACACTCTCAGACACTCTCTATCACACTCAGACACTCACTATCACTCTCTGACACGCTCTGACACTCTCTGACACTCTCTATCTCTCTTTGACACTCTTTATCACTCTCTGACATTCTCTGACACTCTCTGACACTCTCTATCACTCTCAGACACTCACTATCACTCTCTGACACTCTCTGACACTCTCTGACACTCTCTATCACTTTTTGACACTCTCTATCACTCTCTGACATTCTCTATCACTCTCTGTCACTCTCTATCACTCTCTATCACTCTCTGACACTCTCTGACACTCTCTATCTCTCTTTGACACTCTCTATCTCTCTCTGACATTCTCTGACACTCTCTGACACTCTCTATCACTCTCTGACACTCAGACACTCACTATCACTCTCTGACACTCTCTGACACTCTCTATCTCTCTCTATCACTCTCTGACACTCTCAGACACTCTCTGACACTCTCTGACACTCTCTATCACTCTCTGACACTCTCTATCACTCTCTATCACTCTCTGACACTCTCTAACACTCTCTATCACTCTCTATCACTCTCTGACACTCTCAGACACTCTCAGACACTCTCTGACACTCTCTATCACTCTCTGACACTCTCAGACACTGTCTGACACTCTCTGACACTCTCTGACACTCTCTATCACTCTCTATCACTCTCTGACACTCTCAGACACTCTCTGACACTCTCTGAAACTCTCTATCACTCTCTGACACTCTCTGACACTCTCTGACACTCTCAGACACTGTCTGACACTCTCTGACACTCTCTATCACTCTCTGACACTCTCAGACACTCTCTGACACTCTCTGACACTCTCTGACACTCTCTATCACTCTCTGTCACTCTCTATCACTCTCTATCACTCTCTGACACTCTCTGACACTCTCTGACACTCTCTATCTCTCTTTGACACTCTCTATCACTCTCTGACATTCTCT
This sequence comes from Heterodontus francisci, assembly GCF_036365525.1. Lineage (NCBI taxonomy): Eukaryota > Metazoa > Chordata > Chondrichthyes > Heterodontiformes > Heterodontidae > Heterodontus > Heterodontus francisci. The sequence continues at coordinate 3,080,753 of NC_090414.1, forward strand.
GACACTCTCTGACACTCTCTATCACTCTCTGACACTCAGACACTCACTATCACTCTCTGACACTCTCTGACACTCTCAGACACTCTCTATCACACTCAGACACTCACTATCACTCTCTGACACGCTCTGACACTCTCTGACACTCTCTATCTCTCTTTGACACTCTCTATCACTCTCTGACATTCTCTGACACTCTCTGACACTCTCTATCACTCTCAGACACTCACTATCACTCTCTGACACTCTCTGACACTCTCTATCACTCTTTGACACTCTCTATCACTCTCTGACATTCTCTATCACTCTCTGTCACTCTCTATCACTCTCTATCACTCTCTGACACTCTCTGACACTCTCTGACACTCTCTATCTCTCTTTGACACTATCACTCTCTGACATTCTCTGACACTCTCTGAAACTCTCTATCACTCTCTGACACTCTCTGACACTCTCTGACACTCTCTGACACTCTCAGACACTGTCTGACACTCTCTGACACTCTCTGACACTCTCTATCACTCTCTGACACTCTCTGACACTCTCTGACACTCTCTATCTCTCTTTGACACTCTCTATCACTCTCTGACATTCTCTGACACTCTCTGACACTCTCTATCACTCTCTGACACTCAGAGACTCACTATCACTCTCTGACACTCTCTATCACTCTCTATCACTCTCTGTCACTCTCTATCACTCTCTATCACTCTCTGACACTCTCTGACACTCTCTGACACTCTCTATCTCTCTTTGACACTCTCTATCACTCTCTGACATTCTCTGACACTCTCTGACACTCTCTATCACTCTCTGACACTCAGACACTCACTATCACTCTCTGACACTCTCTGACACTCTCTGACACTCTCAGACACTCTCTATCACACTCAGACACTCACTATCACTCTCTGACACGCTCTGACACTCTCTGACACTCTCTATCTCTCTTTGACACTCTCTATCACTCTCTGACATTCTCTGACACTCTCTGACACTCTCTATCACTCTCAGACACTCACTATCACTCTCTGACACTCTCTGACACTCTCTGACACTCTCTATCACTCTTTGACACTCTCTATCACTCTCTGACATTCTCTATCACTCTCTGTCACTCTCTATCACTCTCTATCACTCTCTGACACTCTCTGACACTCTCTGACACTCTCTATCTCTCTTTGACACTATCACTCTCTGACATTCTCTGACACTCTCTGAAACTCTCTATCACTCTCTGACACTCTCTGACACTCTCTGACACTCTCTGACACTCTCAGACACTGTCTGACAATCTCTGACACTCTCTGACACTCTCTGTCACTCTCTGACAATCTCTGACACTCTCTGACACTCTCTATCTCTCTTTGACACTCTCTATCACTCTCTGACATTCTCTGACACTCTCTGACACTCTCTATCACTCTCTGACACTCAGAGACTCACTATCACTCTCTGACACTCTCTGACACTCTCTGACACTCTCTATCTCTCTTTGACACTCTCTATCACTCTCTGTCACTCTCTATCACTCTCTATCACTCTCTGACACTCTCTGACACTCTCTGACACTCTCTATCTCTCTTTGACACTCTCTATCACTCTCTGACATTCTCTGACACTCTCTGAAACTCTCTATCACTCTCTGACACTCTCTGACACTCTCTGACACTCTCTGTCACTCTCTATCACTCTCTGACTCTCTCTGACACTCTCTATCACTCTCTGACACTCTCTATCACACTCTGACACTCTCAGAAACTCTCTGACACTCTCTATCTCTCTCTATCACTCTCTGACACTCTCAGACACTCTCTGACACTCTCTGACACTCTCTATCACTCTCTGTCACTCTCTATCACTCTCTATCACTCTCTGACACTCTCTGACACTCTCTGACACTCTCTATCTCTCTTTGACACTCTCTATCACTCTCTGACATTCTCTGACACTCTCTGACACTCTCTATCACTCTCTGACACTCAGACACTCACTATCACTCTCTGACACTCTCTGACACTCTCTGACACTCTCAGACACTCTCTATCACACTCAGACACTCACTATCACTCTCTGACACGCTCTGACACTCTCTGACACTCTCTATCTCTCTTTGACACTCTCTATCAGTCTCTGACATTCTCTGACACTCTCTGACACTCTCTATCACTCTCAGACACTCACTATCACTCTCTGACACTCTCTGACACTCTCTGACACTCTCTATCACTCTTTGACACTCTCTATCACTCTCTGACATTCTCTATCACTCTCTGTCACTCTCTATCTCTCTCTATCACTCTCTGACACTCTCAGACACTCTCTGACACTCTCTGAAACTCTCTATCACTCTCTATCACTCTCTGACACTCTCTGACACTCTCTGACACTCTCTGACACTCTCTATCACTCTCTGACACTCTCTGACACTCTCTGACACTCTCTATCACTCTCTGACACTCTCAGACACTGTCTGACACTCTCTGACACTCTCTATCACTCTCTATCACTCTCTATCACTCTCTGACACTCTCAGACACTCTCTGACACTCTCTGAAACTCTCTATCACTCTCTGACACTCTCTGACACTCTCTGACACTCTCAGACACTGTCTGACACTCTCTGACACTCTCTGACACTCTCTATCACTCTCTGACACTCTCAGACACTCTCTGACACTCTCTGACACTCTCTGACACTCTCTATCACTCTCTGTCACTCTCTATCACTCTCTATCACTCTCTGACACTCTCTGACACTCTCTGACACTCTCTATCTCTCTTTGACACTATCTATCACTCTCTGACATTCTCTGACACTCTCTGACACTCTCTATCACTCTCTGACACTCAGACACTCACTATCACTCTCTGACACTCTCTGACACTCTCTGACACTCTCAGACACTCTCTATCACACTCAGACACTCACTATCACTCTCTGACACGCTCTGACACTCTCTGACACTCTCTATCTCTCTTTGACACTCTTTATCACTCTCTGACATTCTCTGACACTCTCTGACACTCTCTATCACTCTCAGACACTCACTATCACTCTCTGACACTCTCTGACACTCTCTGACACTCTCTATCACTCTTTGACACTCTCTATCACTCTCTGACATTCTCTATCACTCTCTGTCACTCTCTATCACTCTCTATCACTCTCTGACACTCTCTGACACTCTCTGACACTCTCTATCTCTCTTTGACACTCTCTATCTCTCTCTGACATTCTCTGACACTCTCTGACACTCTCTATCACTCTCTGACACTCAGACACTCACTATCACTCTCTGACACTCTCTGACACTCTCTATCTCTCTCTATCACTCTCTGACACTCTCAGACACTCTCTGACACTCTCTGAAACTCTCTATCACTCTCTGACACTCTCTGACACTCTCTGACACTCTCTGACACTCTCTATCACTCTCTGACAATCTCTGACACTCTCTGACACTCTCTATCACTCTCTGACACTCTCTATCACTCTCTGACACTCTCTGACACTCTCTATCACTCTCTATCACTCTCTGACACTCTCAGACACTCTCAGACACTCTCTGACACTCTCTGAAACTCTCTATCACTCTCTGACACTCTCTGACACTCTCTGACACTCTCTGACACTCTCTATCACTCTCTGACACTCTCAGACACTCTCTGACACTCTCTGACACTCTCTGACACTCTCTATCACTCTCTGTCACTCTCTATCACTCTCTGACACTCTCTGACACTCTCTGACACTCTCTATCTCTCTTTGACACTCTCCATCACTCTCTGACATTCTCTGACACTCTCTGACACTCTCTATCACTCTCTGACACTCAGACACTCACTATCACTCTCTGACACTCTCTGACACTCTCTGACACTCTCAGACACTCTCTATCACACTCAGACACTCACTATCACTCTCTGACACTCTCTGACACTCTCTGACACTCTCTATCTCTCTTTGACACTCTCTATCACTCTCTGACATTCTCTATCACTCTCTGTCACTCTCTATCACTCTCTATCACTCTCTGACACTCTCTGACACTCTCTGACACTCTCTATCTCTCTTTGACACTCTCTATCACTCTCTGACATTCTCTGACACTCTCTGACACTCTCTATCACTCTCTGACACTCAGACACTCACTATCACTCTCTGACACTCTCTGACACTCTCTGACACTCTCTGAAACTCTCTATCACTCTCTATCACTCTCTGACACTCTCTGACACTCTCTGACACTCTCTATCACTCTTTGACACTCTCTATCACTCTCTGACATTCTCTGACACTCTCTGAAACTCTCTATCACTCTCTATCACTCTCTGCCACTCTCTGACTCTCTCTGACACTCTCTATCACTCTCTGACACTCTCTATCACTCTCTGACACTCTCAGAAACTCTCTGACACTCTCTGACACTCTCTATCTCTCTCTATCACTCTCTGACACTCTCAGACACTCTCTGACACTCTCTGAAACTCTCTATCACTCTCTATCACTCTCTGACTCTCTCTGACACTCTCTATCACTCTCTGACACTCTCTATCACACTCTGACACTCTCAGAAACTCTCTGACACTCTCTATCTATCTCTATCACTCTCTGACACTCTCAGACACTCTCTGACACTCTCTGAAACTCTCTATCACTCTCTATCACTCTCTGACACTCTCTGACACTCTCTGACACTCTCTGACACTCTCTATCACTCTCTGACACTCTCTGACACTCTCTGACACTCTCTATCACTCTCTGACACTCTCTATCACTCTCTGACACTCTCTGACACTCTATGACACTCTCTATCACTCTCTATCACTCTCTGACACTCTCAGACACTCTCTGACACTCTCTGAAACTCTCTATCACTCTCTGACACTCTCTGACACTCTCTGACACTCTCTGACACTCTCAGACACTGTCTGACACTCTCTGACACTCTCTGACACTCTCTATCACTCTCTGACACTCTCAGACACTCTCTGACACTCTCTGACACTCTCTGACACTCTCTATCACTCTCTGTCACTCTCTATCAATCTCTATCACTCTCTGACACTCTCTGACACTCTCTGACACTCTCTATCTCTCTTTGACACTCTCTATCACTCTCTGACATTCTCTGACACTCTCTGACACTCTCTATCACTCTCTGACACTCAGACACTCACTATCACTCTCTGACACTCTCTGACACTCTCTGACACTCTCAGACACTCTCTATCACACTCAGACACTCACTATCACTCTCTGACACGCTCTGACACTCTCTGACACTCTCTATCTCTCTTTGACACTCTCTATCACTCTCTGACATTCTCTGACACTCTCTGACACTCTCTATCACTCTCAGACACTCACTATCACTCTCTGACACTCTCTGACACTCTCTGACACTCTCTATCACTCTTTGACACTCTCTATCACTCTCTGACATTCTCTATCACTCTCTGTCACTCTCTATCACTCTCTATCACTCTCTGACACTCTCTGACACTCTCTGACACTCTCTATCTCTCTTTGACACTCTCTATCACTCTCTGACATTCTCTGACACTCTCTGAAACTCTCTATCACTCTCTGACACTCTCTGACACTCTCTGACACTCTCTGACACTCTCAGACACTGTCTGACACTCTCTGACACTCTCTATCACTCTCTGACACTCTCTGACACTCTCTGACACTCTCTGACACTCTCTATCACTCTCTGTCACTCTCTATCACTCTCTATCACTCTCTGACACTCTCTGACACTCTCTGACACTCTCTATCTCTCTTTGACACTCTCTATCACTCTCTGACATTCTCTGACACTCTCTGACACTCTCTATCACTCTCTGACACTCAGAGACTCACTATCACTCTCTGACACTCTCTGACACTCTCTGACACTCTCAGACACTCTCTATCACACTCAGACACTCACTATCACTCTCTGACACGCTCTGACACTCTCTGACACTCTCTATCTCTCTTTGACACTCTCTATCACTCTCTGACATTCTCTGACACTCTCTGACACTCTCTATCACTCTCAGACACTCACTATCACTCTCTGACACTCTCTGACACTCTCTGACACTCTCTATCACTCTTTGACACTCTCTATCACTCTCTGACATTCTCTATCACTCTCTGTCACTCTCTATCTCTCTCTATCACTCTCTGACACTCTCAGACACTCTCTGACACTCTCTGAAACTCTCTATCACTCTCTATCACTCTCTGACACTCTCTGACACTCTCTGATTCTCTCTGACACTCTCTATCACTCTCTGACACTCTCTGACACTCTCTGACACTCTCTATCACTCTCTGACACTCTCAGACACTGTCTGACACTCTCTGACACTCTCTGACACTCTCTATCACTCTCTATCACTCCCTGACACTCTCAGACACTCTCTGACACTCTCTGAAACTCTCTATCACTCTCTGACACTCTCTGACACTCTCTGACACTCTCAGACACTGTCTGACACTCTCTGACACTCTCTGACACTCTCTATCACTCTCTGACACTCTCAGACACTCTCTGACACTCTCTGACACTCTCTGACACTCTCTATCACTCTCTGTCACTCTCTATCACTCTCTATCACTCTCTGACACTCTCTGACACTCTCTGACACTCTCTATCTCTCTTTGACACTCTCTATCACTCTCTGACATTCTCTGACACTCTCTGACACTCTCTATCACTCTCTGACACTCAGACACTCACTATCACTCTCTGACACTCTCTGACACTCTCTGACACTCTCTGACACTCTCTATCACACTCAGACACTCACTATCACTCTCTGACACGCTCTGACACTCTCTGACACTCTCTATCTCTCTTTGACACTCTTTATCACTCTCTGACATTCTCTGACACTCTCTGACACTCTCTATCACTCTCAGACACTCACTATCACTCTCTGACACTCTCTGACACTCTCTATCACTCTTTGACACTCTCTATCACTCTCTGACATTCTCTATCACTCTCTGTCACTCTCTATCACTCTCTATCACTCTCTGACACTCTCTGACACTCTCTGACACTCTCTATCTCTCTTTGACACTCTCTATCACTCTCTGACATTCTCTGACACTCTCTGACACTCTCTATCACTCTCTGACACTCAGACACTCACTATCACTCTCTGACACTCTCTGACACTCTCTATCTCTCTCTATCACTCTCTGACACTCTCAGACACACTCTGACACTCTCTGAAACTCTCTATCACTCTCTATCACTCTCTGAAACTCTCTGACACTCTCTGACACTCTCTGACACTCTCTATCACTCTCTGACAATCTCTGACACTCTCTGACACTCTCTATCACTCTTTGACACTCTCTATCACTCTCTGACATTCTCTATCACTCTCTGTCACTCTCTATCTCTCTCTATCACTCTCTGACACTCTCAGACACTCTCTGACACTCTCTGAAACTCTCTATCACTCTCTATCACTCTCTGACACTCTCTGACACTCTCTGACACTCTCTGACACTCTCTATCACTCTCTGACACTCTCTGACACTCTCTGACACTCTCTATCACTCTCTGACACTCTCAGACACTGTCTGACACTCTCTGACACTCTCTGACACTCTCTATCACTCTCTATCACTCCCTGACACTCTCAGACACTCTCTGACACTCTCTGAAACTCTCTATCACTCTCTGACACTCTCTGACACTCTCAGACACTGTCTGACACTCTCTGACACTCTCTGACACTCTCTATCACTCTCTGACACTCTCAGACACTCTCTGACACTCTCTGACACTCTCTGACACTCTCTATCACTCTCTGTCACTCTCTATCACTCTCTATCACTCTCTGACACTCTCTGACACTCTCTGACACTCTCTATCTCTCTTTGACACTCTCTATCACTCTCTGACATTCTCTGACACTCTCTGACACTCTCTATCACTCTCTGACACTCAGACACTCACTATCACTCTCTGACACTCTCTGACACTCTCTGACACTCTCAGACACTCTCTATCACACTCAGACACTCACTATCACTCTCTGACACGCTCTGACACTCTCTGACACTCTCTATCTCTCTTTGACACTCTTTATCACTCTCTGACATTCTCTGACACTCTCTGACACTCTCTATCACTCTCAGACACTCACTATCACTCTCTGACACTCTCTGACACTCTCTGACACTCTCTATCACTCTTTGACACTCTCTATCACTCTCTGACATGCTCTATCACTCTCTGTCACTCTCTATCACTCTCTATCACTCTCTGACACTCTCTGACACTCTCTATCTCTCTTTGACACTCTCTATCACTCTCTGACATTCTCTGACACTCTCTGACACTCTCTATCACTCTCTGACACTCAGACACTCACTATCACTCTCTGACACTCTCTGACACTCTCTATCTCTCTCTATCACTCTCTGACACTCTCAGACACTCTCTGAAACTCTCTGAAACTCTCTATCACTCTCTATCACTCTCTGAAACTCTCTGACACTCTCTGACACTCTCTGACACTCTCTATCACTCTCTGACAATCTCTGACACTCTCTGACACTCTCTATCACTCTCTGACACTCTCTATCACTCTCTATCACTCTCTGACACTCTCTGACACTCTCTATCACTCTCTATCACTCTCTGACACTCTCAGACACTCTCTGACACTCTCTGAAACTCTATCACTCTCTGACACTCTCTGACACTCTCTGACACTCTCTGACACTCTCAGACACTGTCTGACACTCTCTGACACTCTCTGACGCTCTCTATCACTCTCTGACACTCTCAGACACTCTCTGACACTCTCTGACACTCTCTATCACTCTCTGTCACTCTCTATCACTCTCTATCACTCTCTGACACTCTCTGACACTCTCTGACACTCTCTATCTCTCTTTGACACTCTCTATCGCTCTCTGACATTCTCTGACACTCTCTGACACTCTCTATCACTCTCTGACACTCAGACACTCACTATCACTCTCTGACACTCTCTGACACTCTCTGACACTCTCAGACACTCTCTATCACACTCAGACACTCACTATCACTCTCTGACACTCTCTGACACTCTCTATCTCTCTTTGACACTCTCTATCACTCTCTGACATTCTCTGACACTCTCTGACACTCTCTATCACTCTCAGACACTCACTATCACTCTCTGACACTCTCTGACACTCTCTGACACTCTCTATCACTCTTTGACACTCTCTATCACTCTCTGACATTCTCTATCACTCTCTGTCACTCTCTATCACTCTCTATCACTCTCTGAAACTCTCTGACACTCTCTGACACTCTCTATCTCTCTTTGACACTCTCTATCACTCTCTGACATTCTCTGACACTCTCTGACACTCTCTATCACTCTCTGACACTCAGACACTCACTATCACTCTCTGACACTCTCTGACACTCTCTGACACTCTCTGAAACTCTCTATCACTCTCTATCACTCTCTGACACTCTCTGACACTCTCTGACACTCTCTATCACTCTTTGACACTCTCTATCACTCTCTGACATTCTCTGACACTCTCTGAAACTCTCTATCACTCTCTATCACTCTCTGCCACTCTCTGACTCTCTCTGACACTCTCTATCACTCTCTGACACTCTCAGAAACTCTCTGACACTCTCAGAAACTCTCTGACACACTCTGACACTCTCTATCTCTCTCTATCACTCTCTGACACTCTCAGACACTCACTGACACTCTCTGAAACTCTCTATCACTCTCTATCACTCTCTGACACTCTCTGACACTCTCTGACACTCTCTGACACTCTCTATCACTCTCTGACACTCTCTGACACTCTCTGACACTCTCTGACACTCTCAGACACTGTCTGACACTCTCTGACACTCTCTGACACTCTCTGACACTCTCTATCACTCTCTATCACTCTTTGACACTCTCAGACACTCTCTGACACTCTCTGAAACTCTCTATCACTCTCTGACACTCTCTGACACTCTCTGACACTCTCTATCACTCTCTGACACTCTCAGACACTGTCTGACACTCTCTGACACTCTCTGACACTCTCTGACACTCTCTATCACTCTCTGACACTCTCAGACACTCTCTGACACTCTCTGACACTCTCTGACACTCTCTATCACTCTCTATCACTCTCTATCACTCTCTGACACTCTCAGACACTCTCTGACACTCTCTGAAACTCTCTATCACTCTCTATCACTCTCTGACACTCTCTGACACTCTCTGACACTCTCTATCTCTCTTTGACACTCTCTAACACTCTCTGACATTCTCTGACACTCTCTGACACTCTCTATCACTCTCTGACACTCATACACTCACTATCACTCTCTGACACTCTCTGACACTCTCTGACACTCTCAGACACTCTCTATCACTCTCTGACACTCTCAGACACTCTCTGGCACTCTCTGAAAATCTCTATCACTCTCTATCACTCTCTGACACTCTCTGACACTCTCTGACACTCTCTATCACTCTCAGACACTCACTATCACTCTCTGACACTCTCTGACACTCGCTGAATCTCTCCATCACTCTCTATCACTCTCTGACGCTCTCAGACACTCTCTGGCACTCTCTGAAATTCTCTATCACTCTCTGACACTTTCTGACACTCTCTGACACTCTCTATCACTCTTTGACACTCACTATCACTCTCTGACACTCTCTGACACTCTCTATCTCTCTCTATCACTCTCTGACACTCTCAGACACTCTCTGACACTCTCTGAAACTCTCTATCACTCTCTATCACTCTCTGACACTCTCTGACACTCTCTGACACTCTCTATCACTCTCTGACAATCTCTGACACTCTCTGACACTCTCTATCACTCTCTGACACTCTCTATCTCTCTTTGACACTCTCTATCACTCTCTGACATTCTCTATCACTCTCTGACACTCTCTATCACTCTCTGACACTCAGAGACTCACTATCACTCTCTGACACTCTCTGACACTCTCTGACACTCTCAGACACTCTCTATCACACTCAGACACTCACTATCACTCTCTGACACGCTCTGACACTCTCTGACACTCTCTATCTCTCTTTGACACTCTCTATCACTCTCTGACATTCTCTGACACTCTCTGACACTCTCTATCACTCTCAGACACTCACTATCACTCTCTGACACTCTCTGACACTCTCTGACACTCTCTATCACTCTTTGACACTCTCTATCACTCTCTGACATTCTCTATCACTCTCTGTCACTCTCTATCTCTCTCTATCACTCTCTGACACTCTCAGACACTCTCTGACACTCTCTGAAACTCTCTATCACTCTCTATCACTCTGTGACACTCTCTGACACTCTCTGACACTCTCTATCACTCTCTGACACTCTCTGACACTCTCTGACACTCTCTATCACTCTCTGACACTCTCAGACACTCTCTGACACTCTCTGAAACTCTCTATCACTCTCTGACACTCTCTGACACTCTCTGACACTCTCTGACACTCTCAGACACTGTCTGACACTCTCTGACACTCTCTGACACTCTCTATCTCTCTCTGACACTCTCTGACACTCTCTATCACTCTCTGTCACTCTCTGTCACTCTCTATCACTCTCTGACACTCTCTGACACTCTCTGACACTCTCAGACACTCTCTATCACACTCAGACACTCACTATCACTCTCTGACACGCTCTGACACTCTCTGACACTCTCTATCTCTCTTTGACACTCTTTATCACTCTCTGACATTCTCTGACACTCTCTGACACTCTCTATCACTCTCTGACACTCAGACACTCACTATCACTCTCTGACACTCTCTGACACTCTCTGACACTCTCAGACACTCTCTATCACACTCAGACACTCACTATCACTCTCTGACACGCTCTGACACTCTCTGACACTCTCTATCTCTCTTTGACACTCTTTATCACTCTCTGACATTCTCTGACACTCTCTGACACTCTCTATCACTCTCAGACACTCACTATCACTCTCTGACACTCTCTGACACTCTCTGACACTCTCTATCACTCTTTTTGACACTCTCTATCACTCTCTGACATTCTCTATCACTCTCTGTCACTCTCTATCACTCTCTATCACTCTTTGACACTCTCTATCACTCTCTGACATTCTCTGACACTCTCTGACACTCTCTATCACTCTCTGACACTCAGACACTCACTATCACTCTCTGACACTCTCTGACACTCTCTATCTCTCTCTATCACTCTCTGACACTCTCAGACACTCTCTGACACTCTCTGAAACTCTCTATCACTCTCTATCACTCTCTGACACTCTCTGACACTCTCTGACACTCTCTGACACTCTCTATCACTCTCTGACAATCTCTGACACTCTCTGACACTCTCTATCACTCTCTGACACTCTCTATCACTCTCTATCACTCTCTGACACTCTCTGACACTCTCTATCACTCTCTATCACTCTCTGACACTCTCAGACACTCTCTGACACTCTCTGAAACTCTCTATCACTCTCTGACACTCTCTGACACTCTCTGACACTCTCAGACACTGTCTGACACTCTCTGACACTGTCTGACACTCTCTATCACTCTCTGACACTCTCAGACACTCTCTGACACTCTCTGAAACTCTCTATCACTCTCTGACACTCAGACACTCACTATCACTCTCTGACACTCTCTGACACTCTCTGACACTCTCAGACACTCTCTATCACATTCAGACACTCACTATCACTCTCTGACACTCTCTGACACTCTCTGACACTCTCTATCTCTCTTTGACACTCTCTATCACTCTCTGACATTCTCTGACACTCTCTGACACTCTCTATCACTCTCAGACACTCACTATCACTCTCTGACACTCTCTGACACTCTCTGACACTCTCTATCACTCTTTGACACTCTCTATCACTCTCTGACATTCTCTATCACTCTCTGTCACTCTCTATCACTCTCTATCACTCTCTGAAACTCTCTGACACTCTCTGACACTCTCTATCTCTCTTTGACACTCTCTATCACTCTCTGACATTCTCTGACACTCTCTGACACTCTCTATCACTCTCTGACACTCAGACACTCACTATCACTCTCTGACACTCTCTGACACTCTCTGAAACTCTCTATCACTCTCTATCACTCTCTGACTCTCTCTGACACTCTCTGACACTCTCTATCACTCTTTGACACTCTCTATCACTCTCTGACATTCTCTGACACTCTCTGACACTCTCTATCACTCTCTGACACTCAGACACTCACTATCACTCTCTGACACTCTCTGACACTCTCTGACACTCTCAGACACTCTCTATCACACTCAGACACTCACTATCACTCTCTGACACTCTCTGACACTCTCTATTTCTCTTTGACACTCTCTATCACTCTCTGACATTCTCTGACACTCTCTGACACTCTCTATCACTCTCAGACACTCACTATCACTCTCTGACACTCTCTGACACTCTCTGACACTCTCTATCACTCTTTGACACTCTCTATCACTCTCTGACATTCTCTATCACTCTCTGTCACTCTCTATCACTCTCTATCACTCTCTGAAACTCTCTGACACTCTCTGACACTCTCTATCTCTCTTTGACACTCTCTATCACTCTCTGACATTCTCTGACACTCTCTGACACTCTCTATCACTCTCTGACACTCAGAAACTCACTATCACTCTCTGACACTCTCTGACACTCTCTGACACTCTCTGAAACTCTCTATCACTCTCTATCACTCTCTGACACTCTCTGACACTCTCTGACACTCTCTATCACTCTTTGACACTCTCTATCACTCTCTGACATTCTCTGACACTCTCTGAAACTCTCTATCACTCTCTATCACTCTCTGCCACTCTCTGACTCTCTCTGACACTCTCTATCACTCTCTGACACTCTCAGAAACTCTCTGACACTCTCAGAAACTCTCTGACACTCTCTGACACTCTCTATCTCTCTCTATCACTCTCTGACACTCTCAGACACTCTCTGACACTCTCTGAAACTCTCTATCACTCTCTATCACTCTCTGACACTCTCTGACACTCTCTGACACTCTCTGACACTCTCTTTCACTCTCTGACACTCTCTGACACTCTCTGACACTCTCTGACACTCTCTGACACTCTCAGACACTGTCTGACACTCTCTGACACTCTCTGACACTCTCTATCACTCTCTATCACTCTTTGACACTCTCAGACACTCTCTGACACTCTCTGAAACTCTCTATCACTCTCTGACACTCTCTGACACTCTCTGACACTCTCTATCACTCTCTGACACTCTCAGACACTGTCTGACACTCTCTGACACTCTCTGACACTCTCTATCACTCTCTGACACTCTCAGACACTCTCTGACACTCTCTGACACTCTCTGACACTCTCTATCACTCTCTATCACTCTCTATCACTCTCTGACACTCTCAGACACTCTCTGACACTCTCTGAAACTCTCTATCACTCTCTATCACTCTCTGACACTCTCTGACACTCTCTGACACTCTCTATCTCTCTTTGACACTCTCTATCACTCTCTGACATTCTCTGACACTCTCTGACACTCTCTATCACTCTCTGACACTCATACACTCACTATCACTCTCTGACACTCTCTGACACTCTCTGACACTCTCAGACACTCTCTATCACTCTCTGACACTCTCAGACACTCTCTGGCACTCTCTGAAAATCTCTATCACTCTCTATCACTCTCTGACACTCTCTGACACTCTCTGACACTCTCTATCACTCTCAGACACTCACTATCACTCTCTGACACTCTCTGACACTCGCTGAATCTCTCCATCACTCTCTATCACTCTCTGACACTCTCAGACACTCTCTGGCACTCTCTGAAATTCTCTATCACTCTCTGACACTTTCTGACACTCTCTGACACTCTCTATCACTCTTTGACACTCACTATCACTCTCTGACACTCTCTGACACTCTCTATCTCTCTCTATCACTCTCTGACACTCTCAGACACTCTCTGACACTCTCTGAAACTCTCTATCACTCTCTATCACTCTCTGACACTCTCTGACACTCTCTGACACTCTCTGACACTCTCTATCACTCTCTGACAATCTCTGACACTCTCTGACACTCTCTATCACTCTCTGACACTCTCTATCTCTCTTTGACACTCTCTATCACTCTCTGACATTCTCTGACACTCTCTGACACTCTCTATCACTCTCTGACACTCAGAGACTCACTATCACTCTCTGACACTCTCTGACACTCTCTGACACTCTCAGACACTCTCTATCACACTCAGACACTCACTATCACTCTCTGACACGCTCTGACACTCTCTGACACTCTCTATCTCTCTTTGACACTCTCTATCACTCTCTGACATTCTCTGACACTCTCTGACACTCTCTATCACTCTCAGACACTCACTATCACTCTCTGACACTCTCTGACACTCTCTGACACTCTCTATCACTCTTTGACACTCTCTATCACTCTCTGACATTCTCTATCACTCTCTGTCACTCTCTATCTCTCTCTATCACTCTCTGACACTCTCAGACACTCTCTGACACTCTCTGAAACTCTCTATCACTCTCTATCACTCTGTGACACTCTCTGACACTCTCTGACACTCTCTGACACTCTCTATCACTCTCTGACACTCTCTGACACTCTCTGACACTCTCTATCACTCTCTGACACTCTCAGACACTCTCTGACACACTCTGAAACTCTCTATCACTCTCTGACACTCTCTGACACTCTCTGACTCTCTCTGACACTCTCAGACACTGTCTGACACTCTCTGACACTCTCTATCACTCTCTGACACTCTCAGACACTCTCTGACACTCTCTGACACTCTCTGACACTCTCTATCACTCTCTGTCACTCTCTATCACTCTCTGACACTCTCTGACACTCTCTGACACTCTCTATCTCTCTTTGACACTCTCTATCACTCTCTGACATTCTCTGACACTCTCTGACACTCTCTATCACTCTCTGACACTCAGACACTCACTATCACTCTCTGACACTCTCTGACACTCTCTGAAACTCTCTATCACTCTCTATCACTCTCTGACTCTCTCTGACACTCTCTGACACTCTCTATCACTCTTTGACACTCTCTATCACTCTCTGACATTCTCAGACACTCTCTGACACTCTCTATCACTCTCTGACACTCAGACACTCACTATCACTCTCTGACACTCTCTGACACTCTCTGACACTCTCAGACACTCTCTATCACACTCAGACACTCACTATCACTCTCTGACACTCTCTGACACTCTCTATTTCTCTTTGACACTCTCTATCACTCTCTGACATTCTCTGACACTCTCTGACACTCTCTATCACTCTCAGACACTCACTATCACTCTCTGACACTCTCTGACACTCTCTGACACTCTCTATCACTCTTTGACACTCTCTATCACTCTCTGACATTCTCTATCACTCTCTGTCACTCTCTATCACTCTCTATCACTCTCTGAAACTCTCTGACACTCTCTGACACTCTCTATCTCTCTTTGACACTCTCTATCACTCTCTGACATTCTCTGACACTCTCTGACACTCTCTATCACTCTCTGACACTCAGACACTCACTATCACTCTCTGACACTCTCTGACACTCTCTGACACTCTCTGAAACTCTCTATCACTCTCTATCACTCTCTGACACTCTCTGACACTCTCTGACACTCTCTATCACTCTTTGACACTCTCTATCACTCTCTGACATTCTCTGACACTCTCTGAAACTCTCTATCACTCTCTATCACTCTCTGCCACTCTCTGACTCTCTCTGACACTCTCTATCACTCTCTGACACTCTCAGAAACTCTCTGACACTCTCAGAAACTCTCTGACACTCTCTGACACTCTCTATCTCTCTCTATCACTCTCTGACACTCTCAGACACTCTCTGACACTCTCTGAAACTCTCTATCACTCTCTATCACTCTCTGACACTCTCTGACACTCTCTGACACTCTCTGACACTCTCTTTCACTCTCTGACACTCTCTGACACTCTCTGACACTCTCTGACACTCTCAGACACTGTCTGACACTCTCTGACACTCTCTGACACTCTCTGACACTCTCTATCACTCTCTATCACTCTTTGACACTCTCAGACACTCTCTGACACTCTCTGAAACTCTCTATCACTCTCTGACACTCTCTGACACTCTCTGACACTCTCTATCACTCTCTGACACTCTCAGACACTGTCTGACACTCTCTGACACTCTCTGACACTCTCTATCACTCTCTGACACTCTCAGACACTCTCTGACACTCTCTGACACTCTCTGACACTCTCTATCACTCTCTATCACTCTCTATCACTCTCTGACACTCTCAGACACTCTCTGACACTCTCTGAAACTCTCTATCACTCTCTATCACTCTCTGACACTCTCTGACACTCTCTGACACTCTCTATCTCTCTTTGACACTCTCTATCACTCTCTGACATTCTCTGACACTCTCTGACACTCTCTATCACTCTCTGACACTCATACACTCACTATCACTCTCTGACACTCTCTGACACTCTCTGACACTCTCAGACACTCTCTATCACTCTCTGACACTCTCAGACACTCTCTGGCACTCTCTGAAAATCTCTATCACTCTCTATCACTCTCTGACACTCTCTGACACTCTCTGACACTCTCTATCACTCTCAGACACTCACTATCACTCTCTGACACTCTCTGACACTCGCTGAATCTCTCCATCACTCTCTATCACTCTCTGACACTCTCAGACACTCTCTGGCACTCTCTGAAATTCTCTATCACTCTCTGACACTTTCTGACACTCTCTGACACTCTCTATCACTCTTTGACACTCACTATCACTCTCTGACACTCTCTGACACTCTCTATCTCTCTCTATCACTCTCTGACACTCTCAGACACTCTCTGACACTCTCTGAAACTCTCTATCACTCTCTATCACTCTCTGACACTCTCTGACACTCTCTGACACTCTCTGACACTCTCTATCACTCTCTGACAATCTCTGACACTCTCTGACACTCTCTATCACTCTCTGACACTCTCTATCTCTCTTTGACACTCTCTATCACTCTCTGACATTCTCTGACACTCTCTGACACTCTCTATCACTCTCTGACACTCAGAGACTCACTATCACTCTCTGACACTCTCTGACACTCTCTGACACTCTCAGACACTCTCTATCACACTCAGACACTCACTATCACTCTCTGACACGCTCTGACACTCTCTGACACTCTCTATCTCTCTTTGACACTCTCTATCACTCTCTGACATTCTCTGACACTCTCTGACACTCTCTATCACTCTCAGACACTCACTATCACTCTCTGACACTCTCTGACACTCTCTGACACTCTCTATCACTCTTTGACACTCTCTATCACTCTCTGACATTCTCTATCACTCTCTGTCACTCTCTATCTCTCTCTATGACTCTCTGACACTCTCAGACACTCTCTGACACTCTCTGAAACTCTCTATCACTCTCTATCACTCTGTGACACTCTCTGACACTCTCTGACACTCTCTGACACTCTCTATCACTCTCTGACACTCTCTGACACTCTCTGACACTCTCTATCACTCTCTGACACTCTCAGACACTCTCTGACACACTCTGAAACTCTCTATCACTCTCTGACACTCTCTGACACTCTCTGACTCTCTCTGACACTCTCAGACACTGTCTGACACTCTCTGACACTCTCTATCACTCTCTGACACTCTCAGACACTCTCTGACACTCTCTGACACTCTCTGACACTCTCTATCACTCTCTGTCACTCTCTATCACTCTCTGACACTCTCTGACACTCTCTGACACTCTCTATCTCTCTTTGACACTCTCTATCACTCTCTGACATTCTCTGACACTCTCTGACACTCTCTATCACTCTCTGACACTCAGACACTCACTATCACTCTCTGACACTCTCTGACACTCTCTGACACTCTCAGACACTCTCTATCACACTCAGACACTCACTATCACTCTCTGACACGCTCTGACACTCTCTGACACTCTCTATCTCTCTTTGACACTCTTTATCACTCTCTGACATTCTCTGACACTCTCTGACACTCTCTATCACTCTCAGACACTCACTATCACTCTCTGACACTCTCTGACACTCTCTGACACTCTCTATCACTCTTTGACACTCTCTATCACTCTCTGACATTCTCTATCACTCTCTGTCACTCTCTATCACTCTCTATCACTCTCTGACACTCTCTGACACTCTCTGACACTCTCTATCTCTCTTTGACACTCTCTATCACTCTCTGACATTCTCTGACACTCTCTGACACTCTCTATCACTCTCTGACACTCAGACACTCACTATCACTCTCTGACACTCTCTGACACTCTCTGACACTCTCAGACACTCTCTATCACACTCAGACACTCACTATCACTCTCTGACACTCTCTGACACTCTCTGACACTCTCTATCTCTCTTTGACACACTCTATCACTCTCTGACATTCTCTGACACTCTCTGACACTCTCTATCACTCTCTATCACACTCAGACACTCACTATCACTCTCTGACACTCTCTGACACTCTCTGACACTCTCTATCTCTCTTTGACACTCTCTATCACTCTCTGACATTCTCTGACACTCTCTGACACTCTCTATCACTCTCAGACACTCACTATCACTCTCTGACACTCTCTGACACTCTCTGACACTCTCAGACACTCTCTATCACACTCAGACACTCACTATCACTCTCTGACACTCTCTGACACTCTCTGACACTCTCTATCTCTCTTTGACACTCTCTATCACTCTCTGACACTCTCTGACACTCTCTGACACTCTCAGACACTCTCTATCACACTCAGACACTCACTATCACTCTCTGACACTCTCTGACACTCTCTGACACTCTCTATCTCTCTTTGACACTCTCTATCACTCTCTGACATTCTTGACACTCTCTGACACTCTCTATCACTCTCAGACACTCACTATCACTCTCTGACACTCTCTGACACTCGCTGACACTCTCTATCACTCTTTGACACTCTCTATCACTCTCTGACATTCTCTATCACTCTCTGTCACTCTCTATCACTCTCTATCACTCTCTGAAACTCTCTGACACTCTCTGACACTCTCTATCTCTCTTTGACACTCTCTATCACTCTCTGACATTCTCTGACACTCTCTGACACTCTCTATCACTCTCTGACACTCAGACACTCACTATCACTCTCTGACACTCTCTGACACTCTCTGAAACTCTCTATCACTCTCTATCACTCTCTGACTCTCTCTGACACTCTCTGACACTCACTATCACTCTTTGACACTCTCTATCACTCTCTGACATTCTCTGACACTCTCTGAAACTCTCTATCACTCTCTATCACTCTCTGCCACTCTCTGACTCTCTCTGACACTCTCTATCACTCTCTGACACTCTCTATCACTCTCTGACACTCCCAGAAACTCTCTGACACTCTCTGACACTCTCTATCTCTCTCTATCACTCTCTGACACTCTCAGACACTCTCTGACACTCTCTGAAACTCTCTATCACTCTCTATCACTCTCTGACACTCTCTGACACTCTCTGACACTCTCTATCACTCTCTGACACTCTCTGACACTCTCTGACACTCTCTGACACTCTCTATCACTCTCTGACACTCTCAGACACTGTCTGACACTCTCTGACACTCTCTGACACTCTCTGACACTCTCTATCACTCTCTATCACTCTTTGACACTCTCAGACACTCTCTGACACTCTCTGAAACTCTCTATCACTCTCTGACACTCTCTGACACTCTCTGACACTCTCTATCACTCTCTGACACTCTCAGACACTGTCTGACACTCTCTGACACTCTCTGACACTCTCTGACACTCTCTATCACTCTCTGACACTCTCAGACACTCTCTGACACTCTCTGACACTCTCTGACACTCTCTGACACTCTCTGACACTCTCTATCACTCTCTGACACTCTCAGACACTCTCTGACACTCTCTGAAACTCTCTATCACTCTCTATCACTCTCTGACACTCTCTGACACTCTCTGACACTCTCTATCTCTCTTTGACACTCTCTATCACTCTCTGACATTCTCTGACACTCTCTGACACTCTCTATCACTCTCTGACACTCATACACTCACTATCACTCTCTGACACTCTCTGACACTCTCTGACACTCTCAGACACTCTCTATCACTCTCTGACACTCTCAGACACTCTCTGGCACTCTCTGAAAATCTCTATCACTCTCTGACACTCTCTGACACTCTCTATCACTCTCAGACACTCACTATCACTCTCTGACACTCTCTGACACTCGCTGAATCTCTCCATCACTCTCTATCACTCTCTGACACTCTCAGACACTCTCTGGCACTCTCTGAAATTCTCTATCACTCTCTGACACTTTCTGACACTCTCTGACACTCTCTATCACTCTTTGACACTCACTATCACTCTCTGACACTCTCTGACACTCTCTATCTCTCTCTATCACTCTCTGACACTCTCAGACACTCTCTGACACTCTCTGAAACTCTCTATCACTCTCTATCACTCTCTGACACTCTCTGACACTCTCTGACACTCTCTGACACTCTCTATCACTCTCTGACAATCTCTGACACTCTCTGACACTCTCTATCACTCTCTGACTCTCTCTATCACTCTCTATCACTCTCTGACACTCTCTGACACTCTCTATCACTCTCTATCACTCTCTGACACTCTCAGACACTCTCTGACACTCTCTGAAACTCTCTATCACTCTCTGACACTCTCTGACACTCTCTGACACTCTCTGACACTCTCAGACACTGTCTGACACTCTCTGACACTCTCTGACACTCTCTATCACTCTCTGACACTCTCAGACACTCTCTGACACTCTCTGACACTCTCTGACACTCTCTATCACTCTCTGTCACTCTCTATCACTCTCTATCACTCTCTGACACTCTCTGACACTCTCTGACACTCTCTATCTCTCTTTGACACTCTCTATCACTCTCTGACATTCTCTGACACTCTCTGACACTCTCTATCACTCTCTGACACTCAGACACTCACTATCACTCTCTGACACTCTCTGACACTCTCTGACACTCTCAGACACTCTCTATCACACTCAGACACTCACTATCACTCTCTGACACTCTCTGACACTCTCTGACACTCTCTATCTCTCTTTGACACTCTCTATCACTCTCTGACATTCTCTGACACTCTCTGACACTCTCTATCACTCTCAGACACTCACTATCACTCTCTGACACTCTCTGACACTCTCTGACACTCTCTATCACTCTTTGACACTCTCTATCACTCTCTGACATTCTCTATCACTCTCTGTCACTCTCTATCACTCTCTATCACTCTCTGAAACTCTCTGACACTCTCTGACACTCTCTATCTCTCTTTGACACTCTCTATCACTCTCTGACATTCTCTGACACTCTCTGACACTCTCTATCACTCTCTGACACTCAGACACTCACTATCACTCTCTGACACTCTCTGACACTCTCTGACACTCTCTGAAACTCTCTATCACTCTCTATCACTCTCTGACACTCTCTGACACTCTCTGACACTCTCTATCACTCTTTGACACTCTCTATCACTCTCTGACATTCTCTGACACTCTCTGAAACTCTCTATCACTCTCTATCACTCTCTGCCACTTTCTGACTCTCTCTGACACTCTCTATCACTCTCTGACACTCTCTATCACTCTCTGACACTCTCAGAAACTCTCTGACACTCTCTGACACTCTCTATCTCTCTCTATCACTCTCTGACACTCTCAGACACTCTCTGACACTCTCTGAAACTCTCTATCACTCTCTATCACTCTCTGACACTCTCTGACACTCTCTGACACTCTCTGACACTCTCTATCACTCTCTGACACTCTCAGACACTCTCTGACACTCTCTGACACTCTCTATCACTCTCTGACACTCTCAGACACTGTCTGACACTCTCTGACACTCTCTGACACTCTCTGACACTCTCTATCACTCTCTATCACTCTTTGACACTCTCAGACACTCTCTGACACTCTCTGAAACTCTCTATCACTCTCTGACACTCTCTGACACTCTCTGACACTCTCTATCACTCTCTGACACTCTCAGACACTGTCTGACACTCTCTGACACTCTCTGACACTCTCTGACACTCTCTATCACTCTCTGACACTCTCAGACATTCTCTGACACTCTCTGACACTCTCTGACACTCTCTATCACTCTCTATCACTCTCTATCACTCTCTGACACTCTCAGACACTCTCTGACACTCTCTGAAACTCTCAATCACTCTCTATCACTCTCTGACACTCTCTGACACTCTCTGACACTCTCTATCTCTCTTTGACACTCTCTATCACTCTCTGACATTCTCTGACACTCTCTGACACTCTCTATCACTCTCTGACACTCATACACTCACTATCACTCTCAGACACTCTCTATCACTCTCTGACACTCTCAGACACTCTCTGGCACTCTCTGAAAATCTCTATCACTCTCTATCACTCTCTGACACTCTCTGACACTCTCTATCACTCTCAGACACTCACTATCACTCTCTGACACTCTCTGACACTCGCTGAATCTCTCCATCACTCTCTATCACTCTCTGACACTCTCAGACACTCTCTGGCACTCTCTGAAATTCTCTATCACTCTCTGACACTTTCTGACACTCTCTGACACTCTCTATCACTCTTTGACACTCTCTATCACTCTCTGACTTTCTCTGACACTCTCTGAAACTCTCTATCACTCTCTATCACTCTCTGCCACTCTCTGACACTCTCTATGAATCTCTGACACTCTCAGACACTCTCTATCACTCTCTGACACTCTCTGACACTCTTGACACTCTCTGACACTCTCAGACACTCTCTATCACTCTCTGACACTCTCTGACACTCTCTGACACTCTCTATCACTCTCTGACACTCTCTGACACTCTTGACACTCTCTGACACTCTCAGACAATCTCTATCACTCTCTGATACTCTCTGACACTCTCTGACACTCTCTGACACTCTCTGACACTCTCAATCACTCTCTGACACTCTCAGGCACTCACTATCATCTCTGACACTCTTGACACTCTCTGACACTCTCAGACACTCTCTATCACTCTCTGACACTCTCAGACACTCTCTGACACTCTCTGAAACTCTCTATCACTCTCTATCACTCTCTGACACTCTCTATCACGCTCAGACACTCACTATCACTCTTTGACACTCTCTGACACTCTCTATCACCCTCTCTCACTCTCTGACACTCTCAGACACTCTCTGAAACTCTCTATCACTCTCTATCACTCTCTGACACTCTCTGGCACTCACTGAGTCTCTCTATCACTCTTTGACACTCTCTATCACTCTCTGACATTCTCTGACACTCTCTGAAACTCTCTATCACTCTCTATCACTCTCTGCCACTCTCTGACACTCTCTGACACTCTCCATCACTCTCTATCACTCTCTGACACTCTCTGGCACTCTCTGAAACTCTCTGACACTCTCTGACACTCTCTATCACTCTTTGACACTCTCTATCACTCTCTGACATTCTCTGACACTCTCTGAAACTCTCTATCACTCTCTATCACTCTCTGCCACTCTCTGACACTCTCTGCCACTCTCTGACACTCCATGACACTCTCTGACACTCTCTATCACTCTCTATCACTCTCTGACACTCTCTATCACTCTCTGACACTCTCTGACACTCTCTGACACTCTCTATCACTCTCTGACACTCTCAGACACTCTCAGACACTCTCTGACACTCTCTGACACTCCCTATCTCTCTATCACTCTCTATCACTCTCTGACACTCTCTGACACTCTCTGACACTCTCTATCACTCTCTGACACTCTCAGACACTGTCTGACACTCTCTGACACTCTCTGACACTCTCTGACACTCTCTATCACTCTCTATCACTCTCTGACACTCTCAGACACTCTCAGACACTCTCTGAAACACTCTATCGCTCTGTATCACTCTCTGACACTCTCTGACACTCTCTGACACTCTCTATCACTCTCTGACACTCTCTATCACTCTCTGACACTCTCTGACACTCTCTGACACTCTCTATCACTCTCTGACACTCTCTATCACTCTCTGACACTCTCTGACACTCTCTGACACTCTCTATCACTCTCTATCACTCTCTGACACTCTCAGACACTCTTTGACACTCTCTGAAACTCTCTATCGCTCTATATCACTCTATGACACTCTCTGACACTCTCTGACACTCTCTGACATTCTCTATCACTCTCTGACACTCTCTGACACTCTCTATCACTCTCTGACACTCTCTGACACTCTCTGACACTCTCTGACACTCTCAGACACTGTCTGACACTCTCTGACACTCTCTGACACTCTCTATCACTCTGTATCACTCTCTGACACTCTCTGACACTCTCTGAAAGTCTCTATCACTCTCTATCACTCTCTGACACTCTCTGACACTCTCTGACACTCTCTATCACTCTCTGACACTCTCAGACACTGTCTGACACTCTCTGACACTCTCTGACACTCTCTATCACCCTCTATCCCTCTCTGACACTCTCAGACAATCTCTGACACTCTCTGAAACTCTCTATCGCTCTATATCACTCTCTGACACTCTCTGACACTCTCTGACACTCTCTATCACTCTCTGACACTCTCTATCACTCTCTATCACTCTCTGACACTCTCAGACACTCTCTGTCACTCTCTGACACTCTCTGACACTCTCTATCACTCTATATCACTCTCTGACACTCTCAGACACTCTCTGACACTCTCTATCACTCTCTATCACTCTCTGACACTCTCAGACACTCTCTGACACTCTCTGAAACTCTCTATCACTCTCTGACACTCTCTGACACTCTCTATCACTCTTTGACACTCTCTGACATTCTCTGACACTCTCTGAATCTCTCTATCACTCTCTATCACTCTCTGCCACTCTCTGACACTCTCTACACTCTCTGACACTCTCTGACACTCTCTGACACTCTCTATCACTCTCTATCACTCTCTGACACTCTCTGACACTCTCAGACACTCTCTGACACTCTCTATCACTCTCTGACACTCTCAGACACTCTCTGACACTCCCTATCTCTCTATCACTCTCTATCACTCTCTGACACTCTCTGACACTCTCTGACACTCTCTGACACTCTCTATCACTCTCTGACACTCTCAGACACTGTCTGACACTCTCTGACACTCTCTGACACTCTCTGACACTCTCTATCACTCTCTATCACTCTCTGACACTCTCAGACACTCTCTGACACTCTCTGAAACTCTCTATCGCTCTGTATCACTCTCTGACACTCTCTGACACTCTCTGACACTCTCTGACACTCTCTGACACTCTCTATCACTCTCTGACACTCTCTGACACTCTCTGACAGTCTCTATAACTCTCTGACACTCTCTGACACTCTCTGACACTCTCAGACAATGTCTGACAACTCACTGACACTCTCTGACACTCTCTGACACTCTCTATCACTCTGTATCCCTCTCTGACACTCTCTGACACTCTCTGAAAGTCTCTATCACTCTCTATCACTCTCTGACACTCTCTGACACTCTCTGACACTCTCTATCACTCTCTGACACTCTCAGACACTTTATGACACTCTCTGAAACTCTCTATCGCTCTATATCACTCTCTGACACTCTCTGACACTCTCTGACACTCTCTATCACTCTCTATCACTCTCTGACACTCTCAGACACTCTCTGACACTCTCTGACACTCTCTGACACTCTCTATCACTCTATATCACTCTCTGACACTCTCAGACACTCTCTGACACTCTCTGACACTCTCTGACACTCTCTATCACTCTCTATCACTCTCTGACACTCGCTATCACTCTCTGACACTCTCTGAAACTCTCTATCACTCTCTATCACTGTCAGACACTCTCTGACACTCTCTGACACTCTCTGACAATCTCTATCACTCTCTATCACTCTCTGACACTCTCTGACACTCTCTATCACTCTCTATCACTCTCTGACACTCTCAGACACTCTCTGACACTCTCTGACACTCTCTATCACTCTCTATCACTCTCTGACACTCTCAGACAATCTCTGACACTCTCTGAAACTCTCTGACACTCTCAGACACTGTCTGACACTCTCTGACACTCTCTATCACTCTCTGACACTCTCAGACACTCTCTGACACTCTCTGAAACTCTCTATCGCTCTATATCACTCTCTGACACTCTCTGACACTCTCTGACACTCTCTATCACTCTCTGACACTCTCTATCACTCTCTGACACTCTCAGACACTCTCTGACACTCTCTGACACTGTCTGATACTCTCTATCACTCTATATCACTCTCTGACACTCTCTGACACTCTCAGACACTCTCTGACACTCTCTGAAACTCTATCACTCTCTGACACTCGCTATCACTCTCTGACACTCTCTGAAACTCTCTATCACTCTCTATCACTGTCAGACACTCTCTGACACTCTCTGACACTCTCTGACAATCTCTATCACTCTCTATCACTCTCTGACACTCTCTGACACTCTCTATCACTCTCTATCACTCTCTGACACTCTCAGACACTCTCTGACACTCTCTGACACTCTCTATCACTCTCTATCACTCTCTGACACTCTCAGACAATCTCTGACACTCTCTGAAACTCTCTGACACTCTCAGACACTGTCTGACACTCTCTGACACTCTCTATCACTCTCTATCACTCTCTGACACTCTCAGACACTCTCTGACACTCTCTGAAACTCTCTATCGCTCTATATCACTCTCTGACACTCTCTGACACTCTCTGAAACTCTCTATCACTCTCTGACACTCTCTATCACTCTCTGACACTCTCAGACACTCTCTGACACTCTCTGACACTCTCTGACACTCTCTATCACTCTATATCACTCTCTGACACTCTCTGACACTCTCAGACACTCTCTGACACTCTCTGAAACTCTCTGTCGTTCTATATCACTCTCTGACACTCTCTATCACTCTCTGACAGTCTCTATCACACTCTGACACTCTCTGACACTCTCAGACACTCTCTGACACTCTCTGACACTCTCTATCACTCTCTATCACTCTCTGACACTCTCAGACACTCTCTGAAATTCTCTGAAACTCTCTATCACTCTCTATCACTCTCTGACACTCTCTGACACTCTCTGACACTCTCTGACACTCTCTTTCACTCTCTATCGCTCTCTGACACTCTCTGACACTCTCTGACACTCTCTATCACTCTCTATCACTCTCTGACACTCTCTGACACTCTCTGACACTCTCTGACACTCTCTATCACTCTATATCACTCTCTGACACTCTATATCACTCTCTGACACTCTCTGACATTCTCTATCACTCTCTGACACTCTCTGACACTCTCTATCACTCTCTGACACTCTCTGACACTCTCTGACACTCTCAGACACTGTCTGACACTCTCTGACACTCTCTGACACTCTCTATCACTCTGTATCACTCTCTGACACTCTCTGACACTCTCTGAAAGTCTCTATCACTCTCTATCACTCTCTGACACTCTCTGACACTCTCTGACACTCTCTATCACACTCTGACACTCTCAGACACTGTCTGACACTCTCTGACACTCTCTGACACTCTCTATCACCCTCTATCACTCTCTGACACTCTCAGACAATCTCTGACACTCTCTGAAACTCTCTATCGCTCTATATCACTCTCTGACACTCTCTGACACTCTCTGACACTCTCTGACACTCTCTATCACTCTCTGACACTCTCTATCACTCTCTATCACTCTCTGACACTCTCAGACACTCTCTGACACTCTCTGACACTCTCTGACACTCTCTATCACTCTATATCACTCTCTGACACTCTCAGACACTCTCTGACACTCTCTGACACTCTCTATCACTCTCTATCACTCTCTGACACTCTCAGACACTCTCTGACACTCTCTGAAACTCTCTATCACTCTCTGACACTCTCTGACACTCTCTATCACTCTTTGACACTCTCTGACATTCTCTGACACTCTCTGAATCTCTCTATCACTCTCTATCACTCTCTGCCACTCTCTGACACTCTCTACACTCTCTGACACTCTCTGACACTCTCTGACACTCTCTATCACTCTCTATCACTCTCTGACACTCTCTGACACTCTCAGACACTCTCTGACACTCTCTATCACTCTCTGACACTCTCAGACACTCTCTGACACTCTCTGACACTCCCTATCTCTCTATCACTCTCTATCACTCTCTGACACTCTCTGACACTCTCTGACACTCTCTATCACTCTCTGACACTCTCAGACACTGTCTGACACTCTCTGACACTCTCTGACACTCTCTGACACTCTCTATCACTCTCTATCACTCTCTGACACTCTCAGACACTCTCTGACACTCTCTGAAACTCTCTATCGCTCTGTATCACTCTCTGACACTCTCTGACACTCTCTGACACTCTCTGACACTCTCTATCACTCTCTGACACTCTCTGACACTCTCTGACAGTCTCTATAACTCTCTGACACTCTCTGACACTCTCTGACACTCTCAGACAATGTCTGACAACTCACTGACACTCTCTGACACTCTCTGACACTCTCTATCACTCTGTATCCCTCTCTGACACTCTCTGACACTCTCTGAAAGTCTCTATCACTCTCTATCACTCTCTGACACTCTCTGACACTCTCTGACACTCTCTATCACTCTCTGACACTCTCAGACACTTTATGACACTCTCTGAAACTCTCTATCGCTCTATATCACTCTCTGACACTCTCTGACACTCTCTGACACTCTCTATCACTCTCTATCACTCTCTGACACTCTCAGACACTCTCTGACACTCTCTGACACTCTCTGACACTCTCTATCACTCTATATCACTCTCTGACACTCTCAGACACTCTCTGACACTCTCTGACACTCTCTGACACTCTCTATCACTCTCTATCACTCTCTGACACTCGCTATCACTCTCTGACACTCTCTGAAACTCTCTATCACTCTCTATCACTGTCAGACACTCTCTGACACTCTCTGACACTCTCTGACAATCTCTATCACTCTCTATCACTCTCTGACACTCTCTGACACTCTCTATCACTCTCTATCACTCTCTGACACTCTCAGACACTCTCTGACACTCTCTGACACTCTCTATCACTCTCTATCACTCTCTGACACTCTCAGACAATCTCTGACACTCTCTGAAACTCTCTGACACTCTCAGACACTGTCTGACACTCTCTGACACTCTCTATCACTCTCTATCACTCTCTGACACTCTCAGACACTCTCTGACACTCTCTGAAACTCTCTATCGCTCTATATCACTCTCTGACACTCTCTGACACTCTCTGACACTCTCTATCACTCTCTGACACTCTCTATCACTCTCTGACACTCTCAGACACTCTCTGACACTCTCTGACACTGTCTGATACTCTCTATCACTCTATATCACTCTCTGACACTCTCTGACACTCTCAGACACTCTCTGACACTCTCTGAAACTCTCTATCACTCTCTGACACTCGCTATCACTCTCTGACACTCTCTGAAACTCTCTATTACTCTCTATCACTGTCAGACACTCTCTGACACTCTCTGACACTCTCTGACAATCTCTATCACTCTCTATCACTCTCTGACACTCTCTGACACTCTCTATCACTCTCTATCACTCTCTGACACTCTCAGACACTCTCTGACACTCTCTGACACTCTCTATCACTCTCTATCACTCTCTGACACTCTCTGACACTCTCAGACAATCTCTGACACTCTCTGAAACTCTCTGACACTCTCAGACACTGTCTGACACTCTCTGACACTCTCTATCACTCTCTATCACTCTCTGACACTCTCAGACACTCTCTGACACTCTCTGAAACTCTCTATCGCTCTATATCACTCTCTGACACTCTCTGACACTCTCTGACACTCTCTATCACTCTCTGACACTCTCTATCACTCTCTGACACTCTCTGACACTCTCTGACACTCTCTATCACTCTATATCACTCTCTGACACTC
The DNA here is from genome assembly GCF_036365525.1 of Heterodontus francisci. Taxonomy (NCBI): domain Eukaryota; kingdom Metazoa; phylum Chordata; class Chondrichthyes; order Heterodontiformes; family Heterodontidae; genus Heterodontus; species Heterodontus francisci. The sequence continues at coordinate 3,111,951 of NC_090414.1, forward strand.
TCTGACACTCTCAGACACTCTCTGACACTCTCTGAAACTCTCTGTCGTTCTATATCACTCTCTGACACTCTCTATCACTCTCTGACACTCTCTATCACTCTCTGACACTCTCTGACACTCTCAGACACTCTCTGACACTCTCTGACACTCTCTATCACTCTCTATCACTCTCTGACACTCTCAGACACTCTCTGAAATTCTCTGAAACTCTCTATCACTCTCTATCACTCTCTGACACTCTCTGACACTCTCTGACACTCTCTGTCACTCTCTTTCACTCTCTATCGCTCTCTGACACTCTCTGACACTCTCTGACACTCTCTATCACTCTCTATCACTCTCTGACACTCTCTGACACTCTCTGACACTCTCTGACACTCTCTATCACTCTATATCACTCTCTGACACTCTCAGACACTCACTATCACTATCTGACACTCTCTGACACTCTCTGACACTCTCTATCACTCTCTATCACTCTCTGATACTCTCTGGCACTCTCTGACACTCTCTGACACTCTCTATCGCTCTCTGACACTCTCAGACACTCTCTGACACTCTCTGACACTCTCTATCACTCTCTATCACTCTCTGACATTCTCTGACACTCTCTGACACTCTCTATCACTCTCTATCACTCTCTGACACTCTCTGACACTCACTGACACTCTCTTTCAATCTCTATCGCTCTCTGACACTCTCAGACACTCTCTGACACTCTCTGACACTCTCTATCACTCTCTATCACTCTCTGACACTCTCTGACACTCTCTGACACTCTCTGACACTCTCTATCACTCTCTATCACTCTCTGACACTCTCAGACACTCTCTGACACTCTCTGACACTCTCTATCACTCTCTATCACTCTCTGACACTCTGAGACACTCTCTGACACTCTCTGAAACTCTCTATCGCTCTATATCACTCTCTGACATTCTCTGACACTCTCTGACACTCTCTATCACTCTCTGACACTCTCTATCTCTCTCTGACACTCTCAGACACTCCCTGACACTCTCTATCACTCTCTACAACTCTCTGACACTCTCTGACACTCTCTATCACTCTCTGACACTCTCAGACACTCTCTGACACTCTCTGACACTCTCTGACAATCTCTATCACTCTCTATCACTCTCTGACACTCTCTGACACTCTCTGACACTCTCTATCACTCTATATCACTCTCTGACACTCTCTGACACTCTCTGACAATCTCTATCACTCTCTTTCACTCTCTGACACTCTCTATCTCTCTCTATCACTCTCTGACACTCTCAGACACTCTCTGACACTCTCTGAAACTCTCTATCACTCTCTATCACTCTCTGACACTCTCTGACACTGTCTGACACTCTCTATCACTCTCTGACACTCTCTATCACTCTCTGACATTCTCTGACACTCTCTGAAACTCTCTATCACTCTCTATCACTCTCTGCCACTCTCTGACTCTCTCTGACACTCTCTGACACTCTCTATCACACTCTGACACTCTCAGAAACTCTCTGACACTCTCTATCTCTCTCTATCACTCTCTGACACTCTCAGACACTCTCTGACACTCTCTGAAACTCTCTATCACTCTCTATCACTCTCTGACACTCTCTGACACTCTCTGACACTCTCTGACACTCTCTATCACTCTCTGACAATCTCTATCACTCTCTATCACTCTCTGACACTCTCTGACACTCTCTATCACTCTCTATCACTCTCTGACACTCTCAGACACTCTCTGACACTCTCTGAAACTCTCTATCACTCTCTGACACTCTCTGACACTCTCTGACACTCTCTGACACTCTCAGACACTGTCTGACACTCTCTGACACTCTCTGACACTCTCTATCACTCTCTGACACTCTCAGACACTCTCTGACACTCTCTGACACTCTCTATCACTCTCTGTCACTCTCTATCACTCTCTATCACTCTCTGACACTCTCTGACACTCTCTATCTCTCTTTGACACTCTCTATCACTCTCTGACATTCTCTGACACTCTCTGACACTCTCTATCACTCTCTAACACTCAGACACTCACTATCACTCTCTGACATTCTCTGACACTCTCTGACACTCTCAGACACTCTCTATCACACTCAGACACTCACTATCACTCTCTGACACTCTCTGACACTCTCTGACACTCTCTATCTCTCTTTGACACTCTCTATCACTCTCTGACATTCTCTGACACTCTCTGACACTCTCTATCACTCTCAGACACTCACTATCACTCTCTGACACTCTCTGACACTCTCTGACACTCTCTATCACTCTTTGACACTCTCTATCACTCTCTGACATTCTCTATCACTCTCTGTCACTCTCTATCACTCTCTATCACTCTCTGACACTCTCTGACACTCTCTGACACTCTCTATCTCTCTTTGACACTCTCTATCACTCTCTGACATTCTCTGACACTCTCTGACACTCTCTATCACTCTCTGACACTCAGACACTCACTATCACTCTCTGACACTCTCTGACACTCTCTGACACTCTCTGAAACTCTCTATCACTCTCTATCACTCTCTGACACTCTCTGACACTCTCTGACACTCTCTATCACTCTTTGACACTCTCTATCACTCTCTGACATTCTCTGACACTCTCTGAAACTCTCTATCACTCTCTATCACTCTCTGCCACTCTCTGACTCTCTCTGACACTCTCTATCACTCTCTGACACTCTCTATCACTCTCTGACACTCTCAGAAACTCTCTGACACTCTCTGACACTCTCTATCTCTCTCTATCACTCTCTGACACTCTCAGACACTCTCTGACACTCTCTGAAACTCTCTCTCACTCTCTATCACTCTCTGACACTCTCTGACACTCTCTGACACTCTCTATCACTCTCTGACACTCTCTGACACTCTCTGACACTCTCTGACACTCTCTATCACTCTCTGACACTCTCAGACACTGTCTGACACTCTCTGACACTCTCTGACACTCTCTGACACTCTCTATCACTCTCTATCACTCTTTGACACTCTCAGACACTCTCTGACACTCTCTGAAACTCTCTATCACTCTCTGACACTCTCTGACACTCTCTGACACTCTCTATCACTCTCTGACACTCTCAGACACTGTCTGACACTCTCTGACACTCTCTGACACTCTCTGACACTCTCTATCACTCTCTGACACTCTCAGACACTCTCTGACACTCTCTGACACTCTCTGACACTCTCTGACACTCTCTATCACTCTCTATCACTCTCTATCACTCTCTGACACTCTCAGACACTCTCTGACACTCTCTGAAACTCTCTATCACTCTCTATCATTCTCTGACACTCTCTGACACTCTCTGACACTCTCTATCTCTCTTTGACACTCTCTATCACTCTCTGACATTCTCTGACACTCTCTGACACTCTCTATCACTCTCTGACACTCAGACACTCACTATCACTCTCTGACACTCTCTGACACTCTCTGACACTCTCAGACACTCTCTATCACTCTCTGACACTCTCAGACACTCTCTGGCACTCTCTGAAAATCTCTATCTCTCTCTATCACTCTCTGACACTCTCTGACACTCTCTATCACTCTCAGACACTCACTATCACTCTCTGACACTCTCTGACACTCTCTGAAACTCTCCATCACTCTCTATCACTCTCTGACACTCTCAGACACTCTCTGGCACTCTCTGAAATTCTCTATCACTCTCTGACACTTTCTGACACTCTCTGACACTCTCTATCACTCTTTGACACTCTCTATCACTCTCTGACATTCTCTGACACTCTCTGAAACTCTCTATCACTCTCTATCACTCTCTGCCACTCTCTGACACTCTCTATGACTCTCTGACACTCTCAGACACTCTCTATCACTCTCGGACACTCTCTGACACTCTTGACACTCTCTGACACTCTCAGACACTCTCTATCACTCTCTGACACTCTCTGACACTCTCTGACACTCTCTATCACTCTCTGACACTCTCTGACACTCTCTGACACTCTCAGACACTCTCTGACACTCTCTGACACTCTCTGACACTCTCTATCACTCTCTGTCACTCTCTATCACTCTCTATCACTCTCTGACACTCTCTGACACTCTCTGACACTCTCTATCTCTCTTTGACACTCTCTATCACTCTCTGACATTCTCTGACACTCTCTGACACTCTCTATCACTCTCTGACACTCAGACACTCACTATCACTCTCTGACACTCTCTGACACTCTCTGACACTCTCTGAAACTCTCTATCACTCTCTATCACTCTCTGACACTCTCTGACACTCTCTATCACTCTCTGACACTCTCAGACACTGTCTGACACTCTCTGACACTCTCTGACACTCTCTGACACTCTCTATCACTCTCTGACACTCTCAGACACTCTCTGACACTCTCTGACACTCTCTGACACTCTCTATCACTCTCTATCACTCTCTATCACTCTCTGACACTCTCAGACACTCTCTGACACTCTCTGAAACTCTCTATCACTCTCTATCACTCTCTGACACTCTCTGACACTCTCTGACACTCTCTATCTCTCTTTGACACTCTCTATCACTCTCTGACATTCTCTGACACTCTCTGACACTCTCTATCACTCTCTGACACTCAGACACTCACTATCACTCTCTGACACTCTCTGACACTCTCTGACACTCTCAGACACTCTCTATCACTCTCTGACACTCTCAGACACTCTCTGGCACTCTCTGAAAATCTCTATCACTCTCTATCACTCTCTGACACTCTCTGACACTCTCTATCACTCTCAGACACTCACTATCACTCTCTGACACTCTCTGATACTCTCTGAATCTCTCCATCACTCTCTATCACTCTCTGACACTCTCAGACACTCTCTGGCACTCTCTGAAATTCTCTATCACTCTCTGACACTTTCTGACACTCTCTGACACTCTCTATCACTCTTTGACACTCTCTATCGCTCTCTGACATTCTCTGACACTCTCTGAAACTCTCTATCACTCTCTATCACTCTCTGCCACTCTCTGACACTCTCTATGACTCTCTGACACTCTCAGACACTCTCTATCACTCTCGGACACTCTCTGACACTCTTGACACTCTCTGACACTCTCAGACACTCTCTATCACTCTCTGACACTCTCTGACACTCTCTGACACTGTCTATCACTCTCTGACACTCTCTGACACTCTTGACACTCTCTGACACTCTCAGACACTCTCTATCACTCTCTGACACTCTCTGACACTCTCTGACACTCTCTGACACTCTCTATCACTCTTTGACACTCTCTATCACTCTCTGACATTCTCTATCACTCTCTGTCACTCTCTATCACTCTCTATCACTCTCTGACACTCTCTGACACTCTCTGACACTCTCTATCTCTCTTTGACACTCTCTATCACTGTCTGACATTCTCTGACACTCTCTGACACTCTCTATCACTCTCTGACACTCAGACACTCACTATCACTCTCTGACACTCTCTGACACTCTCTGACACTCTCTGAAACTCTCTATCACTCTCTATCACTCTCTGACACTCTCTGACACTCTCTGACACTCTCTATCACTCTTTGACACTCTCGATCACTCTCTGACATTCTCTGACACTCTCTGAAACTCTCTATCACTCTCTATCACTCTCTGCCACTCTCTGACTCTCTCTGACACTCTCTATCACTCTCTGACACTCTCTATCACTCTCTGACACCTCTCAGAAACTCTCTGACACTCTCTGACACTCTCTATCTCTCTCTATCACTCTCTGACACTCTCAGACACTCTCTGACACTCTCTGAAACTCTCTATCACTCTCTATCACTCTCTGACACTCTCTGACACTCTCTGACACTCTCTATCACTCTCTGACACTCTCTGACACTCTCTGACACTCTCTGACACTGTCTATCACTCTCTGACACTCTCTGACACTCTTGACACTCTCTGACACTCTCAGACACTCTCTATCACTCTCTGACACTCTCTGACACTCTCTGACACTCTCTGACACTCTCTGACACTCTCTATCACTCTTTGACACTCTCTATCACTCTCTGACATTCTCTATCACTCTCTGTCACTCTCTATCACTCTCTATCACTCTCTGACACTCTCTGACACTCTCTGACACTCTCTATCTCTCTTTGACACTCTCTATCACTGTCTGACATTCTCTGACACTCTCTGACACTCTCTATCACTCTCTGACACTCAGACACTCACTATCACTCTCTGACACTCTCTGACACTCTCTGACACTCTCTGAAACTCTCTATCACTCTCTATCACTCTCTGACACTCTCTGACACTCTCTGACACTCTCTATCACTCTTTGACACTCTCGATCACTCTCTGACATTCTCTGACACTCTCTGAAACTCTCTATCACTCTCTATCACTCTCTGCCACTCTCTGACTCTCTCTGACACTCTCTATCACTCTCTGACACTCTCTATCACTCTCTGACACCTCTCAGAAACTCTCTGACACTCTCTGACACTCTCTATCTCTCTCTATCACTCTCTGACACTCTCAGACACTCTCTGACACTCTCTGAAACTCTCTATCACTCTCTATCACTCTCTGACACTCTCTGACACTCTCTGACACTCTCTATCACTCTCTGACACTCTCTGACACTCTCTGACACTCTCTGACACTCTCTGACATTCTCTATCACTCTCTGTCACTCTCTATCACTCTCTATCACTCTCTGACACTCTCTGACACTCTCTGACACTCTCTATCTCTCTTTGACACTCTCTATCACTGTCTGACATTCTCTGACACTCTCTGACACTCTCTATCACTCTCTGACACTCAGACACTCACTATCACTCTCTGACACTCTCTGACACTCTCTGACACTCTCTGAAACTCTCTATCACTCTCTATCACTCTCTGACACTCTCTGACACTCTCTGACACTCTCTATCACTCTTTGACACTCTCGATCACTCTCTGACATTCTCTGACACTCTCTGAAACTCTCTATCACTCTCTATCACTCTCTGCCACTCTCTGACTCTCTCTGACACTCTCTATCACTCTCTGACACTCTCTATCACTCTCTGACACCTCTCAGAAACTCTCTGACACTCTCTGACACTCTCTATCTCTCTCTATCACTCTCTGACACTCTCAGACACTCTCTGACACTCTCTGAAACTCTCTATCACTCTCTATCACTCTCTGACACTCTCTGACACTCTCTGACACTCTCTATCACTCTCTGACACTCTCTGACACTCTCTGACACTCTCTGACACTCTCTATCACTCTCTGACACTCTCAGACACTGTCTGACACTCTCTGACACTCTCTGACACTCTCTGACACTCTCTATCACTCTCTATCACTCTTTGACACTCTCAGACACTCTCTGACACTCTCTGAAACTCTCTATCACTCTCTGACACTCTCTGACACTCTCTGACACTCTCTATCACTCTCTGACACTCTCAGACACTGTCTGACACTCTCTGACACTCTCTGACACTCTCTGACACTCTCTATCACTCTCTGACACTCTCTGACACTCTCTATCACTCTCTATCACTCTCTGACACTCTCAGACACTCTCTGACACTCTCTGAAACTCTCTATCACTCTCTATCACTCTCTGACACTCTCTGACACTCTCTGACACTCTCTATCTCTCTTTGACACTCTCTATCACTCTCTGACATTCTCTGACACTCTCTGACACTCTCTATCACTCTCTGACACTCAGACACTCACTATCACTCTCTGACACTCTCTGACACTCTCTGACACTCTCAGACACTCTCTATCACTCTCTGACACTCTCAGACACTCTCTGGCACTCTCTGAAAATCTCTATCACTCTCTATCACTCTCTGACACTCTCTGACACTCTCTATCACTCTCAGACACTCACTATCACTCTCTGACACTCTCTGACACTCTCTGAAACTCTCCATCACTCTCTATCACTCTCTGACACTCTCAGACACTCTCTGGCACTCTCTGAAATTCTCTATCACTCTCTGACACTTTCTGACACTCTCTGACACTCTCTATCACTCTTTGACACTCTCTATCACTCTCTGACATTCTCTGACACTCTCTGAAACTCTCTATCACTCTCTATCACTCTCTGCCACTCTCTGACACTCTCTATGACTCTCTGACACTCTCAGACACTCTCTATCACTCTCGGGCACTCTCTGACACTCTTGACACTCTCTGACACTCTCAGACACTCTCTATCACTCTCTGACACTCTCTGACACTCTCTGACACTCTCTATCACTCTCTGACACTCTCTGACACTCTTGACACTCTCTGACACTCTCAGACACTCTCTATCACTCTCTGACACTCTCTGACACTCTCTGACACTCTCTGACACTCTCAATCACTCTCTGACACTCTCAGGCACTCACTATCACTCTCTGACACTCTTGACACTCTCTGACACTCTCAGACACTCTCTATCATTCTCTGACACTCTCAGACCCTCTCTGACACTCTCTGAAACTCTCTATCACTCTCTATCACTCTCTGACACTCTCTATCACGCTCAGACAATCACTATCACTCTTTGACACTCTCTGACACTCTCTATCACGCTCTCTCACTCTCTGACACTCTCAGACACTCTCTGACACTCTCTGAAACTCTCTATCACTCTCTATCACTCTCTGACACTCTCTGGAACTCACTGAGACTCTCTATCACTCTTTGACACTCTCTATCACTCTCTGACATTCTCTGACACTCTCTGAAACTCTCTATCACTCTCTATCACTCTCTGCCACTCTCTGACACTCTCTGACTCTCTCCATCACTCTCTATCACTCTCTGACACTCTCAGACACTCTCTGGCACTCTCTGACACTCTCTGACACTCTCTATCACTCTTTGACACTCTCTATCACTCTCTGACATTCTCTGACACTCTCTGAAACTCTCTATCACTCTCTATCACTCTCTGCCACTCTCTGACTCTCTCTGCCACTCTCTGACACTCCATGACACTCTCTGACACGCTCTGACACTCTCTGACACTCTCTATCACTCTCTATCACTCTCTGACACTCTCTATCACTCTCTGACACTCTCTGACACTCTCTATCACTCTCTGACACTCTCAGACACTCTCAGACACTCTCTGACACTCTCTGACACTCCCTATCTCTCTATCACTCTCTATCACTCTCTGACACTCTCAGACACTGTCTGACTCTCTCTGACACTCTCTGACACTCTCTATCACTCTCTATCACTCTCTGACACTCTCAGACACTCTCTGACACTCTCTGAAACTCTCTATCGCTCTGTATCACTCTCTGACACTCTCTGACACTCTCTGACACTCTCTATCACTCTCTGACACTCTCTATCACTCTCTATCACTCTCTGACACTCTCTGACACTCTCTATCACTCTCTGACACTCTCTGACACTCTCTGACACTCTCTATCACTCTCTATCACTCTCTGACACTCTCAGACACTCTTTGACACTCTCTGAAACTCTCTATCGCTCTATATCACTCTCTGACACTCTCTGACACTCTCTGACACTCTCTGACATTCTCTATCACTCTCTGACACTCTCTGACACTCTCTGACACTCTCTATCACTCTCTGACACGCTCTGACACTCTCTGACACTCTCTGACACTCTCAGACACTGTCTGACACTCTCTGACACTCTCTGACACTCTATATCACTCTGTATCACTCTCTGACACTCTCTGACACTCTCTGGAAGTCTCTATCACTCTCTATCACTCTCTGAAACTCTCTGACACTCTCTGACACTCTCTATCACTCTCTGACACTCTCAGACACTGTCTGACACTCTCTGACACTCTCTGACACTCTCTATCACCCTCTATCACTCTCTGACACTCTCAGACACTCTCTGACACTCTCTGAAACTCTCTATCGCTCTATATTACTCTCTGACACTCTCTGACACTCTCTGACACTCTCTGACACTCTCTATCACTCTCTGACACTCTCTATCACTCTCTATCACTCTCTGACACTCTCAGACACTCTCTGACACTCTCTGACACTCTCTGACACTCTCTATCACTCTATATCACTCTCTGACACTCTCAGACACTCTCTGACACTCTCTGACACTCTCTATCACTCTCTATCTCTCTCTGACACTCTCAGACACTCTCTGACACTCTCTGAAACTCTCTATCAATCTCTGACACTCTCTGACACTCTCTGACACTCTCTATCACTCTTTGACACTCTCTATCACTCTCTGACATTCTCTGACACTCTCTGAATCTCTCTATCACTCTCTATCACTCTCTGCCACTCTCTGACACTCTCTATCACTCTCTGACACTCTCAGACACTCTCTGACACTCTCTGACACTCTCTGACACTCTCTATCACTCTCTATCACTCTCTGACACTCTCTGACACTCTCAGACACTCTCTGACACTCTCTATCACTCTCTGACACTCTCTGAAACTCTCTGACACTCTCTGACACTCCCTATCTCTCTATCACTCTCTATCACTCTCTGACACTCTCTGACACTCTCTGACACTCTCTGACACTCTCTATCACTCTCTGACACTCTCAGACACTGTCTGACACTCTCTGACACTCTCTGACACTCTCTATCACTCTCTATCACTCTCTGACACTCTCAGACACTCTCTGACACTCTCTGAAACTCTCTATCGCTCTGTATCACTCTCTGACACTCTCTGACACTCTCTGACACTCTCTGACACTCTCTATCACTCTCTGACACTCTCTGACAGTCTCTATAACTCTCTGACACTCTCTGACACTCTCTGACACTCTCAGACACTGTCTGACACTCACTGACACTCTCTGACACTCTCTGACACTCTCTATCACTCTGTATCCCTCTCTGACACTCTCTGACACTCTCTGAAAGTCTCTATCACTCTCTATCACTCTCTGACACTCTCTGACACTCTCTGACACTCTCTATCACTCTCTGACACTCTCAGACACTCTATGACACTCTCTGAAACTCTCTATCGCTCTATATCACTCTCTGACACTCTCTGACACTCTCTGACACTCTCTATCACTCTCTATCACTCTCTGACACTCTCAGACACTCTCTGACACTCTCTGACACTCTCTATCACTCTATATCACTCTCTGACACTCTCAGACACTCTCTGACACTCTCTGACATTCTCTGACACTCTCTATCACTCTCTATCACTCTCTGACACTCTCTGACACTCTCTGACACTCTCTGACACTCTCTATCACTCTCTGACACTCTCAGACACTCTATGACACTCTCTGAAACTCTCTATCGCTCTATATCACTCTCTGACACTCTCTGACACTCTCTGACACTCTCTGACACTCTCTATCACTCTCTATCACTCTCTGACACTCTCAGACACTCTCTGACACTCTCTGACACTCTCTATCACTCTATATCACTCTCTGACACTCTATATCACTCTCTGACACTCTCTGACACTCTCTGACATTCTCTGACACTCTCTATCACTCTCTATCACTCTCTGACACTCTCAGACACTCTCTGACACTCTCTGACATTCTCTGACACTCTCTATCACTCTCTATCACTCTCTGACACTCTCTGACACTCTCTGACACTCTCTGACACTCTCTATCACTCTCTGACACTCTCAGACACTCTATGACACTCTCTGAAACTCTCTATCGCTCTATATCACTCTCTGACACTCTCTGACACTCTCTGACACTCTCTGACACTCTCTATGACTCTCTATCACTCTCTGACACTCTCAGACACTCTCTGACACTCTCTGACACTCTCTATCACTCTATATCACTCTCTGACACTCTATATCACTCTCTGACACTCTCTGACATTCTCTGACACTCTCTATCACTCTCTATCACTCTCTGACACTCTCTGACACTCTCTGACACTCTCTATCACTCTCTATCACTCACTGACACTCTCAGACTATCTCTGACACTCTCTGAAACTCTCTGACACTCTCAGACACTGTCTGACACTCTCTGACACTCACTATCACTCTCTATCACTCTCTGACACTCTCAGACACTCTCTGAAACTCTCTATCGCTCTATATCACTCTCTGACACTCTCTGACACTCTCTGACACTCTCTATCACTCTCTGACACTCTCTATCACTCTCTGACACTCTCAGACACTCTCTGACACTCTCTGACACTGTCTGACACTCTCTCTCACTCTATATCACTCTCTGACACTCTCAGACACTCTCTGACACTCTCTGAAACTCTCTATCGTTCTATATCACTCTCTGACACTCTCTGACACTCTCTGACACTCTCTATCACTCTCTGACACTCTCTATCACTCTCTGACACTCTCTGACACTCTCAGACACTCTCTGACACTCTCTGACACTCTCTATCACTCTCTATCACTCTCTGACACTCTCAGACACTCTCTGAAATTCTCTGAAACTCTCTATCACTCTCTGACACTCTCAGACACTCTCAGACACTCTCTGACACTCTCTGACACTCTCTGACACTCTCTATCACTCTCTATCACTCTCTGACACTCTCTGACACTCTCTATCACTCTCTGACACTCTCTATCACTCTCTGACACTCTCTGACACTCTCTGACACTCTCTATCACTCTCTATCACTCTCTGACACTCTCAGACACTCTTTGACACTCTCTGAAACTCTCTATCGCTCTATATCACTCTCTGACACTCTCTGACACTCTCTGACACTCTCTGACATTCTCTATCACTCTCTGACACTCTCTGACACTCTCTGACACTCTCTATCACTCTCTGACACGCTCTGACACTCTCTGACACTCTCTGACACTCTCAGACACTGTCTGACACTCTCTGACACTCTCTGACACTCTCTATCACTCTGTATCACTCTCTGACACTCTGTATCACTCTCTGACACTCTCTGACACTCTCTGGAAGTCTCTATCACTCTCTATCACTCTCTGAAACTCTCTGACACTCTCTGACACTCTCTATCACTCTCTGACACTCTCAGACACTGTCTGACACTCTCTGACACTCTCTGACACTCTCTATCACCCTCTATCACTCTCTGACACTCTCAGACACTCTCTGACACTCTCTGAAACTCTCTATCGCTCTATATTACTCTCTGACACTCTCTGACACTCTCTGACACTCTCTGACACTCTCTATCACTCTCTGACACTCTCTATCACTCTCTATCACTCTCTGACACTCTCAGACACTCTCTGACACTCTCTGACACTCTCTGACACTCTCTATCACGCTATATCACTCTCTGACACTCTCAGACACTCTCTATCACTCTCTGACACTCTCTATCACTCTCTATCACTCTCTGACACTCTCAGACACTCTCTGACACTCTCTGACACTCTCTGACACTCTCTATCACTCTACATCACTCTCTGACACTCTCAGACACTCTCTGACACTCTCTGACACTCTCTATCACTCTCTATCTCTCTCTGACACTCTCAGACACTCTCTGACACTCTCTGAAGCTCTCTATCAATCTCTGACACTCTCTGACACTCTCTGACACTCTCTATCACTCTTTGACACTCTCTATCACTCTCTGACATTCTCTGACACTCTCTGAATCTCTCTATCACTCTCTATCACTCTCTGCCACTCTCTGACACTCTCTATCACTCTCTGACACTCTCAGACACTCTCTGACACTCTCTGACACTCTCTGACACTCTCTATCACTCTCTATCACTCTCTGACACTCTCTGACACTCTCTGACACTCTCAGACACTCTCTGACACTCTCTATCACTCTCTGACACTCTCAGAAACTCTCTGACACTCTCTGACACTCCCTATCTATCTATCACTCTCTATCACTCTCTGACACTCTCTGACACTCTCTGACACTCTCTGACACTCTCTATCACTCTCTGACACTCTCAGACACTGTCTGACACTCTCTGACACTCTCTGACACTCTCTATCACTCTCTATCACTCTCTGACACTCTCAGACACTCTCTGACACTCTCTGAAACTCTCTATCGCTCTGTATCACTCTCTGACACTCTCTGACACTCTCTGACACTCTCTGACACTCTCTATCACTCTCTGACACTCTCTGACACTCTCTGACAGTCTCTATAACTCTCTGACACTCTCTGACACTCTCTGACACTCTCAGACACTGTCTGACACTCACTGACACTCTCTGACACTCTTTGACACTCTCTATCACTCTGTATCCCTCTCTGACACTCTCTGACACTCTCTGAAAGTCTCTATCACTCTCTATCACTCTCTGACACTCTCTGACACTCTCTGACACTCTATGACACTCTCTGAAACTCTCTATCGCTCTATATCACTCTCTGACACTCTCTGACACTCTCTGACACTCTCTATCACTCTCTATCACTCTATGACACTCTCTGAAACTCTCTATCGCTCTATATCACTCTCTGACAATCTCTGACACTCTCTGACACTCTCTATCACTCTCTATCACTCTCTGACACTCTCAGACACTCTCTGACACTCTCTGACACTCTCTATCACTCTATATCACTCTCTGACACTCTCAGACACTCTCTGACACTCTCTGACATTCTCTGACACTCTCTATCACTCTCTATCACTCTCTGACACTCTCTGACACTCTCTGACACTCTCTATCACTCTCTGACACTCTCAGACACTCTATGACACTCTCTGAAACTCTCTATCGCTCTATATCACTCTCTGACACTCTCTGACACTCTCTGACACTCTCTGACACTCTCTATCACTCTCTATCACTCTCTGACACTCTCAGACACTCTCTGACACTCTCTGACACTCTCTATCACTCTATATCACTCTCTGACACTCTATATCACTCTCTGACACTCTCTGACACTCTCTGACATTCTCTGACACTCTCTATCACTCTCTATCACTCTCTGACACTCTCAGACACTCTCTGACACTCTCTGACATTCTCTGACACTCTCTATCACTCTCTATCACTCTCTGACACTCTCTGACACTCTCTGACACTCTCTGACACTCTCTATCACTCTCTGACACTCTCAGACACTCTATGACACTCTCTGAAACTCTCTATCGCTCTATATCACTCTCTGACACTCTCTGACACTCTCTGACACTCTCTGACACTCTCTATGACTCTCTATCACTCTCTGACACTCTCAGACACTCTCTGACACTCTCTGACACTCTCTATCACTCTATATCACTCTCTGACACTCTATATCACTCTCTGACACTCTCTGACATTCTCTGACACTCTCTATCACTCTCTATCACTCTCTGACACTCTCTGACACTCTCTGACACTCTCTATCACTCTCTATCACTCTCTGACACTCTCAGACTATCTCTGACACTCTCTGAAACTCTCTGACACTCTCAGACACTGTCTGACACTCTCTGACACTCACTATCACTCTCTATCACTCTCTGACACTCTCAGACACTCTCTGAAACTCTCTATCGCTCTATATCACTCTCTGACACTCTCTGACACTCTCTGACACTCTCTATCACTCTCTGACACTCTCTATCACTCTCTGACACTCTCAGACACTCTCTGACACTCTCTGACACTGTCTGACACTCTCTATCACTCTATATCACTCTCTGACACTCTCTGACACTCTCAGACACTCTCTGACACTCTCTGAAACTCTCTATCGTTCTATATCACTCTCTGACACTCTCTGACACTCTCTGACACTCTCTATCACTCTCTGACACTCTCTATCACTCTCTGACACTCTCTGACACTCTCAGACACTCTCTGACACTCTCTGACACTCTCTATCACTCTCTATCACTCTCTGACACTCTCAGACACTCTCTGAAATTCTCTGAAACTCTCTATCACTCTCTATCACTCTCTCACAGTCTCTGACACTCTCTGACACTCTCTGACACTCTCTTTCACTCTCTATCGCTCTCTATCACTCTCTGACACTCTCTGACACTCTCTGACACTCTCTGACACTCTCTATCACTCTATATCACTCTCTGACACTCTCAGACACTCACTATCACTATCTGACACTCTCTGACACTCTCTGACACTCTCTATCACTCTCTATCACTCTCTGACACTCTCTGACACTCTCTGACACTCTCTTTCACTCTCTATCGCTCTCTGACACTCTCAGACACTCACTATCACGATCTGACACTCTCTGACACTCTCTGACACTCTCTATCACTCTCTATCACTCTCTGACACTCTCTGACACTCTCTGACACTCTCTTTCACTCTCTATCGCTCTCTGACACTCTCAGACACTCTCTGACACTCTCTGACACTCTCTATCACTCTCTATCACTCTCTGACATTCTCTGACAGTCTCTGACACTCTCTATCACTCTCTATCACTCTCTGACACTCTCTGACACTCACTGACACTCTCTTTCAATCTCTATCGCTCTCTGACACTCTCTGACACTCTCTGACACTCTCTATCACTCTCTATCACTCTCTGACACTCTCTGACACTCTCTGACACTCTCTGACACTCTCTATCACTCTCTATCACTCTCTGACACTCTCAGACACTCTCTGACACTCTCTGACACTCTCTATCACTCTCTATCACTCTCTGACACTCTGAGACACTCTCTGACACTCTCTGAAACTCTCTATCGCTCTATATCACTCTCTGACATTCTCTGACACTCTCTGACACTCTCTATCACTCTCTGACACTCTCTATCTCTCTCTGACACTCTCAGACACTCCCTGACACTCTCTATCACTCTCTACAACTCTCTGACACTCTCTGACACTCTCTATCACTCTCTGACACTCTCAGACACTCTCTGACACTCTCTATCACTCTATATCACTCTCTGACACTCTCAGACACTCTCTGACACTCTCTGAAACTCTCTATCATTCTCTATCACTCTCTATCACTCTCTGACACTCTCTGACACTCTCTATCACTCTCAGACACTCACTATCACTCTCTGAAACTCTCTGACACTCTCTGACACTCTCCATCACTCTCTGACACTCTTAGACACTCTCTGACACTCTCTGAAACTCTCTATCACTCTCTGACACTCTCTGACACTCTCTGACACTCTCTATCACTCTTTGACACTCTATCACTCTCAGACATTCTCTGACACTCTCTGAAACTCTCTATCACTCTCTATCACTCTCTGCCACTCTCTGACACTCTCTATCACTCTCTGACACTCTCTGACACTCTCTATCACTCTTTATCACTCTCTGACACTCTCTGACACTCTCTGACACTCTCTATCACTCTCTGACACTCTCAGACAGTTTCTGACACTCTCTGACACTCCCTAACTCTCTATCACTCTCTATCACTCTCTGACACTCTCTGACACTCTCTGACACTCTCTATCACTCTCTGACACTCTCTGACACTCTGAGACACTCTCTGACACTCTCTGAAACTCTCTATCGCTCTATATCACTCTCTGACACTCTCTGACTCTCTCTATCACTCTCTGACACTCTCTATCTCTCTCGGACACTCTCAGACACTCCCTGACACTCTCTATCACTCTCTGACACTCTCAGACACTGTCTGACACTCTCTGACACTCTCTGACACTCTCTATCACCCTCTATCACTCTCTGACACTCTCAGACACTCTCTGACACTCTCTGAAACTCTCTATCGCTCTATATCACTCTCTGACACTCTCTGACACTCTCTGACACTCTCTATCACTCTCTGACACTCTATATCACTCTCTATCACTCTCTGACACTCTCAGACACTCTCTGACACTCTCTGACACTCTCTATCACTCTATATCACTCTCAGACACTCTCTGACACTCTCTGACACTCTCTGACACTCTCTATTACTCTCTATCACTCTCTGACACTCTCAGACACTCTCTGACACTCTCTGAAACTCTCTATCACTCTCTGACACTCTCTGACACTCTCTGACACTCTCTATCACTCTTTGACACTCTCTATCACTCTCTGACATTCTCTGACACTCTCTGAATCTCTCTATCACTCTCTATCACTCTCTGCCACTCTCTGACACTCTCTATCACTCTCTGACACTCTCAGACACTCTCTGACACTCTCTGACACTCTCTGACACTCTCTATCACTCTCTATCACTCTCTGACACTCTCTGACACTCTCAGACACTCTCTGACACTCTCTATCACTCCCTGACACTCTCAGACACTCTCTGACACTCTCTGACACTCCCTATCTCTCTATCACTCTCTATCACTCTCTGACACTCTCTGACACTCTCTGACACTCTCTATCACTCTCTGACACTCTCAGACACTGTCTGACACTCTCTGACCCTCTCTGACACTCTCTGACACTCTCTATCACTCTCTATCACTCTCTGACACTCTCAGACACTCTCTGACACTCTCTGAAACTCTCTATCGCTCTGTATCACTCTCTGACACTCTCTGACACTCTCTGACATTCTCTATCACTCTCTGACACTCTCTGACACTCTCTGACACTCTCTGACATTCTCTATCACTCTCTGACACTCTCTATCACTCTGTATCCCTCTCTGACACTCTCTGACACTCTCTGAAAGTCTCTATCACTCTCTATCACTCTCTGACACTCTCTGACACTCTCTGACACTCTCTATCACTCTCTGACACTCTCAGACACTCTATGACACTCTCTGAAACTCTCTATCGCTCTATATCACTCTCTGACACTCTCTGACACTCTCTGACACTCTCTGACACTCTCTATCACTCTCTATCACTCTCTGACACTCTCAGACACTCTCTGACACTCTCTATCACTCTATATCACTCTCTGACACTCTCAGACACTCTCTGACACTCTCTGACATTCTCTGACACTCTCTATCACTCTCTGTCACTCTCTGACACTCTCTGACACTCTCTGACACTCTCTATCACTCTCTATCACTCTCTGACACTCTCAGACAATCTCTGACACTCTCTGAAACTCTCTGACACTCTCAGACACTGTCTGACACTCTCTGACACTCTCTATCACTCTCTATCACTCTCTGACACTCTCAGACACTCTCTGACACTCTCTGAAACTCTCTATCGCTCTATATCACTCTCTGACACTCTCTGACACTCTCTGACACTCTCTATCACTCTCTGACACTCTCTATCACTCTCTGACACTCTCTATCACTCTCTGACACTGTCTGACACTCTCTATCACTCTATAGCACTCTCTGACACTCTCTGACACTCTCAGACACTCTCTGACACTCTCTGAAACTCTCTATCGTTCTATATCACTCTCTGACACTCTCTGACACTCTCTGACACTCTCTATCACTCTCTGACACTCTCTATCACTCTCTGACACTCTCTGACACTCTCAGACACTCTCTGACACTCTCTGACACTCTCTATCACTCTCTATCACTCTCTGACACTCTCAGACACTCTCTGAAATTCTCTGAAACTCTCTATCACTCTCTATCACTCTCTCACAGTCTCTGACAGTCTCTGACACTCTCTGACACTCTCTTTCACTCTCTATCGCTCTCTGACACTCTCTGACACTCTCTGACACTCTCTATCACTCTCTATCACTCTCTGACACTCTCTGACACTTTCTGACACTCTCTGACACTCTCTATCACTCTATATCACTCTCTGACACTCTCAGACACTCACTATCACTATCTGACACTCTCTGACACTCTCTGACACTCTCTGACACTCTCTTTCACTCTCTATCACTCTCTGACACTCTCAGACACTCTCTGACACTCTCTGACACTCTCTATCACTCTCTATCACTCTCTGACATTCTCTGACACTCTCTGACACTCTCTATCACTCTCTATCACTCTCTGACACTCTCTGACACTCACTGACACTCTCTTTCAATCTCTATCGCTCTCTGACACTCTCAGACACTCTCTGACACTCTCTGACACTCTCTATCACTCTCTATCACTCTCTGACACTCTCTGACACTCTCTGACACTCTCTGACACTCTCTATCACTCTCTATCACTCTCTGACACTCTCAGACACTCTCTGACACTCTCTGACACTCTCTATCACTCTCTATCACTCTCTGACACTCTGAGACACTCTCTGACACTCTCTGAAACTCTCTATCGCTCTATATCACTCTCTGACACTCTCTGACACTCTCTGACACTCTCTGACATTCTCTATCACTCTCTGACACTCTCTGACACTCTCTGACACTCTCTATCACTCTCTGACACGCTCTGACACTCTCTGACACTCTCTGACACTCTCAGACACTGTCTGACACTCTCTGACACTCTCTGACACTCTCTATCACTCTGTATCACTCTCTGACACTCTCTGACACTCTCTGGAAGTCTCTATCACTCTCTATCACTCTCTGAAACTCTCTGACACTCTCTGACACTCTCTATCACTCTCTGACACCCTCAGACACTGTCTGACTCTCTCTGACACTCTCTGACACTCTCTATCACCCTCTATCACTCTCTGACACTCTCAGACACTCTCTGACACTCTCTGAAACTCTCTATCGCTCTATATCACTCTCTGACACTCTCTGACACTCTCTGACACTCTCTGACACTCTCTATCACTCTCTGACACTCTCTATCACTCTCTATCACTCTCTGACAATCTCAGACACTCTCTGACACTCTCTGACACTCTCTGACACTCTCTATCACTCTATATCACTCTCTGACACTCTCAGACACTCTCTGACACTCTCTGACACTCTCTATCACTCTCTATCACTCTCTGACACTCTCAGACACTCTCTGACACTCTCTGAAACTCTCTATCACTCTCTGACACTCTCTGACACTCTCTGACACTCTCTATCACTCTTTGACACTCTCTATCACTCTCTGACATTCTCTGACACTCTCTGAATCTCTCTATCACTCTCTATCACTCTCTGCCACTCTCTGACACTCTCTATCACTCTCTGACACTCTCAGACACTCTCTGACACTCTCTGACACTCTCTATCACTCTCTATCACTCTCTGACACTCTCTGACACTCTCAGACACTCTCTGACACTCTCTGACACTCTCTATCACTCTCTGACACTCTCAGACACTCTCTGACACTCTCTGACACTCCCTATCTCTCTATCACTCTCTATCACTCTCTGACACTCTCTGACACTCTCTGACACTCTCTGACACTCTCTATCACTCTCTGACACTCTCAGACACTGTCTGACACTCTCTGACACTCTCTGACACTCTCTGACACTCTCTATCACTCTCTATCACTCTCTGACACTCTCAGACACTCTCTGACACTCTCTGAAACTCTCTATCGCTCTGTATCACTCTCTGACACTCTCTGACACTCTCTGACACTCTCTGACACTCTCTATCACTCTCTGACACTCTCTGACAATCTCTGACAGTCTCTATAACTCTCTGACACTCTCTGACACTCTCTGACACTCTCAGACACTGTCTGACACTCACTGACACTCTCTGACACTCTCTGACACTCTCTATCACTCTGTATCCCTCTCTGACACTCTCTGACACTCTCTGAAAGTCTCTATCACTCTCTATCACTCTCTGACACTCTCTGACACTCTCTGACACTCTCTATCACTCTCTGACACTCTCAGACACTCTATGACACTCTCTGAAACTCTCTATCGCTCTATATCACTCTCTGACACTCTCTGACACTCTCTGACACTCTCTGACACTCTCTATCACTCTCTATCACTCTCTGACACTCTCAGACACTCTCTGACACTCTCTGACACTCTCTATCACTCTATATCACTCTCTGACACTCTCAGACACTCTCTGACACTCTCTGACATTCTCTGACACTCTCTATCACTCTCTATCACTCTCTGACACTCTCTGACACTCTCTGACACTCTCTCTCACTCTCTATCACTCTCTGACACTCTCAGACTATCTCTGACACTCTCTGAAACTCTCTGACACTCTCAGACACTGTCTGACACTCTCTGACACTCACTATCACTCTCTATCACTCTCTGACTCTCTCAGACACTCTCTGACACTCTCTGAAACTCTCTATCGCTCTATATCACTCTCTGACACTCTCTGACACTCTCTATCACTCTCTGACACTCTCTATCACTCTCTGACACTCTCAGACACTCTCTGACACTCTCTGACACTGTCTGACACTCTCTATCACTCTATATCACTCTCTGACACTCTCTGACACTCTCAGACACTCTCTGACACTCTCTGAAACTCTCTATCGTTCTATATCACTCTCTGACACTCTCTGACACTCTCTGACACTCTCTATCACTCTCTGACACTCTCTATCACTCTCTGACACTCTCTGACACTCTCAGACACTCTCTGACACTCTCTGACACTCTCTATCACTCTCTATCACTCTCTGACACTCTCAGACACTCTCTGAAATTCTCTGAAACTCTCTATCACTCTCTATCACTCTCTCACAGTCTCTGACACTCTCTGACACTCTCTGACACTCTCTTTCACTCTCTATCGCTCTCTGACACTCTCTGACACTCTCTGACACTCTCTATCACTCTCTATCACTCTCTGACACTCTCTGACACTCTCTGACACTCTCTGACACTCTCTATCACTCTATATCACTCTCTGACACTCTCAGACACTCACTATCACTATCTGACACTCTCTGACACTCTCTGACACTCTCTATCACTCTCTATCACTCTCTGACACTCTCTGACACTCTCTGACACTCTCTTTCACTCTCTATCGCTCTCTGACACTCTCAGACACTCACTATCACTATCTGACACTCTCTGACACTCTCTGACACTCTCTATCACTCTCTATCACTCTCTGACACTCTCTGACACTCTCTGACACTCTCTTTCACTCTCTATCGCTCTCTGACACTCTCAGACACTCTCTGACACTCTCTGACACTCTCTATCACTCTCTATCACTCTCTGACATTCTCTGACACTCTCTGACACTCTCTATCACTCTCTATCACTCTCTGACACTCTCTGACACTCACTGACACTCTCTTTCAATCTCTATCGCTCTCTGACACTCTCAGACACTCTCTGACACTCTCTGACACTCTCTATCACTCTCTATCACTCTCTGACACTCTCTGACACTCTCTGACACTCTCTGACACTCTCTATCACTCTCTGACACTCTCTGACACTCTCTGACACTCTCTATCACTCTCTATCACTCTCTGACACTCTGAGACACTCTCTGACACTCTCTGAAACTCTCTATCGCTCTATATCACTCTCTGACATTCTCTGACACTCTCTGACACTCTCTATCACTCTCTGACACTCTCTATCTCTCTCTGACACTCTCAGACACTCTCTGACACTCTCTATCACTCTTTATCACTCTCTGACACTCTCTGACACTCTCTGACACTCTCTATCACTCTCTGACACTCTCAGACAGTCTCTGACACTCTCTGACACTCCCTAACTCTCTATCACTCTCTATCACTCTCTGACACTCTCTGACACTCTCTGACACTCTCTGACACTCTCTATCACTCTCTGACACTCTCTGACACTCTGAGACACTCTCTGACACTCTCTGAAACTCTCTATCGCTCTATATCACTCTCTGACACTCTCTGACACTCTCTATCACTCTCTGACACTCTCTATCTCTCTCGGACACTCTCAGACACTCCCTGACAGTCTCTATCACTCTCTGACACTCTCAGAGACTGTCTGACACTCTCTGACACTCTCTGACACTCTCTATCACCCTCTATCACTCTCTGACACTCTCAGACACTCTCTGACACTCTCTGAAACTCTCTATCGCTCTATATCACTCTCTGACACTCTCTGACACTCTCTGACACTCTCTGAAACTCTCTATCACTCTCTGACACTCTCTATCACTCTCTATCACTCTCTGACACTCTCAGACACTCTCTGACACTCTCTGACACTCTCTGACACTCTCTATCACTCTATATCACTCTCTGACACTCTCTTTCACTCTCTATCGTTCTCTGACACTCTCAGACACTCACTATCACTATCTGACACTCTCTGACACTCTCTGACACTCTCTATCACTCTCTATCACTCTCTGACACTCTCTGACACTCTCTGACACTCTCTTTCACTCTCTATCGCTCTCTGACACTCTCAGACACTCTCTGACACTCTCTGACACTCTCTATCACTCTCTATCACTCTCTGACATTCTCTGACACTCTCTGACACTCTCTATCACTCTCTATCACTCTCTGACACTCTCTGACACTCACTGACACTCTCTTTCAATCTCTATCGCTCTCTGACACTCTCAGAAACTCTCTGACACTCTCTGACACTCTCTATCACTCTCTATCACTCTCTGACACTCTCTGACACTCTCTGACACTCTCTGACACTCTCTATCACTCTCTGACACTCTCTGACACTCTCTGACACTCTCTATCACTCTCTATCACTCTCTGACACTCTGAGACACTCTCTGACACTCTCTGAAACTCTCTATCGCTCTATATCACTCTCTGACATTCTCTGACACTCTCTGACACTCTCTATCACTCTCTGACACTCTCTATCTCTCTCTGACACTCTCAGACACTCCCTGACACTCTCTATCACTCTCTACTACTCTCTGACACTCTCTGACACTCTCTATCACTCTCTGACACTCTCAGACACTCTCTGACACTCTCTGACACTCTCTGACAATCTCTATCACTCTCTATCACTCTCTGACACTCTCTGACACTCTCTGACACTCTCTATCACTCTATATCACTCTCTGACACTCTCAGACACTCTCTGGCACTCTCTGACACTCTCTGACACTCTCTGACACTCTCTGAAACTCTCTATCACTCTCTATCACTCTCTATCACTCTCTATCACTCTCTATCACTCTCTATCACTCTCTGGCACTCTCTGACACTCTCTGACACTCTCTGACACTCTCTGAAACTCTCTATCACTCTCTATCACTCTCTATCACTCTCTGACAATCTCTGACACTCTCTATCACTCTCAGACACTCACTATCACTCTCTGACACTCTCTGACACTCTCTGACACTCTCCATCACTCTCTGACACTCTTAGACACTCTCTGACACTCTCTGAAACTCTCTATCACTCTCTGACACTCTCTGACACTCTCTGACACTCTCTGACACTCTCTATCACTCTTTGACACTCTATCACTCTCAGACATTCTCTGACACTCTCTGAAACTCTCTATCACTCTCTATCACTCTCTGCCACTCTCTGACACTCTCTATCACTCTCTGACACTCTCTGACACTCTCTATCACTCTTTATCACTCTCTGACACTCTCTGACACTCTCTGACACTCTCTATCACTCTCTGACACTCTCAGACAGTCTCTGACACTCTCTGACACTCCCTAACTCTCTATCACTCTCTATCACTCTCTGACACTCTCTGACACTCTCTGACACTCTCTATCACTCTCTGACACTCTCTGACACTCTGAGACACTCTCTGACACTCTCTGAAACTCTCTATCGCTCTATATCACTCTCTGACACTCTCTGACTCTCTCTATCACTCTCTGACACTCTCTATCTCTCTCGGACACTCTCAGACACTCCCTGACACTCTCTATCACTCTCTGACACTCTCAGAGACTGTCTGACACTCTCTGACACTCTCTGACACTCTCTATCACCCTCTATCACTCTCTGACACTCTCAGACACTCTCTGACACTCTCTGAAACTCTCTATCGCTCTATATCACTCTCTGACACTCTCTGACACTCTCTGACACTCTCTGACACTCTCTATCACTCTCTGACACTCTCTATCACTCTCTATCACTCTCTGACACTCTCAGACACTCTCTGACACTCTCTGACACTCTCTGACACTCTCTATCACTCTATATCACTCTCTGACACTCTCTGACACTCTCTGACACTCTCTGACACTCTCTATTACTCTCTATCACTCTCTGACACTCTCAGACACTCTCTGACACTCTCTGAAACTCTCTATCACTCTCTGACACTCTCTGACACTCTCTGACACTCTCTATCACTCTTTGACACTCTCTATCACTCTCTGACATTCTCTGACACTCTCTGAATCTCTCTATCACTCTCTATCACTCTCTGCCACTCTCTGACACTCTCTATCACTCTCTGACACTCTCAGACACTCTCTGACACTCTCTGACACTCTCTGACACTCTCTATCACTCTCTATCACTCTCTGACACTCTCTGACACTCTCAGACACTCTCTGACACTCTCTATCACTCTCTGACACACTCAGACACTCTCTGACACTCTCTGACACTCCCTATCTCTCTATCACTCTCTATCACTCTCTGACACTCTCTGACACTCTCTGACACTCTCTATCACTCTCTGACACTCTCAGACACTGTCTGACACTCTCTGACACTCTCTGACACTCTCTGACACTCTCTATCACTCTCTATCACTCTCTGACACTCTCAGACACTCTCTGACACTCTCTGAAACTCTCTATCGATCTGTATCACTCTCTGACACTCTCTGACACTCTCTGACACTCTCTGACACTCTCTATCACTCTCTGACACTCTCTGACACTCTCTGACAGTCTCTATAACTCTCTGACACTCTCTGACACTCTCTGACACTCTCAGACACTGTCTGACACTCACTGACACTCTCTGACACTCTCTGACACTCTCTATCACTCTGTATCCCTCTCTGACACTCTCTGACACTCTCTATCACTCTCTATCACTCTCTATCACTCTCTGACACTCTCTGACACTCTCTGACACTCTCTATCACTCTCTGACACTCTCAGGCACTCTATGATACTCTCTGAAACTCTCTATCGCTCTATATCACTCTCTGACACTCTCTGACACTCTCTGACACTCTCTGACACTCTCTATCACTCTCTATCACTCTCTGACACTCTCAGACACTCTCTGACACTCTCTGACACTCTCTATCACTCTATATCACTCTCTGACACTCTCAGACACTCTCTGACACTCTCTGACATTCTCTGACACTCTCTATCACTCTCTATCACTCTCTGACACTCTCTGACACTCTCTGACACTCTCTATCACTCTCTATCACTCTCTGACACTCTCAGACAATCTCTGACACTCTCTGAAACTCTCTGACACTCTCAGACACTGTCTGACACTCTCTGACACTCTCTATCACTCTCTATCACTCTCTGACACTCTCAGACACTCTCTGACACTCTCTGAAACTCTCTATCGCTCTATATCACTCTCTGACACTCTCTGACACTCTCTGACACTCTCTATCACTCTCTGACACTCTCTATCACTCTCTGACACTCTCAGACACTCTCTGACACTCTCTGACACTGTCTGACACTCTCTATCACTCTATATCACTCTCTGACACTCTCTGACACTCTCAGACACTCTCTGACACTCTCTGAAACTCTCTATCGTTCTATATCACTCTCTGACACTCTCTGACACTCTCTATCACTCTCTGACACTCTCTATCACTCTCTGACACTCTCTGACACTCTCAGACACTCTCTGACACTCTCTGACACTCTCTATCACTCTCTATCACTCTCTGACACTCTCAGACACTCTCTGAAATTCTCTGAAACTCTCTATCACTCTCTATCACTCTCTCACAGTCTCTGACACTCTCTGACACTCTCTGACACTCTCTTTCACTCTCTATCGCTCTCTGACACTCTCTGACACTCTCTGACACTCTCTATCACTCTCTATCACTCTCTGACACTCTCTGACACTCTCTGACACTCTCTATCACTCTATATCACTCTCTGACACTCTCAGACACTCACTATCACTATCTGACACTCTCTGACACTCTCTGACACTCTCTATCACTCTCTATCACTCTCTGACACTCTCTGACACTCTCTGACACTCTCTTTCACTCTCTATCACTCTCTGACACTCTCAGACACTCACTATCACTATCTGACACTCTCTGACACTCTCTGACACTCTCTATCACTCTCTATCACTCTCTGACACTCTCTGACACTCTCTGACACTCTCTGACACTCTCTTTCACTCTCTATCGCTCTCTGACACTCTCAGACACTCTCTGACACTCTCTGACACTCTCTATCACTCTCTATCACTCTCTGACATTCTCTGACACTCTCTGACACTCTCTATCACTCTCTATCACTCTCTGACACTCTCTGACACTCACTGACACTCTCTTTCAATCTCTATCGCTCTCTGACACTCTCAGACACTCTCTGACACTCTCTGACACTCTCTATCACTCTCTATCACTCTCTGACACTCTCTGACACTCTCTGACACTCTCTGACACTCTCTGACACTCTCTTTCACTCTCTATCGCTCTCTGACACTCTCAGACACTCTCTGACACTCTCTGACACTCTCTATCACTCTCTATCACTCTCTGACATTCTCTGACACTCTCTGACACTCTCTATCACTCTCTATCACTCTCTGACACTCTCTGACACTCACTGACACTCTCTTTCAATCTCTATCGCTCTCTGACACTCTCAGACACTCTCTGACACTCTCTGACACTCTCTATCACTCTCTATCACTCTCTGACACTCTCTGACACTCTCTGACACTCTCTGACACTCTCTATCACTCTCTATCACTCTCTGACACTCTCAGACACTCTCTGACACTCTCTGACACTCTCTATCACTCTCTATCACTCTCTGACACTCTGAGACACTCTCTGACACTCTCTGAAACTCTCTATCGCTCTATATCACTCTCTGACATTCTCTGACACTCTCTGACACTCTCTGACACTCTCTATCACTCTCTGACACTCTCTGACACTCTCTATCACTCTATATCACTCTCTGACACTCTCAGACACTCACTATCACTATCTGACACTCTCTGACACTCTCTGACACTCTCTATCACTCTCTATCACTCTCTGACACTCTCTGACACTCTCTGACACTCTCTTTCACTCTCTATCGCTCTCTGACACTCTCAGACACTCTCTGACACTCTCTGACACTCTCTATCACTCTCTATCACTCTCTGAAATTCTCTGACACTCTCTGACACTCTCTATCACTCTCTATCACTCTCTGACACTCTCTGACACTCACTGACACTCTCTTTCAATCTCTATCGCTCTCTGACACTCTCAGACACTCTCTGACACTCTCTGACACTCTCTATCACTCTCTATCACTCTCTGACACTCTCTGACACTCTCTGACACTCTCTGACACTCTCTATCACTCTCTATCACTCTCTGACACTCTCAGACACTCTCTGACACTCTCTGACACTCTCTATCACTCTCTATCACTCTCTGACACTCTCTGACACTCTCTGACACTGTCTGACACTCTCTATCACTCTATATCACTCTCTGACACTCTCTGACACTCTCAGACACTCTCTGACACTCTCTGAAACTCTCTATCGTTCTATATCACTCTCTGACACTCTCTGACACTCTCTATCACTCTCTGACACTCTCTATCACTCTCTGACACTCTCTGACACTCTCAGACACTCTCAGACACTCTCTGACACTCTCTGACACTCTCTATCACTCTCTATCACTCTCTGACACTCTCAGACACTCTCTGAAATTCTCTGAAACTCTCTATCACTCTCTATCACTCTCTCACAGTCTCTGACACTCTCTGACACTCTCTGACACTCTCTTTCACTCTCTATCGCTCTCTGACACTCTCTGACACTCTCTGACACTCTCTATCACTCCCTATCACTCTCTGACACTCTCTGACACTCTCTGACACTCTCTGACACTCTCTATCACTCTATATCACTCTCTGACACTCTCAGACACTCACTATCACTATCTGACACTCTCTGACACTCTCTGACACTCTCTATCACTCTCTATCACTCTCTGACACTCTCTGACACTCTCTGACACTCTCTTTCACTCTCTATCGCTCTCTGACACTCTCAGACACTCACTATCACTATCTGACACTCTCTGACACTCTCTGACACTCTCTATCACTCTCTATCACTCTCTGACACTCTCTGACACTCTCTGACACTCTCTTTCACTCTCTATCGCTCTCTGACACTCTCAGACACTCTCTGACACTCTCTGACACTCTCTATCACTCTCTATCACTCTCTGACATTCTCTGACACTCTCTGACACTCTCTATCACTCTCTATCACTCTCTGACACTCTCTGACACTCACTGACACTCTCTTTCAATCTCTATCGCTCTCTGACACTCTCAGACACTCTCTGACACTCTCTGACACTCTCTATCACTCTCTATCACTCTCTGACACTCTCTGACACTCTCTGACACTCTCTGACACTCTCTATCACTCTCTATCACTCTCTGACACTCTCAGACACTCTCTGACACTCTCTGACAGTCTCTATCACTCTCTATCACTCTCTGACACTCTGAGACACTCTCTGACACTCTCTGAAACTCTCTATCGCTCTATATCACTCTCTGACATTCTCTGACACT
This sequence comes from Heterodontus francisci, assembly GCF_036365525.1. Taxonomy (NCBI): domain Eukaryota; kingdom Metazoa; phylum Chordata; class Chondrichthyes; order Heterodontiformes; family Heterodontidae; genus Heterodontus; species Heterodontus francisci. The sequence goes on from NC_090414.1 coordinate 3,142,416, forward strand.
CTCTGACACTCTCTGACACTCTCTATCACTCTCTGACACTCTCTGACACTCTCTATCACTCTATATCACTCTCTGACACTCTCAGACACTCACTATCACTATCTGACACTCTCTGACACTCTCTGACACTCTCTATCACTCTCTATCACTCTCTGACACTCTCTGACACTCTCTGACACTCTCTTTCACTCTCTATCGCTCTCTGACACTCTCAGACACTCACTATCACTATCTGACACTCTCTGACACTCTCTGACACTCTCTATCACTCTCTATCACTCTCTGACACTCTCTGACACTCTCTTTCACTCTCTATCGCTCTCTGACACTCTCAGACACTCTCTGACACTCTCTGACACTCTCTATCACTCTCTATCACTCTCTGACATTCTCTGACACTCTCTGACACTCTCTATCACTCTCTATCACTCTCTATCACTCTCTGACACTCTCTGACACTCACTGACACTCTCTTTCAATCTCTGACACTCTCTGACACTCTCTGACACTCTCTATCACTCTCTATCACTCTCTGACACTCTCTGACACTCTCTGACACTCTCTGACACTCTCTGACACTCTCTATCACTCTCTATCACTCTCTGACACTCTCAGACACTCTCTGACACTCTCTGACACTCTCTATCACTCTCTATCACTCTCTGACACTCTGAGACACTCTCTGACACTCTCTGACACTCTCTATCACTCTCTATCACTCTCTGACACTCTGAGACACTCTCTGACACTCTCTGAAACTCTCTATCGCTCTATATCACTCTCTGACATTCTCTGACACTCTCTGACACTCTCTGACACTCTCTATCACTCTCTATCACTCTCTGACACTCTCAGACACTCTCTGACACTCTCTGACACTCTCTATCACTCTATATCACTCTCTGACACTCTCAGACACTCACTATCACTATCTGACACTCTCTGACACTCTCTGACACTCTCTATCACTCTATATCACTCTCTGACACTCTCAGACACTCACTATCACTATCTGACACTCTCTGACACTCTCTGACACTCTCTATCACTCTCTGACACTCTCAGACACTCACTATCACTATCTGACACTCTCTGACACTCTCTGACACTCTCTATCACTCTCTATCACTCTCTGACACTCTCTGACACTCTCTGACACTCTCTTTCACTCTCTATCGCTCTCTGACACTCTCAGACACTCACTATCACTATCTGACACTCTCTGACACTCTCTGACACTCTCTATCACTCTCTATCACTCTCTGACACTCTCTGACACTCTCTGACACTCTCTTTCACTCTCTATCGCTCTCTGACACTCTCAGACACTCTCTGACACTCTCTATCACTCTCTATCACTCTCTGACATTCTCTGACACTCTCTGACACTCTCTATCACTCTCTATCACTCTCTGACACTCTCTGACACTCACTGACACTCTCTTTCAATCTCTATCGCTCTCTGACACTCTCAGACACTCTCTGACACTCTCTGACACTCTCTATCACTCTCTATCACTCTCTGACACTCTCTGACACTCTCTGACACTCTCTGACACTCTCTATCACTCTCTATCACTCTCTGACACTCTCAGACACTCTCTGACACTCTCTGACACTCTCTATCACTCTCTATCACTCTCTGACACTCTGAGACACTCTCTGACACTCTCTGACACTCTCTATCACTCTCTATCACTCTCTGACACTCTGAGACACTCTCTGACACTCTCTGAAACTCTCTATCGCTCTATATCACTCTCTGACATTCTCTGACACTCTCTGACACTCTCTGACACTCTCTATCACTCTCTATCACTCTCTGACACTCTCAGACACTCTCTGACACTCTCTGACACTCTCTATCACTCTCTATCACTCTCTGACACTCTCTGACACTCTCTGACAGTCTCTATAACTCTCTGACACTCTCTGACACTCTCAGACACTGTCTGACACTCACTGACACTCTCTGACACTCTCTGACACTCTCTATCACTCTGTATCCCTCTCTGACACTCTCTGACACTCTCTGAAAGTCTCTATCACTCTCTATCACTCTCTGACACTCTCTGACACTCTCTGACACTCTCTATCACTCTCTGACACTCTCAGACACTCTATGACACTCTCTGAAACTCTCTATCGCTCTATATCACTCTCTGACACTCTCTGACACTCTCTGACACTCTCTGACACTCTCTATCACTCTCTATCACTCTCTGACACTCTCAGACACTCTCTGACACTCTCTATCACTCTATATCACTCTCTGACACTCTCAGACACTCTCTGACACTCTCTGACATTCTCTGACACTCTCTATCACTCTCTATCACTCTCTGACACTCTCTGACACTCTCTGACACTCTCTATCACTCTCTATCACTCTCTGACACTCAGACAATCTCTGACACTCTCTGAAACTCTCTGACACTCTCAGACACTGTCTGACACTCTCTGACACTCTCTATCACTCTCTATCACTCTCTGACACTCTCAGACACTCTCTGACACTCTCTGAAACTCTCTATCGCTCTATATCACTCTCTGACACTCTCTGACACTCTCTGACACTCTCTATCACTCTCTGACACTCTCTATCACTCTCTGACACTCTCAGACACTCTCTGACACTCTCTGACACTGTCTGACACTCTCTATCACTCTATATCACTCTCTGACACTCTCTGACACTCTCAGACACTCTCTGACACTCTCTGAAACTCTCTATCGTTCTATATCACTCTCTGACACTCTCTGACACTCTCTGACACTCTCTATCACTCTCTGACACTCTCTATCACTCTCTGACACTCTCTGACACTCTCAGACACTCTCTGACACTCTCTGACACTCTCTATCACTCTCTATCACTCTCTGACACTCTCAGACACTCTCTGAAATTCTCTGAAACTCTCTATCACTCTCTATCACTCTCTCACAGTCTCTGACACTCTCTGACACTCTCTTTCACTCTCTATCGCTCTCTGACACTCTCTGACACTCTCTGACACTCTCTATCGCTCTCTATCACTCTCTGACACTCTCTGACACTCTCTGACACTCTCTGACACTCTCTATCACTCTATATCACTCTCTGACACTCTCAGACACTCACTATCACTATCTGACACTCTCTGACACTCTCTGACACTCTCTATCACTCTCTATCACTCTCTGACACTCTCTGACACTCTCTGACACTCTCTTTCACTCTCTATCGCTCTCTGACACTCTCAGACACTCACTATCACTATCTGACACTCTCTGACACTCTCTGACACTCTCTATCACTCTCTATCACTCTCTGACACTCTCTGACACTCTCTGACACTCTATTTCACTCTCTATCGCTCTCTGACACTCTCAGACACTCTCTGACACTCTCTGACACTCTCTATCACTCTCTATCACTCTCTGACATTCTCTGACACTCTCTGACACTCTCTATCACTCTCTATCACTCTCTGACACTCTCTGACACTCACTGACACTCTCTTTCAATCTCTATCGCTCTCTGACACTCTCAGACACTCTCTGACACTCTCTGACACTCTCTATCACTCTCTATCACTCTCTGACACTCTCTGACACTCTCTGACACTCTCTGACACTCTCTATCACTCTCTATCACTCTCTGACACTCTCAGACACTCTCTGACACTCTCTGACACTCTCTATCACTCTCTATCACTCTCTGACACTCTGAGACACTCTCTGACACTCTCTGAAACTCTCTATCGCTCTATATCACTCTCTGACATTCTCTGACACTCTCTGACACTCTCTATCACTCTCTGACACTCTCTATCTCTCTCTGACACTCTCAGACACTCCCTGACACTCTCTATCACTCTCTACAACTCTCTGACACTCTCTGACACTCTCTATCACTCTCTGACACTCTCAGGCACTCTCTGACACTCTCTGACACTCTCTGACAATCTCTATCACTCTCTATCACTCTCTGACACTCTCAGACACTCTCTGACACTCTCTATCACTCTATATCACTCTCTGACACTCTCAGACACTCTCTGGCACTCTCTGACACTCTCTATCACTCTCTGACACTCTCTGACACTCTCTGACACTCTCTGAAACTCTCTATCACTCTCTATCACTCTCTATCACTCTCTGACACTCTCTGACACTCTCTATCACTCTCAGACACTCACTATCACTCTCTGACACTCTCTGACACTCTCTGACACTCTCCATCACTCTCTGACACTCTTAGACACTCTCTGACACTCTCTGAAACTCTCTATCACTCTCTGACACTGTCTGACACTCTCTACCACTCTTTGACACTCTATCACTCTCAGACATTCTCTGACACTCTCTGAAACTCTCTATCACTCTCTATCACTCTCTGCCACTCTCTGACACTCTCTATCACTCTCTGACACTCTCTGACACTCTCTATCACTCTTTATCACTCTCTGACACTCTCTGACACTCTCTGACACTCTCTATCACTCTCTGACACTCTCAGACAGTCTCTGACACTCTCTGACACTCCCTAACTCTCTATCACTCTCTATCACTCTCTGACACTCTCTGACACTCTCTGACACTCTCTATCACTCTCTGAAACTCTCTGACACTCTGAGACACTCTCTGACACTCTCTGAAACTCTCTATCGCTCTATATCACTCTCTGACACTCTCTGACTCTCTCTATCACTCTCTGACACTCTCTATCTCTCTCGGACACTCTCAGACACTCCCTGACACTCTCTATCACTCTCTACAACTCTCTGACACTCTCTGACACTCTCTGACACTCTCTTTCACCCTCTATCACTCTCTGACACTCTCAGACACTCTCTGCCACTCTCTGACACTCTCTGACAATCTCTATCACTCTCTATCACTCTGTGACACTCTCTGTCACTCTCTGACACTCTCTATCACTCTATATCACTCTCTGACACTCTCAGACACTCTCTGACATTCTCTGACACTCTCTGACACTCTCTATCACTCTCTGACACTCTCTGACACTCTCTGACACTCTCTGAAACTCTCTATCACTCTCTATCACTCTCTGACACTCTCTGACACTCTCTGACTCTCTCTATCACTCTCAGACACTCACTATCACTCTCTGAAACTCTCTGACACTCTCTGACACTCTCCATCACTCTCTATCACTCTCTGACACTCTCAGACACTCTCTGACACTCTCTGAAACTCTCTATCACTCTCTGACACTCTCTGACACTCTGACACTCTCTGACACTCTCTATCACTCTTTGACACTCTCGATCACTCTCTGACATTCTCTGACACTCTCTGAAACTCTCTATCACTCTCTATCACTCTCTGCCACTCTCTGACACTCTCTATCACTCTCTGACACTCTCAGACACTCTCTGACAGTCTCTGACACTCTCTGACACTCTCTATCACTCTCTGACACTCTCTGACACTCTCTGACACTCTCTATCACTCTCTGACACTCTCAGACACTCTCTGACACTCTCTGACACTCCCTATCTCTCTATCACTCTCTATCACTCTCTGACACTCGCTGACACTCGCTGACACTCTCTATCACTCTCTGACACTCTCAGACACAGTCTGACACTCTCTGACACATCTCTGACACTCTCTGACACTCTCTATCACTCTCTATCACTCTCTGACACTCTCAGACACTCTCAGACACTCGCTGACACTCTCTATCACTCTCTGACACTCTCAGACACAGTCTGACACTCTCTGACACAGCTCTGACACTCTCTGACACTCTCTACCACTCTCTATCACTCTCTGACACTCTCTGACACTCTCTGACACTCTCTGACACTCTCGACACTCTCTGACACTCTCTGACACTCTCTATCACTCTCTGACACTCTCTGACACTCTCTGACACTCTCTATCACTCTCTGACACTCTCTGACACTCTCTGACACTCTCAGACACTGTCTGACACTCTCAGACACTGTCTGACACTCTCTGACACTCTCTATCACTCTCTATCACTCTCTGACACTCTCTGACACTCTCTATCACTCTCTGACACTCTCAGACACTGTCTGACACTCTCTGACACTCTCTATCACTCTCTATCACTCTCTGACACTCTGAGACACTCTCTGAAACTCTCTATCGCTCTATATCACTCTCTGACACTCTCTATCACTCTCTGACACTCTCTGACACTCTCTGACACTCTCTATCACTCTCTGACACTCTCAGACACTGTCTGACACTCTCTGACACTCTCTATCACTCTCTATCACTCTCTGACACTCTCAGACACTCTCTGAAACTCTCTATCGCTCTATATCACTCTCTGACACTCTCTATCACTCTCTGACACTCTCAGACACTCTCTGACACTCTCTGACACTCTCTATCACTCTCTATCACTCTCTGACACTCTCTGACACTCTCTGACGCTCTCTATCACTCTCTGACACTCTCAGACACTGTCTGACACTCTCTGACACTCTCTATCACTCTCTATCACTCTCTGACACTCTCTGACACTCTCTGAAACTCTCTATCGCTCTATATCACTCTCTGACACTCTCTATCACTCTATATCACTCTCTGACACTCTCTGACACTCTCCATCACTCTCTATCACTCTCTGACACTCTCAGACACTCTCTGACACTCTCTGAAACTCTCCATCACTCTCTATCACTGTCTGACACTCTCTGACACTCTCTGACACTCTCTGACAATCTCTATCACTCTCTATCACTCTCTGACACTCTCTGACACTCTCTGACACTCTCTATCACTCTATATCACTCTATATCACTCTCAGACACTCTCTGACACTCTCTGAAACTCTCTATCAATCTCTATCACTCTCTGACACTCTCTGACACTCTCTGACACTCTCTGACACTCTCTTTCACTCTCTATCGCTCTCTGACACTCTCTGACACTCTCTGAAACTCTCTATCACTCTCTATCACTGTCTGACACTCTCTGACACTCTCTGACACTCTCTGACAATCTCTATCACTCTCTATCACTCTCTGACACTCTCTGACACTCTCTGACACTCTCTGACACTCTCTATCACACTATATCACTCTGTGACACTCTCAGACACTCTCTGACACTCTCTGAAACTCTCTATCACTCTCTGACACTCTCTGACACTCTGACACTCTCTGACACTCTCTATCACTCTTTGACACTCTCTATCACTCTCTGGCATTCTCTGACACTCTCTGAAACTCTCTATCACTCTCCAAAACTCTCTGCAACTATCTGACACACTCAATCACTCTCTGACACTCTCAGACACCCTCTGACACTCGCTGACACTCTCTGACACTCTCTATCACTCTCTGACACTCTCTGACACTCTCTATCACTCTCTGACACTCTCAGACACAGTCTGACACTCTCTGACACTCCCTATCTCTCTATCACTCTCTATCACTCTCTGAAACTCTCTGACACTCGCTGACACTCTCTATCACTCTCTGACACTCTCAGACACAGTCTGACACTCTCTGACAGATCTCTGACACTCTCTGACACTCTCTATCACTCTCTATCACTCTCTGACACTCTCAGACACTCTCAGACACTCGCTGACACTCTCTATCACTCTCTGACACTCTCAGACACAGTCTGACACTCTCTGACACAGCTCTGACACTCTCTGACACTCTCTACCTCTCTCTATCACTCTCTGACACTCTCTGACACTCTCTGACACTCTCTATCACTCTCGACACTCTCGACACTCTCTGACACTCTCTATCACTCTCTGACACTCTCTGACACTCTTTGACACTCTCTATCACTCTCTGACACTCTCTGACACTCTCTGACACTCTCAGACACTGTCTGACACTCTCTGACACTCTCTATCACTCTCTATCACTCTCTGACACTCTCTGACACTCTCTGACACTCTCTATCACTCTCTGACACTCTCAGACACTGTGTGACACTCTCTGACACTCTCTGACACTCTCTATCACTCTCTATCACTCTCTGACACTCTCAGACACTCTCTGACACTCTCTGAAACTCTCTATCGCTCTATATCACTCTCTGACACTCTCTAACAATCTCTGACACTCTCTATCACTCTCTATCACTCTCTGACACTCTCTATCACTCTCTGACACTCTCAGACACTCTCAGACACTCTCTGACACTCTCTGACACTCTCTATATCTCTATATCACTCTCTGACACTCTCTGACACTCTCTGACACTCTCTATCACTCTCTGACACTCTCAGACACTCTCTGACACTCTCTGAAACTCTCTATCACTCTCTATCACTGTCTGACACTCTCTGACACTCTCTGACACTCTCTGACAATCTCTATCACTCTCTATCACTCTCTGACACTCTCTGACACTCTCTGACACTCTCTATCACTCTATATCACTCTATATCACTCTCTGACACTCTCAGACACTCTCTGACACTCTCTGAAACTCTCTATCAATCTCTATCACTCTCTGACACTCTCTGACACTCTCTGACACTCTCTTTCACTCTCTATCGCTCTCTGACACTCTCTGACACTCTCTGAAACTCTCTATCACTCTCTATCACTTTCTGACACTCTCTGACACTCTCTGACAATCTCTATCACTCTCTATCACTCTCTGACACTCTCTGACACTCTCTGACACTCTCTATCACTCTATATCACTCTCTGACACTCTCAGTCACTCTCTGACACTCTCTGACACTCTATATCACTCTCTATCACTCTCTGACACTCTCTGACACTCTCTGACAATCTCTATCACTCTCTATCACTCTCTGACACTCTCTGACACTCTCTGACACCCTCTATCACTCTATATCACTCTCTGACACTCTCAGACACTCTCTGACACTCTCTGACACTCTCTGACACTCTCTGACACTCTCTGACACTCTATATCACTCTCTGACACTCTCAGACACTCACTATCACTATCTGACACTCTCTGACACTCTCTGACACTCTCAGACACTCACTATCACTATCTGACACTCTCTGACACTCTCTGACACTCTCTATCACTCTCTATCACTCTCTGACACTCTCTGACACTCTCTGACAATCTCTGACACTCTCTTTCACTCTCTATCGCTCTCTGACACTCTCAGACACTCTCTGACACTCTCTGACACTCTCTATCACTCTCTGACACTCTCTGACACTCTCAGACACGCTCAGACACTCTCTGACACTCTCTGAAACTCTCTATCGCTCTATATCACTCTCTGACACTCTCTATCAATCTCTATCACTCTCTGACACTCTCTGACACTCTCTATCACTCTCTATCACTCTCTGACACTCTCAGACACTCTCTGACACTCTCAGACACTCTCTGACACTCTCTGACACTCTCTGACACTCTCTATCACTCTCTATCACTCTCTGACACTCTCAGACACTCTCTCACACTCTCTGAAACTCTCTATCACTCTCTATCACTGTCTGACACTCTCTGACACTCTCTGACACTCTCGGACACTCTCTATCACTCTCTATCACTCTCTGACACTCTCAGACACTCTCTCACACTCTCTGAAACTCTCTATCACTCTCTATCACTGTCTGACACTCTCTGACACTCTCTGACACTCTCTGACACTCTCTATCACTCTATATCACTCTCTGACACTCTCAGACACTCACTATCACTATCTGACACTCTCTGACACTCTCTGACACTCTCTATCACTCTCTATCACTCTCTGACACCCTCTGACACTCTCTGACAATCTCTGACACTCTCTTTCACTCTCTATCGCTCTCTGACACTCTCAGACACTCTCTGACACTCTCTGACACTCTCTATCACTCTCTGACACTCTCTGACACTCTCAGACACGCTCAGACACTCTCTGACACTCTCTGAAACTCTCTATCGCTCTATATCACTCTCTGACACTCTCTATCAATCTCTATCACTCTCTGACACTCTCTGACACTCTCTATCACTCTCTATCACTCTCTGACACTCTCAGACACTCTCTGACACTCTCAGACACTCTCTGACACTCTCTGACACTCTCTGACACTCTCTGACACTCTCTATCACTCTCTATCACTCTCTGACACTCTCAGACACTCTCTCACACTCTCTGAAACTCTCTATCACTCTCTATCACTGTCTGACACTCTCTGACACTCTCTGACACTCTCGGACACTCTCTATCACTCTCTATCACTCTCTGACACTCTCAGACACTCTCTCACACTCTCTGAAACTCTCTATCACTCTCTATCACTGTCTGACACTCTCTGACACTCTCTGACACTCTCTGACACTCTCTATCACTCTATATCACTCTCTGACACTCTCAGACACTCTCTGAAACTCTCTATCACTCTCTATCACTCTCTGACACTCTCTGACACTCTCTGACACTCTCTATCGCTCTCTGACACTCTCTGACACTCTGTGAAACTCTCTATCACTCTATATCACTCTCTGACACTCTCTGACACACTCTGACACTCTCTGACACTCTCTATCACTCTCTATCGCTCTCTGACACTCTCTGACACTCTCTGAAACTCTCTATCACTCTCTATCACTGTCTGACACTCTCTGACACTCTCTGACACTCTCTGACAATCTCTATCACTCTCTATCACTCTCTGACACTCTCTGACACTCTCTATCACTCTATATCACTCTCTGACACTCTCAGACACTCTCTGACACTCTCTGAAACACTCTATCACTCTCTATCACTCTCTGACACTCTCTGACACTCTCTATCACTCTCTATCACTCTCTGACACTCTCTGACACTCTCTGACACTCTCTATCACTCTCTATCACTCTCTGACACTCTCTGACACTCTCTACCACTCCCTAATACTCTCTGACACTCTCAGACACTCTCTGACACTCTCTGACACTCTCTATCACTCTCTGACACTCTCAGACAATCTCTGACACTCTCTGAAACTCTCTATCACTCTCTATCACTCTCTGACACTCTCTGACACTCTCTGACACTCTCTATCACTCTCTGACACTCTCAGACACTGTCTGACACTCTCTGACACTCTCTGACACTCTCTATCACTCTCTATCACTCTCTGACACTCTCAGACACTCTCTGACAGTCTCTGAAACTCTATATCGCTCTATATCACTCTCTGACACTCTCTGACACTCTCTGACACTCGTTGATACTCTCTATCACTCTCTGACACTCTCTATCACTCTCTGACACTCTCAGACACTCTCTGACACTCTCTGACACTCTCTATCACTCTATATCACTCTCTGACACTCTCTGACACTCTCAGACACTCTCTGACACTCTCTGAAACTCTCTATCGCTCTATATCACTCTCTGAAACTCTCTGACACTCTCTGACACTCTCTATCACTCTCTGACACTCTCTCTCACTCTCTGACACTCTCTATCACTCTCTATCACTCTCTGACACTCTCAGACACTCTCTGACACTCTCTGACACTCTCTGACCTCTCTTTCACTCTCTATCACTCTCTGACACTCTCTGACACTCTCTGACACTCTCTATCACTCTATATCACTCTCTGACACTCTCAGACACTCACTATCACTATCTGACACTCTCTGACACTCTCTATCACTCTCTATCACTCTCTGACACTCTCTGACTCTCTCTGACAATCTCTATCACTCTCTATCACTCTCTGACACTCTCTGACACTCTCTGACACTCTCTATCACTCTATATCACTCTCTGACACTCTCTGACACTCTCAGACACTCTCTGACACTCTCTGACACTCTCAGACACTCTCTGACACTCTCTATCACTCTATATCACTCTCTGACACTCTCTGACACTCTCTGACACTCTCTATCACTCTCTATCACTCTATATCACTCTCTGACACTCTCTGACACTCTCTGACACTCTCTTTCACTCTCTATCGCTCTCTGACACTCTCAGACACTCTCTGACACTCTCTATCACTCTCTATTACTCTCTGACACTCTCTGACACTCTCTGACAATCTCTATCACTCTCTATCACTCTCTGACACTCTCTGACACTCTCTGACACTCTCTATCACTCTATATCACTCTCTGACTCTCTCTGACACTCTCTGACACTCTCTGACACTCTCTATCACTCTATATCACTCTCTGACACTCTCTGACACTCTCAGACACTCTCTGACACTCTCTGACACTCTCAGACACTCTCTGACACTCTCTATCACTCTATATCAACCTCTGACACTCTCTGACACTCTCTGACACTCTCTGACACTCTCTATCACTCTCTATCACTCTATATCACTCTCTGACACTCTCTGACACTCTCTGACACTCTCTGACACTCTCTTTCACTCTCTATCGCTCTCTGACACTCTCAGACACTCTCTGACACTCTCTATCACTCTCTATTACTCTCTGACACTCTCTGACACTCTCTGACAATCTCTATCACTCTCTATCACTCTCTGACACTCTCTGACACTCTCTGACACTCTATATCACTCTCTGACTCTCTCTGACACTCTCTGACACTCTCTGACACTCTCTATCACTCTATATCACTCTCTGACACTCTCAGACACTCTCTGACACTCTCTGACACTCTCTGACACTCTCTATCACTCTATATCACTCTATATCACTCTCTGACACTCTCAGACACTCTCTGACACTCTCTGAAACTCTCTATCACTCTCTATCACTCTCTGACACTCTCTGACACTCTCTTTCACTCTCTATCACTCTCTGACACTCTCTGACACTCTCTGAAACTCTCTATCACTCTCTATCACTGTCTGACACTCTCTGACACTCTCTGACACTCTCAGACACTCTCTGACACTCTCTGACACTCTCTATCACTCTATATCACTCTCTGACACTCTCTGACACTCTCAGACACTCTCTGACACTCTCTGAAACTCTCTATCGCTCTATATCACTCTCTGACACTCTCTGACACTCTCTGACACTCTCTATCACTCTCTGACACTCTCTATCACTCTCTGACACTCTCAGACACTCTCAAACACTCTCTGACACTCTCTGACACTCTCTATCACTCTCTATCACTCTCTGACACTCTCAGACACTCTCTGAAACTCTCTGAAACTCTCTATCACTCTCTATCACTCTCTGACACTCTCTGACACTCTCTGACACTCTCTGACACTCTCTTTCACTCTCTATCACTCTCTGACACTCTCTGACACTCTCTGACACTCTCTGACACTCTCTATCACTCTATATCACTCGCTGACACTCTCAGATACTCACTATCACTATCTGCACTCTCTGACACTCTCTGACACTCTCTATCACTCTCTGTCAATCTCTGACACTCTCTGACACTCTCTGACACTCTCTGACACTCTCTTTCACTCTCTATCGCTCTCTGACACTCTCAGACACTCTCTGACACTCTCTGACACTCTCTATCACTCTCTATCACTCTCTGACACTCTCTGACACTCTCTGACACTCTCTATCGCTCTCTATCACTCTCTGGCACTCTCTGACACTCTCTGACACTCTCTGACACTCTCTTTCACTCTCTATCGCTCTCTGACACTCTCAGACACTCTCTGACACTCTCTGACACTCTCTATCACTCTCTGACACTCTCTGACACTCTCTGACACTCTCTTTCACTCTCTATCACTCTCTGACACTCTCTGACACTCTCTGACACTCTCTATCACTCTCTATCACTCTCTGACACTCTCTGACACTCTCTTTCACTCTCTATCACTCTCTGACACTCTCTGACACACTCTATCACTCTCTATCACTCTCTGACACTCTCTGACACTCTCTGATACTCTCTGACACTCTCTATCACTCTCTGACACTCTCTGACACTCTCTGACACTCTCTTTCACTCTCTATCACTCTCTGACACTCTCTGACACTCTCTGACACTCTCTGACACTCTCTATCACTCTCTATCACTCTCTGACACTCTCTGACACTCTCTATCACTCTCTATCACTCTCTAACACTCTCTGACACTCTCTTTCACTCTCTATCACTCTCTGACACTCTCTGACACTCTCTATCACTCTCTATCACTCTCTGACACTCTCTGACACTCTCTGACACTCTCTATCACTCTCTATCACTCTCTATCACTCTCTGACACTCTCTGACACTCTCTATCACTCTCTGACACTCTCTATCACTCTCTATCACTCTCTGACACTCTCTGACACTCTCTTTCACTCTCTGACACTCTCTGACACTCTCTGACACTCTCTATCACTCTCTATCACTCTCTATCACTCTCTGACACTCTCTGACACTCTCTTTCACTCTCTATCACTCTCTGACACTCTCTGACACTCTCTGACACTCTTTATCACTCTCTGACACTCTCTGACACTCTCTATCACTGTCTGACACTCTCTGACACTCTCTGAAACTCTCTGACACTCTCTATCACTCTCTGACACTCTCTGACACTCTCTGACACTCTCTTTCACTCTCTTTCACTCTCTATCACTCTCTGACACTCTCTGACACTCTCTGACACTCTCTATCACTCTCTATCACTCTCTGACACTCTCTGACACTCTCTGACACTCTCTATCACTCTCTATCACTCTCTGACACTCTCTGACACTCTCTGACACTCTCTATCACTGTCTATCACTCTCTGACACTCTCTGACACTCTCTGACACTCTCTATCACTCTCTGACACTCTCTATCACTCTCTGACACTCTCTGACACTCTCTGACACTCTCTTTCACTCTCTATCACTCTCTGACACTCTCTGACACTCTCTGACACTCTCTATCACTCTCTATCACTCTCTGACACTCTCTGACACTCTCTGACACTCTCTATCACTCTCTATCACTCTCTGACACTCTCTGACACTCTATGACACTCTCTGACACTCTCTATCACTCTCTATCACTCTCTGACACTCTCAGACACTCACTATCACTATCTGACACTCTCTGACACTCTCTGACACTCTCTATCACTCTCTATCACTCTCTGACACTCTCCGACACTCTCTGACACTCTCTGACACTCTGTATCACTCTCTGACACTCTCAGACACTCACTATCACTATCTGACACTCTCTGACACTCTCTGACACTCTCTATCACTCTATATCACTCTCTGACACTCTCAGACACTCACTATCACTATCTGACACTCTCTGACACTCTCTGACACTCTCTATCACTCTCTATCACTCTCTGACACTCTCTGACACTCTCTGACAATCTCTGACACTCTCTTTCACTCTCTATCGCTCTCTGACACTCTCAGACACTCTCTGACACTCTCTGACACTCTCTATCACTCTCTGACACTCTCTGACACTCTCAGACACGCTCAGACACTCTCTGACACTCTCTGAAACTCTCTATCGCTCTATATCACTCTCTGACACTCTCTATCAATCTCTATCACTCTCTGACACTCTCTGACACTCTCTATCACTCTCTATCACTCTCTGACACTCTCAGACACTCTCTGACACTCTCAGACACTCTCTGACACTCTCTGACACTCTCTGACACTCTCTGACACTCTCTATCACTCTCTATCACTCTCTGACACTCTCAGACACTCTCTCACACTCTCTGAAACTCTCTATCACTCTCTATCACTGTCTGACACTCTCTGACACTCTCTGACACTCTCGGACACTCTCTATCACTCTCTATCACTCTCTGACACTCTCAGACACTCTCTCACACTCTCTGAAACTCTCTATCACTCTCTATCACTGTCTGACACTCTCTGACACTCTCTGACACTCTCTGACACTCTCTATCACTCTATATCACTCTCTGACACTCTCAGACACTCTCTGAAACTCTCTATCACTCTCTATCACTCTCTGACACTCTCTGACACTCTCTGACACTCTCTATCGCTCTCTGACACTCTCTGACACTCTGTGAAACTCTCTATCACTCTATATCACTCTCTGACACTCTCTGACACACTCTGACACTCTCTGACACTCTCTATCACTCTCTATCGCTCTCTGACACTCTCTGACACTCTCTGAAACTCTCTATCACTCTCTATCACTGTCTGACACTCTCTGACACTCTCTGACACTCTCTGACAATCTCTATCACTCTCTATCACTCTCTGACACTCTCTGACACTCTCTATCACTCTATATCACTCTCTGACACTCTCAGACACTCTCTGACACTCTCTGAAACACTCTATCACTCTCTATCACTCTCTGACACTCTCTGACACTCTCTATCACTCTCTATCACTCTCTGACACTCTCTGACACTCTCTGACACTCTCTATCACTCTCTATCACTCTCTGACACTCTCTGACACTCTCTATCACTCCCTAATACTCTCTGACACTCTCAGACACTCTCTGACACTCTCTGACACTCTCTATCACTCTCTGACACTCTCAGACAATCTCTGACACTCTCTGAAACTCTCTATCACTCTCTATCACTCTCTGACACTCTCTGACACTCTCTGACACTCTCTATCACTCTCTGACACTCTCAGACACTGTCTGACACTCTCTGACACTCTCTGACACTCTCTATCACTCTCTATCACTCTCTATCACTCTCTGACACTCTCTGACACTCTCTGAAACTCTCTATCACTCTCTATCACTCTCTGACACTCTCTGACACTCTCTGACACTCTCTATCACTCTCTGACACTCTCAGACACTGTCTGACACTCTCAGACACTCTCTGACAGTCTCTGAAACTCTATATCGCTCTATATCACTCTCTGACACTCTCTGACACTCTCTGACACTCGTTGATACTCTCTATCACTCTCTGACACTCTCTATCACTCTCTGACACTCTCAGACACTCTCTGACACTCTCTGACACTCTCTATCACTCTATATCACTCTCTGACACTCTCTGACACTCTCAGACACTCTCTGACACTCTCTGAAACTCTCTATCGCTCTATATCACTCTCTGAAACTCTCTGACACTCTCTGACACTCTCTATCACTCTCTGACACTCTCTCTCACTCTCTGACACTCTCTATCACTCTCTATCACTCTCTGACACTCTCAGACACTCTCTGACACTCTCTGACACTCTCTGACCTCTCTTTCACTCTCTATCACTCTCTGACACTCTCTGACACTCTCTGACACTCTCTATCACTCTATATCACTCTCTGACACTCTCAGACACTCACTATCACTATCTGACACTCTCTGACACTCTCTGACACTCTCTATCACTCTATATCACTCTCTGACACTCTCTGACACTCTCTGACAATCTCTATCACTCTCTATCACTCTCTGACACTCTCTGACACTCTCTGACACTCTCTATCACTCTATATCACTCTCTGACACTCTCTGACACTCTCAGACACTCTCTGACACTCTCTGACACTCTCAGACACTCTCTGACACTCTCTATCACTCTATATCACTCTCTGACACTCTCTGACACTCTCTGACACTCTCTGACACTCTCTATCACTCTCTATCACTCTATATCACTCTCTGACACTCTCTGACACTCTCTGACACTCTCTTTCACTCTCTATCGCTCTCTGACACTCTCAGACACTCTCTGACACTCTCTATCACTCTCTATTACTCTCTGACACTCTCTGACACTCTCTGACAATCTCTATCACTCTCTATCACTCTCTGACACTCTCTGACACTCTCTGACACTCTCTATCACTCTATATCACTCTCTGACTCTCTCTGACACTCTCTGACACTCTCTGACACTCTCTATCACTCTATATCACTCTCTGACACTCTCTGACACTCTCAGACACTCTCTGACACTCTCTGACACTCTCAGACACTCTCTGACACTCTCTATCACTCTATATCACTCTCTGACACTCTCTGACACTCTCTGACACTCTCTGACACTCTCTATCACTCTCTATCACTCTATTTCACTCTCTGACACTCTCTGACACTCTCTGACACTCTCTGACACTCTCTTTCACTCTCTATCGCTCTCTGACACTCTCAGACACTCTCTGACACTCTCTATCACTCTCTATTACTCTCTGACACTCTCTGACACTCTCTGACAATCTCTATCACTCTCTATCACTCTCTGACACTCTCTGACACTCTCTGACACTCTATATCACTCTCTGACTCTCTCTGACACTCTCTGACACTCTCTGACACTCTCTATCACTCTATATCACTCTCTGACACTCTCAGACACTCTCTGACACTCTCTGACACTCTCTGACACTCTCTATCACTCTATATCACTCTATATCACTCTCTGACACTCTCAGACACTCTCTGACACTCTCTGAAACTCTCTATCACTCTCTATCACTCTCTGACACTCTCTGACACTCTCTTTCACTCTCTATCACTCTCTGACACTCTCTGACACTCTCTGAAACTCTCTATCACTCTCTATCACTGTCTGACACTCTCTGACACTCTCTGACACTCTCTGACACTCTCAGACACTCTCTGACACTCTCTGACACTCTCTATCACTCTATATCACTCTCTGACACTCTCAGACACTCTCTGACACTCTCTGAAACTCTCTATCGCTCTATATCACTCTCTGACACTCTCTGACACTCTCTGACACTCTCTATGACTCTCTGACACTCTCTATCACTCTCTGACACTCTCAGACACTCTCAAACACTCTCTGACACTCTCTGACACTCTCTATCACTCTCTATCACTCTCTGACACTCTCAGACACTCTCTGAAACTCTCTGAAACTCTCTATCACTCTCTATCACTCTCTGACACTCTCTGACACTCTCTGACACTCTCTGATACTCTCTTTCACTCTCTATCACTCTCTGACACTCTCTGACACTCTCTGACACTCTCTGACACTCTCTATCACTCTATTTCACTCGCTGACACTCTCAGATACTCACTATCACTATCTGCACTCTCTGACACTCTCTGACACTCTCTATCACTCTCTGTCAATCTCTGACACTCTCTGACACTCTCTGACACTCTCTGACACTCTCTTTCACTCTCTATCGCTCTCTGACACTCTCAGACACTCTCTGACACTCTCTGACACTCTCTATCACTCTCTATCACTCTCTGACACTCTCTGACACTCTCTGACACTCTCTATCGCTCTCTATCACTCTCTGGCACTCTCTGACACTCTCTGACACTCTCTGACACTCTCTTTCACTCTCTATCGCTCTCTGACACTCTCAGACACTCTCTGACACTCTCTGACACTCTCTATCACTCTCTGACACTCTCTGACACTCTCTGACACTCTCTTTCACTCTCTATCACTCTCTGACACTCTCTGACACTCTCTGACACTCTCTATCACTCTCTATCACTCTCTGACACTCTCTGACACTCTCTTTCACTCTCTATCACTCTCTGACACTCTCTGACACACTCTATCACTCTCTATCACTCTCTGACACTCTCTGACACTCTCTGATACTCTCTGACACTCTCTATCACTCTCTGACACTCTCTGACACTCTCTGACACTCTCTTTCACTCTCTATCACTCTCTGACACTCTCTGACACTCTCTGACACTCTCTGACACTCTCTATCACTCTCTATCACTCTCTGACACTCTCTGACACTCTCTATCACTCTCTATCACTCTCTAACACTCTCTGACACTCTCTTTCACTCTCTATCACTCTCTGACACTCTCTGACACTCTCTATCACTCTCTATCACTCTCTGACACTCTCTGACACTCTCTGACACTCTCTATCACTCTCTATCACTCTCTATCACTCTCTGACACTCTCTGACACTCTCTTTCACTCTCTATCACTCTCTGACACGCTCTGACACTCTCTGACACTCTCTATCACTCTCTATCACTCTCTATCACTCTCTGACACTCTCTGACACTCTCTATCACTCTCTGACACTCTCTATCACTCTCTATCACTCTCTGACACTCTCTGACACTCTCTTTCACTCTCTGACACTCTCTGACACTCTCTGACACTCTCTATCACTCTCTATCACTCTCTATCACTCTCTGACACTCTCTGACACTCTCTTTCACTCTCTATCACTCTCTGACACTCTCTGACACTCTCTGACACTCTTTATCACTCTCTGACACTCTCTGACACTCTCTATCACTGTCTGACACTCTCTGACACTCTCTGACACTCTCTGACACTCTCTATCACTCTCTGACACTCTCTGACACTCTCTGACACTCTCTTTCACTCTCTTTCTCTCTTTATCACTCTCTGACACTCTCTGACACTCTCTGACACTCTCTATCACTCTCTATCACTCTCTGACACTCTCTGACACTCTCTGACACTCTCTATCACTCTCTATCACTCTCTGACACTCTCTGACACTCTCTGACACTCTCTATCACTGTCTATCACTCTCTGACACTCTCTGACACTCTCTGACACTCTCTATCACTCTCTGACACTCTCTATCACTCTCTGACACTCTCTGACACTCTCTGACACTCTCTTTCACTCTCTATCACTCTCTGACACTCTCTGACACTCTCTGACACTCTCTATCACTCTCTATCACTCTCTGACACTCTCTGACACTCTCTGACACTCTCTATCACTCTCTATCACTCTCTGACACTCTCTGACACTCTATGACACTCTCTGACACTCTCTATCACTCTCTATCACTCTCTGACACTCTCAGACACTCACTATCACTATCTGACACTCTCTGACACTCTCTGACACTCTCTATCACTCTCTATCACTCTCTGACACTCTCCGACACTCTCTGACACTCTCTGACACTCTGTATCACTCTCTGACACTCTCAGACACTCACTATCACTATCTGACACTCTCTGACACTCTCTGACACTCTCTATCACTCTCTATCACTCTCTGACACTCTCAGACACTCTCTGACACTCTCTGAAAATCGCTGTCACTCTCTGACACTCTCTATCAGTCTCTGACACTCTCTGACACTCTCTATCACTCTCTGACACTCTCACACACTCACTATCACTATCTGACACTCTCTGACACTCTCTGACACTCTCGATCACTCTCTATCACTCTCAGACACTCTCAGACACTCTCTGACACTCTCTGAAACTCTCTGTCACTCTCTGACACTCCCTATCACTCTCTGACACTCTCTGACACTCTCTGACACTCTCTATCACTCTCTGACACTATCAGACACTCACTATCACTATCTGACACTCTCTGACACTCTCTGACACTCTCTATCACTCTCTATCACTCTCTGACACTCTCTGACACTCACTATCACTATCTGACACTCTCTGACACTCTCTGACACTCTCTATCACTCTCTATCACTCTCTGACACTCTCTGACATTCTCTGACACTCTCTATCACTCTCTGACACTCTCAGACACTCACTATCACTATCTGACACTCTCTGACACTCTCTGACACTCTCTATCACTCTCTATCACTCTCTGACACTCTCAGACACTCTCTATCACTCTCTGACACTCTCTGACACTCTCTGACACTCTCTGACACTCTCTATCACTCTCTATCACTCTCTGACACTCTCTGACACTCTCTGACACTTTCTGACACTCTCTGACACTCTCTGACACTCTCTTTCACTCTCTATCACTCTCTATCACTCTCTGACACTCTCTGACACTCTCTGACACTCTCTGACACTTTCTGACACTCTCTGACACTCTCTGACACTCTCTTTCACTCTCTATCACTCTCTGACACTCTCTATCACTCTCTGACACTCTCTATCACTCTCTATCACTCTCTGACACTCTCTGACACTCTCTGACACTCTCTATCACTCTCTATCACTCTCTGACACTCTCTGACACTCTATGACACTGTCTGACACTCTCTATCACTCTCTGACACTCTCAGACACTCACTATCACTATCTGACACTCTCTGACACTCTCTGACACTCTCTATCACTCTCTATCACTCTCTGACACTCTCTGACACTCTCTGACACTCTCTGACACTCTCTGACACTCTGTATCACTCTCTGACACTCTCAGACACTCACTATCACTATCTGACACTCTCTGACACTCTCTGACACTCTCTATCACTCTCTATCACTCTCTGACACTCTCAGACACACTCTGACACTCTCTGACACTCTCTGACACTCTCTGACACTCTCTATCACTCTCTGACACTCTCAGACACTCTCTGACACTCTCTGAAACTCTCTGTCACTCTCTGACACTCTCTATCACTCTCTGACACTCTCTGACACTCTCTATCACTCTCTGACACTCTCAGACACTCAATATCACTATCTGACACTCTCTGACACTCTCTGACACTCTCTATCACTCTCTATCACTCTCTGACACTCTCTGACACTCTCTGACACTCTCTGACACTCTCTATCACTCTCTATCACTCTCTGACACTCTCAGACACTCTCAGACACACTCTGACACTCTCTGACACTCTCTGACAATGTCTGACACTCTCTGACACTCTCTGACACTCTCTATCACTCTCTGACACTCTCAGACACTCACTATCACTATCTGACACTCTCTGACACTCTCTCACACTCTCTATCACTCTCTATCACTCTCTGACACTCTCTGACACTCTCTGACACTCTCTATCACTCTCTATCACTCTCTGACACTCTCTGACACTCTCAGACACTCTCTGACACTCTCTGACACTCTCTGACACTCTCAGACACTCTCTATCACTCTCTGACACTCTCTGACACTCTCTGACACTCTCTGACACTCTCTATCACTCTCTATCACTCTCTGACACTCTCTGACACTCTCTGACACTCTCTGACACTTTCTGACACTCTCTGACACTCTCTGACACTCTCTTTCACTCTCTATCACTCTCTGACACTCTCTGACACTCTCTGACACTCTCTATCACTCTCTATCACTCTCGGACACTCTCTGACACTCTCTGACACTCTCTATCACTCTCTATCACTCTCTGACACTCTCTGACACTCTATGACACTCTCTGACACTCTCTATCACTCTCTATCACTCTCTGACACTCTCAGACACTCACTTTCACTATCTGACACTCTCTGACACTCTCTGACACTCTCTATCACTCTCTATCACTCTCTGACACTCTCAGACACTCTCTATCACTCTCTGACACTCTCTGACACTCTCTGACACTCTCTATCACTCTCTATCACTCTCTGACACTCTCTGACACTCTCTGACACTTTCTGACACTCTCTGACACTCTCTGACACTCTCTTTCACTCTCTATCACTCTCTGACACTCTCTGACACTCTCTGACACTCTCTATCACTCTCTATCACTCTCTGACACTCTCTGACACTCTCTGACACTCTCTATCACTCTTTATCACTCTCTGACACTCTCTGACACTCTATGACACTCTCTGACACTCTCTATCACTCTCTATCACTCTCTGACACTCTCAGACACTCACTATCACTATCTGACACTCTCTGACACTCTCTGACACTCTCTATCACTCTCTATCACTCTCTGACACTCTCTGACACTCTCTATCACTCTTTATCACTCTCTGACACTCTCTGACACTCTATGACACTCTCTGACACTCTCTATCACTCTCTATCACTCTCTGACACTCTCAGACACTCACTATCACTATCTGACACTCTCTGACACTCTCTGACACTCTCTATCACTCTCTATCACTCTCTGACACTCTCTGACACTCTATGACACTCTCTGACACTCTCTATCACTCTCTATCACTCTCTGACACTCTCAGACACTCACTATCACTATCTGACACTCTCTGACACTCTCTGACACTCTCTATCACTCTCTATCACTCTCTGACACTCTCCGACACTCTCTGACACTCTCTGACACTCTGTATCACTCTCTGACACTCTCAGACACTCACTATCACTATCTGACACTCTCTGACACTCTCTGACACTCTCTGACACTCTCTATCACTCTCTATCACTCTCTGACACTCTCTGACACTCTCTGACACTTTCTGACACTCTCTGACACTCTCTGACACTCTCTTTCACTCTCTATCACTCTCTGACACTCTCTGACACTCTCTGACACTCTCTATCACTCTCTATCACTCTCTGACACTCTCTGACACTCTCTGACACTCTCTATCACTCTCTATCACTCTCTGACACTCTCTGACACTCTATGACACTCTCTGACACTCTCTATCACTCTCTATCACTCTCTGACACTCTCAGACACTCACTATCACTATCTGACACTCTCTGACACTCTCTGACACTCTCTATCACTCTCTATCACTCTCTGACACTCTCCGACACTCTCTGACACTCTCTGACACTCTCTGACACTCTGTATCACTCTCTGACACTCTCAGACACTCACTATCACTATCTGACACTCTCTGACACTCTCTGACACTCTCTGACACTCTCTATCACTCTCTGACACTCTCTGACACTCTCTGACACTTTCTGACACTCTCTGACACTCTCTGACACTCTCTTTCACTCTCTATCACTCTCTGACACTCTCTGACACTCTCTGACACTCTCTATCACTCTCTATCACTCTCTGACACTCTCTGACACTCTCTGACACTCTCTATCACTCTCTATCACTCTCTGACACTCTCTGACACTCTATGACACTCTCTGACACTCTCTATCACTCTCTATCACTCTCTGACACTCTCAGACACTCACTATCACTATCTGACACTCTCTGACACTCTCTGACACTCTCTATCACTCTCTATCACTCTCTGACACTCTCCGACACTCTCTGACACTCTCTGACACTCTCTGACACTCTGTATCACTCTCTGACACTCTCAGACACTCACTATCACTATCTGACACTCTCTGACACTCTCTGACACTCTCTATCACTCTCTATCACTCTCTGACACTCTCAGACACTCTCTGACACTCTCTGACACTCTCTGACAATCTCTATCACTCTCTATCACTCTCTGACACTCTCAGACACTCTCTGACACTCTCTGACACTCTCTGACACTCTCTATCACTCTCTATCACTCTCTGACACTCTCTGACACTCTCTATCACTTTCTGACACTCTCTGACATTCTCTGACACTCTCTTTCACTCTCTATCACTCTCTGACACTCTCTGACACTCTCTGACACTCTCTGACACTCTCTATCACTCTCTGACACTCTCTGACACTCTCTGACACTCTCTGACACTCTCTATCACTCTCTATCACTCTCTGACACTCTCTGACACTCTCTGACACTCTCTATCACTCTCTGACACTCTATCACTCTCTGACACTCTCTGACACTCTCTATCACTCTCTGACACTCTCTGACACTCTCTGACACTCTCTGACACTCTCTTTCACTCTCTATCACTCTCTGACACTCTCTGACACTCTCTATCACTATCTGACACTCTCTGACACTCTCAGACACTCACTATCACTATCTGACACTCAGTGACACTCTCTGACACTCTATATCACTGTCTATCACTCTCTGACACTTTCTGACACTCTCTTTCACTCTCTATCACTCTCTGACACTCTCTGACACTCTCTGACACTCTCTATCACTGTCTATCACTCTCTGACACTTTCTGACACTCTCTTTCACTCTCTATCACTCTCTGACACTCTCTGACACTCTCTGACACTCTCTATAACCCTCTATCACTCTCTGACACTCTCTGACACTCTCTTTCACTCTCTATCACTCTCTGACACTCTCTGACACTCTCAGACACTCACTATCACTATCTGACACTCTCTGACACTCTCTGACACTCTCTATCACTCTCTATCACTCTCTGACACTCTCCGACACTCTCTGACACTCTCTGACACTCTGTATCACTCTCTGACACTCTCAGACACTCACTATCACTATCTGACACTCTCTGACACTCTCTGACACTCTCTATCACTCTCTATCACTCTCTGACACTCTCAGACACTCTCTGACACTCTCTGAAACTCGCTGTCACTCTCTGACACTCTCTATCAGTCTCTGACACTCTCTGACACTCACTATCACTATCTGACACTCTCTGACACTCTCTGACACTCTCGATCACTCTCTATCACTCTCAGACACTCTCTGACACTCTCTGACACTCTCTGAAACTCTCTGTCACTCTCTGACACTCCCTATCACTCTCTGACACTCTCTGACACTCTCTGACACTCTCTATCACTCTCTATCACTCTCTGACACTCTCAGACACTCTCTATCACTCTCTGACACTCTCAGACACTCTCAGACACACTCTGACACTCTCAGACACTCTCTGACACTCTCTGACACTCTCTGACACTCTCTGACACTCTCTATCACTCTCTGACACTCTCAGACACTCACTATCACTATCTGACACTCTCTGACACTCTCTGACACTCTCTATCACTCTCTATCACTCTCTGACACTCTCTGACACTCTCTGACACTCTCTATCACTCTCTATCACTCTCTGACACTCTCAGACACTCTCTGACACTCTCTGACACTCTCTGACACTCTCAGACACTCTCTATCACTCTCTGACACTCTCTGACACTCTCTGACACTCTCTATCACTCTTTATCACTCTCTGACACTCTCTGACACTCTCTGACACTTTCTGACACTCTCTGACACTCTCTGACACTCTCTTTCACTCTCTATCACTCTCTGACACTCTCTGACACTCTCTGACACTCTCTATCACTCTCTATCACTCTCGGACACTCTCTGACACTCTCTGACACTCTCTATCACTCTCTATCACTCTCTGACACTCTCTGACACTCTATGACACTCTCTGACACTCTCTATCACTCTCTATCACTCTCTGACACTCTCAGACACTCACTATCACTATCTGACACTCTCTGACACTCTCTGACACTCTCTATCACTCTCTATCACTCTCTGACACTCTCAGACACTCTCTATCACTCTCTGACACTCTCTGACACTCTCTGACACTCTCTATCACGCTCTATCACTCTCTGACACTCTCTGACACTCTCTGACACTTTCTGACACTCTCTGACACTCTCTGACACTCTCTTTCACTCTCTATCACTCTCTGACACTCTCTGACACTCTCTGACACTCTCTATCACTCTCTATCACTCTCTGACACTCTCTGACACTCTCTGACACTCTCTATCACTCTCTATCACTCTCTGACACTCTCTGACACTCTATGACACTCTCTGACACTCTCTATCACTCTCTATCACTCTCTGACACTCTCAGACACTCACTATCACTATCTGACACTCTCTGACACTCTCTGACACTCTCTATCACTCTCTATCACTCTCTGACACTCTCTGACACTCACTATCACTATCTGACACTCTCTGACACTCTCTGACACTCTCTATCACTCTCTATCACTCTCTGACACTCTCCGACACTCTCTGACACTCTCTGACACTCTCTGACACTCTGTATCACTCTCTGACACTCTCAGACACTCACTATCACTATCTGACACTCTCTGACACTCTCTGACACTCTCTGACACTCTCTATCACTCTCTATCACTCTCTGACACTCTCTGACACTCTATGACACTCTCTATCACTTTCTGACACTCTCTGACATTCTCTGACACTCTCTTTCACTCTCTATCACTCTCTGACACTCTCTGACACTCTCTGACACTCTCTGACAATCTCTATCACTCTCTGACACTCTCTGACACTCTCTGACACTCTCTGACACTCTCTATCACTCTCTATCACTCTCTGACACTCTCTGACACTCTCTGACACTCTCTATCACTCTCTGACACTCTATCACTCTCTGACACTCTCTGACACTCTCTATCACTCTCTGACACTCTCTGACACTCTCTGACACTCTCTGACACTCTCTTTCACTCTCTATCACTCTCTGACACTCTCTATCACGCTCTATCACTCTCTGACACTCTCTGACACTCTCTGACACTTTCTGACACTCTCTGACACTCTCTGACACTCTCTTTCACTCTCTATCACTCTCTGACACTCTCTGACACTCTCTGACACTCTCTATCACTCTCTATCACTCTCTGACACTCTCTGACACTCTCTGACACTCTCTATCACTCTCTATCACTCTCTGACACTCTCTGACACTCTATGACACTCTCTGACACTCTCTATCACTCTCTATCACTCTCTGACACTCTCAGACACTCACTATCACTATCTGACACTCTCTGACACTCTCTGACACTCTCTATCACTCTCTATCACTCTCTGACACTCTCTGACACTCACTATCACTATCTGACACTCTCTGACACTCTCTGACACTCTCTATCACTCTCTATCACTCTCTGACACTCTCCGACACTCTCTGACACTCTCTGACACTCTCTGACACTCTGTATCACTCTCTGACACTCTCAGACACTCACTATCACTATCTGACACTCTCTGACACTCTCTGACACTCTCTGACACTCTCTATCACTCTCTATCACTCTCTGACACTCTCTGACACTCTATGACACTCTCTATCACTTTCTGACACTCTCTGACATTCTCTGACACTCTCTTTCACTCTCTATCACTCTCTGACACTCTCTGACACTCTCTGACACTCTCTGACAATCTCTATCACTCTCTGACACTCTCTGACACTCTCTGACACTCTCTGACACTCTCTATCACTCTCTATCACTCTCTGACACTCTCTGACACTCTCTGACACTCTCTATCACTCTCTGACACTCTATCACTCTCTGACACTCTCTGACACTCTCTATCACTCTCTGACACTCTCTGACACTCTCTGACACTCTCTGACACTCTCTTTCACTCTCTGACACTCTCTGACACTCTCTATCACTATCTGACACTCTCTGACACTCTCAGACACTCACTATCACTATCTGACACTCTCTGACACTCTCTGACACTCTATATCACTGTCTATCACTCTCTGACACTTTCTGACACTCTCTTTCACTCTCTATCACTCTCTGACACTCTCTGACACTCTCTGACACTCTCTATCACTGTCTATCACTCTCTGACACTTTCTGACACTCTCTTTCACTCTCTATCACTCTCTGACACTCTCTGACACTCTCTGACACTCTCTATAACCCTCTATCACTCTCTGACACTCTCTGACACTCTCTTTCACTCTCTATCACTCTCTGACACTCTCTGACACTCTCAGACACTCACTATCACTATCTGACACTCTCTGACACTCTCTGACACTCTCTATCACTCTCTATCACTCTCTGACACTCTCCGACACTCTCTGACACTCTCTGACACTCTGTATCACTCTCTGACACTCTCAGACACTCACTATCACTATCTGACACTCTCTGACACTCTCTGACACTCTCTATCACTCTCTATCACTCTCTGACACTCTCAGACACTCTCTGACACTCTCTGAAACTCGCTGTCACTCTCTGACACTCTCTATCAGTCTCTGACACTCTCTGACACTCTCTATCACTCTCTGACACTCTCACACACTCACTATCACTATCTGACACTCTCTGACACTCTCTGACACTCTCGATCACTCTCTATCACTCTCAGACACTCTCAGACACTCTCTGACACTCTCTGAAACTCTCTGTCACTCTCTGACACTCCCTATCACTCTCTGACACTCTCTGACACTCTCTGACACTCTCTATCACTCTCTATCACTCTCTGACACTCTCAGACACTCTCTATCACTCTCTGACACTCTCTGACACTCTCTGACACTCTCTATCACACTCTATCACTCTCTGACACTCTCCGACACTCTCTGACACTCTCTGACACTCTGTATCACTCTCTGACACTCTCAGACACTCACTATCACTATCTGACACTCTCTGACACTCTCTGACACTCTCTATCACTCTCTATCACTCTCTGACACTCTCAGACACTCTCTGACACTCTCTGAAACTCGCTGTCACTCTCTGACACTCTCTATCAGTCTCTGACACTCTCTGACACTCTCTATCACTCTCTGACACTCTCACACACTCACTATCACTATCTGACACTCTCTGACACTCTCTGACACTCTCGATCACTCTCTATCACTCTCAGACACTCTCAGACACTCTCTGACACTCTCTGAAACTCTCTGTCACTCTCTGACACTCCCTATCACTCTCTGACACTCTCTGACACTCTCTATCACTCTCTATCACTCTCTGACACTCTCAGACACTCTCTATCACTCTCTGACACTCTCAGACACTCTCAGACACACTCTGACACTCTCTGACACTCTCTGACACTCTCTGACACTCTCTGACACTCTCTATCACTCTCTGACACTCTCAGACACTCACTAACACTATCTGACACTCTCTGACACTCTCTGACACTCTCTATCACTCTCTATCACTCTCTGACACTCTCTGACACTCTCTGACACTCTCTATCACTCTCTATCACTCTCTGACACTCTCAGACACTCTCTGACACTCTCTGACACTCTCTGACACTCTCAGACACTCTCTATCACTCTCTGACACTCTCTGACACTCTCTGACACTCTCTGACACTCTCTATCACTCTCTATCACTCTCTGACACTCTCTGACACTCTCTGACACTTTCTGACACTCTCTGACACTCTCTGACACTCTCTTTCACTCTCTTTCACTCTCTATCACTCTCTTTCACTCTCTATCACTCTCTGACACTCTCTGACACTCTCTGACACTCTCTATCACTCTCTATCACTCTCGGACACTCTCTGACACTCTCTGACACTCTCTATCACTCTCTATCACTCTCTGACACTCTCTGACACTCTATGACACTCTCTGACACTCTCTATCACTCTCTATCACTCTCTGACACTCTCAGACACTCACTATCACTATCTGACACTCTCTGACACTCTCTGACACTCTCTATCACTCTCTATCACTCTCTGACACTCTCAGACACTCTCTATCACTCTCTGACACTCTCTGACACTCTCTGACACTCTCTATCACTCTCTATCACTCTCTGACACTCTCTGACACTCTCTGACACTTTCTGACACTCTCTGACACTCTCTGACACTCTCTTTCACTCTCTATCACTCTCTGACACTCTCTGACACTCTCTGACACTCTCTATCACTCTCTATCACTCTCTGACACTCTCTGACACTCTCTGACACTCTCTATCACTCTCTATCACTCTCTGACACTCTCTGACACTCTATGACACTCTCTGACACTCTCTATCACTCTCTATCACTCTCTGACACTCTCAGACACTCACTATCACTATCTGACACTCTCTGACACTCTCTGACACTCTCTATCACTCTCTATCACTCTCTGACACTCTCCGACACTCTCTGACACTCTCTGACACTCTCTGACACTCTGTATCACTCTCTGACACTCTCAGACACTCACTATCACTATCTGACACTCTCTGACACTCTCTGACACTCTCTGACACTCTCTATCACTCTCTATCACTCTCTGACACTCTCTGACACTCTCTGACACTTTCTGACACTCTCTGACACTCTCTGACACTCTCTTTCACTCTCTATCACTCTCTGACACTCTCTGACACTCTCTATCACTCTCTGACACTCTCTGACACTCTCTGACACTCTCTATCACTCTCTATCACTCTCTGACACTCTCTGACACTCTCTGACACTTTCTGACACTCTCTGACACTCTCTGACACTCTCTTTCACTCTCTATCACTCTCTGACACTCTCTGACACTCTCTGACACTCTCTATCACTCTCTATCACTCTCTGACACTCTCTGACACTCTCTGACACTCTCTATCACTCTCTATCACTCTCTGACACTCTCTGACACTCTATGACACTCTCTGACACTCTCTATCACTCTCTATCACTCTCTGACACTCTCAGACACTCACTATCACTATCTGACACTCTCTGACACTCTCTGACACTCTCTATCACTCTCTATCACTCTCTGACACTCTCCGACACTCTCTGACACTCTCTGACACTCTCTGACACTCTGTATCACTCTCTGACACTCTCAGACACTCACTATCACTATCTGACACTCTCTGACACTCTCTGACACTCTCTGACACTCTCTATCACTCTCTATCACTCTCTGACACTCTCTGACACTCTCTGACACTTTCTGACACTCTCTGACACTCTCTGACACTCTCTTTCACTCTCTATCACTCTCTGACACTCTCTGACACTCTCTGACACTCTCTATCACTCTCTATCACTCTCTGACACTCTCTGACACTCTCTGACACTCTCTATCACTCTCTATCACTCTCTGACACTCTCTGACACTCTATGACACTCTCTGACACTCTCTGACACTCTCTGACACTTTCTGACACTCTCTGACACTCTCTGACACTCTCTTTCACTCTCTATCACTCTCTGACACTCTCTGACACTCTCTGACACTCTCTATCACTCTCTATCACTCTCTGACACTCTCTGACACTCTCTGACACTCTCTATCACTCTCTATCACTCTCTGACACTCTCTGACACTCTATGACACTCTCTGACACTCTCTATCACTCTCTATCACTCTCTGACACTCTCAGACACTCACTATCACTATCTGACACTCTCTGACACTCTCTGACACTCTCTATCACTCTCTATCACTCTCTGACACTCTCTGACACTCTCCGACACTCTCTGACACTCTCTGACACTCTCTGACACTCTGTATCACTCTCTGACACTCTCAGACACTCACTATCACTATCTGACACTCTCTGACACTCTCTGACACTCTCTGACACTCTCTATCACTCTCTATCACTCTCTGACACTCTCTGACACTCTCTGACACTTTCTGACACTCTCTGACACTCTCTGACACTCTCTTTCACTCTCTATCACTCTCTGACACTCTCTGACACTCTCTGACACTCTCTATCACTCTCTATCACTCTCTGACACTCTCTGACACTCTCTGACACTCTCTATCACTCTCTATCACTCTCTGACACTCTCTGACACTCTATGACACTCTCTGACACTCTCTATCACTCTCTATCACTCTCTGACACTCTCAGACACTCACTATCACTATCTGACACTCTCTGACACTCTCTGACACTCTCTATCACTCTCTATCACTCTCTGACACTCTCCGACACTCTCTGACACTCTCTGACACTCTCTGACACTCTGTATCACTCTCTGACACTCTCAGACACTCACTATCACTATCTGACACTCTCTGACACTCTCTGACACTCTCTGACACTCTCTATCACTCTCTATCACTCTCTGACACTCTCTGACACTCTCTGACACTTTCTGACACTCTCTGACACTCTCTAACACTCTCTTTCACTCTCTATCACTCTCTGACACTCTCTGACACTCTCTGACACTCTCTATCACTCTCTATCACTCTCTGACACTCTCTGACACTCTCTGACACTCTCTATCACTCTCTATCACTCTCTGACACTCTTTGACACTCTATGACACTCTCTGACACTCTCTATCACTCTCTATCACTCTCTGACACTCTCAGACACTCACTATCACTATCTGACACTCTCTGACACTCTCTGACACTCTCTATCACTCTCTATCACTCTCTGACACTCTCCGACACTCTCTGACACTCTCTGACACTCTCTGACACTCTGTATCACTCTCTGACACTCTCAGACACTCACTATCACTATCTGACACTCTCTGACACTCTCTGACACTCTCTATCACTCTCTATCACTCTCTGACACTCTCAGAAACTCTCTGACACTCTCTGACACTCTCTGACAATCTCTATCACTCTCTATCACTCTCTGACACTCTCAGACACTCTCTGACACTCTCTGACACTCTCTGACACTCTCTATCACTCTCTATCACTCTCTGACACTCTCTGACACTCTATGACACTCTCTATCACTTTCTGACACTCTCTGACATTCTCTGACACTCTCTTTCACTCTCTATCACTCTCTGACACTCTCTGACACTCTCTGACACTCTCTATCACTCTCTATCACTCTCTGACACTCTCTGACACTCTATGACACTCTCTGACACTCTCTATCACTCTCTATCACTCTCTGACACTCTCAGACACTCACTATCACTATCTGACACTCTCTGACACTCTCTGACACTCTCTATCACTCTCTATCACTCTCTGACACTCTCAGAAACTCTCTGACACTCTCTGACACTCTCTGACAATCTCTATCACTCTCTATCACTCTCTGACACTCTCAGACACTCTCTGACACTCTCTGACACTCTCTGACACTCTCTATCACTCTCTGACACTCTCTGACACTCTCTGACACTCTCTGACACTCTCTATCACTCTCTATCACTCTCTGACACTCTCTGACACTCTCTGACACTCTCTATCACTCTCTGACACTCTATCACTCTCTGACACTCTCTGACACTCTCTATCACTCTCTGACACTCTCTGACACTCTCTGACACTCTCTGACACTCTCT
Organism: Heterodontus francisci; assembly: GCF_036365525.1. Classification (NCBI taxonomy): domain Eukaryota; kingdom Metazoa; phylum Chordata; class Chondrichthyes; order Heterodontiformes; family Heterodontidae; genus Heterodontus; species Heterodontus francisci. The sequence goes on from NC_090414.1 coordinate 3,176,775, forward strand.
TTCACTCGCTATCACTCTCTGACACTCTCTGACACTCTCTATCACTATCTGACACTCTCTGACACTCTCAGACACTCACTATCACTATCTGACACTCTCTGACACTCTCTGACACTCTATATCACTGTCTATCACTCTCTGACACTTTCTGACACTCTCTTTCACTCTCTATCACTCTCTGACACTCTCTGACACTCTCTGACACTCTCTATCACTGTCTATCACTCTCTGACACTTTCTGACACTCTCTTTCACTCTCTATCACTCTCTGACACTCTCTGACACTCTCTGACACTCTCTATAACCCTCTATCACTCTCTGACACTCTCTGACACTCTCTTTCACTCTCTATCACTCTCTGACACTCTCTGACACTCTCAGACACTCACTATCACTATCTGACACTCTCTGACACTCTCTGACACTCTCTGACACTCTCTATCACTCTCTATCACTCTCTGACACTCTCCGACACTCTCTGACACTCTCTGACACTCTGTATCACTCTCTGACACTCTCAGACACTCACTATCACTATCTGACACTCTCTGACACTCTCTGACACTCTCTATCACTCTCTATCACTCTCTGACACTCTCAGACACTCTCTGACACTCTCTGAAACTCGCTGTCACTCTCTGACACTCTCTATCAGTCTCTGACACTCTCTGACACTCTCTATCACTCTCTGACACTCTCACACACTCACTATCACTATCTGACACTCTCTGACACTCTCTGACACTCTGGATCACTCTCTATCACTCTCAGACACTCTCAGACACTCTCTGACACTCTCTGAAACTCTCTGTCACTCTCTGACACTCCCTATCACTCTCTGACACTCTCTGACACTCTCTGACACTCTCTATCACTCTCTGACACTATCAGACACTCACTATCACTATCTGACACACTCTGACACTCTCTGACACTCTCTATCACTCTCTATCACTCTCTGACACTCTCTGACACTCACTATCACTATCTGACACTCTCTGACACTCTCTGACACTCTCTATCACTCTCTATCACTCTCTGACACTCTCAGACACTCTCTATCACTCTCTGACACTCTCTGACACTCTCTGACACTCTCTGACACTCTCTATCACTCTCTATCACTCTCTGACACTCTCTGACACTCTCTGACACTTTCTGACACTCTCTGACACTCTCTGACACTCTCTTTCACTCTCTATCACTCTCTATCACTCTCTGACACTCTCTGACACTCTCTGACACTCTCTGACACTTTCTGACACTCTCTGACACTCTCTGACACTCTCTTTCACTCTCTATCACTCTCTGACACTCTCTGACACTCTCTGACACTCTCTGACACTCTCTATCACTCTCTATCACTCTCTGACACTCTCTGACACTCTCTGACACTCTCTATCACTCTCTATCACTCTCTGACACTCTCTGACACTCTATGACACTGTCTGACACTCTCTATCAATCTCTGACACTCTCAGACACTCACTATCACTATCTGACACTCTCTGACACTCTCTGACACTCTCTATCACTCTCTATCACTCTCTGACACTCTCTGACACTCTCTGACACTCTGTATCACTCTCTGACACTCTCAGACACTCACTATCACTATCTGACACTCTCTGACACTCTCTGACACTCTCTATCACTCTCTATCACTCTCTGACACTCTCAGACACACTCTGACACTCTCTGACACTCTCTGACACTCTCTGACACTCTCTATCACTCTCTGACACTCTCAGACACTCTCTGACACTCTCTGAAACTCTCTGTCACTCTCTGACACTCTCTATCACTCTCTGACACTCTCTGACACTCTCTGACACTCTCTATCACTCTCTGACACTCTCAGACACTCAATATCACTATCTGACACTCTCTGACACTCTCTGACACTCTCTATCACTCTCTATCACTCTCTGACACTCTCTGACACTCTCTGACACTCTCTGACACTCTCTGACACTCTCTATCACTCTCTATCACTCTCTGACACTCTCAGACACTCTCAGACACACTCTGACACTCTCTGACACTCTCTGACACTCTCTGACACTCTCTATCTCTCTCTGACACTCTCAGACACTCACTATCACTATCTGACACTCTCTGACACTCTCTGACACTCTCTATCACTCTCTATCACTCTCTGACACTCTCTGACACTCTCTGACACTCTCTATCACTCTCTATCACTCTCTGACACTCTCAGACACTCTCTGACACTCTCTGACACTCTCTGACACTCTCAGACACTCTCTATCACTCTCTGACACTCTCTGACACTCTCTGACACTCTCTGACACTCTCTATCACTCTCTATCACTCTCTGACACTCTCTGACACTCTCTGACACTCTCTGACACTTTCTGACACTCTCTGACACTCTCTGACACTCTCTTTCACTCTCTATCACTCTCTGACACTCTCTGACACTCTCTGACACTCTCTATCACTCTCTATCACTCTCGGACACTCTCTGACACTCTCTGACACTCTCTATCACTCTCTATCACTCTCTGACACTCTCTGACACTCTATGACACTCTCTGACACTCTCTATCACTCTCTATCACTCTCTGACACTCTCAGACACTCACTATCACTATCTGACACTCTCTGACACTCTCTGACACTCTCTATCACTCTCTATCACTCTCTGACACTCTCAGACACTCTCTATCACTCTCTGACACTCTCTGACACTCTCTGACACTCTCTATCACTCTCTGACACTCTCTGACACTCTCTGACACTTTCTGACACTCTCTGACACTCTCTGACACTCTCTTTCACTCTCTATCACTCTCTGACACTCTCTGACACTCTCTGACACTCTCTATCACTCTCTATCACTCTCTGACACTCTCTGACACTCTCTGACACTCTCTATCACTCTCTCTCACTCTCTGACACTCTCTGACACTCTATGACACTCTCTGACACTCTCTATCACTCTCTATCACTCTCTGACACTCTCAGACACTCACTATCTCTATCTGACACTCTCTGACACTCTCTGACACTCTCTATCACTCTCTATCACTCTCTGACACTCTCCGACACTCTCTGACACTCTCTGACACTCTCTGACACTCTGTATCACTCTCTGACACTCTCAGACACTCACTATCACTATCTGACACTCTCTGACACTCTCTGACACTCTCTGACACTCTCTATCACTCTCTATCACTCTCTGACACTCTCTGACACTCTCTGACACTTTCTGACACTCTCTGACACTCTCTGACACTCTCTTTCACTCTCTATCACTCTCTGACACTCTCTGACACTCTCTGACACTCTCTATCACTCTCTATCACTCTCTGACACTCTCTGACACTCTCTGACACTCTCTATCACTCTCTATCACTCTCTGACACTCTCTGACACTCTATGACACTCTCTGACACTCTCTATCACTCTCTATCACTCTCTGACACTCTCAGACACTCACTATCACTATCTGACACTCTCTGACACTCTCTGACACTCTCTATCACTCTCTATCACTCTCTGACACTCTCCGACACTCTCTGACACTCTCTGACACTCTCTGACACTCTGTATCACTCTCTGACACTCTCAGACACTCACTATCACTATCTGACACTCTCTGACACTCTCTGACACTCTCTGACACTCTCTATCACTCTCTATCACTCTCTGACACTCTCTGACACTCTCTGACACTTTCTGACACTCTCTGACACTCTCTGACACTCTCTTTCACTCTCTATCACTCTCTGACACTCTCTGACACTCTCTGACACTCTCTATCACTCTCTATCACTCTCTGACACTCTCTGACACTCTCTGACACTCTCTATCACTCTCTATCACTCTCTGACACTCTCTGACACTCTATGACACTCTCTGACACTCTCTATCACTCTCTATCACTCTCTGACACTCTCAGACACTCACTATCACTATCTGACACTCTCTGACACTCTCTGACACTCTCTATCACTCTCTATCACTCTCTGACACTCTCTGACACTCTGTATCACTCTCTGACACTCTCAGACACTCACTATCACTATCTGACACTCTCTGACACTCTCTGACACTCTCTATCACTCTCTATCACTCTCTGACACTCTCAGAAACTCTCTGACACTCTCTGACACTCTCTGACAATCTCTATCACTCTCTATCACTCTCTGACACTCTCAGACACTCTCTGACACTCTCTGACACTCTCTGACACTCTCTATCACTCTCTATCACTCTCTGACACTCTCTGACACTCTATGACACTCTCTATCACTTTCTGACACTCTCTGACATTCTCTGACACTCTCTTTCACTCTCTATCACTCTCTGACACTCTCTGACACTCTCTGACACTCTCTGACACTCTCTATCACTCTCTGACACTCTCTGACACTCTCTGACACTCTCTGACACTCTCTATCACTCTCTATCACTCTCTGACACTCTCTGACACTCTCTGACACTCTCTATCACTCTCTGACACTCTATCACTCTCTGACACTCTCTGACACTCTCTATCACTCTCTGACACTCTCTGACACTCTCTGACACTCTCTGACACTCTCTTTCACTCTCTATCACTCTCTGACACTCTCTGACACTCTCTATCACTATCTGACACTCTCTGACACTCTCAGACACTCACTATCACTATCTGACACTCTCTGACACTCTCTGACACTCTATATCACTGTCTATCACTCTCTGACACTTTCTGACACTCTCTTTCACTCTCTATCACTCTCTGACACTCTCTGACACTCTCTGACACTCTCTATCACTGTCTATCGCTCTCTGACACTTTCTGACACTCTCTTTCACTCTCTATCACTCTCTGACACTCTCTGACACTCTCTGACACTCTCTATAACCCTCTATCACTCTCTGACACTCTCTGACACTCTATTTCACTCTCTATCACTCTCTGACACTCTTTGACACTCTCTGACACTCTCTATCACTCTCTATCACTCTCTATCACTCTCTGACACTCTCTGACACTCTCTGACACTCTCTGACACTCTCTATCACTCTCTGACACTCTCTATCACTCTCTATCACTCTCTGACACTCTCTGACACTCTCAGACACTCACTATCACTATCTGACACTCTCTGACACTCTCTGACACTCTCTATCACTCTCTATCACTCTCTGACACTTTCTGACACTCTCTTACACTCTCTATCACTCTCTGACACTCTCTGACACTCTCTGACACTCTCTATAACCCTCTATCACTCTCTGACACTCTCTGACATTCTCTTTCACTCTCTATCACTCTCTGACACTCTCTGACACTCTCTGACACTCTCTATCACTCTCTATCACTCTCTGACACTCTCTGACACTCTCTGACACTCTCTATCACTCTCTGACACTCTCTATCACTCTCTATCACTCTCTGACACTCTCTGACACTCTCTGACACTCTCTAACACTCTCTGACTCTCTCTGACACTCTCTTTCACTCTCTATCACTCTCTATCACTCTCTGACACTCTCAGACACTCTCTGACACTCTCTGACACTCTCTGACACTCTCTATCACTCTCTGACACTCTCTGACACTCTCTGACACTCTCTATCACTCTCTATCACTCTCTGACACTCTCCGACACTCTCTGACACTCTCTGACTTTCTCTGACACTCTGTATCACTCTCTGACACTCTCAGACACTCACTATCACTATCTGACACTCTCTGACACTCTCTGACACTCTCTATCACTCTCTATCACTCTCTGACACTCTCAGAAACTCTCTGACACTCTCTGACACTCTCTGACAATCTCTATCACTCTCTATCACTCTCTGACACTCTCAGACACTCTCTGACACTCTCTGACACTCTTCTGACACTCTCTATCACTCTCTATCACTCTCTGACACTCTCTGACACTCTATGACACTCTCTATCACTTTCTGACACTCTCTGACATTCTCTGACACTCTCTTTCACTCTCTATCACTCTCTGACACTCTCTGACACTCTCTGACACTCTCTATCACTCTCTGACACTCTCTGACACTCTCTGACACTCTCTGACACTCTCTATCACTCTCTGACACTCTCTGACACTCTCTGACACTCTCTATCACTCTCTGACACTCTCTATCACTCTCTGACACTCTCTGACACTCTCTATCACTCTCTGACACTCTCTGACACTCTCTATCACTATCTGACACTCTCTGACACTCTCAGACACTCTCTTTCACTCTCTATCACTCTCTGACACTCTCTGACACTCTCTATCACTATCTGACACTCTCTGACACTCTCAGACACTCACTATCACTATCTGACACTCTCTGACACTCTCTGACACTCTCTATCACTCTGTATCACTCTCTGACACTTTCTGACACTCTCTTACACTCTCTATCACTCTCTGACACTCTCTGACACTCTCTGACACTCTCTATAACCCTCTATCACTCTCTGACACTCTCTGACACTCTCTTTCACTCTCTATCACTCTCTGACACTCTCTGACACTCTCTGACACTCTCTATCACTCTCTATCACTCTCTATCACTCTCTGACACTCTCTGACACTCTCTGACACTCTCTGACACTCTCTATCACTCTCTGACACTCTCTATCACTCTCTATCACTCTCTGACACTCTCTGACACTCTCTGACACTCTCTATCACTCTCTGACTCTCTCTGACACTCTCTTTCACTCTCTATCACTCTCTGACACTCTCTGACACTCTCTATCACTATCTGACACTCTCTGACACTCTCAGACACTCACTATCACTATCTGACACTCTCTGACACTCTCTGACACTCTCTATCACTCTGTATCACTCTCTGACACTTTCTGACACTCTCTTACACTCTCTATCACTCTCTGACACTCTCTGACACTCTCTGACACTCTCTATAACCCTCTATCACTCTCTGACACTCTCTGACACTCTCTTTCACTCTCTATCACTCTCTGACACTCTCTGACACTCTCTGACACTCTCTATCACTCTCTATCACTCTCTATCACTCTCTGACACTCTCTGACACTCTCTGACACTCTCTGACACTCTCTATCACTCTCTGACACTCTCTATCACTCTCTATCACTCTCTGACACTCTCTGACACTCTCTGACACTCTCTATCACTCTCTGACTCTCTCTGACACTCTCTTTCACTCTCTATCATTCTCTATCACTCTCTGACACTCTCAGACACTCTCTGACACTCTCTGACACTCTCTATCACTCTCTGACACTCTCAGACACTCTCTGACACTCTCTGACACTCTCTGACACTCTCTATCACTCTCTATCACTCTCTATCACTCTCTTTCACTCTCTATCACTCTCTATCACTCTCTGACACTCTCAGACACTCTCTGACACTCTCTGACACTCTCTGACACTCTCTATCACTCTCTATCACTCTCTATCACTCTCTGACACTCTCTATCACTCTCTGACACTTTCTGACACTCTCTTTCACTCTCTATCACTCTCTGACACTCTCTGACACTCTCTGACACTCTCTATAACCCTCTATCACTCTCTGACACTCTCTGACACTCTCTTTCACTCTCTATCACTCTCTGACACTCTCTGACACTCTCTGACACTCTCTATCACTCTCTATCACTCTCTATCACTCTCTGACACTCTCTGACACTCTCTGACACTCTCTGACACTCTCTATCACACTCTGACACTCTCTATCACTCTCTATCACACTCTGACACTCTCTGACACTCTCTGACACTCTCTATCACTCTCTGGCTCTCTCTGACACTCTCTTCCACTCTCTGACACTCTGTATCACTCTCTGACACTCTCAGACACTCACTATCACTATCTGACACTCTCTGACACTCTCTGACAATCTCTATCACTCTCTATCACTCTCTATCACTCTCTGACACTCTCAGACACTCTCTGACACTCTCTGACACTCTCTGACAATCTCTATCACTCTCTATCACTCTCTGACACTCTCAGACACTCTCTGACACTCTCTGACACTCTCTGACACTCTCTATCACTCTCTATCACTCTCTGACACTCTCTGACACTCTCGGACACTCTCTATCACTTTCTGACACTCTCTGACATTCTCTGACACTCTCTTTCACTCTCTATCACTCTCTGACACTCTCTGACACTCTCTGACACTCTCTATAACTCTCTGAGACTCTCTGACATTCTCTGACACTCTCTTTCACTCTCTATCACTCTCTGACACTCTCTGACACTCTCTGACACTCTCTATCACTCTCTATCACTCTCTGACACTCTCTGACACTCTCGGACACTCTCTATCACTTTCTGACACTCTCTGACATTCTCTGACACTCTCTTTCACTCTCTATCACTCTCTGACACTCTCTGACACTCTCTGACACTCTCTATCACTCTCTATAACTCTCTGAGACTCTCTGACACTCTCTGACACTCTCTGACACTCTCTATCACTCTCTGACACTCTCTGACACTCTCTGACACTCTCTATCACTTTCTGACACTCTCTGACATTCTCTGACACTCTCTTTCACTCTCTATCACTCTCTGACACTCTCTGACACTCTCTGACACTCTCTATCACTCTCTGACACTCTCTAACACTCTCTGACACTCTCTGACACTCTCTATCACTCTCTATCACTCTCTGACACTCTCTGACACTCTCTGACACTCTCTATCACTCTCTGACACTCTCTATCACTCTCTGACACTCTCTGACACTCTCTATCACTCTCTGACACTCTCTGACACTCTCTGACACTCTATGACACTCTCTTTCACTCTCTATCACTCTCTGACACTCTCTGACACTCTCTATCACTATCTGACACTCTCTGACACTCTCAGACACTCACTATCACTATCTGACACTCTCTGACACTCTCTGACACTCTCTATCACTGTCTATCACTCTCTGACACTTTCTGACACTCTCTTTCACTCTCTATCACTCTCTGACACTCTCTGACACTCTCTGACACTCTCTATAACCCTCTATCACTCTCTGACACTCTCTTTCACTCTCTATCACTCTCTGACACTCTTTGACACTCTCTGACACTCTCTATCACTCTCTATCACTCTCTATCACTCTCTGACACTCTCAGACACTCACTATCACTATCTGACACTCTCTGACACTCTCTGACACTCTCTATCACTGTCTATCACTCTCTGACACTTTCTGACACTCTCTTTCACTCTCTATCACTCTCTGACACTCTCTGACACTCTCTGACACTCTCTATAACCCTCTATCACTCTCTGACACTCTCTTTCACTCTCTATCACTCTCTGACACTCTTTGACACTCTCTGACACTCTCTATCACTCTCTATCACTCTCTATCACTCTCTGACACTCTCTGACACTCTCTGACACTCTCTGACACTCTCTATCACTCTCTGACACTCTCTATCACTCTCTATCACTCTCTGACACTCTCTGACACTCTCAGACACTCACTATCACTATCTGACACTCTCTGACACTCTCTGACACTCTCTATCACTCTCTATCACTCTCTGACACTTTCTGACACTCTCTTTCACTCTCTATCACTCTCTGACACTCTCTGACACTCTCTATAACCCTCTATCACTCTCTGACACTCTCTGACACTCTCTTTCACTCTCTATCACTCTCTGACACTCTCTGACACTCTCTGACACTCTCTATCACACTCTATCACTCTCTATCACTCTCTGACACTCTCTGACACTCTCTGACACTCTCTATCACTCTCTGACACTCTCTATCACTCTCTATCACTCTCTGACACTCTCTGACACTCTCTATCACTCTCTGACTCTCTCTGACACTCTCTTTCACTCTCTATCACTCTCTATCACTCTCTGACACTCTCAGACACTCTCTGACACTCTCTGACACTCTCTATCACTCTCTATCACTCTCTATCACTCTCTGACACTCTCTGACACTCTCTGACACTCTCTGACACTCTCTATCACTCTCTATCACTCTCTGACACTCTCTGACACTCTCTATCACTCTCTGACACTCTCAGACACTCACTATCACTATCTGACACTCTCTGACACTCTCTGACACTCTCTATCACTCTCTATCACTCTCTGACACTCTCAGACACTCTCTATCACTCTCTGACACTGTCTGACACTCTCTGACACTCTCTGACACTCTCTATCACTCTCTATCACTCTCTGACACTCTCTGAAACTCTCTGACACTCTCTGACACTTTCTGACACTCTCTGACACTCTCTGACACTCTCTTTCACTCTCTATCACTCTCTGACACTCTCTGACACTCTCTGACACTCTCTATCACTCTCTATCACTCTCTGACACTCTCTGACACTCTCTGACACTCTCTATCACTCTCTATCACTCTCTGACACTCTCTGAAACTCTCTGACACTCTCTGACACTTTCTGACACTCTCTGACACTCTCTGACACTCTCTTTCACTCTCTATCACTCTCTGACACTCTCTGACACTCTCTGACACTCTCTATCACTCTCTATCACTCTCTGACACTCTCTGACACTCTCTGACACTCTCTATCACTCTCTATCACTCTCTGACACTCTCTGACACTCTATGACACTCTCAGACACTCTCTATCACTCTCTATCACTCTCTGACACTCTCAGACACACACTATCACTATCTGACACTCTCTGACACTCTCTGACACTCTCTATCACTCTCTGACACTCTCTGACACTCTCTGACACTCTCTGACACTCTCTATCACTCTCTATCACTCTCTGACACTCTCTGACACTCTCTGACACTCTCTGACACTTTCTGACACTCTCTGACACTCTCTGACACTCTCTTTCACTCTCTATCACTCTCTGACACTCTCTGACACTCTCTGACACTCTCTATCACTCTCTATCACTCTCTGACACTCTCTGACACTCTCTGACACTCTCTATCACTCTCTATCACTCTCTGACACTCTCTGACACTCTATGACACTCTCTGACACTCTCTATCACTCTCTATCACTCTCTGACACTCTCAGACACTCACTATCACTATCTGACACTCTCTGACACTCTCTGACACTCTCTATCACTCTCTATCACTGTCTGACACTCTCCGACACTCACTGACACTCTCTGACACTCTCTGACACTCTGTATCACTCTCTGACACTCTCAGACACTCACTATCACTATCTGACACTCTCTGAGACTCTCTGACACTCTCTGACACTCTCTGACACTCTCTGACACTCTCTATCACTCTCTATCACTCTCTGACACTCTCTGACACTCTCTGACACTCTCTGACACTCTCTATCACTCTCTGACACTCTCTATCACTCTCTGACACTCTCTGACACTCTCTATCACTCTCTGACACTCTCTGACACTCTCTGACACTCTCTTTCACTCTCTATCACTCTCTGACACTCTCTGACACTCACTATCACTATCTGACACTCTCTGACACTCTCTGACACTCTCTATCACTCTCTATCACTCTCTGACACTTTCTGACACTCTCTTTCACTCTCTATCACTCTCTGACACTCTCTGACACTCTCTATAACCCTCTATCACTCTCTGACACTCTCTGACACTCTCTTTCATTCTCTATCACTCTCTGACACTCTCTGACACTCTCTGACACTCTCTATCACTCTCTATCACTCTCTGACACTCTCTGACACTCTCTGACACTCTCTATCACTCTCTGACACTCTCTATCACTCTCTATCACTCTCTGACACTCTCTGACACTCTCTATCACTCTCTGACTCTCTCTGACACTCTCTTTCACTCTCTATCACTCTCTGACACTCTCTGATACTCTCTGACACGCTCTATCACTCTCTATCACTCTCTATCACTCTCTGACACTCTCTGACACTCTCTGACACTCTCTGACACTCTCTGTCACTCTCTGTCACTCTCTGACACTCCCTGACACTCTCTGACACTCTCTTTCACTCTCTTTCACTCTCTATCACTCTCTGACACTCTCTGACACTCTCTGACACTCTCTATCACTCTCTATCACTCTCTATCAATCTCTGACACTCTCTGACACTCTCTGACATTCTCTATCACTCTCTATCACTCTCTATCACTCTCTGACACTCTTTGACACTCTCTGACACTCTCTGACACTCTCTGAAACTCTCTATCACTCTCTGACACTCTCTATCACTCTCTATCACTCTCTGACACTCTCTGACACTCTCTGACACTCTCTGACACTCTCTATCACTCTCTATCACTCTCTATCACTCTCTGACACTCTCTGACACTCTCTATCACTCTCTGACACTCTCTATCACTCTCTGACACTCTCTGACACTCTCTGACACTCTCTTTCACTCTCTATCACTCTCTGACACTCTCAGACACTCTCTGACACTCTCTGACACTCTCTGACGCTCTCTGACACTCAGTATCACTCTCTGACACTTTCAGACCCTCACTATCACTATCTGACACTCTCTGACACTCTCTATCACTCTTTATCACTCTCTGACACTCTCTGACACTCTCTGACACTCTCTGACACTCTCTATCACTCTCTATCACTCTCTGACACTCTCTGACACTCTCTATCACTATCTGACACTCTCTGACACTCTCAGACACTCACTATCACTATCTGACACTCTCTGACACTCTCTGACACTCTCTATCACTCTCTATCACTCTCTGACACTCTCTGACACTCTATTTCACTCTCTATCACTCTCTGACACTCTCTGACACTCTCTGACACTCTCTATCACTATCTGACACTCTCTGACACTCTCAGACACTCACTATCACTATCTGACACTCTCTGACACTCTCTGACACTCTCTATTACTCTCTATCACTCTCTGACACTCTCTGACACTCTATTTCACTCTCTATCACTCTCTGACACTCTCTGACACTCTCTGACACTCTCTATCACTATCTGACACTCTCTGACACTCTCTGACACTCTCTATCACTCTCTATCACTCTCTGACACTCTCTGACACTCTCTGACACTCTCTGATACGCTCTATTACTCTCTATCACTCTCTGACACTCTCTGACACTCTCAGACATTCTCCGACATTCTCAGACACTCTCTGAAACTCTCTATCACTCTCAGACACTCACTATCACTATCTGACACTCTCTGACACTCTCTGACACTCTCTATCACTCTCTATCACTCTCTGACACTCTCTGACACTCTCTGACACTCTCTTTCACTCTCTATCACTCTCTGACACTCTCTGACACTCACTATCACTATCTGACACTCTCTGACACTCTCTGACACTCTCTATCACTCTCTGACACTCTCTGACACTCTCTTTCACTCTCTGACACTCTCTGACACTCTCTGACACTCACTATCACTATCTGACACTCTCTGACACTCTCTGACACTCTCTATCACTCTCTATCACTCTCTGAACTCTCTGACACTCTCTATCACTATCTGACACTCTCTAACACTCTCTATCACTCTCTATCACTCTCTGACACTCTCTGACACTCTCTGACACGCTCTATCACTCTCTATCACTCTCTGACACTCTCTGACACTCTCAGACATTCTCAGACACTCTCTGAAACTCTCTGAAACTCTCTGACACTCTCTATCACTCTCTATCACTCTCTGACACTCTCTGACACTCTCTGACACTCTCTGACGCTCTCTATCACTCTCCATCACTCTCTATCACTCTCTGACACTCTCTGACACTCTCTGGCACTCTCCATCACTCTCTGACACTCTCTATCACTCTCTGACACTCTCTGAACCTCTCTATCACTCTCTAACACTCTCTGACACTCTCTGACACTCTCTATCACTCTCTATCACTCTCTGACACTCTCTGACACTCTCTGACACTCTCTGACACTCTCTATCACTCTCTGACACTCTCTGACACTCTCTATCACTAGCTGACACTCTCTGACACTCTCAGACACTCACTATCACTCTCTGAAACTCTCTGAAACTCTCTGACACTCTCTATCACTCTCTATCACTCTCTGACACTCTCTGACACTCTCTGACACTCTCTGACACTCTCTGACACTCTCTTTCAATCTCTATCACTCTCTGACACTCTCTGACACTCTCTGACACTCTCTATCACTCTCTGACACTCTCTGACACTCTCTTTCAATCTCTATCACTCTCTGACACTCTCTGACACTCTCTGACACTCTCTATCACTATCTGACACTCTCTGACACTCTCTGACACTCTCTATCACTCTCTATCACTCTCTGACACTCTCTGACACTCTCTGACACTCTCTGACACGCTCTATCACTCTCTATCACTCTCTATCACTCTCTGACACTCTCAGACATTCTCAGACACTCTCTGAAACTCTCTGAAATTCTCTATCACTCTCAGACACTCTCTGACACTCTCTGACACTCTCTGACACTCTCTGACACTCTCTATCACTCTCTGACACTCTCTGACACTCTCTATCACCCTCTATCACTCTCTATCTCTCTCTGACACTCTCTGACACTCTCTATCACTCTCTATCACTCTCTGACACTCTCTGACACTCTCTTTCAATCTCTATCACTCTCTGACACTCTCTGACACTCTCTGACACTCTCAGACACTCACTATCACTATCTGACACTCTCTGACACTCTCTGACACTCTCTATCACTCTCTGACACTCTCTGACACTCTCTTTCAATCTCTATCACTCTCTGACACTCTCTGACACTCTCTGACACTCTCTATCACTATCTGACACTCTCTGACACTCTCTGACACTCTCTATCACTCTCTATCACTCTCTGACACTCTCTGACACTCTCTGACACTCTCTGACACGCTCTATCACTCTCTATCACTCTCTATCACTCTCTGACACTCTCAGACATTCTCAGACACTCTCTGAAACTCTCTGAAACTCTCTATCACTCTCAGACACTCTCTGACACTCTCTGACACTCTCTGACACTCTCTGACACTCTCTATCACTCTCTATCACTCTCTGACACTCTCTGACACTCTCTATCACTCTCTATCACTCTCTTACACTCTCTGGCACTCACTATCACTATCTGACACTCTCTGACACTCTCTGACACTCTCTATCACTCTCTGACACTCTCTGACACTCTCTTTCACTCTCTATCACTCTCTGACACTCTCTGACACTCTCTGACACTCACTATCACTATCTGACACTCTCTGACACTCTCTGACACTCTCTATCACTCTCTATCACTCTCTGACACTCTCTGACACTCTCTATCACTATCTGACACTCTCTGACACTCTCTGACACTCTCTGACACTCTCTATCACTCTCTATCACTCTCTGACACTCTCTGACACTCTCTGACACGCTCTATCACTCTCTATCACTCTCTGACACTCTCTGACACTCTCAGACATTCTCAGACACTCTCTGAAACTCTCTGAAACTCTCTGACACTCTCTATCACTCTCTATCACTCTCTGACACTCTCTGACACTCTCTGACACTCTCTATCCCTCTCCATCACTCTCTATCACTCTCTGACACTCTCTGACACTCTCTGGTACTCTCTATCACTCTCTGACACTCTCTATCACTCTCTGACACTCTCTGAACCTCTCTATCACTCTCTATCACTCTCTGACACTCTCTGACACTCTCTATCACTCTCTATCACTCTCTGACACTCTCTGACACTCTCTGACACTCTCTGACACTCTCTGACACTCTCTCACACTCTCTGACACGCTCTATCACTCTCTGACACTCTCTGACACTCTCAGACATTCTCAGACACTCTCTGAAACTCTCTGAAACTCTCTATCACTCTCAGACACTCTCTGACACTCTCTGACACTCTCTGACACTCTCTATCACTCTCTGACACTCTCTGGCACTCTCTATCACTCTCTATCACTCTCTTGCAATCTCTGGCACTCTCTATCACTCTCTGACACTCTCTGACACTCTCTGACACTCTCTGACACTCTCTATCACTCTCTATCACTCTCTGACACTCTCTTTCACTCTCTATCACTCTCTGACACTCTCTGACACTCTCTCACACTCTCTGACACGCTCTATCACTCTCTATCACTCTCTGACACTCTCTGACACTCTCAGACATTCTCAGACACTCTCTGAAACTCTCTGAAACTCTCTATCACTCTCAGACACTCTCTGACACTCTCTGACACTCTCTGACACTCTCTATCACTCTCTGACACTCTCTGGCACTCTCTATCACTCTCTATCACTCTCTTGCACTCTCTGGCACTCTCTATCACTCTCTGACACTCTCTGACACTCTCTGACACACTCTATCACTCTCCAGCACTCTCTATCACTCTCTGACACTCTCTTTCACTCTCTGTAACTCTCTGACACTCTCTGACACTCTCTCACACTCTCTGACACGCTCTATCACTCTCTATCACTCTCTGACACTCTCTGACACTCTCAGACATTCTCAGACACTCTCTGAAACTCTCTGAAACTCTCTATCACTCTCAGACACTCTCTGACACTTTCTGACACTCTCTGACACTCTCTATCACTCTCTATCACTCTCTGACACTCTCTGGCACACTCTATCACTCTCTATCACTCTCTTACACTCTCTGGCACTCTCTATCACTCTCTGACACTCTCTGACACTCTCTGACACTCTCAGACACTCAATATCACTATCTGACACTCTCTGACACTCTCTGACACTCTCTGACACTCTCTATCACTCTCTATCACTCTTTGACACTCTCTTTCACTCTCTATCACTCTCTGACACTCTCTGACACTCTCAGACATTCTCAGACACTCTCTGAAACTCTCTGAAACTCTCTATCACTCTCAGACACTCTCTGACACTCTCTGACACTCTCTGACACTCTCTATCACTCTCTATCACTCTCTGACACTCTCTGGCACTCTCTATCACTCTCTATCACTCTCTTACACTCTCTGGCACTCTCTATCACTCTCTGACACTCTCTGACACTCTCTGACACTCTCTGACACTCTCAGACATTCAATATTACTATCTGACACTCTCTGACACTCTCTGACACTCTCTGACACTCTCTATCACTCTCTATCACTCTTTGACACTCTCTTTCACTCTCTATCACTCTCTGACACTCTCTGACACTCTCTGACACTCACTATCACTATCTGACACTCTCTGACACCTTCTGACACTCTCTGACACTCTCTATCACTCTCTATCACTCTCTGACACTCTCTTTCACTCTCTATCACTCTCTGACACTCTCTGACACTCTCTGACACTCACTATCACTATCTGACACTCTCTGACACTCTCTGACACTCTCTATCACTCTATATCACTCTCTGACACTCTCTGACACTCTCTTTCACTCTCTATCACTCTCTGACACTCTCTGACACTCTCTATCACTCTATATCACTCTCTGACACTCTCTGACACTCTCTTTCACTCTCTATCACTCTCTGACACTCTCTGACACTCTCTGACACTCACTATCACTATCTGACACTCTCTGACACTCTCTGACACTCTCTATCACTCTCTATCACTCTCTGACACTCTCTGACACTCTCTTTCACTCTCTATCACTCTCTGAAACTCTCTGACACTCTCTGACACTCTCTATCACTATCTGACACTCTCTGACACTCTCTGACACTCTCTGACACACCTTATCACTCTCTATCACTCTCTGACACTCTCTGACACTCTCAGACATTCTCAGACACTCTCTGAAACTCTCTGAAACTCTCTATCACTCTCAGACACTCTCTGACACTCTCTGACACCCTCTGACACTCTCTATCACTCTCTATCACTCTCTGGCACTCTCTGACACTCTCTATCACTCTCTATCACTCTCTATCACTCTCTGACACTCTCTGACACTCTCTGGCACTCTCTATCGCTCTCTGACACTCTCTATCACTCTCTATCACTCTCTGACACTCTCTGACACTCTCTGACACTCTCTGACACTCTCTATCACTCTCTGACTCTCTCTGTCACTCTCTGACACTCTCTATCACACTCTCTCACTCTCTGACACTCTCAGACACTCTCTGACACTCTCTGAAACTCTCTATCACACACTATCACTCTCTGACACTCTCTGACACTCTCTATCACTCTCTGACACTCTCTATCACTCTCTGAAACTCTCTGACACTCTCTGAAACTCTCTATCACTCTCTATCACTCTCTGACACTCTCTGACACTCTCTGACACTCTCTATCACTCTCTGACACTCTCTATCACTCTCTGACACTCTCTGAACCTCTCTATCACTCTCTATTACTCTCTGACACTGTCTGACAATCTCTGACACTCTCTATCACTCTCTATCACTCTCTGACACTCTCAGACACTCTCTGACACTCTCTGAAACTCTCTATCACTCTCTATCACTCTCTGACACTCTCTGACACTATCTGACACTCTCTATCACTCTCTATCACTCTCTGACACTCTCTGACACTCTCTATCACTCTCTATCACTCTCTGACACTCTCAGACACCCTCTGACACTCGCTATCACTCTCTATCACTCTCTGACACTCTCCGACACTCTCTGACACTCTCTGAAACTCTCTATCACTCTCTGACACTCTCTATCACTCTCTGACACTCTCTGAAACTCTCTGAAACTCTCTATCACTCTCTGACTCTCTCTGACACTCTCTGACACTCTCTATCACTCTTTGACACTCTCTATCACTCTCTATCACTCTCTGACACTCTCTGACACTCTCTATCACTCTCTATCACTCTCTGCCACTCTCTGCCACTCTCTGACACTCTCTATCACTCTCTATCACTCTCTGACACTCTCTGACACTCTCTGACACGCTCTGACACTCTCTATCACTCTCTATCACTCTCTGACACTCTCAGACACTCTCTGACACTCTCTGAAACTCTCTATCACTCTATATCACTCTCTGACACTCTCTGACACTCTCTATCACTCTCTATCACTCTCTGACAGTCTCTGACACTCTCTGACACTCTCTTTCAATCTCTATCACTCTCTGACACTCTCTGACACTCTCTATCACTCTCTATCAATCTCTGACACTCTCTGACAATCTCAGACACTCACTATCACTCTCTGACACTCTCTGACACTCTCTGACACTCTCTGACACTCTCTATCACTCTCTGACACTCTCTATCACTCTCTGACACTCTCTGACACTCTCTGACACTCACTATCACGATCTGACACTCTCTGACACTCTCTGACACTCTCTATCACTCTCTATCACTCTCTGACACTCTCTGACACTCTCTGACACTCTCTGACACTCTCTTTCACTCTCTATCACTCTCTGACACTCTCTGACACTCTCTGACACTCTCTATCACTCTCTATCACTCTCTGACACTCTCTGACAATCTCAGACACTCACTATCACTCTCTGACACTCTCTGACACTCTCTGACACTCTCTGACACTCTCTATCACTCTCTGACACTCTCTGACACTCTCTGACACTCTCTATCACTCTCTATCACTCTCTGACACTCTCTGACACTCTCAGACACTCACTATCACTCTCTGACACTCTCTGACACTCTCTGACACTCTCAGACACTCTCTGACACTCTCTGAAACTCTCTATCACTCTCTATCACTCTCTGACACTCTCTGACACTGTCTATCACTCTTTGACACTCTCTGTCACTCTCTGACATTCTCTGACTCTCTCTGAAACTCTCTATCACTCTCTATCACTCTCTGCCACTCTCTGACACTCTCTGACACCCTCTATCACTCTCTGATACTCTCTATCACTCTCTGACACTCACTATCACTCTCTGACACTCTCTGACACTCTCTGACACTCTCTGACACTCTCAGACACTCTCTGACACTCTCTGAAACTCTCTATCACTCTCTATCACTCTCTGACACTCTCTGACACTGTCTATCACTCTTTGACACTCTCTGTCACTCTCTGACATTCTCTGACACTCTCTGAAACTCTCTATCACTCTCTGATACTCTCTATCACTCTCTGACACTCACTCTCACTCTCTGACACTCTCTGACACTCTCTGACACTCTCTGACACTCTCAGACACTCTCTGACACTCTCTGAAACTCTCTATCACTCTCTATCACTCTCTGACACTCTCTGACACTGTCTATCACTCTTTGACACTCTCTGTCACTCTCTGACATTCTCTGACACTCTCTGAAACTCTCTATCACTCTCTATCACTCTCTGCCACTCTCTGACACTCTCTGACACCCTCTATCACTCTCTGATACTCTCTATCACTCTCTGACACTCACTATCACTCTGACACTCTCTGACACTCTCTGACACTCTCAGACACTCTCTAACACTCTCTGAAACTCTCTATCACTCTCTATCACTCTCTGACACTCTCTGACACTCTCTGACACTCTCTATCACTCTCTATCACTCTCTGCCACTCTCTGACACTCTCTGACACCCTCTATCACTCTCTGATACTCTCTATCACTCTTTGACACTCTCTATCACTCTCTATCACTCTCTGACAATCTCAGGCACTCACAATCACTATCTGACACTCTCTGACACTCTCTATCACTCTCTATCACTCTCTGACACTCTCTATCACTCTCTATCACTCTCTGACACTCTCTGACACTCTCTGACACTCTCTGACACTCTCTATCACTCTCTGACACTCTCTGACACTCTCTGACACTCTCTATCACTCTCTATCACTCTCTGTCACTCTCTGACACTCTCAGACACTCACTATCACTCTCTGACACTCTCTGACACTCTCTGACACTCTCTGACACTCTCTGAATCTCTCTATCACTCTCTATCACTCTATGACACTCTCTGACACTCTCTATCACTCTTTGACACTCTCTGTCACTCTCTGACATTCTCTGACACTCTCTGAAACTCTCTTTCACTCTCTATCACTCTCTGACACTCTCTGACACTCTCTTTCACTCTCTATCATTCCCTGACACTCTCTGACACCCTCTATCACTCTCTGATACTCTCTATCACTCTCTGACACTCTCTGACACTCTCTATCACTCTCTGACACTCTCTGACACTCTCTGACACTCTCTATCACTCTCTATCACTCTCTGACACTCTCTGACACTCTCTGACACTCTCTGACACTCTCTATCACTCTCTATCACTCTCTGACACTCTCAGACACTCACTATCACTCTCTGACACTCTCTGACACTCTCTGACACTCTCTGACACTCTCTGAAACTCTCTATCACTCTCTATCACTCTATGACACTCTCTGACACTCTCTATCACTCTTTGACACTCTCTGTCACTCTCTGACATTCTCTGACACTCTCTGAAACTCTCTTTCACTCTCTATCACTCTCTGACACTCTCTGACACTCTCTTTCACTCTCTATCATTCCCTGACACTCTCTGACACCCTCTATCACTCTCTGATACTCTCTATCACTCTCTAACACTCTCTGACACTCTCTATCACTCTCTGACACTCTCTGACACTCTCTATCACTCTCTATCACTCTCTGACACTCTCTGACACTCTCTGACACTCTCTGACACTCTCAGACACTCTCTGACACTCTCAGACACTCACTATCACTCTCTATCACTCTCTGACACTCTCTGACACTCTCTATCACTCTTTGACACTCTCTGTCACTCTCTGACATTCTCTGACACTCTCTGACACTCTCTATCACTCTTTGACACTCTCTGTCACTCTCTGACATTCTCTGACACTCTCTGAAACTCTCTTTCACTCTCTATCACTCTCTGACACTCTCTGACACTCTCTTTCACTCTCTATCATTCCCTGACACTCTCTGACACCCTCTATCACTCTCTGATACTCTCTATCACTCTCTGAAAATCTCTGACACTCTCTATCACTCTCTGACACTCTCTGACACTCTCTGACACTCTCTATCACTCTCTATCACTCTCTGACACTCTCTGACACTCTCTGACACTCTCTGACACTCTCAGACACTCTCTGACACTCTCTGAAACTCTGTATCACTCTCTATCACTCTCTGACACTCTCTGACACTCTCTGACACTCTCTATCACTCTTTGACACTCTCTGTCACTCTCTGACATTCTCTGACACTCTCTGAAACTCTCTATCACTCTCTATCACTCTCTGCCACTCTCTGACACTGTCTGACACCCTCTATCACTCTCTGATACTCTCTATCACTCTCTGACTCTCTCAGACACTATCTGACACTCTCTGCCACTCTCAGACACTCACTATCACTATCTGACACTCTCTGACACTCTCTGACACTCTCTATCACTCTCTATCACTCTCTGACACTCTCTGACACTCTCTATAACTCTCTATCACTCTCTGACACTCTCTGACACTCTCTGACACCCTCTAACACTCTCTATCACTCTCTATCACACTCTGACACTCTCTGACACTCTCTATCACTCTCTATCACTCTCTGACACTCTCTGACACTCTCTGGCACTCTCTATCGCTCTCTGACACTCTCTATCACTCTCTATCACACTCTGACACTCTCTGACACTCTCTATCACTCTCTATCACTCTCTATCACTCTCTGACACTCTCTGACACTCTCTGGCACTCTCTATCGCTCTCTGACACTCTCTATCACTCTCTATCACTCTCTGACACTCTCTGACACTCTCTGACACTCTCTATCACTCTCTATCACTCTCTGACACTCTCAGACAATCACTATCACTCTCTGACACTCTCTGAAACTCTCTATCACTCTCTGACACTCTCAGACACTCTCTGAAACTCTCTATCACTCACTATCACTCTCTGACACTCTCTGACACTCTCTATCACTCTCTGACACTCTCTATCACTCTCTGAAACTCTCTGACACTCTCTGAAACTCTCTATCACTCTCTATCACTCTCTGACACTCTCTGACACTCTCTGACACTCTCTATCACTCTCTGACACTCTCTATCACTCTCTGACACTCTCTGAACCTCTCTATCACTCTCTATTACTCTCTGACACTGTCTGACAATCTCTGACACTCTCTATCACTCTCTATCACTCTCTGACACTCTCAGACACTCTCTGACACTCTCTGAAACTCTCTATCACTCTCTATCACTCTCTGACACTCTCTGACACTATCTGACACTCTCTATCACTCTCTATCACTCTCTGACACTCTCTGACACTCTCTATCACTCTCTATCACTCTCTATCACTCTCTGACACTCTCAGACACCCTCTGACACTCGCTATCACTCTCTATCACTCTCTGACACTCTCAGACACTCTCTGACACTCTCTGAAACTCTCTATCACTCTCTGACACTCTCTATCACTCTCTGACACTCTCTGAAACTCTCTGAAACTCTCTATCACTCTCTGACTCTCTCTGACACTCTCTGACACTCTCTATCACTCTTTGACACTCTCTATCACTATCTGAGATTCTCTGACACTCTCTGAAACTCTCTATCACTTTCTATCACTCTCTGCCACTCTCTGACACTCTCTGACACTCTCTATCACTCTCTGACACTCTCAATCACTCTCTATCACTCTCTGACACTCTCTGACACTCTCAGACACTCTCTGACACTCTCTGAAACTCTCTATCACTCTTTGACACTCTCTATCGCGCTCTGACATTCTCTGACACTCTCTGAAACTCTCTATCACTCTCTATCACTCTCTGCCACTCTCTGACACTCTCTGACACTCTCTATCACTCTCAGACGCTCACTATCACTCTCTGACACTCTCTGACACTCTCTGACACTCTCTATCACTCTCTATCACTCTCTGACACTCTCTGACACTCTCTATCACTCTCTATCACTCTCTGACACTCTCAGACACTCTCTGACACTCTCTGAAACTCTCTATCACTCTCTATCACTCTCTGACACTCTCTGACACTCCCTGACACTCTATCACTCTTTGACACTCTCTATCACTCCCTGACATTCTCTGACACTCTCTGAAACTCTCTATCACTCTCTATCACTCTCTGCCACTCTCTGCCACTCTCTGACACTCTCTGACCCTCTCTATCACTCTCTATCACTCTCTGACACTCTCTGACACTCTCTATCACTCTCTATCACTCTCTGCCACTCTCTGCCACTCTCTGACACTCTCTATCACTCTCTATCACTCTCTGACACTCTCTGACACTCTCTGACACGCTCTGACACTCTCTATCACTCTCTATCACTCTCTGACACTCTCAGACACTCTCTGACACTCTCTGAAACTCTCTATCACTCTCTATCACTCTCTGACACTCTCTGACACTCTCTGACACTCTCTATCACTCTCTATCACTCTCTGACACTCTCTGACACTCTCTGACACTCTCTTTCAATCTCTATCACTCTCTGACACTCTCTGACACTCTCTGACACTCTCTATCACTCTCTATCAATCTCTGACACTCTCTGACAATCTCAGACACTCACTATCACTCTCTGACACTCTCTGACACTCTCTGACACTCTCTGACACTCTCTATCACTCTCTGACACTCTCTATCACTCTCTGACACTCTCTGACACTCTCTGACACTCACTATCACGATCTGACTCTCTCTGACACTCTCTGAAACTCTCTATCACTCTCTATCACTCTCTGACACTCTCTGACACTGTCTATCACTCTTTGACACTCTCTGTCACTCTCTGACATTCTCTGACACTCTCTGAAACTCTCTATCACTCTCTATCACTCTCTGCCACTCTCTGACACTCTCTGACACCCTCTATCACTCTCTGATACTCTCTATCACTCTCTGACACTCACTATCACTCTGACACTCTCTGACACTCTCTGACACTCTCAGACACTCTCTAACACTCTCTGAAACTCTCTATCACTCTCTATCACTCTCTGACACTCTCTGACACTCTCTGACACTCTCTATCACTCTCTATCACTCTCTGCCACTCTCTGACACTCTCTGACACCCTCTATCACTCTCTGATACTCTCTATCACTCTTTGACACTCTCTATCACTCTCTATCACTCTCTGACAATCTCAGGCACTCACAATCACTATCTGACACTCTCTGACACTCTCTATCACTCTCTATCACTCTCTGACACTCTCTATCACTCTCTATCACTCTCTGACACTCTCTGACACTCTCTGACACTCTCTGACACTCTCTGACACTCTCTATCACTCTCTGACACTCTCTGACACTCTCTGACACTCTCTATCACTCTCTATCACTCTCTGTCACTCTCTGACACTCTCAGACACTCACTATCACTCTCTGACACTCTCTGACACTCTCTGACACTCTCTGACACTCTCTGACACTCTCTGAATCTCTCTATCACTCTCTATCACTCTATGACACTCTCTGACACTCTCTATCACTCTTTGACACTCTCTGTCACTCTCTGACATTCTCTGACACTCTCTGAAACTCTCTTTCACTCTCTATCACTCTCTGACACTCTCTGACACTCTCTTTCACTCTCTATCATTCCCTGACACTCTCTGACACCCTCTATCACTCTCTGATACTCTCTATCACTCTCTGACACTCTCTGACACTCTCTATCACTCTCTGACACTCTCTGACACTCTCTGACACTCTCTATCACTCTCTATCACTCTCTGACACTCTCTGACACTCTCTGACACTCTCTGACACTCTCTGACACTCTCTATCACTCTCTATCACTCTCTGTCACTCTCTGACACTCTCAGACACTCACTATCACTCTCTGACACTCTCTGACACTCTCTGACACTCTCTGACACTCTCTGAAACTCTCTATCACTCTCTATCACTCTATGACACTCTCTGACACTCTCTATCACTCTTTGACACTCTCTGTCACTCTCTGACATTCTCTGACACTCTCTGAAACTCTCTTTCACTCTCTATCACTCTCTGACACTCTCTGACACTCTCTTTCACTCTCTATCATTCCCTGACACTCTCTGACACCCTCTATCACTCTCTGATACTCTCTATCACTCTCTAACACTCTCTGACACTCTCTATCACTCTCTGACACTCTCTGACACTCTCTGACACTCTCTATCACTCTCTATCACTCTCTGACACTCTCTGACACTCTCTGACACTCTCTGACACTCTCTGACACTCTCAGACACTCACTATCACTCTCTATCACTCTCTGACACTCTCTGACACTCTCTGACACTCTCTATCACTCTTTGACACTCTCTGTCACTCTCTGACATTCTCTGACACTCTCTGACACTCTCTATCACTCTTTGACACTCTCTGTCACTCTCTGACATTCTCTGACACTCTCTGAAACTCTCTTTCACTCTCTATCACTCTCTGACACTCTCTGACACTCTCTTTCACTCTCTATCATTCCCTGACACTCTCTGACACCCTCTATCACTCTCTGATACTCTCTATCACTCTCTGACACTCTCTGACACTCTCTATCACTCTCTGACACTCTCTGACACTCTCTGACACTCTCTATCACTCTCTATCACTCTCTGACACTCTCTGACACTCTCTGACACTCTCTGACACTCTCAGACACTCTCTGACACTCTCTGAAACTCTCTATCACTCTCTATCACTCTCTGACACTCTCTGACACTCTCTGACACTCTCTATCACTCTTTGACACTCTCTGTCACTCTCTGACATTCTCTGACACTCTCTGAAACTCTCTATCACTCTCTATCACTCTCTGCCACTCTCTGACACTGTCTGACACCCTCTATCACTCTCTGATACTCTCTATCACTCTCTGACTCTCTCAGAAACTATCTGACACTCTCTGCCACTCTCAGACACTCACTATCACTATCTGACACTCTCTGACACTCTCTGACACTCTCTATCACTCTCTATCACTCTCTGACACTCTCTGACACTCTCTATAACTCTCTATCACTCTCTGACACTCTCTGACACTCTCTGACACCCTCTAACACTCTCTATCACTCTCTATCACACTCTGACACTCTCTGACACTCTCTATCACTCTCTATCACTCTCTATCACTCTCTGACACTCTCTGACACTCTCTGGCACTCTCTATCGCTCTCTGACACTCTCTATCACTCTCTATCACACTCTGACACTCTCTGACACTCTCTATCACTCTCTATCACTCTCTATCACTCTCTGACACTCTCTGACACTCTCTGGCACTCTCTATCGCTCTCTGACACTCTCTATCACTCTCTATCACTCTCTGACACTCTCTGACACTCTCTGACACTCTCTGACACTCTCTATCACTCTCTGACACTCTCTGTCACTCTCTGACACTCTCTATCACTCTCTATCACTCTCTGACACTCTCAGACAATCACTATCACTCTCTGACACTCTCTGAAACTCTCTATCACTCTCTGACACTCTCTGAAACTCTCTGAAACTCTCTATCACTCACTATCACTCTCTGACACTCTCTGACACTCTCTATCACTCTCTGACACTCTCTATCACTCTCTGAAACTCTCTGACACTCTCTGAAACTCTCTATCACTCTCTATCACTCTCTGACACTCTCTGACACTCTCTGACACTCTCTATCACTCTCTGACACTCTCTATCACTCTCTGACACTCTCTGAACCTCTCTATCACTCTCTATTACTCTCTGACACTGTCTGACAATCTCTGACACTCTCTATCACTCTCTATCACTCTCTGACACTCTCAGACACTCTCTGACACTCTCTGAAACTCTCTATCACTCTCTATCACTCTCTGACACTCTCTGACACTCTCTGACACTATCTGACACTCTCTATCACTCTCTATCACTCTCTGACACTCTCTGACACTCTCTATCACTCTCTATCACTCTCTATCACTCTCTGACACTCTCAGACACCCTCTGACACTCGCTATCACTCTCTATCACTCTCTGACACTCTCAGACACTCTCTGACACTCTCTGAAACTCTCTATCACTCTCTGACACTCTCTATCACTCTCTGACACTCTCTGAAACTCTCTGAAACTCTCTATCACTCTCTGACTCTCTCTGACACTCTCTGACACTCTCTATCACTCTTTGACACTCTCTATCACTATCTGAGATTCTCTGACACTCTCTGAAACTCTCTATCACTTTCTATCACTCTCTGCCACTCTCTGACACTCTCTGACACTCTCTATCACTCTCTGACACTCTCAATCACTCTCTATCACTCTCTGACACTCTCTGACACTCTCAGACACTCTCTGACACTCTCTGAAACTCTCTATCACTCTTTGACACTCTCTATCGCGCTCTGACATTCTCTGACACTCTCTGAAACTCTCTATCACTCTCTATCACTCTCTGCCACTCTCTGACACTCTCTGACACTCTCTATCACTCTCAGACGCTCACTATCACTCTCTGACACTCTCTGACACTCTCTGACACTCTCTATCACTCTCTATCACTCTCTGACACTCTCTGACACTCT
This sequence comes from Heterodontus francisci, assembly GCF_036365525.1. Taxonomy (NCBI): domain Eukaryota; kingdom Metazoa; phylum Chordata; class Chondrichthyes; order Heterodontiformes; family Heterodontidae; genus Heterodontus; species Heterodontus francisci. The sequence goes on from NC_090414.1 coordinate 3,205,205, forward strand.
CTATCACTCTCTATCACTCTCTGACACTCTCAGACACTCTCTGACACTCTCTGAAACTCTCTATCACTCTCTATCACTCTCTGACACTCTCTGACACTCTCTGACACTCTATCACTCTTTGACAATCTCTATCACTCCCTGACATTCTCTGACACTCTCTGAAACTCTCTATCACTCTCTATCACTCTCTGCCACTCTCTGCCACTCTCTGACACTCTCTGACCCTCTCTATCACTCTCTATCACTCTCTGACACTCTCTGACACTCTCTATCACTCTCTATCACTCTCTGCCACTCTCTGCCACTCTCTGACACTCTCTATCACTCTCTATCACTCTCTGACACTCTCTGACACTCTCTGACACGCTCTGACACTCTCTATCACTCTCTATCACTCTCTGACACTCTCAGACACTCTCTGACACTCTCTGACACTCTCTATCACTCTCTATCACTCTCTGACACTCTCTGACACTCTCTGACACTCTCTGACACTCTCTATCACTCTCTATCAATCTCTGACACTCTCTGACAATCTCAGACACTCACTATCACTCTCTGACACTCTCTGACACTCTCTGACACTCTCTGACACTCTCTATCACTCTCTGACACTCTCTATCACTCTCTGACACTCTCTGACACTCTCTGACACTCACTATCACGATCTGACACTCTCTGACACTCTCTGACACTCTCTATCACTCTCTATCACTCTCTGACACTCTCTGACACTCTCTGACACTCTCTGACACTCTCTGACACTCTCTTTCACTCTCTATCACTCTCTGACACTCTCTGACACTCTCTGACACTCTCTATCACTCTCTATCACTCTCTGACACTCTCTGACAATCTCAGACACTCACTATCACTCTCTGACACTCTCTGACACTCTCTGACACTCTCTGACACTCTCTATCACTCTCTGACACTCTCTGACACTCTCTGACACTCTCTATCACTCTCTATCACTCTCTGACACTCTCTGACACTCTCAGACACTCACTATCACTCTCTGACACTCTCTGACACTCTCTGACACTCTCAGACACTCTCTGACACTCTCTGAAACTCTCTATCACTCTCTATCACTCTCTGACACTCTCTGACACTGTCTATCACTCTTTGACACTCTCTGTCACTCTCTGACATTCTCTGACACTCTCTGAAACTCTCTATCACTCTCTATCACTCTCTATCACTCTCTGCCACTCTCTGACACTCTCTGACACCCTCTATCACTCTCTGATACTCTCTATCACTCTCTGACACTCACTATCACTCTCTGACACTCTCTGACACTCTCTGACACTCTCTGACACTCTCAGACACTCTCTGACACTCTCTGAAACTCTCTATCACTCTCTATCACTCTCTGACACTCTCTGACACTGTCTATCACTCTTTGACACTCTCTGTCACTCTCTGACATTCTCTGACACTCTCTGAAACTCTCTATCACTCTCTATCACTCTCTGCCACTCTCTGACACTCTCTGACACCCTCTATCACTCTCTGATACTCTCTATCACTCTCTGACACTCACTATCACTCTGACACTCTCTGACACTCTCAGACACTCTCTAACACTCTCTGAAACTCTCTATCACTCTCTATCACTCTCTGACACTCTCTGACACTCTCTGACACTCTCTATCACTCTCTATCACTCTCTGCCACTCTCTGACACCCTCTATCACTCTCTGATACACTCTATCACTCTTTGACACTCTCTATCACTCTCTATCACTCTCTGACAATCTCAGGCACTCACAATCACTATCTGACACTCTCTGACACTCTCTATCACTCTCTATCACTCTCTGACACTCTCTATCACTCTCTATCACTCTCTGACACTCTCTGACACTCTCTGACACTCTCTGACACTCTCTATCACTCTCTGACACTCTCTGACACTCTCTGACACTCTCTATCACTCTCTATCACTCTCTGTCACTCTCTGACACTCTCAGACACTCACTATCACTCTCTGACACTCTCTGACACTCTCTGACACTCTCTGACACTCTCTATCACTCTCTATCACTCTCTGACACTCTCTGACACTCTCTGGCACTCTCTATCGCTCTCTGACACTCTCTATCACTCTCTATCACTCTCTGACACTCTCTGACACTCTCTGACACTCTCTGACACTCTCTATCACTCTCTGACACTCTCTATCACTCTCTGACACTCTCTATCACTCTCTATCACTCTCTGACACTCTCAGACAATCACTATCACTCTCTGACACTCTCAGACACTCTCTGACACTCTCTGAAACTCTCTATCACTCACTATCACTCTCTGACACTCTCTGACACTCTCTATCACTCTCTGACACTCTCTATCACTCTCTGAAACTCTCTGACACTCTCTGAAACTCTCTATCACTCTCTATCACTCTCTGACACTCTCTGACACTCTCTGACACTCTCTATCACTCTCTGACACTCTCTATCACTCTCTGACACTCTCTGAACCTCTCTATCACTCTCTATTACTCTCTGACACTGTCTGACAATCTCTGACACTCTCTATCACTCTCTATCACTCTCTGACACTCTCAGACACTCTCTGACACTCTCTGAAACTCTCTATCACTCTCTATCACTCTCTGACACTCTCTGACACTATCTGACACTCTCTATCACTCTCTATCACTCTCTGACACTCTCTGACACTCTCTATCACTCTCTATCACTCTCTATCACTCTCTGACACTCTCAGACACCCTCTGACACTCGCTATCACTCTCTATCACTCTCTGACACTCTCAGACACTCTCTGACACTCTCTGAAACTCTCTATCACTCTCTGACACTCTCAGACAATCTCTGACACTCTCTGAAACTCTCTGAAACTCTCTATCACTCTCTGACTCTCTCTGACACTCTCTGACACTCTCTATCACTCTTTGACACTCTCTATCACTATCTGAGATTCTCTGACACTCTCTGAAACTCTCTATCACTTTCTATCACTCTCTGCCACTCTCTGACACTCTCTGACACTCTCTATCACTCTCTGACACTCTCAATCACTCTCTATCACTCTCTGACACTCTCTGACACTCTCAGACACTCTCTGACACTCTCTGAAACTCTCTATCACTCTTTGACACTCTCTATCACGCTCTGACATTCTCTGACACTCTCTGAAACTCTCTATCACTCTCTATCACTCTCTGCCACTCTCTGACACTCTCTGACACTCTCTATCACTCTCAGACGCTCACTATCACTCTCTGACACTCTCTGACACTCTCTGACACTCTCTATCACTCTCTATCACTCTCTGACACTCTCTGACACTCTCTATCACTCTCTATCACTCTCTGACACTCTCAGACACTCTCTGACACTCTCTGAAACTCTCTATCACTCTCTATCACTCTCTGACACTCTCTGACACTCTCTGACACTCTATCACTCTTTGACACTCTCTATCACTCCCTGACATTCTCTGACACTCTCTGAAACTCTCTATCACTCTCTATCACTCTCTGCCACTCTCTGCCACTCTCTGACACTCTCTGACCCTCTCTATCACTCTCTATCACTCTCTGACACTCTCTGACACTCTCTATCACTCTCTATCACTCTCTGCCACTCTCTGCCACTCTCTGACACTCTCTATCACTCTCTATCACTCTCTGACACTCTCTGACACTCTCTGACACGCTCTGACACTCTCTATCACTCTCTATCACTCTCTGACACTCTCAGACACTCTCTGACACTCTCTGAAACTCTCTATCACTCTCTATCACTCTCTGACACTCTCTGACACTCTCTGACACTCTCTATCACTCTCTATCACTCTCTGACACTCTCTGACACTCTCTGACACTCTCTTTCAATCTCTATCACTCTCTGACACTCTCTGACACTCTCTATCACTCTCTATCAATCTCTGACACTCTCTGACAATCTCAGACACTCACTATCACTCTCTGACACTCTCTGACACTCTCTGACACTCTCTGACACTCTCTATCACTCTCTGACACTCTCTATCACTCTCTGACACTCTCTGACACTCTCTGACACTCACTATCACGATCTGACACTCTCTGACACTCTCTGACACTCTCTATCACTCTCTATCACTCTCTGACACTCTCTGACACTCTCTGACACTCTCTGACACTCTCTTTCACTCTCTATCACTCTCTGACACTCTCTGACACTCTCTGACACTCTCTATCACTCTCTATCACTCTCTGACACTCTCTGACAATCTCAGACACTCACTATCACTCTCTGACACTCTCTGACACTCTCTGACACTCTCTATCACTCTCTGACACTCTCTGACACTCTCTGACACTCTCTATCACTCTCTATCACTCTCTGACACTCTCTGACACTCTCAGACACTCACTATCACTCTCTGACACTCTCTGACACTCTCTGACACTCTCAGACACTCTCTGACACTCTCTGAAACTCTCTATCACTCTCTATCACTCTCTGACACTCTCTGACACTGTCTATCACTCTTTGACACTCTCTGTCACTCTCTGACATTCTCTGACACTCTCTGAAACTCTCTATCACTGTCTATCACTCTCTGCCACTCTCTGACACTCTCTGACACCCTCTATCACTCTCTGATACTCTCTATCACTCTCTGACACTCACTATCACTCTCTGACACTCTCTGACACTCTCTGACACTCTCTGACACTCTCAGACACTCTCTGACACTCTCTGAAACTCTCTATCACTCTCTATCACTCTCTGACACTCTCTGACACTGTCTATCACTCTTTGACACTCTCTGTCACTCTCTGACATTCTCTGACACTCTCTGAAACTCTCTATCACTCTCTATCACTCTCTGCCACTCTCTGACACTCTCTGACACCCTCTATCACTCTCTGATACTCTCTATCACTCTCTGACACTCACTATCACTCTGACACTCTCTGACACTCTCTGACACTCTCAGATACTCTCTAACACTCTCTGAAACTCTCTATCACTCTCTATCACTCTCTGACACTCTCTGACACTCTCTGACACTCTCTATCACTCTCTATCACTCTCTGACACTCTCTGACACTCTCTGACACCCTCTATCACTCTCTGATACTCTCTATCACTCTTTGACACTCTCTATCACTCTCTATCACTCTCTGACAATCTCAGGCACTCACAATCACTATCTGACACTCTCTGACACTCTCTATCACTCTCTATCACTCTCTGACACTCTCTATCACTCTCTATCACTCTCTGACACTCTCTGACACTCTCTGACACTCTCTGACACTCTCTGACACTCTCTATCACTCTCTGACACTCTCTGACACTCTCTGACACTCTCTATCACTCTCTATCACTCTCTGTCACTCTCTGACACTCTCAGACACTCACTATCACTCTCTGACACTCTCTGACACTCTCTGACACTCTCTGACACTCTCTGACACTCTCTGAAACTCTCTATCACTCTCTATCACTCTATGACACTCTCTGACACTCTCTATCACTCTTTGACACTCTCTGTCACTCTCTGACATTCTCTGACACTCTCTGAAACTCTCTTTCACTCTCTATCACTCTCTGACACTCTCTGACACTCTCTTTCACTCTCTATCATTCTCTGACACTCTCTGACACCCTCTATCACTCTCTGATACTCTCTATCACTCTCTGACACTCTCTGACACTCTCTATCACTCTCTGACACTCTCTGACACTCTCTGACACTCTCTATCACTCTCTATCACTCTCTGACACTCTCTGACACTCTCTGACACTCTCGGACACTCTCAGACACTCTCTGACACTCTCTGAAACTCTCTATCACTCTCTATCACTCTCTGACACTCTCTGACACTCTCTGACACTCTCTATCACTCTTTGACACTCTCTGTCACACTCTGACATTCTCTGACACACTCTGAAACTCTCTATCACTCTCTATCACTCTCTGCCACTCTCTGACACTGTCTGACACCCTCTATCACTCTCTGATACTCTCTATCACTCTCTGACTCTCTCAGACACTATCTTACACTCTCTGCCACTCTCAGACACTCACTATCACTATCTGACACTCTCTGACACTCTCTGACACTCTCTATCACTCTCTATCACTCTCTGACACTCTCTGACACTCTCTATAACTCTCTATCACTCTCTGACACTCTCTGACACTCTCTGACACTCTCTATCACTCTCTATCACTCTCTGACACTCTCTGACACTCTCAGACACTCTCAGACACTCTCTGACACTCTCAATCACTCTCTATCACTCTCTGACACTCTCTGACACTCTCAGACACTCTCTGAAAATCTCTATCACTCTCTATCACTCTCTGACACTCTCAGACACTCACTATCACTATCTGACACTCTCTATCACTCTCTGACACTCTCTGACACTCTGACAGTCTCTGACACTCTCTTTCACTCTCTATCACTCTCTGACACTCTCTGACACTCTCTGACAATCTCTATCACTATCTGACACTCTCTGACACTCTCAGACACTCACTATCACTATCTGACAATCTCTGACACTCGCTGACACTCTCTATCACTCTCTATCACTCTCTGACACTCTCTGACACTCTCTTTCACTCTCTATCACTCTCTGAAACTCTCTGACACTCTCTGACACTCTCTATCACTCTCTATCACTCTCTATCACTCTCTGAAACTCTCTGACACTCTCTGACACTCTCTATCACTCTCTGACAATCTCTGACACTCTCTGACACTCTATTTCACTCTCTATCACTCTCTGACACTCTCTGACACTCTCTGACACTCTCTGACACTCTCTATCACTCTCTATCACTCTCTGACACTCTCTATCACTCTCCATCACTCTCTATTACTCTCTGACACTCTCTGACACTCTCTGACACTCTCTATCACTCTCTGACACTCTCTATCACTCTCTGACACTCTCTGACACTCTCTGACACTCTCTTTCACTCTCTATCACTCTCTGACACTCTCAGACACTCTCTGACACTCTCTGACACTCTCTGACACTCTCTATCACTCTCTGCCACTCTCTGACACTCTCTGACACCCTCTATCACTCTCTGATACTCTCTATCACTCTTTGACACTCTCTATCACTCTCTATCACTCTCTGACAATCTCAGGCACTCACAATCACTATCTGACACTCTCTGACACTCTCTATCACTCTCTATCACTCTCTGACACTCTCTATCACTCTCTGACACTCTCTGACACTCTCTGACACTCTCTGACACTCTCTGACACTCTCTATCACTCTCTGACACTCTCTGACACTCTCTGACACTCTCTATCACTCTCTATCACTCTCTGTCACTCTCTGACACTCTCAGACACTCACTATCACTCTCTGACACTCTCTGACACTCTCTGACACTCTCTGACACTCTCTGACACTCTCTGAAACTCTCTATCACTCTCTATCACTCTATGACACTCTCTGACAATCTCTATCACTCTTTGACACTCTCTGTCACTCTCTGACATTCTCTGACACTCTCTGAAACTCTCTTTCACTCTCTATCACTCTCTGACACTCTCTGACACTCTCTTTCACTCTCTATCATTCTCTGACACTCTCTGACACCCTCTATCACTCTCTGATACTCTCTATCACTCTCTGACACTCTCTGACACTCTCTATCACTCTCTGACACTCTCTGACACTCTCTGACACTCTCTATCACTCTCTATCACTCTCTGACACTCTCTGACACTCTCTGACACTCTCTGACACTCTCAGACACTCTCTGACACTCTCTGAAACTCTCTATCACTCTCTATCACTCTCTGACACTCTCTGACACTCTCTGACACTCTCTATCACTCTTTGACACTCTCTGTCACTCTCTGACATTCTCTGACACTCTCTGAAACTCTCTATCACTCTCTATCACTCTCTGCCACTCTCTGACACTGTCTGACACCCTCTATCACTCTCTGATACTCTCTATCACTCTCTGACTCTCTCAGACACTATCTGACACTCTCTGCCACTCTCAGACACTCACTATCACTATCTGACACTCTCTGACACTCTCTGACACTCTCTATCACTCTCTATCACTCTCTGACACTCTCTGACACTCTCTTTCACTCTCTATCACTCTCTGAAACTCTCTGACACTCTCTGACACTCTCTATCACTCTCTATCACTCTCTATCACTCTCTGAAACTCTCTGACACTCTCTGACACTCTCTATCACTCTCTGACAATCTCTGACACTCTCTGACACTCTATTTCACTCTCTATCACTCTCTGACACTCTCTGACACTCTCTGACACTCTCTATCACTCTCTATCACTCTCTATCACTCTCTGACACTCTCTGACAGTCTCTGACACTCTCTGACACTCTCTATCACTCTCTATCACTCTCTGACACTCTCTGACACTCTCTATCACTCTCCATCACTCTCTATTACTCTCTGACACTCTCTGACACTCTCTGACACTCTCTATCACTCTCTGACACTCTCTATCACTCTCTGACACTCTCTGACACTCTCTGACACTCTCTTTCACTCTCTATCACTCTCTGACACTCTCAGACACTCTCTGACACTCTCTGACACTCTCTGACACTCTCTGACACTCTCTATAACTCTCTATCACTCTCTGAGACTCTCTGACACTCTCTGACACTCTCTATCACTCTCTATCACTCTCTGACACTCTCTGACACTCTCAGACACTCTCTGACACTCTCTGACACTCTCTATCACTCTCTGACACTCTCTGACACTCTCAGACACTCTCTGAAAATCTCTATCACTCTCTATCACTCTCTGACACTCTCAGACACTCACTATCACTATCTGACACTCTCTATCACTCTCTGACACTCTCTGACACACTGACAGTCTCTGACACTCTCTTTCACTCTCTATCACTCTCTGACACTCTCTGACACTCTCTGACAATCTCTATCACTATCTGACACTCTCTGACACTCTCAGACACTCTCTATCACTATCTGACAATCTCTGACACTCGCTGACACTCTCTATCACTCTCTATCACTCTCTGACACTCTCTGACACTCTCTTTCACTCTCTATCACTCTCTGAAACTCTCTGACACTCTCTGACACTCTCTATCACTCTCTATCACTCTCTATCACTCTCTGAAACTCTCTGACACTCTCTGACACTCTCTATCACTCTCTGACAATCTCTGACACTCTCTGAAACTCTATTTCACTCTCTATCACTCTCTGACACTCTCTGACACTCTCTGACACTCTCTATCACTCTCTATCACTCTCTATCACTCTCTGACACTCTCTGACAGTCTCTGACACTCTCAGACACTCTCTATCACTCTCTATCACTCTCTGACACTCTCTGACACTCTCTATCACTCTCCATCACTCTCTATTACTCTCTGACACTCTCTGACACTCTCTGACACTCTCTATCACTCTCTGACACTCTCTATCACTCTCTGACACTCTCTGACACTCTCTGACACTCTCTTTCACTCTCTATCACTCTCTGACACTCTCAGACACTCTCTGACACTCTCTGACACTCTCTATCACTCTCTGCCACTCTCTGACACTCTCTGACACCCTCTATCACTCTCTGATACTCTCTATCACTCTTTGACACTCTCTATCACTCTCTATCACTCTCTGACAATCTCAGGCACTCACAATCACTATCTGACACTCTCTGACACTCTCTATCACTCTCTATCACTCTCTGACACTCTCTATCACTCTCTATCACTCTCTGACACTCTCTGACACTCTCTGACACTCTCTGACACTCTCTATCACTCTCTGACACTCTCTGACACTCTCTGACACTCTCTATCACTCTCTATCACTCTCTGTCACTCTCTGACACTCTCAGACACTCACTATCACTCTCTGACACTCTCTGACACTCTCTGACACTCTCTGACACTCTCTGACACTCTCTGAAACTCTCTATCACTCTCTATCACTCTATGACACTCTCTGACACTCTCTATCACTCTTTGACACTCTCTGTCACTCTCTGACATTCTCTGACACTCTCTGAAACTCTCTTTCACTCTCTATCACTCTCTGACACTCTCTGACACTCTCTTTCACTCTCTATCATTCTCTGACACTCTCTGACACCCTCTATCACTCTCTGATACTCTCTATCACTCTCTGACACTCTCTGACACTCTCTATCACTCTCTGACACTCTCTGACACTCTCTGACACTCTCTATCACTCTCTATCACTCTCTGACACTCTCTGACACTCTCTGACACTCTCTGACACTCTCAGACACTCTCTGACACTCTCTGAAACTCTCTATCACTCTCTATCACTCTCTGACACTCTCTGACACTCTCTGACACTCTCTATCACTCTCTGACACTCTCTGACACTCTCTGACACTCTCTATCACTCTCTGACACTCTCTGTCACTCTCTGACATTCTCTGACACTCTCTGAAACTCTCTATCACTCTCTATCACTCTCTGCCACTCTCTGACACTGTCTGACACCCTCTATCACTCTCTGATACTCTCTATCACTCTCTGACTCTCTCAGACACTATCTGACACTCTCTGCCACTCTCAGACACTCACTATCACTATCTGACACTCTCTGACACTCTCTGACACTCTCTATCACTCTCTATCACTCTCTGACACTCTCTGACACTCTCTATAACTCTCTATCACTCTCTGACACTCTCTGACACTCTCTGACACTCTCTATCACTCTCTATCACTCTCTGACACTCTCTGACACTCTCAGACACTCTCTGACACTCTCTATCACTCTCTATCACTCTCTGACACTCTCTGACACTCTCAGACACTCTCTGAAAATCTCTATCACTCTCTATCACTCTCTGACACTCTCAGACACTCACTATCACTATCTGACACTCTCTATCACTCTCTGACACTCTCTGACACTCTGACAGTCTCTGACACTCTCTTTCACTCTCTATCACTCTCTGACACTCTCTGACACTCTCTGACAATCTCTATCACTATCTGACACTCTCTGACACTCTCAGACACTCACTATCACTATCTGACAATCTCTGACACTCGCTGACACTCTCTATCACTCTCTATCACTCTCTGACACTCTCTGACACTCTCTTTCACTCTCTATCACTCTGTGAAACTCTCTGACACTCTCTGACACTCTCTATCACTCTCTATCACTCTCTATCACTCTCTGAAACTCTCTGACACTCTCTGACACTCTCTATCACTCTCTGACAATCTCTGACACTCTCTGACACTCTATTTCAATCTCTATCACTCTCTGACACTCTCTGACACTCTCTGACACTCTCTATCACTCTCTATCACTCTCTATCACTCTCTGACACTCTCTGACAGTCTCTGACACTCTCTGACACTCTCTATCACTCTCTATCACTCTCTGACACTCTCTGACACTCTCTATCACTCTCCATCACTCTCTATTACTCTCTGACACTCTCTGACACTCTCTGACACTCTCTATCACTCTCTGACACTCTCAGACACTCACTATCACTATCTGATACTCTCTGACACTCTCTATCACTCTCTATCACTCTCTGACACTCTCTGACACTCTCTGGCACTCTCTATCACTCTCTCACGCTCTCTGACACCCTCTATCACTCTCTGATACTCTCTATCACTCTCTGACACTCTCTGACACTCTCTATCACTCTCTGACACTCTCTGACAATCTCTGACACTCTCTATCACTCTCTATCACTCTCTGACACTCTCTGACACTCTCAGACACTGACTATCACTCTCTGACACTCTCTGACACTCTCTGACACTCTCTGACACTGTCAGACACTCTCTGACACTCTCTGAAACTCTCTATCACTCTATATCACTCTCTGACACTCTCGGACACTCACTATCACTCTCTGACACTCTCTGACACTCTCTGACACTCTCTGACACTCTCAGACACTCTCTGACACTCTCTGAAACTCTCTATCACTCTATATCACTCTCTGACACTCTCTGACACTCTCTGACACTCTCTATCACTCTTTGACACTCTCTGTCACTCTCTGACATTCTCTGACACTCTCTGAAACTCTCTATCACTCTCTATCACTCTCTGCCACTCTCTGACACTGTCTGACACTCTCTATCAATCTCTGATACTCTCTATCACTCTCTGACACTCTCAGACACTATCTGACACTCTCTGCCACTCTCAGACACTCACTATCACTATCTGACACTCTCTGACCCTCTCTGACACTCTCTATCACTCTCTGACACTCTCTGACACTCTCTGACACTCTCTATCACTCTCTATCACTCTCTGACACTCTCTGACACTCTCTGACACTCTCTGAAAATCTCTATCACTCTCTATCACTCTCTGACACTCTCAGACACTCACTATCACTATCTGACACTCTCTATCACTCTCTATCACTCTCTGACACTCTCTGACACTCTCTGACACTCTCTGACACTTTCTTTCACTCTCTATCACTCTCTGACACTCTCTGACACTCTCTGACAATCTCTATCACTATCTGACACTCTCTGACACTCTATTTCAATCTCTATCACTCTCTGACACTCTCTGACACTCTCTGACACTCTCTATCACTCTCTATCACTCTCTATCACTCTCTGACGCTCTCTGACAGTCTCTGACACTCTCTGACACTCTCTATCACTCTCTATCACTCTCTGACACTCTCTGACACTCTCTATCACTCTCCATCACTCTCTATTACTCTCTGACACTCTCTGACACTCTCTGACACTCTCTATCACTCTCTGACACTCTCTATCACTCTCTGACACTCTCTGACACTCTCTGACACTCTCTTTCACTCTCTATCACTCTCTGACACTCTCAGACACTCTCTGACACTCTCTGACACTCTCTGACACTCTCTATCACTCTCTGACACTCTCTGACACTCTCTGACACTCTCTATCACTATCTGACACTCTGTGACACTCTCAGACACTCACTATAACTATCTGACACTCTCTGACACTCTCTATCACTCTCTGACACTCTCAGACACTCACTATCACTATCTGATACTCTCTGACACTCTCTATCACTCTCTATCACTCTCTGACACTCTCTGACACTCTCTGGCACTCTCTATCACTCTCTCACGCTCTCTGACACCCTCTATCACTCTCTGATACTCTCTATCACTCTCTGACACTCTCTGACACTCTCTATCACTCTCTGACACTCTCTGACAATCTCTGACACTCTCTATCACTCTCTATCACTCTCTGACACTCTCTGACACTCTCAGACACTGACTATCACTCTCTGACACTCTCTGACACTCTCTGACACTCTCTGACACTGTCAGACACTCTCTGACACTCTCTGAAACTCTCTATCACTCTATATCACTCTCTGACACTCTCGGACACTCACTATCACTCTCTGACACTCTCTGACACTCTCTGACACTCTCTGACACTCTCAGACACTCTCTGACACTCTCTGAAACTCTCTATCACTCTATATCACTCTCTGACACTCTCTGACACTCTCTGACACTCTCTATCACTCTTTGACACTCTCTGTCACTCTCTGACATTCTCTGACACTCTCTGAAACTCTCTATCACTCTCTATCACTCTCTGCCACTCTCTGACACTGTCTGACACTCTCTATCACTCTCTGATACTCTCTATCACTCTCTGACACTCTCAGACACTATCTGACACTCTCTGCCACTCTCAGACACTCACTATCACTATCTGACACTCTCTGACCCTCTCTGACACTCTCTATCACTCTCTATCACTCTCTGACACTCTCTGACACTCTCTATAACTCTCTATCACTCTCAGACACTCTCTGACACTCTCTGACACTCTCTGACACTCTCTATCACTCTCTGACACTCTCTGACACTCTCTTTCACTCTCTATCACTCTCTGACACTCTCAGACACTCTCTGACACTCTCTTTCACTCTCTATCACTCTCTATCACTCTCTGACACTCTCTGACACTCTCTGACACTCTCTATCACTCTCTATCACTCTCTGACACTCTCTGACACTCTCTATCACTCTCTATCACTCTCTATCACTCTCTGACACTCTCTGACACTCTCTGACACTCTCTATCACTCTCTGACACTCTCTGACACTCTCTGACACTCTCTTTCACTCTCTATCACTCTCTGACACTCTCAGACACTCTCTGACACTCTCTGACACTCTCTATCACTCTCTGACACTCTCTGACACTCTCTGACACTCTCTATCACTATCTGACACTCTGTGACACTCTCAGACACTCACTATAACTATCTGACACTCTCTATCACTCTCTGACACTCTCTGACACTCTCTGACACTCTCTATCACTATCTGACACTCTGTGACACTCTCAGACACTCACTATAACTATCTGACACTCTCTGACACTCTCTGACACTCTCTATCACTCTCTGACACTCTCAGACACTCACTATCACTATCTGACACTCTCTGACACTCTCTATCACTCTCTATCACTCTCTGACACTCTCTGACACTCTCTGACACTCTCTGACACTCTCTATCACTCTCTGACACTCTCTGACACTCTCTTTCACTCTCTATCACTCTCTGACACTCTCTGACACTCTCTGACACTCTCTATCACTATCTGACACTCTCTGACACTCTCTGACACTCGCTATCACTCTCTATCACTCTCTGACACTCTCTGACACTCTCTATCACTCTCTATCACTCTCTGACACTCTCTGACACTCTCTATCACTCTCTATCACTCTCTGACACACTCTGACACTCTCTGACACTCTCTTTCACTCTCTATCACTCTCTGACACTCTCTGACACTCTCTGACACTCTCTATCACTCTCTATCACTCTCTATCACTCTCAGACACTCACTATCACTATCTGACACTCTCTGACACTCTCTGACACTCTCTATCACTCTCTATCACTCTCTATCACTCTCTGACACTCTCTGACACTCTCTTTCACTCTCTATCACTCTCTGACACTCTCTGACACTCTCTGACACTCTCTATCACTCTCTATCACTCTCTATCACTCTCTGACACTCTCTGACACTCTCTGACACTCTCTATCACTCTCTGACAATCTCTGACACTCTCTGACACTCTCTTTCACTCTCTATCACTCTCTGACACTCTCTGACACTCTCTGACACTCTCTTTCACTCTCTATCACTCTCTATCACTCTCTGACACTCTCTGACACTCTCTGACACTCTCTATCACTCTCTATCACTCTCTGACACTCTCTGACACTCTCTATCACTCTCTATCACTCTCTATCACTCTCTGACACTCGCTGACACTCTCTGACACTCTCTATCACTCTCTGACACTCTCTGACACTCTCTGACACTCTCTTTCACTCTCTATCACTCTCTGACACTCTCAGACACTCTCTGACACTCTCTGACACTCTCTGACACTCTCTATCACTCTCTGACACTCTCTGACACTCTCTGACACTCTCTATAACTATCTGACACTCTCTGACACTCTCTGACACTCTCTATCACTCTCTGACACTCTCAGACACTCACTATCACTATCTGACACTCTCTGACACTCTCTATCACTCTCTATCACTCTCTGACACTCTCTGACACTCTGTGACACTCTCTTACACTCTCTATCACTCTCTGACACTCTCTGACACTCTCTTTCACTCTCTATCACTCTCTGACACTCTCTGACACTCTCTGACACTCTCTATCACTATCTGACACTCTCTGACACTCTCTGACACTCGCTATCACTCTCTATCACTCTCTGACACTCTCTGACACTCTCTATCACTCTCTATCACTCTCTGACACTCTCTGACACTCTCTATCACTCTCTATCACTCTCTGACACACTCTGACACTCTCTGACACTCTCTTTCACTCTCTATCACTCTCTGACACTCTCTGACACTCTCTGACACTCTCTATCACTCTCTATCACTCTCTATCACTCTCTGACACTCTCTGACACTCTCTGACACTCTCTATCACTCTCTGACAATCTCTGACACTCTCTGACACTCTCTTTCACTCTCTATCACTCTCTGACACTCTCTGACACTCTCTGACACTCTCTTTCACTCTCTATCACTCTCTATCACTCTCTGACACTCTCTGACACTCTCTGACACTCTCTATCACTCTCTATCACTCTCTGACACTCTCTGACACTCTCTATCACTCTCTATCACTCTCTATCACTGTCTGACACTCTCTGACACTCTCTGACACTCTCTATCACTCTCTGACACTCTCTGACACTCTCTGACACTCTCTTTCACTCTCTATCACTCTCTGACACTCTCAGACACTCTCTGACACTCTCTGACACTCTCTGACACTCTCTATCACTCTCTGACACTCTCTGACACTCTCTATCACTATCTGACACTCTGTGACACTCTCAGACACTCACTATAACTATCTGACACTCTCTGACACTCTCTGACACTCTCTATCACTCTCTGACACTCTCAGACACTCACTATCACTATCTGACACTCTCTGACACTCTCTATCACTCTCTATCACTCTCTGACACTCTCTGACACTCTCTGACACTCTCTGACACTCTCTATCACTCTCTGACACTCTCTGACACTCTCTTTCACTCTCTATCACTCTCTGACACTCTCTGACACTCTCTGACACTCTCTATCACTATCTGACACTCTCTGACACTCTCTGACACTCGCTATCACTCTCTATCACTCTCTGACACTCTCTGACACTCTCTATCACTCTCTATCACTCTCTGACACTCTCTGACACTCTCTATCACTCTCTGACACACTCTGACACTCTCAGACATTCTCAGACACTCTCTGAAACTCTCTGAAACTCTCTATCACTCTCAGACACTCTCTGACACTATCTGACACTCTCTGACACTCTCTATCACTCTCTATCACTCTCTGACACTCTCTGACACTCTCTATCACTCTCTGACACTCTCAGACACTCTCTGACACTCTCTGAAACTCTCTATCACTCTCTGTCACTCTCTGACACTGTCTGACACTCTCTATCACTCTCTGACACTCTCAGACACTCTCTGACACTCTCTGAAACTTTCTATCACTCTCGATCACTCTCTGACACTCTCTGACACTCTCTATCACTCTCTGACACTCTCTGAAACTCTCAGACATTCTCAGACACTCTCTGAAACTCTCTGAAACTCTCTATCACTCTCAGACACTCTCTGACACTCTCTGACACTCTCTTTCACTCTCTATCACTCTCTGACACTCTCTGACTCTCTCTATCACTATCTGACACTCTCTGACACTCTCTGACACTCTCTATCACTCTCTATCACTCTCTGACACTCTCTGACACTCTCTGACACTCTATCACTCTCTATCACTCTCTGACACTCTCTGACACTCTCAGGCATTCTCAGACACTCTCTGAAACTCTCTGAAACTCTCTATCACTCTCAGACACTCTCTGACACTATCTGACACTCTCTGACACTCTCTATCACTCTCTATCACTCTCTGACACTCTCTGACACTCTCTATCACTCTCTGACACTCTCAGACACTCTCTGACACTCTCTGAAACTCTCTATCACTCTCTGTCACTCTCTGACACTGTCTGACACTCTCTATCACTCTCTATCACTCTCTGACACTCTCAGACAATCTCTGACACTCTCTGAAACTCTCTATCACTCTCGATCACTCTCTGACACTCTCTGACACTCTCTATCACTCTCTGACACTCTCTGAAACTCTCAGACATTCTCAGACACTCTCTGAAACTCTCTGAAACTCTCTATCACTCTCAGACACTCTCTGACACTCTCTGACACTCTCTGACACTCTCTGACACTCTCTGACACTCTCTATCACTATCTGACACTCTCTGACACTCTCTATCAGTCTCTATCACTCTCTGACACTCTCTGACACTCTCTATCACTCTCTATCACTCTCTGACACACTCTGACACTCTCAGACATTCTCAGACACTCTCTGAAACTCTCTGAAACTCTCTATCACTCTCTGACACTCTCTGACACTATCTGACACTCTCTGACACTAACTATCACTCTCTATCACTCTCTGACACTCTCTGACACTCTCTATCACTCTCTGACACTCTCAGACACTCTCTGACACTGTCTGACACTCTCTGAAACTCTCTATCACTCTCTGACACTCTCTGACACTCTCTGACACTCTCTATCACTCTCTATCACTCTCTGACACTCTCAGACACTCTCTGACACTCTCTGAAACTCTCTATCACTCTCGATCACTCTCTGACACTCTCTGACACTCTCTATCACTCTCTGACACTCTCTGACACTCTCTGACACTCTCTATCACTCTTTGACACTCTCTGTCACTCTCTGACATTCTCTGACACTCTCTGAAACTCTCTATCACTCTCTATCACTCTCTGCCACTCTCTGACACTGTCTGACACTCTCTATCACTCTCTGAGACTCTCTATCAATCTCTGACACTCTCAGACACTATCTGACACTCTCTGCCACTCTCAGACACTCACTATCACTATCTGACACTCTCTGACCCTCTCTGACACTCTCTATCACTCTCTATCACTCTCTGACACTCTCTGACACTCTCTATAACTCTCTATCACTCTCTGACACTCTCTGACACTCTCTGACACTCTCTATCACTCTCTATCACTCTCTGACACTCTCTGACACTCTCTGACACTCTTTGAAAATCTCTATCACTCTCTATCACTCTCTGACACTCTCAGACACTCACTATCACTATCTGACACTCTCTATCACTCTCTATCACTCTCTGACACTCTCTGACACTCTCTGACACTCTCTGACACTCTCTTTCACTCTCTGACACTCTCTGACACTCTCTATCACTATCTGACACTCTCTGACACTCTCTGACACTCTCTATCAGTCTCTATCACTCTCTGACACTCTCTGACACTCTCTATCACTCTCTATCACTCTCTGACACACTCTGACACTCTCAGACATTCTCAGACACTCTCTGAAACTCTCTGAAACTCTCTATCACTCTCAGACACTCTCTGACACTATCTGACACTCTCTGACACTAACTATCACTCTCTATCACTCTCTGACACTCTCTGACACTCTCTATCACTCTCTGACACTCTCAGACACTCTCTATCACTATCTGACACTCTCTGACACTCTCTGACACTCTCTATCAGTCTCTATCACTCTCTGACACTCTCTGACACTCTCTATCACTCTCTATCACTCTCTGACACTCTCAGACACTCACTATCACTATCTGACACTCTCTATCACTCTCTTTCACTCTCTATCACTCTCTGACACTCTCTGACACTCTCTATCACTATCTGACACTCTCTGACACTCTCAGACACTCTCTATCAGTCTCTATCACTCTCTGACACTCTCTGACACTCTCTATCACTCTCTATCACTCTCTGACACACTCTGACACTCTCAGACATTCTCAGACACTCTCTGAAACTCTCTGAAACTCTCTATCACTCTCAGACACTCTCTGACACTATCTGACACTCTCTGACACTAACTATCACTCTCTATCACTCTCTGACACTCTCTGACACTCTCTATCACTCTCTGACACTCTCAGACACTCTCTGACACTGTCTGACACTCTCTGAAACTCTCTATCACTCTCTGACACTCTCTGACACTCTCTGACACTCTCTATCACTCTCTGACACTCTCAGACACTCTCTGACACTCTCTGAAACTCTCTATCACTCTCGATCACTCTCTGACACTCTCTGACACTCTCTATCACTCTCTGACACTCTCTGACACTCTCTGACACTCTCTATCACTCTTTGACACTCTCTGTCACTCTCTGACATTCTCTGACACTCTCTGAAACTCTCTATCACTCTCTATCACTCTCTGCCACTCTCTGACACTGTCTGACACTCTCTATCACTCTCTGATACTCTCTATCAATCTCTGACACTCTCAGACACTATCTGACACTCTCTGCCACTCTCAGACACTCACTATCACTATCTGACACTCTCTGACCCTCTCTGACACTCTCTATCACTCTCTATCACTCTCTGACACTCTCTGACACTCTCTATAACTCTCTATCACTCTCTGACACTCTCTGACACTCTCTGACACTCTCTATCACTCTCTATCACTCTCTGACACTCTCTGACACTCTCTGACACTCTCTGAAAATCTCTATCACTCTCTATCACTCTCTGACACTCTCAGACACTCACTATCACTATCTGACACTCTCTATCACTCTCTATCACTCTCTGACACTCTCTGACACTCTCTGACACTCTCTGACACTCTCTTTCACTCTCTATCACTCTCTGACACTCTCTGACACTCTCTGACAATCTCTATCACTATCTGACACTCTCTGACACTCTCAGACACTCACTATCACTATCTGACACTCTCTGACACTCTCTGACACTCTCTATCACTCTCTATCACTCTCTATCACTCTCTGACACTCTCTGACACTCTCTGACACTCTCTATCACTCTCTGACAATCTCTGACACTCTCTGACACTCTCTTTCAGTCTCTATCACTCTCTGACACTCTCTGACACTCTCTGACACTCTCTTTCACTCTCTATCACTCTCTATTACTCTCTGACACTCTCTGACACTCTCTGACACTCTCTGACACTCTCTATCACTCTCTATCACTCTCTGACACTCTCTGACACTCTCTATCACTCTCTATCACTCTCTATCACTCTCTGACAATCTCTGACACTCTCTATCACTCTCTGACACTCTCTGACACTCTCTGACACTCTCTTTCACTCTCTATCACTCTCTGACACTCTCAGACACTCTCTGACACTCTCTGACACTCTCTGACACTCTCTATCACTCTCTGACACTCTCTGACACTCTCTGACACTCTCTATCACTATCTGACACTCTGTGACACTCTCAGACACTCACTATAACTATCTGACACTCTCTGACACTCTCTGACACTCTCTGACACTCTCTATCACTCTCTGACACTCTCAGACACTCACTATCACTATCTGACAGTCTCTGACACTCTCTATCACTCTCTATCACTCTCTGTCACTCTCTGACACTCTCTGACACTCTCTGACACTCTCTATCACTCTCTGACACTCTCTTTCACTCTCTATCACTCTCTGACACTCTCTGACACTCTCTATCACTATCTGACAATCTCTGACACTCTCTGACACTCTCTATCACTCTCTATCACTCTCTGACACTCTCTGACACTCTCTATCACTCTCTATCACTCTCTGACACTCTCTGACAATCTCTGACACTCTCTGACACTCTCTTTCAGTCTCTATCACTCTCTGACACTCTCTGACACTCTCTGACACTCTCTTTCACTCTCTATCACTCTCTATTACTCTCTGACACTCTCTGACACTCTCTGACACTCTCTGACACTCTCTATCACTCTCTATCACTCTCTGACACTCTCTGACACTCTCTATCACTCTCTATCACTCTCTATCACTCTCTGACAATCTCTGACACTCTCTATCACTCTCTGACACTCTCTGACACTCTCTGACACTCTCTTTCACTCTCTATCACTCTCTGACACTCTCAGACACTCTCTGACACTCTCTGACACTCTCTGACACTCTCTACCACTCTCTGACACTCTCTGACACTCTCTGACACTCTCTATCACTATCTGACACTCTGTGACACTCTCAGACACTCACTATAACTATCTGACACTCTCTGACTCTCTCTGACACTCTCTGACACTCTCTATCACTCTCTGACACTCTCAGACACTCACTATCACTATCTGACAGTCTCTGACACTCTCTATCACTCTCTATCACTCTCTGACACTCTCTGACACTCTCTGACACTCTCTGACACTCTCTATCACTCTCTGACACTCTCTGACACTCTCTTTCACTCTCTATCACTCTCTGACACTCTCTGACACTCTCTGACACTCTCTATCACTATCTGACAATCTCTGACACTCTCTGACACTCTCTATCACTCTCTATCACTCTCTGACACTCTCTGACACTCTCTATCACTCTCTATCACTCTCTGACACTCTCTGACACTCTCTATCACTCTCTATCACTCTCTGACACACTCTGACACTCTCAGACATTCTCAGACACTCTCTGAAACTCTCTGAAACTCTCTATCACTCTCAGACACTCTCTGACACTATCTGACACTCTCTGACACTCTCTATCACTCTCTATCACTCTCTGACACTCTCTGACACTCTCTATCACTCTCTGACACTCTCAGACACTCTCTGACACTCTCTGAAACTCTCTATCACTCTCTGTCACTCTCTGACACTGTCTGACACTCTCTATCACTCTCTGACACTCTCAGACACTCTCTGACACTCTCTGAAACTCTCTATCACTCTCGATCACTCTCTGACACTCTCTGACACTCTCTATCACTCTCTGACACTCTCTGAAACTCTCAGACATTCTCAGACACTCTCTGAAACTCTCTGAAACTCTCTATCACTCTCAGACACTCTCTGACACTCTCTTTCACTCTCTATCACTCTCTGACACTCTCTGACACTCTCTATCACTATCTGACACTCTCTGACACTCTCTGACAGTCTCTATCACTCTGTATCACTCTCTGACACTCTCTGACACTCTCTGACACTCTATCACTCTCTATCACTCTCTGACACACTCTGACACTCTCAGGCATTCTCAGACACTCTCTGAAACTCTCTGAAACTCTCTATCACTCTCTGACACTCTCTATCACTCTCTATCACTCTCTGACACTCTCTGACACTCTCTTTCACTCTCTATCACTCTCTGACACTCTCTGACACTCTCTGACACTCTCTATCACTCTCTATCACTCTCTATCACTCTCTGACACTCTCTGACACTCTCTGACACTCTCTATCACTCTCTGACAATCTCTGACACTCTCTGACACTCTCTTTCACTCTCTATCACTCTCAGACACTCTCTGACACTATCTGACACTCTCTGACACTCTCTATCACTCTCTATCACTCTCTGACACTCTCTGACACTCTCTATCACTCTCGGACACTCTCAGACACTCTCTGACACTCTCTGAAACTCTCTATCACTCTCTGTCACTCTCTGACACTGTCTGACACTCTCTATCACTCTCTATCACTCTCTGACACTCTCAGACAATCTCTGACACTCTCTGAAACTCTCTATCACTCTCGATCACTCTCTGACACTCTCTGACACTCTCTATCACTCTCTGACACTCTCTGAAACTCTCAGACATTCTCAGACACTCTCTGAAACTCTCTGAAACTCTCTATCACTCTCAGACACTCTCTGACACTCTCTGACACTCTCTGACACTCTCTGACACTCTCTGACTCTCTCTTTCACTCTCTATCACTCTCTGACACTCTCTGACACTCTCTATCACTATCTGACACTCTCTGACACTCTCTGACACTCTCTATCAGTCTCTATCACTCTCTGACACTCTCTGACACTCTCTGACACTCTCTATCACTCTCTATCACTCTCTGACACACTCTGACACTCTCAGACATTCTCAGACACTCTCTGAAACTCTCTGAAACTCTCTATCACTCTCAGACACTCTCTGACACTATCTGACACTCTCTGACACTCTCTATCACTCTCTATCACTCTCTGACACTCTCTGACACTCTCTATCACTCTCTGACACTCTCAGACACTCTCTGACACTGTCTGACACTCTCTGAAACTCTCTATCACTCTCTGTCACTCTCTGACACTGTCTGACACTCTCTATCACTCTCTATCACTCTCTGACACTCTCAGACACTCTCTGACAATCTCTGAAACTCTCTATCACTCTCGATCACTCTCTGACACTCTCTGACACTCTCTATCACTCTCTGACACTCTCTGAAACTCTCAGACATTCTCAGACACTCTCTGAAACTCTCTGAAACTCTCTATCACTCTCTGACACTCTCTGACACTCTCTGACACTCTCAGACACTCTCTGACACTCTCTGACACTGTCTATTACACTCTGACACTCTCTGACACTCTCAGACACTCACTATCACTCTCTGACACTCTCTGACACTCTCTGACACTCTCTATCACTCTTTATCACTCTCTGACACTCTCTGACACTCTCTATCACTCTCTGACACTCTCTGACACTCTCTGACACTCTCTGAAACTCTCTATCACTCTCTGACACTCTCTGACACTCTCTGTCACTCTCTATCACTCTCTGACACTCTCTGACACTCTCAGACACTCTCTGACACTCTCTGAAACTCTCTATCACTCTCTGACACACTCTGACACTCTCTGACTCTCTCTGACACTCTCTAAAACTCTCTATCACTCTCTGACACTCTCTGACACTCTCAGACATTCTCAGAGACTCTCTGAAACTCTCTGCAACTCTCTATCACTCTCTGACACTCTCTGACACTCTCTGACACTCTCTGACACTCTCTGACACTCTCTAAAACTCTCTATCACTCTCTGACACTCTCTGACACTCTCAGACATTCTCAGAGACTCTCTGAAACTCTCTGCAACTCTCTATCACTCTCTGACACTCTCTGACACTCTCTGACACTCTCTGACACTCTCGATCACTCTCTATCACTCTCTGACACTCTCTGACACTCTCTGACACTCTCTGACACTCTCTATCAATCTGTGACACTCTATCACTCTCTGACCCTCTCTGACACTCTCTGACACTCTCTTTCACTCTCTATCACTCTCTGACACTCTCAGACACTCTCTGACACTCTCTGACACTCTCTGACACTCTCTGACACTCTCTATCACTCTCTGACACTCTCTGACACTCTCTGGCACTCTCTATCACTATCTGACACTCTGTGACACTCTCAGACACTCACTATCACTATCTGACACTCTCTGACACTCTCTGACACTCTCTATCACTCTCTGACACTCTCAGACACTCACTATCACTATCTGACACTCTCTGACACTCTCTATCACTCTCTATCACTCTCTGACACTCTCTGACACTCTCTGACACTCTCTATCACTCTCTATCACTCTCTGACACTCTCTGACACTCTCAGACACTCTCTATCACTATCTGACAGTCTCTGACACTCTCAGACACTCACTATCACTATCTGACAGTCTCTGACACTCTCTGACACTCTCTATCACTCTCTATCACTCTCTGACACTCTCTGACACTCTCTTTCACTCTCTATCACTCTCTGACACTCTCTGACACTCTCTTTCACTCTCTATCACTCTCTGACACTCTCTGACACTCTCTGACACTCTCTATCACTCTCTGTCACTCTCTATCACTCTCTGACACTCTCTGACACTCTCTGACACTCTCTATCACTCTCTGACACTCTCTGACACTCTCTTTCACTCTCTATCACTCTCTGACACTCTCTGACACTCTCTGACACTCTCTATCACTCTCTATCACTCTCTGACACTCTCTGACACTCTCTGGCACTCTCTGACACTCTCTATCCCTCTCTATCACTCTCTGACAATCTCTGACACTCTCTGACACTCTCTGACACTCTCTATCACTCTCTATCACTCTCTGACACTCTCTGACACTCTCTGACACTCTCTGTCACTCTCTATCACTCTCTGACACTCTCGGACACTCTCTGACTCTCTCTTTCACTCTGTATCACTCTCTGACACTCTCAGACACTCTCTGACACTCTCTGACACTCTCTGACACTCTCTATCACTCTCTGACACTCTCTGACACTCTCTGACACTCTCTATCACTATCTGACACTCTGTGACACTCTCAGACACTCACTATCACTATCTGACACTCTCTGACACTCTCTGACACTCTCTATCACTCTCTGACACTCTCAGACACTCACTATCACTATCTGACACTCTCTGACACTCTCTATCACTCTCTATCAATCTCTGACACTCTCTGACACTCTCTGACACTCTCTATCACTCTCTATCACTCTCTGACACTCTCTGACACTCTCTGACACTCTCTATCACTCTCTATCACTCTCTGACACTCTCTGACACTCTCTGACACTCACTATCACTCTCTGACACTCTCTGACACTCTCTATCACTCTCTATCACTCTCTGACACTCTCTGACACTCTCTGACACTCTCTATCACTCTGTATCACTCTCTGACTCTCTCTGACACTCTCTGACACTCTCTATCACTCTCTATCACTCTCTATCACTCTCTGACACTCTCTGACACTCTCTGACACTCTCTATCACTCTCTGACACTCTATCACTCTCAGACACTCTCTGACACTCTCTGACACTCTCTGACACTCTCTATCACTCTCTGACACTCTCTGACACTCTCTATCACTCTCTATCACTCTCTGACACTCTCTAACACTCTCTGACAGTCTCTATCACTCTCTATCACTCTCTATCACTCTCTGACACTCTCTGACACTCTCTGACACTCTCTATCACTCTCTATCACTCTCTGACACTCTCTGACACTCTCTGACACTCTCTATCACTCTCTATCACTCTCTATCACTCTCTGACACTCTCTGACACTCTCTATCACTCTCTGACACTCTCTGACACTCTCTATCACTCTCTATCACTCTCTGACACTCTCTGACACTCTCTGACACTCTCTGACACTCTATCTCACTCTCTATCACTCTCTGACACTCTCTGACACTCTCTGACACTCTCTGACACTCTCTATCACTCTCTGACACTCTCGGACACTCTCTGACACTCTCTATCACTCTCTGACACTCTCTGACACTCTCTTTCACTCTCTATCACTCTCTGACACTCTCAGACACTCTCTGACACTCTCTGACACTCTCTATCACTCTCTGACACTCTCTGACACTCTCTATCACTCACTATCACTCTCTGACACTCTCTGACACTCTCTGACACTCTCTGACACTCTCTATCACTCTCTATCACTCTCTGACACTCTCTGACACTCTCTGACACTCTCTATCACTCTCTATCACTCTCTGACACTCTCTGACACTCTCTGACACTCTCTATCACTCTCTGACCCTCTCTGACACTCTCTATCACTCTCTATCACTCTCTGACACTCTCTGACACTCTCTGACACTCTCTGACACTCTCTATCACTCTCTATCACTCTCTGACACTCTCTGACACTCTCTGACACTCTCTGACACTCTCTATCACTCTCTATCACTCTCTGACACTCTCTGACACTCTCTGACACTCTCTACCACTCTCTGACACTCTATCACTCTCTGACACTCTCTGACACTCTCTGACACTCTCTTTCACTCTCTATCACTCTCTGACACTCTCAGACACTCTCTGACACTCTCTGACACTCTCTGACACTCTCTATCACTCTCTGACACTCTCTGACACTCTCTATCACTCACTATCACTCTCTGACACTCTCTGACACTCTCTGACACTCTCTGACACTCTCTATCACTCTCTATCACTCTCTGACACTCTCTGACACTCTCTGACACTCTCTATCACTCTCTATCACTCTCTGACACTCTCTGACACTCTCTGACACTCTCTATCACTCTCTGACACTCTCTGACACTCTCTAACACTCTCTATCACTCTCTGACACTCTCTGACACTCTCTGACACTCTCTATCACTCTCTATCACTCTCTGACACTCTCTGACACTCTCTGACACTCTCTATCACTCTCTATCACTCTCTATCACTCTCTGACACTCTCTGACACTCTCTGACACTCTCTATCACTCTCTGACACTCTATCACTCTCTGACACTCTCTGACACTCTCTGACACTCTCTTTCACTCTCTATCACTCTCTGACACTCTCAGACACTCTCTGACACTCTCTGACACTCTCTGACACTCTCTATCACTCTCTATCACTCTCTGACACTCTCTGACACTCTCTGACACTCTCTGACACTCTCTATCACTCTCTATCACTCTCTGACACTCTCTGACACTCTCTGACACTCTCTATCACTATCTGACACTCTCTGACTCTCTCAGACACTCACTATCACTATCTGACACTCTCTGACACTCTCTGACACTCTCTATCACTCTCTGTCACTCTCTGACACTCTCTGACCTCTCTTTCACTCTCTATCACTCTCTGACACTCTGTGACACTCTCAGACACACACTATCACTATCTGACACTCTCTATCAATCTCTATCACTCTCTGACACTCTCTGACACTCTCTGACACTCTCTATCACTCTCTATCACTCTCTGATACTCTCTGACACTCTCAGACATTCTCAGACACTCTCTGAAACTCTCTGAAACTCTCTATCACTCTCAGACACTGTCTGACACTCTCTGACACTCTCTATCACTCTCTGACACTCTCTGACACTCTCTATCACTCTCTGACACTCTCAGACACTCTCTGACACTCTCTGAAACTCTCTATCACTCTCTATCACTCTCTGACACTGTCTGACACTCTCTATCACTCTCTATCACTCTCTATCACACCCTGACACTCTCAGACACTCTCTGACACTCTCTGACACTCTCTGAAACTCTCTATCACTCTCGATCACTCTCTGACACTCTCCGACACTCTCTATCACTCTCTATCACTCTCTGACACTCTCTGACACTCTCAGACATTCTCAGACACTCTCTGAAACTCTCTGAAACTCTCTGTCACTCTCAGACACTCTCTGACACTCTCTGACACTCTCTGACACTCTCTATCACTATCTGACACACTCTGACACTATCTGACACTCTCTATCACTCTCTATCACTCTCTGACACTCTCTGACACTCTCTTTCACTCTCTATCACTCTCTGACACTCTCTGACACTCTCTGACACTCTCTGACACTCTCTATCACTCTCTATCACTCTCTGACACTCTCTGACACTCTCAGACATTCTCAGACACTCTCTGAAACTCTCTGAAACTCTCTATCACTCTCAGACACTCTCTGACACTCTCTGACACTCTCTATCACTCTCTATCACTCTCTGACACTCTCTGACACTCTCTATCACTCTCTGACACACTCAGACACTCTCTGACACTCTCTGAAACTCTCTATCACTCTCTATCACTCTCTGACACTGTCTGACACTCTCTATCACTCTCTGTCACTCTCTATCACACTCTGACACTCTCAGACACTCTCTGACACTCTCTGAAACTCTCTATCACTCTCGATCACTCTCTGACACTCTCCGACACTCTTTATCACTCTCTATCACTCTCTGACACTCTCTGACACTCTCAGACATTCTCAGACACTCTCTGAAACTCTCTGAAACTCTATATCACTCTCAGACACTCTCTGACACTCTCTGACACTCTCTGACACTCTCTGACACTCTCTATCACTCTCTATCACTCTCTGACACTCTCTGACACTCTCTTTCACTCTCTATCACTCTCTGACACTCTCTGACACTCTCTGACACTCTCTATCACTATCTGACACTCTCTGACACTCTCTATCAATCTCTATCACTCTCTGACACTCTCTGACACTCTCTGACACTCTCTATCACTCTCCGACACTCTCTATCACTCTCTGACACTCTCTGACACTCTCTGACACTCTCTATCACTCTCAGAAACTCTCTGACACTCTCTGACACTCTCTATCACTCTCTGACACTCTCTGACACTCTCTATCACTCTCTGACACTCTCAGACACTCTCTGACACTCTCTGAAACTCTCTATCACTCTCTATCACTCTCTGACACTGTCTGACACTCTCTATCACTCTCTGTCACTCTCTATCACACTCTGACACTCTCAGACACTCTCTGACACTCTCTGAAACTCTCTATCACTCTCGATCTCTCTCTGACACTCTCCGACACTCTTTATCACTCTCTATCACTCTCTGACACTCTCTGACAATCTCAGACATTCTCAGACACTCTCTGAAACTCTCTGAAACTCTCTATCACTCTCAGACACTCTCTGACACTCTCTGACACTCTCTGACACTCTCTATCACTCTCTATCACTCTCTGACACTCTCTGACACTCTCTTTCACTCTCTATCACTCTCTGACACTCTCTGACACTCTCTGACACTCTCTATCACTATCTGACACTCTCTGACACTCTCTATCAATCTCTATCACTCTCTGACACTCTCTGACACTCTCTGACACTCTCTATCACACTCTATCACTCTCTGACACTCTCTGACACTCTCAGACATTCTCAGACACTCTCTGAAACTCTCTGAAATTCTCTATCACTCTCAGACACTCTCTGACACTCTCTGACACTCTCTATCACTCTCTATCACTCTCTGACACTCTCTGTCACTCTCTATCACTCTCTGACACTCTCAGACACTCTCTGACACTCTCTGAAACTCTCTATCACTCTCTATCACTCTCTGACACTGTCTGACACTCTCTATCACTCTCTATCACTCTCTGACACTCTCAGACACTCTCTGACACTCTCTGACACTCTCTATCACTCTCGATCACTCTCTGACACTCTCTGACACTCTCTATCACTCTCTATCACTCTCTGACACTCTCTGACACTCTCAGACATTCTCAGACACTCTCTGAAACTCTCTGAAACTCTCTATCACTCTCTGACACTCTCTGACACTCTCTGACACTCTCAGACACTCTCTGACACTCTCTGACACTGTCTATCACTCTCTGACACTCTCTGACACTCTCAGACACTCACTATCACTCTCTGACACTCTCTGACACTCTCTATCTCTCTTTATCACTCTCTGACACTCTCTGACACTCTCTGACACTCTCTATCACTCTCTGACACTCTCTGACACTCTCTGAAACTCTCTATCACTCTCTATCACTCTCTGACACTCTCTGACACTCTCTGTCACTCTCTATCACTCTCTGACACTCTCTGACACTCTCAGACACTCTCTGACACTCTCTATCACTCTCTATCACTCTCTGACACTCTCTGACACTCTCTGACACTCTCTGACACTCTCTATCACTCTCTATCACTCTCTGACACTCTCTGACACTCTCTATCACTCTCTGACACTCTCTATCACTCTCTATCACTCTCTGACACTCTCTGACACTCTCTGACACTCTCTATCACTCTCTATCACTCTCTGACACTCTCTGACACTCTCTGACACTCTCTATCACTCTCTATCACTCTCTGACACTCTCTGACACTCTCTGACACTCTCTGAAACTCTCTATCACTCTCTATCACTCTCTGACACTCTCTGACACTCTCTGTCACTCTCTATCACTCTCTGACACTCTCTGACACTCTCAGACAGTCTCTGACACTCTCTATCACTCTCTAGCACTCTCTGACACTCTCTGACACTCTCTGAAACTGTCTGACACTCTCTATCACTCTCTATCACTCTCTGACACTCTCTGACACTCTCTATCACTCTCTATCACTCTCTGACACTCTCTAACACTCTCTGACACTCTCTATCACTCTCTATCACTCTCTGACACTCTCTGACACTCTCTGACACTCTCTGACACTCTCTATCACTCTCTATCACTCTCTGACACTCTCTGACACTCTCTATCACTCTCTATCACTCTCTGACACTCTCTGACACTCTCTGACACTCTCTATCACTCTCTATCACTCTCTGACACTCTCTAGCACTCTCTGACACTCTCTATCACTCTCTATCACTGTCTGACACTCTCTGACACTCTCTGACACTCTCTGACACTCTCTATCACTCTCTGACACTCTCTGACACTCTCTGATACTCTCTGACACTCTCTGACACTCTCTATCACTCTCTGACACTCTCTGACACTCTCTATCACTCTCTATCACTCTCTGACACTCTCTGACACTCTCTGACACTCTCTATCACTCTCTATCACTCTCTGACACTCTCTGACACTCTCTGACACTCTCTGACACTCTCTATCACTCTCTATCACTCTCGGACACTCTCTGACACTCTCTGACACTCTCTGACACTCTCTATCACACTCTATCACTCTCTGACACTCTCTGACACTCTCAGACATTCTCAGACACTCTCTGAAACTCTCTGAAATTCTCTATCACTCTCAGACACTCTCTGACACTCTCTGACACTCTCTATCACTCTCTATCACTCTCTGACACTCTCTGTCACTCTCTATCACTCTCTGACACTCTCAGACACTCTCTGACACTCTCTGAAACTCTCTATCACTCTCTATCACTCTCTGACACTGTCTGACACTCTCTATCACTCTCTATCACTCTCTGACACTCTCAGACACTCTCTGACACTCTCTGACACTCTCTATCACTCTCGATCACTCTCTGACACTCTCTGACACTCTCTATCACTCTCTATCACTCTCTGACACTCTCTGACACTCTCAGACATTCTCAGACACTCTCTGAAACTCTCTGAAACTCTCTATCACTCTCTGACACTCTCTGACACTCTCTGACACTCTCAGACACTCTCTGACACTCTCTGACACTGTCTATCACTCTCTGACACTCTCTGACACTCTCAGACACTCACTATCACTCTCTGACACTCTCTGACACTCTCTATCTCTCTTTATCACTCTCTGACACTCTCTGACACTCTCTGACACTCTCTATCACTCACTGACACTCTCTGACACTCTCTGAAACTCTCTATCACTCTCTATCACTCTCTGACACTCTCTGACACTCTCTGTCACTCTCTATCACTCTCTGACACTCTCTGACACTCTCAGACACTCTCTGACACTCTCTATCACTCTCTATCACTCTCTGACACTCTCTGACACTCTCTGACACTCTCTGACACTCTCTATCACTCTCTATCACTCTCTGACACTCTCTGACACTCTCTATCACTCTCTGACACTCTCTATCACTCTCTATCAC
Source organism: Heterodontus francisci (assembly GCF_036365525.1). Classification (NCBI taxonomy): domain Eukaryota; kingdom Metazoa; phylum Chordata; class Chondrichthyes; order Heterodontiformes; family Heterodontidae; genus Heterodontus; species Heterodontus francisci. The sequence goes on from NC_090414.1 coordinate 3,238,085, forward strand.
TCTCTGACACTCTCTGACACTCTCTGACACTCTCTATCACTCTCTATCACTCTCTGACACTCTCTGACACTCTCTGACACTCTCTGACACTCTCTATCACTCTCTATCACTCTCTGACACTCTCTGACACTCTCTGACACTCTCTGAAACTCTCTATCACTCTCTATCACTCTCTGACACTCTCTGACACTCTCTGTCACTCTCTATCACTCTCTGACACTCTCTGACACTCTCAGACAGTCTCTGACACTCTCTATCACTCTCTAGCACTCTCTGACACTCTCTGACACTCTCTGAAACTGTCTGACACTCTCTATCACTCTCTATCACTCTCTGACACTCTCTGACACTCTCTATCACTCTCTATCACTCTCTGACACTCTCTAACACTCTCTGACACTCTCTATCACTCTCTATCACTCTCTGACACTCTCTGACACTCTCTGACACTCTCTGACACTCTCTATCACTCTCTATCACTCTCTGACACTCTCTGACACTCTCTATCACTCTCTATCACTCTCTGACACTCTCTGACACTCTCTGACACTCTCTATCACTCTCTATCACTCTCTGACACTCTCTAGCACTCTCTGACACTCTCTATCACTCTCTATCACTGTCTGACACTCTCTGACACTCTCTGACACTCTCTGACACTCTCTATCACTCTCTGACACTCTCTGACACTCTCTGATACTCTCTGACACTCTCTGACACTCTCTATCACTCTCTGACACTCTCTGACACTCTCTATCACTCTCTATCACTCTCTGACACTCTCTGACACTCTCTGACACTCTCTATCACTCTCTATCACTCTCTGACACTCTCTGACACTCTCTGACACTCTCTGACACTCTCTATCACTCTCTATCACTCTCGGACACTCTCTGACACTCTCTGACACTCTTTGAAACTCTCTATCACTCTCTATCACTCTCTGACACTCTCTGACACTCTCTGTCACTCTCTATCACTCTCTGACACTCTCTGACACTCTCAGACACTCTCTGACACTCTCTATCACTCTCTATCACTCTCTGACACTCTCTGACACTCTCTGAAACTCTCTGACACTCTCTATCACTCTCTATCACTCTCTGACACTCTCTGACACTCTCTATCACTCTCTATCACTCTCTGACACTCTCTAACACTCTCTGACACTCTCTATCACTCTCTATCACTCTCTATCACTCTCTGACACTCTCTGACACTCTCTGACACTCTCTGACACTCTCTATCACTCTCTGACACTCTCTATCACTCTCTATCACTCTCTGACACTCTCTGACACTCTCTGACACTCTCTGACACTCTCTATCACTCTCTATCACTCTCTGACACTCTCTGACACTCTCTGACACTCTCTGACACTCTCTATCACTCTCTATCACTCTCTGACACTCTCTGACACTCTCTGACACTCTCTGACACTCTCTATCACTCTCTATCACTCTCTGACACTCTCGGACACTCTCTGACACTCTCTATCACTCTCTGACACTCTCTGACACTCTCTTTCACTCTCTATCACTCTCTGACACTCTCAGACACTCTCTGACACTCTCTGACACTCTCTGACACTCTCTATCACTCACTATCACTCTCTGACACTCTCTGACACTCTCTAACACTCTCTATCACTCTCTATCACTCTCTATCACTCTCTGACACTCTCTGACACTCTCTGACACTCTCTATCACTCTCTATCACTCTCTGACACTCTCTGACACTCTCTGACACTCACTATCACTCTCTGACACTCTCTGACACTCTCTATCACTCTCTATCACTCTCTGACACTCTCTGACACTCTCTGACACTCTCTGACACTCTCTATCACTCTCTATCACTCTCTGACACTCTCTGACACTCTCTGACACTCTCTGACACTCTCTATCACTCTCTATCACTCTCTATCACTCTCTGACACTCTCTGACACTCTCTGACACTCTCTGTCACTCTCTGACACTCTATCACTCTCTGACACTCTCTGACACTCTCTGACACTCTCTTTCACTCTCTATCACTCTCTGACACTCTCAGACACTCTCTGACACTCTCTGACACTCTCTGACACTCTCTATCACTATCTGACACTCTGTGACACTCTCAGACACACACTATCATTATCTGACACTCTCTGACACTCTCTGACACTCTCTATCACTCTCTGACACTCTCAGACACTCACTATCACTATCTGACACTCTCTGACACTCTCTATCACTCTCTATCACTCTCTGACACTCTCTGACACTCTCTGACACTCTCTATCACTCTCTATCACTCTCTGACACTCTCTGACACTCTCCGACACTCTCTATCACTCTCTGACACTCTCTGACACTCTCTGACACTCTCTATCACTATCTGACACTCTCTGACTCTCTCGGACACTCACTATAACTATCTGACACTCTCTGACACTCTCTGACACTCTCTATCACTCTCTATCACTCTCTGACACTCTCTGACACTCTCTTTCACTCTCTATCACTCTCTGACACTCTCTGACACTCTCTGACACTCTCTATCACTATCTGACACTCTCTGACACTCTCTATCAATCTCCATCACTCTCTGACACTCTCTGACACTCTCTGACACTCTCTATCACTCTCTATCACTCTCTGACACTCTCTGACACTCTCAGACATTCTCAGACACTCTCTGAAACTCTCTGAAACTCTCTATTCCTCTCAGACACTCTCTGACACTCTCTGACACTCTCTATCACTCTCAATCACTCTCTGACACTCTCTGACACTCTCTATCACTCTCTGACACTCTCAGACACTCTCTGACACTCTCTGAAACTCTCTATCACTCTCTATCACTCTCTGACACTGTCTGACACTCTCTATCACTCTCTATCACACTCTGACACTCTCAGACACTCTCTGACACTCTCTGAAACTCTCTATCACTCTCGATCACTCTCTGACACTCTCCGACACTCTCTATCACTCTCTATCACTCTCTGACACTCTCTGACACTCTCAGACACTCTCTGACACTCTCTGAAACTCTCTATCACTCTCTATCACTCTCTGACACTGTCTGACACTCTCTATCACTCTCTATCACTCTCAGACACTCTCTGACACTCTCTGACACTCTCTGACACTCTCTGACACTCTCTATCACTCTCTATCACTCTCTGACACTCTCTGACACTCTCTTTCACTCTCTATCACTCTCTGACACTCTCTGACACTCTCTGACACTCTCTATCACTATCTGACACTCTCTGACACTCTCTATCAATCTCTATCACTCTCTATCACTCTCTGACACTCTCTGACACTCTCTGACACTCTCTGACACTCTCTGAAACTCTCTATCACTCTCTATCACTCTCTGACACTCTCTGACACTCTCTGACACTCTCTATCACTCTCTGACACTCTCTGACACTCTCAGACACTCTCTGACACTCTCTATCACTCTCTGACACTCTCTGACACTATCTGACACTCTCTGACACTCTCTATCACTCTCTATCACTCTCTGACACTCTCTGACACTCTCAGACACTCACTATCACTCTCTGACACTCTCTGACACTCTCTATCACTCTTTATCACTCTCTGACACTCTCTGACACTCTCTATCACTCTCTGACACTCTCTGACACTCTCTGACACTCTCTGAAACTCTCTATCACTCTCTATCACTCTCTGACACTCTCTGACACTCTCTATCACTCTCTATCACTCTCTATCACTCTCTGACACTCTCGGACACTCTCTGACACTCACTATCACTCTCTGACACTCTCTGACACTCTCTGACACTCTCTATCACTCTTTATCGCTCTCTGACACTCTCTGACACTCTCTATCACTCTCTGACACTCTCTGACACTCTCTGACACTCTCTGAAACTCTCTATCACTCTCTATCACTCTCTGACACTCTCTGACACTCTCTGTCACTCTCTATCACTCTCTATCACTCTCTGACACTCTCAGACACTCTCTGACACTCTCTATCACTCTCTGACACTCTCTGACACTCTCTGACACTCTCTTTCACTCTCTATCACTCTCTGACTCTCTCAGACACTCTCTGACACTCTCTGACATTCTCTGACACTCTCTATCACTCACTATCACTCTCTGACACTCTCTGACGCTCTCTGACACTCTCTATCACTCTCTATCACTCTCTATCACTCTCTGACACTCTCTGACACTCTCAGACACTCTCTGACACTCTCTGACACTCTCTGACACTCTCTGACACTCTCTATCACTCTCTATCACTCTCTATCACTCTCTGACACTCTCAGACACCCACTATCACTCTCTGACACTCTCTGACACTCTCTGACACTCTCTATCACTCTTTATCACTCTCTGACACTCTCTGACACTCTCTATCACTCTCTGACACTCTCTGACATTCTCTGACACTCTCTATCTCTCTTTATCACTCTCTGACACTCTCTGACACTCTCTATCACTCTCTGACACTCTCTGACACTCTCTGACACTCTCTGAAACTCTCTATCACTCTCTATCACTCTCTGACACTCTCTGACACTCTCAGACACTCACTATCACTCTCTGACACTCTCTGACACTCTCTGACACTCTCTATCACTCTTTATCACTCTCTGACACTCTCTGACACTCTCTATCACTCTCTGACACTCTGACACTCTCTGACACTCTCTGAAACTCTCTATCACTCTCTATCACTCTCTGACACTCTCTGACACTCTCTATCACTCTCTATCACTCTCTATCACTCTCTGACACTCTCGGACACTCTCTGACACTCTCTATCACTCTCTGACACTCTCTGACACTCGCTGACACTCTTTCACTCTCTATCACTCTCTGACTCTCTAAGACACTCTCTGACACTCTCTGACACTCTCTGACACTCTCTATCACTCACTATCACTCTCTGACACTCTCTGACACTCTCTGACACTCTCTGACACTCTCTATCTCTCTCTATCACTCTCTGACACTCTCTGACACTCTCTTTCACTCTCTATCACTCTCTGACACTCTCTGACACTCTCTGACACTCTCTATCACTCTCTGACACTCTCTGACACTCTCAGACATTCTGTGAGACACTCTCTGAAACTCTCTGAAACTCTCTATCACTCTCTATCACTCTCTGACACTGTCTGACACTCTCTATCACTCTCTATCACTCTCTGACACTCTCAGACACTCTCTGACACTCTCTGAAACTCTCTATCACTCTCGATCACTCTCTGACACTCTCTGACACTCTCTATCACTCTCTATCACTCTGTGACACTCTCTGACACTCTCAGACACTCTCTGACACTCTCTATCACTCTCTGACACTCTCTGACACTCTCAGACACTCTCTGACACTTTCTGACACTGTCTATCACTCTCTGACACTCTCAGACACTCACTATCACTCTCTGGCACTCTCTGACACTCTCTGACACTCTCTGACACTCTCTATCACTCTCTATCACTCTCTGACACTCTCTGACACTCTCTATCACTCTCTGACACTCTCTGACACTCTCTGACACTCTCTGAAACTCTCTATCACTCTCTATCACTCTCTGACACTCTCTGACACTCTCTGACACTCTCTATCACTCTCTGACACTCTCTGACACTCTCAGACACTCTCTGACACTCTCTATCACTCTCTATCACTCTCTGACACTCTCTGACACTCTCTGACACTCTCTGACACTCTCTATCACTCTCTATCACTCTCTGACACTCTCTGACACTCTCCGACACTCACTATCACTCTCTGACACTCTCTGACACTCTCTATCACTCTTTATCACTCTCTGACACTCTCTGACACTCTCTATTACTCTCTGACACTCTCTGACACTCTCTGACACTCTCTGAAACTCTCTATCACTCTCTATCACTCTCTAACACTCTCTGACACTCTCTGACACTCTCTATCACTCTCTATCACTCTCTATCACTCTCTGACACTCTCGGACACTCTCTGACACTCTCTATCACCCTCTGACACTCTCTGACACTCTCTGACACTCTCTTTCACTCTCTATCACTCTCTGAATCTCTCAGACACTCTCTGACACTCACTATCACTCTCTGACACTCTCTGACACTCTCTGACACTCTCTATCACTCTCTATCACTCTCTATCACTCTCTGACACTCTCTGACACTCTCAGACACTCTCTGACACTCTCTGACACTCTCTGACACTCTCTGACACTCTCTATCACTCTCTATCACTCTCTATCACTCTCTGACACTCTCAGACACTCACTATCACTCTCTGACACTCTCTGACACTCTCTGACACTCTCTATCACTCTTTATCACTCTCTGACACTCTCTGACACTCTCTATCACTCTCTGACACTCTCTGACACTCTCTGACACTCTCTATCACTCTTTATCACTCTCTGACACTCTCTGACACTCTCTATCACTCTCTGACACTCTCTGACACTCTCTGAAACTCTCTATCACTCTCTATCACTCTCTGACACTCTCTGACACTCTCAGACACTCACTATCACTCTCTGACATTCTCTGACACTCTCTGACACTCTCTATCACTCTTTATCACTCTCTGACACTCTCTGACACTCTCTATCACTCTCTGACACTCTCTGACACTCTCTGACACTCTCTATCACTCTTTATCACTCTCTGACACTCTCTGACACTCTCTATCACTCTCTGACACTCTCTGACACTCTCTGACACTCTCTGAAACTCTCTATCACTCTCTATCACTCTCTGACACTCTCTGACACTCTCTGACACTCTCTATCACTCTCTATCACTCTCTATCACTCTCTGACACTCTCGGACACTCTCTGACACTCTCTATCACTCTCTGACACTCTCTGACACTCGCTGACACTCTCTTTCACTCTCTATCACTCTCTGACTCTCTCAGACACTCTCTGACACATTCTGACACTCTGTGACACTCTCTATCACTCACTATCACTCTCTGACACTCTCTGACACTCTCTGACACTCTCTATCACTCTCTATCACTCTCTATCACTCTCTGACACTCTCGGACACTCTCTGACACTCTCTATCACCCTCTGACACTCTCTGACACTCTCTGACACTCTCTTTCACTCTCTATCACTCTCTGAATCTCTCAGACACTCTCTGACACTCTCTGACACTCTCTGACACTCTCTATCACTCACTATCACTCTCTGACACTCTCTGACACTCTCTGACACTCTCTATCACTCTCTATCACTCTCTATCACTCTCTGACACTCTCTGACACTCTCAGACACTCTCTGACACTCTCTGACACTCTCTGACACTCTCTATCACTCTCTATCACTCTCTATCACTCTCTGACACTCTCAGACACTCACTATCACTCTCTGACACTCTCTGACACTCTCAGACACTCACTATCACTCTATGACACTCTCTGACACTCTCTGACACTCTCTATCACTCTTTATCACTCTCTGACACTCTCTGACACTCTCTATCACTCTCTGACACTCTCTGACACTCTCTGACACTCTCTATCACTCTTTATCACTCTCTGACACTCTCTGACAATCTCTATCACTCTCTGACACTCTCTGACACTCTCTGACACTCTCTGACACTCTCTGAAACTCTCTATCACTCTCTATCACTCTCTGACACTCTCTGACACTCTCAGACACTCACTATCACTCTCTGACATTCTCTGACACTCTCTGACACTCTCTATCACTCTTTATCACTCTCTGACACTCTCTGACACTCTCTATCACTCTCTGACACTCTGACACTCTCTGACACTCTCTGAAACTCTCTATCACTCTCTATCACTCTCTGACACTCTCTGACACTCTCTATCACTCTCTATCACTCTCTATCACTCTCTGACACTCTCGGACACTCTCTGACACTCTCTATCACTCTCTGACACTCTCTGACACTCGCTGACACTCTTTCACTCTCTATCACTCTCTGACTCTCTAAGACACTCTCTGACACTCTCTGACACTCTCTGACACTCTCTATCACTCACTATCACTCTCTGACACTCTCTGACACTCTCTGACACTCTCTGACACTCTCTATCACTCTCTATCACTCTCTGACACTCTCTGACACTCTCTTTCACTCTCTATCACTCTCTGACACTCTCTGACACTCTCTGACACTCTCTATCACTCTCTGACACTCTCTGACACTCTCAGACATTCTGTGAGACACTCTCTGAAACTCTCTGAAACTCTCTATCACTCTCTATCACTCTCTGACACTGTCTGACACTCTCTATCACTCTCTATCACTCTCTGACACTCTCAGACACTCTCTGACACTCTCTGAAACTCTCTATCACTCTCGATCACTCTCTGACACTCTCTGACACTCTCTATCACTCTCTATCACTCTGTGACACTCTCTGACACTCTCAGACACTCTCTGACACTCTCTATCACTCTCTGACACTCTCTGACACTCTCAGACACTCTCTGACACTTTCTGACACTGTCTATCACTCTCTGACACTCTCTGACACTCTCAGACACTCACTATCACTCTCTGGCACTCTCTGACACTCTCTGACACTCTCTGACACTCTCTATCACTCTCTATCACTCTCTGACACTCTCTGACACTCTCTATCACTCTCTGACACTCTCTGACACTCTCTGACACTCTCTGAAACTCTCTATCACTCTCTATCACTCTCTGACACTCTCTGACACTCTCTGACACTCTCTATCACTCTCTGACACTCTCTGACACTCTCAGACACTCTCTGACACTCTCTATCACTCTCTATCACTCTCTGACACTCTCTGACACTCTCTGACACTCTCTGACACTCTCTATCACTCTCTATCACTCTCTGACACTCTCTGACACTCTCCGACACTCACTATCACTCTCTGACACTCTCTGACACTCTCTATCACTCTTTATCACTCTCTGACACTCTCTGACACTCTCTATCACTCTCTGACACTCTCTGACACTCTCTGACACTCTCTGAAACTCTCTATCACTCTCTATCACTCTCTAACACTCTCTGACACTCTCTGACACTCTCTATCACTCTCTATCACTCTCTATCACTCTCTGACACTCTCGGACACTCTCTGACACTCTCTATCACCCTCTGACACTCTCTGACACTCTCTGACACTCTCTTTCACTCTCTATCACTCTCTGAATCTCTCAGACACTCTCTGACACTCTCTGACACTCTCTATCACTCACTATCACTCTCTGACACTCTCTGACACTCTCTGACACTCTCTATCACTCTCTATCACTCTCTATCACTCTCTGACACTCTCTGACACTCTCAGACACTCTCTGACACTCTCTGACACTCTCTGACACTCTCTGACACTCTCTATCACTCTCTATCACTCTCTATCACTCTCTGACACTCTCAGACACTCACTATCACTCTCTGACACTCTCTGACACTCTCTGACACTCTCTATCACTCTTTATCACTCTCTGACACTCTCTGACACTCTCTATCACTCTCTGACACTCTCTGACACTCTCTGACACTCTCTATCACCCTCTGACACTCTCTGACACTCTCTGACACTCTCTTTCACTCTCTATCACTCTCTGAATCTCTCAGACACTCTCTGACACTCTCTGACACTCTCTGACACTCTCTATCACTCACTATCACTCTCTGACACTCTCTGACACTCTCTGACACTCTCTATCACTCTCTATCACTCTCTATCACTCTCTGACACTCTCTGACACTCTCAGACACTCTCTGACACTCTCTGACACTCTCTGACACTCTCTATCACTCTCTATCACTCTCTATCACTCTCTGACACTCTCAGACACTCACTATCACTCTCTGACACTCTCTGACACTCTCAGACACTCACTATCACTCTATGACACTCTCTGACACTCTCTGACACTCTCTATCACTCTTTATCACTCTCTGACACTCTCTGACACTCTCTATCACTCTCTGACACTCTCTGACACTCTCTGACACTCTCTATCACTCTTTATCACTCTCTGACACTCTCTGACAATCTCTATCACTCTCTGACACTCTCTGACACTCTCTGACACTCTCTGACACTCTCTGAAACTCTCTATCACTCTCTATCACTCTCTGACACTCTCTGACACTCTCAGACACTCACTATCACTCTCTGACATTCTCTGACACTCTCTGACACTCTCTATCACTCTTTATCACTCTCTGACACTCTCTGACACGCTCTATCACTCTCTGACACTCTCTGACACTCTCTGACACTCTCTATCACTCTTTATCACTCTCTGACACTCTCTGACACTCTCTATCACTCTCTGACACTCTCTGACACTCTCTGACACTCTCTGAAACTCTCTATCACTCTCTATCACTCTCTGACACTCTCTGACACTCTCTATCACTCTCTATCACTCTCTATCACTCTCTGACACTCTCGGACACTCTCTGACACTCTCTATCACTCTCTGACACTCTCTGACACTCGCTGACACTCTCTTTCACTCTCTATCACTCTCTGACTCTCTCAGACACTCTCTGACACATTCTGACACTCTGTGACACTCTCTATCACTCACTATCACTCTCTGACACTCTCTGACACTCTCTGACACTCTCTATCACTCTCTATCACTCTCTGACACTCTCTGACACTCTCTTTCACTCTCTATCACTCTCTGACACTCTCTGACACTCTCTGACACTCTCTGACACTCTCTATCACTATCTGACACTCTCTGACACTCTCTATCAATCTCTATCACTCTCTGACACTCTCTGACACTCTCTATCACTCTCTATCACTCTCTGACACTCTCTGACACTCTCAGACATTCTCAGACACTCTCTGAAACTCTCTGAAACTCTCTATCACTCTCAGACACTCTCTGACACTCTCTGACACTATCTATCACTCTCTATCACTCTCTGACACTCTCTGACACTCTCTATCACTCTCTGACACTCTCAGACACTCTCTGACACTCTCTGAAACTCTCTATCACTCTCTATCACTCTCTGACACAGTCTGACACTCTCTATCACTCTCTATCACACTCTGACACTCTCAGACACTCTCTGACACTCTCTGAAACTCTCTATCACTCTCGATCACTCTCTGACACTCTCCGACACTCTCTATCACTCTCTATCACTCTCTGACACTCTCTGACACTCTCAGACATTCTCAGACACTCTCTGAAACTCTCTGAAAGTCTCTATCACTCTCAGACACTCTCTGACACTCTCTGACACTCTCTGACACTCTCTGACACTCTCTATCACTCTCTATCACTCTCTGACACTCTCTGATACTCTCTTTCACTCTCTATCACTCTCTGACACTCTCTGACACTCTCTGACACTCTCTATCACTATCTGACACTCTCTGACACTCTCTATCAATCTCTATCACTCTCTATCACTCTCTGACACTCTCTGACACTCTCTGACACTCTCTATCACTCTCTATCACTCTCTGACACTCTCTGACACTCTCAGACATTCTGTGAGACACTCTCTGACACTCTCTGAAACTCTCTATCACTCTCAGACACTCTCTGACACTCTCTGACACTCTCAGACACTCTCAGACACTCTCGGACACTCTCTGACACTCTCTATCACTCTCTATCACTCTCTGACACTGTCTGACACTCTCTATCACTCTCTATCACTCTCTGACACTCTCAGACACTCTCTGACACTCTCTGAAACTCTCTATCACTCTCGATCACTCTCTGACACTCTCTGACACTCTCTATCACTCTCTATCACTCTGTGACACTCTCTGACACTCTCAGACACTCTCTGACACTCTCTATCACTCTCTGACACTCTCTGACACTCTCAGACACTCTCTGATACTCAATGACACTGTCTATCACTCTCTGACACTCTCTGACACTCTCAGACACTCACTATCACTCTCTGACACTCTCTGACACTCTCTGACACTCTCTATCACTCTCTATCACTCTCTGACACTCTCTGACACTCTCTATCACTCTCTGACACTCTCTGACACTCTCTGACACTCTCTGAAACTCTCTATCACTCTCTATCACTCTCTGACACTCTCTGACACTCTCTGACACTCTCTATCACTCTCTGACACTCTCTGACACTCTCAGACACTCTCTGACACTCTCTATCACTCTCTATCACTCTCTGACACTCTCTGACACTCTCTGACACTCTCTGACACTCTCTATCACTCTCTATCACTCTCTGACACTCTCTGACACTCTCAGACACTCACTATCACTCTCTGACACTCTCTGACACTCTCTATCACTCTTTATCACTCTCTGACACTCTCTGACACTCTCTATCACTCTCTGACACTCTCTGACACTCTCTGACACTCTCTGAAACTCTCTATCACTCTCTATCACTCTCTGACACTCTCTGACACTCTCTGACACTCTCTATCACTCTCTATCACTCTCTATCACTCTCTGACACTCTCGGACACTCTCTGACACTCTCTATCACCCTCTGACACTCTCTGACACTCTCTGACACTCTCTTTCACTCTCTATCACTCTCTGAATCTCTCAGACACTCTCTGACACTCTCTGACACTCTCTGACACTCTCTAAAACTCACTATCACTCTCTGACACTCTCTGACACTCTCTGACACTCTCTATCACTCTCTATCACTCTCTATCACTCTCTGACACTCTCTGACACTCTCAGACACTCTCTGACACTCTCTGACACTCTCTGACACTCTCTGACACTCTCTATCACTCTCTGACACTCTCAGACACTCACTATCACTCTCTGACACTCTCTGACACTCTCTGACACTCTCTATCACTCTTTATCACTCTCTGACACTCTCTGACACTCTCTATCACTCTCTGACACTCTCTGACACTCTCTGACACTCTCTATCACTCTTTATCACTCTCTGACACTCTCTGACACTCTCTATCACTCTCTGACACTCTCTGACACTCTCTGACATTCTCTGACACTCTCTGAAACTCTCTATCACTCTCTATCACTCTCTGACACTCTCTGACACTCTCAGACACTCACTATCACTCTCTGACACTCTCTGACACTCTCTGACACTCTCTATCACTCTTTATCACTCTCTGACACTCTCTGACACTCTCTATCACTCTCTGACACTCTCTGACACTCTCTGACACTCTCTATCACTCTTTATCACTCTCTGACACTCTCTGACACTCTCTATCACTCTCTGACACTCTCTGACACTCTCTGACACTCTCTGAAACTCTCTATCACTCTCTATCACTCTCTGACACTCTCTGACACTCTCTGACACTCTCTATCACTCTCTATCACCCTCTATCACTCTCTGACACTCTCGGACACTCTCTGACACTCTCTATCACTCTCTGACACTCTCTGACACTCGGTGACACTCTCTTTCACTCTCTATCACTCTCTGACTCTCTCAGACACTCTCTGACACTCTCTGACACTCTCTGACACTCTCTATCACTCACTATCACTCTCTGACACTCTCTGACACTCTCTGACACTCTCTATCACTCTCTATCACTCTCTGACACTCTCTGACACTCTCTTTCACTCTCTATCACTCTCTGACACTCTCTGACACTCTCTGACACTCTCTATCACTCTCTGACACTCTCTGACACTCTCTGACACTCTCTATCACTCTCTGAAACTCTCTATCACTCTCTATCACTCTCTGACACTCTCTGACACTCTCTATCACTCTCTGACACTCTCTGACACTCTCTGACACTCTCTATCACTCTTTATCACTCTCTGACACTCTCTGACACTCTCTATCACTCTCTGACACTCTCTGACACTCTCTGACACTCTCTGAAACTCTCTATCACTCTCTATCACTCTCTGACACTCTCTGACACTCTCTGACACTCTCTATCACTCTCTATCACCCTCTATCACTCTCTGACACTCTCGGACACTCTCTGACACTCTCTATCACTCTCTGACACTCTCTGACACTCGCTGACACTCTCTTTCACTCTCTATCACTCTCTGACTCTCTCAGACACTCTCTGACACTCTCTGACACTCTCTGACACTCTCTATCACTCACTATCACTCTCTGACACTCTCTGACACTCTCTGACACTCTCTATCACTCTCTATCACTCTCTGACACTCTCTGACACTCTCTTTCACTCTCTATCACTCTCTGACACTCTCTGACACTCTCTGACACTCTCTATCACTATCTGACACTCTCTGACACTCTCTATCAATCTCTATCAATCTCTGACACTCTCTGACACTCTCTATCACTCTCTATCACTCTCTGACACTCTCTGACACTCTCAGACATTCTCAGACACTCTCTGAAACTCTCTGAAACTCTCTATCACTCTCAGACACTCTCTGACACTCTCTGACAATCTCTATCACTCTCTATCACTCTCTGACACTCTCTGACACTCTCTATCACTCTCTGACACTCTCAGACACTCTCTGACACTCTCTGAAACTCTCTATCACTCTCTATCACTCTCTGACACAGTCTGACACTCTCTATCACTCTCTATCACACTCTGACACTCTCAGACACTCTCTGACACTCTCTGAAACTCTCTATCACTCTCGATCACTCTCTGACACTCTCCGACACTCTCTATCACTCTCTATCACTCTCTGACACTCTCTGACACTCTCAGACATTCTCAGACACTCTCTGAAACTCTCTGAAAGTCTCTATCACTCTCAGACACTCTCTGACACTCTCTGACACTCTCTGACACTCTCTGACACTCTCTATCACTCTCTATCACTCTCTGACACTCTCTGATACTCTCTTTCACTCTCTATCACTCTCTGACACTCTCTGACACTCTCTGACACTCTCTATCACTATCTGACACTCTCTGACACTCTCTATCAATCTCTATCACTCTCTATCACTCTCTGACACTCTCTGACACTCTCTGACACTCTCTATCACTCTCTATCACTCTCTGACACTCTCTGACACTCTCAGACATTCTGTGAGACACTCTCTGAAACTCTCTGAAACTCTCTATCACTCTCAGACACTCTCTGACACTCTCTGACACTCTCTATCACTCTCTATCACTCTCTGACACTCTCTGACACTCTCTGACACTCTCAGACACTCTCAGACACTCTCTGACACTCTCTGACACTCTCTATCACTCTCTATCACTCTCTGACACTGTCTGACACTCTCTATCACTCTCTATCACTCTCTGACACTCTCAGACACTCTCTGACACTCTCTGAAACTCTCTATCACTCTCGATCACTCTCTGACACTCTCTGACACTCTCTATCACTCTCTATCACTCTCTGACACTCTCTGACACTCTCAGACACTCTCTGACACTCTCAATCACTCTCTGACACTCTCTGACATTCTCAGACACTCTCTGACACTCTCTGACACTGTCTATCACTCTCTGACACTCTCTGACACTCTCTGACACTCTCTATCACTCTCTATCACTCTCTGACACTCTCTGACACTCTCTATCACTCGCTGACACTCTCTGACACTCTCTGACACTCTCTGAAACTCTCTATCACTCTCTATCACTCTCTGACACTCTCTGACACTCTCTGTCACTCTCTATCACTCTCTGACACTCTCTGACACTCTCAGACACTCTCTGACACTCCCTATCACTCTCTATCACTCTCTGACACTCTCTGACACTCTCTGACACTCTCTGACACTCTCTATCACTCTCTATCACTCTCTGACACTCTCTGACACTCTCTGACACTCTCTGACACTCTCTGACACTGTCTGACACTCTCTTTCACTCTCTATCACTCTCTGACACTCTCAGACACTCTCTGACACTCTCTGACACTCTCTGATACTCTCTGACACTCTCTATCACTCTCTATCACTCTCTGACACTCTCTGACACTCTCTGACACTCTCTATCACTCTCTGACACTCTCTGACACTCTCTATCACTCTCTATCACTCTCTGACACTCTCTGACACTCTCTGACACTCTCTGACACTCTCTATCACTCTCTATCACTCTCTGACACTCTCTGACACTCTCTGACACTCT
Source organism: Heterodontus francisci (assembly GCF_036365525.1). Lineage (NCBI taxonomy): Eukaryota > Metazoa > Chordata > Chondrichthyes > Heterodontiformes > Heterodontidae > Heterodontus > Heterodontus francisci. The sequence continues at coordinate 3,254,146 of NC_090414.1, forward strand.
CTGACACTCTCTGACACTCTATCACTCTCTGACACTCTCTGACACTCTCTGACACTCTCTTTCAATCTCTATCACTCTCTGACACTCTCAGACACTCTCTGACACTCTCTGACACTCTCTGATACTCACTATCACTCTCTGACACTCTCTGACACTCTCTGACACTCTCTATCACTCTCTATCACTCTCTGACACTCTCTGACACTCTCTATCACTCTCTGACACTCTCTGACACTCTCTGACACTCTCTGAAACTCTCTATCACTCTCTATCACTCTCTGACACTCTCTGACACTCTCTGTCACTCTCTATCACTCTCTGACACTCTCTGACACTCTCAGACACTCTCTGACACTCCCTATCACTCTCTGACACTCCCTATCACTCTCTGACACTCTCTGACACTCTCTGACACTCTCTGACACTCTCTATCACTCTCTATCACTCTCTGACACTCTCTGACACTCTCTGACACTCTCTGACACTCTATCACTCTCTGACACTCTCTGACACTCTCTGACACTCTCTTTCACTCTCTATCACTCTCTGACACTCTCAGACACTCTCTGACACTCTCTGACACTCTCTGATACTCTCTGACACTCTCTATCACTCTCTATCACTCTCTGACACTCTCTGACACTCTCTGACACTCTCTATCACTCTCTGACACTCTCTGACACTCTCTATCACTCTCTATCACTCTCTGACACTCTCTGACACTCTCTGACACTCTCTGACACTCTCTATCACTCTCTATCACTCTCTGACACTCTCTGACACTCTCTGACACTCTTTGACACTCTATCACTCTCTGACACTCTCTGACACTCTCTGACACTCTCTTTCACTCTCTATCACTCTCTGACACTCTCTGACACTCTCTATCAATCTCTATCAATCTCTGACACTCTCTGACACTCTCTATCACTCTCTATCACTCTCTGACACTCTCTGACACTCTCAGACATTCTCAGACACTCTCTGAAACTCTCTGAAACTCTCTATCACTCTCAGACACTCTCTGACACTCTCTGACACTCTCTATCACTCTCTATCACTCTCTGACACTCTCTGACACTCTCTATCACTCTCTGACACTCTCAGACACTCTCTGACACTCTCTGAAACTCTCTATCACTCTCTATCACTCTCTGACACAGTCTGACACTCTCTATCACTCTCTATCACACTCTGACACTCTCAGACACTCTCTGACACTCTCTGAAACTCTCTATCACTCTCGATCACTCACTGACACTCTCCGACACTCTCTATCACTCTCTATCACTCTCTGACACTCTCTGACACTCTCAGACATTCTCAGACACTCTCTGAAACTCTCTGAAAGTCTCTATCACTCTCAGACACTCTCTGACACTCTCTGACACTCTCTGACACTCTCTGACACTCTCTATCACTCTCTATCACTCTCTGACACTCTCTGATACTCTCTTTCACTCTCTATCACTCTCTGACACTCTCTGACACTCTCTGACACTCTCTATCACTATCTGACACTCTCTGACACTCTCTATCAATCTCTATCACTCTCTATCGCTCTCTGACACTCTCTGACACTCTCTGACACTCTCTATCACTCTCTATCACTCTCTGACACTCTCTGACACTCTCAGACATTCTGTGAGACACTCTCTGAAACTCTCTGAAACTCTCTATCACTCTCAGACACTCTCTGACACTCTCTGACACTCTCTATCACTCTCTATCACTCTCTGACACTCTCTGACACTCTCTGACACTCTCAGACACTCTCAGACACTCTCTGACACTCTCTGACACTCTCTATCACTCTCTATCACTCTCTGACACTGTCTGACACTCTCTATCACTCTCTATCACTCTCTGACACTCTCAGACACTCTCTGACACTCTCTGAAACTCTCTATCACTCTCGATCACTCTCTGACACTCTCTGACACTCTCTATCACTCTCTATCACTCTCTGACACTCTCTGACACTCTCAGACACTCTCTGACACTCTCAATCACTCTCTGACACTCTCTGACACTCTCAGACACTCTCTGACACTCTCTGACACTGTCTATCACTCTCTGACACTCTCTGACACTCTCTGACACTCTCTATCACTCTCTATCACTCTCTGACACTCTCTGACACTCTCTATCACTCGCTGACACTCTCTGACACTCTCTGACACTCTCTGAAACTCTCTATCACTCTCTATCACTCTCTGACACTCTCTGACACTCTCTGTCACTCTCTATCACTCTCTGACACTCTCTGACACTCTCAGACACTCTCTGACACTCCCTATCACTCTCTATCACTCTCTGACACTCTCTGACACTCTCTGACACTCTCTGACACTCTCTATCACTCTCTATCACTCTCTGACACTCTCTGACACTCTCTGACACTCTCTGACACTCTCTGACACTCTATCACTCTCTGACACTCTCTGACACTCTCTTTCACTCTCTATCACTCTCTGACACTCTCAGACACTCTCTGACACTCTCTGACACTCTCTGATACTCTCTGACACTCTCTATCACTCTCTATCACTCTCTGACACTCTCTGACACTCTCTGACACTCTCTATCACTCTCTGACACTCTCTGACACTCTCTATCACTCTCTGACACTCTCTGACACTCTCTGACACTCTCTGACACTCTCTATCACTCTCTATCACTCTCTGACACTCTCTGACACTCTCTGACACTCTCTGACACTCTATCACTCTCTGACACTCTCTGACACTCTCTGACACTCTCTTTCACTCTCTATCACTCTCTGACACTCTCAGACACTCTCTGACACTCTCTGACACTCTCTGATACTCACTATCACTCTCTGACACTCTCTGACACTCTCTGACACTCTCTGACACTCTCTATCACTCTCTATCACTCTCTATCACTCTCTGACACTCTCTGACACTCTCTGACACTCTCTGACACTCTATCACTCTCTGACACTCTCTGACACTCTCTGACACTCTCTTTCACTCTCTATCACTCTCTGACACTCTCAGACACTCTCTGACACTCTCTGACACTCTCTGATACTCACTATCACTCTCTGACACTCTCTGACACTCTCTATCACTCTCTATCACTCTCTGACACTCTCTGACACTCTCTGACACTCTCTTTCACTCTCTATCACTCTCTGACACTCTCAGACACTCTCTGACACTCTCTGACACTCTCTGATACTCACTATCACTCTCTGACACTCTCAGACACTCTCTGACACTCCCTATCACTCTCTGACACTCCCTATCACTCTCTGACACTCTCTGACACTCTCTGACACTCTCTGACACTCTCTATCACTCTCTATCACTCTCTGACACTCTCTGACACTCTCTGACACTCTCTGACACTCTATCACTCTCTGACACTCTCTGACACTCTCTGACACTCTATTTCACTCTCTATCACTCTCTGACACTCTCAGACACTCTCTGACACTCTCTGACACTCTCTGATACTCTCTGACACTCTCTATCACTCTCTATCACTCTCTGACACTCTCTGACACTCTCTGACACTCTCTATCACTCTCTGACACTCTCTGACACTCTCTATCACTCTCTATCACTCTCTGACACTCTCTGACACTCTCTGACACTCTCTATCACTCTCTATCACTCTCTGACACTCTCTGACACTCTCTGACACTCTCTGACACTCTCTGACACTCTATCACTCTCTGACACTCTCTGACACTCTCTGACACTCTCTTTCACTCTCTATCACTCTCTGACACTCTCAGACACTCTCTGACACTCTCTGACACTCTCTGATACTCTCTGACACTCTCTATCACTCTCTATCACTCTCTGACACTCTCTGACACTCTCTGACACTCTCTATCACTCTCTGACACTCTCTGACACTCTCTATCACTCTCTATCACTCTCTATCAATCTCTGACACTCTCTATCACTCTCTGACACTCTCTGACACTCTCTGACACTCTCTATCACTCTCTATCACTCTCTGACACTCTCTGACACTCTCTATCAATCTCTATCACTCTCTATCACTCTCTGACACACTCTGACACTCTCTGACACTCTCTATCACTCTCTATCACTCTCTGACACTCTCTGACACTCTCAGTCAATCTCTATCACTCTCTATCACTCTCTGACACTCTCTGACACTCTCTGACACTCTCTATCAATCTCTATCACTCTCTGACACTCTCTGACACTCTCTGACACTCTCTATCACTCTCTATCACTCTCTGACACTCTCTGACACTCTCAGACATTCTCAGACACTCTCTGAAACTCTCTGAAACTCTCTATCACTCTCAGACACTCTCTGACACTCTCTGACACTCTCTATCACTCTCTATCACTCTCTGACACTCTCTGACACTCTCTATCACTCTCTGACACTCTCAGACACTCTCTGACACTCTCTGAAACTCTCTATCACTCTCTATCACTCTCTGACACTGTCTGACACTCTCTATCACTCTCTATCACACTCTGACACTCTCAGACACTCTCTGACACTCTCGGAAACTCTCTATCACTCTCGATCACTCTCTGACACTCTCCGACACTCTCTATCACTCTCTTCACTCTCTGACACTCTCTGACACTCTCAGCCATCTCAGACACTCTCTGAAACTCTCTGAAAGTCTCTATCACTCTCAGACACTCTCTGACACTCTCTGACACTCTCTGACACTCTCTGACACTCTCTATCACTCTCTATCACTCTCTGACACTCTCTGACACTCTCTTTCACTCTCTATCCCTCTCTGACACTCTCTGACACTCTCTGTCACTCTCTATCACTCTCTGACACTCTCAGACACTCTCTGACACTCCCTATCACTCTCTATCAATCTCTGACACTCTCTGACACTCTCTGACACTCTCTGACACTCTCTATCACTCTCTATCACTCTCTGACACTCTCTGACACTCTCTGACACTCTCTGACACTCTATCACTCTCTGACACTCTCTGACACTCTCTGACACTCTCTTTCACTCTCTATCACTCTCTGACACTCTCAGACCCTCTCTGACACTCTCTGACACTCTCTGATACTCTCTGACACTCTCTATCACTCTCTATCACTCTCTGACACTCTCTGACACTCTCTGACACTCTCTATCACTCTCTGACACTCTCTGACACTCTCTATCACTCTCATTCACTCTCTGACACTCTCTGACACTCTCTGACACTCTCTGACACTCTCTATCACTCTCTATCACTCTCTGACACTCTCTATCACTCTCTGACACTCTCTGACACTCTCTGACACTCTCTATCACTCTCTGACACTCTCTGACACTCTCTATCACTCTCTATCACTCTCTGACACTCTCTGACACTCTCTGACACTCTCTGACACTCTCTATCACTCTCTATCAATCTCTGACACTCTCTGACACTCGCTGACACTCTCTGACACTCTATCACTCTCTGACACTCTCTGACACTCTCTGACACTCTCTTTCACTCTCTATCACTCTCTGACACTCTCAGACACTCTCTGACACTCTCTGACACTCTCTGATACTCACTATCACTCTCTGACACTCTCTGACACTCTCTGACACTCTCTGACACTCTCTATCACTCTCTATCACTCTCTGACACTCTCTGACACTCTCTATCACTCGCTGACACTCTCTGACACTCTCTGAAACTCTCTATCACTCTCTATCACTCTCTGACACTCTCTGTCACTCTCTATCACTCTCTGACACTCTCTGACACTCTCAGACACTCTCTGACACTCCCTATCACTCTCTATCACTCTCTGACACTCTCTGACACTCGCTGACACTCTCTGACACTCTCTATCACTCTCTGACACTCTCTGACACTCTCTGACACTCTATCACTCTCTGACACTCTCTGACACTCTCTGACACTCTCTTTCACTCTCTATCACTCTCTGACACTCTCAGACACTCTCTGACACTCTCTGACACTCTCTGATACTCTCTGACACTCTCTATCACTCTCTATCACTCTCTGACACTCTCTGACACTCTCTGACACTCTCTATCACTCTCTGACACTCTCTGACACTCTCTATCACTCTCTATCACTCTCTGACACTCTCTGACACTCTCTGACACTCTCTGACACTCTCTATCACTCTCTATCACTCTCTGACACTCTCTGACACTCTCTGACACTCTCTGACACTCTATCACTCTCTGACACTCTCTGACACTCTCTGACACTCTCTTTCACTCTCTATCACTCTCTGACACTCTCAGACACTCTCTGACACTCTCTGACACTCTCTGATACTCTCTGACACTCTCTATCACTCTCTATCACTCTCTGACACTCTCTGACACTCTCTGACACTCTCTATCACTCTCTGACACTCTCTGACACTCTCTATCACTCTCTATCACTCTCTGACACTCTCTGACACTCTCTGACACTCTCTATCACTCTCTATCACTCTCTGACACTCTCTGACACTCTCTATCAATCTCTATCACTCTCTATCACTCTCTGACACTCTCTGACACTCTCTGACACTCTCTATCACTCTCTATCACTCTCTGACACTCTCTGACACTCTCAGTCAATCTCTATCACTCTCTATCACTCTCTGACACTCTCTGACACTCTCTGACACTCTCTATCAATCTCTATCACTCTCTGACACTCTCTGACACTCTCTGACACTCTCTATCACTCTCTATCACTCTCTGACACTCTCTGACACTCTCAGTCATTCTCAGACACTCTCTGAAACTCTCTGAAACTCTCTATCACTCTCAGACACTCTCTGACACTCTCTGACACTCTCTATCACTCTCTATCACTCTCTGACACTCTCTGACACTCTCTATCACTCTCTGACACTCTCAGACACTCTCTGACACTCTCTGAAACTCTCTATCACTCTCTATCACTCTCTGACACTGTCTGACACTCTCTATCACTCTCTATCACACTCTGACACTCTCAGACACTCTCTGACACTCTCGGAAACTCTCTATCCCTCTCGATCACTCTCTGACACTCTCTGACACTCTCTATCACTCTCTTCACTCTCTGACACTCTCTGACACTCTCAGACATCTCAGACACTCTCTGAAACTCTCTGAAAGTCTCTATCACTCTCAGACACTCTCTGACACTCTCTGACACTCTCTGACACTCTCTATCACTCTCTATCACTCTCTGACACTCTCTGACACTCTCTTTCACTCTCTATCACTCTCTGACACTCTCTGACACTCTCTGACACTCTCTATCACTATCTGACACTCTCTGACACTCTCTATCAATCTCTATCACTCTGTATCACTCTCTGACACTCTCTGACACTCTCTGACACTCTCTATCACTCTCTATCACTCTCTGACACTCTCTGACACTCTCAGACATTCTGTGAGACACTCTCTGAAACTCTCTGAAACTCTCTATCACTCTCAGACACTCTCTGACACTCTCTGACACTCTCTATCACTCTCTATCACTCTCTGACACTCTCTGACACTCTCTGACACTCTCAGACACTCACTATCACTCTCTGACACTCTCTATCAATCTCTATCACTCTGTATCACTCTCTGACACTCTCTGACACTCTCTGACACTCTCTATCACTCTCTGACACTCTCTGACACTCTCTATCACTCTCTATCACTCTCTGACACTCTCTGACACTCTCTGACACTCTCTGACACTCTCTATCACTCTCTGACACTCTCTGACACTCTCTGACACTCTCTGACACTCTATCACTCTCTGACACTCTCTGACACTCTCTGACACTCTCTTTCACTCTCTATCACTCTCTGACACTCTCAGACACTCTCTGACACTCTCTGACACTCTCTGATACTCTCTGACACTCTCTATCACTCTCTATCACTCTCTGACACTCTCTGACACTCTCTGACACTCTCTATCACTCTCTGACACTCTCTGACACTCTCTATCACTCTCTATCACTCTCTGACACTCTCTGACACTCTCTGACACTCTCTATCACTCTCTATCACTCTCTGACACTCTCTGACACTCTCTATCAATCTCTATCACTCTCTATCACTCTCTGACACTCTCTGACACTCTCTGACACTCTCTATCACTCTCTATCACTCTCTGACACTCTCTGACACTCTCAGTCAATCTCTGTCACTCTCTATCACTCTCTGACACTCTCTGACACTCTCTGACACTCTCTATCAATCTCTATCACTCTCTGACACTCTCTGACACTCTCTGACACTCTCTATCACTCTCTATCACTCTCTGACACTCTCTGACACTCTCAGACATTCTCAGACACTCTCTGAAACACTCTGAAACTCTCTATCACTCTCAGACACTCTCTGACACTCTCTGACACTCTCTATCACTCTCTATCACTCTCTGACACTCTCTGACACTCTCTATCACTCTCTGACACTCTCAGACACTCTCTGACACTCTCTGAAACTCTCTATCACTCTCTATCACTCTCTGACACTGTCTGACACTCTCTATCACTCTCTATCACACTCTGACACTCTCAGACACTCTCTGACACTCTCGGAAACTCTCTATCACTCTCGATCACTCTCTGACACTCTCCGAGACTCTCTATCACTCTCTTCACTCTCTGACACTCTCTGACACTCTCAGACATCTCAGACACTCTCTGAAACTCTCTGAAATTCTCTATCACTCTCAGACACTCTCTGACACTCTCTGACACTCTCTGACACTCTCTGACACTCTCTATCACTCTCTATCACTCTCTGACACTCTCTGACACTCTCTTTCACTCTCTATCACTCTCTGACACTCTCTGACACTCTCTGACACTCTCTATCACTATCTGACACTCTCTGACACTCTCTATCAATCTCTATCACTCTGTATCACTCTCTGACACTCTCTGACACTCTCTGACACTCTCTATCACTCTCTATCACTCTCTGACACTCTCTGACACTCTCAGACATTCTGTGAGACACTCTCTGAAACTCTCTGAAACTCTCTATCACTCTCAGACACTCTCTGACACTCTCTGACACTCTCTATCACTCTCTATCACTCTCTGACACTCTCTGACACTCTCTGACACTCTCAGACACTCTCAGACACTCTCTGACACTCTCTGACACTCTCTATCACTCTCTATCACTCTCTGACACTGTCTGACACTCTCTATCACTCTCTATCACTCTCTGACACTCTCAGACACTCTCTGACACTCTCTGAAACTCTCTATCACTCTCGATCACTCTCTGACACTCTCTGACACTCTCTATCACTCTCTATCACTCTCTGACACTCTCTGACACTCTCAGACACTCTCTGACACTCTCAATCACTCTCTGACACTCTCTGACACTCTCAGACACTCTCTGACACTCTCTGACACTGTCTATCACTCTCTGACACTCTCTGACACTCTCTGACACTCTCTATCACTCTCTATCACTCTCTGACACTCTCTGACACTCTCTATCACTCGCTGACACTCTCTGACACTCTCTGACACTCTCTGAAACTCTCTATCACTCTCTATCACTCTCTGACACTCTCTGACACTCTCTGTCACTCTCTATCACTCTCTGACACTCTCTGACACTCTCAGACACTCTCTGACACTCCCTATCACTCTCTATCACTCTCTGACACTCTCTGACACTCTCTGACACTCTCTGACACTCTCTATCACTCTCTATCACTCTCTGACACTCTCTGACACTCTCTGACACTCTCTGACACTCTCTGACACTCTATCACTCTCTGACACTCTCTGACACTCTCTTTCACTCTCTATCACTCTCTGACACTCTCAGACACTCTCTGACACTCTCTGACACTCTCTGATACTCTCTGACACTCTCTATCACTCTCTATCACTCTCTGACACTCTCTGACACTCTCTGACACTCTCTATCACTCTCTGACACTCTCTGACACTCTCTATCACTCTCTGACACTCTCTGACACTCTCTGACACTCTCTGACACTCTCTATCACTCTCTATCACTCTCTGACACTCTCTGACACTCTCTGACACTCTCTGACACTCTATCACTCTCTGACACTCTCTGACACTCTCTGACACTCTCTTTCACTCTCTATCACTCTCTGACACTCTCAGACACTCTCTGACACTCTCTGACACTCTCTGATACTCACTATCACTCTCTGACACTCTCTGACACTCTCTGACACTCTCTGACACTCTCTATCACTCTCTATCACTCTCTGACACTCTCTGAAACTCTCTATCACTCTCTATCACTCTCTGACACTCTCTGACACTCTCTGTCACTCTCTATCACTCTCTGACACTCTCTGACACTCTCAGACACTCTCTGACACTCCCTATCACTCTCTGACACTCCCTATCACTCTCTGACACTCTCTGACACTCTCTGACACTCTCTGACACTCTCTATCACTCTCTATCACTCTCTGACACTCTCTGACACTCTCTGACACTCTCTGACACTCTATCACTCTCTGACACTCTCTGACACTCTCTGACACTCTATTTCACTCTCTATCACTCTCTGACACTCTCAGACACTCTCTGACACTCTCTGACACTCTCTGATACTCTCTGACACTCTCTATCACTCTCTATCACTCTCTGACACTCTCTGACACTCTCTGACACTCTCTATCACTCTCTGACACTCTCTGACACTCTCTATCAGTCTCTATCACTCTCTGACACTCTCTGACACTCTCTGACACTCTCTATCACTCTCTATCACTCTCTGACACTCTCTGACACTCTCTGACACTCTCTGACACTCTCTGACACTCTATCACTCTCTGACACTCTCTGACACTCTCTGACACTCTCTTTCACTCTCTATCACTCTCTGACACTCTCAGACACTCTCTGACACTCTCTGACACTCTCTGATACTCTCTGACACTCTCTATCACTCTCTATCACTCTCTGACACTCTCTGACACTCTCTGACACTCTCTATCACTCTCTGACACTCTCTGACACTCTCTATCACTCTCTATCACTCTCTATCAATCTCTGACACTCTCTATCACTCTCTGACACTCTCTGACACTCTCTGACACTCTCTATCACTCTCTATCACTCTCTGACACTCTCTGACACTCTCTATCAATCTCTATCACTCTCTATCACTCTCTGACACACTCTGACACTCTCTGACACTCTCTATCACTCTCTATCACTCTCTGACACTCTCTGACACTCTCAGTCAATCTCTATCACTCTCTATCACTCTCTGACACTCTCTGACACTCTCTGACACTCTCTATCAATCTCTATCACTCTCTGACACTCTCTGACACTCTCTGACACTCTCTATCACTCTCTATCACTCTCTGACACTCTCTGACACTCTCAGACATTCTCAGACACTCTCTGAAACTCTCTGAAACTCTCTATCACTCTCAGACACTCTCTGACACTCTCTGACACTCTCTATCACTCTCTATCACTCTCTGACACTCTCTGACACTCTCTATCACTCTCTGACACTCTCAGACACTCTCTGACACTCTCTGAAACTCTCTATCACTCTCTATCACTCTCTGACACTGTCTGACACTCTCTATCACTCTCTATCACACTCTGACACTCTCAGACACTCTCTGACACTCTCGGAAACTCTCTATCACTCTCGATCACTCTCTGACACTCTCCGACACTCTCTATCACTCTCTTCACTCTCTGACACTCTCTGACACTCTCAGCCATCTCAGACACTCTCTGAAACTCTCTGAAAGTCTCTATCACTCTCAGACACTCTCTGACACTCTCTGACACTCTCTGACACTCTCTGACACTCTCTATCACTCTCTATCACTCTCTGACACTCTCTGACACTCTCTTTCACTCTCTATCACTCTCTGACACTCTCTGACACTCTCTGTCACTCTCTATCACTCTCTGACACTCTCAGACACTCTCTGACACTCCCTATCACTCTCTATCAATCTCTGACACTCTCTGACACTCTCTGACACTCTCTGACACTCTCTATCACTCTCTATCACTCTCTGACACTCTCTGACACTCTCTGACACTCTCTGACACTCTATCAATCTCTGACACTCTCTGACACTCTCTGACACTCTCTTTCACTCTCTATCACTCTCTGACACTCTCAGACCCTCTCTGACACTCTCTGACACTCTCTGATACTCTCTGACACTCTCTATCACTCTCTATCACTCTCTGACACTCTCTGACACTCTCTGACACTCTCTATCACTCTCTGACACTCTCTGACACTCTCTATCACTCTCATTCACTCTCTGACACTCTCTGACACTCTCTGACACTCTCTGACACTCTCTATCACTCTCTATCACTCTCTGACACTCTCTATCACTCTCTGACACTCTCTGACACTCTCTGACACTCTCTATCACTCTCTGACACTCTCTGACACTCTCTATCACTCTCTATCACTCTCTGACACTCTCTGACACTCTCTGACACTCTCTGACACTCTCTATCACTCTCTATCAATCTCTGACACTCTCTGACACTCGCTGACACTCTCTGACACTCTATCACTCTCTGACACTCTCTGACACTCTCTGACACTCTCTTTCACTCTCTATCACTCTCTGACACTCTCAGACACTCTCTGACACTCTCTGACACTCTCTGATACTCACTATCACTCTCTGACACTCTCTGACACTCTCTATCACTCTCTATCACTCTCTGACACTCTCTGACACTCTCTATCACTCGCTGACACTCTCTGACACTCTCTGAAACTCTCTATCACTCTCTATCACTCTCTGACACTCTCTGTCACTCTCTATCACTCTCTGACACTCTCTGACACTCTCAGACACTCTCTGACACTCCCTATCACTCTCTATCACTCTCTGACACTCTCTGACACTCGCTGACACTCTCTGACACTCTCTATCACTCTCTGACACTCTCTGACACTCTCTGACACTCTATCACTCTCTGACACTCTCTGACACTCTCTGACACTCTCTTTCACTCTCTATCACTCTCTGACACTCTCAGACACTCTCTGACACTCTCTGACACTCTCTGATACTCTCTGACACTCTCTATCACTCTCTATCACTCTCTGACACTCTCTGACACTCTCTGACACTCTCTATCACTCTCTGACACTCTCTGACACTCTCTATCACTCTCTATCACTCTCTGACACTCTCTGACACTCTCTGACACTCTCTGACACTCTCTATCACTCTCTATCACTCTCTGACACTCTCTGACACTCTCTGACACTCTCTGACACTCTATCACTCTCTGACACTCTCTGACACTCTCTGACACTCTCTTTCACTCTCTATCACTCTCTGACACTCTCAGACACTCTCTGACACTCTCTGACACTCTCTGATACTCTCTGACACTCTCTATCACTCTCTATCACTCTCTGACACTCTCTGACACTCTCTGACACTCTCTATCACTCTCTGACACTCTCTGACACTCTCTATCACTCTCTATCACTCTCTGACACTCTCTGACACTCTCTGACACTCTCTATCACTCTCTATCACTCTCTGACACTCTCTGACACTCTCTATCAATCTCTATCACTCTCTATCACTCTCTGACACTCTCTGACACTCTCTGACACTCTCTATCACTCTCTATCACTCTCTGACACTCTCTGACACTCTCAGTCAATCTCTATCACTCTCTATCACTCTCTGACACTCTCTGACACTCTCTGACACTCTCTATCAATCTCTATCACTCTCTGACACTCTCTGACACTCTCTGACACTCTCTATCACTCTCTATCACTCTCTGACACTCTCTGACACTCTCAGTCATTCTCAGACACTCTCTGAAACTCTCTGAAACTCTCTATCACTCTCAGACACTCTCTGACACTCTCTGACACTCTCTATCACTCTCTATCACTCTCTGACACTCTCTGACACTCTCTATCACTCTCTGACACTCTCAGACACTCTCTGACACTCTCTGAAACTCTCTATCACTCTCTATCACTCTCTGACACTGTCTGACACTCTCTATCACTCTCTATCACACTCTGACACTCTCAGACACTCTCTGACACTCTCGGAAACTCTCTATCACTCTCGATCACTCTCTGACACTCTCTGACACTCTCTATCACTCTCTTCACTCTCTGACACTCTCTGACACTCTCAGACATCTCAGACACTCTCTGAAACTCTCTGAAAGTCTCTATCACTCTCAGACACTCTCTGACACTCTCTGACACTCTCTGACACTCTCTATCACTCTCTATCACTCTCTGACACTCTCTGACACTCTCTTTCACTCTCTATCACTCTCTGACACTCTCTGACACTCTCTGACACTCTCTATCACTATCTGACACTCTCTGACACTCTCTATCAATCTCTATCACTCTGTATCACTCTCTGACACTCTCTGACACTCTCTGACACTCTCTATCACTCTCTATCACTCTCTGACACTCTCTGACACTCTCAGACATTCTGTGAGACACTCTCTGAAACTCTCTGAAACTCTCTATCACTCTCAGACACTCTCTGACACTCTCTGACACTCTCTATCACTCTCTATCACTCTCTGACACTCTCTGACACTCTCTGACACTCTCAGACACTCACTATCACTCTCTGACACTCTCTATCAATCTCTATCACTCTGTATCACTCTCTGACACTCTCTGACACTCTCTGACACTCTCTATCACTCTCTGACACTCTCTGACACTCTCTATCACTCTCTATCACTCTCTGACACTCTCTGACACTCTCTGACACTCTCTGACACTCTCTATCACTCTCTGACACTCTCTGACACTCTCTGACACTCTCTGACACTCTATCACTCTCTGACACTCTCTGACACTCTCTGACACTCTCTTTCACTCTCTATCACTCTCTGACACTCTCAGACACTCTCTGACACTCTCTGACACTCTCTGATACTCTCTGACACTCTCTATCACTCTCTATCACTCTCTGACACTCTCTGACACTCTCTGACACTCTCTATCACTCTCTGACACTCTCTGACACTCTCTATCACTCTCTATCACTCTCTGACACTCTCTGACACTCTCTGACACTCTCTATCACTCTCTATCACTCTCTGACACTCTCTGACACTCTCTATCAATCTCTATCACTCTCTATCACTCTCTGACACTCTCTGACACTCTCTGACACTCTCTATCACTCTCTATCACTCTCTGACACTCTCTGACACTCTCAGTCAATCTCTGTCACTCTCTATCACTCTCTGACACTCTCTGACACTCTCTGACACTCTCTATCAATCTCTATCACTCTCTGACACTCTCTGACACTCTCTGACACTCTCTATCACTCTCTATCACTCTCTGACACTCTCTGACACTCTCAGACATTCTCAGACACTCTCTGAAACACTCTGAAACTCTCTATCACTCTCAGACACTCTCTGACACTCTCTGACACTCTCTATCACTCTCTATCACTCTCTGACACTCTCTGACACTCTCTATCACTCTCTGACACTCTCAGACACTCTCTGACACTCTCTGAAACTCTCTATCACTCTCTATCACTCTCTGACACTGTCTGACACTCTCTATCACTCTCTATCACACTCTGACACTCTCAGACACTCTCTGACACTCTCGGAAACTCTCTATCACTCTCGATCACTCTCTGACACTCTCCGAGACTCTCTATCACTCTCTTCACTCTCTGACACTCTCTGACACTCTCAGACATCTCAGACACTCTCTGAAACTCTCTGAAATTCTCTATCACTCTCAGACACTCTCTGACACTCTCTGACACTCTCTGACACTCTCTGACACTCTCTATCACTCTCTATCACTCTCTGACACTCTCTGACACTCTCTTTCACTCTCTATCACTCTCTGACACTCTCTGACACTCTCTGACACTCTCTATCACTATCTGACACTCTCTGACACTCTCTATCAATCTCTATCACTCTGTATCACTCTCTGACACTCTCTGACACTCTCTGACACTCTCTATCACTCTCTATCACTCTCTGACACTCTCTGACACTCTCAGACATTCTGTGAGACACTCTCTGAAACTCTCTGAAACTCTCTATCACTCTCAGACACTCTCTGACACTCTCTGACACTCTCTATCACTCTCTATCACTCTCTGACACTCTCTGACACTCTCTGACACTCTCTGACACTCTCTGACACTCTCTATCACTCTCTATCACTCTCTGACACTGTCTGACACTCTCTATCACTCTCTATCACTCTCTGACACTCTCAGACACTCTCTGACACTCTCTGAAACTCTCTATCACTCTCGATCACTCTCTGACAATCTCTGACACTCTCTGTCACTCTCTATCACTCTCTGACACTCTCTGACTCTCTCAGACACTCTCTGACACTCCCTATCACTCTCTATCACTCTCTGACACTCTCTGACACTCTCTGACACTCTCTGACACTCTCTATCACTCTCTATCACTCTCTGACACTCTCTGACACTCTCTGACACTCTCTGACACCCTATCACTCTCTGACACTCTCTGACACTCTCTGACACTCTCTTTCACTCTCTATCACTCTCTGACCCTCTCAGACACTCTCTGACACTCTCTGACACTCTCTGATACTCTCTGACACTCTCTATCACTCTCTATCACTCTCTGACACTGTCTGACACTCTCTGACACTCTCTATCACTCTCTGACACTCTCTGACACTCTCTATCACTCTCTATCACTCTCTGACACTCTCTGACACTCTCTGACACTCTCTATCACTCTCTATCACTCTCTGACAGTCTCTGACATTCTCTATCAATCTCTATCACTCTCTATCACTCTCTGACACTCTCTGACACTCTCTGACACTCTCTATCACTCTCTATCACTCTCTGACACTCTCTGACACTCTCAGTCAATCTCTATCACTCTCTATCACTCTCAGACACTCTCTGACACTCTCTGACACTCTCTATCACTCTCTATCACTCTCTGACACTCTCTGACACTCTCTATCACTCTCTGACACTCTCAGACACTCTCTGACACTCTCTGAAACTCTCTATCACTCTCTATCACTCTCTGACACTGTCTGACACTCTCTATCACTCTCTATCACACTCTGACACTCTCAGACACTCTCTGACACTCTCGGAAACTCTCTATCACTCTCGATCACTCTCTGACACTCTCCGACACTCTCTATCACTCTCTTCACTCTCTGACACTCTCTGACACTCTCGGAAACTCTCTATCACTCTCGATCACTCTCTGACACTCTCCGACACTCTCTATCACTCTCTATCACTCTCTGACACTCTCTGACACTCTCTATCAATCTCTATCACTCTCAGACACTCTCTGACACTCTCTGACACTCTCTGACACTCTCTGACACTCTCTATCACTCTCTATCACTCTCTGACACTCTCTGACATTCTCTTTCACTCTCTATCACTCTCTGACACTCTCTGACATTCTCTTTCACTCTCTATCACTCTCTGACACTCTCTGACACTCTCTGACACTCTCTATCACTATCTGACACTCTCTGACACTCTCTATCAATCTCTATCACTCTCTATCACTCTCTGACACTCTCTGACACTCTCTGACACTCTCTATCACTCTCTATCACTCTCTGACACTCTCTGACACTCTCAGACATTCTGTGAGACACTCTCTGAAACTCTCTGAAACTCTCTATCACTCTCAGACACTCTCTGACACTCTCTGACACTCTCTATCACTCTCTATCACTCTCTGACACTCTCTGACACTCTCTGACACTCTCAGACACTCTCAGACACTCTCAGACACTCTCTGACACTCTCTGACACTCTCTATCACTCTCTATCACTCTCTGACACTGTCTGACACTCTCTACCACTCTCTATCACTCTCTGACACTCTCAGACACTCTCTGACACTCTCTGAAACTCTCTATCACTCTCGATCACTCTCTGACACTCTCTGACACTCTCTATCACTCTCTATCACTCTCTGACACTCTCTGACACTCTCTGACACTCTCAGACACTCTCTGATACTCTCTATCACTCTCTGACACTCTCTGACACTCTCAGACACTCTCTGACACTCTCTGACACGGTCTATCACTCTCTGACACTCTCTGACACTCTCAGACACACACTATCACTCTCTGACACTCTCTGACACTCTCTGACACTCTCTATCACTCTCTATCACTCTCTGACACTCTCTGACACTCTCTGACACTCTCTGACACTCTCTGACACTCTCTGACACTCTCTGACACTCTCTGTCACTCTCTGACACTCTCTGACACTCTCTGACACTCTCTGTCACTCCCTGACACTCTCTGACACTCTCAGACACTCTCTGACACTCTCTATCACTCTCTATCACTCTCTGACACTCTCTGACACTCTCTGACACTCTCTATCACTCTCTATCACTCTCTATCACTCTCTGACACTCTCAGACACTCACTATCACTCTCTGACACTCTCTGACACTCTCTGACACTCTCTATCACTCTTTATCACTCTCTGACTCTCTCTGACACTCTCTATCACTCTCTGACACTCTCTGACACTCTCTGACACTCTCTGACACTCTCTGAAACTCTCTATCACTCTCTATCACTCTCTGACACTCTCTGACACTCTCTGACACTCTCTATCACTCTCTATCACTCTCTATCACTCTCTGACACTCTCTATCACTCTCTGACACTCTCTATCACTCTCTGACACTCTCTGACACTCTCTGACACTCTCGTTCACTCTCTATCACTCTCTGACTCTCTCAGACACTCTCTGACACTCTCTGACACTCTCTGACACTCTCTATCACTCTCTGACACTCTCTGACACTCTCTGACACTCTCTGAAACTCTCTATCACTCTCTATCACTCTCTGATACTCTCTGACACTCTCTGTCACTCTCTATCACTCTCTGACACTCTCTGAAACTCTCAGACACTCTCTGACACTCTCTATCACTCTCTATCACTCTCTGACACTCTCTGACACTCTCTGACACTCTCAGACACTCACTATCACTCTCTGACACTCTCTGACACTCTCTGACACTCTCTGACACTCTCTGACACTCTCTATCACTCTTTATCACTCTCTGACACTCTCTGACACTCTCTATCACTCTCTGACACTCTCTGACACTCTCTGACACTCTCTGAAACTCTCTATCACTCTCTATCACTCTCTGACACTCTCTGACACTCTCTGACACTCTCTATCACTCTCTATCACTCTCTATCACTCTCTGACACTCTCGGACACTCTCTGACACTCTCTATCACTCTCAGACACTCTCTGACACTTTCTGACACTCTCTTTCACTCTCTATCACTCTCTGACTCTCTCAGACACTCTCTGACACTCTCTGACACTCTCTATCACTCTCTATCACTCTCTGACACTCTCTGACACTCTCAATCACTCTCTGACACTCTCTGACACTCTCTGACACTCTCTGAAACTCTCTATCACTCTCTATCACTCTCTGACACTCTCTGACACTCTCTGTCACTCTCTATCACTCTCTGACACTCTCTGACACTCTCAGACACTCTCTGACACTCTCTATCACTCTCTATCACTCTCTGACACTCTCTGACTCTCTCTGACACTCTCAGACACTCACTATCACTCTCTGACACTCTCTGACACTCTCTGACACTCTCTGACACTCTCTATCACTCTTTATCACTCTCTGACACTCTCTGACACTCTCTATCACTCTCTGACACTCTCTGACACTCTCTGACACTCTCTGACACTCTCTGAAACTCTCTATCACTCTCTATCACTCTTTGACACTCTCTGACACTCTCTGACACTCTCGTTCACTCTCTATCACTCTCTGACTCTCTCAGACACTCACTATCACTCTCTGACACTCTCTGACACTCTCTGACACTCGCTGACACTCTCTATCACTCTTTATCACTCTCTGACACTCTCTGACACTCTCTATCACTCTCTGACACTCTCTGACACTCTCTGACACTCTCTGACACTCTCTGAAACTCTCTATCACTCTCTATCACTCTCTGACACTCTCTGACACTCTCTATCACTCTCTATCACTCTCTATCACTCTCTGACTCACTCGGACACTCTCTGACACTCTCTATCACTCTCTGACACTCTCTGACACTCTCTGACACTCTCGTTCACTCTCTATCACTCTCTGACACTCTCTGACACTCTCTATCACTCTCTGACACTCTCTGACACTCTCTGACACTCTCTGACACTCTCTGAAACTCTCTATCACTCTCTATCACTCTCTGACACTCTCTGACACTCTCTGACACTCTCTATCACTCTCTATCACTCTCTGACACTCTCGGACACTCTCTGACACTCTCTATCACTCTCTGACACTCTCTGACACTCTCTGACACTCTCTGACACTCTCTATCACTCTCTGACACTCTATCACTCTCTGACACTCTCTGACACTCTCTGACACTCTCTGACACTCTCTATCACTCTCTGATACTCTCAGACACTCTCTGACACTCTCTGACACTCTCTGACACTCTCTATCGCTATCTGACACTCTGTGACACTCTCTGACACACACTATCACTATCTGACACTCTCTGACACTCTCTGACACTCTCTATCACTCTCTGACACTCTCAGACACTCACTATCACTATCTGACTCTCTCTGACCCTCTCTATCACTCTCTATCACTCTCTGACACTCTCTGACACTCTCTGACACTCTCTGACACTCTCTATCACTCTCTATCACTCTCTGACACTCTCTGACACTCTCTGACACTCTCTATCACTATCTGACACTCTCTGACTCTCTCAGACACTCACTATCACTATCTGACACTCTCTGACACTCTCTGAAACTCTCTATCACTCTCTATCACTCTCTGACACTCTCTGACAGTCTCTTTCACTCTCTATCACTCTCTGACACTCTCTGACACTCTCTATCACTATCTGACACTCTCTGACACTCTCTATCAATCTCTATCACTCTGTGACACTCTCTGACACTCTCTGACACTCTCTATCACTCTCTATCACTCTCTGACACTCTCTGACACTCTCAGACATTCTCAGACACTCTCTGAAACTCTCTGAAACTCTCTACCACTCTCAGACACTCTCTGACACTCTCTGACACTCTCTATCACTCTCTGACACTCTCTGACATTCTCAGACACTCTCTGACACTCTCTGACACTCTCTATCTCTCTCTATCACTCTCTGACACTCTCTGACACTCTCAGACATTCTGTGAGACACTCTCTGAAACTCTCTGAAACTCTCTATCACTCTCAGAAACTCTCTGACACTCTCTGACACTCTCTATCACTCTCTATCACTCTCTGACACTCTCTGACACTCTCTATCACTCTCTGACACTCTCAGACACTCTCTGACACTCTCTGAAACTCTCTATCACTCTGTATCACTCTCTGACACTGTCTGACACTCTCTATCACTCTCTGACACTCTCTGACACTCTCAGACACTCTCTGACACTCTCTGACACTCTCTATCACTCTCTATCACTCTCTGACACTCTCTGAGACTCTCTATCGCTCTCTGACACTCTCTGACACTCTCAGACACTCTCTGACACTCTCTATCCCTCTCTATCACTCTCTGACACTCTCTGACACACTCTGACACTCTCTATCACTCTCTATCACTCTCTATCACACTCTGACACTCTCAGACACTCTCTGACACTCTCTGAAACTCTCTGTCACTCTCGATCACTCTCTGACACTCTCCGACACTCTCTATCACTCTCTATCACTCTCTGACACTCTCTGACACTCTTTGACACTCTCAGACATTCTCAGACACTCTCTGAAACTCTCTGAAACTCTCTATCACTCTCAGACACTCTCTGACACTCTCTGACAATCTCTGACACTCTCTATCACTCTCTATCACTCTCTGACACTCTCTGACACTCTCTTTCACTCTCTATCACTCTCTGACACTCTCTGACACTCTCTGACACTCTCTATCACTATCTGACACTCTCTGACACTCTCTATCAATCTCTATCACTCTCTGACACTCTCTGACACTCTCTGACACTCTCTATCTCTCTCTATCACTCTCTGACACTCTCTGACACTCTCAGACATTCTGTGAGACACTCTCTGAAACTCTCTATCACTCTCAGACACTCTCTGACACTCTCTGACACTCTCTATCACTCTCTATCACTCTCTGACACTCTCTGACACTCTCAGACACTCTCTGACACTCTCTGAAACTCTCTATCACTCTCTATCACTCTCTGACACTGTCTGACACTCTCTATCACTCTCTGACACTCTCTGACACTCTCAGACACTGTCTGACACTCTCTGAAACTCTCTATCACTCTCGATCACTCTCTGACACTCTCTGACACTCTCTATCACTCTCTATCACTCTCTGACACTCTCTGACACTCTCAGACATTCTCAGACACTCTCTGAAACTCTCTGAAACTCTCTATCACTCTCAGACACTCTCTGACCCTCTCTGACACTCTCTGACACTCTCTGACACTCTCTATCACTCTCTGACACTCTCTGACACTCTCTGACACTCTCAGACACTCACTATCACTCTCTGACACTCTCTGACACTCTCTATCACTCTTTATCACTCTCTGACACTCTCTGACACTATCACTCTCTGACACTCTCTGACACTCTCTGACACTCTCTGACACTCTCTGAAACTCTCTATCACTCTCTATCACTCTCTGACACTCTCTGACACTCTCTGTCACTCTCTATCACTCTCTGACACTCTCTGACACTCTCTGACACTCTCTATCACTCTTTATCACTCTCTGACACTCTCTGACACTCTCTGACACTCTCTGACACTCTCTGACACTCTCTGAAACTCTCTATCACTCTTTATCACTCTCTGACACTCTCTGACACTCTCTGACACTCTCTGACACTCTCTGAAACTCTCTATCACTCTCTATCACTCTCTGACACTCTCTGACACTCTCTGACACTCTCTATCACTCTCTATCACTCTCTATCACTCTCTGACACTCTCGGACACTCTCTGACACTCTCTGACACTCTCTATCACTCTCTGACACTCTCTGACACTCTCTGACACTCTCTTTCGCTCTCTTTCACTCTCTGACACTATCACTCTCTGACACTCTCTGACACTCTCTGACACTCTCTGACACTCTCTGAAACTCTCTATCACTCTCTATCACTCTCTGACACTCTCTGACACTCTCTGTCACTCTCTATCACTCTCTGACACTCTCTGGCACTCTCTGACACTCTCTATCACTCTTTATCACTCTCTGACACTCTCTGACACTCTCTGACACTCTCTGACACTCTCTGAAACTCTCTATCACTCTTTATCACTCTCTGACACTCTCTGACACTCTCTGACACTCTCTGACACTCTCTGAAACTCTCTATCACTCTCTATCACTCTCTGACACTCTCTGACACTCTCTGACACTCTCTATCACTCTCTATCACTCTCTATCACTCTCTGACACTCTCTATCACTCTCTGACACTCTCTGACACTCTCTGACACTCTCTTTCGCTCTCTTTCACTCTCTGACTCTCTCAGACACTCTCTGACACTCTCTGACACTCTCTGACACTCTCTATCACTCACTATCACTCTCTGACACTCTCTGACACTCTCTGACACTCTCTGACACTCTCTATCACTCTCTATCACTCTCTGACACTCTCTGACACTCTCTGACACTCTCTATCACTCCCTATCACTCTCTGACACTCTCTGACACTCTCTGACACTCTCTATCACTCTCTGACACTCTCTGACACTCTCTATCACTCTCTGACACTCTCTGACACTCTCTGACACTCTCTGACACTCTCTATCACTCTCTATCACTCTCTGACACTATCTGACACTCTCTGACACTCTCTGACACTCTCTATCACTCTCTATCACTCTCTGACACTCTCTGACACTCTCTGACACTCTCTATCACTCTCTGACACTCTATCACTCTCTGACACTCTCTGACACTCTCTGACACTCTCTGACACTCTCTATCACTCACTATCACTCTCTGAAACTCTCTGACACTCTCTGACACTCTCTGACACTCTCTATCACTCTCTATCACTCTCTATCACTCTCTGACACTCTCTGACACTCTCTGACACTCTCTATCACTCTATGACACTCCCTGACACTCTCTGACACTCTCTGACACTCTCTGACACTCTCTATCACTCTCTATCACTCTCTGACACTCTCGGACACTCTCTATCACTCTCTGACACTCTCTGACACTCTCTGACACTCTCTTTCACTCTCTTTCACTCTCTGACCCTCTCAGACACTCTCTGACACTCTCTGACACTCTCTGACACTCTCTATCACTCACTATCACTCTCTGACACTCTCTGACACTCTCTGACACTCTCTATCACTCTCTATCACTCTCTGACACTCTCTGACACTCTCTGACACTCTCTATCACTCCCTATCACTCTCTGACACTCTCTGACACTCTCTGACACTCTCTATCACTCTCTGACACTCTCTGACACTCTCTATCACTCTCTGACACTCTCTGACACTCTGTGACACTCTCTGACACTCTCTATCACTCTCTATCACTCTCTAACACTATCTGACACTCTCTGACACTCTCTGACACTCTCTATCACTCTCTATCACTCTCTGACACTCTGTGACACTCTCTGACACTCTCTATCAC
This sequence comes from Heterodontus francisci, assembly GCF_036365525.1. Taxonomy (NCBI): domain Eukaryota; kingdom Metazoa; phylum Chordata; class Chondrichthyes; order Heterodontiformes; family Heterodontidae; genus Heterodontus; species Heterodontus francisci. The sequence continues at coordinate 3,278,868 of NC_090414.1, forward strand.
TCTCTGACACTCTATCACTCTCTGACACTCTCTGACACTCTCTATCACTCTCTATCACTCTCTGACACTCTCTGACACTCTCTGACACTCTCTATCACTCTCTGACACTCTATCACTCTCTGACACTCTCTGACACTCTCTGACACTCTCTATCACTCTCTGACACTCTCTGACACTCTCTATCACTCTTTATCACTCTCTGACACTCTCTGACACTTTCTATCACTCTCTGACACTCTCTGACACTCTCTGACACTCTCTGACACTCTCTGAAACTCTCTATCACTCTCTATCACTCTCTGACACTCTCTGACACTCTCTGACACTCTCTATCACTCTCTATCACTCTCTATCACTCTCGGACACTCTCTGACACTCTCTGACACTCTCTATCACTCTCTGACACTCTCTGACACTCTCTTTCACTCTCTTTCACTCTCTGACTCTCTCAGACACTCTCTGACACTCTCTGACACTCTCTGAAACTCTCTGTCACTCACTATCACTCTCTGACACTCTCTGACACTCTCTGACACTCTCTGACACTCTCTATCACTCTCTATCACTCTCTGACACTCTCTGACACTCTCTGACACTCTCTATCACTCTCTATCACTCTCTGACACTCTCTGACACTCTCTGACACTCTCTATCACTCTCTGACACTCTCTGACACTCTCTATCACTCTCTGACACTCTCTGACACTATCTGACACTCTCTGACACTCTCTATCACTCTCTATCACTCTCTGACACTATCTGACACTCTCTGACACTCTCTGACACTCTCTATCACTCTCTATCACTCTCTGACACTCTCTGACACTCTCTGACACTCTCTATCACTCTCTGACACTCTATCACTCTCTGACACTCTCTGACACTCTCTGACACTCTCTGACACTCTCTATCACTCTCTGACACTCTCAGACACTCTCTGACACTCTCTGACACTCTCTATCACTCTCTGACACTCTCTGACACTCTCTATCACTATCTGACACTCTGTGACACTCTCAGACACACACTATCACTATCTGACACTCTCTGACACTCTCAGACATTCTCAGAGACTCTCTGACACTCTCTATCACTCTCTATCACTCTCTGACACTCTCTGACACTCTCTGACACTCTCTGACACTCTCTGACGCTCTCTGACACTCTCTGAAACTCTCTATCACTCTCTATCACTCTCTGACACTCTCTGACACTCTCTGTCACTCTCTATCACTCTCTGACTCTCTCTGACACTCTCAGACACTCTCTGACACTCTCTGACACTCTATATCACTCTCTATCACTCTCTGACACTCTCAGACATTCTCAGAGACTCTCTGACACTCTCTATCACTCTCTATCACTCTCTGACACTCTCTGACACTCTCTATCACTCACTATCACTCTCTGACACTCTCTGACACTCTCTGACACTCTCTGACACTCTCTATCACTCTCTATCACTCTCTGACACTCTCTGACACTCTCTGACACTCTCTATCACTCCCTATCACTCTCTGACACTCTCTGACACTCTCTGACACTCTCTATCACTCTCTGACACTCTCTGACACTCTCTATCACTCTCTGACACTCTCTGACACTCTCTGACACTCTCTATCACTCTCTATCACTCTCTGACACTATCTGACACTCTCTGACACTCTCTGACACTCTCTATCACTCTCTATCACTCTCTGACACTCTCTGACACTCTCTGACACTCTCTATCACTCTCTGACACTCTATCACTCTCTGACACTCTCTGACACTCTCTGACACTCTCTGACACTCTCTATCACTCACTATCACTCTCTGAAACTCTCTGACACTCTCTGACACTCTCTGACACTCTCTATCACTCTCTATCACTCTCTATCACTCTCTGACACTCTCTGACACTCTCTGACACTCTCTATCACTCTCTGACACTCCCTGACACTCTCTGACACTCTCTGACACTCTCTGACACTCTCTATCACTCTCTATCACTCTCTGACACTCTCGGACACTCTCTATCACTCTCTGACACTCTCTGACACTCTCTGACACTCTCTTTCACTCTCTTTCACTCTCTGACCCTCTCAGACACTCTCTGACACTCTCTGACACTCTCTGACACTCTCTATCACTCACTATCACTCTCTGACACTCTCTGACACTCTCTGACACTCTCTATCACTCTCTATCACTCTCTGACACTCTCTGACACTCTCTGACACTCTCTATCACTCCCTATCACTCTCTGACACTCTCTGACACTCTCTGACACTCTCTATCACTCTCTGACACTCTCTGACACTCTCTATCACTCTCTGACACTCTCTGACACTCTGTGACACTCTCTGACACTCTCTATCACTCTCTATCACTCTCTGACACTATCTGACACTCTCTGACACTCTCTGACACTCTCTATCACTCTCTATCACTCTCTGACACTCTCTGACACTCTCTGACACTCTCTATCACTCTCTGACACTCTATCACTCTCTGACACTCTCTGACACTCTCTGACACTCTCTATCACTCTCTGACACTCTCTGACACTCTCTATCACTCTTTATCACTCTCTGACACTCTCTGACACTCTCTATCACTCTCTGACACTCTCTGACACTCTCTGACACTCTCTGACACTCTCTGAAACTCTCTATCACTCTCTATCACTCTCTGACACTCTCTGACACTCTCTGACACTCTCTATCACTCTCTATCACTCTCTATCACTCTCTGACACTCTCGGACACTCTCTGACACTCTCTGACACTCTCTATCACTCTCTGACACTCTCTGACACTCTCTTTCACTCTCTTTCACTCTCTGACTCTCTCAGACACTCTCTGACACTCTCTGACACTCTCTGAAACTCTCTGTCACTCACTATCACTCTCTGACACTCTCTGACACTCTCTGACACTCTCTGACACTCTCTATCACTCTCTATCACTCTCTGACACTCTCTGACACTCTCTGACACTCTCTATCACTCTCTATCACTCTCTGACACTCTCTGACACTCTCTGACACTCTCTATCACTCTCTGACACTCTCTGACACTCTCTATCACTCTCTGACACTCTCTGACACTATCTGACACTCTCTGACACTCTCTATCACTCTCTATCACTCTCTGACACTATCTGACACTCTCTGACACTCTCTGACACTCTCTATCACTCTCTATCACTCTCTGACACTCTCTGACACTCTCTGACACTCTCTATCACTCTCTGACACTCTATCACTCTCTGACACTCTCTGACACTCTCTGACACTCTCTGACACTCTCTATCACTCTCTGACACTCTCAGACACTCTCTGACACTCTCTGACACTCTCTATCACTCTCTGACACTCTCTGACACTCTCTATCACTATCTGACACTCTGTGACACTCTCAGACACACACTATCACTATCTGACACTCTCTGACACTCTCAGACATTCTCAGAGACTCTCTGACACTCTCTATCACTCTCTATCACTCTCTGACACTCTCTGACACTCTCTGACACTCTCTGACGCTCTCTGACGCTCTCTGACACTCTCTGAAACTCTCTATCACTCTCTATCACTCTCTGACACTCTCTGACACTCTCTGTCACTCTCTATCACTCTCTGACTCTCTCTGACACTCTCAGACACTCTCTGACACTCTCTGACACTCTATATCACTCTCTATCACTCTCTGACACTCTCAGACATTCTCAGAGACTCTCTGACACTCTCTATCACTCTCTATCACTCTCTGACACTCTCTGACACTCTCTATCACTCTCTATCACTCTCTGACACTCTCTGACACTCTCAGACACTCACTATCACTCTCTGACACTCTCTGACACTCTCTATCACTCTTTATCACTCTCTGACACTCTCTATCACTCTCTGACACTCTCTGACACTCTCTGACACTCTCTGACACTCTCTGAAACTCTCTATCACTCTCTATCACTCTCTGACACTCTCTGTCACTCTCTATCACTCTCTGACACTCTCTGACACTCTCAGACACTCTCTGACACTCTCTATCACTCTCTGACACTCTCTGACACTCTCTGTCACTCTCTGACACTCTCTGACACTCTCTGAAGCTCTCTGACACTCTCTGAAACTCTCTATCAATCTCTATCACTCTCTGACACTCTCTGACACTCTCTGTCACTCTCTATCACTCTCTGACACTCTCTGACACTCTCAGACACTCTCTGACACTCTCTATCACTCTCTGACACTCTCTGACACTCTCAGACACTCTCTGACACTCTCTGTCACTCTCTATCACTCTCTATCACTCTCTGACACTCTCTGACACTCTCAGACACTCACTATCACTCTCTGACACTCTCTGACACTCTCTGACACTCTCTATCACTCTTTATCACTCTCTGACACTCTCTGACACTCTCTATCACTCTCTGACACTCTCTGACACTCTCTGACACTCTCTGACACTCTCTGAAACTCTCTATCACTCTCTATCACTCTCTGACACTCTCTGACACTCTCTGACACTCTCTATCACTCTCTATCACTCTCTATCACTCTCTGACACTCTCGGACACTCTCTGACTCTCTCTGACACTCTCTATCACTCTCTGACACTCTCTGACACTCTCTGACACTCTCTATCACTCTCAGACACTCTCTGACACTCTCTGACACTCTCTGACACTCTCTATCACTCACTATCACTCTCTGACACTCTCTGACACTCTCTGACACTCTCTATCACTCTTTATCACTCTCTGACACTCTCTGACACTCTCTATCACTCTCTGACACTCTCTGACACTCTCTGACACTCTCTGACACTCTCTGAAACTCTCTATCACTCTCTATCACTCTCTGACACTCTCTGACACTCTCTGACACTCTCTATCACTCTCTATCACTCTCTATCACTCTCTGACACTCTCGGACACTCTCTGACTCTCTCTGACACTCTCTATCACTCTCTGACACTCTCTGACACTCTCTGACACTCTCTTTCACTCTCTGACTCTCTCAGACACTCTCTGACACTCTCTGACACTCTCTATCACTCACTATCACTCTCTGACACTCTCTGACACTCTCTGACACTCTCTGACACTCTCTATCACTCTCTATCACTCTCTGACACTCTCTGACACTCTCTGACACTCTCTATCACTCTCTATCACTCTCTATCACTCTCTGACACTCTCTGACACTCTCTGACACTCTCTATAACTCTCTGACACTCTCTGACACTCTCTATCACTCTCTGACACTCTCTGACACTCTCTGATACTCTCTGACACTCTCTATCACTCTCTATCACTCTCTGACACTATCTGACACTCTCTGACACTCTCTGACACTCTCTATCACTCTCTATCACTCTCTGACACTCTCTGACACTCTCTGACACTCTCTGACACTCTCTATCACTCTCTGACACTCTATCACTCTCTGACACTCTCTGACACTCTCTGACACTCTCTGACACTCTCTATCACTCTCTGAGACTCTCAGACACTCTCTGACACTCTCTGACACTCTCTGACACTCTCTATCACTCTCTGACACTCTCTGACACTCTCTATCACTATCTGACACTCTGTGACACTCTCAGACACACACTATCACTATCTGACACTCTCTGACACTCTCAGACATTCTCAGAGACTCTCTGACACTCTCTATCACTCTCTATCACTCTCTGACACTCTCTGACACTCTCTGACACTCTCTGACGCTCTCTGACACTCTCTGAAACTCTCTATCACTCTCTATCACTCTCTGACACTCTCTGACACTCTCTGTCACTCTCTATCACTCTCTGACACTCTCTGACACTCTCAGACACTCTCTGACACTCTCTATCACTCTCTGACACTCTCTGACACTCTCAGACACTCTCTGACACTCTCTGTCACTCTCTATCACTCTCTGACACTCTCTGACACTCTCTGACACTCTCAGACATTCTCAGAGACTCTCTGACACTCTCTATCACTCTCTGACACTCTCTGACACTCTCTGACACTCTCTGACACTCTCAGACACTCTCTATCACTCTCTATCACTCTCTGACACTCTCTGACACTCTCAGACACTCACTATCACTCTCTGACACTCTCTGACACTCTCTATCACTCTTTATCACTCTCTGACACTCTCTGACACTCTCTATCACTCTCTGACACTCTCTGACACTCTCTGACACTCTCTGAAACTCTCTATCACTCTCTATCACTCTCTGACACTCTCTGACACTCTCTGTCACTCTCTATCACTCTCTGACACTCTCTGACACTCTCTATCACTCTTTATCACTCTCTGACACTCTCTGACACTCTCTATCACTCTCTGACACTCTCTGACACTCTCTGACACTCTCTGACACTCTCTGAAACTCTCTATCACTCTCTATCACTCTCTGACACTCTCTGACACTCTCTGACACTCTCTATCACTCTCAATCCTCTCTATCACTCTCTGACACTCTCGGACACTCTCTGACACTCTCTATCACTCTCTGACACTCTCTGACACTCTCTGACATTCTCTTTCACTCTCTATCACTCTCTGACTCTCTCAGACACTCTCTGACACTCTCTGACACTCTCTGACACTCTCTATCACTCACTATCACTCTCTGACACTCTCTGACACTCTCTGACACTCTCTGACACTCTCTATCACTCTCTATCACTCTCTGACACTCTCTGACACTCTCTATCACTCTCTATCACTCTCTGACACTCTCAGACACTCACTATCACTCTCTATCACTCTCTGACACTCTCTATCACTCTTTATCACTCTCTGACACTCTCTGACACTCTCTATCACTCTCTGACACTCTCTGACACTCTCTGACACTCTCTGAAACTCTCTATCACTCTCTATCACTCTCTGACACTCTCTGACACTCTCTGTCACTCTCTATCACTCTCTGACACTCTCTGACACTCTCTATCACTCTCTGACACTCTCTGACACTCTCTGACACTCTCTATCACTCTCTGACACTCTCTGACACTCTCTGACACTCTCTATCACTCTTTATCACTCTCTGACACTCTCTGACACTCTCTATCACTCTCTGACACTCTCTGACACTCTCTGACACTCTCTGACACTCTCTGAAACTCTCTATCACTCTCTATCACTCTCTGACACTCTCTGACACTCTCTGACACTCTCTATCACTCTCTATCACTCTCTATCACTCTCTGACACTCTCGGACACTCTCTGACACTCTCTGACACTCTCTATCACTCTCTGACACTCTCTGACACTCTCTGACACTCTCTTTCACTCTCTTTCACTCTCTGACTCTCTCAGACACTCTCTGACACTCTCTGACACTCTCTGAAACTCTCTGTCACTCACTATCACTCTCTGACACTCTCTGACACTCTCTGACACTCTCTGACACTCTCTATCACTCTCTATCACTCTCTGACACTCTCTGACACTCTCTGACACTCTCTATCACTCTCTATCACTCTCTGACACTCTCTGACACTCTCTGACACTCTCTATCACTCTCTGACACTCTCTGACACTCTCTATCACTCTCTGACACTCTCTGACACTATCTGACACTCTCTGACACTCTCTATCACTCTCTATCACTCTCTGACACTCTCTGACACTCTCTGACACTCTCTGACACTCTCTATCACTCTCTATCACTCTCTGACACTCTCTGACACTCTCTGACACTCTCTATCACTCTCTATCACTCTCTGACACTCTCTGACACTCTCTGACACTCTCTATCACTCTCTGACACTCTATCACTCTCTGACACTCTCTGACACTCTCTGACACTCTCTATCACTCTCTGACACTCTCAGACACTCTCTGACACTCTCTGACACTCTCTATCACTCTCTGACACTCTCTGACACTCTCTATCACTATCTGACACTCTGTGACACTCTCAGACACACACTATCACTATCTGACACTCTCTGACACTCTCAGACATTCTCAGAGACTCTCTGACACTCTCTATCACTCTCTATCACTCTCTGACACTCTCTGACACTCTCTGACACTCTCTGACGCTCTCTGACACTCTCTGAAACTCTCTATCACTCTCTATCACTCTCTGACACTCTCTGACACTCTCTGTCACTCTCTGTCACTCTCTGACTCTCTCTGACACTCTCAGACACTCTCTGACACTCTCTGACACTCTATATCACTCTCTATCACTCTCTGACACTCTCAGACATTCTCAGAGACTCTCTGACACTCTCTATCACTCTCTATCACTCTCTGACACTCTCTGACACTCTCTGACACTCTCTATCACTCTCTATCACTCTCTGACACTCTCTGACACTCTCAGACACTCACTATCACTCTCTGACACTCTCTGACACTCTCTATCACTCTTTATCACTCTCTGACACTCTCTATCACTCTCTGACACTCTCTGACACTCTCTGACACTCTCTGACACTCTCTGAAACTCTCTATCACTCTCTATCACTCTCTGACACTCTCTGTCACTCTCTATCACTCTCTGACACTCTCTGACACTCTCAGACACTCTCTGACACTCTCTATCACTCTCTGACACTCTCTGACACTCTCTGACACTCTCTGACACTCTCTGAAGCTCTCTGACACTCTCTGAAACTCTCTATCAATCTCTATCACTCTCTGACACTCTCTGACACTCTCTGTCACTCTCTATCACTCTCTGACACTCTCTGACACTCTCAGACACTCTCTGACACTCTCTATCACTCTCTGACACTCTCTGACACTCTCAGACACTCTCTGACACTCTCTGTCACTCTCTATCACACTCTGACACTCTCTGACACTCTCTGAAACTCTCTATCAATCTCTATCACTCTCTGACACTCTCTGACACTCTCTGTCACTCTCTATCACTCTCTGACACTCTCTGACACTCTCAGACACTCTCTGACACTCTCTATCACTCTCTGACACTCTCTGACACTCTCAGACACTCTCTGACACTCTCTGTCACTCTCTATCACACTCTGACACTCTCTGACACTCTCTGACACTCTCTATCACTCTCTATCACTCTCTGACACTCTCTGACACTCTCAGACACTCACTATCACTCTCTGACACTCTCTGACACTCTCTGACACTCTCTATCACTCTTTATCACTCTCTGACACTCTCTGACACTCTCTATCACTCTCTGACACTCTCTGACACTCTCTGACACTCTCTGAAACTCTCTATCACTCTCTATCACTCTCTGACACTCTCTGACACTCTCTGACACTCTCTATCACTCTCTATCACTCTCTATCACTCTCTGACACTCTCGGACACTCTCTGACTCTCTCTGACACTCTCTATCACTCTCTGACACTCTCTGACACTCTCTGACACTCTCTTTCACTCTCTGACTCTCTCAGACAATCTCTGACACTCTCTGACACTCTCTGACACTCTCTATCACTAACTATCACTCTCTGACACTCTCTGACACTCTCTGACACTCTCTGACACTCTCTATCACTCTCTATCACTCTCTGACACTCTCTGACACTCTCTGACACTCTCTATCACTCTCTATCACTCTCTATCACTCTCTGACACTCTCTGACACTCTCTGACACTCTCTATCACTCTCTGACACTCTCTGACACTCTCTATCACTCTCTGACACTCTCTGACACTCTCTGATACTCTCTGACACTCTCTATCACTCTCTATCACTCTCTGACACTATCTGACACTCTCTGACACTCTCTGACACTCTCTATCACTCTCTATCACTCTCTGACACTCTCTGACACTCTCTGACACTCTCTGACACTCTCTATCACTCTCTGACACTCTATCACTCTCTGACACTCTCTGACACTCTCTGACACTCTCTGACACTCTCTATCACTCTCTGACACTCTCAGACACTCTCTGACACTCTCTGACACTCTCTGACACTCTCTATCACTCTCTGACACTCTCTGACACTCTCTATCACTATCTGACACTCTGTGACACTCTCAGACACACACTATCACTATCTGACACTCTCTGACACTCTCAGACATTCTCAGAGACTCTCTGACACTCTCTATCACTCTCTATCACTCTCTGACACTCTCTGACACTCTCTGACACTCTCTGACGCTCTCTGACACTCTCTGAAACTCTCTATCACTCTCTATCACTCTCTGACACTCTCTGACACTCTCTGTCACTCTCTATCACTCTCTGACACTCTCTGACACTCTCAGACACTCTCTGACACTCTCTATCACTCTCTGACACTCTCTGACACTCTCAGACACTCTCTGACACTCTCTGTCACTCTCTATCACTCTCTGACACTCTCTGACACTCTCTGACACTCTCAGACATTCTCAGAGACACTCTGACACTCTCTATCACTCTCTGACACTCTCTGACACTCTCTGACACTCTCAGACACTCTCTATCACTCTCTATCACTCTCTGACACTCTCTGACACTCTCAGACACTCACTATCACTCTCTGACACTCTCTGACACTCTCTATCACTCTTTATCACTCTCTGACACTCTCTGACACTCTCTATCACTCTCTGACACTCTCTGACACTCTCTGACACTCTCTGAAACTCTCTATCACTCTCTATCACTCTCTGACACTCTCTGACACTCTCTGTCACTCTCTATCACTCTCTGACACTCTCTGACACTCTCTATCACTCTTTATCACTCTCTGACACTCTCTGACACTCTCTATCACTCTCTGACACTCTCTGACACTCTCTGACACTCTCTGACACTCTCTGAAACTCTCTATCACTCTCTATCACTCTCTGACACTCTCTGACACTCTCTGACACTCTCTATCACTCTCAATCCTCTCTATCACTCTCTGACACTCTCGGACACTCTCTGACACTCTCTATCACTCTCTGACACTCTCTGACACTCTCTGACACTCTCTTTCACTCTCTATCACTCTCTGACTCTCTCAGACACTCTCTGACACTCTCTGACACTCTCTGACACTCTCTATCACTCACTATCACTCTCTGACACTCTTTGACACTCTCTGACACTCTCTGACACTCTCTATCACTCTCTATCACTCTCTGACACTCTCTGACACTCTCTATCACTCTCTATCACTCTCTGACACTCTCTGACACTCTCTATCACTCTCTGACACTCTCTGACACTCTCTATCACTCTCTGACACTCTCTGACACTCTCTGACACTCTCTGACACTCTCTATCACTCTCTATCACTCTCTGACACTATCTGACACTCTCTGACACTCTCTGACACTCTCTATCACTCTCTATCACTCTCTGACACTCTCTGACACTCTCTGACACTCTCTGACACTCTCTATCACTCTCTGACACTCTATCACTCTCTAACACTCTCTGACACTCTCTGACACTCTCTGACACTCTCTATCACTCTCTGACACTCTCAGACACTCTCTGACACTCTCTGACACTCTCTGACACTCTCTATCACTCTCTGACACTCTCTGACACTCTCTATCTCTATCTGACACTCTGTGACACTCTCAGACACACACTATCACTATCTGACACTCTCTGACACTCTCTGACACTCTCTATCACTCTCTGACACTCTCAGAAACTCACTATCACTATCTGACACTCTCTGACACTCTCTATCACTCTCTATCACTCTCTGACACTCTCTGACACTCTCTGACACTCTCTGACACTCTCTATCACTCTCTGCCACTCTCTGACACTCTCTGACACTCTCTATCACTATCTGACACTCTCTGACTCTCTCAGACACTCAATATCACTATCTGACACTCTCTGACACTCTCTATCCCTCTCTATCACTCTCTATCACTCTCTGACACTCTCTGACACTCTCTTTCACACTCTATCACTCTCTGACACTCTCTGACACTCTCTGACACTCTCTATCACTATCTGACACTCTCTGACACTCTCTATCAATCTCTATCACTCTCTGACACTCTCTGACACTCTCTGACACTCTCTATCACTCTCTATCACTCTCTGACACTCTCTGACACTCTCAGACATTCTCAGACACTCTCTGAAACTCTCTGAAACTCTCTATCACTCTCAGACACTCTCTGACACTCTCTGACACTCTCTATCACTCTCTATCACTCTCTATCACTCTCTGACACTCTCTGACACTCTCTGACACTCTCTGACACTCTCAGACACTCTCTGACACTCTCTGACACTCTCTATCACTCTCTATCACTCTCTGACACTGTCTGACACTCTCTATCACTCTCTATCACTCTCTGACACTCTCAGACACTCTCTGACACTCTCTGACACTCTCTGAAACTCTCTATCACTCTCGATCACTCTCTGACACTCTCTGACACTCTCTATCACTCTCTATCACCCTCTGACACTCTCAGACACTCTCTGACACTCTCTATCACTCTCTGACACTCTCTGACACTCTCAGAAACTCTCTGACACTCTCTGACACTGTCTATCACTCTCTGACACTCTCTGACACTCTCAGACACTCACTATCACTCTCTGACACTCTCTGACACTCTCTGACACTCTCTATCACTGTCTGACACTCTCTGACACTCTCTATCACTCTCTGACACTCTCTGACACTCTCTGACACTCTCTGAAACTCTCTATCACTCTCTGACACTCTCTGACACTCTCTGTCACTCTCTATCACTCTCTGACACTCTCTGACACTCTCAGACACTCTCTGACACTCTATATCACTCTCTATCACTCTCTGACACTCTCTGACACTCTCTATCACTCTCTGACACTCTCTGACACTCTCAGACACTCACTATCACTCTCTGACACTCTCTGACACTCTCTGACACTCTCTGACACTCTCTATCACTCTCTGACACTCTCTATCACTCTCTGACACTCTCTGACACTCTCTGACACTCTCTGAAACTCTCTATCACTCTCTGACACTCTCTGACACTCTCTGTCACTCTCTATCACTCTCTGACACTCTCTGACACTCTCAGACACTCTCTGACACTCTATATCACTCTCTATCACTCTCTGACACTCTCTGACACTCTCTATCACTCTCTGACACTCTCTGACACTCTCAGACACTCACTATCACTCTCTGACACTCTCTGACACTCTCTGACACTCTCTATCACTCTTTATCACTCTCTGACACTCTCTGACACTCTCTATCACTCTCTGACACTCTCTGACACTCTCTGACACTCTCTGACACTCTCTGAAACTCTCTGAAACTCTCTATCTCTCTCTATCACTCTCTGACACTCTCTGACACTCTCTGACACTCTCTATCACTCTCTATCACTCTCTATCACTCTCTGACACTCTCTATCACTCTCTGACACTCTCTATCACTCTCTGACACTCTCTGACACTCTCTGACACTCTCTTTCACTCTCTATCGCTCTCTGACTCTCTCAGACACTCTCTGACACTCTCTGACACTCTCTGACACTCTCTATCACTCACTATCACTCTCTGAAACTCTCTGACACTCTCTGACACTCTCTATCACTCTCTGACACTCTCTGACACTCTCTGACACTCTCTATCACTCCTTATCACTCTCTGACACTCTCTGACACTCTCTATCACTCTCTGACACTCTCTGACACTCTCTGACACTCTCTGACACTCTCTGAAACTCTCTGAAACTCTCTATCTCTCTCTATCACTCTCTGACACTCTCTGACACTCTCTGACACTCTCTATCACTCTCTATCACTCTCTATCACTCTCTGACACTCTCTATCACTCTCTGACACTCTCTATCACTCTCTGACACTCTCTGACACTCTCTGACACTCTCTTTCACTCTCTATCACTCTCTGACTCTCTCAGACACTCTCTGACACTCTCTGACACTCTCTATCACTCACTATCACTCTCTGAAACTCTCTGACACTCTCTGACACTCTCTGACACTCTCTATCACTCTCTATCACTCTCTATCACTCTCTGACACGCTCTGACACTCTCTGACACGCTCTATCACTCTCTATCACTCTCTGACACTCTCTGACACTCTCTGACACTCTCTATCACTCTCTGACACTCTCTGACACTCTCTGACACTCTCTATCACTCCTTATCACTCTCTGACACTCTCTGACACTCTCTGACACTCTCTGACACTCTCTATCACTCTCTATCACTCTCTGACACTCTCTGACACTCTCTATCACTCTCTATCACTCTCTGACTCTCTCTGACACTCTCTGACACTCTCTGACACTCTCTATCACTCTCTGACACTCTATCACTCTCTGACACTCTCTGACACTCTCTGACACTCTCTTTCACTCTCTATCACTCTCTGTCACTCTCAGACACTCTCTGACACTCTCTGACACTCTCTGTCACTATCTGACACTCTGTGACACTCTCAGACACACACTATCACTATCTGACACTCTCTGACACTCTCTGACAATCTCTATCACTCTCTGACACTCTCAGACACTCACTATCACTATGTGACACTCTCTGACACTCTCTATCACTCTCTGTCACTCTCTGACACTCTCTGACACTCTCTGACACTCTCTGACACTCTCTATCACTCTCTATCACTCTCTGACACTCTCTGACACTCTCTGCCACTCTCTATCACTATCTGACACTCTCTGACTCTCTCAGACACTCACTATCACCATCTGACACTCTCTGACACTCTCTGACACTCTCTATCACTCTCTATCACTCTCTGACACTCTCTGACACTCTCTTTCACTCTCTATCACTCTCTGACACTCTCTGACACTCTCTGACACTCTCTATCAATATCTGACACTCTCTGACACTCTCTATCAATCTCTATCACTCTCTGACACTCTCTGACACTCTCTGAAACTCTCTATCACTCTCTATCACTCTCTGACACTGTCTGACACTCTCTATCACTCTCTATCACTCTCTGACACTCTCAGACACTCTCTGACACTCTCTGAAACTCTCTATCACTCTCGATCACTCTCTGACACTCTCTGACACTCTCTATCACTCTCTATCACTCTCTGACACTCTCTGACACTCTCAGACACTCTCTGACACTCTCTATCACTCTCTGACACTCTCTGACACTCTCAGACACTCTCTGACACTCTCTGACACTGTCTATCACTCTCTGACACTCTCTGACACTCTCTATCACTCTTTATCACTCTCTGACACTCTCTGACACTCTCAGACACTCTCTGACACTCTCTGACACTCACTATCACTCTCTGACACTCTCTGACACTCTCTATCACTCTTTATCACTCTCTGACACTCTCTGACACTCTCTATCACTCTCTATCACTCTCTGACACTCTCTGACACTCTCTGACACTCTCTATCACTCTTTATCACTCTCTGACACTCTCTGACACTCTCTATCACTCTCTGACACTCTCTGACACTCTCTGACACTCTCTGAAACTCTCTATCAATCTCTATCACTCTCTGACACTCTCTGTCACTCTCTATCACTCTCTGACACTCTCTGACACTCTCAGACACTCTCTGACACTCTCTATCACTCTCTATCACTCTCTGTCACTCTCTGGCACTCTCTGACACTCTCTGACACTCTCTATCACTCTCTATCACTCTCTGACACTCTCTGACACTCTCAGACACTCACTATCACTATCTGACACTCTCTGACACTCTCTATCACTCTTTATCACTCTCTGACACTCTCTGACACTCACTATCACTCTCTGACACTCTCTGACACTCTCTGACACTCTCTATCACTCTTTATCACTCTCTGACACTCTCTGACACTCTCTATCACTCTCTGACACTCTCTGACACTCTCTGACACTCTCTGACACTCTCTATCACTCTTTATCACTCTCTGACACTCTCTGACACTCACTATCACTCTCTGACACTCTCTGACACTCTCTGACACTCTCTATCACTCTTTATCACTCTCTGACACTCTCTGACACTCTCTATCACTCTCTGACACTCTCTGACACTCGCTGACACTCTCTGAAACTCTCTATCACTCTCTATCACTCTCTATCACTCTCTGACACTCTCTGACACTCTCTATCACTCTCTGACACTCTCTATCACTCTCTGACACTCTCTATCACTCTCTGACACTCTCTGACACTCTCTGACACTCTCTTTCTCTCTCTATCACTCTCTGACTCTCTCAGACACTCTCTGACTCTCTCAGACACTCTCTGACACTCTCTGACACTCTCTGACACTCTCTATCACTCACTATCACTCTCTGACACTCTCTGACACTCTCTGACACTCTCTGACACTCTCTATCACTCTCTATCACTCTCTGACACTCTCTGACACACTCTGACACTCTCTATCACTCTCTGACACTCTCTGACACTCTCTGACACTCTCTATCACTCTCTGACACTCTCTGACACTTTCTATCACTCTCTATCACTCTCTGACACTCTCTATCACTCTCTATCACTCTCTGACACTCTCTGACACTCTGTGACACTCTCTGACACTCTCTGACACTCTCTGACACTCTCTATCACTCTCTGACACTCTATCACTCTCTGACACTCTCTGACACTCTCTGACACTCTCTATCACTCTCTGACACTCTCAGACACTCTCTGACACTCTCTGACACTCTCTGACACTCTCTATCACTCTCTGACACTCTCTGACACTCTCTATCACTATCTGACACTCTGTGACACTCTCAGACACACACTATCACTATCTGACACTCTCTGACACTCTCTGACACTCTCTATCACTCTCTGACACTCTCAGACACTCACTATCACTATCTGACACTCTCTGACACTCTCTATCACTCTCTATCACTCTCTGACACTCTCTGACACTCTCTGACACTCTCTATCACTCTCTATCACTCTCTGACACTCTTTGACACTCTCTGACACTCTCTATCACTATCTGACACTCTCTGACTCTCTCAGACACTCACTATCACTATCTGACACTCTCTGACACTCTCTGACACTCTCTATCACTCTCTATCACTCTCTGACACTCTCTGACACTCTCTTTCACTCTCTATCACTCTCTGACACTCTCTGACACTCTCTATCACTCTCTATCACTATCTGACACTCTCTGACACTCTCTATCAATCTCTATCACTCTCTGACACTCTCTGACACTCTCTGACACTCTCTATCACTCTCTATCACTCTCTGACACTCTCTATCACTCTCTGACACTCTCTGACACTCTCAGACACTCTCTGACACTCTCTATCACTCTCTGACACTCTCTGACACTCTCAGACACTCTCTGACACTCTCTGACACTCGCTATCACTCTCTGACACTCTCTGACACTCTCTGACACTCTCTATCACTCTCTATCACTCTCTATCACTCTCTGACACTCTCTGACACTCTCTGTCACTCTCTATCACTCTCTGACACTCTCTGACACTCTCAGACACTCTCTGACACTCTCTATCACTCTCTATCACTCTCTGACACTCTCTGACACTCTCTGACACTCTCTGACACTCTCTGACACTGTCTATCACTCTCTGACACTCTCTGACACTCTCAGACACTCACTATCACTCTCTGACACTCTCTGACACTCTCTGACACTCTCTATCACTCTTTATCACACTCTGACACTCTCTGACACTCTCTATCACTCTCTGACACTCTCTGACACTCTCTGACACTCTCTATCACTCTCTATCACTCTCTATCACTCTCTGACACTCTCTGACACTCTCTGTCACTCTCTATCACTCTCTGACACTCTCTGACACTCTCAGACACTCTCTGACACTCTCTATCACTCTCTGACACTCTCTGACACTCTCTGACACTCTCTGACACTCTCTATCACTCTCTATCACTCTCTGACACTCTCTGACACTCTCAGACACTCACTATCACTCTCTGACACTCTCTGACACTCTCTGACACTCTCTATCACTCTTTATCACTCTCTGACACTCTCTGACACTCTCTATCACTCTCTGACACTCTCTGACACTCTCTATCACTCTCTGACACTCTCTGACACTCTCTATCACTCTCTGACACTCTCTGACACTCTCAGACACTCTCTGACACTCTCTGACACTGTCTATCACTCTCTGACAATCTCTGACACTCTCAGACACTCACTATCACTCTCTGACACTCTCTGACACTCTCTATCACTCTTTATCACTCTCTGACACTCTCTGACACTCTCTATCACTCTCTATCACTCTCTGACACTCTCTGACACTCTCTGACACTCTCTGACACTCTCTATCACTCTTTATCACTCTCTGACACTCTCTGACACTCTCTATCACTCTCTGACACTCTCTGACACTCTCTGACACTCTCTGAAACTCTCTATCACTCTCTATCACTCTCTGACACTCTCTGTCACTCTCTATCACTCTCTGACACTCTCTGACACTCTCAGACACTCTCTGACACTCTCTATCACTCTCTATCACTCTCTGTCACTCTCTGACACTCTCTGACACTCTCTGACATTCTCTATCACTCTCTATCACTCTCTGACACTCTCTGACACTCTCAGACACTCACTATCACTCTCTGACACTCTCTGACAGTCTCTGACACTCTCTATCACTCTTTATCACTCTCTGACACTCTCTGACACTCTCTATCACTCTCTGACACTCTCTGACACTCTCTGACACTCTCTGAAACTCTCTATCACTCTCTATCACTCTCTATCACTCTCTGACACTCTCTGACACTCTCTGACACTCTCTATCACTCTCTATCACTCTCTGACACTCTCTATCACTCTCTGACACTCTCTATCACTCTCTGACACTCTCTGACACTCTCTGACACTCTCTTTCACTCTCTATCACTCTCTGACTCTCTCTGACTCTCTCTATCACTCTCTGACACTCTCTGACACTCTCTGACACTCTCTGAAACTCTCTATCACTCTCTATCACTCTCTGACACTCTCTGACACTCTCTGACACTCTCTATCACTCTCTATCACTCTCTGACACTCTCTATCACTCTCTGACACTCTCTATCACTCTCTGACACTCTCTGACACTCTCTGACACTCTCTTTCACTCTCTATCACTCTCTGACTCTCTCAGACACTCTCTGACACTCTCTGACACTCTCTGACACTCTCTATCACTCACTATCACTCTCTGACACTCTCTGACACTCTCTGACACTCTCTGACACTCTCTATCACTCTCTATCACTCTCTGACACTCTCTGACACTCTCTGACACTCTCTATCACTCTCTATCACTCTCTGACACTCTCTGACACTCTCTGACACTCTCTATCACTCTCTGACACTCTCTGACACTCTCTATCACTCTCTATCACTCTCAGACACTCTCTGACACTCTCTGACACTGTCTATCACTCTCTGACAATCTCTGACACTCTCAGACACTCACTATCACTCTCTGACACTCTCTGACACTCTCTATCACTCTTTATCACTCTCTGACACTCTCTGACACTCTCTATCACTCTCTATCACTCTCTGACACTCTCTGACACTCTCTGACACTCTCTGACACTCTCTATCACTCTTTATCACTCTCTGACACTCTCTGACACTCTCTATCACTCTCTGACACTCTCTGACACTCTCTGACACTCTCTGAAACTCTCTATCACTCTCTATCACTCTCTGACACTCTCTGTCACTCTCTATCACTCTCTGACACTCTCTGACACTCTCAGACACTCTCTGACACTCTCTATCACTCTCTATCACTCTCTGTCACTCTCTGACACTCTCTGACACTCTCTGACACTCTCTATCACTCTCTATCACTCTCTGACACTCTCTGACACTCTCAGACACTCACTATCACTCTCTGACACTCTCTGACACTCTCTGACACTCTCTATCACTCTTTATCACTCTCTGACACTCTCTGACACTCTCTATCACTCTCTGACACTCTCTGACACTCTCTGACACTCTCTGAAACTCTCTATCACTCTCTATCACTCTCTGACACTCTCTGACACTCTCTATCACTCTCTGACACTCTCTGACACTCTCTGACACTCTCTGAAACTCTCTATCACTCTCTATCACTCTCTATCACTCTCTGACACTCTCTGACACTCTCTGACACTCTCTATCACTCTCTATCACTCTCTGACACTCTCTATCACTCTCTGACACTCTCTATCACTCTCTGACACTCTCTGACACTCTCTGACACTCTCTTTCACTCTCTATCACTCTCTGACTCTCTCTGACTCTCTCTATCACTCTCTGACACTCTCTGACACTCTCTGACACTCTCTGAAACTCTCTATCACTCTCTATCACTCTCTGACACTCTCTGACACTCTCTGACACACTCTATCACTCTCTATCACTCTCTGACACTCTCTATCACTCTCTGACACTCTCTATCACTCTCTGACACTCTCTGACACTCTCTGACACTCTCTTTCACTCTCTATCACTCTCTGACTCTCTCAGACACTCTCTGACACTCTCTGACACTCTCTGACACTCTCTATCACTCACTATCACTCTCTGACACTCTCTGACACTCTCTGACACTCTCTGACACTCTCTATCACTCTCTATCACTCTCTGACACTCTCTGACACTCTCTGACACTCTCTATCACTCTCTATCACTCTCTGACACTCTCTGACACTCTCTATCACTCTCTGACACTCTCTGACACTCTCTATCACTCTCTATCACTCTCTGACACTCTCTGACACTCTCTGACTCTCTCTGACACTCTCTATCACTCTCTATCACTCTCTGACACTCTCTGACACTCTGTGACACTCTCTGACACTCTCTATCACTCTCTATCACTCTCTGACACTCTCTGACACTCTCAGACACTCACTATCACTCTCTGACACTCTCTGACACTCTCTATCACTCTTTATCACTCTCTGACACTCTCTGACACTCTCTATCACTCTCTGACACTCTCTGACACTCTCTGACACTCTCTATCACTCTCTATCACTCTCTGACACTCTCTATCACTCTCTGACACTCTCTATCACTCTCTGACACTCTCTGACACTCTCTGACACTCTCTTTCACTCTCTATCACTCTCTGACTCTCTCTGACTCTCTCTATCACTCTCTGACACTCTCTGACACTCTCTGACACTCTCTGAAACTCTCTATCACTCTCTATCACGCTCTATCACTCTCTGACACTCTCTGACACTCTCTGACACTCTCTATCACTCTCTATCACTCTCTGACACTCTCTATCACTCTCTGACACTCTCTATCACTCTCTGACACTCTCTGACACTCTCTGACACTCTCTTTCACTCTCTATCACTCTCTGACTCTCTCAGACACTCTCTATCACTCTCTGACACTCTCTGACACTCTCTGACACTCTCTATCACTCTCTGACACTCTCTGACACTCTCTGACACTCTCTGACACTCTCTATCACTCTCTATCACTCTCTGACACTCTCTGACACTCTCTGACACTCTCTATCACTCTCTATCACTCTCTGACACTCTCTGACACTCTCTGACACTCTCTATCACTCTCTGACACTCTCTGACACTCTCTATCACTCTCTATCACTCTCTGACACTCTCTGACACTCTCTGACACTCTCTGACACTCTCTATCACTCTCTGACACTCTCTGACACTCTGTGACACTCTGTGACACTCTCTATCACTCTCTATCACTCTCTGACACTCTCTGACACTCTCTGACACTCTCTATCACTCTCTATCACTCTCTGACACTCTCTGACACTCTCTATCACTCTCTGACACTCTCTGACACTCTCTATCACTCTCTATCACTCTCTGACACTCTCTGACACTCTCTGACACTCTCTATCACTCTCTATCACTCTCTGACACTCTCTGACACTCTCTGAAACTCTCTATCACTCTCTATCACGCTCTATCACTCTCTGACACTCTCTGACACTCTCTGACACTCTCTATCACTCTCTGACACACTCTGACACTCTCTGACACTCTCTTTCACTCTCTATCACTCTCTGACTCTCTCAGACACTCTCTATCACTCTCTGACACTCTCTGACACTCTCTGACACTCTCTGACACTCTCTGACACTCTCTATCTCTCTCTATCACTCTCTGACACTCTCTGACACTCTCTGACACTCTCTATCACTCTCTATCACTCTCTGACACTCTCTGACACTCTCTGACACTCTCTATCACTCTCTGACACTCTCTGACACTCTCTATCACTCTCTATCACTCTCTGACACTCTCTGACACTCTCTGACACTCTCTGACACTCTCTATCACTCTCTATCACTCTCTGACACTCTCTGACACTCTGTGACACTCTGTGACACTCTCTATCACTCTCTATCACTCTCTGACACTCTCTGACACTCTCTGACACTCTCTATCACTCTCTATCACTCTCTGACACTTTTTGACACTCTCTATCACTCTCTGACACTCTCTGACACTCTCTATCACTCTCTATCACTCTCTGACACTCTCTGACACTCTCTGACACTCTCTATCACTCTCTATCACTCTCTGACACTCTCTGACACTCTGTGACACTCTCTGACACTCTCTATCACTCTCTATCACTCTCTATCACTCTCTGACACTCTCTGACACTCTCTGACACTCTCTGACACTCTCTATCACTCTCTGACACTCTCTGACACTCTCTGACACTCTCTATCACTCTCTGACACTCTCAGAAACTCTCTGACACTCTCTGACACTCTCTGACACTCTCTATCACTCTCTGACACTCTCTGACACTCTCTATCACTATCTGACACTCTGTGACACTCTCAGACACACACTATCACTATCTGACACTCTCTGACACTCTCTGACACTCTCTATCACTCTCTGACACTCTCAGACACTCACTATCACTATCTGACACTCTCTGACACTCTCTATCACTCTCTATCACTCTCTGACACTCTTTGACACTCTCTATCACTCTCTGACACTCTCTGACACTCTCTGACACTCTCTGAAACTCTCTATCACTCTCTATCACTCTCTATCACTCTCTGACACTCTCTGACACTCTCTGACACTCTCTATCACTCTCTATCACTCTCTGACACTCTCTATCACTCTCTGACACTCTCTATCACTCTCTGACACTCTCTGACACTCTCTGACACTCTCTTTCACTCTCTATCACTCTCTGACTCTCTCTGACTCTCTCTATCACTCTCTGACACTCTCTGACACTCTCTGAAACTCTCTATCACTCTGTATCACTCTCTGACACTCTCTGACACTCTCTGACACTCTCTATCACTCTCTATCACTCTCTGACACTCTCTATCACTCTCTGACACTCTCTATCACTCTCTGACACTCTCTGACACTCTCTGACACTCTCTTTCACTCTCTATCACTCTCTGACTCTCTCAGACACTCTCTGACACTCTCTGACACTCTCTGACACTCTCTATCACTCACTATCACTCTCTGACACTCTCTGACACTCTCTGACACTCTCTATCACTCTCTATCACTCTCTGACACTCTCTGACACTCTCTGACACTCTCTATCACTCTCTATCACTCTCTGACACTCTCTGACACTCTCTGACACTCTCTATCACTCTCTGACACTCTCTGACACTCTCTATCACTCTCTATCACTCTCTGACACTCTCTGACACTCTCTGACACTCTCTGACACTCTCTATCACTCTCTATCACTCTCTGACACTCTCTGACACTCTGTGACACTCTCTGACACTCTCTATCACTCTCTATCACTCTCTGACACTCTCTGACACTCTCAGACACTCACTATCACTCTCTGACACTCTCTGACACTCTCTGACACTCTCTATCACTCTTTATCACTCTCTGACACTCTCTGACACTCTCTATCACTCTCTGACACTCTCTGACACTCTCTGACACTCTCTATCACTCTCTATCACTCTCTGACACTCTCTATCACTCTCTGACACTCTCTATCACTCTCTGACACTCTCTGACACTCTCTGACACTCTCTTTCACTCTCTATCACTCTCTGACTCTCTCTGACTCTCTCTATCACTCTCTGACACTCTCTGACACTCTCTGACACTCTCTGAAACTCTCTATCACTCTCTATCACTCTCTATCACTCTCTGACACTCTCTGACACTCTCTGACACTCTCTATCACTCTCTATCACTCTCTGACACTCTCTATCACTCTCTGACACTCTCTATCACTCTCTGACACTCTCTGACACTCTCTGACACTCTCTTTCACTCTCTATCACTCTCTGACTCTCTCGGACACTCTCTATCACTCTCTGACACTCTCTGACACTCTCTGACACTCTCTATCACTCTCTGACACTCTCTGACACTCTCTGACACTCTCTGACACTCTCTATCACTCTCTATCACTCTCTGACACTCTCTGACACTCTCTGACACTCTCTATCACTCTCTATCACTCTCTGACACTCTCTGACACTCTCTGACACTCTCTATCACTCTCTGACACTCTCTGACACTCTCTATCACTCTCTATCACTCTCTGACACTCTCTGACACTCTCTGACACTCTCTATCACTCTCTATCACTCTCTGACACTCTCTGACACTCTGTGACACTCTGTGACACTCTCTATCACTCTCTATCACTCTCTGACACTCTCTGACACTCTCTGACACTCTCTATCACTCTCTATCACTCTCTGACACTCTCTGACACTCTCTATCACTCTCTGACACTCTCTGACACTCTCTATCACTCTCTATCACTCTCTGACACTCTCTGACACTCTCTGACACTCTCTATCACTCTCTATCACTCTCTGACACTCTCTGACACTCTGTGACACTCTCTGACACTCTCTATCACTCTCTATCACTCTCTATCACTCTCTGACACTCTCTGACACTCTCTGACACTCTCTGACACTCTCTATCACTCTCTGACACTCTATCACTCTCTGACACTCTCTGACACTCTCTGACACTCTCTATCACTCTCTGACACTCTCAGAAACTCTCTGACACTCTCTGACACTCTCTGACACTCTCTATCACTCTCTGACACTCTCTGACACTCTCTATCACTATCTGACACTCTGTGACACTCTCAGACACACACTATCACTATCTGACACTCTCTGACACTCTCTGACACTCTCTATCACTCTCTGACACTCTCAGACACTCACTATCACTATCTGACACTCTCTGACACTCTCTATCACTCTCTATCACTCTCTGACACTCTCTGACACTCTCCGACACTCTCTGACACTCTCTATCACTCTCTATCACTCTCTGACACTCTTTGACACTCTCTGACACTCTCTATCACTATCTGACACTCTCTGACTCTCTCAGACACTCACTATCACTATCTGACACTCTCTGACACTCTCTGACACTCTCTATCACTCTCTGACACTCTCTGACACTCTCTTTCACTCTCTATCACTCTCTGACACTCTCTGACACTCTCTGACACTCTCTATCACTATCTGACACTCTCTGACACTCTCTATCAATCTCTATCACTCTCTGACACTCTCTGACACTCTCTATCACTCTCTGACACTCTCTGACACTCTCAGACATTCTCAGACACTCTCTGAAAATCTCTATCACTCTCAGACACTCTCTGACACTCTCTGACACTCTCTGACACTCTCTATCACTCTCTATCACTCTCTGACACTCTCTGACACTCTCTATCACTCTCTGACACTCTCTGACACTCTCAGACACTCTCTGACACTCTCTATCACTCTCTGACACTCTCTGACACTCTCAGACACTCTCTGACACTCTCTGACACTGTCTACCACTCTCTGACACTCTCTGACACTCTCAGACACTCACTATCACTCTCTGACACTCTCTGACACTCTCTGACACTCTCTATCACTCTTTATCACTCTCTGACACTCTCTGACACTCTCTATCACTCTCTGACACTCTCTGACACTCTCTGACACTCTCTATCACTCTCTATCACTCTCTATCACTCTCTGACACTCTCTGACACTCTCAGACACTCACTATCACTCTCTGACACTCTCTGACACTCTCTGACACTCTCTATCACTCTTTATCACTCTCTGACACTCTCTGACACTCTCTATCACTCTCTGACACTCTCTGACACTCTCTGACACTCTCTGACAATCTCTGAAACTCTCTATCACTCTCTATCACTCTCTGACACTCTCTGACACTCTCTGATACTCTCTATCACTCTCTATCACTCTCTATCACTCTCTGACACTCTCGGACACTCTCTGACACTCTCTATCACTCTCTGACACTCTCTGACACTCGCTGACACTCTCTTTCACTCTCTATCACTCTCTGACTCTCTCAGACACTCTCTGACACTCTCTGACACTCTCTGACACTCTCTATCACTCACTATCACTCTCTGACACTCTCTGACACTTTCTGACACTCTCTGACACTCTCTGACACTCTCTGGCACTCTCTGACACTCTCTATCACTCTTTATCACTCTCTGACACTCTCTGACACTCTCTATCACTCTCTGACACTCTCTGACACTCTCTGTAACTCTCTATCACTCTCTATCACTCTCTGATACTCTCTGACACTCTCTGTCACTCTCTATCACTCTCTGACACTCTCTGACACTCTCAGACACTCTCTGACACTCTCTATCACTCTCTATCACTCTCTGACACTCTCTGACACTCTCTGACACTCTCTGACACTCTCTCTCACTCTCTATCACTCTCTGACACTCTCTGACACTCTCAGACACTCACTATCACTCTCTGACACTCTCTGACACTCTCTATCACTCTTTATCACTCTCTGACACTCTCTGACACTCTCTATCACTCTCTGACACTCTCTGACACTCTCTGACACTCTCTGACACCCTCTGAAACTCTCTATCACTCTCTATCACTCTCTGACACTCTCTGACACTCTCTGACACTCTCTATCACTCTCTATCACTCTCTATCACTCTCTGACACTCTCGGACACTCTCTGACACTCTCTATCACTCTCTGACACTCTCTGACACTCGCTGACACTCTATTTCACTCTCTATCACTCTCTGACTCTCTCAGACACTCTCTGACACTCTCTGACACTCTCTGACACTCTCTATCACTCACTATCACTCTCTGACACTCTCTGACACTCTCTGATACTCTCTGACACTCTCTAACACTCTCTATCACTCTCTGACACTCTCTGACACTCTCTGACACTCTCTATCACTCTCTATCACTCTCTGACACTCTCTGACACTCTCTGACACTCTCTATCACTCTCTGACACTCTCTGACACTCTCTATCACTCTCTATCACTCTCTGATACTCTCTGACACTCTCTGACACTCTCTATCACTCTCTATCACTCTCTGACACTCTCTGACACTCTCTTACACTCTCTATCACTCTCTATCACTCTCTATCACTCTCTGACACTCTCTGACACTCTCTGACACTCTCTATCACTCTCTGACACTCTATCACTCTCTGACACTCTCTGACAGTCTCTGACACTCTCTATCACTCTCTGACACTCTCTGACAGTCTCTGACACTCTCTGACACTCTCTATCACTCTCTGACACTCTCTGACACTCTCTATCACTATCTGACACTCTGTGACACTCTCAGACACACACTATCACTATCTGACACTCTCTGACACTCTCTGACACTCTCTATCACTCTCTTACACTCTCAGACACTCACTATCACTATCTGACACTCTCTGACACTCTCTATCACTCTCTATCACTCTCTGACACTCTCTGACACTCTCTGACACTCTCTGACACTCTCTATCACTCTCTATCACTCTCTGACACTCTCTGACACTCTCTGACACTCTCTATCACTATCTGACACTCTCTGACTCTCTCAGACACTCACTATCACTATCTGACACTCTCTGACACTCTCTGACACTCTCTATCACTCTCTATCATTCTCTGACACTCTCTGACACTCTCTTTCACTCTCTATCACTCTCTGACACTCTCTGACACTCTCTGACACTCTCTATCACTATCTGACACTCTCTGACACTCTCTATCAATCTCTATCACTCTCTGACACTCTCTGACACTCTCTGACACTCTCTATCACTCTCTATCACTCTCTGACACTCTCTGACACTCTCAGACATTCTCAGACACTCTCTGAAACTCTCTGAAACTCTCTATCACTCTCAGACACTCTCTGACACTCTCTGACACTCTCTACCACTCTCTATCACTCTCTGACACTCTCTGACACTCTCTATCACTCTCTGACACTCTCAGACACTCTCTGACACTCTCTGAAACTCTCTATCACTCTCTATCACTCTCTGACACTGTCTGACACTCTCTATCACTCTCTATCACTCTCTATCACACTCTGACACTCTCAGACACTCTCTGACACTCTCTGAAACTCTCTATCACTCTCGATCACTCTCTGACACTCTCCGACACTCTCTATCACTTTCTATCACTCTCTGACACTCTCTGACACTCTCAGACATTCTCAGACACTCTCTGAAAATCTCTGAAACTCTCTATCACTCTCAGACACTCTCTGACACTCTCTGACACTCTCTGACACTCTCTGACACTCTCTATCACTCTCTATCACTCTCTGACACTCTCTGACACTCTCTTTCACTCTCTATCACTCTCTGACACTCTCTGACACTCTCTGACACTCTCTATCACTATCTGACACTCTCTGACACTCTCTATCAATCTCTATCACTCTCTGACACTCTCTGACACTCTCTGACACTCTCTATCTCTCTCTATCACTCTCTGACACTCTCTGACACTCTCAGACATTCTGTGAGACACTCTCTGAAACTCTCTGAAACTCTCTATCACTCTCAGACACTCTCTGACACTCTCTGACACTCTCTATCACTCTCTATCACTCTCTGACACTCTCTGACACTCTCTATCACTCTCTGACACTCTCAGACACTCTCTGACACTCTCTGAAACTCTCTATCACTCTCTATCACTCTCTGACACTGTCTGACACTCTCTATCACTCTCTGTCACTCTCTGACACTCTCAGACACTCTCTGACACTCTCTGAAACTCTCTATCACTCTCGATCACTCTCTGACACTCTCTGACACTCTCTATCACTCTCTATCACTCTCTGACACTCTCTGAAACTCTCAGACACTCTCTGACACTCTCTGACACTCTCTGACACTCTCTGACACTCTCTGACACTATCACTCTCTATCACTCTCTGACACTCTCTGACACTCTCTGACACTCTCTGACACTATCACTCTCTATCACTCTCTGACACTCTCTGACACTCTCAGACACTCACTATCACTCTCTTACACTCTCTGACACTCTCTGACACTCTCTATCACTCTTTATCACTCTCTGACACTCTCTGACACTCTCTATCACTCTCTGACACTCTCTGACACTCTCTGACAATCTCTGACACTCTCTGAAACTCTCTATCACTCTCTATCACTCTCTGACACTCTCTGACACTCTCTGTCACTCTCTATCACTCTCTGACACTCTCTGACACTCTCTGACACTCTCTGACACTCTCTGACACTATCACTCTCTATCACTCTCTGACACTCTCTGACACTCTCAGACACTCACTATCACTCTCTTACACTCTCTGACACTCTCTGACACTCTCTATCACTCTTTATCATTCTCTGACACTCTCTGACACTCTCTATCACTCTCTGACACTCTCTGAATCTCTCTGACACTCTCTGACACTCTTTATCACTCTCTGACACTCTCTGACACTCTCTGACACTCTCTGACACTCTCTGACAATCTCTGAAACTCTCTATCACTCTCTATCACTCTCTGACACTCTCTGACACTCTCTGTCACTCTCTGACACTCTCTATCACTCTCTATCACTCTCTGACACTCTCTGACACTCTCTATCACTCTCTGACACTCTCAGACATTCTGTGAGACACTCTCTGAAACTCTCTGAAACTCTCTATCACTCTCAGACACTCTCTGACACTCTCTGACACTCTCTATCACTCTCTATCACTCTCTGACACTCTCTGACACTCTCTATCACTCTCTGACACTCTCAGACACTCTCTGACACTCTCTGAAACTCTCTATCACTCTCTATCACTCTCTGACACTGTCTGACACTCTCTATCACTCTCTGTCACTCTCTGACACTCTCAGACACTCTCTGACACTCTCTGAAACTCTCTATCACTCTCGATCACTCTCTGACACTCTCTGACACTCTCTATCACTCTCTATCACTCTCTGACACTCTCTGACACTCTCAGACATTCTCAGACACTCTCTGAAACTCTCAGACACTCTCTGACACTCTCTGACACTCTCTGACACTCTCTGACACTCTCTGACACTATCACTCTCTATCACTCTCTGACACTCTCTGACACTCTCTGACACTCTCTGACACTATCACTCTCTGACACTCTCTGACACTCTCAGACACTCACTATCACTCTCTTACACTCTCTGACACTCTCTGACACTCTCTATCACTCTTTATCACTCTCTGACACTCTCTGACACTCTCTATCACTCTCTGACACTCTCTGACACTCTCTGACACTCTCTGACATTATCACTCTCTATCACTCTCTGACACTCTCAGACACTCACTATCACTCTCTTACACTCTCTGACACTCTCTGACACTCTCTATCACTCTTTATCATTCTCTGACACTCTCTGACACTCTCTATCACTCTCTGACACTCTCTGACACTCTCTGACACTCTCTGACACTCTTTATCACTCTCTGACACTCTCTGACACTCTCTATCACTCTCTGACACTCTCTGACACTCTCTGACAATCTCTGACACTCTCTGAAACTCTCTATCACTCTCTATCACTCTCTGACACTCTCTGACACTCTCTGTCACTCTCTATCACTCTCTGACACTCTCTGACACTCTCTGACACTCTCTGACACTATCACTCTCTATCACTCTCTGACACTCTCTGACACTCTCAGACACTCACTATCACTCTCTTACACTCTCTGACACTCTCTGACACTCTCTATCACTCTTTATCACTCTCTGACACTCTCTGACACTCTCTATCACTCTCTGACACTCTCTGACACTCTCTGACACTCTCTGACACTCTCTGAAACTCTCTATCACTCTCTATCACTCTCTGACACTCTCTGACACTCTCTGTCACTCTCTATCACTCTCTGACACTCTCTGACACTCTCTATCACTCTTTATCACTCTCTGACACTCTCTGACACTCTCTATCACTCTCTGACACTCTCTGACACTCTCTGACACTCTCTGACACTCTCTGAAACTCTCTATCACTCTCTATCACTCTCTGACACTCTCTGACACTCTCTGTCACTCTCTATCACTCTCTGACACTCTCTGACACTCTCAGACACTCTCTGACACTCTCTATCACTCTCTGACACTCTCTGACACTCTCTGTCACTCTCTGACACTCTCTGACACTCTCTGAAACTTTATATCACTCTCTATCACTCTCTGACACTCTCTGACACTCTCTGAAACTCTCTATCAATCTCTATCACTCTCTGACACTCTCTGACACTCTCTGTCACTCTCTATCACTCTCTGACACTCTCTGACACTCTCAGACACTCTCTGACACTCTCTATCACTCTCTGACACTCTCTGACACTCTCTGACACTCTCTGACACTCTCTGAAACTCTCTATCACTCTCTATCACTCTCTGACACTCTCTGACACTCTCTGTCACTCTCTATCACTCTCTGACACTCTCTGACACTCTCAGACACTCTCTGACACTCTCTATCACTCTCTATCACTCTCTGACACTCTCTGACACTCTCTGACACTCTCTGACACTCTATATCACTCTCTATCACTCTCTGACACTCTCTGACACTCTCAGACATTCTCAGAGACTCTCTGACACTCTCTATCACTCTCTATCACTCTCTGACACTCTCTGACACTCTCTGACACTCTCTGACACTCTCTATCACTCTCTATCACTCTCTGACACTCTCTGACACTCTCAGACACTCACTATCACTCTCTGACACTCTCTGACACTCTCTGACACTCTCTGACACTCTCTATCACTCTCTGACACTCTCTGACACTCTCTATCACTCTCTGACACTCTCTGACACTCTCTGACACTCTCTGACACTCTCTGAAACTCTCTATCTCTCTATCACTCTCTGACACTCTCTGACACTCTCTGTCACTCTCTATCACTCTCTGACACTCTCTGACACTCTCAGACACTCTCTGACACTCTCTATCACTCTCTGACACTCTCTGACACTCTCTGTCACTCTCTGACACTCTCTGACACTCTCTGACACTCTCTGACACTCTCTGAAACTCTCTATCACTCTCTATCACTCTCTGACACTCTCTGACACTCTCTGTCACTCTCTATCACTCTCTGACACTCTCTGACACTCTCAGACACTCTCTATCACTCTCTATCACTCTCTGACACTCTCTGACACTCTCTGACACTCTATATCACTCTCTATCACTCTCTGACACTCTCTGACACTCTCAGACATTCTCAGAGACTCTCTGAAACTCTCTGACACTCTCTATCACTCTCTGACACTCTCTGACACTCTCTGACACTCTCTATCACTCTCTATCACTCTCTGACACTCTCTGACACTCTCTATCACTCTCTGACACTCTCTGACACTCTCTGACACTCTCTGAAACTCTCTATCACTCTCTATCACTCTCTGACACGCTCTGACACTCTCTATCACTCTCTATCGCTCTCTGACACTCTCTGACACTCTCAGACACTCTCTGAAACTCTCTGAAACTCACTATCACTCTCTATCACTCTCTGAGACTCTCTGACACTCTCTATCACTCTCTGACACTCTCTGACACTCTGTATCACTCTCTATTGCTCTCTGACACTCTCTGACACTCTCTGAAACTCACTATCACTCTCTATCACTCTCTGACACTCTCTGACACTCTCAGACACTCTCAGACACTCACTATCACTCTCTGACACTCTCTGACACTCTCTGACACTCTCTGACACTCTCTATCACTCTCTGACACTCTCTGACACTCTCTATCACTCTCTGACACTCTCTGACACTCTCTGACACTCTCTGACACTCTCTGAAACTCTCTATCACTCTCTATCACTCTCTGACACTCTCTGACACTCTCTGTCACTCTCTATCACTCTCTGACACTCTCTGACACTCTCAGACACTCTCTGACACTCTCTATCACTCTCTGACACTCTCTGACACTCTCTGTCACTCTCTGACACTCTCTGACACTCTCAGACACTCTCTGACACTCTCTGAAACTCTCTATCACTCTCTATCACTCTCTGACACTCTCTGACACTCTCTGTCACTCTCTATCACTCTCTGACACTCTCTGACACTCTCAGACACTCTCTATCACTCTCTATCACTCTCTGACACTCTCTGACACTCTCTGACACTCTATATCACTCTCTATCACTCTCTGACACTCTCTGACACTCTCAGACATTCTCAGAGACTCTCTGAAACTCTCTGACACTCTCTATCACTCTCTGACACTCTCTGACACTCTCTGACACTCTCTATCACTCTCTATCACTCTCTGACACTCTCTGACACTCTCTATCACTCTCTGACACTCTCTGACACTCTCTGACACTCTCTGAAACTCTCTATCACTCTCTATCACTCTCTGACACGCTCTGACACTCTCTATCACTCTCTATCGCTCTCTGACACTCTCTGACACTCTCAGACACTCTCTGAAACTCTCTGAAACTCACTATCACTCTCTATCACTCTCTGAGACTCTCTGACACTCTCTATCACTCTCTGACACTCTCTGACACTCTCTGACACTCTGTATCACTCTCTATTGCTCTCTGACACTCTCTGACACTCTCTGAAACTCACTATCACTCTCTATCACTCTCTGACACTCTCTGACACTCTCTGACACTCTCTGACACTCTCAGACATTCTCAGACACTCTCTGAAACTATCTGAAACTCTCTATCACTCTCTGACACTCTCTGACTCTCTCTGACACTCTCAGACACTCTCTGACACTCTCTGACACTGTCTATCACTCTCAGACACTCACTATCACTCTCTGACACTCTATATCACTCTCTGACAATCTCTGACACTCTCTGACACTCTCTGAATCTCTCTATCACTCTCTATAACTCTCTGACACTCTCTGTCACTCTCTATCATTCTCTGACACGCTCTGACACTCTCAGACACTCTCTGACACTCTCTGAAACTCTCTATCACTCTCTATCACTCTCTGACACTCTCTGACACTCTCTGACACTCTCTGAAACTCTCTATCACTCTCTATAACTCTCTGACACTCTCTGACACTCTCAGACATTCTCAGACACTCTCTGAAACTCTCAGACACTCTCTGACACTCTCTGACACTCTCTGACACTCTCTGACACTCTCTGACACTATCACTCTCTATCACTCTCTGACACTCTCTGACACTCTCTGACACTCTCTGACACTATCACTCTCTATCACTCTCTGACACTCTCTGACACTCTCAGACACTCACTATCACTCTCTTACACTCTCTGACACTCTCTGACACTCTCTATCACTCTTTATCACTCTCTGACACTCTCTGACACTCTCTATCACTCTCTGACACTCTCTGACACTCTCTGACAATCTCTGACACTCTCTGAAACTCTCTATCACTCTCTATCACTCTCTGACACTCTCTGACACTCTCTGTCACTCTCTATCAATCTCTGACACTCTCTGACACTCTCTGACACTCTCTGACACTATCACTCTCTATCACTCTCTGACACTCTCTGACACTCTCAGACACTCACTATCACTCTCTTACACTCTCTGACACTCTCTGACACTCTCTATCACTCTTTATCACTCTCTGACACTCTCTATCACTCTCTGACACTCTCTGACACTCTCTGACAATCTCTGACACTCTCTGAAACTCTCTATCACTCTCTATCACTCTCTGACACTCTCTGACACTCTCTGTCACTCTCTATCACTCTCTGACACTCTCTGACACTCTCTGACACTCTCTGACACTATCACTCTCTATCACTCTCTGACACTCTCTGACACTCTCAGACACTCACTATCACTCTCTTACACTCTCTGACACTCTCTGACACTCTCTATCACTCTTTATCATTCTCTGACACTCTCTGACACTCTCTATCACTCTCTGACACTCTCTGACACTCTCTGACACTCTCTGACACTCTTTATCACTCTCTGAGACTCTCTGACACTCTCTATCACTCTCTGACACTCTCTGACACTCTCTGACAATCTCTGACACTCTCTGAAACTCTCTATCACTCTCTATCACTCTCTGACACTCTCTGACACTCTCTGTCACTCTCTGACACTCTCTATCACTCTCTATCACTCTCTGACACTCTCTGACACTCTCTATCACTCTCTGACACTCTCAGACATTCTGTGAGACACTCTCTGAAACTCTCTGAAACTCTCTATCACTCTCAGACACTCTCTGACACTCTCTGACACTCTCTATCACTCTCTGACACTCTCTGACACTCTCTGACACTCTCTATCACTCTCAGACACTCACTATCACTCTCTTACACTCTCTGACACTCTCTGACACTCTCTATCACTCTTTATCATTCTCTGACACTCTCTGACACTCTCTATCACTCTCTGACACTCTCTGACACTCTCTGACACTCTCTGACACTCTTTATCACTCTCTGACACTCTCTGACACTCTCTATCACTCTCTGACACTCTCTGACACTCTCTGACAATCTCTGACACTCTCTGAAACTCTCTATCACTCTCTATCACTCTCTGACACTCTCTGACACTCTCTGTCACTCTCTGACACTCTCTATCACTCTCTATCACTCTCTGACACTCTCTGACACTCTCTATCACTCTCTGACACTCTCAGACATTCTGTGAGACACTCTCTGAAACTCTCTGAAACTCTCTATCACTCTCAGACACTCTCTGACACTCTCTGACACTCTCTATCACTCTCTATCACTCTCTGACACTCTCTGACACTCTCTATCACTCTCTGACACTCTCAGACACTCTCTGACACTCTCTGAAACTCTCTATCACTCTCTATCACTCTCTGACACTGTCTGACACTCTCTATCACTCTCTGTCACTCTCTGACACTCTCAGACACTCTCTGACACTCTCTGAAACTCTCTATCACTCTCGATCACTCTCTGACACTCTCTGACACTCTCTATCACTCTCTATCACTCTCTGACACTCTCTGACACTCTCAGACATTCTCAGACACTCTCTGAAACTCTCAGACACTCTCTGACACTCTCTGACACTCTCTGACACTATCACTCTCTATCACTCTCTGACACTCTCTGACACTCTCTGACACTCTCTGACACTATCACTCTCTATCACTCTCTGACACTCTCTGACACTCTCAGACACTCACTATCACTCTCTTACACTCTCTGACACTCTCTGACACTCTCTATCACTCTTTATCACTCTCTGACACTCTCTGACACTCTCTATCACTCTCTGACACTCTCTGACACTCTCTGACAATCTCTGACACTCTCAGACACTCACTATCACTCTCTTACACTCTCTGACACTCTCTGACACTCTCTATCACTCTTTATCATTCTCTGACACTCTCTGACACTCTCTATCACTCTCTGACACTCTCTGACACTCTCTGACACTCTTTATCACTCTCTGAGACTCTCTGACACTCTCTATCACTCTCTGACACTCTCTGACACTCTCTGACAATCTCTGACACTCTCTGAAACTCTCTATCACTCTCTATCACTCTCTGACACTCTCTGACACTCTCTGTCACTCTCTATCACTCTCTGACACTCTCTGACACTCTCTGACACTCTCTGACACTCTCTGACACTATCACTCTCTATCACTCTCTGACACTCTCTGACACTCTCAGACACTCACTATCACTCACTATCACTCTCTTACACTCTCTGACACTCTCTGACACTCTCTATCACTCTTTATCACTCTCTGACACTCTCTGAAACTCTCTATCACTCTCTGACACTCTCTGACCCTCTCTGACACTCTCTGACACTCTCTGACACTCTCTGAAACTCTCTATCACTCTCTATCACTCTCTGACACTCTCTGACACTCTCTGTCACTCTCTATCACTCTCTGACACTCTCTGACACTCTCAGACACTCTCTGACACTCTCTATCACTCTCTGACACTCTCTGACACTCTCTGTCACTCTCTGACACTCTCTGACACTCTCTGAAACTCTATATCACTCTCTATCACTCTCTGACACTCTCTGACACTCTCTGAAACTCTCTATCACTCTCTATCACTCTCTGACACTCTCTGACACTCTCTGTCACTCTCTATCACTCTCTGACACTCTCTGACACTCTCAGACACTCTCTGACACTCTCTATCACTCTCTGACACTCTCTGACACTCTCTGACACTCTCTGACACTCTCTGAAACTCTCTATCACTCTCTACCACTCTCTGACACTCTCTGACACTCTCTGTCACTCTCTATCACTCTCTGACACTCTCTGACACTCTCAGACACTCTCTGACACTCTCTATCACTCTCTATCACTCTCTGACACTCTCTGACACTCTCTGACACTCTCTGACACTCTATATCACTCTCTATCACTCTCTGACACTCTCTGACACTCTCTGACACTCTCTGACACTATCACTCTCTGACACTCTCTGACACTCTCAGACACTCACTATCACTCTCTTACACTCTCTGACACTCTCTGACACTCTCTATCACTCTTTATCACTCTCTGACACTCTCTGACACTCTCTATCACTCTCTGACACTCTCTGACACTCTCTGACAATCTCTGACACTCTCTGAAACTCTCTATCACTCTCTATCACTCTCTGACACTCTCTGACACTCTCTGTCACTCTCTATCACTCTCTGACACTCTCTGACACTCTCTGACACTCTCTGACACTCTCTGACATTATCACTCTCTATCACTCTCTGACACTCACTATCACTCTCTTACACTCTCTGACACTCTCTGACACTCTCTATCACTCTTTATCACTCTCTGACACTCTCTGACACTCTCTGAAACTCTCTATCACTCTCTATCACTCTCTGACACTCTCTGACACTCTCTGTCACTCTCTATCACTCTCTGACACTCTCTGACACTCTCAGACACTCTCTGACACTCTCTATCACTCTCTGACACTCTCTGACACTCTCTGTCACTCTCTGACACTCTCTGACACTCTCTGAAACTCTATATCACTCTCTATCACTCTCTGACACTCTCTGACACTCTCTGAAACTCTCTATCACTCTCTATCACTCTCTGACACTCTCTGACACTCTCTGTCACTCTCTATCACTCTCTGACACTCTCTGACACTCTCAGACACTCTCTGACACTCTCTATCACTCTCTGACACTCTCTGACACTCTCTGACACTCTCTGACACTCTCTGAAACTCTCTATCACTCTCTATCACTCTCTGACACTCTCTGACACTCTCTGTCACTCTCTATCACTCTCTGACACTCTCTGACACTCTCAGACACTCTCTGACACTCTCTATCACTCTCTATCACTCTCTGACACTCTCTGACACTCTCTGACACTCTCTGACACTCTATATCACTCTCTATCACTCTCTGACACTCTCTGACACTCTCAGACATTCTCAGAGACTCTCTGACACTCTCTATCACTCTCTATCACTCTCTGACACTCTCTGACACTCTCTGACACTCTCTGACACTCTCTATCACTCTCTATCACTCTCTGACACTCTCTGACACTCTCAGACACTCACTATCACTCTCTGACACTCTCTGACACTCTCTGACACTCTCTGACACTCTCTATCACTCTCTGACACTCTCTGACACTCTCTATCACTCTCTGACACTCTCTGACACTCTCTGACACTCTCTGACACTCTCTGAAACTCTCTATCTCTCTATCACTCTCTGACACTCTCTGACACTCTCTGTCACTCTCTATCACTCTCTGACACTCTCTGACACTCTCAGACACTCTCTGACACTCTCTATCACTCTCTGACACTCTCTGACACTCTCTGTCACTCTCTGACACTCTCTGACATTCTCTGACACTCTCTGAAACTCTCTATCACTCTCTATCACTCTCTGACACTCTCTGACACTCTCTGTCACTCTCTATCACTCTCTGACACTCTCTGACACTCTCAGACACTCTCTATCACTCTCTATCACTCTCTGACACTCTCTGACACTCTCTGACACTCTATATCACTCTCTATCACTCTCTGACACTCTCTGACACTCTCAGACATTCTCAGAGACTCTCTGAAACTCTCTGACACTCTCTATCACTCTCTGACACTCTCTGACACTCTCTGACACTCTCTATCACTCTCTATCACTCTCTGACACTCTCCGACACTCTCCATCACTCTCTGACACTCTCTGACACTCTCTGACACTCTCTGAAACTCTCTATCACTCTCTATCACTCTCTGACACGCTCTGACACTCTCTATCACTCTCTATCGCTCTCTGACACTCTCTGACACTCTCAGACACTCTCTGAAACTCTCTGAAACTCACTATCACTCTCTATCACTCTCTGAGACTCTCTGACACTCTCTATCACTCTCTGACACTCTCTGACACTCTCTGACACTCTGTATCACTCTCTATTGCTCTCTGACACTCTCTGACACTCTCTGAAACTCACTATCACTCTCTATCACTCTCTGACACTCTCTGACACTCTCAGACACTCACTATCACTCTCTGACACTCTCTGACACTCTCTGACACTCTCTGACACTCTCTATCACTCTCTGACACTCTCTGACACTCTCTATCACTCTCTGACACTCTCTGACACTCTCTGACACTCTCTGAAACTCTCTATCACTCTCTATCACTCTCTGACACTCTCTGACACTCTCTGTCACTCTCTATCACTCTCTGACACTCTCTGACACTCTCAGACACTCTCTGACACTCTCTATCACTCTCTGACACTCTCTGACACTCTCTGTCACTCTCTGACACTCTCTGACACTCTCAGACACTCTCTGACACTCTCTGAAACTCTCTATCACTCTCTATCACTCTCTGACACTCTCTGACACTCTCTGTCACTCTCTATCACTCTCTGACACTCTCTGACACTCTCAGACACTCTCTATCACTCTCTATCACTCTCTGACACTCTCTGACACTCTCTGACACTCTATATCACTCTCTATCACTCTCTGACACTCTCTGACACTCTCAGACATTCTCAGAGACTCTCTGAAACTCTCTGACA
Source organism: Heterodontus francisci (assembly GCF_036365525.1). Classification (NCBI taxonomy): domain Eukaryota; kingdom Metazoa; phylum Chordata; class Chondrichthyes; order Heterodontiformes; family Heterodontidae; genus Heterodontus; species Heterodontus francisci. Next base: position 3,319,207 of record NC_090414.1, read on the forward strand.
CTCTCTATCACTCTCTGACACTCTCTGACACTCTCTGACACTCTCTATCACTCTCTATCACTCTCTGACACTCTCTGACACTCTCTATCACTCTCTGACACTCTCTGACACTCTCTGACACTCTCTGAAACTCTCTATCACTCTCTATCACTCTCTGACACGCTCTGACACTCTCTATCACTCTCTATCGCTCTCTGAAACTCTCTGACACTCTCAAACACTCTCTGAAACTCTCTGAAACTCACTATCACTCTCTATCACTCTCTGAGACTCTCTGACACTCTCTATCACTCTCTGACACTCTCTGACACTCTCTGACACTCTGTATCACTCTCTATTGCTCTCTGACACTCTCTGACACTCTCTGAAACTCACTATCACTCTCTATCACTCTCTGACACTCTCTGACACTCTCTGACACTCTCTGACACTCTCTGACACTCTCTGACACTCTCTGAAACTATCTGAAACTCTCTATCACTCTCTGACACTCTCTGACTCTCTCTGACACTCTCAGACACTCTCTGACACTCTCTGACACTGTCTATCACTCTCAGACACTCACTATCACTCTCTGACACTCTATATCACTCTCTGACAATCTCTGACACTCTCTGACACTCTCTGAAACTCTCTATCACTCTCTATAACTCTCTGACACTCTCTGACACTCTCTGTCACTCTCTATCATTCTCTGACACGCTCTGACACTCTCAGACACTCTCTGACACTCTCTGAAACTCTCTATCACTCTCTATCACTCTCTGACACTCTCTGACACTCTCTGACACTCTCTGAAACTCTCTATCACTCTCTATAACTCTCTGACACTCTCTGACACTCTCTGACACTCTCAGACATTCTCAGACACTCTCTGAAACTCTCAGACACTCTCTGACACTCTCTGACACTCTCTGACACTCTCTGACACTCTCTGACACTATCACTCTCTATCACTCTCTGACACTCTCTGACACTCTCTGACACTCTCTGACACTATCACTCTCTATCCCTCTCTGACACTCTCTGACACTCTCAGACACTCACTATCACTCTCTTACACTCTCTGACACTCTCTGACACTCTCTATCACTCTTTATCACTCTCTGACACTCTCTGACACTCTCTATCACTCTCTGACACTCTCTGACACTCTCTGACAATCTCTGACACTCTCTGAAACTCTCTATCACTCTCTATCACTCTCTGACACTCTCTGACACTCTCTGTCACTCTCTATCACTCTCTGACACTCTCTGACACTCTCTGACACTCTCTGACACTATCACTCTCTATCACTCTCTGACACTCTCTGACACTCTCAGACACTCACTATCACTCTCTTACACTCTCTGACACTCTCTGACACTCTCTATCACTCTTTATCACTCTCTGACACTCTCTGACACTCTCTATCACTCTCTGACACTCTCTGACACTCACTATCACTCTCTTACACTCTCTGACACTCTCTGACACTCTCTATCACTCTCTGACACTCTCAGACACTCACTATCACTCTCTTACACTCTCTGACACTCTCTGACACTCTCTATCACTCTTTATCACTCTCTGACACTCTCTGACACTCTCTATCACTCTCTGACACTCTCTGACACTCTCTGACAATCTCTGACACTCTCTGAAACTCTCTATCACTCTCTATCACTCTCTGACACTCTCTGACACTCTCTGTCACTCTCTATCACTCTCTGACACTCTCTGACACTCTCTGACACTCTCTGACACTATCACTCTCTATCACTCTCTGACACTCTCTGACACTCTCAGACACTCACTATCACTCTCTTACACTCTCTGACACTCTCTGACACTCTCTATCACTCTTTATCATTCTCTGACACTCTCTGACACTCTCTATCACTCTCTGACACTCTCTGACACTCTCTGACACTCTCTGACACTCTTTATCACTCTCTGACACTCTCTGACACTCTCTATCACTCTCTGACACTCTCTGACACTCTCTGACAATCTCTGACACTCTCTGAAACTCTCTATCACTCTCTATCACTCTCTGACACTCTCTGACACTCTCTGTCACTCTCTGACACTCTCTATCACTCTCTATCACTCTCTGACACTCTCTGACACTCTCTATCACTCTCTGACACTCTCAGACATTCTGTGAGACACTCTCTGAAACTCTCTGAAACTCTCTATCACTCTCAGACACTCTCTGACACTCTCTGACACTCTCTATCACTCTCTGACACTCTCTGACACTCTCTATCACTCTCAGACACTCACTATCACTCTCTTACACTCTCTGACACTCTCTGACACTCTCTATCACTCTTTATCATTCTCTGACACTCTCTGACACTCTCTATCACTCTCTGACACTCTCTGACACTCTCTGACACTCTCTGACACTCTTTATCACTCTCTGACACTCTCTGACACTCTCTATCACTCTCTGACACTCTCTGACACTCTCTGACAATCTCTGACACTCTCTGAAACTCTCTATCACTCTCTATCACTCTCTGACACTCTCTGACACTCTCTGTCACTCTCTGACACTCTCTATCACTCTCTATCACTCTCTGACACTCTCTGACACTCTCTATCACTCTCTGACACTCTCAGACATTCTGTGAGACACTCTCTGAAACTCTCTGAAACTCTCTATCACTCTCAGACACTCTCTGACACTCTCTGACACTCTCTATCACTCTCTATCACTCTCTGACACTCTCTGACACTCTCTATCACTCTCTGACACTCTCAGACACTCTCTGACACTCTCTGAAACTCTCTATCACTCTCTATCACTCTCTGACACTGTCTGACACTCTCTATCACTCTCTGTCACTCTCTGACACTCTCAGACACTCTCTGACACTCTCTGAAACTCTCTATCACTCTCGATCACTCTCTGACACTCTCTGACACTCTCTATCACTCTCTATCACTCTCTGACACTCTCTGACACTCTCAGACATTCTCAGACACTCTCTGAAACTCTCAGACACTCTCTGACACTCTCTGACACTCTCTGACACTATCACTCTCTATCACTCTCTGACACTCTCTGACACTCTCTGACACTCTCTGACACTATCACTCTCTATCACTCTCTGACACTCTCTGACACTCTCAGACACTCACTATCACTCTCTTACACTCTCTGACACTCTCTGACACTCTCTATCACTCTTTATCACTCTCTGACACTCTCTGACACTCTCTATCACTCTCTGACACTCTCTGACACTCTCTGACAATCTCTGACACTCTCTGAAACTCTCTATCACTCTCTATCACTCTCTGACACTCTCTGACACTCTCTGTCACTCTCTATCACTCTCTGACACTCTCTGACACTCTCTGACACTCTCTGACACTCTCTGACACTATCACTCTCTATCACTCTCTGACACTCTCTGACACTCTCAGACACTCACTATCACTCTCTTACACTCTCTGACACTCTCTGACACTCTCTATCACTCTTTATCATTCTCTGACACTCTCTGACACTCTCTATCACTCTCTGACACTCTCTGACACTCTCTGACACTCTCTGACACTCTTTATCACTCTCTGAGACTCTCTGACACTCTCTATCACTCTCTGACACTCTCTGACACTCTCTGACAATCTCTGACACTCTCTGAAACTCTCTATCACTCTCTATCACTCTCTGACACTCTCTGACACTCTCTGTCACTCTCTATCACTCTCTGACACTCTCTGACACTCTCTGACACTCTCTGACACTATCACTCTCTATCACTCTCTGACACTCTCTGACACTCTCAGACACTCACTATCACTCACTATCACTCTCTTACACTCTCTGACACTCTCTGACACTCTCTATCACTCTTTATCACTCTCTGACACTCTCTGACACTCTCTATCACTCTCTGACACTCTCTGACCCTCTCTGACACTCTCTGACACTCTCTGAAACTCTCTATCACTCTCTATCACTCTCTGACACTCTCTGACACTCTCTGTCACTCTCTATCACTCTCTGACACTCTCTGACACTCTCAGACACTCTCTGACACTCTCTATCACTCTCTGACACTCTCTGACACTCTCTGTCACTCTCTGACACTCTCTGACACTCTCTGAAACTCTATATCACTCTCTATCACTCTCTGACACTCTCTGACACTCTCTGAAACTCTCTATCACTCTCTATCACTCTCTGACACTCTCTGACACTCTCTGTCACTCTCTATCACTCTCTGACACTCTCTGACACTCTCAGACACTCTCTGACACTCTCTATCACTCTCTGACACTCTCTGACACTCTCTGACACTCTCTGACACTCTCTGAAACTCTCTATCACTCTCTACCACTCTCTGACACTCTCTGACACTCTCTGTCACTCTCTATCACTCTCTGACACTCTCTGACACTCTCAGACACTCTCTGACACTCTCTATCACTCTCTATCACTCTCTGACACTCTCTGACACTCTCTGACACTCTCTGACACTCTATATCACTCTCTATCACTCTCTGACACTCTCTGACACTCTCAGACATTCTCAGAGACTCTCTGACACTCTCTATCACTCTCTATCACTCTCTGACACTCTCTGACACTCTCTGACACTCTCTGACACTCTCTATCACTCTCTATCACTCTCTGACACTCTCTGACACTCTCAGACACTCACTATCACTCTCTGACACTCTCTGACACTCTCTGACACTCTCTATCACTCTCTGACACTCTCTGACACTCTCAGACACTCTCTGACACTCTCAGACACTCTCTGACACTCTCTGAAACTCTCTAGCACTCTCTATCACTCTCTGACACACTCTGACACTCTCTGACACTCTCTGACACTCTCTATCACTCTCTATCACTCTCTGACACTCTCTGACACTCTCACACATTCTCAGACACTCTCTGAAACTCTCTGAAACTCTCTATCACTCTCTGACACTCTCTGACACTCTCTGACACTCTCTATCACTCTCTATCACTCTCTGACACTCTCTGACACTCTCTGACACTCTCTGACACTCTCTATCACTCTCTGACACTGTCTGACACTCTCTGTCACTCTCTATCACTCTCTGACACTCTCTGACACTCTCAGACACTCTCTGAAACTCTCTAGCACTTTCTATCACTCTGACACTCTCTGACACTCTCTGACACTCTCTGACACTCTCTGACACTCTATATCACTCTCTATCACTCTCTGACACTCTCTGACACTCTCAGACATTCTCAGACACTCTCTGAAACTCTCTGAAACTCTCTATCACTCTCTGACACTCTCTGACACTCTCTGACACTCTCTATCACTCTCTATCAGTCTCTGACACTCTCTGACACTCTATCACTCTCTGACACACTCTGACACTCTCTGACACTCTCAGACACTCTCTGACACTCTCTGACATTCTCAGACACTCTCTGAAACTCTCTGAAACTCTCTATCACTCTCTGACACTCTCTGACACTCTCTGACACTCTCTATCACTCTCTATCACTCTCTGACACTCTCTGACACTCTCTATCTCTCTCTGACACTCTCTGACACTCTCTGACACTCTCAGACACTCTCTGACACTCTCTGACACTGTCTATCACTCTCAGACACTCACTATCACTCTCTGACACTCTCTGACACTCTATATCACTCTCTGACAATCTCTGACACTCTCTGACACTCTCTGAAACTCTCTATCACTCTCTATAACTCTCTGACACTCTCTGACACGCTCTGACACTCTCAGACACTCTCTGACGCTCTCTGAAACTCTCTATCACTCTCTATCACTCTCTGAGACTCTCTGACACTCTCTGACACTCTCTATCACTCTCTATCACTCTCTGACACTCTCTGACAATCTCTGACACTCTCAGACATTCTCAGACACTCTCTGAAACTCTCTGAAACTCTCTATCACTCTCTGACACTCTCTGACAATCTCTGACACTCTCTATCACTCTCTGACACTCTCTGACACTCTCTGACACTCTCTGAAACTCTCTATCACTCTCTATCACTCTCTGACAATCTCTGACACTCTCTATCACTCTCTATCGCTCTCTGACACTCTCTGAAACTCTCTATCCCTCTCTATCGCTCGCTGAAACTCTCTGACACTCTCTGACACTCTCTGACACTCTCTATCACTCTCTGACACTCTCTGACACTCTCAGACATTCTCAGACACTCTCTGAAACTCTCTGAAACTCTCTATCACTCTCTGACACTCTCTGACACTCTCTATCACTCTCTGACACTCTCTGACACTCTCAGACATTCTCAGACACTCTCTGAAACTCTCTGAATCTCTCTATCACTCTCTGACACTCTATGACACTCTCTGACACGCTCTATCACTCTCTGACACTCTCTGACACTCTCAGACACTCTCTGACACTGTCTATCATTCTCTGACACACTCTGACACTCTCAAACACTCTCTGACACTCTCAGACACTCACTATCACTCTCTGACACTCTCTGACAGTCTCTGACACTCTCTATCACTCTCTATCACTCTCTGACACTCTCTGACACTCTCTATCACTCTCTATCACTCTCTGACACTCTCAGACACTCTCTGACACTCTCTGAAACTCTCTATCACTCTCTATCACTCTCTATCACTCTCTGACACTCTCTGACACTCTCTATCACTCTCTATCACTCTCTGACAGTCTCAGACACTCTCTGACACTCTCTGAAACTCTCTATCACTCTCTGACACTCTCAAGCACTCTCTGACACTCTCTGACACTCTCTATCACTCTCTGACACTCTCTATCACTCTCTATCACTCTCTATCACTCTCTGACACTCTCAGACACTCACTATCACTCTCTGACACTCTCTGACAGTCTCTGACACTCTCTATCACTCTCTGACACTCTCAGACACTCTCTGACACTCTCTGAAACTCTCTATCACTCTCTGACACTCTCTGACACTCTCTATCACTCTCTGACACTCTCAGACACTCTCTGACACTCTCCGAAACTCTCTATCACTCTCTGACACTCTCTGACACTCTCTGACACTCTCTGACACTCTCTGACAGTCTCTGACACTCTCTATCACTCTCTGACACTCTCAGACACTCTCTGACACTCTCTGAAACTCTCTATCACTCTCTGACACTCTCTGACACTCTCTATCACTCTCTGACACTCTCAGACACTCTCTGACACTCTCCGAAACTCTCTATCACTCTCTGACACTCTCTGACACTCTCTATCACTCTCTGACACTCTCTATCACTCTCTATCACTCTCTGACACTCTCAGACACTCACTATCACTCTCTGACACTCTCTGACACTCTCTGACAGTCTCTGACACTCTCTATCACTCTCTGACACTCTCTGACACTCTCTGACACTCTCTGAAACTCTCTATCACTCTCTATATCTCTCTGACACTCTCTGACACTCTCTGTCACTCTCTATCATTCTCTGACATGCTCTGACACTCTCAGACACTCTCTGACACTCTCTGAAACTCTCTATCACTCTCTATCACTCTCTGACACTCTCTGACACTCTCTGACACTCTCTGACACTCTCTATCACTCTCTATCACTCTCTGACACTCTCAGACACTCTCTGACACTCTCTGAAACTCTCTCTCAATCTCTGACACTCTCAGACACTCTCTGACACTCTCTGACACTCTCTATCACTCTGTATCACTCTCTGACACTCTCTGACACTCTTTATCCCTCTCTGAAACTCTCTGACACTCTCTGAAACTCTCTATCACTCTCTATCACTCTGTGACACTCTCTGACACTCTCTATCACTCTCTATCGCTCTCTGACACTCTCAGACACTCTCTGACACTCTCTGAAACTCTCTATCCCTCTCTATCACTCTCTGACACTCTCTGACACTCTCAGACACTCTCTGACACTCTCTGACACTGTCTATCAATCTCTGACAGTCACTATCACTCTCTGACACTCTCTGACACTCTCTGACACTCTCTATCACTCTTTATCACTCTCTGACACTCTCTGACACTCTCTATCACTCTCTGACACTGTCTGACACTCTCTGTCACTCTCTATCACACTCTGACACTCTCTGACACTCTCAGACACTCTCTGACACTCTCTGAAACTCTCTAGCACTCTCTATCACTCTCTGACACACTCTGACACTCTCTGACACTCTCTGACACTCTCTATCACTCTCTATCACTCTCTGACACTCTCTGACACTCTCAGACATTCTCAGACACTCTCTGACAGTCTCTGACACTCTCAGACACTCTCTGACACTCTCTGAAACTCTCTAGCACTCTCTATCACTCTGACACACTCTGACACTCTCTGACACTCTCTGACACTCTATATCACTCTCTATCACTCTCTGACACTCTCTGACACTCTCAGACATTCTCAGACACTCTCTGAAACTCTCTGAAACTCTCTATCACTCTCTGACAATCTCTGACACTCTCTGACACTCTCTATCACTCTCTGTCAGTCTCTGACACTCTCTGACACTCTCTATCACTCTCTGACACTCTCTGACACTCTCTGACACTCTCAAACACTCTCTGACACTCTCTGACATTCTCAGACACTCTCTGAATCTCTCTGAAACTCTCTATCACTCTCTGACACTCTCTGACACTCTCTGACACTCTCTATCACTCTCTATCACTCTCTGACACTCTCTGACACTCTCTATCTCTCTCTGACACTCTCTGACACTCTCTGACACTCTCAGACACTCTCTGACACTCTCTGACACTGTCTATCACTCTCAGACACTCACTATCACTCTCTGACACTCTCTGACACTCTATATCACTCTCTGACAATCTCTGACACTCTCTGACACTCTCTGAAACTCTCTATCACTCTCTGACACGCTCTGACAATCTCTGACACTCTCTGACACTCTCTGAAACTCTCTATCACTCTCTATCACTCTCTGAGACTCTCTGACACTCTCTGACACTCTCTGACACTCTCTATCACTCTCTATCACTCTCTGACACTCTCTGACACTCTCTGACACTCTCAGCCATTCTCAGACACTCTCTGAAACTCTCTGAAACTCTCTATCACTCTCTGACACTCTCTGACACTCTCTGACACTCTCTGACACTCTCTATCACTCTCTGACACTCTCTGACACTCTCTGAAACTCTCTATCACTCTCTATCACTCTCTGACACTCTCTGACACTCTCTTATCACTCTCTATCGCTCTCTGACACTCTCAGACACTCTCTGACACTCTCTGAAACTCTCTATCCCTCTCAGACACTCTCTGACACTCTCTGACACTCTCTGACACTCTCTATCACGCTCTGACACTCTCTGACACTCTCAGACATTCTCAGACACTCTCTGAAACTCTCTGAAACTCTCTATCACTCTCTGACACTCTCTGACACTCTCTATCACTCTCTGACACTCTCTGACACTCTGACATTCTCAGACACTCTCTGAAACTCTCTGAAACTCTCTATCACTCTCTGACACTCTCTGACACTCTCTGACACTCTCTATCACTCTCTGACACTCTCAGACACTCTCTGACACTCTCTGACACTGTCTATCACTCTCTGACACACTCTGACACTCTCAAACACTCTCTGACACTCTCAGACACTCACTATCACTCTCTGACACTCTCTGACACTCTCTATCACTCTCTATCACTCTCTGACACTCTCTGACACTCTCTATCACTCTCTATCACTCTCTGACACTCTCAGACACTCTCTGACACTCTCTGAAACTCTCTATCACTCTCTATCACTCTCTATCACTCTCTGACACTCTCTGACACTCTCTATAACTCTCTATCACTCTCTGACACTCTCAGACACTCTCTGACACTCTCTGAAACTCTCTATCACTCTCTGACACTCTCTATCACTCTCTGACACTCTCTGACACTCTCTATCACTCTCTGACCCTCTCTATCACTCTCTATCACTCTCTATCACTCTCTATCACTCTCTATCACTCTCTGACACTCTCAGACACTCACTATCACTTTCTGACACTCTCTGACACTCTCTGACAGTCTCTGACACTCTCTATCACTCTCTGACACTCTCAGACACTCTCTGACACTCTCTGAAACTCTCTATCACTCTCTGACACTCTCTGACACTCTCTATCACTCTCTGACACTCTCTGACACTCTCTGACACTCTCTATCACTCTCTATCACTCTCTGACACTCTCAGACACTCTCTGACACTCTCTGAAACTCTCTATCACTCTCTATCACTCTCTATCACTCTCTGACACTCTCTGACACTCTCTATCACTCTCTATCACTCTCTGACACTCTCAGACACTCTCTGACACTCTCTGAAACTCTCTATCAATCTCTGACACTCTCTATCACTCTCTGACACTCTCTATCACTCTCTGACACTCTCTATCACTCTCTATCACTCTCTATCACTCTCTGACACTCTCAGACACTCACTATCACTCTCTGACACTCTCTGACACTCTCTGACAGTCTCTGACACTCTCTATCACTCTCTGACACTCTCAAACACTCTCTGACACTCTCTGAAACTCTCTATCACTCTCTGACACTCTCTGACACTCTCTGACACTCTCTGACACTCTCTATCACTCTCTGACACTCTCTATCACTCTCTATCACTCTCTGACACTCTCATACACTCACTATCACTCTCTGACACTCTCTGACACTCTCTGACAGTCTCTGACACTCTCTATCACTCTCTGACACTCTCTGACACTCTCTGACACTCTCTGAAACTCTCTATCACTCTCTATAACTCTCTGACACTCTCTGACACTCTCTGTCACTCTCTATCATTCTCTGACATGCTCTGACACTCTCAGACACTCTCTGACACTCTCTGAAACTCTCTATCACTCTCTATCACTCTCTGACACTCTCTGACACTCTCTGACACTCTCTGACACTCTCTATCACTCTCTGACACTCTCTGACAATCTCTGACAGTCTCTGACACTCTCTATCACTCTCTGACACTCTCTGACACTCTCTGAAACTCTCTATCACTCTCTATAACTCTCTGACACTCTCTGACACTCTCTGTCACTCTCTATCATTCTCTGACATGCTCTGACACTCTCAGACACTCTCTGACACTCTCTGAAACTCTCTATCACTCTCTATCACTCTCTGACACTCTCTGACACTCTCTGACACTCTCTGACACTCTCTATCACTCTCTGACACTCTCTGACACTCTCAGACATTCTCTGAAACTCTCTATCACTCTCTATCACTCTCTGACGCTCTCTGACACTCTCTGACACTCTCTATCACTCTCTATCACTCTCTGACACTCTCTGACACTCTCTATCACTCTCTGACACTCTCTGACACTCTCTGACACTCTCTGAAACACTCTATCACTCTCTATCACTCTCTGACACTCTCTGACACTCTCTTATCACTCTCTATCGCTCTCTGACACTCTCAGACATTCTCAGACACTCTCTGAAACTCTCTGAAACTCTCTATCACTCTCTGACACTCTCTGACACTCTCTGACACTCTCTATCACTCTCTATCACTCTCTGACACTCTCTGACACTCTATATCACTCTCTGACAATCTCTGACACTCTCTGACACTCTCTGAAACTCTCTATCACTCTCTGACACTCTCTGACACTCTCTGACACTCTCTGTCACTCTCTATCACTCTCTGAGACTCTCTGACACTCTCTGACACTCTCTGACACTCTCTATCACTCTCTATCACTCTCTGACACTCTCTGACACTCTCTGACACTCTCAGCCATTCTCAGACACTCTCTGAAACTCTCTGAAACTCTCTATCACTCTCTGACACTCTCTGACACTCTCTGACACTCTCTATCACTCTCTGACACTCTCTGACACTCTCTGACACTCTCTGAAACTCTCTATCACTCTCTATCACTCTCTGACAATCTCTGACACTCTCTTATCACTCTCTATCACTCTTTGACACTCTCTGACACTCTCTGACACTCTCTGACACTCTCTATCACTCTCTGACACTCTCTGACACTCTCAGACATTCTCAGACACTCTCTGAAACTCTCTGAAACTCTCTATCACTCTCTGACACACTCTGACACTCTCTATCACTCTCTGACACTCTCTGACACTCTCAGACATTCTCAGACACTCTCTGAAACTCTCTGAAACTCTCTATCACTGTCTGACACTCTCTGACACTCTCTGACACTCTCTATCACTCTCTGACACTCTCTGACACTCTCAGACACTCTCTGACACTCTCTGACACTCTCTATCACTCTCTGACACTCTCTGACACTCTCAGACACTCTCTGACACTCTCTGACACTGTCTATCACTCTCTGACACACTCTGACACTCTCTGACACTCTCTATCACTCTCTGACACTCTCTGACACTCTCAGACACTCTCTGACACTCTCTGACACTGTCTATCACTCTCTGACACACTCTGACACTCTCAAACACTCTCTGACACTCTCAGACACTCTCTGACACTCTCTGACACTGTCTATCACTCTCTGACACACTCTGACACTCTCAAACACTCTCTGACACTCTCAGACACACACTATCACTCTCTGACACTCTCTGACACTCTCTATCACTCTCTATCACTCTCTGACACTCTCTGACACTCTCTATCACTCTCTATCACTCTCTGACACTCCCAGACACTCTCTGACACTCTCTGAAACTCTCTATCACTCTCTATCCCTCTCTATCACTCTCTGACACTCTCTGACACTCTCTATCACTCTCTATCACTCTCTGACACTCTCAGACACTCTCTGACACTCTCTGAAACTCTCTATCACTCTCTGACACTCTCAGACACTCTCTGACACTCTCTGACACTCTCTATCACTCTCTGACACTCTCTATCACTCTCTATCACTCTCTATCACTCTCTGACACTCTCAGACACTCACTATCACTCTCTGACACTCTCTGACACTCTCTGACACTCTCTGACACTCTCTATCACTCTCTGACACTCTCAGACACTCTCTGACACTCTCTGAAACTCTCTATCACTCTCTGACACTCTCTGACACTCTCTATCACTCTCTGACACTCTCAGACACTCTCTGACACTCTCTGAAACTCTCTATCACTCTCTGACACTCTCTGACACTCTTTGACACTCTCTGACACTCTCTATCACTCTCTGACACTCTCTATCACTCTCTATCACTCTCTGACACTCTCTATCACTCTCTATCACTCTCTGACACTCTCTGACACTCTCTGACAGTCTCTGACACTCTCTATCACTCTCCGACACTCTCTGACACTCTCTGACACTCTCTGAAACTCTCTATCACTCTCTATCACTCTCTGAGACTCTCTGACACTCTCTGACACTCTCTGACACTCTCTATCACTCTCTATCACTCTCTGACACTCTCTGACACTCTCTGACACTCTCAGCCATTCTCAGACACTCTCTGAAACTCTCTGAAACTCTCTATCACTCTCTGACACTCTCTGACACTCTCTGACACTCTCTATCACTCTCTGACACTCTCTGACACTCTTTGACACTCTCTGACACTCTCTATCACTCTCTGACACTCTCTATCACTCTCTATCACTCTCTGACACTCTCTATCACTCTCTATCACTCTCTGACACTCTCTGACACTCTCTGACAGTCTCTGACACTCTCTATCACTCTCCGACACTCTCTGACACTCTCTGACACTCTCTGAAACTCTCTATCACTCTCTATCACTCTCTGAGACTCTCTGACACTCTCTGACACTCTCTGACACTCTCTATCACTCTCTATCACTCTCTGACACTCTCTGACACTCTCTGACACTCTCAGCCATTCTCAGAAACTCTCTGAAACTCTCTGAAACTCTCTATCACTCGCTGACACTCTCTGACACTCTCTGACACTCTCTGACACTCTATCACTCTCTGACACTCTCTGACACTCTCTGACACTCTCTGAAACTCTCTATCACTCTCTATCACTCTCTGACAATCTCTGACACTCTCTTATCACTCTCTATCGCTCTCTGACACTCTCAGACACGCTCTGACACTCTCTGAAACTCTCTATCCCTCTCTATCACTCTCTGACACTCTCTGACACTCTCTGACACTCTCTATCACTCTCTGACACTCTCTGACACTCTCAGACATTCTCAGACACTCTCTGAAACTCTCTGAAACTCTCTATCACTCTCTGACACTCTCTGACACTCTCTATCACTCTCTGACACTCTCTGACACTCTCAGACATTCTCAGACTCTCTCTGAAACTCTCTATCACTGTCTGACACTCTCTGACACTCTCTGACACTCTCTATCACTCTCTGACACTCTCTGACACTCTCAGACACTCTCTGACACTCTCTGACACTGTCTATCACTCTCTGACACACTCTGACACTCTCAAACACTCTCTGACACTCTCAGACACTCACTATCACTCTCTGACACTCTCTGACACTCTCTATCACTCTCTATCACTCTCTGACACTCTCTGACACTCTCTATCACTCTCTATCACTCTCTGACACTCTCAGACACTCTCTGACACTCTCTGAAACTCTCTATCACTCTCTATCACTCTCTATCACTCTCTGACACTCTCTGACACTCTCTATCACTCTCTATCACTCTCTGACACTCTCAGACACTCTCTGACACTCTCTGAAACTCTCTATCACTCTCTGACACTCTCAGACACTCTTTGACACTCTCTATCACTCTCTGACACTCTCTATCACTCTCTATCACTCTCTATCACTCTCTGACACTCTCAGACACTCACTATCACTCTCTGACACTCTCTGACACTCTCTGACAGTCTCTGACACTCTCTATCACTCTCTGACACTCTCAGACACTCTCTGACACTCTCTGAAACTCTCTATCACTCTCTGACACTCTCTGACACTCTCTATCACTCTCTGACACTCTCAGACAATCTCTGACACTCTCTGAAACTCTCTATCACTCTCTGACACTCTCTGACACTCTCTGACACTCACTATCACTCTCTGACACTCTCTGACACTCTCTGACAGTCTCTGACACTCTCTATCACTCTCTGACACTCTCAGACACTCTCTGACACTCTCTGAAACTCTCTATCACTCTCTGACACTCTCAGACACTCACTATCACTTTCTGACACTCTCTGACACTCTCTGACAGTCTCTGACACTCTCTATCACTCTCTGACACTCTCAGACACTCTCTGACACTCTCTGAAACTCTCTATCACTCTCTGACACTCTCTGACACTCTCTATCACTCTCTGACACTCTCAGACACTCTCTGACACTCTCTGAAACTCTCTATCACTCTCTGACACTCTCTGACACTCTTTGACACTCTCTGACACTCTCTATCACTCTCTGACACTCTCAGACACTCTCTGACACTCTCTGAAACTCTCTATCACTCTCTGACACTCTCAGACACTCTCTGACACTCTCTGACACTCTCAGACACTCTCTGACACTCTCTGAAACTCTCTATCACTCTCTGACACTCTCTGACACTCTTTGACACTCTCTGACACTCTCTATCACTCTCTGACACTCTCTATCACTCTCTATCACTCTCTGACACTCTCATACACTCACTATCACTCTCTGACACTCTCTGACACTCTCTGACAGTCTCTGACACTCTCTATCACTCTCCGACACTCTCTGACACTCTCTGACACTCTCTGAAACTCTCTATCACTCTCTATAACTCTCTGACACTCTCTGTCACTCTCTATCATTCTCTGACATGCTCTGACACTCTCAGACACTCTCTGACACTCTCTGAAACTCTCTATCACTCTCTATCACTCTCTGACACTCTCTGACACTCTCTGACACTCTCTGACACTCTCTATCACTCTCTGACACTCTCTGACAATCTCTGACAGTCTCTGACACTCTCTATCACTCTCTGACACTCTCTGACACTCTCTGACACTCTCTGAAACTCTCTATCACTCTCTATAACTCTCTGACACTCTCTGACACTCTCTGTCACTCTCTATCATTCTCTGACATGCTCTGACACTCTCAGACACTCTCTGACACTCTCTGAAACTCTCTATCACTCTCTATCACTCTCTGACACTCTCTGACACTCTCTATCACTCTCTGACACTCTCTGACACTCTCAGACATTCTCTGAAACTCTCTATCACTCTCTATCACTCTCTGACGCTCTCTGACACTCTCTGACACTCTCTATCACTCTCTATCACTCTCTGACACTCTCTGACACTCTCTATCACTCTCTGACACTCTCTGACACTCTCTGACACTCTCTGAAACTCTCTATCACTCTCTATCACTCTCTGACACTCTCTGCCACTCTCTATCACTCTCTATCGCTCTCTGACACTCTCAGACACTCTCTGACACTCTCTGAAACTCCCTATCCCTCTCTATCACTCTCTGACACTCTCAGACACTCTCTGACACTCTCTGACACTGTCTATCACTCTCTGACATTCACTATCACTGTCTGACACTCTCTGACACTCTCTGACACTCTCTATCACTCCTTATCACTCTCTGACACTCTCTGACACTCTCTATCACTCTCTGACACTCTCTGACACTCTCTGAAACTCTCTATCACTCTCTATCACTCTCTGACACTGTCTGACACTCTCTGTCACTCTCTATCACTCTCTGACACTCTCTGACACTCTCAGACACTCTCTGACACTCTCGAGCACTCTCTATCACTCTCTGACACACTCTGACACTCTCTGACACTCTCTGACACTCTCTATCACTCTCTATCACTCTCTGACACTCTCTGACACTCTCTATCACTCTCTGACACTCTCTGACACTCTCTGACACTCTCTGAAACTCTCTATCACTCTCTATCACTCTCTGACACTGTCTGACACTCTCTGTCACTCTCTATCACTCTCTGACACTCTCTGACACTCTCAGACACTCTCTGACACTCTCTGAAACTCTCTAGCACTCTCTATCACTCTCTGACACACTCTGACAATCTCTGACACTCTCTGACACTCTATATCACTCTCTATCACTCTCTGACACTCTCTGACACTCTCAGACATTCTCAGACACTCTCTGAAACTCTCTGAAACTCTCTATCACTCTCTGGCAATCTCTGACACACTCTGACACTCTCTATCACTCTCTATCACTCTCTGACACTCTCTGACACTCTCTATCACTCTCTGACACTCTCTGACACTCTCTGACACTCTCAGACACTCTCTGACACTCTCTGACATTCTCAGATACTCTCTGAAACTCTCTGAAACTCTCTATCACTCTCTGACACTCTCTGACACTCTCTGACACTCTCTATCACTCTCTATCACTCTCTGACACTCTCTGACACTCTCTATCACTCTCTGACACTCTCTGACACTCTCTGACACTCTCAGACACTCTCTGACACTCTCTGACACTGTCTATCACTCTCAGACACTCACTATCACTCTCTGACACTCTCTGACACTCTATATCACTCTCTGACAATCTCTGACACTCTCTGACACTCTCTGAAACTCTCTATCACTCTCTATAACTCTCTGACACTCTCTGACACTCTCTATCACTCTCTGACACTCTCAGACACACTCTATCACTCTCTATCACTCTCTGACACTCTCAGACACTCTCTGACAGTCTCTGACACTCTCTATCACTCTCTGACACCCTCAGACACTCTCTGACACTCTCTGAAACTCTCTATCACTCTCTGACACTCTCTGACACTCTCTGAAACTCTCTATCACTCTCTGACACTCTCTATCACTCTCTGACACTCTCTGACACTCTCTGACACTCTCTATCACTCTCTGAGACTCTCAGACACTGTCTGACACTCTCTGAAAGTCTCTATCATTCTCTGATACTCTCAGACACTCTCTGACACTCTCTGACACTCTCTGAAACTCTCTATCACTCTCTATCACTCTCTGACACTCTCAGACACTCACTATCACTCTCTGACACTCTCTGACACTCTCTGACAGTCTCTGACACTCTCTATCACTCTCTGACACTCTCTGACACTCTCTGAAACTCTCTATCACTCTCTGACACTCTCTGACACTCTCTGACAGTCTCTGACACTCTCTATCACTCTCTGACACTCTCAGACACTCTCTGACACTCTCTGAAACTCTCTATCACTCTCTGACACTCTCTGACACTCTCTATCACTCTCTGACACTCTCAGACACTCTCTGAAACTCTCTATCACTCTCTGACACTCTCTGACACTCTCTGACACTCTCTGACACTCTCTGACACTCTCTATCACTCTCTATCACTCTCTGACACTCTCAGACACTCACTATCACTCTCTGACACTCTCTGACACTCTCTGACACTCTCTATCACTCTCTGACACTCTCTGACACTCTCTGACACTCTCTGAAACTCTTTATCACTCTCTATAACTCTCTGACACTCTCTGACACTCTCTGTCACTCTCTATCATTCTCTGACACGCTCTGACACTCTCAGACACTCTCTGACACTCTCTGAAACTCTCTATCACTCTCTATCACTCTCTGACACTCTCTGACACTCTCTGACACTCTCTGACACTCTCTATCACTCTCTATCACTCTCTGACACTCTCTGACACTCTCAGACATTCTCAGACACTCTCTGAAACTCTCTGAAACTCTCTATCACTCTCTGACGCTCTCTGACACTCTCTGACACTCTCTATCACTCTCTATCACTCTCTGACACTCTCTGACACTCTCTATCACTCTCTGACACTCTCTGACACTCTCTGACACTCTCTGAAACTCTCTATCACTCTCTATCACTCTCTGACACTGTCTGACACTCTCTGTCACTCTCTATCACTCTCTGACACTCTCTGACACTCTCAGACACTCTCTGACACTCTCTGAAACTCTCTAGCACTCTCTATCACCCTCTGACACACTCTGACACTCTCTGACACTCTCTATCACTCTCTATCACTCTCTGACACTCTCTGACACTCTCAGACTTTCTCAGACACTCTCTGAAACTCTCTGAAACTCTCTATCACTCTCTGACACTCTCTGACACTCTCTGACACTCTCTGAAACTCTCTATCACTCTCTATCACTCTCTGACACTGTCTGACACTCTCTGTCACTCTCTATCACTCTCTGACACTCTCTGACACTCTCAGACACTCTCTGACACTCTCTGAAACTCTCTAGCACTCTCTATCACTCTCTGACACACTCTGACACTCTGTGACACTCTCTATCACTCTCTATCACTCTCTGACACTCTCTGACACTCTCAGACATTCTCAGACACTCTCTGAAACTCTCTGAAACTCTCTATCACTCTCTATCACTCTCTGACACTCTCTGACACTCTCTGACACTCTCTGACACTCTCTATCACTCTCTATCACTCTCTGACACTCTCTGACACTCTCAGACATTCTCAGACACTCTCTGAAACTCTCTATCACTCTCTGACGCTCTCTGACACTCTCTGACACTCTCTATCACTCTCTATCACTCTCTGACACTCTCTGACACTCTCTATCACTCTCTGACACTCTCTGACACTCTCTGACACTCTCTGAAACTCTCTATCACTCTCTATCACTCTCTGACACTGTCTGACACTCTCTGTCACTCTCTATCACTCTCTGACACTCTCTGACACTCTCAGACACTCTCTGACACTCTCTGAAACTCTCTAGCACTCTCTATCACCCTCTGACACACTCTGACACTCTCTGACACTCTCTATCACTCTCTATCACTCTCTGACACTCTCTGACACTCTCAGACTTTCTCAGACACTCTCTGAAACTCTCTGAAACTCTCTATCACTCTCTGACACTCTCTGACACTCTCTGACACTCTCTGAAACTCTCTATCACTCTCTATCACTCTCTGACACTGTCTGACACTCTCTGTCACTCTCTATCACTCTCTGACACTCTCTGACACTCTCAGACACTCTCTGACACTCTCTGAAACTCTCTAGCACTCTCTATCACTCTCTGACACACTCTGACACTCTGTGACACTCTCTATCACTCTCTATCACTCTCTGACACTTTCTGACACTCTCAGACATTCTCAGACACTCTCTGAAACTCTCTGAAACTCTCTATCACTCTCTGAGACTCTCTGACACTCTCTGACACTCTCTATCACTCTCTATCACTCTCTGACACTCTCTGACACTCTCTATCACTCTCTGACACTCTCTGACACTCTCTGACACTCTCTGAAACTCTCTATCACTCTCTATCACTCTCTGACACTGTCTGACACTCTCTGTCACTCTCTATCACTCTCTGACACTCTCTGACACTCTCAGACACTCTCTGACACTCTCTGAAACTCTCTAGCACTCTCTATCACTCTCTGACACACTCTGACACTCTCTGACACTCTCAGACACTCTCTGACACTCTCTGACATTCTCAGACACTCTCTGAAACTCTCTGAAACTCTCTATCACTCTCTGACACTCTCTGACACTCTCTGACAATCTCTATCTCTCTCTATCACTCTCTGACACTCTCTGACACTCTCTGACACTCTCAGACACTCTCTGACACTCTCTGACACTGTCTATCACTCTCAGACACTCACTATCACTCTCTGACACTCTCTGACACTCTATCTCACTCTCTGACAATCTCTGACACTCTCTGACACTCTCTGAAACTCTCTATCACTCTCTATAACTCTCTGACACTCTCTGTCACTCTCTATCATTCTCTGACACGCTCTGACACTCTCAGACACTCTCTGACACTCTCTGAAACTCTCTATCACTCTCTATCACTCTCTGACACTCTCTGACACTCTCTGACACTCTCTATCACTCTCTATCACTCTCTGACACTCTCTGACACTCTCAGACATTCTCAGACACTCTCTGAAACTCTCTGAAACTCTCTATCACTCTCTGTCACTCTCTGACACTCTCTGACTCTCTCTATCACTCTCTATCACTCTCTGACACTCTCTGACACTCTCTGTCACTCTCTGACACTCTCTGACACTCACTGACACTCTCTGAAACTCTCTATCACTCTCTATCACTCTCTGACACTCTCTGACACTCTCTATCACTCTCTATCGCTCTCTGACACTCTCAGACACTCTCTGACACTCTCTGAAACTCTCTATCCCTCTCTATCACTCTCTGACACTCTCTGACACTCTCTGACACTCTCTATCACTCTCTGACACTCTCAGACATTCTCAGACACTCTCTGAAACTCTCTGAAACTCTCTATCACTCTCTGACACTCTCTGACACTCTCTGACACTCTCTATCACTCTCTGACACTCTCTGACACTCTCAGACATTCTCAGACACTCTCTGAAACTCTCTGAAACTCTCTATCACTCTCTGACACTCTCTGACACTCTCTGACACTCTCTATCACTCTCTGACACTCTCTGACACTCTCAGACACTCTCTGACACTCTCTGACACTGTCTATCACTCTCTGACACACTCTGACACTCTCAAATACTCTCTGACACTCTCAGACACTCACTATCACTCTCTGACACTCTCTGACACTCTCTGACACTCTCTATCACTCTCTATCACTCTCTGACACTCTCTGACACTCTCTATCACTCTCTATCACTCTCTGACACTCTCAGACACTCTCTGACACTCTCTATCACTCTCTATCACTCTCTATCACTCTCTGACACTCTCTGACACTCTCAGACACTCTCTGACACTCTCTGAAACTCTCAATCACTCTCTGACACTCTCAGACACTCTCTGACACTCTCTGACACTCTCTGACACTCTCTGACACTCTCTATCACTCTCTATCACTCTCTGACACTCTCTGACACTCTCTATCACTCTCTATCACTCTCTGACACTCTCAGACACTCTCTGACACTCTCTATCACTCTCTATCACTCTCTATCACTCTCTGACACTCTCTGACACTCTCAGACACTCTCTGACACTCTCTGAAACTCTCAATCACTCTCTGACACTCTCAGACACTCTCTGACACTCTCTGACACTCTCTATCACTCTCTGACACTCTCAGACACTCTCTATCACTCTCTATCACTCTCTGACACTCTCAGACACTCACTATGACTCTCTGACACTCTCTGACAATCTCTGACAATCTCTGACACTCTCTATCACTCTCTGACACTCACAGACACTATCTGACACTCTCTGAAACTCTCTATCACTCTCTGACACTCTCTGAAACTCTCTATCACTCTCTATCATTCTCTATCACTCTCTGACACTCTCTGACACTCTCTATCACTCTCTGACACTCTCAGACACTCTCTGACACTCTCTGAAACTCTCTATCACTCTCTGACACTCTCAGACACTCTCTGACACTCTCAGACACTCACTATCACTCTCTGACACTCTCTGACAGTCTCTGACACTCTCTATCACTCTCTATCACTCTCTGACACTCTCTGACACTCTCTGACACTCTCTGAAACTCTCTATATCACTCTCTGACACTCTCTGACACTCTCTGACTGTCTCTGACACTCTCTATCACTCTCTGACACTCTCTGACACTCTCTGAAACTCTCTATCACTCTCTATCACTCTCTGACACTCTCTGACACTCTCTGACACTCTCTATCACTCTCTGACACTCTCAGACACTCTCTGAAACTCTCTATCACTCTCTGACACTCTCTGACACTCTCTATCAATCTCTGACACTCTCTATCCCTCTCTATCACTCTCTGACACTCTCAGACACTCACTATCACTCTCTGACACTCTCTGACACTCTCTGACACTCTCTGACAGTCCCTGACACTCTCTATCACTCTCTGACACACTCTGACACTCTCAAATACTCTCTGACACTCTCTGTCACTCTCTATCATTCTCTGACACGCTCTGACACTCTCAGACACTCTCTGACACTCTCTGAAACTCTCTATCACTCTCTATCACTCTCTGACACTCTCTGACAATCTCTGACACTCTCTGACACTCTCTATCACTCTCTATCACTCTCTGACAATCTCTGACACTCTCAGACATTCTCAGACACTCTCTGAAACTCTCTGAAACTCTCTATCACTCTCTGTCACTCTCTGACACTCTCTGACACTCTCTATCACTCTCTATCACTCTCTGACACTCTCTGACACTCTCTATCACTCTCTGACACTCTCTGACACTCACTGACACTCTCTGAAACTCTCTATCACTCTCTATCACTCTCTGACACTCTCTGACACTCTCTATCACTCTCTATCGCTCTCTGACACTCTCAGACACTCTCTGACACTCTCTGAAACTCTCTATCCCTCTCTATCACTCTCTGACACTCTCTGACACTCTCTGACACTCTCTATCACTCTCTGACACTCTCTGACACTCTCAGACATTCTCAGACACTCTCTGAAACTCTCTGAAACTCTCTATCACTCTCTGACACTCTCTGACACTCTCTGACACTCTCTATCACTCTCTGACACTCTCTGACACTCTCAGACATTCTCAGACACTCTCTGAAACTCTCTGAAACTCTCTATCACTCTCTGACACTCTCTGACACTCTCTGACACTCTCTATCACTCTCTGACACTCTCTGACACTCTCAGACACTCTCTGACACTCTCTGACACTGTCTATCACTCTCTGACACACTCTGACACTCTCAAATACTCTCTGACACTCTCAGACACTCACTATCACTCTCAGACACTCTCTGACACTCTCTGAAACTCTCTATCACTCTCTGACACTCTCTGACACTCTCTATCACTCTCTGACACTCTCTGACAGTCTCTGACACTCTCTATCACTCTCTATCACTCTCTGACACTCTCTGACACTCTCTGACACTCTCTGAAACTCTCTATATCACTCTCTGACACTCTCTGACACTCTCTGACTGTCTCTGACACTCTCTATCACTCTCTGACACTCTCTGACACTCTCTGAAACTCTCTATCACTCTCTATCACTCTCTGACACTCTCTGACACTCTCTGACACTCTCTATCACTCTCTGACACTCTCAGACACTCTCTGAAACTCTCTATCACTCTCTGACAATCTCTGACACTCTCTATCAATCTCTGACACTCTCTATCCCTCTCTATCACTCTCTGACACTCTCAGACACTCACTATCACTCTCTGACACTCTCTGACACTCTCTGACACTCTCTGACAGTCTCTGACACTCTCTATCACTCTCTGACACACTCTGACACTCTCAAATACTCTCTGACACTCTCTGTCACTCTCTATCATTCTCTGACACGCTCTGACACTCTCAGACACTCTCTGACACTCTCTGAAACTCTCTATCACTCTCTATCACTCTCTGACACACTCTGACAATCTCTGACACTCTCTGACACTCTCTATCACTCTCTATCACTCTCTGACAATCTCTGACACTCTCAGACATTCTCAGACACTCTCTGAAACTCTCTGAAACTCTCTATCACTCTCTGTCACTCTCTGACACTCTCTGACACTCTCTATCACTCTCTATCACTCTCTGACACTCTCTGACACTCTCTATCACTCTCTGACACTCTCTGACACTCACTGACACTCTCTGAAACTCTCTATCACTCTCTATCACTCTCTGACACTCTCTGACACTCTCTATCACTCTCTATCGCTCTCTGACACTCTCAGACACTCTCTGACACTCTCTGAAACTCTCTATCCCTCTCTATCACTCTCTGACACTCTCTGACACTCTCTGACACTCTCTATCACTCTCTGACACTCTCAGACATTCTCATACACTCTCTGAAACTCTCTGAAACTCTCTATCACTCTCTGACACTCTCTGACACTCTCTGACACTCTCTATCACTCTCTGACACTCTCTGACACTCTCAGACATTCTCAGACACTCTCTGAAACTCTCTGAAACTCTCTATCACTCTCTGACACTCTCTGACACTCTCTGACACTCTCTATCACTCTCTGACACTCTCTGACACTCTCAGACACTCTCTGACACTCTCTGACACTGTCTATCACTCTCTGACACACTCTGACACTCTCAAATACTCTCTGACACTCTCAGACACTCACTATCACTCTCAGACACTCTCTGACACTCTCTGAAACTCTCTATCACTCTCTGACACTCTCTGACACTCTCTATCACTCTCTGACACTCTCAGACACTCTCTGAAACTCTCTATCACTCTCTGACACTCTCTGACACTCTCTGACACTCTCTGACACTCTCTGACACTCTCTATCACTCTCTATCACTCTCTGACACTCTCAGACACTCACTATCACTCTCTGACACTCTCTGACACTCTCTGACACTCTCTATCACTCTCTGACACTCTCTGACACTCTCTGACACTCTCTGAAACTCTTTATCACTCTCTATAACTCTCTGACACTCTCTGACACTCTCTGTCACTCTCTATCATTCTCTGACACGCTCTGACACTCTCAGACACTCTCTGACACTCTCTGAAACTCTCTATCACTCTCTATCACTCTCTGACACTCTCTGACACTCTCTGACACTCTCTGACACTCTCTATCACTCTCTATCACTCTCTGACACTCTCTGACACTCTCAGACATTCTCAGACACTCTCTGAAACTCTCTGAAACTCTCTATCACTCTCTGACGCTCTCTGACACTCTCTGACACTCTCTATCACTCTCTATCACTCTCTGACACTCTCTGACACTCTCTATCACTCTCTGACACTCTCTGACACTCTCTGACACTCTCTGAAACTCTCTATCACTCTCTATCACTCTCTGACACTCTCTGACACTCTCTATCACTCTCTATCGCTCTCTGACACTCTCAGACACTCTCTGACACTCTCTGAAACTCTCTATCCCTCTCTATCACTCTCTGACACTCTCTGACACTCTCAGACTCTCTCTGAAACTCTCTGACACTGTCTATCACTCTCTGACACTCACTATCACTCTCTGACACTCTCTGACACTCTTGACACTCTCATTCACTCTTTATCACTCTCTGACACTCTCTGACACTCTCTATCACTCTCTGACACTCTCTGACACTCTCTGACACTCTCTGAAACTCACTATCACTCTGTATCACTCTCTGACACTGTCTGACACTCTCTGTCACTCTCTATCACTCTCTGACACTCTCTGACACTCTCAGACACTCTCTGACACTCTCTGAAACTCTCTAGCACTCTCTATCACTCTCTGACACACTCTGACACTCTCTGACACTCTCTATCACTCTCTATCACTCTCTGACACTCTCTGACACTCTCAGACATTCTCAGACCGTCTCTGAAACTCTCTGAAACTCTCTATCACTCTCTGACACTCTCTGACACTGTCTATCACTCTCTGACACTCACTATCACTCTCTGACACTCTCTGACACTCTCTATCACTCTTTATCACTCTCTGACACTCTCTGACACTCTCTATCACTCTCTGACACTCTCTGACACTCTCTGACACTCTCTGAAACTCTCTATCACTCTCTATCACTCTCTGACACTGTCTGACACTCTCTATCACTCTCTATCACTCTCTGACACTCTCTGACACTCTCAGACACTCTCTGACACTCTCTGAAACTCTCTAGCACTCTCTATCACCCTCTGACACACTCTGACACTCTCTGACACTCTCTATCACTCTCTATCACTCTCTGACACTCTCTGACACTCTCAGACTTTCTCAGACACTCTCTGAAACTCTCTGAAACTCTCTATCACTCTCTGACACTCTCTGACACTCTCTGACACTCTCTGAAACTCTCTATCACTCTCTATCACTCTCTGACACTGTCTGACACTCTCTGTCACTCTCTATCACTCTCTGACACTCTCTGACACTCTCAGACACTCTCTGACACTCTCTGAAACTCTCTAGCACTCTCTATCACTCTCTGACACACTCTGACACTCTGTGACACTCTCTATCACACTCTATCACTCTCTGACACTCTCTGACACTCTCAGACATTCTCAGACACTCTCTGAAACTCTCTGAAACTCTCTATCACTCTCTGAGACTCTCTGACACTCTCTGACACTCTCTATCACTCTCTATCACTCTCTGACACTCTCTGACACTCTCTATCACTCTCTGACACTCTCTGACACTCTCTGACACTCTCTGAAACTCTCTATCACTCTCTATCACTCTCTGACACTGTCTGACACTCTCTGTCACTCTCTATCACACTCTGACACTCTCTGACACTCTCAGACGCTCTCTGACACTCTCTGAAACTCTCTAGCACTCTCTATCACTCTCTGACACACTCTGACACTCTCTGACACTCTCAGACACTCTCTGACACTCTCTGACATTCTCAGACACTCTCTGAAACTCTCTGAAACTCTCTATCACTCTCTGACACTCTCTGACACTCTCTGACAATCTCTATCACTCTCTATCACTCTCTGACACTCTCTGACACTCTCTATCACTCTCTGACACTCTCTGACACTCTCTGACACTCTCAGACACTCTCTGACACTCTCTGACACTGTCTATCACTCTCAGACACTCACTATCACTCTCTGACACTCTCTGACACTCTATCTCACTCTCTGACAATCTCTGACACTCTCTGACACTCTCTGAAACTCTCTATCACTCTCTATAACTCTCTGACACTCTCTGTCACTCTCTATCATTCTCTGACACGCTCTGACACTCTCAGACACTCTCTGACACTCTCTGAAACTCTCTATCACTCTCTATCACTCTCTGACACTCTCTGACACTCTCTGACACTCTCTGACACTCTCTATCACTCTCTATCACTCTCTGACACTCTCTGACACTCTCAGACATTCTCAGACACTCTCTGAAACTCTCTGAAACTCTCTATCACTCTCTGTCACTCTCTGACACTCTCTGACACTCTCTATCACTCTCTATCACTCTCTGACACTCTCTGACACTCTCTGTCACTCTCTGACACTCTCTGACACTCACTGACACTCTCTGAAACTCTCTATCACTCTCTATCACTCTCTGACACTCTCTGACACTCTCTATCACTCTCTATCGCTCTCTGACACTCTCAGACACACTCTGACACTCTCTGAAACTCTCTATCCCTCTCTATCACTCTCTGACACTCTCTGACACTCTCTGACACTCTCTATCACTCTCTGACACTCTCAGACATTCTCAGACACTCTCTGAAACTCTCTGAAACTCTCTATCACTCTCTGACACTCTCTGACACTCTCTGACACTCTCTATCACTCTCTGACACTCTCTGAGACTCTCAGACATTCTCAGACACTCTCTGAAACTCTCTGAAACTCTCTATCACTCTCTGACACTCTCTGACACTCTCTATCACTCTCTGACACTCTCTGACACTCTCAGACACTCTCTGACACTCTCTGACACTGTCTATCACTCTCTGACACACTCTGACACTCTCAAATACTCTCTGACACTCTCAGACACTCACTATCACTCTCTGACACTCTCTGACACTCTCTGACACTCTCTATCACTCTCTATCACTCTCTGACACTCTCTGACACTCTCTATCACTCTCTATCACTCTCTGACACTCTCAGACACTCTCTGACACTCTCTATCACTCTCTATCACTCTCTATCACTCTCTGACACTCTCTGACACTCTCAGACACTCTCTGACACTCTCTGAAACTCTCAATCACTCTCTGACACTCTCAGACACTCACTATGACTCTCTGACACTCTCTGACAATCTCTGACAATCTCTGACACTCTCTATCACTCTCTGACACTCACAGACACTATCTGACACTCTCTGAAACTCTCTATCACTCTCTGACACTCTCTGAAACTCTCTATCACTCTCTATCATTCTCTATCACTCTCTGACACTCTCTGACACTCTCTATCACTCTCTGACACTCTCAGACACTCTCTGACACTCTCTGAAACTCTCTATCACTCTCTGACACTCTCAGACACTCTCTGACACTCTCAGACACTCACTATCACTCTCTGACACTCTCTGACAGTCTCTGACACTCTCTATCACTCTCTATCACTCTCTGACACTCTCTGACACTCTCTGACACTCTCTGAAACTCTCTATATCACTCTCTGACACTCTCTGACACTCTCTGACTGTCTCTGACACTCTCTATCACTCTCTGACACTCTCTGACACTCTCTGAAACTCTCTATAACTCTCTATCACTCTCTGACACTCTCTGACACTCTCTGACACTCTCTATCACTCTCTGACACTCTCAGACACTCTCTGAAACTCTCTATCACTCTCTGACACTCTCTGACACTCTCTATCAATCTCTGACACTCTCTATCCCTCTCTATCACTCTCTGACACTCTCAGACACTCACTATCACTCTCTGACACTCTCTGACACTCTCTGACACTCTCTGACAGTCTCTGACACTCTCTATCACTCTCTGACACACTCTGACACTCTCAAATACTCTCTGACACTCTCTGTCACTCTCTATCATTCTCTGACACGCTCTGACACTCTCAGACACTCTCTGACACTCTCTGAAACTCTCTATCACTCTCTATCACTCTCTGACACTCTCTGACAATCTCTGACACTCTCTGACACTCTCTATCACTCTCTATCACTCTCTGACACTCTCTGACACTCTCAGACATTCTCAGACACTCTCTGAAACTCTCTGAAACTCTCTATCACTCTCTGTCACTCTCTGACACTCTCTGACACTCTCTATCACTCTCTATCACTCTCTGACACTCTCTGACACTCTCTATCACTCTCTGACACTCTCTGACACTCACTGACACTCTCTGAAACTCTCTATCACTCTCTATCACTCTCTGACACTCTCTGACACTCTCTATCACTCTCTATCGCTCTCTGACACTCTCAGACACTCTCTGACACTCTCTGAAACTCTCTATCCCTCTCTATCACTCTCTGACACTCTCTGACACTCTCTGACACTCTCTATCACTCTCTGACACTCTCTGACACTCTCAGACATTCTCAGACACTCTCTGAAACTCTCTGAAACTCTCTATCACTCTCTGACACTCTCTGACACTCTCTGACACTCTCTATCACTCTCTGACACTCTCTGACACTCTCAGACACTCTCTGAAACTCTCTGAAACTCTCTATCACTCTCTGACACTCTCTGACACTCTCTGACACTCTCTATCACTCTCTGACACTCTCTGACACTCTCAGACACTCTCTGACACTCTCTGACACTGTCTATCACTCTCTGACACACTCTGACACTCTCAAATACTCTCTGACACTCTCAGACACTCACTATCACTCTCTGACACTCTCTGACACTCTCTGACACTCTCTATCACCCTCTATCACTCTCTGACACTCTCTGACACTCTCTATCACTCTCTATCACTCTCTGACACTCTCAGACACTCTCTGTCACTCTCTGACACTCTCTATCACTCTCTATCACTCTCTATCACTCTCTGACACTCTCAGACACTCTCAGACACTCTCTGACACTCTCTGACACTCTCTATCACTCTCTGACACTCTCAGACACTCTCTGACACTCTCTGACACTCTCTATCACTCTCTGACACTCTCAGACACTCTCTATCACTCTCTATCACTCTCTGACACTCTCAGACACTCACTATGACTCTCTGACACTCTCTGACACTCTCTGACAATCTCTGACACTCTCTATCACTCTCTGACACTCACAGACACTCTCTGACACTCTCTGAAACTCTCTATCACTCTCTGACACTCTCTGAAACTCTCTATCACTCTCTATCACTCTCTATCACTCTCTGACACTCTCTGACACTCTCTGACACTCTCTATCACTCTCTGACACTCTCTATCCCTCTCTGACACTCTCAGACACTCACTATCACTCTCTGACACTCTCTGACACTCTCTGACACTCTCTGACACTCTCTGACAGTCTCTGACACTCTCTATCACTCTCTGACACTCTCTGACACTCTCTGACATTCTCAGACACTCTCTGAAACTCTCTGAAACTCTCTATCACTCTCTGACACTCTCTGACACTCTCTGACACTCTCTATCACTCTCTATCACTCTCTGACACTCTCTGACACTCTCTATCACTCTCTGACACTCTCTGTCACTCTCTGACACTCTCAGACACTCTCTGACACTCTCTGACACTGTCTATCACTCTCAGACACTCACTATCACTCTCTGACACTCTCTGACACTCTATATCACTCTCTGACAATCTCTGACACTCTCTGACACTCTCTGAAACTCTCTATCACTCTCTATAACTCTCTGACACTCTCTGACACTCTCTATCACTCTCTGACACTCTCAGACACTCTCTATCACTCTCTATCACTCTCTGACACTCTCTGACACTCTCTATCACTCTCTATCACTCTCTGACACTCTCAGACACTCTCTGACACTCTCTGACACTGTCTATCACTCTCTGACATTCACTATCACTGTCTGACACTCTCTGACACTCTCTGACACTCTCTATCACTCCTTATCACTCTCTGACACTCTCTGACACTCTCTATCACTCTCTGACACTCTCTGACACTCTCTGACACTCTCTGAAACTCTCTATCACTCTCTATCACTCTCTGACACTGTCTGACACTCTCTGTCACTCTCTATCACTCTCTGACACTCTCTGACACTCTCAGACACTCTCTGACACTCTCTGAAACTCTCTAGCACTCTCTATGACTCTCTGACGCACTCTGACACTCTCTGACACTCTCTATCACTCTCTATCACTCTCTGACACTCTCTGACACTCTCAGACATTCTCAGACACTCTCTGAAACTCTCTGAAACTCTCTATCACTCTCTGACACTCTCTGACACTCTCTGACACTCTCTGACACTCTCTATCACTCTCTATCACTCTCTGACACTCTCTGACACTCTCTATCACTCTCTGACACTCTCTGACACTCTCTGACACTCTCTGAAACTCTCTATCACTCTCTATCACTCTCTGACACTGTCTGACACTCTCTGTCACTCTCTATCACTCTCTGACACTCTCTGACACTCTCAGACACTCTCTGACACTCTCTGAAACTCTCTAGCACTCTCTATCACTCTCTGACACACTCTGACAATCTCTGACACTCTCTGACACTCTATATCACTCTCTATCACTCTCTGACACTCTCTGACACTCTCAGACATTCTCAGACACTCTCTGAAACTCTCTGAAACTCTCTATCACTCTCTGGCAATCTCTGACACACTCTGACACTCTCTATCACTCTCTATCACTCTCTGACACTCTCTGACACTCTCTATCACTCTCTGACACTCTCTGACACTCTCAGACATTCTCTGACACTCTCTGACATTCTCAGATACTCTCTGAAACTCTCTGAAACTCTCTATCACTCTCTGACACTCTCTGACACTCTCTGACACTCTCTATCACTCTCTATCACTTTCTGACACTCTCTGACACTCTCTATCACTCTCTGACACTCTCTGACACTCTCTGACACTCTCTGACACTCTCTGACACTGTCTATCACTCTCAGACACTCACTATCACTCTCTGACACTCTCAGACACTCTATATCACTCTCTGACAATCTCTGACATTCTCTGACACTCTCTGAAACTCTCTATCACTCTCTATAACTCTCTGACACTCTCTGACACTCTCTGACACTCTCTATCACTCTCTGACACTCTCAGACACACTCTATCACTCTCTATCACTCTCTGACACTCTCAGACACTCTCTGACAGTCTCTGACACTCTCTATCACTCTCTGACACCCTCAGACACTCTCTGACACTCTCTGAAACTCTCTATCACTCTCTGACACTCTCTGACACTCTCTGAAACTCTCTATCACTCTCTGACACTCTCTATCACTCTCTGACACTCTCTGACACTCTCTGACACTCTCTGACACTCTCTATCACTCTCTGAGACTCTCAGACACTGTCTGACACTCTCTGAAAGTCTCTATCACTCTCTGAGACTCTCAGACACTCTCTGACACTCTCTGACACTCTCTGAAACTCTCCATCACTCTCTATCACTCTCTATCACTCTCTGACACTCTCAGACACTCACTATCACTCTCTGACACTCTCTGACACTCTCTGACAGTCTCTGACACTCTCTATCACTCTCTGACACTCTCTGACACTCTCTGAAACTCTCTATCACTCTCTGACACTCTCTGACACTCTCTGACAGTCTCTGACACTCTCTATCACTCTCTGACACTCTCAGACACTCTCTGACACACTCTGAAACTCTCTATCACTCTCTGACACTCTCTGACACTCTCTGACACTCTCTGACACTCTCAGACACTCTCTGACACTCTCTGAAACTCTCTATCACTCTCTGACACTCTCTATCACTCTCTGACACTCTCTGACACTCTCTGAAACTCTTTATCACTCTCTATAACTCTCTGACACTCTCTGACACTCTCTGTCACTCTCTATCATTCTCTGACACGCTCTGACACACTCAGACACTCTCTGACACTCTCTGAAACTCTCTATCACTCTCTATCACTCTCTGACACTCTCTGACACTCTCTGACACTCTCTGACACTCTCTATCACTCTCTATCACTCTCTATCACTCTCTGACACTCTCTGACACTCTCAGACATTCTCAGACACTCTCTGAAACTCTCTGAAACTCTCTATCACTCTCTGACGCTCTCTGACACTCCCTGAAACTCTCTATCACTCTCTGTCACTCTCTGACACTCTCTGACACTCTCTATCACTCTCTATCGCTCTCTGACACTCTCAGACACTCTCTGACACTCTCTGAAACTCTCTATCACTCTCTATCACTCTCTGACACTCTCTGACACTCTCAGACACTCTCTGAAACTCTCTGACACTGTCTATCACTCTCTGACACTCACTATCACTCTCTGACACTCTCTGACACTCTCTATCACTCTTTATCACTCTCTGACACTCTCTGACACTCTCTATCACTCTCTGACACTCTCTGACACTCTCTGAAACTCTCTATCACTCTCTATCACACTCTGACACTGTCTGACACTCTCTGTCACGCTCTATCACTCTCTGACACTCTCTGACACTCTCAGACACTCTCTGACACTCTCTGAAACTCTCTAGCACTCTCTATCACTCTCTGACACACTCTGACACTCTCTGACACTCTCTATCACTCTCTATCACTCTCTGACACTCTCTGACACTCTCAGCCATTCTCAGACACTCTCTGAAACTCTCTGAAACTCTCTATCACTCTCTGACACTCTCTGACACTCTCTATCACTCTCTGACACTCACTATCACTCTCTGACACTATCTGACACTCTCTGACACTCTCTATCACTCTTTATCACTCTCTGACACTCTCTGACACTCTCTATCACTCTCTGACACTCTCTGACACTCTCTGACACTCTCTGAAACTCTCTATCACTCTCTATCACTCTCTGACACTGTCTGACACTCTCTGTCACTCTCTATCACTCTCTGACACTCTCTGACACTCTCAGACACTCTCTGACACTCTCTGAAACTCTCTAGCACTCTCTATCACTCTCTGACACACTCTGACACTCTCTGACACTCTCTATCACTCTCTATCACTCTCTGACACTCTCTGACACTCTCAGACATTCTCAGACACTCTCTGAAACTCTCTGAAACTCTCTATCACTCTCTGACACTCTCTGACACTCTCTGACATTCTCTGAAACTCTCTATCACTCTCTATCACTCTCTGACACTGTCTGACACTCTCTGTCACTCTCTATCACTCTCTGACACTCTCTGACACTCTCAGACACTCTCTGACACTCTCTGAAACTCTCTAGCACTCTCTATCACTCTCTGACACACTCTGACACTCTCTGACACTCTCTATCACTCTCTATCACTCTCTGACACTCTCTGACACTCTCAGACATTCTCAGACACTCTCTGAAACTCTCTGAAACTCTCTATCACTCTCTGACACTCTCTGACACTCTCTGACACTCTCTATCACTCTCTATCACTCTCTGACACTCTCTGAAACTCTCTATCACTCTCTGACACTCTCTGACACTCTCTGACACTCTCTGAAACTCTCTATCACTCTCTATCACTCTCTGACACTGTCTGACACTCTCTGTCACTCTCTATCACTCTCTGACACTCTCTGACACTCTCAGACACTCTCTGACACTCTCTGAAACTCTCTAGCACTCTCTATCACTCTCTGACACACTCTGACACTCTCTGACACTCTCTGACACTCTCAGACATTCTCAGACACTCTCTGAAACTCTCTGAAACTCTCTATCACTCTCTGACACTCTCTGACACACTCTGACACTCTCTATCGCTCTCTATCACTCTCTGACACTCTCTGACACTCTCTATCACTCTCTGACACTGTCTGACACTCTCTGACACTCTCAGACACTCTCTGACACTCTCTGACATTCTCAGACACTCTCTGAAACTCTCTGAAACTCTCTATCACTCTCTGACACTCTCTGACACTCTCTGACAATCTCTATCACTCTCTATCACTCTCTGACACTCTCTGACACTCTCTATCACTCTCTGACACTCTCTGACACTCTCTGACACTCTCAGACACTCTCTGACACTCTCTGACACTGTCTATCACTCTCAGACACTCACTATCACTCTCTGACACTCTCTGACACTCTATATCACTCTCTGACAATCTCTGACACTCTCTGACACTCTCTGAAACTCTCTATCACTCTCTATAACTCTCTGACACTCTCTGTCACTCTCTATCATTCTCTGACACGCTCTGACACTCTCAGACACTCTCTGACACTCTCTGAAACTCTCTATCACTCTCTATCACTCTCTGACACTCTCTGACACTCTCAGACACTCTCTGACACTCTCTGAAACTCTCTATCCCTCTCTATCACTCTCTGACACTCTCTGACACTCTCAGACACTCTCTGACACTCTCTGAAACTCTCTATCCCTCTCTATCACTCTCTGACACTCTCTGACACTCTCTGACACTCTCTATCACTCTCTGACACTCTCTGACACTCTCAGACACTCTCTGACACTCTCTGAAACTCTCTATCCCTCTCTATCACTCTCTGACACTCTCTGACACTCTCTGACACTCTCTATCACTCTCTGACACTCTCTGACACTCTCAGACATTCTCAGACACTCTCTGAAACTCTCTGAAACTCTCTATCACTCTCTGACACTCTCTGACACTCTCTGACACTCTCTATCACTCTCTGACACTCTCTGACACTCTCAGACATTCTCAGACACTCTCTGAAACTCTCTGAAACTCTCTATCACTCTCTGACACTCTCTGACACTCTCTGACACTCTCTATCACTCTCTGACACTCTCTGACACTCTCAGACACTCTCTGACACTCTCTGACACTGACTATCACTCTCTGACACACTCTGACACTCTCAAATACTCTCTGACACTCTCAGACACTCACTATCACTCTCTGACACTCTCTGACACTCTCTGACACTCTCTATCAATCTCTATCACTCTCTGACACTCTCTGACACTCTCTATCACTCTCTATCACTCTCTGACACTCTCAGACACTCTCTGACACTCTCTATCACTCTCTATCACTCTCTATCACTCTCTGACACTCTCTATCGCTCTCAGACACTCTCTGACACTCTCTGACACTCTCTGACACTCTCTGACACTCTCTATCACTCTCAGACACTCACTATGACTCTCTGAAACTCTCTATCACTCTCTGACACTCTCTGACACTCTCTGACACTCTCTGACACTCTCTATCACTCTCTGACACTCTCTATCCCTCTCTATCACTCTCTGACACTCTCAGACACTCACTATCACTCTCTGACACTCTCTGACACTCTCTGACACTCTCTGACACTCTCTGACACTCTCTATCCCTCTCTATCACTCTCTGACACTCTCAGACACTCACTATCACTCTCTGACACTCTCTGACACTCTCTGACACTCTCTGACAGTCTCTGACACTCTCTATCACTCTCTGACACTCTCTGACACTCTCTGACATTCTCAGAAACTCTCTGAAACTCTCTGAAACTCTCTATCACTCTCTGACACTCTCTGACACTCTCTGACACTCTCTATCACTCTCTATCACTCTCTGACACTCTCTGACACTCTCTATCACTCTCTGACACTCTCTGTCACTCTCTGACACTCTCAGACACTCTCTGACACTCTCTGACACTGTCTATCACTCTCAGACACTCACTATCACTCTCTGACACTCTCTGACACTCTATATCACTCTCTGACAATCTCTGACACTCTCTGACACTCTCTGAAACTCTCTATCACTCTCTATAACTCTCTGACACTCTCTGACACTCTCTATCACTCTCTGACACTCTCAGACACTCTCTATCACTCTCTGACACTCTCAGACACTCACTATCACTCTCTGACACTCTCTGACAGTCTCTGACACTCTCTATCACTCTACGACACTCTCAGACACTCTCTGACACTCTCTGAAACTCTCTATCACTCTCTGACACTCTCTGACACTCTCTGAAATTCTCTATCACTCTCTATCACTCTCTATCACTCTCTGACACTCTCTGACACTCTCTATCACTCTCTGACACTCTCAGACACTCTCTGACACTCTCTGAAACTCTCTATCACTCTCTGACACTCTCAGACACTCTCTGACATTCTCAGACACTCTCTGAAACTCTCTGAAACTCTCTACACTCTCTGACACTCTCTGACACTCTCTATCACTCTCTGACACTCTCTGACACTCTCTGAAACTCTCTATCACTCTCTGAGACTCTCTGTCACTCTCTGACACTCTCAGAAACTCTCTGACACTCTCTGACACTGTCTATCACTCTCAGACACTCACTATCACTCTCTGACACTCTCCGACACTCTATATCACTCTCTGACAATCTCTGACACTCTCTGACACTCTCTGAAACTCTCTATCACTCTCTATAACTCTCTGACACTCTCTGACACTCTCAGACACTCTCTATCAGTCTCTGAAACTCTCTGAAACTCTCTATCACTCTCTGACACTCTCTGACACTCTCTGACACTCTCTATCACTCTCTGACACTCTCTGACACTCTCTGACACTCTCTATCACTCTCTGAGACTCTCTGTCACTCTCTGACACTCTCAGACACTCTCTGACACTCTCTGACACTGTCTATCACTCTCAGACACTCACTATCACTCTCTGACACTGTCTGACACTCTATATCACTCTCTGACAATCTCTGACACTCTCTGACACTCTCTGAAACTCTCTATCACTCTCTATAACTCTCTGACACTCTCTGACACTCTCAGACACTCTCTATCACTCTCTATCACTCTATGACACTCTCAGACACTCACTATCACTCTCTGACACTCTCTGACACTCTCTGACAGTCTCTGACACTCTCTATCACTCTATGACACTCTCAGACACTCTCTGACACTCTCTGAAACTCTCTATCACTCTCTATCACTCTCTGACACTCTCTATCACTCTCAGACACTCTCTGACACTCTCTGACACTCTCTGACACTCTCTGACACTCTCTATCACTCTCAGACACTCACTATGACTCTCTGAAACTCTCTATCACTCTCTGACACTCTCTGACACTCTCTGACACTCTCTATCACTCTCTGACACTCTCTATCCCTCTCTATCACTCTCTGACACTCTCAGACACTCACTATCACTCTCTGACACTCTCTGACACTCTCTGACACTCTCTGACACTCTCTGACAGTCTCTATCACTCTCTATCACTCTCTGACACTCTCAGACACTCACTATGACTCTCTGAAACTCTCTATCACTCTCTGACACTCTCTGACACTCTCTGACACT
Source organism: Heterodontus francisci (assembly GCF_036365525.1). Taxonomy (NCBI): domain Eukaryota; kingdom Metazoa; phylum Chordata; class Chondrichthyes; order Heterodontiformes; family Heterodontidae; genus Heterodontus; species Heterodontus francisci. The sequence goes on from NC_090414.1 coordinate 3,358,069, forward strand.
CTCTGACACTCTCTATCACTCTCTGACACTCTCTATCCCTCTCTATCACTCTCTGACACTCTCAGACACTCACTATCACTCTCTGACACTCTCTGACACTCTCTGACACTCTCTGACAGTCTCTGACACTCTCTATCACTCTCTGACACTCTCTGACACTCTCTGACATTCTCAGACACTCTCTGAAACTCTCTGAAACTCTCTATCACTCTCTGACACTCTCTGACACTCTCTGACACTCTCTATCACTCTCTATCACTCTCTGACACTCTCTGACACTCTCTATCACTCTCTGACACTCTCTGTCACTATCTGACACTCTCAGACACTCTCTGACACTCTCTGACACTGTCTATCACTCTCAGACACTCACTATCACTCTCTGACACTCTCTGACACTCTATATCAATCTCTGACAATCTCTGACACTCTCTGACACTCTCTGAAACTCTCTATCACTCTCTATAACTCTCTGACACTCTCTGACACTCTCTATCACTCTCTGACACTCTCAGACACTCTCTATCACTCTCTGACACTCTCAGACACTCACTATCACTCTCTGACACTCTCTGACAGTCTCTGACACTCTCTATCACTCTATGACACTCTCAGACACTCTCTGACACTCTCTGAAACTCTCTATCACTCTCTGACACTCTCTGACACTCTCTGAAATTCTCTATCACTCTCTATCACTCTCTATCACTCTCTGACACTCTCTGACACTCTCTATCACTCTCTGACACTCTCTATCACTCTATGACACTCTCAGACACTCTCTGACACTCTCTGAAACTCTCTATCACTCTCTGACACTCTCTGACACTCTCTGAAATTCTCTATCACTCTCTATCACTCTCTATCACTCTCTGACACTCTCTGACACTCTCTATCACTCTCTGACACTCTCAGACACTCTCTGACACTCTCTGAAACTCTCTATCACTCTCTGACACTCTCTGACACTCTCTATCACTCTCTGACACTCTCAGACACTCTCTGACACTCTCTGAAACTCTCTATCACTCTCTGACACTCTCTGACACTCTCTGACACTCTCTGACACTCTCTATCACTCTCTGACACTCTCTGACACTCTCTGACAGTCTCTGACACTCTCTGACACTCTCTGACAGTCTCTGACACTCTCTATCACTCTCTGACACTCTCAGACACTCTCTGACACTCTCTGAAACACTCTATCACTCTCTGACACTCTCTGACACTCTCTGAAATTCTCTATCACTCTCTATCACTCTCTATCACTCTCTGACACTCTCTGACACTCTCTATCACTCTCTGACACTCTCTGACACTCTCTGAAACTCTCTATCACTCTCTGACACTCTCTGACACTCTCTGAAATTCTCTATCACTCTCTATCACTCTCTATCACTCTCTGACACTCTCTGACACTCTCTATCACTCTCTGACACTCTCAGACACTCTCTGACACTCTCTGAAACTCTCTATCACTCTCTGACACTCTCTGACACTCTCTGACACTCTCTGACACTCTCTATCACTCTCTGACACTCTCTGACACTCTCTGACAGTCTCTGACACTCTCTGACACTCTCTGACAGTCTCTGACAATCTCTATCACTCTCTGACACTCTCAGACACTCTCTGACGCTCTCTGAAACTCTCTATCACTCTCTGACACTCTCTGACACTCTCTATCACTCTCTGACACTCTCTGACACTCTCTGACACTCTCTGAAACTCTCTATCACTCTCTGACACTCTCAGACACTCTCTGACAATCTCTGACACTCTCTGACACTCTCTATCACTCTCTGACACTCTCTGACAGTCTCTGACACTCTCTATCACTCTCTGACACTCTCTGACACTCTCTGACACTCTGAAACTCTCTATCACTCTCTGACACTCTCTGACACTCTCTGACAGTCTCTGACACTCTCTATCACTCTCTGACACTCTCAGACACTCTCTGACACTCTCTGAAACTCTCTATCACTCTCTGACACTCTCTGATACTCTCTATCACTCTCTGACACTCTCTATCACTCTCTGACACTCTCAGACACTCTCTGAAACTCTCTATCATTCTCTGACACTCTCTGACACTCTCTGACACTCTCTATCACTCTCTGACACTCTCTATCACTCTCTGACACTCTCTGACACTCTCTGACAGTCTCTGACACTCTCTATCACTCTCTGACACTCTCTGACACTCTCTGACACTCTCTGAAACTCTTTATCACTCTCTATAACTCTCTGACACTCTCTGACACTCTCTGTCACTCTCTATCATTCTCTGACACGCTCTGACACTCTCAGACACTCTCTGACACTCTCTGAAACTCTCTATCACTCTCTATCACTCTCTGACACTCTCTGACACTCTCTGACACTCTCTATCACTCTCTGACACTCTCTGACACTCTCTGACAGTCTCTGACACTCTCTATCACTCTCTGACACTCTCTGACACTCTCTGACACTCTCTGAAACTGTCTATCACTCTCTGACACTCTCTGACACTCTCTGACAGTCTCTGACACTCTCTATCAATCTCTGACACTCTCAGACACTCTCTGACACTCTCTGAAACTCTCTATCACTCTCTGACACTCTCTGACACTCTCTATCACTCTCTGACACTCTCAGACACTCTCTGAAACTCTCTATCACTCTCTGACACTCTCTGACACTCTCTGACACTCTCTATCACTCTCTGACACTCTCTATCACTCTCTGACACTCTATGACAGTCTCTGACACTCTCTATCACTCTCTGACACTCTCTGACACTCTCTGACACTCTCTGAAACTCTTTATCACTCTCTATAACTCTCTGACACTCTCTGAAACTCTCTATCACTCTCTGACACTCTCAGACACTCTCTGACACTCTCTGACACTCTCTATCACTCTCTGACACTCTCTGACACTCTCTGACAGTCTCTGACACTCTCTGACACTCTCTGACAGTCTCTGACACTCTCTATCACTCTCTGACACTCTCAGACACTCTCTGACACTCTCTGAAACTCTCTATCACTCTCTGACACTCTCTGACACTCTCTGAAATTCTCTATCACTCTCTATCACACTCTATCACTCTCTGACACTCTCTGACACTCTCTATCACTCTCTGACACTCTCAGACACTCTCTGACACTCTCTGAAACTCTCTATCACTCTCTGACACTCTCAGACACTCTCTGACAATCTCTGACACTCTCTATCCCTCTCTGACACTCTCTGACAGTCTCTGACACTCTCTATCACTCTCTGACACTCTCTGACACTCTCTGACACTCTGAAACTCTCTGACACTCTCTGACACTCTCTGACAGTCTCTGACACTCTCTATCACTCTCTGACACTCTCAGACACTCTCAGACACTCTCTGAAACTCTCTATCACTCTCTGACACTCTCTGACACTCTCTATCACTCTCTGACACTCTCAGACACTCTCTGACACTCTCTGAAACTCTCTATCACGCTCTGACACTCTCTGACACTCTCTGACACTCTCTATCACTCTCTGACACTCTCTGACACTCTCTGACAGTCTCTGACACTCTCTATCACTCTCTGACACTCTCTGACACTCTCTGACACTCTCTGAAACTCTTTATCACTCTCTATAACTCTCTGACACTCTCTGACACTCTCTGTCACTCTCTATCATTCTCTGACACGCTCTGACACTCTCAGACACTCTCTGACACTCTCTGAAACTCTCTATCACTCTCTCTCACTCTCTGACACTCTCTGACACTCTCTGACACTCTCTATCACTCTCTGACACTCTCTGACACTCTCTGACAGTCTCTGACACTCTCTATCACTCTCTGACACTCACTGACACTCTCTGACACTCTCTGAAACTCTCTCTCACTCTCTGACACACTCTGACACTCTCTGACAGTCTCTGACACTCTCTATCACTCTCTGACACTCTCAGACACTCTCTGACACTCTCTGAAACTCTCTATCACTCTCTGACACTCTCTGATACTCTCTATCACTCTCTGACACTCTCAGACACTCTCTGAAACTCCCTATCACTCTCTGACACTCTCTGACACTCTCTGACACTCTCTATCACTCTCTGACACTCTCTATCACTCTCTGACACTCTCTGACAGTCTCTGACACTCTCTATCACTCTCTGACACTCTCTGACACTCTCTGAAACTCTTTATCACTCTCTATAACTCTCTGACACTCTCTGACACTCTCTGTCACTCTCTATCATTCTCTGACACGCTCTGACACTCTCAGACACTCTCTGACACTCTCTGAAACTCTCTATCACTCTCTATCACTCTCAGACACTCTCTGACACTCTCTGACACTCTCTGACACTCTCTGACAGTCTCTGACACTCTCTATCACTCTCTGACACTCTCAGACACTCTCTGACACTCTCTGAAACTCTCTATCACTCTCTGACACTCTCTGACACTCTCTGAAATTCTCTATCACTCTCTATCACACTCTATCACTCTCTGACACTCTCTGACACTCTCTATCACTCTCTGACACTCTCAGACACTCTCTGACACTCTCTGAAACTCTCTATCACTCTCTGACACTCTCAGACACTCTCTGACAATCTCTGACACTCTCTATCACTCTCTGACACTCTCTGACAGTCTCTGACACTCTCTATCACTCTCTGACACTCTCTGACACTCTCTGACACTCTGAAACTCTCTGACACTCTCTGACACTCTCTGACAGTCTCTGACACTCTCTATCACTCTCTATCACTCTCTGACACTCTCAGACACTCTCTGACACTCTCTGAAACTCTCTATCACTCTCTGACACTCTCTGACACTCTCTATCACTCTCTGACACTCTCAGACACTCTCTGACACTCTCTGAAACTCTCTATCACGCTCTGACACTCTCTGACACTCTCTGACACTCTCTATCACTCTCTGACTCTCTCTGACACTCTCTGACAGTCTCTGACACTCTCTATCACTCTCTGACACTCTCTGACACTCTCTGACACTCTCTGAAACTCTTTATCACTCTCTATAACTCTCTGACACTCTCTGACACTCTCTGTCACTCTCTATCATTCTCTGACACGCTCTGACACTCTCAGACACTCTCTGACACTCTCTGAAACTCTCTATCACTCTCTCTCACTCTCTGACACTCTCTGACACTCTCTGACACTCTCTATCACTCTCTGACACTCTCTGACACTCTCTGACAGTCTCTGACACTCTCTATCACTCTCTGACACTCACTGACACTCTCTGACACTCTCTGAAACTCTCTCTCACTCTCTGACACTCTCTGACACTCTCTGACAGTCTCTGACACTCTCTATCACTCTCTGACACTCTCAGACACTCTCTGACACTCTCTGAAACTCTCTATCACTCTCTGACACTCTCTGATACTCTCTATCACTCTCTGACACTCTCAGACACTCTCTGAAACTCTCTATCACTCTCTGACACTCTCTGACACTCTCTATCACTCTCTGACACTCTCTATCACTCTCTGACACTCTCTGACAGTCTCTGACACTCTCTATCACTCTCTGACACTCTCAGACACTCTCTGACACTCTCTATCACTCTCTATCACTCTCGGACTCTCTCTGACTCACTCTACAACACTGGGACACTCTGTGACACTCTCTGACACTCTCTGAATCTCTCTGAAACTCTCTGACACTCTCTGACACTCTCTATCACTCTCTGACACTCTCTGACACTCTCTGACACTCTCTGACACTGTCTATCACTCTCAGACACTCACTATCACTCTCTGACACTCTCTGACACTCTATATCACTCTCTGACAATCTCTGACACTCTCTGACACTCTCTGAAAATCTCTATCACTCTCTATAACTCTCTGACACTCTCTGACACTCTCTATCACTCTCTGACACTCTCAGACACTCTCTATCACTCTCTGACACTCTCAGACACTCACTATCACTCTCTGACACTCTCTGACAGTCTCTGACACTCTCTATCACTCTATGACACTCTCAGACACTCTCTGACACTCTCTGAAACTCTCTATCACTCTCTGACACTCTCTGACACTCTCTGAAATTCTCTATCACTCTCTATCACTCTCTATCACTCTCTGACACTCTCTGACACTCTCTATCACTCTCTGACACTCTCAGACACTCTCTGACACTCTCTGAAACTCTCTATCACTCTCTGACACTCTCAGACACTCTCTGACATTCTCAGACACTCTCTGAAACTCTCTGAAACTCTCTGACACTCTCTGACAGTCTCTGACACTCTCTGACACTCTCTGACAGTCTCTGACACTCTCTATCACTCTCTGACACTCTCAGACACTCTCTGACACTCTCTGAAACTCTCTATCACTCTCTGACACTCTCTGACACTCTCTGAAATTCTCTATCACTCTCTATCACTCTCTATCACTCTCTGACACTCTCTGACACTCTCTATCACTCTCTGACACTCTCAGACACTCTCTGACACTCTCTGAAACTCTCTATCACTCTCTGACACTCTCTGACACTCTCTGACACTCTCTGACACTCTCTATCACTCTCTGACACTCTCTGACACTCTCTGACAGTCTCTGACACTCTCTGACACTCTCTGACAGTCTCTGACACTCTCTATCACTCTCTGACACTCTCAGACACTCTCTGACACTCTCTGAAACTCTCTATCACTCTCTGACACTCTCTGACACTCTCTGAAATTCTCTATCACTCTCTATCACTCTCTATCACTCTCTGACACTCTCTGACACTCTCTATCACTCTCTGACACTCTCAGACACTCTCTATCACTCTCTGACACTCTCTGACACTCTCTGACACTCTGAAACTCTCTATCACTCTCTGACACTCTCTGACACTCTCTGACAGTCTCTGACACTCTCTATCACTCTCTGACACTCTCAGACACTCTCTGACACTCTCTGAAACTCTCTATCACTCTCTGACACTCTCTGACACTCTCTATCACTCTCTGACACTCTCTATCACTCTCTGACACTCTCAGACACTCTCTGACACTCTCAGACACTCTCTATCATTCTCTGACACTCTCTGACACTCTCTGACACTCTCTATCACTCTCTGACACTCTCTATCACTCTCTGACACTCTCTGACACTCTCTGACAGTCTCTGACACTCTCTATCACTCTCTGACACTCTCTGACACTCTCTGACACTCTCTGAAACTCTTTATCACTCTCTATAACTCTCTGACACTCTCTGACACTCTCTGTCACTCTCTATCATTCTCTGACACGCTCTGACACTCTCAGACACTCTCTGACAATCTCTGAAACTCTCTATCACTCTCTATCACTCTCTGACACTCTCTGACACTCTCTGACACTCTCTATCACTCTCTGACACTCTCTGACACTCTCTGACAGTCTCTGACACTCTCTATCACTCTCTGACACTCTCTGACACTCTCTGACACTCTCTGAAACTCTCTATCACTCTCTGACACTCTCTGACACTCTCTGACAGTCTCTGACACTCTCTATCACTCTCTGACACTCTCAGACACTCTCTGACACTCTCTGAAACTCTCTATCACTCTCTGACACTCTCTGACACTCTCTATCACTCTCTGACACTCTCTGACACTCTCTGAAACTCTCTATCACTCTCTGACACTCTCTGACACTCTCTGACACTCTCTATCACTCTCTGACACTCTCTATCACTCTCTGACACTCTCTGACAGTCTCTGACACTCTCTAACACTCTCTGACACTCTCTGACACTCTCTGACACTCTCTGAAACTCTTTATCACTCTCTATAACTCTCTGACACTCTCTGAAACTCTCTATCACTCTCTGACACTCTCAGACACTCTCTGACACTCTCTGACACTCTCTATCACTCTCTGACACTCTCTGACACTCTCTGACAGTCTCTGACACTCTCTGACACTCTCTGACAGTCTCTGACACTCTCTATCACTCTCTGACACTCTCAGACACTCTCTGACACTCTCTGAAACTCTCTATCACTCTCTGACACTCTCTGACACTCTCTGAAATTCTCTATGACTCTCTATCACACACTATCACTCTCTGACACTCTCTGACACTCTCTATCACTCTCTGACACTCTCAGACACTCTCTGACACTCTCTGAAACTCTCTATCACTCTCTGACACTCTCAGACACTCTCTGACAATCTCTGACACTCTCTATCACTCTCTGACACTCTCTGACAGTCTCTGACACTCTCTATCACTCTCTGACACTCTCTGACACTCTCTGACACTCTGAAACTCTCTGACACACTCTGACACTCTCTGACAGTCTCTGACACTCTCTATCACTCGCTGACACTCTCAGACACTCTCTGACACTCTCTGAAACTCTCTATCACTCTCTGACACTCTCTGAGACTCTCTATCACTCTCTGACACTCTCAGACACTCTCTGACACTCTCTGAAACTCTCTATCACTCTCTGACACTCTCTGACACTCTCTGACACTCTCTATCACTCTCTGACACTCTCTGACACTCTCTGACACTCTCTATCACTCTCTGACACTCTCTGACACTCTCTGACACTCTCTGAAACTCTTTATCACTCTCTATAACTCTCTGACACTCTCTGACACTCTCTGTCACTCTCTATCATTCTCTGACACGCTCTGACACTCTCAGACACTCTCTGACACTCTCTGAAACTCTCTATCACTCTCTCTCACTCTCTGACACTCTCTGACACTCTCTGACACTCTCTATCACTCTCTGACACTCTCTGACACTCTCTGACAGTCTCTGACACTCTCTATCACTCTCTGACACTCACTGACACTCTCTGACACTCTCTGAAACTCTCTCTCACACTCTGACACTCTCTGACACTCTCTGACAGTCTCTGACACTCTCTATCACTCTCTGACACTCTCAGACACTCTCTGACACTCTCTGAAACTCTCCATCACTCTCTGACACTCTCTGATACTCTCTATCACTCTCTGACACTCTCAGACACTCTCTGAAACTCTCTATCACTCTCTGACACTCTCTGACACTCTCTGACACTCTCTATCACTCTCTGACACTCTCTATCACTCTCTGACACTCTCTGACAGTCTCTGACACACTCTATCACTCTCTGACACTCTCAGACACTCTCTGACGCTCTCTGAAACTCTTTATCACTCTCTATAACTCTCTGACACTCTCTGACACTCTCTGTCACTCTCTATCATTCTCTGACACGCTCTGACACTCTCAGACACTCTCTGACACTCTCTGAAACTCTCTATCACTCTCTATCACTCTCTGACACTCTCTGACACTCTCTGACACTCTCTGACACTCTCTATCACTCTCTATCACTCTCTGACACTCTCTGACACTCTCAGACATTCTCAGACACTCTCTGAAACTCTCTGAAACTCTCTATCACTCTCTGACGCTCTCTGACACTCTCTGACACTCTCTATCACTCTCTATCACTCTCTGACACTCTCTGACACTCTCTATCACTCTCTGACACTCACTGACACTCTCTATCACTCTCTATCGCTCTCTGACACTCTCTGACACTCTCTGAAATTCTCTATCACTCTCTATCACTCTCTATCACTCTCTGACACTCTCTGAAACTCTCTATCACTCTCTGACACTCTCTGACACTCTCTGAAATTCTCTATCACTCTCTATCACTCTCTATCACTCTCTGACACTCTCTGAAACTCTCTATCACTCTCTGACAATCTCGGACACTCTCTGAAATTCTCTATCACTCTCTATCACTCTCTATCACTCTCTGACACTCTCTGACACTCTCTATCACTCTCTGACACTCTCAGACACTCTCTGACACTCTCTGAAACTCTCTATCACTCTCTGACACTCTCTGACACTCTCTATCACTCTCTGACACTCTCAGACACTCTCTGACACTCTCTGAAACTCTCTGAAACTCTCTTTCACTCTCTATCACTCTCTGACACTCTCAGACACTCACTATCACTCTCTGACACTCTCTGACACTCTCTGACAGTCTCTGACACTCTCTATCACTCTCTGACACTCTCTGACACTCTCTGACACTCTCTGAAACTCTCTATCACTCTCTGACACTCTCTGACACTCTCTGACAGTCTCTGACACTCTCTATCACTCTCTGACACTCTCAGACACTCTCTGACACTCTCTGAAACTCTCTATCACCACTCTCTGACACTCTCTATCACTCTCTGACACTCTCAGACACTCTCTGACACTCTCTGAAACTCTCTATCACTTTCTGACACTCTCTGAAACTCTCTATCACTCTCTGACACTCTCTGACACTCTCTATCACTCTCTGACACTCTCTGACACTCTCTGAAACTCTCTATCACTCTCTGACACTCTGACACTCTCTGAAACTCTCTATCACTCTCTGACACTCTCTATCACTCTCTATCACTCTCTGACACTCTCTGACACTCTCTATCACTCTCTATCACTCTCTGACAAACTCAGACACTCTCTGACACTCTCTGAAACTCTCTATCACTCTCTATCACTCTCTATCACTCTCTGACACTCTCTGACACTCTCTATCACTCTCTATCACTCTCTATCACTCTCTGACACTCTCAGACACTCTCTGACACTCTCTGAAACTCTCTATCACTCTCTGACACTCTCTGACACTCTCTGACACTCTCTATCACTCTCTATCACTCTCTGACACTCTCTGACACTCTCTATCACTCTCTATCACTCTCTGACACTCTCAGACACTCTCTGACACTCTCTGAAACTCTCTATCACTCTCTATCACTCTCTATCACTCTCTGACACTCTCTGACACTCTCTGAAACTCTCTATCACTCTCTATCACTCTCTGACACTCTCTGACACTCTCTGACATTCTCTGACACTCTCTATCACTCTCTATCACTCTCTGACACTCTCTGACACTCTCAGACATTCTCAGACACTCTCTGAAACTCTCTGAAACTCTCTATCACTCTCTGACGCTCTCTGACACTCTCTGACACTCTCTATCACTCTCTATCACTCTCTGACACTCTCTGACACTCTCTATCACTCTCTGACACTCTCTGACACTCTCTGACACTCTCTGAAACTCTCTATCACTCTCTATCACTCTCTGACACTCTCTATCACTCTCTATGGCTCTCTGACACTCTCAGACACTCTCTGACACTCTCTGAAACTCTCTATCCCTCTCTATCACTCTCTGACACTCTCTGACACTCTCTGACACTCTCTGACACTCTCTATCACTCTCTGACACTCTCTGACACTCTCAGACATTCTCAGACACTCTCTGAAACTCTCTGAAACTCTCTAACACTCTCTGACACTCTCTGACACTCTCTGACACTCTCTATCACTCTCTGACACTCTCTGACACTCTCTGACAGTCTCAGACTCTCTCTGACACTCTCTGACATTCTCAGACACTCTCTGAAACTCTCTATCACTCTCTGACACTCTCTGACACTCTCTGACACTCTCTATCACTCTCTGACATTCTCTGACACTCTCTATCACTCTCTGACACTCTCTGACACTCTCTGACACTCTCAGACACTCTCTGACACTCTCTGACACTGTCTATCACTCTCAGACACTCACTATCACTCTCTGACACTCTCTGACACTCTCAGACACTCTCTGACACTCTCTGACACTCTCTATCACTCTCTGACACTCTCAGACACTCTCTGACACTCTCTGAAACTCTCTATCACTCTCTATCACTCTCTATCACTCTCTGACACTCTCAGACACTCACTATCACTCTCTGACACTCTCTGACAGTCTCTGACACTCTCTATCACTCTCTGACACTCTCTGACACTCTCTGAAACTCTCTATCACTCTCTGAAACTCTCTATCACTCTCTGACACTCTCTGACACTCTCTGACAGTCTCTGACACTCTCTATCACTCTCTGACACTCTCTGACACTCTCTGACACTCTCTGAAACTCTCTATCACTCTCTGACACTCTCTGACACTCTGACAGTCTCTGACACTCTCTATCACTCTCTGACACTCTCTATCACTCTCGATCACTCTCTGACACTCTCAGACACTCACTATCATTCTCTGACACTCTCTGACACTCTCTGACAGTCTCTGACACTCTCTATCACTCTCTGACACTCTGTGACACTCTCTGACACTCTCTGACACACTCTATCTCTCTCTGACACTCTCTGACACTCTCTGACACTCTCTGAAACTCTCTATCACTCTCTATAACTCTCTGACACTCTCTGTCACTCTTTATCATTCTCTGACGCGCTCTGACACTCTCAGACACTCTCTGACACTCTCTGAAACTCTCTATAACTCTCTGACACTCTCTGACACTCTCTGACATTCTCTGACACTCTCTATCACTCTCTATCACTCTCTGACACTCTCTGACACTCTCAGACATTCTCAGACACTCTCTGAAACTCTCTGAAACTCTCTATCACTCTCTGACGCTCTCTGACACTCTCTGACACTCTCTATCACTCTCTATCACTCTCTGACACTCTCTGACACTCTCTATCACTCTCTGACACTCTCTGACACTCTCTGACACTCTCTGAAACTCTCTATCACTCTCTATCACTCTCTGACACTCTCTGACACTCTCTATCACTCTCTATGGCTCTCTGACACTCTCAGACACTCTCTGACACTCTCTGAAACTCTCTATCCCTCTCTATCACTCTCTGACACTCTCTGACACTCTCTGACACTCTCAGACATTCTCAGACACTCTCTGAAACTCTCTATCACTCTCTATCACTCTCTGACACTCTCTGACACTCTCTATCACTCTCTATCACTCTCTATCACTCTCTGACACTCTCAGACACTCTCTGACACTCTCTGAAACTCTCTATCACTCTCTGACACTCTCTGACACTCTCTGACACTCTCTATCACTCTCTATCACTCTCTGACACTCTCTGACACTCTCTATCACTCTCTATCACTCTCTGACACTCTCAGACACTCTCTGACACTCTCTGAATCTCTCTATCACTCTCTATCACTCTCTATCACTCTCTGACACTCTCTGACACTCTCTGAAAATCTCTGTCACTCTCTATCACTCTCTGACACTCTCTGACACTCTCTGACATTCTCTGACACTCTCTATCACTCTCTATCACTCTCTGACACTCTCTGACACTCTCAGACATTCTCAGACACTCTCTGAAACTCTCTGAAACTCTCTATCACTCTCTGACGCTCTCTGACACTCTCTGACACTCTCTATCACTCTCTATCACTCTCTGACACTCTCTGACACTCTCTATCACTCTCTGACACTCTCTGACACTCTCTGACACTCTCTGAAACTCTCTATCACTCTCTATCACTCTCTGACACTCTCTATCACTCTCTATGGCTCTCTGACACTCTCAGACACTCTCTGACACTCTCTGAAACTCTCTATCCCTCTCTATCACTCTCTGACACTCTCTGACACTCTCTGACACTCTCTGACACTCTCTATCACTCTCTGACACTCTCTGACACTCTCAGACTTTCTCAGACACTCTCTGAAACTCTCTGAAACTCTCTATCACTCTCTGACACTCTCTGACACTCTCTGACACTCTCTATCACTCTCTGACACTCTCTGACACTCTCAGACACTCTCTGACACTCTCTGACATTCTCAGACACTCTCTGAAACTCTCTATCACTCTCTGACACTCTCTGACACTCTCTGACACTCTCTATCACTCTCTATCACTCTCTGACATTCTCTGACACTCTCTATCACTCTCTGACACTCTCTGACACTCTCTGACACTCTCAGACACTCTCTGACACTCTCTGACACTGTCTATCACTCTCAGACACTCACTATCACTCTCTGACACTCTCTGACACTCTCAGACACTCTCTGACACTCTCTGACACTCTCTATCACTCTCTGACACTCTCAGACACTCTCTGACACTCTCTGAAACTCTCTATCACTCTCTATCACTCTCTATCACTCTCTATCACTCTCTGACACTCTCAGACACTCACTATCACTCTCTGACACTCTCTGACAGTCTCTGACACTCTCTATCACTCTCTGACACTCTCTGACACTCTCTGAAACTCTCTATCACTCTCTGAAACTCTCTATCACTCTCTGACACTCTCTGACACTCTCAGACACTCTCTGACACTCTCTGAAACTCTCTATCATTCTCTGACACTCTCTGACACTCTCTGACACTCTCTATCACTCTCTGACACTCTCTATCACTCTCTGACACTCTCTGACACTCTCTGACAGTCTCTGACACTCTCTATCACTCTCTGACACTCTCTGACACTCTCTGACACTCTCTGAAACTCTTTATCACTCTCTATAACTCTCTGACACTCTCTGACACTCTCTGTCACTCTCTATCATTCTCTGACACGCTCTGACACTCTCAGACACTCTCTGACACTCTCTGAAACTCTCTATCACTCTCTATCACTCTCTGACACTCTCTGACACTCTCTGACACTCTCTATCACTCTCTGACACTCTCTGACACTCTCTGACAGTCTCTGACACTCTCTATCACTCTCTGACACTCTCTGACACTCTCTGACACTCTCTGAAACTCTCTATCACTCTCTGACACTCTCTGACACTCTCTGACAGTCTCTGACACTCTCTATCACTCTCTGACACTCTCAGACACTCTCTGACACTCTCTGAAACTCTCTATCACTCTCTGACACACTCTGACACTCTCTATCACTGTCTGACACTCTCAGACACTCTCTGAAACTCTCTATCACTCTCTGACACTCTCTGACACTCTCTGACACTCTCTATCACTCTCTGACACTCTCTATCACTCTCTGACACTCTCTGACAGTCTCTGACACTCTCTAACACTCTCTGACACTCTCCGACACTCTCTGACACTCTCTGAAACTCTTTATCACTCTCTATAACTCTCTGACACTCTCTGAAACTCTCTATCACTCTCTGACACTCTCAGACACTCTCTGACACTCTCTGACACTCTCTATCACTCTCTGACACTCTCTGACACTCTCTGACAGTCTCTGACACTCTCTGACACTCTCTGACAGTCTCTGACACTCTCTATCACTCTCTGACACTCTCAGACACTCTCTGACACTCTCTGAAACTCTCTATCACTCTCTGACACTCTCTGACACTCTCTGAAATTCTCTATCACTCTCTATCACACTCTATCACTCTCTGACACTCTCTGACACTCTCTATCACTCTCTGACACTCTCAGACACTCTCTGACACTCTCTGAAACTCTCTATCACTCTCTGACACTCTCAGACACTCTCTGACAATCTCTGACACTCTCTATCACTCTCTGACACTCTCTGACAGTCTCTGACACTCTCTATCACTCTCTGACACTCTCTGACACTCTCTGACACTCTGAAACTCTCTGACACTCTCTGACACTCTCTGACAGTCTCTGACACTCTCTATCACTCGCTGACACTCTCAGACACTCTCTGACACTCTCTGAAACTCTCTATCACTCTCTGACACTCTCTGAGACTCTCTATCACTCTCTGACACTCTCAGACACTCTCTGACACTCTCTGAAACTCTCTATCACTCTCTGACACTCTCTGACACTCTCTGACACTCTCTATCACTCTCTGACACTCTCTGACACTCTCTGACACTCTCTGACACTCTCTATCACTCTCTGACACTCTCTGACACTCTCTGACACTCTCTGAAACTCTTTATCACTCTCTATAACTCTCTGACACTCTCTGACACTCTCTGTCACTCTCTATCATTCTCTGACACGCTCTGACACTCTCAGACACTCTCTGACACTCTCTGAAACTCTCTATCACTCTCTCTCACTCTCTGACACTCTCTGACACTCTCTGACACTCTCTATCACTCTCTGACACTCTCTGACACTCTCTGACAGTCTCTGACACTCTCTATCACTCTCTGACACTCACTGACACTCTCTGACACTCTCTGAAACTCTCTCTCACACTCTGACACTCTCTGACACTCTCTGACAGTCTCTGACACTCTCTATCACTCTCTGACACTCTCAGACACTCTCTGACACTCTCTGAAACTCTCCATCACTCTCTGACACTCTCTGATACTCTCTATCACTCTCTGACACTCTCAGACACTCTCTGAAACTCTCTATCACTCTCTGACACTCTCTGACACTCTCTGACACTCTCTATCACTCTCTGACACTCTCTATCACTCTCTGACACTCTCTGACAGTCTCTGACACACTCTATCACTCTCTGACACTCTCAGACACTCTCTGACACTCTCTGAAACTCTTTATCACTCTCTATAACTCTCTGACACTCTCTGACACTCTCTGTCACTCTCTATCATTCTCTGACACGCTCTGACACTCTCAGACACTCTCTGACACTCTCTGAAACTCTCTATCACTCTCTATCACTCTCTGACACTCTCTGACACTCTCTGACACTCTCTGACACTCTCTATCACTCTCTATCACTCTCTGACACTCTCTGACACTCTCAGACATTCTCAGACACTCTCTGAAACTCTCTGAAACTCTCTATCACTCTCTGACGCTCTCTGACACTCTCTGACACTCTCTATCACTCTCTATCACTCTCTGACACTCTCTGACACTCTCTGACACTCTCTGAAACTCTTTATCACTCTCTATAACTCTCTGACACTCTCTGACACTCTCTGTCACTCACTATCATTCTCTGACACGCTCTGACACTCTCAGACACTCTCTGACACTCTCTGAAACTCTCTATCACTCTCTATCACTCTCTATCACTCTCTATCACTCTCTGACACTCTCAGACACTCACTATCACTCTCTGACACTCTCTGACAGTCTCTGACACTCTCTATCACTCTCTGACACTCTCTGACACTCTCTGAAACTCTCTATCACTCTCTGAAACTCTCTATCACTCTCTGACACTCTCTGACACTCTCAGACACTCTCTGACACTCTCTGAAACTCTCTATCATTCTCTGACACTCTCTGACACTCTCTGACACTCTCTATCACTCTCTGACACTCTCTATCACTCTCTGACACTCTCTGACACTCTCTGACAGTCTCTGACACTCTCTATCACTCTCTGACACTCTCTGACACTCTCTGACACTCTCTGAAACTCTTTATCACTCTCTATAACTCTCTGACACTCTCTGACACTCTCTGTCACTCTCTATCATTCTCTGACACGCTCTGACACTCTCAGACACTCTCTGACACTCTCTGAAACTCTCTATCACTCTCTATCACTCTCTGACACTCTCTGACACTCTCTGACACTCTCTATCACTCTCTGACACTCTCTGACACTCTCTGACAGTCTCTGACACTCTCTATCACTCTCTGACACTCTCTGACACTCTCTGACACTCTCTGAAACTCTCTATCACTCTCTGACACTCTCTGACACTCTCTGACAGTCTCTGACACTCTCTATCACTCTCTGACACTCTCAGACACTCTCTGACACTCTCTGAAACTCTCTATCACTCTCTGACACACTCTGACACTCTCTATCACTGTCTGACACTCTCAGACACTCTCTGAAACTCTCTATCACTCTCTGACACTCTCTGACACTCTCTGACACTCTCTATCACTCTCTGACACTCTCTATCACTCTCTGACACTCTCTGACAGTCTCTGACACTCTCTAACACTCTCTGACACTCTCCGACACTCTCTGACACTCTCTGAAACTCTTTATCACTCTCTATAACTCTCTGACACTCTCTGAAACTCTCTATCACTCTCTGACACTCTCAGACACTCTCTGACACTCTCTGACACTCTCTATCACTCTCTGACACTCTCTGACACTCTCTGACAGTCTCTGACACTCTCTGACACTCTCTGACAGTCTCTGACACTCTCTATCACTCTCTGACACTCTCAGACACTCTCTGACACTCTCTGAAACTCTCTATCACTCTCTGACACTCTCTGACACTCTCTGAAATTCTCTATCACTCTCTATCACACTCTATCACTCTCTGACACTCTCTGACACTCTCTATCACTCTCTGACACTCTCAGACACTCTCTGACACTCTCTGAAACTCTCTATCACTCTCTGACACTCTCAGACACTCTCTGACAATCTCTGACACTCTCTATCACTCTCTGACACTCTCTGACAGTCTCTGACACTCTCTATCACTCTCTGACACTCTCTGACACTCTCTGACACTCTGAAACTCTCTGACACTCTCTGACACTCTCTGACAGTCTCTGACACTCTCTATCACTCGCTGACACTCTCAGACACTCTCTGACACTCTCTGAAACTCTCTATCACTCTCTGACACTCTCTGAGACTCTCTATCACTCTCTGACACTCTCAGACACTCTCTGACACTCTCTGAAACTCTCTATCACTCTCTGACACTCTCTGACACTCTCTGACACTCTCTATCACTCTCTGACACTCTCTGACACTCTCTGACACTCTCTGACACTCTCTATCACTCTCTGACACTCTCTGACACTCTCTGACACTCTCTGAAACTCTTTATCACTCTCTATAACTCTCTGACACTCTCTGACACTCTCTGTCACTCTCTATCATTCTCTGACACGCTCTGACACTCTCAGACACTCTCTGACACTCTCTGAAACTCTCTATCACTCTCTCTCACTCTCTGACACTCTCTGACACTCTCTGACACTCTCTATCACTCTCTGACACTCTCTGACACTCTCTGACAGTCTCTGACACTCTCTATCACTCTCTGACACTCACTGACACTCTCTGACACTCTCTGAAACTCTCTCTCACACTCTGACACTCTCTGACACTCTCTGACAGTCTCTGACACTCTCTATCACTCTCTGACACTCTCAGACACTCTCTGACACTCTCTGAAACTCTCCATCACTCTCTGACACTCTCTGATACTCTCTATCACTCTCTGACACTCTCAGACACTCTCTGAAACTCTCTATCACTCTCTGACACTCTCTGACACTCTCTGACACTCTCTATCACTCTCTGACACTCTCTATCACTCTCTGACACTCTCTGACAGTCTCTGACACACTCTATCACTCTCTGACACTCTCAGACACTCTCTGACACTCTCAGACACTCTCTGACACTCTCTGAAACTCTCTATCACTCTCTATCACTCTCTGACACTCTCTGACACTCTCTGACACTCTCTGACACTCTCTATCACTCTCTATCACTCTCTGACACTCTCTGACACTCTCAGACATTCTCAGACACTCTCTGAAACTCTCTGAAACTCTCTATCACTCTCTGACGCTCTCTGACACTCTCTGACACTCTCTATCACTCTCTATCACTCTCTGACACTCTCTGACACTCTCTATCACTCTCTGACACTCACTGACACTCTCTATCACTCTCTATCGCTCTCTGACACTCTCAGACACTCTCTGACACTCTCTGAAAGTCTCTATCCCTCTCTATCACTCTCTGACACTCTCTGACACTCTCAGACACTCTCTGACACTCTCTGACACTGTCTATCACTCTCTGACACTCTCTATCACTCTCTGACACTCTCAGACACTCTCTGACACTCTCTGAAACTCTCTATCACTCTCTGACACTCTCTGACACTCTCTGAAATTCTCTATCACTCTCTATCACTCTCTATCACTCTCTGACACTCTCTGAAACTCTCTATCACTCTCTGACACTCTCTGACACTCTCTGAAATTCTCTATCACTCTCTATCACTCTCTATCACTCTCTGACACTCTCTGAAACTCTCTATCACTCTCTGACACTCTCTGACACTCTCTGACACTCTCTATCACTCTCTGACACTCTCTATCACTCTCTGACACTCTCTGACAGTCTCTGACACTCTCTAACACTCTCTGACACTCTCCGACACTCTCTGACACTCTCTGAAACTCTTTATCACTCTCTATAACTCTCTGACACTCTCTGAAACTCTCTATCACTCTCTGACACTCTCAGACACTCTCTGACACTCTCTGACACTCTCTATCACTCTCTGACACTCTCTGACACTCTCTGACAGTCTCTGACACTCTCTGACACTCTCTGACAGTCTCTGACACTCTCTATCACTCTCTGACACTCTCAGACACTCTCTGACACTCTCTGAAACTCTCTATCACTCTCTGACACTCTCTGACACTCTCTGAAATTCTCTATCACTCTCTATCACACTCTATCACTCTCTGACACTCTCTGACACTCTCTATCACTCTCTGACACTCTCAGACACTCTCTGACACTCTCTGAAACTCTCTATCACTCTCTGACACTCTCAGACACTCTCTGACAATCTCTGACACTCTCTATCACTCTCTGACACTCTCTGACAGTCTCTGACACTCTCTATCACTCTCTGACACTCTCTGACACTCTCTGACACTCTGAAACTCTCTGACACTCTCTGACACTCTCTGACAGTCTCTGACACTCTCTATCACTCGCTGACACTCTCAGACACTCTCTGACACTCTCTGAAACTCTCTATCACTCTCTGACACTCTCTGAGACTCTCTATCACTCTCTGACACTCTCAGACACTCTCTGACACTCTCTGAAACTCTCTATCACTCTCTGACACTCTCTGACACTCTCTGACACTCTCTATCACTCTCTGACACTCTCTGACACTCTCTGACACTCTCTATCACTCTCTGACACTCTCTGACACTCTCTGACACTCTCTGAAACTCTTTATCACTCTCTATAACTCTCTGACACTCTCTGACACTCTCTGTCACTCTCTATCATTCTCTGACACGCTCTGACACTCTCAGACACTCTCTGACACTCTCTGAAACTCTCTATCACTCTCTCTCACTCTCTGACACTCTCTGACACTCTCTGACACTCTCTATCACTCTCTGACACTCTCTGACACTCTCTGACAGTCTCTGACACTCTCTATCACTCTCTGACACTCACTGACACTCTCTGACACTCTCTGAAACTCTCTCTCACACTCTGACACTCTCTGACACTCTCTGACAGTCTCTGACACTCTCTATCACTCTCTGACACTCTCAGACACTCTCTGACACTCTCTGAAACTCTCCATCACTCTCTGACACTCTCTGATACTCTCTATCACTCTCTGACACTCTCAGACACTCTCTGAAACTCTCTATCACTCTCTGACACTCTCTGACACTCTCTGACACTCTCTATGACTCTCTGACACTCTCTATCACTCTCTGACACTCTCTGACAGTCTCTGACACACTCTATCACTCTCTGACACTCTCAGACACTCTCTGACACTCTCTGAAACTCTTTATCACTCTCTATAACTCTCTGACACTCTCTGACACTCTCTGTCACTCTCTATCATTCTCTGACACGCTCTGACACTCTCAGACACTCTCTGACACTCTCTGAAACTCTCTATCACTCTCTATCACTCTCTGACACTCTCTGACACTCTCTGACACTCTCTGACACTCTCTATCACTCTCTATCACTCTCTGACACTCTCTGACACTCTCAGACATTCTCAGACACTCTCTGAAACTCTCTGAAACTCTCTATCACTCTCTGACGCTCTCTGACACTCTCTGACACTCTCTATCACTCTCTATCACTCTCTGACACTCTCTGACACTCTCTATCACTCTCTGACACTCACTGACACTCTCTATCACTCTCTATCGCTCTCTGACACTCTCAGACACTCTCTGACACTCTCTGAAAGTCTCTATCCCTCTCTATCACTCTCTGACACTCTCTGACACTCTCAGACACTCTCTGACACTCTCTGACACTGTCTATCACTCTCTGACACTCTCTATCACTCTCTGACACTCTCAGACACTCTCTGAAACTCTCTATCACTCTCTGACACTCTCTGACACTCTCTGAAATTCTCTATCACTCTCTATCACTCTCTATCACTCTCTGACACTCTCTGAAACTCTCTATCACTCTCTGACACTCTCTGACACTCTCTGAAATTCTCTATCACTCTCTATCACTCTCTATCACTCTCTGACACTCTCTGAAACTCTCTATCACTCTCTGACAATCTCTGACACTCTCTGAAATTCTCTATCACTCTCTATCACTCTCTATCACTCTCTGACACTCTCTGACACTCTCTATCACTCTCTGACACTCTCAGACACTCTCTGACACTCTCTGAAACTCTCTATCACTCTCTGACACTCTCTGACACTCTCTATCACTCTCTGACACTCTCAGACACTCTCTGACACTCTCTGAAACTCTCTGAAACTCTCTTTCACTCTCTACCACTCTCTGACACTCTCAGACACTCACTATCACTCTCTGACACTCTCTGACACTCTCTGACAGTCTCTGACACTCTCTATCACTCTCTGACACTCTCTGACACTCTCTGACACTCTCTGAAACTCTCTATCACTCTCTGACACTCTCTGACACTCTCTGACAGTCTCTGACACTCTCTATCACTCTCTGACACTCTCAGACTCTCTCTGACACTCTCTGAAACTCTCTATCACCACTCTCTGACACTCTCTATCACTCTCTGACACTCTCAGACACTCTCTGACACTCTCTGAAACTCTCTATCACTTTCTGACACTCTCTGAAACGCTCTATCACTCTCTGACACTCTCTGACACTCTCTATCACTCTCTGACACTCTCTGACACTCTCTGAAACTCTCTATCACTCTCTGACACTCTGACACTCTCTGAAACTCTCTATCACTCTCTGACACTCTCTATCACTCTCTATCACTCTCTGACACTCTCTGACACTCTCTATCACTCTCTATCACTCTCTGACAAACTCAGACACTCTCTGACACTCTCTGAAACTCTCTATCACTCTCTATCACTCTCTATCACTCTCTGACACTCTCTGACACTCTCTATCACTCTCTATCACTCTCTATCACTCTCTGACACTCTCAGACACTCTCTGACACTCTCTGAAACTCTCTATCACTCTCTGACACTCTCTGACACTCTCTGACACTCTCTATCACTCTCTATCACTCTCTGACACTCTCTGACACTCTCTATCACTCTCTATCACTCTCTGACACTCTCAGACACTCTCTGACACTCTCTGAAACTCTCTATCACTCTCTATCACTCTCTATCACTCTCTGACACTCTCTGACACTCTCTGAAACTCTCTATCACTCTCTATCACTCTCTGACACACTCTGACACTCTCTGACATTCTCTGACACTCTCTATCACTCTCTATCACTCTCTGACACTCTCTGACACTCTCAGACATTCTCAGACACTCTCTGAAACTCTCTGAAACTCTCTATCACTCTCTGACGCTCTCTGACACTCTCTGACACTCTCTATCACTCTCTATCACTCTCTGACACTCTCTGACACTCTCTATCACTCTCTGACACTCTCTGACACTCTCTGACACTCTCTGAAACTCTCTATCACTCTCTATCACTCTCTGACACTCTCTATCACTCTCTATGGCTCTCTGACACTCTCAGACACTCTCTGACACTCTCTGAAACTCTCTATCCCTCTCTATCACTCTCTGACACTCTCTGACACTCTCTGACACTCTCTGACACTCTCGATCACTCTCTGACACTCTCTGACACTCTCAGACATTCTCAGACACTCTCTGAAACTCTCTGAAACTCTCTATCACTCTCTGACACTCTCTGACACTCTCTGACACTCTCTATCACTCTCTGACACTCTCTGACACTCTCTGACACTCTCAGACACTCTCTGACACTCTCTGACATTCTCAGACACTCTCTGAAACTCTCTATCACTCTCTGACACTCTCTATCACTCTCTGACATTCTCTGACACTCTCTATCACTCTCTGACACTCTCTGACACTCTCTGACACTCTCAGACACTCTCTGACACTCTCTGACACTGTCTATCACTCTCAGACACTCACTATCACTCTCTGACACTCTCTGACACTCTCAGACACTCTCTGACACTCTCTGACACTCTCTATCACTCTCTGACACTCTCAGACACTCTCTGACACTCTCTGAAACTCTCTATCACTCTCTATCACTCTCTATCACTCTCTGACACTCTCAGACACTCACTATCACTCTCTGACACTCTCTGACAGTCTCTGACACTCTCTATCACTCTCTGACACTCTCTGACACTCTCTGAAACTCTCTATCACTCTCTGAAACTCTCTATCACTCTCTGACACTCTCTGACACTCTCTGACAGTCTCTGACACTCTCTATCACTCTCTGACACTCTCTGACACTCTCTGACACTCTCTGAAACTCTCTATCACTCTCTGACACTCTCTGACACTCTGACAGTCTCTGACACTCTCTATCACTCTCTGACACTCTCTATCACTCTCGATCACTCTCTGACACTCTCAGACACTCACTATCATTCTCTGACACTCTCTGACACTCTCTGACAGTCTCTGACACTCTCTATCACTCTCTGACACTCTGTGACACTCTCTGACACTCTCTGACACACTCTATCTCTCTCTGACACTCTCTGACACTCTCTGACACTCTCTGAAACTCTCTATCACTCTCTATAACTCTCTGACACTCTCTGTCACTCTTTATCATTCTCTGACGCGCTCTGACACTCTCAGACACTCTCTGACACTCTCTGAAACTCTCTATAACTCTCTGACACTCTCTGACACTCTCTGACATTCTCTGACACTCTCTATCACTCTCTATCACTCTCTGACACTCTCTGACACTCTCAGACATTCTCAGACACTCTCTGAAACTCTCTGAAACTCTCTATCACTCTCTGACGCTCTCTGACACTCTCTGACACTCTCTATCACTCTCTATCACTCTCTGACACTCTCTGACACTCTCTATCACTCTCTGACACTCTCTGACACTCTCTGACACTCTCTGAAACTCTCTATCACTCTCTATCACTCTCTGACACTCTCTGACACTCTCTATCACTCTCTATGGCTCTCTGACACTCTCAGACACTCTCTGACACTCTCTGAAACTCTCTATCCCTCTCTATCACTCTCTGACACTCTCTGACACTCTCTGACACTCTCTGACACTCTCAGACATTCTCAGACACTCTCTGAAACTCTCTATCACTCTCTATCACTCTCTATCACTCTCTGACACTCTCTGACACTCTCTATCACTCTCTATCACTCTCTATCACTCTCTGACACTCTCAGACACTCTCTGACACTCTCTGAAACTCTCTATCACTCTCTGACACTCTCTGACACTCTCTGACACTCTCTATCACTCTCTATCACTCTCTGACACTCTCTGACACTCTCTATCACTCTCTATCACTCTCTGACACTCTCAGACACTCTCTGACACTCTCTGAATCTCTCTATCACTCTCTATCACTCTCTATCACTCTCTGACACTCTCTGACACTCTCTGAAAATCTCTGTCACTCTCTATCACTCTCTGACACTCTCTGACACTCTCTGACATTCTCTGACACTCTCTATCACTCTCTATCACTCTCTGACACTCTCTGACACTCTCAGACATTCTCAGACACTCTCTGAAACTCTCTGAAACTCTCTATCACTCTCTGACGCTCTCTGACACTCTCTGACACTCTCTATCACTCTCTATCACTCTCTGACACTCTCTGACACTCTCTATCACTCTCTGACACTCTCTGACACTCTCTGACACTCTCTGAAACTCTCTATCACTCTCTATCACTCTCTGACACTCTCTATCACTCTCTATGGCTCTCTGACACTCTCAGACACTCTCTGACACTCTCTGAAACTCTCTATCCCTCTCTATCACTCTCTGACACTCTCTGACACTCTCTGACACTCTCTGACACTCTCTATCACTCTCTGACACTCTCTGACACTCTCAGACTTTCTCAGACACTCTCTGAAACTCTCTGAAACTCTCTATCACTCTCTGACACTCTCTGACACTCTCTGACACTCTCTATCACTCTCTGACACTCTCTGACACTCTCTGACACTCTCAGACACTCTCTGACACTCTCTGACATTCTCAGACACTCTCTGAAACTCTCTATCACTCTCTGACACTCTCTGACACTCTCTGACACTCTCTATCACTCTCTATCACTGTCTGACATTCTCTGACACTCTCTATCACTCTCTGACACTCTCTGACACTCTCTGACACTCTCAGACACTCTCTGACACTCTCTGACACTGTCTATCACTCTCAGACACTCACTATCACTCTCTGACACTCTCTGACACTCTCAGACACTCTCTGACACTCTCTGACACTCTCTATCACTCTCTGACACTCTCAGACACTCTCTGACACTCTCTGAAACTCTCTATCACTCTCTATCACTCTCTATCACTCTCTGACACTCTCAGACACTCACTATCACTCTCTGACACTCTCTGACAGTCTCTGACACTCTCTATCACTCTCTGACACTCTCTGACACTCTCTGAAACTCTCTATCACTCTCTGAAACTCTCTATCACTCTCTGACACTCTCTGACAGTCTCTGACACTCTCTATCACTCTCTGACACTCTCTGACACTCTCTGAAACTCGCTATCACTCTCTGACACTCTCTGACACTCTGACAGTGTCTGACACTCTCTATCACTCTCTGAAACTCTCTATCACTCTCTATCGCTCTCTGACACTCTCTGACACTCTCTGACACTCTCTGACACTCTCTATCACTCTCTATCACTCTCTGACACTCTCTGACACTCTCAGACATTCTCAGACACTCTCTGAAACTCTCTGAAACTCTCTATCACTCTCTGACGCTCTCTGACATTCTCTGACACTCTCTATCACTCTCTATCACTCTCTGACACTCTCTGACACTCTCTATCACTCTCTGACACTCTCTGACACTCTCTGACACTCTCTGAAACTCTCTATCACTCTCTATCACTCTCTGACACTCTCTGACACTCTCTATCACTCTCTATCGCTCTCTGACACTCTCAGACACTCTCTGACATTCTCTGAAACTCTCTATCCCTCTCTATCACTCTCTGACACTCTCTGACCCTCTCTGACACTCTCTATCACTCTCTGACACTCTCTGACACTCTCAGACATTCTCAGACACTCTCTCAAACTCTGAAACTCTCTATCACTCTCTGACACTCTCTGACACTCTCTGACACTCTCTATCACTCTCTGACACTCTCTGACACTCTCAGACATTCTCAGACACTCTCTGAAACTCTCAAACACTCTATCACTCTCTGACACTCTCTGACACTCTCTGAAACTCTCTATCACTCTCTGACACTCTCTGACACTCTCTGACACTCTCTGAAACTCTCTATGACTCTCTGACACTCTCTGACAGTCTCTGACACTCTCTATCACTCTCTGACACTCTCAGACACTCTCTATCACTCTCTGACACTCTCAGACACTCACTATCACTCTCTGACACTCTCTGACACTCTCTGACACTCTCTATCACTCTCTGACACTCTCTGACACTCTCTGACACTCTCTGAAACTCTCTATCACTCTCTATAACTCTCTGACACTCTCTGTCACTCTCTATCATTCTCTGACGCGCTCTGACACTCTCAGACACTCTCTGACACTCTCTGAAACTCTCTATCACTCTCTGACACTCTCTGACACTCTCTATCACTCTCTGACACTCTCTATCACTCTCTATCACTCTCTGACACTCTCTGACACTCTCAGACATTCTCAGACACTCTCTGAAACTCTCTGAAACTCTCTATCACTCTCTGACGCTCTCTGACACTCTCTGACACTCTCTATCACTCTCTGACACTCTCTGACACTCTCTATCACTCTCTGACACTCTCTGACACTCTCTGACACTCTCTGAAACTCTCTATCACTCTCTATCACTCTCTGACACTCTCTGACACTCTCTATCACTCTCTATGGCTCTCTGACACTCTCAGACACTCTCTGACACTCTCTGAAACTCTCTATCCCTCTCTATCACTCTCTGACACTCTCTGACACTCTCTGACACTCTCTGACACTCTCTGACACTCTCAGACATTCTCAGACACTCTCTGAAACTCTCTGAAACTCTCTATCACTCTCTGACACTCTCTGACACTCTCTGACACTCTCTATCACTCTCTGACACTCTCTGACACTCTCAGACATTCTCAGACACTCTCTGAAACTCTCTGAAACTCTCTATCACTCTCTGACACTCTCTGACACTCTCTGACACTCTCTATCACTCTCTGACACTCTCTGACACTCTCAGACACTCTCTGACACTCTCTGACACTGTCTATCACTGTCTGACACACTCTGGCACTCTCAAACACTCTCTGACACTCTCAGACACTCACTATCACTCTCTGACACTCTCTGACACTCTCTGACACTCTCTATCACTCTCTATCACTCTCTGACACTCTCTGACACTCTCTATCACACTCTATCACTCTCTGACACTCTCAGACACTCTCTGACACTCTCTGACACTCTCTATCACTCTCTATCACTCTCTATCACTCTCTATCACTCTCTGACACTCTCTGACACTCTCTATCACTCTCTGACACTCTCTGACACTGTCAGACACTCTCTGACACTCTCTGACACTCTCTATCACTCTCTATCACTCTCTGACACTCTCAGACACTCTCTGACACTCTCTGAAACTCTCTATCACTCTCTGACACTCTCAGACACTCTCTGACACTCTCTGACACTCTCTATCACTCTCTGACACTCTCTGACACTCTCTGACACTCTCTATCACTCTCTGACACTCTCTGACACTCTCTATCACTCTCTATCACTCTCAGACATTCTCAGACACTCTCTGAAACTCTCTGAAACTCTCTATCACTCTCTGACACTCTCTGACACTCTCTGACACTCTCTATCACTCTCTGACACTCTCTGACACTCTCTGACACTCTCTGAAACTCTCTATCACTCTCTGACAATCTCTGACAGTCTCTGACACTCTCTATCACTCTCTGACACTCTCAGACACTCTCTGACACTCTCTGAAACTCTCTATCACTCTCTGACACTCTCTGACACTCTCTGAAACTCTCTATCACTCTCTATCACTCTCTATCACTCTCTGACACTCTCTGACACTCTCTCTCACTCTCAGACACTCTCTGACACTCTCTGAAACTCTCTATCACTCTCTGACACTCTCTGACACTCTCAGACACTCTCTGACACTCTCTATCACTCTCTGACACTCTCTGACACTCTCTGACACTCTCTGACACTCTCTATCACTCTCTGACACTCTCTGACACTCTCAGACATTCTCAGACACTCTCTGAAACTCTCTGAAACTCTCTATCACTCTCTGACACTCTCTGACACTCTCTGACACTCTCTATCACTCTCTGACACTCTCTGACACTCTCTGACACTCTCTGAAACTCTCTATCACTCTCTGACAATCTCTGACAGTCTCTGACACTCTCTATCACTCTCTGACACTCTCAGACACTCTCTGACACTCTCTGAAACTCTCTATCACTCTCTGACACTCTCTGACACTCTCTGAAACTCTCTATCACTCTCTATCACTCTCTATCACTCTCTGACACTCTCTGACACTCTCTCTGACTCTCAGACACTCTCTGACACTCTCTGAAACTCTCTATCACTCTCTGACACTCTCTGACACTCTCAGACACTCTCTGACACTCTCTATCACTCTCTGACACTCTCTATCACTCTCTATCACTCTCTGACACTCTCAGACACTCACTATCACTCTCTGACACTCTCTGACACTCTCTGACACTCTCTGACACTCTCTGACACTCTCTGACACTCTCTGAAACTCTCTATCACTCTCTATAACTCTCTGACACTCTCTGTCACTCTCTATCATTGTCTGACACGCTCTGACACTCTCAGACACTCTCTGACACTCTCTGAAACTCTCTATCACTCTCTATCACTCTCTGACACTCTCTGACACTCTCTGACATTCTCTGACACTCTCTATCACTCTCTATCACTCTCTGACACTCTCTGACACTCTCAGACATTCTCAGACACTCTCTGAAACTCTCTGAAACTCTCTATCACTCTCTGACGCTCTCTGACACTCTCTGACACTCTCTATCACTCTCTATCACTCTCTGACACTCTATATCACTCTCTGACACTCTCTGACACTCTCTGACACTCTCTGAAACTCTCTATCACTCTCTATCACTCTCTGACACTCTCTGACACTCTCTATCACTCTCTATGGCTCTCTGACACTCTCAGACACTCTCTGACACTCTCTGAAACTCTCTATCCCTCTCTATCACTCTCTGACACTCTCTGACACTCTCTGACACTCTCTGACACTCTCTATCACTCTCTGACACTCTCTGACACTCTCAGACATTCTCAGACACTCTCTGAAACTCTCTGAAACTCTCTATCACTCTCTGACACTCTCTGACACTCTCTGACACTCTCTATCACTCTCTGACACTCTCTGACACTCTCAGACATTCTCAGACACTCTCTGAAACTCTCTGAAACTCTCTATCACTCTCTGACACTCTCTGACACTCTCTGACACTCTCTATCACTCTCTGACACTCTCTGACACTCTCAGACACTCTCTGACACTCTCTGACACTGTCTATCACTGTCTGACACACTCTGGCACTCTCAAACACTCTCTGACACTCTCAGACACTCACTATCACTCTCTGACACTCTCTATCACTCTCTATCACTCTCTGACACTCTCTGACACTCTCTATCACTCTCTATCACTCTCTGACACTCTCAGACACTCTCTGACACTCTCTGAAACTCTCTATCACTCTCTATCACTCTCTATCACTCTCTGACACTCTCTGACACTCTCTATCACTCTCTATCACTCTCTATCACTCTCTGACACTCTCAGACACTCTCTGACACTCTCTGAAACTCTCTATCACTCTCTGACACTCTCTATCACTCTCTATCACACTCTGACACTCTCTGACACTCTCTATCACTCTCTATCACTCTCTGACAAACTCAGACACTCTCTGACACTCTCTGAAACTCTCTATCACTCTCTATCACTCTCTATCACTCTCTGACACTCTCTGACACTCTCTATCACTCTCTATCACTCTCTATCACTCTCTGACACTCTCAGACACTCTCTGACACTCTCTGAAACTCTCTATCACTCTCTGACACTCTCTGACACTCTCTGACACTCTCTATCACTCTCTATCACTCTCTGACACTCTCTGACACTCTCTATCACTCTCTATCACTCTCTGACACTCTCAGACACTCTCTGACACTCTCTGAAACTCTCTATCACTCTCGTTCACTCTCTATCACTCTCTGACACTCTCTGACACTCTCTGAAACTCTCTATCACTCTCTATCACTCTCTGACACTCTCTGACACTCTCTGACATTCTCTGACACTCTCTATCACTCTCTATCACTCTCTGACACTCTCTGACACTCTCAGACATTCTCAGACACTCTCTGAAACTCTCTGACACTCTCTATCACTCTCTGACGCTCTCTGACACTCTCTGACACTCTCTATCACTCTCTATCACTCTCTGACACTCTCTGACACACTCTATCACTCTCTGACACTCTCTGACACTCTCTGACACTCTCTGAAACTCTCTATCACTCTCTATCACTCTCTGACACTCTCTATCACTCTCTATGGCTCTCTGACACTCTCAGACACTCTCTGACACTCTCTGAAACTCTCTATCCCTCTCTATCACTCTCTGACACTCTCTGACACTCTCTGACACTCTCTGACACTCTCTATCACTCTCTGACACTCTCTGACACTCTCAGACATTCTCAGACACTCTCTGAAACTCTCTGAAACTCTCTATCACTCTCTGACACTCTCTGACACTCTCTGACACTCTCTATCACTCTCTGACACTCTCTGACACTCTCAGACATTCTCAGACACTCTCTGAAACTCTCTGAAACTCTCTATCACTCTCTGACACTCTCTGACACTCTCTGACACTCTCTATCACTCTCTGACACTCTCTGACACTCTCAGACACTCTCTGACACTCTCTGACACTGTCTATCACTGTCTGACACACTCTGGCACTCTCAAACACTCTCTGACACTCTCAGACACTCACTATCACTCTCTGACACTCTCTGACACTCTCTGACACTCTCTATCACTCTCTATCACTCTCTGACACTCTCTGACACTCTCTATCACTCTCTATCACTCTCTGATACTCTCAGACAATCTCTGACACTCTCTGAAACTCTCTATCACTCTCTATCACTCTCTATCACTCTCTGACACTCTCTGACACTCTCTATCACTCTCTATCACTCTCTATCACTCTATGACACTCTCTGACACTCTCTGAAACTCTCTATCACTCTCTATCAATCTCTATCACTCTCTGACACTCTCTGACACTCTCTATCACTCTCTATCACTCTCTGACACTCTCGGACACTCTCTGACACTCTCTGAAACTCTCTATCACTCTCTGACACTCTCTGACACTCTCAGACACTCTCTGACACTCTCTATCACTCTCTGACACTCTCTGACACTCTCTATCACTCTCTATCACTCTCTGACACTCTCAGACACTCACTATCACTCTCTGACACTCTCTGACACTCTCTGACAGTCTCTGACACTCTCTCTCACTCTCTGACACTCTCAGTCACTCTATGACACTCTCTGAAACTCTCTATCACTCTCTGACACTCTCTGACACTCTCTGAAACTCTCTATCACTCTCTATCACTCTCTATCACTCTCTGACACTCTCTGACACTCTCTATCACTCTCTGACACTCTCTGACACTCTCTGACACTCTCAGACACTCTCTGACACTCTCTGAAACTCTCTATCACTCTCTGACACTCTCTGACACTCTCTGACAGTCTCTGACACTCTCTATCACTCTCTGACACTCTCAGACACTCTATGACACTCTCTGAAACTCTCTATCACTCTCTGACACTCTCTGACACTCTCTGAAACTCTCTATCACTCTCTATCACTCTCTATCACTCTCTGGCACTCTCTGACACTCTCTATCACTCTCTGACACTCTCTGACACTCTCAGACACTCTCTGACACTCTCTGAAACTCTCTATCACTCTCTGACACTCTCTATCACTCTCTGACACTCTCAGACACTCTATATCACTCTCTGACAGTCTCTGACACTCTCTATCACTCTCAGACACTCTCTGACACTCTCTGAAACTCTCTATCACTCTCTGACACTCTCTATCACTCTCTGACACTCTCAGACACTCTATATCACTCTCTGACAGTCTCTGACACTCTCTATCACTCTCTATCACTCTCTGACACTCTCAGACACTCACTATCACTCTCTGACACTCTCTGACACTCTCTGACAGTCTCTGACAATCTCTATCACTCTCTGACACTCTCTATCACTCTCTGACACTCTCTATCACTCTCTGACACTCTCAGACACTCTCTGACACTCTCAGACACTCTCTGACACTCTCTGACACTCTCTGACAGTCTCTGACAATCTCTATCACTCTCTGACACTCTCTATCACTCTCTGACACTCTCTATCACTCTCTGACACTCTCAGACACTCTCTGACACTCTCTGACACTCTCTATCACTCTCTATCACTCTCTGACACTCTCAGACACTCACTATCACTCTCTGACACTCTCAGACACTCTCTGACAGTCTCTGACACTCTCTATCACTCTCTGGCACTCTCAAACACTCTCTGACACTCTCTGAAACTCTCTATCACTCTCAGACACTCTCTGACACTCTCTGAAAATCTCTATCACTCTCTATCACTCTCTATCTCTCTCTGACACTCTCTGACACTCTCTATCACTCTCTATCACTCTCTGACACTCTCTGACACTCTCTATCACTCTCTATCACTCTCTGACACTCTCTGACACTCTCAGACACTCTCTGACACTCTCTGAAACTCTCTATCACTCTCTGACACTCTCAGACACTCTCTGACACTCTCTGACACTCTCTATCACTCTCTGACACTCTCTGACACTCTCTGAAACTCTCTATCACTCTCTGACACTCTCAGACACTCTCTGACACTCTCTGACACTCTCTGACACTCTCTATCACTCTCCATCACTCTCTGACACTCTTAGACACTCACTAACACTCTCTGACACTCTCTGACACTCTCTGACCGTCTCTGACACTTTCTATCACTCTCTGACACTCTCAGACACTCTCTGACACTCTCTGAAACTCTCTATCACTCTCTGACACTCTCTGACACTCTCTATAACTCTCTATCACTCCCTGACACTCTCTGACACTCTCTATCACTCTCTATCACTCTCTGACACTCTCAGACACTCTCTGAAACTCTATATCACTCTCTATCACTCTCTATCACTCTCTGACACTCTCTGACACTCTCTATCACTCTCTATCACTCTCTGACACACTCAGACACTCTCAGACACTCTCTGACACTCTCTATCACTCTCTGACACTCTCTGAAACTCTCTATCACTCTCTGACACTCTCAGACACTCTCTGACACTCTCTGACACTCTCTGACACTCTCTATCACTCTCTGACACTCTCTGACACTCTCTGACACTCTCCATCACTCTCTGACACTCTTAGACACTCACTAACACTCTCTGACACTCTCTGACACTCTCTGACCGTCTCTGACACTTTCTATCACTCTCTGACACTCTCAGACACTCTCTGACACTCTCTGAAACTCTCTATCACTCTCTGACACTCTCTGACACTCTCTATAACTCTCTATCACTCCCTGACACTCTCTGACACTCTCTATCACTCTCTATCACTCTCTGACACTCTCAGACACTCTCTGACACTCTCTGAAACTCTATATCACTCTCTATCACTCTCTATCACTCTCTGACACTCTCTGACACTCTCTATCACTCTCTATCACTCTCTGACACTCTCAGACACTCTCAGACACTCTCTGACACTCTCAGACACTCTCTGACACTCTCTGACACTCTCTATCACTCTCTGACACTCTCTATCTCTCTCTATCACTCTCTATCACTCTCTGACACTCTCAGACACTCTCTGACACTCTCTGACACTCTCTATCACTCTCTGACACTCTCTGACACTCTCAGACATTCTCAGACACTCTCTGAAACTCTCTGAAACTCTCTATCACTCTCTGACACTCTCTGACACTCTCTATCACTCTCTGACACTCTCTGACACTGTCAGACATTCTCAGACACTCTCTGAAACACTCTGAAACTATCTATCACTCTCTGACACTCTCTGACACTCTCTATCACTCTCTGACACTCTCTGACACTCTCAGACACTCTCTGAAACTCTCTGACACTGTCTATCACTGTCTGACACACTCTGACAATCTCAAACACTCTCTGACACTCTCAGACACTCTCTGACACTCTCTATCACTCTCTGACACTCTCAGACACTCACTATCACTCTCTGACACTCTCTGACACTCTCTGACACTCTCTATCACTCTATATCACTCTCTGACACTCTCTGACACTCTCTATCACTCTCTATCACTCTCTGACACTCTCAGACACTCTCTGACACTCTCTGAAACTCTCTATCACTCTCTGACACTCTCTATCACTCTCTGACACTCTCTGACACTCTCTGACACTCTCTAAAACTCTCTATCACTCTCTGTCACTCTCTGACACTCTCAGACACTCTCTGACACTATCTGAAACTCTCTATCACTCTCTGACACTCTCAGACACTCTCTGACACTCTCTGAAACTCTCTATCACTCTCTATCACTCTCTGACACTCTCTGACACTCTCTGTCACTCTCTGTCACTCTCTATCACTCTCTGACACTCTCTATCACTCTCTGACACTCTCTGACACTCTCTATCACTCTCTATCACTCTCTGTCACTCTCTGACACTCTCAGACACTCTCTGACACTATCTGAAACTCTCTATCACTCTCTGACACTCTCAGACACTCTCTGACACTCTCTGAAACTCTCTATCACTCTCTATTACTCTCTGACACTCTCTGACACTCTCTGTCACTCTCTATCACTCTCTGACACTCTCAGACACTCCCTGACACTCTCTGAAACTCTCTATCACTCTCTGACACTCTCTGACACTCTCTATCACTCTCTATCACTCTCTGACACTCTCTGACACTCTCTATCACTCTCTATCACTCTCTATCACTCTCTATCACTCTCTATCACTCTCTATCACTCTCTATCACTCTCTGACACTCTCTGACACTCTCTATCACTCTCTGAAACTCTCTATCACTCTCTGACACTCTCAGACACTCTCTGACACTCTCTGAAACTCTCTATCACTCTCTGACACTCTCTGACACTCTCTATCACTCTCTATCACTCTCTGACACTCTCAGACACACTCTGACACTCTCTGAAACTCTCTATCACTCTCTGACACTCTCAGACACTCTCTGACACTCTCTGACACTCTCTATCACTCTCTGACACTCTCTGACACTCTCTATCACTCTCTGAAACTCTCTATCACTCTCTGACACTCTCTGACACTCTCTGAAACTCTCTATCACTCTCTATCACTCTCTATCACTCTCTGACACTCTCTGACACTCTCTATCACTCTCTGACACTCTCTGACACTCCCTGACACTCTCTATCACTCTCTGACACTCTCAGACACTCTCTGACACTCTCTGAAACTCTATATCACTCTCTATCACTCTCTATCACTCTCTGACACTCTCTGACACTCTCTATCACTCTCTGTCACTCTCTGACACTCTCAGACACTCTCTGACACTCTCTGAAACTCTCTATCACTCTCTGACACTCTCAGACACTCTCTGACACTCTCTATCACTCTCTGACACTCTCTGACACTCTCTATCACTCTCTATCACTCTCTGACACTCTCAGACACTCACTAACACTCTCTGACACTCTCTGACACTCTCTGACAGTCTCTGACACTCTCTATCACTCTCTGACACTCTCAGACAGTCTCTGACACTCTCTGAAACTCTCTATCACTCTCTGACACTCTCTGACACTCTCTATCACTCTCTATCACTCCCTGACACTCTCTGACACTCTCTATCACTCTCTATCACTCTCTGACACTCTCAGACACTCTCAGACACTCTCTGACACTCTCTGACACGCTCTATCACTCTCTATCACTCTCTATCACTCTCTGACACTCTCTGACACTCTATATCACTCTCTATCACTCTCTGACACTCTCAGACTCTCTCTGAAACTCTCTATCACTCTCTGACACTCTCAGACACTCTCTGACACTCTCTGACACTCTCTATCACTCTCTGACACTCTCTGACACTCTCTATCACTCTCTATCACTCTCTGACACTCTCAGACACTCACTATCACTCTCTGACACTCTCTGACACTCTCTGACAGTCTCAGACACTCACTATCACTCTCTGACACTCTCTGACACTCTCTGACAGTCTCTGACCTCTCTATCACTCTCTGACACTCTCAGACACTCTCTGACACTCTCTGAAACTCTCTATCACTCTCTGACACTCTCTGACACTCTCTGAAACTCTCTATCACTCTCTATCACTCTCTATCTCTCTCTATCACTCTCTGACACTCTCTGGCACTCTCTATCTCTCTCTATCACTCTCTGACACTCTCAGACACTCTCTGACACTCTCTGAAACTCTCTATCACTCTCTGACACTCTCAGAAACTCTCTGACACTCTCTGACACTCTCTGAAACTCTCTATCACTCTCTATAACTCTCTGACACTCTCTGACACTCTCTGTCACTCTCTATCATTCTCTGACACGCTCTGACACTCTCAGACACTCTCTGACACTCTCTGAAACTCTCTATCACTCTCTATCACTCTCTGACACTCTCTGACACTCTCTGACACTCTCAGACAGTCTCTGACCTCTCTATCACTCTCTGACACTCTCAGACACTCTCTGACACTCTCTGAAACACTCTATCACTCTCTGACACTCTCTGACACTCTCCGAAACTCTCTATCACTCTCTATCACTCTCTATCTCTCTCTATCACTCTCTGACACTCTCTGGCACTCTCTATCTCTCTCTATCACTCTCTGACACTCTCAGACACTCTCTGACACTCTCTGAAACTCTCTATCACTCTCTGACACTCTCAGACACTCTCTGACACTCTCTGAAACTCTCTATCACTCTCTATCACTCTCTATAACTCTCTGACACTCTCTGACACTCTCTGTCACTCTCTGTCACTCTCTATCATTCTCTGACACGCTCTGACACTCTCAGACACTCTCTGACACTCTCTGAAACTCTCTATCACTCTCTATCACTCTCTGACACTCTCTGACACTCTCTGACACTCTCTATCACTCTCTATCACTCTCTGACACTCTCTGACACTCTCAGACATTCTCAGACACTCTCTGAAACTCTCTGAAACTCTCTATCACTCTCTGACGCTCTCTAACACTCTCTGACACTCTCTGAAACTCTCGATCACTCTCTATCACTCTCTATCACTCTCTGACACTCTCTGGCACTCTCTATCTCTCTCTATCACTCTCTGACACTCTCAGACACTCTCTGACACTCTCGATCACTCTCTATCACTCTCTGACACTCTCAGACACTCTCTGACACTCTGAAACTCTCTATCACTCTCTGACACTCTCAGACACTCTCTGACACTCTCTGACACTCTCTATCACTCTCTATCACTCTCTGACACTCTCTGACACTCTCTATCACTCTCTATCACTCTCTGTCACTCTCAGACACTCTCTGACCTCTCTATCACTCTCTGACACTCTCAGACACTCTCTGACACTCTCTGAAACTCTCTATCACTCTCTGACACTCTCTGACACTCTCTGAAACTCTCTATCACTCTCTATCACTCTCTATCTCTCTCTATCACTCTCTGACACTCTCTGGCACTCTCTATCTCTCTCTATCACTCTCTGACACTCTCTGAAACTCTCTATCACTCTCTGACACTCTCAGACACTCTCTGACACTCTCTGACACTCTCTGAAACTCTCTATCACTCTCTGACACTCTCTGACACTCTCTGACACTCTCTGACACTCTCTATCACTCTCTATAACTCTCTGACACTCTCTGACACTCTCTGTCACTCTCTATCATTCTCTGACACGCTCTGACACTCTCAGACACTCTCTGACACTCTCTGAAACTCTCTATCACTCTCTATCACTCTCTGACACACTCTGACACTCTCTGACACTCTCTGACACTCTCTATCACTCTCTATCACTCTCTGACACACTCTGACACTCTCTGACACTCTCTGACACTCTCTATCACTCTCTGACACTCTCTGACACTCTCTGACACTCTCTGAAACTCTCTATCACTCTCTGACACTCTCTGGCACTCTCTATCTCTCTCTATCACTCTCTGACACTCTCAGACAATCTCTGACACTCTCTGAAACTCTCTATCACTCTCTGACACTCTCAGACACTCTCTGACACTCTCTGAAACTCTCTATCACTCTCTATAACTCTCTGACACTCTCTGTCACTCTCTATCATTCTCTGACACGCTCTGACACTCTCAGACACTCTCTGACACTCTCTAAAACTCTCTATCACTCTCTATCACTCTCTGAAACTCTCTATCACTCTCTGACACTCTCTGACACTCTCTATCACTCTCTATCACTCTCTGACACTCTCAGACACACTCTGACACTCTCTGAAACTCTCTATCACTCTCTGACACTCTCAGACACTCTCTGACACTCTCTGACACTCTCTATCACTCTCTGACACTCTCTGACACTCTCTATCACTCTCTGAAACTCTCTATCACTCTCTGACACTCTCTGACACTCTCTGAAACTCTCTATCACTCTCTATCACTCTCTATCACTCTCTGACACTCTCTGACACTCTCTATCACTCTCTGACACTCTCTGACACTCTCTGACACTCTCTATCACTCTCTGACACTCTCAGACACTCTCTGACACTCTCTGAAACTCTATATCACTCTCTATCACTCTCTATCACTCTCTGACACTCTCTGACACTCTCTATCACTCTCTGTCACTCTCTGACACTCTCAGACACTCTCTGACACTCTCTGAAACTCTCTATCACTCTCTGACACTCTCAGACACTCTCTGACACTCTCTGACACTCTATATCACTCTCTGACACTCTCTGACACTCTCTATCACTCTCTATCACTCTCTGACACTCTCAGACACTCACTAACACTCTCTGACACTCTCTGACACTCTCTGACAGTCTCTGACACTCTCTATCACTCTCTGACACTCTCAGACACTCTCTGACACTCTCTGAAACTCTCTATCACTCTCTGACACTCTCTGACACTCTCTATCACTCTCTATCACTCCCTGACACTCTCTGACACTCTCTATCACTCTCTATCACTCTCTGACACTCTCAGACACTCTCTGACACTCTCTGACACTCTCTGACACTCTCTATCACTCTCTATCACTCTCTATCACTCTCTGACACTCTCTGACACTCTATATCACTCTCTATCACTCTCTGACACTCTCAGACACTCTCTGAAACTCTCTATCACTCTCTGACACTCTCAGACACTCTCTGACACTCTCTGACACTCTCTATCACTCTCTGACACTCTCTGACACTCTCTATCACTCTCTATCACTCTCTGACACTCTCAGACACTCACTATCACTCTCTGACACTCTCTGACACTCTCTGACTGTCTCTGACCTCTCTATCACTCTCTGACACTCTCAGACACTCTCTGACACTCTCTGAAACTCTCTATCACTCTCTGACACTCTCTGACACTCTCTGAAACTCTCTATCACTCTCTATCACTCTCTATCTCTCTCTATCACTCTCTGACACTCTCTGGCACTCTCTATCTCTCTCTATCACTCTCTGACACTCTCAGACACTCTCTGACACTCTCTGAAACTCTCTATCACTCTCTGACACTCTCAGAAACTCTCTGACACTCTCTGAAACTCTCTATCACTCTCTATAACTCTCTGACACTCTCTGACACTCTCTGTCACTCTCTATCATTCTCTGACACGCTCTGACACTCTCAGACACTCTCTGACACTCTCTGAAACTCTCTATCACTCTCTATCACTCTCTGACACTCTCTGACACTCTCTGACACTCTCAGACAGTCTCTGACCTCTCTATCACTCTCTGACACTCTCAGACACTCTCTGACACTCTCTGAAACACTCTATCACTCTCTGACACTCTCTGACACTCTCCGAAACTCTCTATCACTCTCTATCACTCTCTATCTCTCTCTATCACTCTCTGACACTCTCTGGCACTCTCTAT
This sequence comes from Heterodontus francisci, assembly GCF_036365525.1. Taxonomy (NCBI): domain Eukaryota; kingdom Metazoa; phylum Chordata; class Chondrichthyes; order Heterodontiformes; family Heterodontidae; genus Heterodontus; species Heterodontus francisci. The sequence continues at coordinate 3,399,404 of NC_090414.1, forward strand.
CTCTCTCTATCACTCTCTGACACTCTCAGACACTCTCTGACACTCTCTGAAACTCTCTATCACTCTCTGACACTCTCAGACACTCTCTGACACTCTCTGAAACTCTCTATCACTCTCTATCACTCTCTATAACTCTCTGACACTCTCTGACACTCTCTGTCACTCTCTGTCACTCTCTATCATTCTCTGACACGCTCTGACACTCTCAGACACTCTCTGACACTCTCTGAAACTCTCTATCACTCTCTATCACTCTCTGACACTCTCTGACACTCTCTGACACTCTCTATCACTCTCTATCACTCTCTGACACTCTCTGACACTCTCAGACATTCTCAGACACTCTCTGAAACTCTCTGAAACTCTCTATCACTCTCTGACGCTCTCTAACACTCTCTGACACTCTCTGAAACTCTCGATCACTCTCTATCACTCTCTATCACTCTCTGACACTCTCTGGCACTCTCTATCTCTCTCTATCACTCTCTGACACTCTCAGACACTCTCTGACACTCTCGATCACTCTCTATCACTCTCTGACACTCTCAGACACTCTCTGACACTCTGAAACTCTCTATCACTCTCTGACACTCTCAGACACTCTCTGACACTCTCTGACACTCTCTATCACTCTCTATCACTCTCTGACACTCTCTGACACTCTCTATCACTCTCTATCACTCTCTGACACTCTCAGACACTCTCTGACCTCTCTATCACTCTCTGACACTCTCAGACACTCTCTGACACTCTCTGAAACTCTCTATCACTCTCTGACACTCTCTGACACTCTCTGAAACTCTCTATCACTCTCTATCACTCTCTATCTCTCTCTATCACTCTCTGACACTCTCTGGCACTCTCTATCTCTCTCTATCACTCTCTGACACTCTCTGAAACTCTCTATCACTCTCTGACACTCTCAGACACTCTCTGACACTCTCTGAAACTCTCTATCACTCTCTGACACTCTCAGAAACTCTCTGACACTCTCTGAAACTCTCTATCACTCTCTATAACTCTCTGACACTCTCTGACACTCTCTGTCACTCTCTATCATTCTCTGACACGCTCTGACACTCTCAGACACTCTCTGACACTCTCTGAAACTCTCTATCACTCTCTATCACTCTCTGACACTCTCTGACACTCTCTGACACTCTCAGACAGTCTCTGACCTCTCTATCACTCTCTGACACTCTCAGACACTCTCTGACACTCTCTGAAACACTCTATCACTCTCTGACACTCTCTGACACTCTCCGAATCTCTCTATCACTCTCTATCACTCTCTATCTCTCTCTATCACTCTCTGAAACTCTCTGGCACTCTCTATCTCTCTCTATCACTCTCTGACACTCTCAGACACTCTCTGACACTCTCTGAAACTCTCTATCACTCTCTGACACTCTCAGACACTCTCTGACACTCTCTGAAACTCTCTATCACTCTCTATCACTCTCTATAACTCTCTGACACTCTCTGACACTCTCTGTCACTCTCTGTCACTCTCTATCATTCTCTGACACGCTCTGACACTCTCAGACACTCTCTGACACTCTCTGAAACTCTCTATCACTCTCTATCACTCTCTGACACTCTCTGACACTCTCAGACATTCTCAGACACTCTCTGAAACTCTCTGAAACTCTCTATCACTCTCTGACGCTCTCTAACACTCTCTGACACTCTCTGAAACTCTCGATCACTCTCTATCACTCTCTATCACTCTCTGACACTCTCTGGCACTCTCTATCTCTCTCTATCACTCTCTGACACTCTCAGACACTCTCTGACACTCTCGATCACTCTCTATCACTCTCTGACACTCTCAGACACTCTCTGACACTCTGAATCTCTCTATCACTCTCTGACACTCTCAGACACTCTCTGACACTCTCTGACACTCTCTATCACTCTCTATCACTCTCTGACACTCTCTGACACTCTCTATCACTCTCTATCACTCTCTGACACTCTCAGACACTCTCTGACCTCTCTATCACTCTCTGACACTCTCAGACACTCTCTGACACTCTCTGAAACTCTCTATCACTCTCTGACACTCTCTGACACTCTCTGAAACTCTCTATCACTCTCTATCACTCTCTATCTCTCTCTATCACTCTCTGACACTCTCTGGCACTCTCTATCTCTCTCTATCACTCTCTGACACTCTCTGAAACTCTCTATCACTCTCTGACACTCTCAGACACTCTCTGACACTCTCTGACACTCTCTGAAACTCTCTATCACTCTCTGACACTCTCTGACACTCTCTGACACTCTCTGACACTCTCTATCTCTCTCTATAACTCTCTGACACTCTCTGACACTCTCTGTCACTCTCTATCATTCTCTGACACGCTCTGACACTCTCAGACACTCTCTGACACTCTCTGAAACTCTCTATCACTCTCTATCACTCTCTGACACACTCTGACACTCTCTGACACTCTCTGACACTCTCTATCAATCTCTATCACTCTCTGACACACTCTGACACTCTCTGACACTCTCTGACACTCTCTATCACTCTCTGACACTCTCTGACACTCTCTGACACTCTCTGAAACTCTCTATCACTCTCTATCACACTCTGACACTCTCTGACACTCTCTGACACTCTCTGACACTCTCTATCACTCTCTATCACTCTCTGACACACTCTGACACTCTCTGACACTCTCTGACACTCTCTATCACTCTCTGACACTCTCTGACACTCTCTATCACTCTCTGAAACTCTCTATCACTCTCTGACACTCTCTGACACTCTCTGAAACTCTCTATCACTCTCTATCACTCTCTATCACTCTCTGACACTCTCTGACACTCTCTATCACTCTCTGACACTCTCTGACACTCTCTGACACTCTCTATCACTCTCTGACACTCTCAGACACTCTCTGACACTCTCTGAAACTCTATATCACTCTCTATCACTCTCTATCACTCTCTGACACTCTCTGACACTCTCTATCACTCTCTGTCACTCTCTGACACTCTCAGACACTCTCTGACACTCTCTGAAACTCTCTATCACTCTCTGACACTCTCAGACACTCTCTGACACTCTCTGACACTCTCTATCACTCTCTGACACTCTCTGACACTCTCTATCACTCTCTATCACTCTCTGACACTCTCAGACACTCACTAACACTCTCTGACACTCTCTGACACTCTCTGACAGTCTCTGACACTCTCTGACACTCTCTGACAGTCTCTGACACTCTCTATCACTCTCTGACACTCTCAGACACTCTCTGACACTCTCTGACACTCTCTGACACTCTCTATCACTCTCTATCACTCTCTGACACACTCTGACACTCTCTGACACTCTCTGACACTCTCTGACACTCTCTATCACTCTCTGACACTCTCTGACACTCTCTGACACTCTCTGAAACTCTCTATCACTCTCTATCACTCTCTGACACACTCTGACACTCTCTGACACTCTCTGACACTCTCTATCACTCTCTGACACTCTCTGACACTCTCTATCACTCTCTGAAACTCTCTATCACTCTCTGACAATCTCTGACACTCTCTGAAACTCTCTATCACTCTCTATCACTCTCTATCACTCTCTGACACTCTCTGACACTCTCTATCACTCTCTGACACTCTCTGACACACTCTGACACTCTCTGACACTCTCTATCACTCTCTATCACTCTCTGACACACTCTGACACTCTCTGACACTCTCTGACACCCTCTATCACTCTCTGACACTCTCTGACACTCTCTATCACTCTCTGAAACTCTCTATCACTCTCTGACAATCTCTGACACTCTCTGAAACTCTCTATCACTCTCTATCACTCTCTATCACTCTCTGACACTCTCTGACACTCTCTATCACTCTCTGACACTCTCTGACACTCTCTGACACTCTCTATCACTCTCTGACACTCTCAGACACTCTCTGACACTCTCTGAAACTCTATATCACTCTCTATCACTCTCTATCACTCTCTGACACTCTCTGACACTCTCTATCACTCTCTGTCACTCTCTGACACTCTCAGACACTCTCTGACACTCTCTGAAACTCTCTATCACTCTCTGACACTCTCAGACACTCTCTGACACTCTCTGACACTCTCTATCACTCTCTGACACTCTCTGACACTCTCTATCACTCTCTATCACTCTCTGACACTCTCAGACACTCACTAACACTCTCTGACACTCTCTGACACTCTCTGACAGTCTCTGACACTCTCTATCACTCTCTGACACTCTCAGACACTCTCTGACACTCTCTGAAACTCTCTATCACTCTCTGACACTCTCTGACACTCTCTATCACTCTCTATCACTCCCTGACACTCTCTGACACTCTCTATCACTCTCTATCACTCTCTGACACTCTCAGACACTCTCTGACACTCTCTGACACTCTCTGACACTCTCTATCACTCTCTATCACTCTCTATCACTCTCTGACACTCTCTGACACTCTATATCACTCTCTATCACTCTCTGACACTCTCAGACACTCTCTGAAACTCTCTATCACTCTCTGACACTCTCTGACACTCTCTGACACTCTCTATCACTCTCTGACACTCTCTGACACTCTCTATCACTCTCTATCACTCTCTATCACTCTCTGACACTCTCAGACACTCACTATCACTCTCTGACACTCTCTGACACTCTCTGACTGTCTCTGACCTCTCTATCACTCTCTGACACTCTCAGACACTCTCTGACACTCTCTGAAACTCTCTATCACTCTCTGACACTCTCTGACACTCTCTGAAACTCTCTATCACTCTCTATCACTCTCTATCTCTCTCTATCACTCTCTGACACACTCTGGCACTCTCTATCTCTCTCTATCACTCTCTGACACTCTCAGACACTCTCTGACACTCTCTGAAACTCTCTATCACTCTCTGACACTCTCAGAAACTCTCTGACACTCTCTGAAACTCTCTATCACTCTCTATAACTCTCTGACACTCTCTGACACTCTCTGTCACTCTCTATCATTCTCTGACACGCTCTGACACTCTCAGACACTCTCTGACACTCTCTGAAACTCTCTATCACTCTCTATCACTCTCTGACACTCTCTGACACTCTCTGACACTCTCAGACAGTCTCTGACCTCTCTATCACTCTCTGACACTCTCAGACACTCTCTGACACTCTCTGAAACACTCTATCACTCTCTGACACTCTCTGACACTCTCCGAAACTCTCTATCACTCTCTATCACTCTCTATCTCTCTCTATCACTCTCTGACACTCTCTGGCACTCTCTATCTCTCTCTATCACTCTCTGACACTCTCAGACACTCTCTGACACTCTCTGAAACTCTCTATCACTCTCTGACACTCTCAGACACTCTCTGACACTCTCTGAAACTCTCTATCACTCTCTATCACTCTCTATAACTCTCTGACACTCTCTGACACTCTCTGTCACTCTCTGTCACTCTCTATCATTCTCTGACACGCTCTGACACTCTCAGACACTCTCTGACACTCTCTGAAACTCTCTATCACTCTCTATCACTCTCTGACACTCTCTGACACTCTCTGACACTCTCTATCACTCTCTATCACTCTCTGACACTCTCTGACACTCTCAGACATTCTCAGACACTCTCTGAAACTCTCTGAAACTCTCTATCACTCTCTGACGCTCTCTAACACTCTCTGACACTCTCTGAAACTCTCGATCACTCTCTATCACTCTCTATCACTCTCTGACACTCTCTGGCACTCTCTATCTCTCTCTATCACTCTCTGACACTCTCAGACACTCTCTGACACTCTCGATCACTCTCTATCACTCTCTGACACTCTCAGACACTCTCTGACACTCTGAAACTCTCTATCACTCTCTGACACTCTCAGACACTCTCTGACACTCTCTGGCACTCTCTATCTCTCTCTATCACTCTCTGACACTCTCTGACACTCTCTGGCACTCTCTATCTCTCTCTATCACTCTCTGACACTCTCAGACACTCTCTGACACTCTCTATCACTCTCTATCACTCTCTGACACTCTCAGACACTCTCTGACCTCTCTATCACTCTCTGACACTCTCAGACACTCTCTGACACTCTCTGAAACTCTCTATCACTCTCTGACACTCTCTGACACTCTCTGACACTCTCTGACCGTCTCTGACACTCTCTATCACTCTCTGACACTCTCAGACACTCTCTGACACTCTGAAACTCTCGATCACTCTCTATCACTCTCTATCACTCTCTGACACTCTCTGGCACTCTCTATCTCTCTCTATCACTCTCTGACACTCTCTGACACTCTCTGGCACTCTCTATCTCTCTCTATCACTCTCTGACACTCTCAGACACTCTCTGACACTCTCTATCACTCTCTATCACTCTCTGACACTCTCAGACACTCTCTGACCTCTCTATCACTCTCTGACACTCTCAGACACTCTCTGACACTCTCTGAAACTCTCTATCACTCTCTGACACTCTCTGACACTCTCTGAAACTCTCTATCACTCTCTATCACTCTCTATCTCTCTCTATCACTCTCTGACACTCTCTGGCACTCTCTATCTCTCTCTATCACTCTCTGACACTCTCTGAAACTCTCTATCACTCTCTGACACTCTCAGACACTCTCTGACACTCTCTGACACTCTCTGAAACTCTCTATCACTCTCTGACACTCTCTGACACTCTCTGACACTCTCTGACACTCTCTATCACTCTCTATAACTCTCTGACACTCTCTGACACTCTCTGTCACTCTCTATCATTCTCTGACACGCTCTGACACTCTCAGACACTCTCTGACACTCTCTGAAACTCTCTATCACTCTCTATCACTCTCTGACACACTCTGACACTCTCTGACACTCTCTGACACTCTCTATCACTCTCTATCACTCTCTGACACACTCTGACACTCTCTGACACTCTCTGACACTCTCTTTCACTCTCTGACACTCTCTGACACTCTCTGACACTCTCTGAAACTCTCTATCACTCTCTATCACTCTCTATCACTCTCTGACACTCTCTGGCACTCTCTATCTCTCTCTATCACTCTCTGACACTCTCAGACAATCTCTGACACTCTCTGAAACTCTCTATCACTCTCTGACACTCTCAGACACTCTCTGACACTCTCTGAAACTCTCTATCACTCTCTATAACTCTCTGACACTCTCTGACACTCTCTGTCACTCTCTATCATTCTCTGACACGCTCTGACACTCTCAGACACTCTCTGACACTCTCTAAAACTCTCTATCACTCTCTATCACTCTCTGAAACTCTCTATCACTCTCTGACACTCTCTGACACTCTCTATCACTCTCTATCACTCTCTGACACTCTCAGACACTCTCTGAAACTCTCTGAAACTCTCTATCACTCTCTATCACTCTCTAACACTCTCTGACACTCTCTGACACTCTCTGAAACTCTCTATCACTCTCTATCACTCTCTATCACTCTCTGACACTCTCTGACACTCTCTATCACTCTCTATCACTCTCTGACACTCTCAGACACTCTCTGACACTCTCTGAAACTCTCTATCACTCTCTGACACTCTCAGACACTCTCTGACACTCTCTGACACTCTCTATCACTCTCTGACACTCTCTGACACTCTCTATCTCTCTCTGACACTCTCAGACACTCACTATCACTCTCTGACACTCTCTGACACTCTCTGACAGTCTCTGACACTCTCTATCACTCTCTGACACTCTCAGACACTCTCTGACACTCTCTGACACTCTCTGACACTCTCTGACACTCTCTATCACTCTCAGACACTCTCTGACACTCTCAGACACTCTCTGACAGTCTCTGACACTCTCTATCACTCTCTGGCACTCTCAAACACTCTCTGACACTCTCTGAAACTCTCTATCACTCTCAGACACTCTCTGACACTCTCTGAAAATCTCTATCACTCTCTATCACTCTCTATCACTCTCTGACACTCTCTGACACTCTCTATCACTCTCTATCACTCTCTGACACTCTCTGACACTCTCTATCACTCTCTATCACTCTCTGACACTCTCTGACACTCTCAGACACTCTCTGACACTCTCTGAAACTCTCTATCACTCTCTGACACTCTCAGACACTCTCTGACACTCTCTGACACTCTCTATCACTCTCTGACACTCTCTGACACTCTCTGAAACTCTCTATCACTCTCTGACACTCTCAGACACTCTCTGACACTCTCTGACACTCTCTATCACTCTCTGACACTCTCTGACACTCTCTATCACTCTCCATCACTCTCTGACACTCTTAGACACTCACTAACACTCTCTGACACTCTCTGACACTCTCTGACCGTCTCTGACACTTTCTATCACTCTCTGACACTCTCAGACACTCTCTGACACTCTCTGAAACTCTCTATCACTCTCTGACACTCTCTGACACTCTCTATAACTCTCTATCACTCCCTGACACTCTCTGACACTCTCTATCACTCTCTATCACTCTCTGACACTCTCAGACACTCTCTGACACTCTCTGAAACTCTATATCACTCTCTATCACTCTCTATCACTCTCTGACACTCTCTGACACTCTCTATCACTCTCTATCACTCTCTGACACTCTCAGACACTCTCAGACACTCTCTGACACTCTCTATCACTCTCTGACACTCTCTGACACTCTCTGAAACTCTCTATCACTCTCTGACACTCTCAGACACTCTCTGACACTCTCTGACACTCTCTGACACTCTCTATCACTCTCTGACACTCTCTGACACACTCTATCACTCTCCATCACTCTCTGACACTCTTAGACACTCACTAACACTCTCTGACACTCTCTGACACTCTCTGACCGTCTCTGACACTTTCTATCACTCTCTGACACTCTCAGACACTCTCTGACACTCTCTGAAACTCTCTATCACTCTCTGACACTCTCTGACACTCTCTATAACTCTCTATCACTCCCTGACACTCTCTGACACTCTCTATCACTCTCTATCACTCTCTGACACTCTCAGACACTCTCTGACACTCTCTGAAACTCTATATCACTCTCTATCACTCTCTATCAATCTCTGACACTCTCTGACACTCTCTATCACTCTCTATCACTCTCTGACACTCTCAGACACTCTCAGACACTCTCTGACACTCTCAGACACTCTCTGACACTCTCTGACACTCTCTATCACTCTCTGACACTCTCTATCTCTCTCTATCACTCTCTATCACTCTCTGACACTCTCAGACACTCTCTGACACTCTCTGACACTCTCTATCACTCTCTGACACTCTCTGACACTCTCAGACATTCTCAGACACTCTCTGAAACTCTCTGAAACTCTCTATCACTCTCTGACACTCTCTGACACTCTCTATCACTCTCTGACACTCTCTGACACTGTCAGACATTCTCAGACACTCTCTGAAACTCTCTGAAACTATCTATCACTCTCTGACACTCTCTGACACTCTCTATCACTCTCTGACACTCTCTGACACTCTCAGACACTCTCTGAAACTCTCTGACACTGTCTATCACTGTCTGACACACTCTGACAATCTCAAACACTCTCTGACACTCTCAGATACTCCCTGACACTCTCTATCACTCTCTGACACTCTCAGACACTCACTATCACTCTCTGACACTCTCTGACACTCTCTGACACTCTCTATATCTCTATATCACTCTCTGACACTCTCTGACACTCTCTATCACTCTCTATCACTCTCTGACACTCTCAGACACTCTCTGACACTCTCTGAAACTCTCTATCACTCTCTGACACTCTCTATCACTCTCTGACACTCTCTGACACTCTCTAAAACTCTCTATCACTCTCTGTCACTCTCTGACACTCTCAGACACTCTCTGACACTATCTGAAACTCTCTATCACTCTCTGACACTCTCTGACACTCTCTGACACTCTCTGTCACTCTCTGTCACTCTCTATCACTCTCTGACACTCTCTATCACTCTCTGACACTCTCTGACACTCTCTATCACTCTCTATCACTCTCTGTCACTCTCTGACACTCTCAGACACTCTCTGACACTATCTGAAACTCTCTATCACTCTATGACACTCTCAGACACTCTCTGACACTCTCTGAAACTCTCTATCACTCTCTATCACTCTCTGACACTCTCTGACACTCTCTGTCACTCTCTATCACTCTCTGACACTCTCAGACACTCCCTGACACTCTCTGAAACTCTCTATCACTCTCTGACACTCTCTGACACTCTCTATCACTCTCTATCACTCTCTGACACTCTCTGACACTCTCTATCACTCTCTATCACTCTCTGACACTCTCTGAAACTCTCTATCACTCTCTATCACTCTCTATCACTCTCTGACACTCTCTGACACTCTCTATCACTCTCTGAAACTCTCTATCACTCTCTGACACTCTCAGACACTCTCTGACACTCTCTGAAACTCTCTATCACTCTCTATCACTCTCTGACACTCTCTGACACTCTCTATCACTCTCTATCACTCTCTGACACTCTCAGACACACTCTGACACTCTCTGAAACTCTCTATCACTCTCTGACACTCTCAGACACTCTCTGACACTCTCTGACACTCTCTATCACTCTCTGACACTCTCTGACACTCTCTATCACTCTCTGAAACTCTCTATCACTCTCTGACACTCTCTGACACTCTCTGAAACTCTCTATCACTCTCTATCACTCTCTGTCAATCTCTGACACTCTCTGACACTCTCTATCACTCTCTGACACTCTCTGACACTCTCTATCACTCTCTGACACTCTCAGACACTCTCTGACACTCTCTGAAACTCTATATCACTCTCTATCACTCTCTATCACTCTCTGACACTCTCTGACACTCTCTATCACTCTCTGTCACTCTCTGACACTCTCAGACACTCTCTGACACTCTCTGAAACTCTCTATCACTCTCTGACACTCTCAGACACTCTCTGACACTCTCTGACACTCTCTATCACTCTCTGACACTCTCTGACACTCTCTATCACTCTCTATCACTCTCTGACACTCTCAGACACTCACTAACACTCTCTGACACTCTCTGACACTCTCTGACAGTCTCTGACACTCTCTATCACTCTCTGACACTCTCAGACACTCTCTGACACTCTCTGAAACTCTCTATCACTCTCTGACACTCTCTGACACTCTCTATCACTCTCTATCACTCCCTGACACTCTCTGACACTCTCTATCACTCTCTATCACTCTCTGACACTCTCAGACACTCTCAGACACTCTCTGACACTCTCTGACACTCTCTATCACTCTCTATCACTCTCTATCACTCTCTGACACTCTCTGACACTCTATATCACTCTCTATCATTCTCTGACACTCTCAGACACTCTCTGACACTCTCTGAAACTCTCTATCACTCTCTGACACTCTCTGACACTCTCTGAAACTCTCTATCACTCTCTATCACTCTCTATCTCTCTCTATCACTCTCTGACACTCTCTGGCAATCTCTATCTCTCTCTATCACTCTCTGACACTCTCAGACACTCTCTGACACTCTCTGAAACTCTCTATCACTCTCTGACACTCTCAGAAACTCTCTGACACTCTCTGAAACTCTCTATCACTCTCTATAACTCTCTGACACTCTCTGACACTCTCTGTCACTCTCTATCATTCTCTGACACGCTCTGACACTCTCAGACACTCTCTGACACTCTCTGAAACTCTCTATCACTCTCTATCACTCTCTGACACTCTCTGACACTCTCTGACACTCTCTGACACTCTCTGACAGTCTCTGACCTCTCTATCACTCTCTGACACACTCAGACACTCTCTGACACTCTCTGAAACTCTCTATCACTCTCTGACACTCTCTGACAATCTCTGAAACTCTCTATCACTCTCTATCACTCTCTATCTCTCTCTATCACTCTCTGACACTCTCTGGCACTCTCTATCTCTCTCTATCACTCTCTGACACTCTCAGACACTCTCTGACACTCTCTGAAACTCTCTATCACTCTCTGACACTCTCAGACACTCTCTGACACTCTCTGAAACTCTCTATCACTCTCTATCACTCTCTATAACTCTCTGACACTCTCTGACACTCTCTGTCACTCTCTGTCACTCTCTATCATTCTCTGACACGCTCTGACACTCTCAGACACTCTCTGACACTCTCTGAAACTCTCTATCACTCTCTATCACTCTCTGACACTCTCTGACACTCTCTGACACTCTCTATCACTCTCTATCACTCTCTGACACTCTCTGACACTCTCAGACATTCTCAGACACTCTCTGAAACTCTCTGAAACTCTCTATCACTCTCTGACGCTCTCTAACACTCTCTGACACTCTCTGAAACTCTCGATCACTCTCTATCACTCTCTATCACTCTCTGACACTCTCTGGCACTCTCTATCTCTCTCTATCACTCTCTGACACTCTCAGACACTCTCTGACACTCTCTGAAACTCTCTATCACTCTCTGACACTCTCAGACACTCTCTGACACTCTGAAACTCTCTATCACTCTCTGACACTCTCAGACACTCTCTGACACTCTCTGACACTCTCTATCACTCTCTATCACTCTCTGACACTCTCTATCACTCTCTATCACTCTCTGACACTCTCAGACACTCTCTGACCTCTCTATCACTCTCTGACACTCTCAGACACTCTCTGACACTCTCTGAAACTCTCTATCACTCTCTGACACTCTCTGACACTCTCTGAAACTCTCTATCACTCTCTATCACTCTCTATCTCTCTCTATCACTCTCTGACACTCTCTGGCACTCTCTATCTCTCTCTATCACTCTCTGACACTCTCTGAAACTCTCTATCACTCTCTGACACTCTCAGACACTCTCTGACACTCTCTGACACTCTCTGAAACTCTCTATCACTCTCTGACACTCTCTGACACTCTCTGACACTCTCTGACACTCTCTATCACTCTCTATAACTCTCTGACACTCTCTGACACTCTCTGTCACTCTCTATCATTCTCTGACACGCTCTGACACTCTCAGACACTCTCTGACACTCTCTGAAACTCTCTATCACTCTCTATCACTCTCTGACACACTCTGACACTCTCTGACACTCTCTGACACTCTCTATCACTCTCTATCACTCTCTGACACACTCTGACACTCTCTCACACTCTCTGACACTCTCTGACACTCTCTATCACTCTCTGACACTCTCTGACACTCTCTGACACTCTCTGAAACTCTCTATCACTCTCTATCACTCTCTATCACTCTCTGACACTCTCTGGCACTCTCTATCTCTCTCTATCACTCTCTGACACTCTCAGACAATCTCTGACACTCTCTGAAACTCTCTATCACTCTCTGACACTCTCAGACACTCTCTGACACTCTCTGAAACTCTCTATCACTCTCTATAACTCTCTGACACTCTCTGGCACTCTCTGTCACTCTCTATCATTCTCTGACACGCTCTGACACTCTCAGACACTCTCTGACACTCTCTAAAACTCTCTATCACTCTCTATCACTCTCTGAAACTCTCTATCACTCTCTGACACTCTCTGACACTCTCTATCACTCTCTATCACTCTCTGACACTCTCAGACACTCTCTGACACTCTCTGAAACTCTCTATCACTCTCTGTCACTCTCTAACACTCTCTGATACTCTCTGACACTCTCTGAAACTCTCTATCACTCTCTATCACTCTCTATCACTCTCTGACACTCTCTGACACTCTCTATCACTCTCTATCACTCTCTGACACTCTCAGACACTCTCTGACACTCTCTGAAACTCTCTATCACTCTCTGACACTCTCAGACACTCTCAGACACTCTCTATCACTCTCTGACACTCTCTGACACTCTCTATCACTCTCTATCACTCTCTGACACTCTCAGACACTCACTATCACTCTCTGACACTCTCTGACACTCTCTGACAGTCTCTGACACTCTCTATCACTCTCTGACACTCTCAGACACTCTCTGACACTCTCTGACACTCTCTGACACTCTCTATCACTCTCTGACACTCTCTGACACTCTCAGACACTCTCTGACACTCTCTGAAACTCTCTATCACTCTCTGACACTCTCTATCACTCTCTGACACTCTCAGACACTCTCTGACACTCTCTGACACTCTCTGACACTCTCTATCACTCTCTGACACTCTCTGACACTCTCAGACACTCTCTGACACTCTCTGAAACTCTCTATCACTCTCTGACACTCTCAGACACTCTCTGACACTCTCTGACACTCTCTATCACTCTCTGACACTCTCTGACACTCTCTGACACTCTCTATCACTCTCTGAAACTCTCTATCACTCTCTGACACTCTCTGACACACTCTATCACTCTCTGACACTCTCTGACACTCTCAGACACTCTCTGACACTCTCTATCACTCTCTATCACTCTCTGATACTCACAGAAACTCTCTGACACTCTCTATCACTCTCTATCACTCTCTGACACTCTCAGACACTCTCTGACACTCTCTGAAACTCTCTATCACTCTCTGACACTCTCTGACACTCTCTATCACTCTCTGACACTCTCAGAAACTCTCTGACACTCTCTATCACTCTCTATCACTCTCTGACACTCTCAGACACTCTCTGACACTCTCTGAAACTCTCTGAAACTCTCTGACACTCTCAGACACTCTCTGACACTCTCTGACACGCTCTATCACTCTCTGACACTCTCTGACACTCTCTATCACTCTCTATCACTCTCTGACACTCTCAAACACTCACTAACACTCTCTGACACTCTCTGACACTCTCTGACACTCTCTATCACTCTCTGACACTCTCTGACACTCTCTGACACTCTCTATCACTCTCTGACACTCTCTATCACTCTCTGACACTCTCTGACACACTCTATCACTCTCTGACACTCTCTGACACTCTCAGACACTCTCTGACACTCTCTGACACTCTCTATCACTCTCTGACACTCTCAGAAACTCTCTGACACTCTCTATCACTCTTTATCACTCTCTGACACTCTCAGACACTCTCTGACACTCTCTGAAACTCTCTATCACTCTCTGACACTCTCTGACACTCTCTATCACTCTCTGACACTCTCAGAAACTCTCTGACACTCTCTATCACTCTCTATCACTCTCTGACACTCTCAGACACTCTCTGACACTCTCTGAAACTCTCTGAAACTCTCTGACACTCTCAGACACTCTCTGACACTCTCTGACACGCTCTATCACTCTCTGACACTCTCTGACACTCTCTATCACTCTCTATCACTCTCTGACACTCTCAGACACTCACTAACACTCTCTGACACTCTCTGACACTCTCTGACAGTCACTGACACTTTCTATCACTCTCTGACACTCTCAGACACTCTCTGACACTCTCTGACACTCTCTGAAACTCTCTATCACTCTCTGACACTCTCTGACACTCTCTATCACTCTCTATCACTCCCTGACACTCTCTGACACTCTCTATCACTCTCTATCACTCTCTGACACTCTCAGACACTCTCTGACACTCTCTGAAACTCTATATCACTCTCTATCACTCTCTATCACTCTCTGACACTCTCTGACATTCTCTATCACTCTCTATCACTCTCTGACACTCTCAGACACTCTCTGACACTCTCTGAAACTCTCCATCACTCTCTGACACTCTCAGACACTCTCTGACACTCTCTGACACTCTCTATCACTCTCTGACACTCTCTGACACTCTCTATCACTCTCTATCACTCTCTGACACTCTCAGACACTCACTAACACTCTCTGACACTCTCTGACACTCTCTGACAGTCTCTGACACTCTCTATCACTCTCTGACACTCTCAGACACTCTGTGACACTCTCTGAAACTCTCTATCACTCTCTGACACTCTCTATCACTCCCTGACACTCTCTGACACTCTCTATCATTCTCTATCACTCTCTGACACTCTCTGACACTCTCTGACAGTCTCTGACACTCTCTATCACTCTCTGACACTCTCAGACACTCTCTGACACTCTCTGAAACTCTCTATCACTCTCTGACACTCTCTGACACTCTCTATCACTCCCTGACACTCTCTGACACTCTCTATCATTCTCTATCACTCTCTGGCACTCTCAGACACTCTCAGACACTCTGTGACACTCTCTGAAACTCTCTATCACTCTCTATCACTCTCTATCACTCTCCAACACTCTCTGACACTCTATATCACTCTCTATCACTCTCTGACACTCTCAGACACTCTCTGACACTCTCTGAAACTCTCTATCACTCTCTGACACTCTCAGACACACTGTGACACTCTCTGACACTCTCTATCACTCTCTGACACTCTCTGACACTCTCTGTCACTCTCTATCACTCTCTGACACTCTCAGACACTCACTATCACTCTCTGACACTCTCTGACACTCTCTGAAACTCTCTATCACTCTCTGACACTCTCTGACACTCTCTGACAGTCTCTGACCTCTCTATCACTCTCTGACACTCTCAGACACTCTCTGATACTCTCTGAAACTCTCTATCACTCTCTGACACTCTCTGACACTCTCTGAAACTCTCTATCACTCTCTATCACTCTCTATCTCTCTCTATCACTCTCTGACACTCTCTGGCACTCTCTATCTCTCTCTATCACTCTCTGACACTCTCAGACACTCTCTGACACTCTCTGAAACTCTCTATCACTCTCTGACACTCTCAGACACTCTCTGACACTCTCTGAAACTCTCTATCACTCTCTATAACTCTCTGACACTCTCTGTCACTCTCTATCATTCTCTGACACGCTCTGACACTCTCAGACACTCTCTGACACTCTCTGAAACTCTCTATCACTCTCTATCACTCTCTGACACTCTCTGACACTCTCTGACACTCTCTGACACTCTCTATCACTCTCTGACACTCTGACACTCTCAGACATTCTCAGACACTCTCTGAAACTCTCTGAAACTCTCGATCACTCTCTATCACTCTCTATCACTCTCTGACACTCTCTGGCACTCTCTATCTCTCTCTATCACTCTCTGACACTCTCTGACACTCTCAGACACTCTCTGACACTCTCTGAAATTCTCTATCACTCTCTGACACTCTCAGACACTCTCTGACACTCTCTGAAACTCTCTATCACTCTCTGACACTCTCAGACACTCTCTGACACTCTCTGACACTCTCTATCACTCTCTGACACTCTCTATCACTCTCTATCACTCTCTGACACTCTCAGACACTCACTATCACTCTCTGACACTCTCTGACACTCTCTGACAGTCTCTGACCTCTCTATCACTCTCTGACACTCTCTGACACTCTCTGACAGTCTCTGACCTCTCTATCACTCTCTGACACTCTCAGACACTCTCTGACACTCTCTGAAACTCTCTATCACTCTCTGACACTCTCTGACACTCTCTGAAACTCTCTATCACTCTCTATCACTCTCTATCTCTCTCTATCACTCTCTGACACTCTCTGGCACTCTCTATCTCTCTCTATCACTCTCTGACACTCTCTGACACTCTCTGACACTCTCTGAAACTCTCTATCACTCTCTGACACTCTCTGACACTCTCTGACAGTCTCTGACCTCTCTATCACTCTCTGACACTCTCAGACACTCTCTGACACTCTCTGAAACTCTCTATCACTCTCTGACACTCTCTGACACTCTCTGAAACTCTCTATCACTCTCTATCACTCTCTATCTCTCTCTATCACTCTCTGACACTCTCTGGCACTCTCTATCTCTCTCTATCACTCTCTGACACTCTGAGACACTCTCTGACACTCTCTGAAACTCTCTATCACTCTCTGACACTCTCAGACACTCTCTGACACTCTCTGAAACTCTCTATCACTCTCTATAACTCTCTGACACTCTCTGACACTCTCTGTCACTCTCTATCATTCTCTGACACGCTCTGACACTCTCAGACACTCTCTGACACTCTCTGAAACTCTCTATCACTCTCTATCGCTCTCTGACACTCTCTGACACTCTCTGACACTCTCTGACACTCTCTGACACTCTCTATCACTCTCTGACACTCTCTGACACTCTCAGACATTCTCAGACACTCTCTGAAACTCTCTGAAACTCTCTATCACTCTCTGACGCTCTCTGACACTCTCTGACACTCTCTGAAACTCTCGATCACTCTCTATCACTCTCTATCACTCTCTGACACTCTCTGGCACTCTCTATCTCTCTCTAACACTCTCTGACACTCTCAGACACTCTCTGACACTCTCTGAAACTCTCTATCACTCTCTGACACTCTCAGACACTCTCTGACACTCTCTGAAACTCTCTATCACTCTCTGACACTCTCAGACACTCTCTGACACTCTCTGACACTCTCTATCACCCTCTGACACTCTCTGACACTCTCTGACACTCTCTATCACTCTCTGACACTCTCTATCACTCTCTGACACTCTCTGACACTCTCTATCACTCTCTGACACTCTCTGACACTCTCAGACACTCTCTGACACTCTCTGAAACTCTCTATCACTCTCTGACACTCTCTGACACTCTCTGACAGTCTCTGACACTCTCTATCACTCTCTGACACTCTCAGACACTCTCTGACACTCTCTGAAACTCTCTATCACTCTCTGACACTCTCTGACACTCTCTATCACTCTCTATCACTCTCTGACACTCTCAGACACTCACTATCACTCTCTGACACTCTCTGACACTCTCTGACAGTCTCTGACACTCTCTATCACTCTCTGACACTCTCAGACACTCTCTGACACTCTCTGAAACTCTCTATCACTCTCTGACACTCTCAGACACTCTCTGACACTCTCTGAAACTCTCTATCACTCTCTGACACTCTCAGACACTCTCTGACACTCTCTGAAACTCTCTATCACTCTCTGACACTCTCTGACACTCTCTGACAGTCTCTGACACTCTCTATCACTCTCTGACACTCTCAGACACTCTCTGACACTCTCTGAAACTCTCTATCACTCTCTGACACTCTCAGACACTCTCTGACACTCTCTGAAACTCTCTATCACTCTCTGACACTCTCTGACACTCTCTGAATCTCTATCACTCTCTATCACTCTCTGACACTCTCTGACAATCTCTGACACTCTCTATCACTCTCTGACACTCACTGACACTCTCAGACACTCTCTGACACTCTGTGAAACTCTCTATCACTCTCTGACACTCTCTGACACTCTCTGACAGTCTCTGACACTCTCTATCACTCTCTGACACTCTCAGACACTCTCTGACACTCTCTGAAACTCTCAGACTCTCTCTGACACTCTCTGAAACTCTCTATCACTCTCTATCACTCTCTGACACTCTCTGACAATCTCTATCACTCTATATCACTCTCTGACACTCTCAGAAACTCTCTGACACTCTCTGAAACTCTCTATCACTCTCTGACACTCTCAGACACTCTCTGACACTCTCTGACACTCTCAGACACTCTCTGACACTCTCTGAAACTCTCTATCACTCTCTGACACTCTCAGACACTCTCTGACACTCTCTGACACTCTCTATCACTCTCTGACACTCTCTGACACTCTCAGACACTCTCTGACACTCTCTGAAACTCTCTATCACTCTCTGACACTCTCAGACACTCTCTGACACTCTCTGACACTCTCTATCACCCTCTGACACTCTCTGACACTCTCTGACACTCTCTATCACTCTCTGACACTCTCTATCACTCTCTGAAACTCTCTGACACTCTCTATCACTCTCTGACACTCTCTGACACTCTCAGACACTCTCTGACACTCTCTGAAACTCTCTATCACTCTCTGACACTCTCTGAAACTCTCTGACACTCTCTGACACTCTCTATCACTCTCTGACACTCTCTGACACTCTCTATCACTCTCTATCCCTCTCTGACACTCTCAGACACTCTCTGACACTCTCTGACACTCTCTATCACTCTCTGACACTCTCTGACACTCTCAGACACTCTCTGACACTCTCTGAAACTCTCTATCACTCTCTGACACTCTCAGACACTCTCTGACACTCTCTGACACTCTCTATCACCCTCTGACACTCTCTGACACTCTCTGACACTCTCTATCACTCTCTGACACTCTCTATCACTCTCCGACACTCTCTGACACTCTCTATCACTCTCTGACACTCTCTGACACTCTCAGACACTCTCTGACACTCTCTGAAACTCTCTATCACTCTCTGACACTCTCTGAAACTCTCTGACACTCTCTGACACTCTCTATCACTCTCTGACACTCTCTGACACTCTCTATCACTCTCTATCCCTCTCTGACACTCTCAGACACTCACTATCACTCTCTGACACTCTCTGACACTCTCTGACAGTCTCTGACACTCTCTATCACTCTCTGACACTCTCAGACACTCTCTGACACTCTCTGAAACTCTCTATCACTCTCTGACACTCTCTGAGACTCTCTATCACTCTCTATCACTCTCTGACACTCTCAGACACTCACTATCACTCTCTGACACTCTCTGACACTCTCTGACAGTCTCTGACACTCTCTATCACTCTCTGACACTCTCAGACACTCTCTGACACTCTCTGAAACTCTCTATCACTCTCTGACACTCTCAGACACTCTCTGACACTCTCTGAAACTCTCTATCACTCTCTGACAGTCTCTGACACTCTCTATCACTCTCTGACACTCTCAGACACTCTCTGACACTCTCTGAAACTCTCTATCACTCTCTGACACTCTCTGACACTCTCTATCACTCTCTATCACTCTCTGACACTCTCAGACACTCACTATCACTCTCTGACACTCTCTGACACTCTCTGACAGTCTCTGACACTCTCTATCACTCTCTGACACTCTCAGACACTCTCTGACACTCTCTGAAACTCTCTATCACTCTCTGACACTCTCAGACACTCTCTGACACTCTCTGAAACTCTCTATCACTCTCTGACACTCTCAGACACTCTCTGACACTCTCTGAAACTCTCTATCACTCTCTGACACTCTCTGACACTCTCTGACAGTCTCTGACACTCTCTATCACTCTCTGACACTCTCAGACACTCTCTGACACTCTCTGAAACTCTCTATCACTCTCTGACACTCTCAGACACTCTCTGACACTCTCTGAAACTCTCTATCACTCTCTGACACTCTCTGACACTCTCTGAAACTCTCTATCACTCTCTATCACTCTCTGACACTCTCTGACAATCTCTGACACTCTCTATCACTCTCTGACACTCACTGACACTCTCAGACACTCTCTGACACTCTGTGAAACTCTCTATCACTCTCTGACACTCTCTGACACTCTCTGACAGTCTCTGACACTCTCTATCACTCTCTGACACTCTCAGACACTCTCTGACACTCTCTGAAACTCTCAGACTCTCTCTGACATTCTCTGAAACTCTCTATCACTCTCTATCACTCTCTATCACTCTCTGACACTCTCTGACAATCTCTATCACTCTATATCACTCTCTGACACTCTCAGAAACTCTCTGACACTCTCTGAAACTCTCTATCACTCTCTGACACTCTCAGACACTCTCTGACACTCTCTGACACTCTCTGACACTCTCTGACAGTCTCTGACACTCTCTATCACTCTCTGACACTCTCAGACACTCTCTGACACTCTCTGAAACTCTCTATCACTCTCAGACACTCTCTGAAACTCTCTATCACTCTCTGACACTCTCAGACACTCTCTGACACTTTCTGACACTCTCTATCACTCTCTATCACTCTCTGACACTCTCTGACACTCTCTGACACTCTCTATCACTCTCTGACACTCTCAGACACTCACTAACACTCTCTGACACTCTCTGACACTCTGACAGTCTCTGACACTCTCTATCACTCTCTGACACTCTCAGACACTCTCAGACACTCTCTGACACTCTGACAGTCTCTGACACTCTCTATCACTCTCTGACACTCTCAGACACTCTCAGACACTCTCAGACACTCTCTGACACTCTCTGAAACTCTCTATCACTCTCTGACACTCTCTATCACTCTCTATCACTCTCTATCACTCCCTGACAGTCTCTGACACTCTCTATCACTCTCTATCACTCTCTGACACTCTCAGACACTCTCTGACACTTTCTGAAACTCTCCATCACTCTCTATCACTCTCTATCACTCTCTGACACTCTCTGACACTCTCTATCACTCTCTATCACTCTCAGACACTCTCTGACAGTCTCTGACACTCTCTATCACTCTCTGACACTCTCTGACACTCTCAGACACTCTCTGACACTCTCTGAAACTCTCTATCACTCTCTGACACTCTCTGACACTCTCTGACACTCTCTGAAACTCTCCATCAAACTCAATCACTCTCTATCACTCTCTGACACTCTCTGGCACTCTCTATCTCTCTCTATCACTCTCTGACACTCTCAGACACTCTCTGACACTCTCTGAAACTCTCTATCACTCTCTGACAATCTCTGACACTCTATCTCACTCTCTGACACTCTCTGACACTCTCTGACACTCTCTGAGACTCTCTGACACTCTCTGACAATCTCTGACACTCTATATCACTCTCTATCACTCTCTGACACTCTCAGACACTCACTATCACTCTCTGACACTGTCTGACACTCTCTGACAGTCTCTGAGACTCTCTATCACTCTCTGACACTCTCAGACACTCTCTGACACTCTCTGAAACTCTCTATCACTCTCTGACACTCTCTGACACTCTCTATCACTCTCTATCACTCTCTGACACTCTCAGACACTCACTATCACTCTCTGACACTCTCTGACACTCTCTGACATTCTCTATCACTTTCTGACACTCTCTGACACTCTCTGACAGTCTCTGACAGTCTCTGACACTCTCTATCACTCTCTGACACTCTCTGACACTCTCTGACAGTCTCTGACACTCTCTATCACTCTCTGACACTCTCAGACACTCTCTGACACTCTCTGAAACTCTCTGACAGTCTCTGACATTCTCTATCACTTTCTGACACTCTCAGACACTCTCTGACACTCTCTGAAACTCTCTGACAGTCTCTGACATTCTCTATCACTTTCTGACACTCTCTGACACTCTCTATCACTCTCTGACACTCTCAGACACTCTCTGATACTCTCTGAAACTCTCTATCACTCTCAGACCCTCTCTGACACTCTCTGAAACTCTCAATCACTCTCAATCACTCTCTATCACTCTCTGACACTCTCTGACAGTCTCTATCACTCTCTATCACTCTCTGACACTCTCTGCCACTCTCTGACACTCTTTCACACTCTCTGACAATCTCTGACCCTCTCTGACCCTCTCTGACACTCTCAGACACTCTCTGGCACACTTTATGACTCTCTGACACTCTCTGACACTCTCTATCACTGTGAATCATTCTCAATCACTCTCAATTACTCTCTGACACTCTCTGACACTCACTATCACTCTCAGCCTTCTCTGTATCACTCTCTGACACTCTCTGACACTCGCACACTCTCTGACACTCTCTGACACTCTTTCACACTCTCTGACACTCTGACACTCTTTCACACTCTCTGACACTCTCTCACACTCTCTGACACTCTCAGACACTCTCTGACACACTCTATCACTCTCTGACACTCTCTGGCACACTCTATCACTCTCTGACACTCTCTGATACACTCTGGCACTCTCAGACAGTATCTGAAACTCTCTATCACTCTCTGACACTCTCTGATGCACTCTGACACTCTCAGACACTCTCTGATACACTCTGGCACTCTCTGACACTCTCTATCACTCTCTGACACTCTCTGATACACTCTGACACTCTCAGACACTCTCTGACACACTCATACACTCTCTACCACTCTCATTCACTCTCTACCACTCTCATTCACTCTCTGACACTCTCTGAAACACTCTAACACTCTCCGACACTCTCTATCACTCTCTGACTCAATCTGACACTCTCAGACACTCTCATTCACTCTCTGACACTCTCTGACATTCTCAGACACACTCAGACACTCTCTGACACTCTCACACTCTCTCACACTTTCTGACACTCTCTGACACTCTCTGACACACTCTGTCCCTCTCTGACACTCTCTGACACTACCTGATACTCTCTGACACTCTCACACTCTCTGACACTCTCACACTCTCTGACACTCTCTCACTCTCTCTGACATTCTCTCACACTCTCTGACACTCTCTGACCCTCTCTGACAATGTCTGACACTTTCTGACAAACTCTATCACTCTCTGACACTCTCTGACACTCTCTGACACACTCAGACACTCTCTATCACTCTCTGACAATTTCAGACACTCTCTGCCACTCTCTCTCACTCTATATCACTCTCTGACACTTTCAGATACTCTCTATCACTCTCTATCACTCTCTGAAGCTCTCTGACACTCTCTGACACTCTCTATCACTCTCAGACATTCTCTGACACTTTCAGACACTCTCTGCCCTCTCTATCACTCTCTGACACTCTCTGACACTCTCTGACACTCGCACACTCTCTGACCCTCTCTGACACTCTTTCACACTCTCTGACACTCTCTGAACCTCTCTGACCCTCTCTGACACTCTCAGACACTCTCAGACACTCTCTGGCACACTCTGTCACTCTCTGACACTCTCTATCACTGTCAATCATTCTCAATCACTCTCAATCACTCTCTGAACCTCTCTGACACTCTCTGGCACTTTCAGATAATCTCAGGCACACTCAGAGACTCTCTCTCACTCTCTATCACTCTCTGACACTCTCTGATACTCTGTGGCAATCTCAGACACTCTCTGACACACTCAGAACATTCTCTACCACTCTCTATCACTCTCTGACACTCTCTGATACACTCCAACACTCTCAGACACTCTCTGACACTCTCTATCACTCTCTGACTCAATCTGACAGTCTCAGACAGGTTCAGACACTCTCTATCACTCTCTGACACTCTCTGACAATCTCTGATACTCTCTGATACACTGTGACACTCTCTGACACTCTCTATCACTCTCTGACACTCTCTGACACTCTCTATCACTCTCTGACACTCTCTGACACTTTCAGACACTCTCTTCCACTCTCTATCACTCTCTGACTCTCTCTAACACGCTCTGACACTCTCTGACCCTCTTTATCACTCTCTGACCCTCTCTGGCATTCTCAGACCCACACAGACACTCGCTGACACTCACTTTCACTCTCTGACACACTCTGACACTTTCAGACATTCTCTGCCACTCGCTATTACTCTCTATCACTCGCTGACACTTTCAGACACTCTCCGCCACTCTCTATCACTCTCTGTCACTCTCTGACACTCTCTGACACTCTCACACTCTCTGACACTCTCACACTCTCCGACACTCTCACACTCTCCGACACTCTCACACTCTCGGACCCTTTCTGACACTCTCTATCACTCTCTGACACTCTCTGACACTCTCTATCACTCTCTGACACTCTCGATCACTCTCTGACACTCTCTGACAATCTCAGACACACTCAGACACTCTCTGACACTCTCTGACACTCTCTATCACTCTCTGACACTCTCTGCCACTTTGAGACACTCTCTGCCACTCTCTCTCTCACTCTCTATCACTCTCTGACACTCTCTGACACTCTCACACACTCTGACACTCTCACACTCTCTCACACAGTCTCTGACACTCTCTGACCCACTCTGACACTCTCTGTCACTGTCTGACACTCTCTGACACTCTCACACTCTCTGGCACTCTCACTCTCTCTGAGACTCTCTGACACTCTCTCACACTCTCTCACACTCTCTCACACTCTCTGACACTCTGTACCCTCTCTGACACTCTCTATCACTCTCTGACACTCTCTGACACTCTCTGATACACTGTGACACTCTCAGACACACTCTGACACACTCAGACACTCTCTGCCACACTAGATCACTCTCCCACACTGTCTAACACTCTCTGATACACTCTGACACTCTCAGACACTCTCTATCACTATCTGACAACCTCTGATACTCTCTCATACTCTCTGACACTCTGTGACCCTCTCTGATACACTCTGACACTCTCTGACACTCTCTATCACTCTCTGACACTCTCTGACACTCCCTGACACTCTCCATCTCTCTCTGACACTCTCTGACAATCTCATACACACTCAGACACTCTCTATCACTCTCTGACACTCTCAGACAGTCTCTGATACTCTCTGACACTCTCTGACACTCTATATCACTCTCTGACACTCTCTGACACTCTCCATCTCTCTCTGACACTCTCTGACAATCTCATACACACTCAGACACTCTCTGACACTCTCTATCACTCTCTGACACTCTCAGACAGTCTCTGATACTCTCTGACACTCTCTGACACTCTCTGACACTCTCTGACAATCTCAGACACACTTAGACACTCTCTGACAATTTCAGACACTCTCTGCCACTCTCTATCACTCTCTATCACTCTCTGAAACTCTCTGCCACTCTCTGACACTCTCTATCACTATCTGACACTCTCTGACACTCTCTCTGACCCTCTCTCACACTCTCTGACACTCCCTGAAACTCACTGAGTCTCTCTGACTCTCTCTATCACTCTCTGACACTCTCTGACAATCTCAGACACACTCAGACACTCTCTGACACTATCTGACACTCTCTCACACTCTCACACTCTCTGTCACTCTCACACTATCTGACACTCTCTGACACTCTCTCATACTCTCTGACATTCTCTCACACTCTCTGACACTCTCTGACCCTCTCTGACAATCTCTGATACACTCTGACACTTTCAGACACACACAGACACACTCTATCACTCTCTGACACTTTCAGACACTCTCTATCACTCTCTATCACTCTCCATCACTCTCTATCACTCTCTGACACTCTCTGACACTCTCTGACACTCTCTGACAGTCTCTGACACTCTCTATCACTCTCAGACACTCTCTGACACTTTCAGACACTCTCTGACACTTTCAGACACTCTCTGACACTCTCTGACACTCGCACACTCTCTGCCACTCTCTGACACTCTTTCACACTCTCTGACACTCTCTGAACCTCTCTGACCATCTCTATCACTCTATATCACTCTCTGACACTTTCAGACACTCTCTATCACTCTCTATCACTCTCTGACATTCTCTGACACTCTCTGACACTCTCTGACACTCTCTATCACTCTCTATCTCTCTCTGACACTTTCAGACACTCTCTGCAACTCTCTATCACTCTCTGACACTCTCTGACACTCGCACACTCTCTGCCACTCTCTGACACTCTTTCACACTCTCTGACACTCTCTGACTCTCTCTGACCCCCTCTGACACTCTCTGACACTCTCTGACACTCTCTATCACTGTGAATCATTCTCAATCACTCTCAATCACTCTCTGACACTCTCTGACACTCGCACACTCTCTGCCACTCTCTGCCACTCTCTGACACTCTCTGACACTCTCTGTCACTCTCAGCCACTCTCTATCACTCTCTGACACTCTCTGACACTCTCTGACACTCGCACACTCTCTGACACTCTCTGACACTCTCTAACACTCTTTCACACTCTCTGACACTCTCTGACACTCTTTCACACTCTCTGACACTCTCTGACCCTCTCTGACCCTCTCTGACACTCTCAGACACTCTCTGGCACACTCTATCACTATCTGACACTTTCAGACACACTCAGACACTCTTTATCACTCTCTGACACTTTCAGACACTCTCTGCCACTCTCTATCACTCTCCATCACTCTCTATCACTCTCTGACTCTCTCTGACACACTCTGACACTCTCTGACACTCTCTGACACTCTCTATCACTCTCAGACACTCTCTGACACTTTCAGACACTCTCTGCCACTCTCTATCACTCTCTGACACTCTCTGACACTCTTTCACACTCTCTGACACTCTCTGACCCTCTCTGACCCTCTCTGACCCTCTCTGTCACTCTATATCACTCTCTGACACTTTCAGACTCTCTCTATCACTCTCTATCACTCTCTATCACTCTCTGACACTCTCTGACACTCTCTGACACTCTCTGACCCTCTCTGACACTCTCTGACACTCTCTGACATTCTCTATCACTCTCTATCACTCTCTATCACTCTCTGACACTTTCAGACACTCTCTGCAACTCTCTATCACTCTCTGACACTCTCTGACACTCGCACACTCTCTGCCACTCTCTGACACGCTTTCACACTCTCTGACGCTCTCTGAACCTCTCTGACACTCTCTGACACTTTATGGCACACTCGATCACTCTCTGACAATCTCTATCACTGTGAATCATTCTCAATCACTCTCAATCACTCTCTGACACTCTCTGACAGTCTCTGACACTCTCTGACACTCTCTGACACTCTCTATCACTCTCTATCATGCTCTCACACTCTCTGACACTCTCTGACACTCTCTGACACTCTCAGACACTCCCTACAACTCTCTGTCACTCTCTGACACTCTCTGACAATCTCAGACACTCTCAGACACTCACTATCACTCTCTATCACTCTCTGACACTCTCTATCACTCTCTATCACTCTCAGAAACTCTCTGACACTCTCAGACACTCTCTATCACTCTCTATCACTTTCTGACACTCAATGACACTCTCTGAATTTCCCTATCACTCTCTGTCACTCTCTATCACTCTCTGACACTCTCTGACACTCTCAGACACTCTCTATCACTCTCTATCACTCTCTATCACTTTCTGACACTCTCTGACACTCTCTATCACTCTCTGAAACTCTCTGATACTCTCTATCACTCAATGACACTCTCTGACACTCTCTATCACTCTGTATCACTCTCTGACACTCTCTGACACACTCTGACACTCTCTGACACTCTCAGACACTCTCTATCGCTCTTTATCACTCTCTGACACTCTCTGACACTCCCTGACACTCTCTGACACTCTCAGACACTCTCAGACACTCTGCATCACTCTCTATCACTCTCTGACAGTCTTAATCACTCTCTGACACTCACTATCACTCTCTATCACTCTCTGACAATCTCTATCACTCTCTGTCACTCTCTGACACTCAATGACAATCTCTGACACTCTCCATCACTCTCTATCACTCTCTGACACAATTAATCACTCTCTGACACTCACTATCACTCTCTATTACTCTCTGACACTCTCTGACACTCTCAGACAACCTCCATCACTCTCTGACACTCTCTATCACTCTCTATCACTCTCGGAAACTCTCTGACAATCTCTATCACTCAATGCCACTCTCTGACACTCTCTGGCACTCTCCGACGCTCTCAGACACTCTCTATCACTCTCTATCACTGTCTGACCATCTCTGACAATCTCTGACACACTCAGACACTCTCTATCACTCTCTATTACTCTCTGGCATTCTCTGACACTCTCAGACACACTCAATCACTCTCTATCACTCTCTATCACTCTCTGACACGCTTTGACACACTCTGACACTCCCTGACACTCTCTGACACTCTCAGACTCTCTCTATCACTCTCTATCACTCTCTGACACTCTCTGACACTCTCTGACACTCTCTGACACTCTCAGACACTCTGTATCAATCTCGATCACGCTCTGACACTCTCTATCACTCTCTATCACGCTCTGACACTCTCTGATACTCTCTGACACTCTCAGACACTCCCTATCACTCTCTATCACTCACTGACACTCTCAGACCCACTCTATCACTCTGTGACACTCTCTATCAATCTCTGACACACTCTGACAATCTCTGACACTCTCAGAGTCTCTCTTTCACTCTCAGACACTCTCTATCACTCTCTGACACCCTCTGACACTCTCAGACACTCTCTGACACTCTCAGACATTCTCTATCACTCTCTGACACTCTCTGACACTCTCATACACTCTCTAACAATCTCTATCACTCTCTGACACACTCTGACACTCTCTGACAGTCTCAGACACTCTCTATCACTCTCTGACACACTCTCACAATCTTTGACACTCTCAGACACTCTCAGAGACTCTCAGACACTCTATATCACTCTCTGACACTCGCAGACACTCTCTGTCACTCTCAGACTCCTCAGACACTCTCTATCACTCTCTATCACGCTCTGACACTCTCAGACACTCTCTGACACACTCTGACACTCTCTGACAGTCTCAGACGATCTCTATCACTCTCTGACACACTCTGACAATCTCGGACAGTCTCAGACACTCTCAGACACTCTATATCACTCTCTGACACTCACTGACACTCGCAGACACTCTCTGTCACTCTCAGACACCTCAGACACTCTCTATCACTCTCTGCCACTCTCTGACACTCTCTGACACTCTCTGACGCTCTCTGAAAATCTCTGACACTCTCTATCACTCTATGACACTCTCTGACACTCTCTATCACTCTCTGACACACTCTGACAGTCTCTGACACTCTCAGACTCTCTCAGACACTCTCTGACACTCTCTATCACTCTCTATCTCTCTCTGACACACTCTGACACACTCAGACACTCTCTGTCACTCTCTATCACTCTCTGACACACTCTGACAGTCTCTGACACTCTCAGACTCTCTCAGACACTCTCTGACACTCTATCACTCTCTATCACTCTCTGACACACTCTGACACACTCAGACACTCTCTGTCACTCTCTATCACTCTCTGACACTCTCTGACACTCTCTGACACTCTCAGACACTCCCTACAACTCTCTATCACTCTCTGACACTCTCTGACACTCTCAGACACTCTCAGAAACTCACTATCACTCTCTATCACTCTCTGACACTCTCTATCACTCTCTATCAATCCCTGACACTCTCTATCACTCTCTGAAACTCTCTGACACTCTCAGACACTCTCTATCACTCTCTATCACTCTCTATCACTTTCTGACACTCAATGACACTCTCTGAATTTCCCTATCACTCTCTGTCACTCTCTATCACTCTCTGACACTCTCTGACACTCTCAGACACTCTCTATCACTCTCTATCACTCTCTATCACTTTCTGACACTCTCTGACACTCTCTATCACTCTCTGAAACTCTCTGACACTCTCTATCACTCTGTATCACTCTCTGACACTCTCTGACACACTCTGACACTCTCTGACACTCTCAGACACTCTCTATCGCTCTTTATCACTTTCTGACACTCTCTGACACTCCCTGACACTCTCAGACACTCTCTGACACTCTCAGACACTCTCAGACACTCTCCATCACTCTCGATCACTCTCTGACACTCTTAATCACTCTCTGACTCTCACTATCACTCTCTATCACTCTCTGACACTCTCTATCACTCTCTGTCACTCTCTGACACTAAATGACAATCTCTGACACTCTCCATCACTCTCTATCACTCTCTGACACTCTTAATCACTCTCTGACACTCACTAACACTCTCTATCACTCTCTGACACTCTCTGACACTCTCAGACACTCTCTGTCACTCTCTGACACTCTCTATCACTCTCTATCACTCTCTGACCCTCTCTGACCCTCTCTGACACTCTCAGACACTCTCTATCACTCTCTACCACACTCTGACGCTCTCTGACACTCTCTGACACACTCAGACACTTTCTATCACTCTCTATTACTCTCTGGCATTCTCTGACACTCTCAGACACACTCAATCACTCTCTATCTCTCTCTGACATGCTTTGACACTCTCTGACAGTCTCAGACACTCTCTATCACTCTCTGACACACTCTGACACTCAGTGACACTCTCTATCACTCTCTGGCACCCTCTATCACTCTCTATCACTCTCTGACACTCACTAACAATCTCAGACACTCTCTGTCACTCTCGGACACTCTCTATCACTCTCTATCACACTCTGACGCTCTCTGACACTCTCTATCACTCTCTGGCACCCTCTATCACTCTCTATCACTCTCTGACACTCACTAACAATCTCAGACACTCTCAGTCACTCTCAGACACCTCTGACACTCTCTATCACTCTCTGACACTCTCTGACGCTCTCTGACACTCTCTATCACTCTCTGGCACCCTCTATCACTCTCTATCACTCTCTGACACTCACTAACAATCTCAGACACTCTCTGTCACTCTCGGACACTCGCTATCACTCTCTATCACACTCTGACGCTCTCTGACACTCTCAGACACTCTCTGACACTCTTTGACACTCTCTATCACTCTCTGACACACTGAGACAATCTCTGAAACTCTCAGACTCTCTCAGACACTCTCAGACACTCTCAGACACTCTCAGACACTCTATATCACTCTCTGACACTCACTGACACTCGCAGACACTGTATGTCGCTCTCAGACACCTCAGACACTCTCTATCACTCTCAGACACTCTCTGACACACTCTGACACTCTCTGACGCTCTCTGACACTCTCTGACACTCTCTATCACTCTATGACACTCTCTATCACTCTCTATCACTCTCTGACACTCTCTGACACACTCAGACACTCTCTGTCACTCTCTATCACTCTCTGACACACTCTGACAGTCTCTGACACTCTCAGACTCTCTCAGACACTCTCTGACACTTTCTGACACTCTCAGACACTCTCTATCACTCTCTGACACTCTCCGATACTCTCTGACACTCTCAGACTCTCCCTTTCACTCTCTATCACTCTCTGAAACTCTCTGACACTCTCTGACACTCTCAGACACTCTCTGTCACTCTCTATCACTCTCTGACACTCTCTGACACACTCAGACACTCTCTGTCACTCTCTATCACTCTCTAACACACTCTGACAGTCTCTGACACTCTCAGACTCTCTCAGACACTCTCTGTCACTCTCTGACAGTCTCTATCACTCTCTATCACTCTCTGACACTCTCTGCCACTCTCTGACACTCTTTCACACTCTCTGACAATCTCTGACCCTCTCTGACCCTCTCTGACACTCTCAGACACTCTCTGGCACACTTTATGACTCTCTGACACTCTCTGACACTCTCTATCACTGTGAATCATTCTCAATCACTCTCAATTACTCTCTGACACTCTCTGACACTCACTATCACTCTCAGCCTTCTCTGTATCACTCTCTGACACTCTCTGACACTCGCACACTCTCTGACACTCTCTGACACTCTTTCACACTCTCTGACACTCTGACACTCTTTCACACTCTCTGACACTCTCTCACACTCTCTGACACTCTCAGACACTCTCTGACACACTCTATCACTCTCTGACACTCTCTGGCACACTCTATCACTCTCTGACACTCTCTGATACACTCTGGCACTCTCAGACAGTATCTGAAACTCTCTATCACTCTCTGACACTCTCTGATGCACTCTGACACTCTCAGACACTCTCTGATACACTCTGGCACTCTCTGACACTCTCTATCACTCTCTGACACTCTCTGATACACTCTGACACTCTCAGACACTCTCTGACACACTCATACACTCTCTACCACTCTCATTCACTCTCTACCACTCTCATTCACTCTCTGACACTCTCTGAAACACTCTAACACTCTCCGACACTCTCTATCACTCTCTGACTCAATCTGACACTCTCAGACACTCTCATTCACTCTCTGACACTCTCTGACACTCTCTGACATTCTCAGACACACTCAGACACTCTCTGACACTCTCACACTCTCTCACACTTTCTGACACTCTCTGACACTCTCTGACACACTCTGTCCCTCTCTGACACTCTCTGACACTACCTGATACTCTCTGACACTCTCACACTCTCTGACACTCTCACACTCTCTGACACTCTCTCACTCTCTCTGACATTCTCTCACACTCTCTGACACTCTCTGACCCTCTCTGACAATGTCTGACACTTTCTGACAAACTCTATCACTCTCTGACACTCTCTGACACTCTCTGACACACTCAGACACTCTCTATCACTCTCTGACAATTTCAGACACTCTCTGCCACTCTCTCTCACTCTATATCACTCTCTGACACTTTCAGATACTCTCTATCACTCTCTATCACTCTCTGAAGCTCTCTGACACTCTCTGACACTCTCTATCACTCTCAGACATTCTCTGACACTTTCAGACACTCTCTGCCCTCTCTATCACTCTCTGACACTCTCTGACACTCTCTGACACTCGCACACTCTCTGACCCTCTCTGACACTCTTTCACACTCTCTGACACTCTCTGAACCTCTCTGACCCTCTCTGACACTCTCAGACACTCTCAGACACTCTCTGGCACACTCTGTCACTCTCTGACACTCTCTATCACTGTCAATCATTCTCAATCACTCTCAATCACTCTCTGAACCTCTCTGACACTCTCTGGCACTTTCAGATAATCTCAGGCACACTCAGAGACTCTCTCTCACTCTCTATCACTCTCTGACACTCTCTGATACTCTGTGGCAATCTCAGACACTCTCTGACACACTCAGAACATTCTCTACCACTCTCTATCACTCTCTGACACTCTCTGATACACTCCAACACTCTCAGACACTCTCTGACACTCTCTATCACTCTCTGACTCAATCTGACAGTCTCAGACAGGTTCAGACACTCTCTATCACTCTCTGACACTCTCTGACAATCTCTGATACTCTCTGATACACTGTGACACTCTCTGACACTCTCTATCACTCTCTGACACTCTCTGACACTCTCTATCACTCTCTGACACTCTCTGACACTTTCAGACACTCTCTTCCACTCTCTATCACTCTCTGACTCTCTCTAACACGCTCTGACACTCTCTGACCCTCTTTATCACTCTCTGACCCTCTCTGGCATTCTCAGACCCACACAGACACTCGCTGACACTCACTTTCACTCTCTGACACACTCTGACACTTTCAGACATTCTCTGCCACTCGCTATTACTCTCTATCACTCGCTGACACTTTCAGACACTCTCCGCCACTCTCTATCACTCTCTGTCACTCTCTGACACTCTCTGACACTCTCACACTCTCTGACACTCTCACACTCTCCGACACTCTCACACTCTCCGACACTCTCACACTCTCGGACCCTTTCTGACACTCTCTATCACTCTCTGACACTCTCTGACACTCTCTATCACTCTCTGACACTCTCGATCACTCTCTGACACTCTCTGACAATCTCAGACACACTCAGACACTCTCTGACACTCTCTGACACTCTCTATCACTCTCTGACACTCTCTGCCACTTTGAGACACTCTCTGCCACTCTCTCTCTCACTCTCTATCACTCTCTGACACTCTCTGACACTCTCACACACTCTGACACTCTCACACTCTCTCACACAGTCTCTGACACTCTCTGACCCACTCTGACACTCTCTGTCACTGTCTGACACTCTCTGACACTCTCACACTCTCTGGCACTCTCACTCTCTCTGAGACTCTCTGACACTCTCTCACACTCTCTCACACTCTCTGACACTCTGTACCCTCTCTGACACTCTCTATCACTCTCTGACACTCTCTGACACTCTCTGATACACTGTGACACTCTCAGACACACTCTGACACACTCAGACACTCTCTGCCACACTAGATCACTCTCCCACACTGTCTAACACTCTCTGATACACTCTGACACTCTCAGACACTCTCTATCACTATCTGACAACCTCTGATACTCTCTCATACTCTCTGACACTCTGTGACCCTCTCTGATACACTCTGACACTCTCTGACACTCTCTATCACTCTCTGACACTCTCTGACACTCCCTGACACTCTCCATCTCTCTCTGACACTCTCTGACAATCTCATACACACTCAGACACTCTCTATCACTCTCTGACACTCTCAGACAGTCTCTGATACTCTCTGACACTCTCTGACACTCTATATCACTCTCTGACACTCTCTGACACTCTCCATCTCTCTCTGACACTCTCTGACAATCTCATACACACTCAGACACTCTCTGACACTCTCTATCACTCTCTGACACTCTCAGACAGTCTCTGATACTCTCTGACACTCTCTGACACTCTCTGACACTCTCTGACAATCTCAGACACACTTAGACACTCTCTGACAATTTCAGACACTCTCTGCCACTCTCTATCACTCTCTATCACTCTCTGAAACTCTCTGCCACTCTCTGACACTCTCTATCACTATCTGACACTCTCTGACACTCTCTCTGACCCTCTCTCACACTCTCTGACACTCCCTGAAACTCACTGAGTCTCTCTGACTCTCTCTATCACTCTCTGACACTCTCTGACAATCTCAGACACACTCAGACACTCTCTGACACTATCTGACACTCTCTCACACTCTCACACTCTCTGACACTCTCACACTATCTGACACTCTCTGACACTCTCTCATACTCTCTGACATTCTCTCACACTCTCTGACACTCTCTGACCCTCTCTGACAATCTCTGATACACTCTGACACTTTCAGACACACACAGACACACTCTATCACTCTCTGACACTTTCAGACACTCTCTATCACTCTCTATCACTCTCCATCACTCTCTATCACTCTCTGACACTCTCTGACACTCTCTGACACTCTCTGACAGTCTCTGACACTCTCTATCACTCTCAGACACTCTCTGACACTTTCAGACACTCTCTGACACTTTCAGACACTCTCTGACACTCTCTGACACTCGCACACTCTCTGCCACTCTCTGACACTCTTTCACACTCTCTGACACTCTCTGAACCTCTCTGACCATCTCTATCACTCTATATCACTCTCTGACACTTTCAGACACTCTCTATCACTCTCTATCACTCTCTGACATTCTCTGACACTCTCTGACACTCTCTGACACTCTCTATCACTCTCTATCACTCTCTGACACTTTCAGACACTCTCTGCAACTCTCTATCACTCTCTGACACTCTCTGACACTCGCACACTCTCTGCCACTCTCTGACACTCTTTCACACTCTCTGACACTCTCTGACTCTCTCTGACCCCCTCTGACACTCTCTGACACTCTCTGACACTCTCTATCACTGTGAATCATTCTCAATCACTCTCAATCACTCTCTGACACTCTCTGACACTCGCACACTCTCTGCCACTCTCTGCCACTCTCTGACACTCTCTGACACTCTCTGTCACTCTCAGCCACTCTCTATCACTCTCTGACACTCTCTGACACTCTCTGACACTCGCACACTCTCTGACACTCTCTGACACTCTCTAACACTCTTTCACACTCTCTGACACTCTCTGACACTCTTTCACACTCTCTGACACTCTCTGACCCTCTCTGACCCTCTCTGACACTCTCAGACACTCTCTGGCACACTCTATCACTATCTGACACTTTCAGACACACTCAGACACTCTTTATCACTCTCTGACACTTTCAGACACTCTCTGCCACTCTCTATCACTCTCCATCACTCTCTATCACTCTCTGACTCTCTCTGACACACTCTGACACTCTCTGACACTCTCTGACACTCTCTATCACTCTCAGACACTCTCTGACACTTTCAGACACTCTCTGCCACTCTCTATCACTCTCTGACACTCTCTGACACTCTTTCACACTCTCTGACACTCTCTGACCCTCTCTGACCCTCTCTGACCCTCTCTGTCACTCTATATCACTCTCTGACACTTTCAGACTCTCTCTATCACTCTCTATCACTCTCTATCACTCTCTGACACTCTCTGACACTCTCTGACACTCTCTGACCCTCTCTGACACTCTCTGACACTCTCTGACATTCTCTATCACTCTCTATCACTCTCTATCACTCTCTGACACTTTCAGACACTCTCTGCAACTCTCTATCACTCTCTGACACTCTCTGACACTCGCACACTCTCTGCCACTCTCTGACACGCTTTCACACTCTCTGACGCTCTCTGAACCTCTCTGACACTCTCTGACACTTTATGGCACACTCGATCACTCTCTGACAATCTCTATCACTGTGAATCATTCTCAATCACTCTCAATCACTCTCTGACACTCTCTGACAGTCTCTGACACTCTCTGACACTCTCTGACACTCTCTATCACTCTCTATCATGCTCTCACACTCTCTGACACTCTCTGACACTCTCTGACACTCTCAGACACTCCCTACAACTCTCTGTCACTCTCTGACACTCTCTGACAATCTCAGACACTCTCAGACACTCACTATCACTCTCTATCACTCTCTGACACTCTCTATCACTCTCTATCACTCTCAGAAACTCTCTGACACTCTCAGACACTCTCTATCACTCTCTATCACTTTCTGACACTCAATGACACTCTCTGAATTTCCCTATCACTCTCTGTCACTCTCTATCACTCTCTGACACTCTCTGACACTCTCAGACACTCTCTATCACTCTCTATCACTCTCTATCACTTTCTGACACTCTCTGACACTCTCTATCACTCTCTGAAACTCTCTGATACTCTCTATCACTCAATGACACTCTCTGACACTCTCTATCACTCTGTATCACTCTCTGACACTCTCTGACACACTCTGACACTCTCTGACACTCTCAGACACTCTCTATCGCTCTTTATCACTCTCTGACACTCTCTGACACTCCCTGACACTCTCTGACACTCTCAGACACTCTCAGACACTCTGCATCACTCTCTATCACTCTCTGACAGTCTTAATCACTCTCTGACACTCACTATCACTCTCTATCACTCTCTGACAATCTCTATCACTCTCTGTCACTCTCTGACACTCAATGACAATCTCTGACACTCTCCATCACTCTCTATCACTCTCTGACACAATTAATCACTCTCTGACACTCACTATCACTCTCTATCACTCTCTGACACTCTCTGACACTCTCAGACAACCTCCATCACTCTCTGACACTCTCTATCACTCTCTATCACTCTCGGAAACTCTCTGACAATCTCTATCACTCAATGCCACTCTCTGACACTCTCTGGCACTCTCCGACGCTCTCAGACACTCTCTATCACTCTCTATCACTGTCTGACCATCTCTGACAATCTCTGACACACTCAGACACTCTCTATCACTCTCTATTACTCTCTGGCATTCTCTGACACTCTCAGACACACTCAATCACTCTCTATCACTCTCTATCACTCTCTGACACGCTTTGACACACTCTGACACTCCCTGACACTCTCTGACACTCTCAGACTCTCTCTATCACTCTCTATCACTCTCTGACACTCTCTGACACTCTCTGACACTCTCTGACACTCTCAGACACTCTGTATCAATCTCGATCACGCTCTGACACTCTCTATCACTCTCTATCACGCTCTGACACTCTCTGATACTCTCTGACACTCTCAGACACTCCCTATCACTCTCTATCACTCTGTGACACTCTCAGACCCACTCTATCACTCTGTGACACTCTCTATCAATCTCTGACACACTCTGACAATC
Source organism: Heterodontus francisci (assembly GCF_036365525.1). Lineage (NCBI taxonomy): Eukaryota > Metazoa > Chordata > Chondrichthyes > Heterodontiformes > Heterodontidae > Heterodontus > Heterodontus francisci. Next base: position 3,438,810 of record NC_090414.1, read on the forward strand.
TCTGACACTCTCAGAGTCTCTCTTTCACTCTCAGACACTCTCTATCACTCTCTGACACCCTCTGACACTCTCAGACACTCTCTGACACTCTCAGACATTCTCTATCACTCTCTGACACTCTCTGACACTCTCATACACTCTCTAACAATCTCTATCACTCTCTGACACACTCTGACACTCTCTGACAGTCTCAGACACTCTCTATCACTCTCTGACACACTCTCACAATCTTTGACACTCTCAGACACTCTCAGAGACTCTCAGACACTCTATATCACTCTCTGACACTCGCAGACACTCTCTGTCACTCTCAGACTCCTCAGACACTCTCTATCACTCTCTATCACGCTCTGACACTCTCAGACACTCTCTGACACACTCTGACACTCTCTGACAGTCTCAGACGATCTCTATCACTCTCTGACACACTCTGACAATCTCGGACAGTCTCAGACACTCTCAGACACTCTATATCACTCTCTGACACTCACTGACACTCGCAGACACTCTCTGTCACTCTCAGACACCTCAGACACTCTCTATCACTCTCTGCCACTCTCTGACACTCTCTGACACTCTCTGACGCTCTCTGAAAATCTCTGACACTCTCTATCACTCTATGACACTCTCTGACACTCTCTATCACTCTCTGACACACTCTGACAGTCTCTGACACTCTCAGACTCTCTCAGACACTCTCTGACACTCTCTATCACTCTCTATCTCTCTCTGACACACTCTGACACACTCAGACACTCTCTGTCACTCTCTATCACTCTCTGACACACTCTGACAGTCTCTGACACTCTCAGACTCTCTCAGACACTCTCTGACACTCTATCACTCTCTATCACTCTCTGACACACTCTGACACACTCAGACACTCTCTGTCACTCTCTATCACTCTCTGACACTCTCTGACACTCTCTGACACTCTCAGACACTCCCTACAACTCTCTATCACTCTCTGACACTCTCTGACACTCTCAGACACTCTCAGAAACTCACTATCACTCTCTATCACTCTCTGACACTCTCTATCACTCTCTATCAATCTCTGACACTCTCTATCACTCTCTGAAACTCTCTGACACTCTCAGACACTCTCTATCACTCTCTATCACTCTCTATCACTTTCTGACACTCAATGACACTCTCTGAATTTCCCTATCACTCTCTGTCACTCTCTATCACTCTCTGACACTCTCTGACACTCTCAGACACTCTCTATCACTCTCTATCACTCTCTATCACTTTCTGACACTCTCTGACACTCTCTATCACTCTCTGAAACTCTCTGACACTCTCTATCACTCTGTATCACTCTCTGACACTCTCTGACACACTCTGACACTCTCTGACACTCTCAGACACTCTCTATCGCTCTTTATCACTTTCTGACACTCTCTGACACTCCCTGACACTCTCAGACACTCTCTGACACTCTCAGACACTCTCAGACACTCTCCATCACTCTCGATCACTCTCTGACACTCTTAATCACTCTCTGACTCTCACTATCACTCTCTATCACTCTCTGACACTCTCTATCACTCTCTGTCACTCTCTGACACTAAATGACAATCTCTGACACTCTCCATCACTCTCTATCACTCTCTGACACTCTTAATCACTCTCTGACACTCACTAACACTCTCTATCACTCTCTGACACTCTCTGACACTCTCAGACACTCTCTGTCACTCTCTGACACTCTCTATCACTCTCTATCACTCTCTGACCCTCTCTGACCCTCTCTGACACTCTCAGACACTCTCTATCACTCTCTACCACACTCTGACGCTCTCTGACACTCTCTGACACACTCAGACACTCTCTATCACTCTCTATTACTCTCTGGCATTCTCTGACACTCTCAGACACACTCAATCACTCTCTATCTCTCTCTGACATGCTTTGACACTCTCTGACAGTCTCAGACACTCTCTATCACTCTCTGACACACTCTGACACTCAGTGACACTCTCTATCACTCTCTGGCACCCTCTATCACTCTCTATCACTCTCTGACACTCACTAACAATCTCAGACACTCTCTGTCACTCTCGGACACTCTCTATCACTCTCTATCACACTCTGACGCTCTCTGACACTCTCTATCACTCTCTGGCACCCTCTATCACTCTCTATCACTCTCTGACACTCACTAACAATCTCAGACACTCTCAGTCACTCTCAGACACCTCTGACACTCTCTATCACTCTCTGACACTCTCTGACGCTCTCTGACACTCTCTATCACTCTCTGGCACCCTCTATCACTCTCTATCACTCTCTGACACTCACTAACAATCTCAGACACTCTCTGTCACTCTCGGACACTCGCTATCACTCTCTATCACACTCTGACGCTCTCTGACACTCTCAGACACTCTCTGACACTCTTTGACACTCTCTATCACTCTCTGACACACTGAGACAATCTCTGAAACTCTCAGACTCTCTCAGACACTCTCAGACACTCTCAGACACTCTCAGACACTCTATATCACTCTCTGACACTCACTGACACTCGCAGACACTGTATGTCGCTCTCAGACACCTCAGACACTCTCTATCACTCTCAGACACTCTCTGACACACTCTGACACTCTCTGACGCTCTCTGACACTCTCTGACACTCTCTATCACTCTATGACACTCTCTATCACTCTCTATCACTCTCTGACACTCTCTGACACACTCAGACACTCTCTGTCACTCTCTATCACTCTCTGACACACTCTGACAGTCTCTGACACTCTCAGACTCTCTCAGACACTCTCTGACACTTTCTGACACTCTCAGACACTCTCTATCACTCTCTGACACTCTCCGATACTCTCTGACACTCTCAGACTCTCCCTTTCACTCTCTATCACTCTCTGAAACTCTCTGACACTCTCTGACACTCTCAGACACTCTCTGTCACTCTCTATCACTCTCTGACACTCTCTGACACACTCAGACACTCTCTGTCACTCTCTATCACTCTCTAACACACTCTGACAGTCTCTGACACTCTCAGACTCTCTCAGACACTCTCTGTCACTCTCGGACACTCTCTATCACTCTCTATCACACTCTGACGCTCTCTGACACTCTCAGACACTCTCTGACACTCTTTGACACTCTCTATCACTCTCTGACACTCTCCGATACTCTCTGACACTCTCAGACTCTCCCTTTCACTCTCTATCACTCTCTGAAACTCTCTGACACTCTCTGACACTCTCAGACACTCTTTATCACTCTCTGACACTCTCTGACACTCTTTGACACTCTCAGACTCTCCCTATCACTCTCTATCACTCTCTGGCACACTCTGATACTCTCTGACACTCTCAGACACATTCAATCACTCTCCATCACTCTCTATCACTCTCTGACACTCTCTGACACTCTCTGACACTCTCAGACTCTCCCTTTCACTCTCTATCACTCTCTGACACTCTCTGACACTCTCAGACACTCTCTATCACTCTCTGACACTCTCTGACACTCTCAGACACTCTCTATCACTCTCTGACACACTCTGACACTCCCTGACACTCTCTGACACTCTCAGACTCTCTCTATCAATCTCTGACACTCTCTGACACTCTCTGACACTCTCTGACACTCTCAGACACTCTCTATCACTCTCTATCACGCTCTGACACTCTCTATCACTCTCCATCACGCTCTGACACTCTCTGACACTCTCTGACACTCTCAGACACTCCCTATCACTCTCTATCACTCTCTGACACTCTCTGACACTCTCTGACACACTTAGACACTCACTATCACTCTCTATCACTCTCTGACACTGTCTATCACTCTCTATCAATCTCTGACACTCTCTATCACTCTCTATCAATCTCTGACACTCTCTATCACTCTCTGAAACTCTCTGACACTCTCTGAAACTCAATGACACTCTCTGACACTCCCTATCACTCTCTATCACTCTCTGACACACTCTGACAGTCTCTGATACTCTCAGACACTCTCAGACACTTTCTGACACTCTCTGACACTCTCTGACACTCTCTATCACTCTCTATCATGCTCTGACACTCTCTGACACTCTCTGACACTCTCTGACACTCTCTGACACTCCCTACAACTCTCTATCACTCTCTGACACTCTCTGACACTCTCTGACACTCTCTGACACTATCAGACAATCACTATCACATCTATCACTCTCTGACACTCTCGATCACTCTCTATCAATCTCTGACACTCTCTATCACTCTCTGAAACTCTATGACACTCAATGACACTCTGAATTTCCCTATCACTCTCTATCACTCTCTGACACTCTCTGACACTCTCTGACACTCTCTGACACTCTCAGACACTCTCTATCACTCTCTATCACTCTCTATCACTTTCTGACACTCTCTGACACTCTCTATCACTCTCTGAAACTCTCTGATACTCTCTATCACTCAATGACACTCTCTGACACTCTCTATCACTCTCTATCACTCTCTGATACTCTCTGACACTCTCTGACACTCTCAGACACTCTCCATCACTCTCCATCACTCTTTGACACTCTTAATCACTCTCTGACACTCGCAATCACTCTCTGTCACTCTCTGACACTCCCCATCACTCTCTGTCAGTCTCTGACACTCAATGACAATCTCTGACACACACTATCACATCTATCACTCTCTGACACTCTCTATCACTCTCTATCAATCTCTGACACTCTCTATCACTCTCTGAAACTCTCTGACACTCAATGACACTCTCTGAATTTCCCTATCACTCTCTATCACTCTCTGACACTCTCTGACACTCTCAGACACTCTCTATCACTCTCTATCACTTTCTGACACTCTCTGACACTCTCTATCACTCTCTGAAACTCTCTGATACTCTCTATCACTCAATGACACTCTCTGACACTCTCTATCACTCTCTATCACTCTCTGACACTCTCTGACACACTCTGACTCTCTCTGACACTCTCAGATACTCTCTATCGCTCTTTATCACTCTCTGACACTCTCTGACACTCCCTGACACTCTCAGACACTCTCTGACACTCTCTGACACTCTCAGACACTCTCAGACACTCTCCTTCAATCTCCATCGCTCTCTGACACTCTTAATCACTCTCTGACACTCGCCATCGCTCTCTGTCACTCTCTGACACTCTCCATCACTCTCTGTCACTCTCTGACACTCAATGACAATCTCTGACACTCTCCATCACTCTCTATCACTCTCTGACACTCTTAAACACTCTCTGACACTCACTATCACTCTCTATCACTCTCTGACACTCTCAGAAACTCTCTATCACTCTCTGACACTCTCTATCACTCTCTATCACTCTCGGAAAATCTCTGAAACTCCCCAACACTCAATGCCACCCCCTGACACTCTCTGGCACTCTCCGACGCTCTCAGACACTCTCTATCACTCTCTATCACTCTCTGATACTCTCAGTCACACTCAATCACTCTCTATCACTCTCTGACACGCGTTGACACTCTGACAGTCTCAGACACTGTCTGTCACTCTCTGACACACTCTGACACTCTCTGACACTCACTGACACTCACTGACACTCGCAGACACTCTCTGTCACTCTCAGACACCTCAGACACTCTCTATCACTCTCTGACACTCTCTGACACTCTCTGACGCTCTCTGACACTCTCTGACACGCTATGACACGCTCTGACACTCTCTATCACTCACTGACACTCTCTGACACTCTCTGACACACTCAGACACTCTCTATCACTCTCTATTACTCTCTGACACACTCTGACAGTCTCTGACACTCTCAGACTCTCTCAGACACTCTCCGACACTCTCTGACACTCTCTAACAATCTCTATCACTCTCTGTCACGCTCTGACACTCTCGGAACCTCTCTGACACACTCTGACACTCTCTGACAGTCTCAGACACTCTCTATCACTCTCTATCACTCTCTGACACTCTCTATCACTCTCCATTACTCTCTATCACTTTCTGACACTCTCTGACAGTCTCTATCACTCTATGAAACTCTCTGACACTCTCTGTCACTCAATGACACTCTGTGACACTCTCTATCACTCTCTGTCGCTCTCTGACACTCTTAATCACTCTCTATCACTCTCTATCACTCTCTGAAACTCTCTGACACTCTCTGGCACTCAATGACACTCTCTGACACTCCCTATCACTCTCTATCACTCTCTGACACTCTCTGACACTCTCAGACGCTCTCTATCACTCTCTATCACTCTCTGACACTCTCTATCACTCTCTATCACTTTCTGACACTCTCTATCACTCTCTGACACTCTCTGACACACTCTGACACTCAATGACACTCTCTGACACTCTCTATCACTGTCTATCACTCTCTGACACTCTCTGACACACTCTGACAATCTCTGACAGTCTCAGACACTCTCTATCACTCTCTATCACTCTCTATCACTCTCTGACACTCTCTATCACTCTCCATCACTCTCTATCACTTTCTGACACTCTCTGACAGTCTCTATCACTCTATGAAACTCTCTGAAACTCTCAGACTCTCTCTTTCACTCTCAGACACTCTCCATCACTCTCTGACACTCTCTGACACTCTCAGACACTCTCTGACTCTCTCAGACACTCTCAATCATTCTCTGACACTCTCTATCACTCTGTATTACTCTCTGACACTTTCTATCAAACTCTGACACTCTCTGACATTCTCAGACACTCTTACACTGTCATACACTCTCTTACACTCTCATACACTCTCTATCAAATTCGATCACTCTCTGACACACTCTGACACACTCTGACACTCTCTGACAGTCTCAGACACTCTCTATCACTCTCTGACACACTCTGACAATCTCTGACACTCTCAGACACTCTCAGACACTCTATATCACTCTCTTACACTCACTGACACTTGCAGACACTCTCTGTCACTCTCAGACACCTCAGACACTCTCTATCACTTCTATCACTCTCTGACACTCTCTGACACTCTCAGACACTCTCAGACACTCTCTATCACTCTCTATCACTCTCTATCACTTTCTGACACTCTCTGACACTCTCTATCACTCTCTGAAACTCTCTGACACTCTCTATCACTCAATGACACTCTCTGACACTCTCTATCACTCTCTATCAATCTCTGACACTCTCTGACACACTCTGACTCTCTCTGACACTCTCAGACACTCTCTATCGCTCTTTATCACTCTCTGACACTCTCTGACACTCCCTGACACTCTCAGACTCTCTCTGACACTCTCAGACACTCTCAGACACTCTCCATCACTCTCCATCACTCTCTGACACTCTTAATCACTCTCTGACACTCGCCAAAACTCTCTGTCACTCTCTGACACTCTCTGACACTCTCCATCACTCTCTGACACTCAATGACAATCTCTGACACTCTCTGTCACTCTCTATCACTCTCTGACACTCTTAATCACTCTCTGACACTCACTATCACTCTCTGTCACTCTCTGACACACTCTGACACTCACTGACACTCGCAGACACTCTCTGTCACTCTCAGACACCTCAGACACTCTCTATCACTGTCTGAAACTCTCTGACACTCTCTGACACGCAATGACACTCTCTGACACTCCCTATCACTCTCTATCACTCTCTGACACTCTCTGACACTCTCTGACACTCTCAGACGCTCTCTATCACTCTCTATCACTCTCTGACACTCTCTCTCACTCTCTATCACTCTCTGACACTCTCTGACACTCTCTGACACTCTCTGACACACTCTGACACTCAATGACACTCTCTGACACTCTCTATCACTGTATATCACTCTCTGACACTCTCTGACACTCTCTGACACACTCTGACACTCTCTGACACTCTCAGACACTCTCTATCAGTCTCTGACACTCTCTGACACTCTCAGACACTCTCTGAAACATCAAGACACTCTCTATCACTCTGTATCACTCTCTGACCCTCTATATCACTCTCTGACACTCTCTAACTCTCTCAGACACTCTCAATCAATCTCTGACTCTCTCTGACACTCTCAGACTCTCTCTCTTTCACTCTCAGACACTCTCTATCACGCTCTGACACTCTCTGACACTCTCAGACACTCTCTGACACATCAAGACACTCTCAATCATTCTCTGACACTCTCTATCACTCTGTATCACTCTCTGACACTCTCTATCACTCTCTGACACTCTCTGACATTCTCAGACACTCTTATACTCTCATACACTCTCTTACACTCTCATACACTCTCTATCAAATTCGATCACTCTCTGACACACTCTGACACTCTCTGACAGTCTCAGACACTCTCTATCACTCTCTGACACACTCTGACAATCTCTGACACTCTCAGACACTCTCAGACACTCTATAACACTCTCTTACACTCACTGACACTTGCAGACACTCTCTGTCACTCTCAGACACCTCAGACACTCTCGATCACTTCTATCACTCTCTGACACTCTCTGACACACTCTGACTCTCTCTGACACTCTCAGACACTCTCTATCGTTCTTTATCACTCTCTGACACTCCCTGACACTCTCAGACTCTCTCTGACTCTCTCTATCACTCTCTGACACTCTCTGACACTCTCAGACACTCTCTGACACTCTCTGACGCTCTCAGACACTTTCTCTCACTCTCTATCGCTCTCTATAACTCTCTGACACACTCTATCACTTTCTGACACTGCCTGACACACACTGACACATTCTATCAATTACTGACACTCTCAGACATTTTCAGACACTCTCTGACAAACTTTATCACTCTCTGACACTCTCTGATACACTCTGAAACTCTCAGACACTCTCTGACACTCTCTGACGCTCTCAGACACTCTCTCTCACTCTCTATCACTCTCTGACACTCTCTATCACTCTCCATCACTCTCTATCACTTTCTGACACTCTCTGACAGTCTCTATCACTCTATGAAACTCTCTGAAACTCTCAGACTCTCTCTTTCACTCTCAGACACTCTCCATCACTCTCTGACACTCTCTGACACTCTCAGACACTCTCTGACACTCTCAGACACTCTCAATCATTCTCTGACACTCTCTATCACTCTGTATCACTCTCTGACACTTTCTATCAAACTCTGAAACTCTCTGACATTCTCAGACACTCTTACACTGTCATACACTCTCTTACACTCTCATACACTCTCTATCAAATTCGATCACTCTCTGACACACTCTGACACACTCTGACACTCTCTGACAATCTCAGACACTCTCTATCACTCTCTGACACACTCTGACAATCTCTGACACTCTCAGACACTCTCAGACACTCTATATCACTCTCTTACACTCACTGACACTTGCAGACACTCTCTGTCACTCTCAGACACCTCAGACACTCTCTATCACTTCTATCACTCTCTGACACTCTCTGACACTCTCAGACACTCTCAGACACTCTCTATCACTCTCTATCACTCTCTATCACTTTCTGACACTCTCTGACACTCTCTATCACTCTCTGAAACTCTCTGACACTCTTTATCACTCAATGACACTCTCTGACACTCTCTATCACTCTCTATCACTCTCTGACACTCTCTGACACACTCTGACTCTCTCTGACAGTCTCAGACACTCTCTATCGCTCTTTATCACTCTCTGACACTCTCTGACACTCCCTGACACTCTCAGACACTCTCTGACACTCTCTGACACTCTCAGACTCTCTCTATCACTCTCTGACTCTCTCTGACACACTCAGACACTCTCAGACCCACTCTATCACTCTCTGACACTCTCTATCACTCTCTGACACTCTCTGACACTCTCAGACACTCTCTATCACTCTCTGACACTCTCTGACACTCTCATACACTCTCTAACAATCTCTGTCACTCTCTGACACACTCTGACACACTCTGACACTCTCTATCACTCTCTGACACACTCTGACAATCTCTGACACTCTCAGACACTCTCAGACACTCTCAGACACTCTATATCACTCTCTGACACTCGCAGACACTCTCTGTCACTCTCAGACTCCTCAGACACTCTCTATCACTCTCTATCACGCTCTGACACTCTCAGACACTCTCTGGCACACTCTGACACTCTCTGACAGTCTCAGACACTCTCTATCACTCTCTGACACACTCTGACAATCTCGGACAGTCTCAGACACTCTCAGACACTCTCAGACACTCTATATCACTCTCTGACACTCACTGACACTCGCAGACACTCTCTGTCACTCTCAGACACCTCAGACACTCTCTATCACTCTCTGCCACTCTCTGACACTCTCTGACACTGTCTGACGCTCTCTGACACTCTCTGACGCTCTCTATCACTCTATGACACTCTCTATCACTCTCTATCACTCTCTGACAGACTCTGACACACTCAGACACTCTCTGTCACTCTCTATCACTCTCTGACACACTCTGACAGTCTCTGACACTCTCAGACTCTCTCAGACACTCTCTGACACTCTCTGACACTCTCTAACACTCTCTATCACTCTCTATCATGCTCTGACACTCTCTGACACTCTCTGACACTCTCAGACGCTCCCTACAACTCTCTATCACTCTCTGACACTCTCTGACACTCTCAGACACTCTCAGACACTCACTATCACTCTCTATCACTCTCTGACACTCTCTATCACTCTCTATCAATCTCTGACACTCTCTATCACTCTCAGAAACTCTCTGACAATCTCAGACACTCACTATCACTCTCTATCACTCTCTGACACTCTCTATCACTCTCTATCAATCTCTGACACTCTATCACTCTCAGAAACTCTCTGACACTCTCAGACACTCTCTATCACTCTCTATCACTCGCTATCACTTTCTGACACTCAATGACACTCTCTGAATTTCCCTATCACTCTCTGTCACTCTCTATCACTCTCTGACACTCTCTGACACTCTCAGAAACTCTCTATCACTCTCTATCACTTTCTGAAACTCTCTGACACTATCTATCACTCTCTGAAACTCTCTGATACTCTCTATCACTCAATGACACTCTCTGACACTCTCTATCACTCTGTATCACTCTCTGACACTCTCTGACACACTCTGACACTCTCTGACACTCTCAGACACTCTGCATCACTCTCTATCACTCGCTGACAGTCTTAATCACTCTCTGACACTCACTATCACTCTCTATCACTCTCTGACACTCTCTATCGCTCTCTGTCACTCTCTGATACTCAATGACAATCTCTGACACTCTCCATCACTCTCTATCACTCTCTGACACTCTTAATCACTCTCTGACACTCTTAATCACTCTCTGACACTCTCTGACACTCCCAGACACTCTCCATCACTCTCTGACACTCTCTATCTCTCTCGGAAACTCTCTGACAAGCTCTATCACTCAACGCCACTCTCTGACACTCGCTGGCACTCTCCGACGCTCTCAGACACTCTCTATCACTCTCTATCACTCTCTGACCATCTCTGACACTCTCTGACACACTCAGACACATCTATCACTCTCTTTTACTCTCTGGCATTCTCTGACACTCTCAGACACACTCAATCACTCTCTATCACTCTCTGACACGGTTTGACACACTCTGACACTCCCTGACACTCCCTGACACTCTCAGACTCTCTCTATCACTCTCTGACACTCTCTGACACTCTCTGACACTCTCTGACACTCTCAGACACTCTCTATCAATCTCGATCACGCTCTGACACTCTCTATCACTCTCTATCACGCTCTGACACTCTCTGACACTCTCTGACACTCTCAGACACTCCCTATCACTCTCTATCACTCACTGACACTCTCTGACGCTCTCTGACACAATCAGACACTCACTATCACTCTCTATCACTCTCTGACACTCTCTATCACTCTCTATCAATCTCTGACACTCTCTATCACTCTCTGAAACTCTCTGACACTCTCTGAAACTCAATGACACTCTCTGACACTCCCTATCACTCTCTATCACTCTCTGACACTCTCTATCACTCTCTGACTCTCTCTGACACTCTCAGACACTCTCAGACCCACTCTATCACTCTCTGACACTCTCTATCACTCTCTGACACACTCTGACAATCTCTGACACTCTCAGAGTCTCTCTTTCACTCTCTGTCACTCTCTATCACTCTCTGACACTCTCTGACACTCTCAGAAACTCTCTATCACTCTCTATCACTTTCTGAAACTCTCTGACACTATCTATCACTCTCTGAAACTCTCTGATACTCTCTATCACTCAATGACACTCTCTGACACTCTCTATCACTCTGTATCACTCTCTGACACTCTCTGACACACTCTGACACTCTCTGACACTCTCAGACACTCTGCATCACTCTCTATCACTCGCTGACAGTCTTAATCACTCTCTGACACTCACTATCACTCTCTATCACTCTCTGACACTCTCTATCGCTCTCTGTCACTCTCTGATACTCAATGACAATCTCTGACACTCTCTGTCACTCTCTATCACTCTCTGACACTCTTAATCACTCTCTGACACTCACTATCACTCTCTGTCACTCTCTGACACACTCTGACACTCACTGACACTCGCAGACACTCTCTGTCACTCTCAGACACCTCAGACACTCTCTATCACTGTCTGAAACTCTCTGACACTCTCTGACACGCAATGACACTCTCTGACACTCCCTATCACTCTCTATCACTCTCTGACACTCTCTGACACTCTCTGACACTCTCAGACGCTCTCTATCACTCTCTATCACTCTCTGACACTCTCTCTCACTCTCTATCACTCTCTGACACTCTCTGACACTCTCTGACACTCTCTGACACACTCTGACACTCAATGACACTCTCTGACACTCTCTATCACTGTATATCACTCTCTGACACTCTCTGACACTCTCTGACACACTCTGACACTCTCTGACACTCTCAGACACTCTCTATCAGTCTCTGACACTCTCTGACACTCTCAGACACTCTCTGAAACATCAAGACACTCTCTATCACTCTGTATCACTCTCTGACCCTCTATATCACTCTCTGACACTCTCTAACTCTCTCAGACACTCTCAATCAATCTCTGACTCTCTCTGACACTCTCAGACTCTCTCTCTTTCACTCTCAGACACTCTCTATCACGCTCTGACACTCTCTGACACTCTCAGACACTCTCTGACACATCAAGACACTCTCAATCATTCTCTGACACTCTCTATCACTCTGTATCACTCTCTGACACTCTCTATCACTCTCTGACACTCTCTGACATTCTCAGACACTCTTATACTCTCATACACTCTCTTACACTCTCATACACTCTCTATCAAATTCGATCACTCTCTGACACACTCTGACACTCTCTGACAGTCTCAGACACTCTCTATCACTCTCTGACACACTCTGACAATCTCTGACACTCTCAGACACTCTCAGACACTCTATAACACTCTCTTACACTCACTGACACTTGCAGACACTCTCTGTCACTCTCAGACACCTCAGACACTCTCGATCACTTCTATCACTCTCTGACACTCTCTGACACACTCTGACTCTCTCTGACACTCTCAGACACTCTCTATCGTTCTTTATCACTCTCTGACACTCCCTGACACTCTCAGACTCTCTCTGACTCTCTCTATCACTCTCTGACACTCTCTGACACTCTCAGACACTCTCTGACACTCTCTGACGCTCTCAGACACTTTCTCTCACTCTCTATCGCTCTCTATAACTCTCTGACACACTCTATCACTTTCTGACACTGCCTGACACACACTGACACATTCTATCAATTACTGACACTCTCAGACATTTTCAGACACTCTCTGACAAACTTTATCACTCTCTGACACTCTCTGATACACTCTGAAACTCTCAGACACTCTCTGACACTCTCTGACGCTCTCAGACACTCTCTCTCACTCTCTATCACTCTCTGACACTCTCTATCACTCTCCATCACTCTCTATCACTTTCTGACACTCTCTGACAGTCTCTATCACTCTATGAAACTCTCTGAAACTCTCAGACTCTCTCTTTCACTCTCAGACACTCTCCATCACTCTCTGACACTCTCTGACACTCTCAGACACTCTCTGACACTCTCAGACACTCTCAATCATTCTCTGACACTCTCTATCACTCTGTATCACTCTCTGACACTTTCTATCAAACTCTGAAACTCTCTGACATTCTCAGACACTCTTACACTGTCATACACTCTCTTACACTCTCATACACTCTCTATCAAATTCGATCACTCTCTGACACACTCTGACACACTCTGACACTCTCTGACAATCTCAGACACTCTCTATCACTCTCTGACACACTCTGACAATCTCTGACACTCTCAGACACTCTCAGACACTCTATATCACTCTCTTACACTCACTGACACTTGCAGACACTCTCTGTCACTCTCAGACACCTCAGACACTCTCTATCACTTCTATCACTCTCTGACACTCTCTGACACTCTCAGACACTCTCAGACACTCTCTATCACTCTCTATCACTCTCTATCACTTTCTGACACTCTCTGACACTCTCTATCACTCTCTGAAACTCTCTGACACTCTTTATCACTCAATGACACTCTCTGACACTCTCTATCACTCTCTATCACTCTCTGACACTCTCTGACACACTCTGACTCTCTCTGACAGTCTCAGACACTCTCTATCGCTCTTTATCACTCTCTGACACTCTCTGACACTCCCTGACACTCTCAGACACTCTCTGACACTCTCTGACACTCTCAGACTCTCTCTATCACTCTCTGACTCTCTCTGACACACTCAGACACTCTCAGACCCACTCTATCACTCTCTGACACTCTCTATCACTCTCTGACACTCTCTGACACTCTCAGACACTCTCTATCACTCTCTGACACTCTCTGACACTCTCATACACTCTCTAACAATCTCTGTCACTCTCTGACACACTCTGACACACTCTGACACTCTCTATCACTCTCTGACACACTCTGACAATCTCTGACACTCTCAGACACTCTCAGACACTCTCAGACACTCTATATCACTCTCTGACACTCGCAGACACTCTCTGTCACTCTCAGACTCCTCAGACACTCTCTATCACTCTCTATCACGCTCTGACACTCTCAGACACTCTCTGGCACACTCTGACACTCTCTGACAGTCTCAGACACTCTCTATCACTCTCTGACACACTCTGACAATCTCGGACAGTCTCAGACACTCTCAGACACTCTCAGACACTCTATATCACTCTCTGACACTCACTGACACTCGCAGACACTCTCTGTCACTCTCAGACACCTCAGACACTCTCTATCACTCTCTGCCACTCTCTGACACTCTCTGACACTGTCTGACGCTCTCTGACACTCTCTGACGCTCTCTATCACTCTATGACACTCTCTATCACTCTCTATCACTCTCTGACAGACTCTGACACACTCAGACACTCTCTGTCACTCTCTATCACTCTCTGACACACTCTGACAGTCTCTGACACTCTCAGACTCTCTCAGACACTCTCTGACACTCTCTGACACTCTCTAACACTCTCTATCACTCTCTATCATGCTCTGACACTCTCTGACACTCTCTGACACTCTCAGACGCTCCCTACAACTCTCTATCACTCTCTGACACTCTCTGACACTCTCAGACACTCTCAGACACTCACTATCACTCTCTATCACTCTCTGACACTCTCTATCACTCTCTATCAATCTCTGACACTCTCTATCACTCTCAGAAACTCTCTGACAATCTCAGACACTCACTATCACTCTCTATCACTCTCTGACACTCTCTATCACTCTCTATCAATCTCTGACACTCTATCACTCTCAGAAACTCTCTGACACTCTCAGACACTCTCTATCACTCTCTATCACTCGCTATCACTTTCTGACACTCAATGACACTCTCTGAATTTCCCTATCACTCTCTGTCACTCTCTATCACTCTCTGACACTCTCTGACACTCTCAGAAACTCTCTATCACTCTCTATCACTTTCTGAAACTCTCTGACACTATCTATCACTCTCTGAAACTCTCTGATACTCTCTATCACTCAATGACACTCTCTGACACTCTCTATCACTCTGTATCACTCTCTGACACTCTCTGACACACTCTGACACTCTCTGACACTCTCAGACACTCTGCATCACTCTCTATCACTCGCTGACAGTCTTAATCACTCTCTGACACTCACTATCACTCTCTATCACTCTCTGACACTCTCTATCGCTCTCTGTCACTCTCTGATACTCAATGACAATCTCTGACACTCTCCATCACTCTCTATCACTCTCTGACACTCTTAATCACTCTCTGACACTCTTAATCACTCTCTGACACTCTCTGACACTCCCAGACACTCTCCATCACTCTCTGACACTCTCTATCTCTCTCGGAAACTCTCTGACAAGCTCTATCACTCAACGCCACTCTCTGACACTCGCTGGCACTCTCCGACGCTCTCAGACACTCTCTATCACTCTCTATCACTCTCTGACCATCTCTGACACTCTCTGACACACTCAGACACATCTATCACTCTCTTTTACTCTCTGGCATTCTCTGACACTCTCAGACACACTCAATCACTCTCTATCACTCTCTGACACGGTTTGACACACTCTGACACTCCCTGACACTCCCTGACACTCTCAGACTCTCTCTATCACTCTCTGACACTCTCTGACACTCTCTGACACTCTCTGACACTCTCAGACACTCTCTATCAATCTCGATCACGCTCTGACACTCTCTATCACTCTCTATCACGCTCTGACACTCTCTGACACTCTCTGACACTCTCAGACACTCCCTATCACTCTCTATCACTCACTGACACTCTCTGACGCTCTCTGACACAATCAGACACTCACTATCACTCTCTATCACTCTCTGACACTCTCTATCACTCTCTATCAATCTCTGACACTCTCTATCACTCTCTGAAACTCTCTGACACTCTCTGAAACTCAATGACACTCTCTGACACTCCCTATCACTCTCTATCACTCTCTGACACTCTCTATCACTCTCTGACTCTCTCTGACACTCTCAGACACTCTCAGACCCACTCTATCACTCTCTGACACTCTCTATCACTCTCTGACACACTCTGACAATCTCTGACACTCTCAGAGTCTCTCTTTCACTCTCTGTCACTCTCTATCACTCTCTGACACTCTCTGACACTCTCAGAAACTCTCTATCACTCTCTATCACTTTCTGAAACTCTCTGACACTATCTATCACTCTCTGAAACTCTCTGATACTCTCTATCACTCAATGACACTCTCTGACACTCTCTATCACTCTGTATCACTCTCTGACACTCTCTGACACACTCTGACACTCTCTGACACTCTCAGACACTCTGCATCACTCTCTATCACTCGCTGACAGTCTTAATCACTCTCTGACACTCACTATCACTCTCTATCACTCTCTGACACTCTCTATCGCTCTCTGTCACTCTCTGATACTCAATGACAATCTCTGACACTCTCCATCACTCTCTATCACTCTCTGACACTCTTAATCACTCTCTGACACTCTTAATCACTCTCTGACACTCTCTGACACTCCCAGACACTCTCCATCACTCTCTGACACTCTCTATCTCTCTCGGAAACTCTCTGACAAGCTCTATCACTCAACGCCACTCTCTGACACTCGCTGGCACTCTCCGACGCTCTCAGACACTCTCTATCACTCTCTATCACTCTCTGACCATCTCTGACACTCTCTGACACACTCAGACACATCTATCACTCTCTTTTACTCTCTGGCATTCTCTGACACTCTCAGACACACTCAATCACTCTCTATCACTCTCTGACACGGTTTGACACACTCTGACACTCCCTGACACTCCCTGACACTCTCAGACTCTCTCTATCACTCTCTGACACTCTCTGACACTCTCTGACACTCTCTGACACTCTCAGACACTCTCTATCAATCTCGATCACGCTCTGACACTCTCTATCACTCTCTATCACGCTCTGACACTCTCTGACACTCTCTGACACTCTCAGACACTCCCTATCACTCTCTATCACTCACTGACACTCTCTGACGCTCTCTGACACAATCAGACACTCACTATCACTCTCTATCACTCTCTGACACTCTCTATCACTCTCTATCAATCTCTGACACTCTCTATCACTCTCTGAAACTCTCTGACACTCTCTGAAACTCAATGACACTCTCTGACACTCCCTATCACTCTCTATCACTCTCTGACACTCTCTATCACTCTCTGACTCTCTCTGACACTCTCAGACACTCTCAGACCCACTCTATCACTCTCTGACACTCTCTATCACTCTCTGACACACTCTGACAATCTCTGACACTCTCAGAGTCTCTCTTTCACTCTCAGACACTCTCTATCACGCTCTGACACTCTCTGACACTCTCAGACACTCTCTGACACTCTCTGACACTCTCATACACTATCTAACAATCTCTATCACTCTCTGACACACTCTCACAATCTTTGACACTCTCAGACACTCTCAGAGACTCTCAGACACTCTATATCACTCTCTGACACTCGCAGACACTCTCTGTCACTCTCAGACTCCTCAGACACTCTCTATCACTCTCTATCACGCTCTGAAACTCTCAGACACTCTCTGACACACTCTGACACTCTCTGACAGTCTCAGACGATCTCTATCACTCCCTGACACACTCGGACAATCTCGGACAGTCTCAGACACTCTCAGACACTCTATATCACTCTCTGACACTCACTGACACTCGCAGACACTCTCTGTCACTCTCAGACACCTCAGACACTCTCTATCACTCTCTGCCACTCTCTGACACTCTCTGACACTCTCTGACGCTCTCTGACACTCTCTGACACTCTCTATCACTCTATGACACTCTCTGACACTCTCTATCACTCTCTGACACTCTCTGACACTCTCTATCACTCTCTATCACTCTCTATCACTCTCTGACACGCTCAGAGACTCTCTGTCACTCTCTATCACTCTCTGACACACTCTGACAGTCTCTGACACTCTCAGACTCTCTCAGACACTCTCTGACACTCTCTATCACTCTCTATCACTCTCTGACACACTCTGACACACTCAGACACTCTCTGTCACTCTCTATCACTCTCTGACACACTCTGACACACTCTGACAGTCTCTGACACTCTCTATCACTCTCTATCATGCTCTGACACTCTCTGACACTCTCAGACACTCCCGACAACTCTCTATCACTCTCTGACACTCTCTGACACTCTCTGACACTCTCAGACACTCTCAGACAATCTCAGACACTCACTATCACTCTCTGACACTCTCTGACATTCTCTATCAATCTCTGACACTCTCTATCACTCTCTGAAACTCTCTGACACTCTCAGAAACTCTGTATCACTCTCTATCAATCTCTGACACTCTCTATCACTCTCTGAAACTCTCTGACACTCTCTGACATTCTCTATCAATCTCTGACACACTCTGACACACTCTGACTGTCTCTGACACTCTCAGACTCTCTCTGACACTCTCTGACACTCTCTGACACTCTCTATCACTCTCTATCATGCTCTGACACTCTCTGACACTCTCTGACACTCTCTGACACTCTCTGACACTCTCAGACACTCCCTACAACTCTCTATAACTCTCTGACACTCTCTGACACTCTCAGACACTCTCAGACACTCACTGTCACTCTCTATCACTCTCTGACACTCTCTATCACTCTCTATCAATCTCTGACACTCTCCATCACTCTCTGAAACTCTCTGACACTCTCAGACACTCTCTATCACTCTCTATCACTCTCTATCACTTTCTGACACTCAATGACACTCTCTGAATTTCCCTATCACTCTCTGTCACTCTCTATCACTCTCTGACACTCTCTGACACTCTCAGACACTCTCTATCACTCTCTGACACTCTCTGACACTCTCAGACACTCTATCGCTCTTTATCACTCTCTGACACTCTCTGACACTCTCTGACACTCCCTGACACTCTCAGACACTCTCTGACACTCTCAGACACTCTCAGACACTCTCCATCACTCTCTATCACTCTCTGACACTCTTAATCACTCTCTGACACTCACTATCACTCTCTATCACTCTCTGACACTCTCTATCACTCTCTGTCACTCTCTGACACTCAATGACAATATCTGACACTCTCCATCACTCTCTATCACTCTCTGACACTCTTAATCACTCTCTGACACTCACTATCACTCTCTCTCACTCTCTGACACTCTCAGACACTCTCTGTCACTCTCTGACACTCTCTGTCACTCTCTATCACTCTCTGACCCTCTCTGACACTCTCAGACACTCTCTATCACTCTCTACCACACTCTGACGCTGTCTGACACTCTCTGACACACTCAGACACTCTCTATCACTCTCTATTACTCTCTGGCATTCTCTGACACTCTCAGACACACTCAATCACTCTCTATCACTCTCTGACACGCTTTGACACTCTCTGACAGTCTCAGACACTCTCTATCACTCTCTGACACACTCTGACACTCAGTGACACTCGCAGACACTGTCTGTCACTCTCTATCACTCTCTGACTCTCTCTGACGCTCTCTGACACTCTCTATCACTCTCTGGCACCCTCTATCACTCTCTATCACTCTCTGACACTCACTAACACTCTCAGACACTCTCTGTCACTCTCGGAGACTCTCTATCACTCTCTATCACACTCTGACGCTCTCTGACACTCTCAGAGACTCTCTATCACTCTCTCTCACTCTCTGAAACTCTCTGACACTCTCTGACAATCTCAGACACTCTCGCACACTCTCTGACACTCACTGACACTCTCAGACATTCTCTGTCACTCTCAGACACTCTCTGTCACTCACTGACACTCTCGGACATTCTCTGTCACTCACAGACACTCTCTGTCACTCTCTATCACTCTCTGACTCTCTCAGACACGCTCTGACACTCTCTGACACTCTTTGACACTCTCTATCACTCTCTGACACACTCTGACAGTCTCAGACACTCTCTATCACTCTCTGACAGACTCAGACAATCTATGAAACTCTCAGACACTCTCAGACACTCTCAGACACTCTCAGACTCTCTATATCACTCTCTGACACTCTCTGACACTCTTTGACACTCTCTATCACTCTATGACACTCTCTATCACTCTCTATCACTCACTGACTCTCGCAGACACTGTATGTCACTCTCAGACACCTCAGACACTCTCTTTCACTCTCTGACACTCTCTGACACACTCTGACACTCTCTGACGCTCTCTGACACTCTCTGACACTCTCTATCACTCTATGACACTCTCTATCACTCTCTATCAATCTCTGACACTCTCTGACACACTCAGACACTCTCTGTCACTCTCTATCACTCTCTGACACACTCTGACAGTCTCTGACACTCTCAGACTCTCTCAGACACTCTCTGACACTCTCTGACACTCTCAGACACTCTCTATCACTCTCTGACACTCTCTGACACTCTCTGACACTCTCAGACTCTCCCTTTCACTCTCTATCACTCTCTGACACTCTCTGACACTGTCTGACACTCTCAGACACTCTCTATCACTCTCTGACACTCTCTATCACTCTCTGACACTCTCTGACACTCTTTGACACTCTCAGACTCTCCCTATCACGCTCTATCATTCTCTGGGACACGCTGATACTCTCTGACACTCTCAGACACATTCAATCACTCTCCATCACTCTCTGACACTCTTTGACAATCTCTATCACTCTATGACACTCTCTGAGACTCTCTATCACTCTATCTTACTCTCTGACACACTCTGACACTCCCTGACACTCTCTGACACTCTCAGACACTTTCTATCACTCTCTATCACGCTCTGACACTCTCTATCACTCTCCATCACGCTCTGACACTCTCAGACACTCTCTATCATTCTCTATCACTCTCTGACACTCTCTGACACTCTCTGACACACTTAGACACTCACTATCACTCTCTATCACTCTCTGACACTCTCTATCACTCTCTATCAATCTCTGACACTCTCTATCACTCTCTATCAATCTCTGACACTCTCTATCACTCTCTGAAACTCTCTGACACTCTCTGAAACTCAATGACACTCTCTGACACTCCCTATCACTCTCTACAACTCTCTGACACACTCTGACAATCTCTGACACTCTCAGACTCTCTCAGACACTCTCTGACACTCTCTGACACTCTCTGACACTGTCTATCACTCTCTATCATGCTCTGACACTCTCTGACACTCTCTGACACTCTCTGACAATCTCTGACACTCTCAGACACTCCCTACAACTCTCTATCACTCTCTGACACTCTCTGACACTCTCTGACACTCTCTGACACTATCAGACACTCACTATCACATCTATCACTCTGTGACACTCTCGATCACTCTCTATCAATCTCTGACAATCTCTATCACTCTCTGAAACTATATGACACTCAATGACACTCTGAATTTCCCTATCACTCTCTATCACTCTCTGACACTCTCTATCACTTTCTGACACTCTCTGACACTCTCTATCACTCTCTGAAACTCTCTGATACTCTCTATCACTCAATGACACTCTCTGACACTCTCTATCACTCTCTATCACTCTCTGATACTCTCTGACACACTCTGACTCTCTCTGACACTCTCTGACACTCTCTATCACTCTCTATCATGCTGTGACGCTCTCTGACACTCTCTGACACTCTCTGACACTCTCAGACACTCCCTGCAACTCTCTGTCACTCTCTGACACTCTCTGACACTCTCTGACACTCTCTGACACTATCAGACACTCACTATCACATCTATCACTCTCTGACACTCTCGATCACTCTCTATCAATCTCTGACAATCTCTATCACTCTCTGAAACTATATGACACTCAATGACACTCTGAATTTCCCTATCACTCTCTATCACTCTCTGACACTCTCTGACACTCTCTGACACTCTCAGACACTCTCTATCACTCTCTATCACTCTCTATCACTTTCTGACACTGTCTGACACTCTCTATCACTCTCTGAAACTCTCTGATACTCTCTATCACTCAATGACACTCTATGACACTCTCTATCACTCTCTATCACTCTCTGATACTCTCTGACACACTCTGACTCTCTCTGACACTCTCAGACACACTCTATCGCTCTTTATCACTCTCTGACACTCTCTGACACTCCCTGACACTCTCAGACACTCTCTGACACTCTCAGACACTCTCAGACGCTCTCCATCACTCTCCATCACTCTCTGACACTCTTAATCACTCTCTGACACTCGCAATTACTCTCTGTCACTCTCTGACACTCCCCATCACTCTCTGTCACTCTCCGACACTCAATGACAATCTCTGACACACACTATCACATCTATCACTCTCTGACACTCTCTATCACTCTCTATCAATCTCTGACACTCTCTATCACTCTCTGAAACTCTCTGACACTCAATGAAACTCTCTGAATTTCCCTATCACTCTCTATCACTATCTATCACTCTCTGACACTCTCTGACACTCTCAGACACTCTCTATCACTCTCTATCACTCTCTATCACTTTCTGACACTCTCTGACACTCTCTATCACTCTCTGAAACTCTCTGATACTCTCTATCACTCAATGACACTCTCTGACACTCTCTATCACTCTCTATCACTCTCTGACACTCTCTGACACACTCTGACTCTCTCTGACACTCTCAGACACTCTCTATCGCTCTTTATCACTCTCTGACACTCCCTGACACTCTCAGACACTCTCTGACTCTCTCAGACACTCTCAGACACTCTCCATCACTATCCATCACTCTCTGACACTCTTAATCACTCTCTGACACTCGCCATCACTCTCTGTCACTCTCTGACACTCTCCATCACTCTCTATCACTCTCTATCACTCTCTGACACTCTCTATCACTCTCTGAAACTCTCTGACACTCAATGACACTCTCTGAATTTCCCTATCACTCTCTATCACTCTCTATCACTCTCTATCACTCTCTGTCACTCTCTGACACTCTCCATCACTCGCTGTCACTCTCTGACACTCAATGACAATCTCTGACACTCTCCATCACTCTCTATCACTCTCTGACACTCTCTATCACTCTCTGAAACTCTCTGACACTCAATGACACTCTCTGAATTTCCCTATCACTCTCTATCACTCTCTATCACTCTCTGACACTCTCTATCACTCTCTATCACTCTCGGAAACTCTCTGAAACTCCCTAACACTCAATGCCACCCCCTGACACTCTCTGGCACTCTCCGACGCTCTCAGACACTCTCTATCACTCTCTGACACTCTCAGACACACTCAATCACTCTCTATCACTCTCTGACACGCTTTGACACTCTCTGACAGTCTCAGACACTGTCTGTCACTCTCTGACACACTCTGACACTCACTGACACTCGCAGACACTCTATGTCACTGTCAGACACCTCAGACACTCTCTATCACTCTCTGACACTCTATGACACTCTCTGACGCTCTCTGACACTCTCTGACACTCTATGACACGCTCTGACACTCTCTATCAGTCTCTGACACTCTCTGACACACTCAGACACTCTCTATCACTCTCTATTACTCTCTGACACACTCTGACAGTCTCTGACACTCTCAGACTCTCTCAGACACTCTCCGACACTCTCTGACACTCTATATCACTCTCTGACACTCACTGACACTCGCAGACACTGTATGTCACTCTCAGACACCTCAGACACTCTCTATCACTCTCTGACACTCTCTGACACACTCTGACACTCTCTGACGCTCTCTGACACTCTCTGACACTCTCTATCACTCTATGACACTCTCTATCACTCTCTATCACTCTCTGACACTCTCTGACACACTCAGACACTCTCTGTCACTCTCTATCACTCTCTGACACACTCTGACAGTCTCTGACACTCTCAGACTCTCTCAGACACTCTCTGACACTCTCTACCACACTCTGACGCTCTCTGACACTCTCTGACACACTCAGACACTCTCTATCACTCTCTATTACTCTCTGGCATTCTCTGACACTCTCAGACACACTCAATCACTCTCTATCACTCTCTGACACGCTTTGACACTCTCTGACAGTCTCAGACACTCTCTATCACTCTCTGACACACTCTGACACTCAGTGACACTCGCAGACACTCTCTGTCACTCTCAGACACCTCTGACACTCTCTATCACTCTCTGACAATCTCTGACGCTCTCTGACACTCTCTATCACTCTCTGGCACCCTCTATCACTCTCTATCACTCTCTGACACTCACTAACACTGTCAGACACTCTCTGTCACTCTCGGACACTCACTATCACTCTCTATCACACTCTGACGCTCTCTGACACTCTCAGACACTCTCTATCACTCTCTCTCACTCTCTGAAACTCTCTGACACTCTCTGACAATCTCAGACACTCTCGCACACTCTCTGACACTCTCTGACACTCTCAGACACTCTCAGACACTCACTGTCACTCTCTATCACTCTCTGACACTCTCTATCACTCTCTATCAATCTCTGACACTCTCCATCACTCTCTGAAACTCTCTGACACTCTCAGACACTCTCTATCACTCTCTATCACTCTCTATCACTTTCTGACACTCAATGACACTCTCTGAATTTCCCTATCACTCTCTGTCACTCTCTATCACTCTCTGACACTCTCTGACACTCTCAGACACTCTCTATCACTCTCTGAAACTCTCTGATACTCTCTATCACTCAATGACACTCTCTGACACTCTCTATCACTCTGTATCACTCTCTGACACTCTCTGACACTCTCAGACACTCTCTATCGCTCTTTATCACTCTCTGACACTCTCTGACACTCTCTGACACTCCCTGACACTCTCAGACACTCTCTGACACTCTCAGACACTCTCCATCACTCTCTATCACTCTCTGACACTCTTAATCACTCTCTGACACTCACTATCACTCTCTATCACTCTCTGACACTCTCTATCACTCTCTGTCACTCTCTGACACTCAATGACAATATCTGACACTCTCCATCACTCTCTATCACTCTCTGACACTCTTAATCACTCTCTGACACTCACTATCACTCTCTCTCACTCTCTGACACTCTCAGACACTCTCTGTCACTCTCTGACACTCTCTATCACTCTCTATCACTCTCTGACCCTCTCTGACACTCTCAGACACTCTCTATCACTCTCTATTACTCTCTGGCATTCTCTGACACTCTCAGACACACTCAATCACTCTCTATCACTCTCTGACACGCTTTGACACTCTCTGACAGTCTCAGACACTCTCTATCACTCTCTGACACGCTCTGACACTCAGTGACACTCGCAGACACTGTCTGTCACTCTCTATCACTCTCTGACTCTCTCTGACGCTCTCTGACACTCTCTATCACTCTCTGGCACCCTCTATCACTCTCTATCACTCTCTGACACTCACTAACACTCTCAGACACTCTCTGTCACTCTCGGAGACTCTCTATCACTCTCTATCACACTCTGACGCTCTCTGACACTCTCAGAAACTCTCTATCACTCTCTCTCACTCTCTGAAACTCTCTGACACTCTCTGACAATCTCAGACACTCTCGCACACTCTCTGACACTCACTGACACTCTCAGACATTCTCTGTCACTCTCAGACACTCTCTGTCACTCACTGACACTCTCGGACATTCTCTGTCACTCACAGACACTCTCTGTCACTCTCTATCACTCTCTGACTCTCTCAGACACGCTCTGACACTCCCTGACACTCTTTGACACTCTCTATCACTCTCTGACACACTCTGACAGTCTCAGACACTCTCTATCACTCTCTGACAGACTCAGACAATCTATGAAACTCTCAGACACTCTCAGACACTCTCAGACACTCTCAGACACTCTCAGACACTCTCAGACTCTCTATATCACTCTCTGACACTCTCTGACACTCTTTGACACTCTCTATCACTCTATGACACTCTCTATCACTCACTGACTCTCGCAGACACTGTATGTCACTCTCAGACATCTCAGACACTCTCTATCACTCTCTGACACTCTCTGACACACTCTGACACTCTCTGACGCTCTCTGACACTCTCTGACACTCTCTATCACTCTATGACACTCTCTATCACTCTCTATCAATCTCTGACACTCTCTGACACACTCAGACCCTCTCTGTCACTCTCTATCACTCTCTGACACACTCTGACAGTCTCTGACACTCTCAGACTCTCTCAGACACTCTCTGACACTCTCTGACACTCTCAGACACTCTCTATCACTCTCTGACACTCTCTGACACTCTCAGACTCTCCCTTTCACTCTCTATCACTCTCTGACACTCTCTGACACTGTCTGACACTCTCAGACACTCTCTATCACTCTCTGACACTCTCTATCACTCTCTGACACTCTCTGACACTCTTTGACACTCTCAGACTCTCCCTATCACTCTCTATCATTCTCTGGGACACGCTGATACTCTCTGACACTCTCAGACACATTCAATCACTCTCCATCACTCTCTGACACTCTTTGACAATCTCTATCACTCTATGACACTCTCTGATACTCTCTATCACTCTATCTTACTCTCTGACACACTCTGACACACTCTGACACTCCCTGACACTCTCTGACACTCTCAGACTCTCTCTATCACACTCTGACACTCTCTGACACTCTCTGACACTCTCAGACACTTTCTATCACTCTCTATCACGCTCTGACACTCTCTATCACTCTCCATCACGCTCTGACACTCTCTGACACTCTCAGACACTCCCTATCATTCTCTATCACTCTCTGACACTCTCTGACACTCTCAGACACTCCCTATCATTCTCTATCACTCTCTGACACTCTCTGACACTCTCTGACACACTTAGACACTCACTATCACTCTCTATCACTCTCTGACACTCTCTATCACTCTCTATCAATCTCTGACACTCTCTATCACTCTCTGAAACTCTCTGACACTCTCTGAAACTCAATGACACACTCTGACACTCCCTATCACTCTCTACAACTCTCTGACACACTCTGACAATCTCTGACACTCTCAGACTCTCTCAGACACTCTCTGACACTCTCTGACACTGTCTATCACTCTCTATCATGCTCTGACACTCTCTGACACTCTCTGACACTCTCTGACAATCTCTGACACTCTCAGACACTCCCTACAACTCTCTATCACTCTATATCTTACTCTCTGACACACTCTGACACTCCCTGACACTCTCTGACACTCTCAGACTCTCTCTATCACACTCTGACACTCTCTGACACTCTCTGACACTCTCAGACACTTTCTATCACTCTCTATCACGCTCTGACACTCTCTATCACTCTCCATCACGCTCTGACACTCTCTGACACTCTCAGACACTCCCTATCATTCTCTATCACTCTCTGACACTCTCTGACACTCTCTGACACACTTAGACACTCACTATCACTCTCTATCACTCTCTGACACTCTCTATCACTCTCTATCAATCTCTGACACTCTCTATCACTCTCTGAAACTCTCTGACACTCTCTGAAACTCAATGACACACTCTGACACTCCCTATCACTCTCTACAACTCTCTGACACACTCTGACAATCTCTGACACTCTCAGACTCTCTCAGACACTCTCTGACACTCTCTGACACTGTCTATCACTCTCTATCATGCTCTGACACTCTCTGACACTCTCTGACACTCTCTGACAATCTCTGACACTCTCAGACACTCCCTACAACTCTCTATCACTCTCTGACACTCTCTGACACTCTCTGACACTCTCTGACACTATCAGACACTCACTATCACATCTATCACTCTCTGACACTCTCTGACACTCTCTGACACACTTAGACACTCACTATCACTCTCTATCACTCTCTGACACTCTCTATCACTCTCTATCAATCTCTGACACTCTCTATCACTCTCTGAAACTCTCTGACACTCTCTGAAACTCAATGACACACTCTGACACTCCCTATCACTCTCTACAACTCTCTGACACACTCTGACAATCTCTGACTCTCTCAGACTCTCTCAGACACTCTCTGACACTCTCTGACACTGTCTATCACTCTCTATCATGCTCTGACACTCTCTGACACTCTCTGACACTCTCTGACAATCTCTGACACTCTCAGACACTCCCTACAACTCTCTATCATGCTCTGACACTCTCTGACACTCTCTGACACTCTCTGACAATCTCTGACACTCTCAGACACTCCCTACAACTCTCTATCAATCTCTGACAATCTCTATCACTCTCTGAAACTATATGACACTCAATGACACTCTGAATTTCCCTATCACTCTCTATCACTCTCTGACACTCTCTATCACTTTCTGACACTCTCTGACACTCTCTATCATTCTCTGAAACTCTCTGATACTCTCTATCACTCAATGACACTCTCTGACACTCTCTATCACTCTCTATCCCTCTCTGATACTCTCTGACACACTCTGACTCTCTCTGACACTCTCTGACACTCTCTATCACTCTCTATCATGCTGTGACGCTCTCTGACACTCTCTGACACTCTCTGACACTCTCAGACACTCCCTGCAACTCTCTGTCACTCTCTGACACTCTCTGACACTCTCTGACACTCTCTGACACTATCAGACACTCACTATCACATCTATCACTCTCTGACACTCTCGATCACTCTCTATCAATCTCTGACAATCTCTATCACTCTCTGAAACTATATGACACTCAATGACACTCTGAATTTCCCTATCACTCTCTATCACTCTCTGACACTCTCTGATACTCTCTGACACTCTCAGACACTCTCTCTCACTCTCTATCACTCTCTATCACTTTCTGACACTGTCTGACACTCTCTATCACTCTCTGAAACTCTCTGATACTCTCTATCACTCAATGACACTCTATGACACTCTCTATCACTCTCTATCACTCTCTGATACTCTCTGACACACTCTGACTCTCTCTGACACTCTCAGACACACTCTATCGCTCTTTATCACTCTCTGACACTCTCTGACACTCCCTGACACTCTCAGACACTCTCTGACACTCTCAGACACTCTCAGACGCTCTCCATCACTCTCCATCACTCTCTGACACTCTTAATCACTCTCTGACACTCGCAATTACTCTCTGTCACTCTCTGACACTCCCCATCACTCTCTGTCACTCTCCGACACTCAATGACAATCTCTGACACACACTATCACATCTATCACTCTCTGACACTCTCTATCACTCTCTATCAATCTCTGACACTCTCTATCACTCTCTGAAACTCTCTGACACTCAATGAAACTCTCTGAATTTCCCTATCACTCTCTATCACTATCTATCACTCTCTGACACTCTCTGACACTCTCAGACACTCTCTATCACTCTCTATCACTCTCTATCACTTTCTGACACTCTCTGACACTCTCTATCACTCTCTGAAACTCTCTGATACTCTCTATCACTCAATGACACTCTCTGACACTCTCTATCACTCTCTATCACTCTCTGATACTCTCTGACACACTCTGACTCTCTCTGACACTCTCAGACACTCTCTATCGCTCTTTATCACTCTCTGACACTCCCTGACACTCTCAGACACTCTCTGACTCTCTCAGACACTCTCAGACACTCTCCATCACTATCCATCACTCTCTGACACTCTTAATCACTCTCTGACACTCGCCATCACTCTCTGTCACTCTCTGACACTCTCCATCACTCTCTGTCACTCTCTGACACTCAATGACAATCTCTGACACTCTCCATCACTCTCTATCACTCTCTATCACTCTCTGACACTCTCTATCACTCTCTGAAACTCTCTGACACTCAATGACACTCTCTGAATTTCCCTATCACTCTCTATCACTCTCTATCACTCTCTATCACTCTCTGTCACTCTCTGACACTCTCCATCACTCGCTGTCACTCTCTGACACTCAATGACAATCTCTGACACTCTCCATCACTCTCTATCACTCTCTGACACTCTCTATCACTCTCTGAAACTCTCTGACACTCAATGACACTCTCTGATTTTCCCTATCACTCTCTATCACTCTCTATCACTCTCTGACACTCTCTATCACTCTCTATCACTCTCGGAAACTCTCTGAAACTCCCTAACACTCAATGCCACCCCCTGACACTCTCTGGCACTCTCCGACGCTCTCAGACACTCTCTATCACTCTCTGACACTCTCAGACACACTCAATCACTCTCTATCACTCTCTGACACGCTTTGACACTCTCTGACAGTCTCAGACACTGTCTGTCACTCTCTGACACACTCTGACACTCACTGACACTCGCAGACACTCTCTGTCACTGTCAGACACCTCAGACACTCTCTATCACTCTCTGACACTCTCTGACACTCTCTGACGCTCTCTGACACTCTCTGACACTCTATGACACGCTCTGACACTCTCTATCAGTCTCTGACACTCTCTGACACACTCAGACACTCTCTATCACTCTCTATTACTCTCTGACACACTCTGACAGTCTCTGACACTCTCAGACTCTCTCAGACACTCTCCGACACTCTCTGACACTCTATATCACTCTCTGACACTCACTGACACTCGCAGACACTGTATGTCACTCTCAGACACCTCAGACACTCTCTATCACTCTCTGACACTCTCTGACACACTCTGACACTCTCTGACGCTCTCTGACACTCTCTGACACTCTCTATCACTCTATGACACTCTCTATCACTCTCTATCACTCTCTGACACTCTCTGACACACTCAGACACTCTCTGTCACTCTCTATCACTCTCTGACACACTCTGACAGTCTCTAACACTCTCAGACTCTCTCAGACACTCTCTGACACTCTCTACCACACTCTGACGCTCTCTGACACTCTCTGACACACTCAGACACTCTCTATCACTCTCTATTACTCTCTGGCATTCTCTGACACTCTCAGACACACTCAATCACTCTCTATCACTCTCTGACACGCTTTGACACTCTCTGACAGTCTCAGACACTCTCTATCACTCTCTGACACACTCTGACACTCAGTGACACTCGCAGACACTCTCTGTCACTCTCAGACACCTCTGACACTCTCTATCACTCTCTGACAATCTCTGACGCTCTCTGACACTCTCTATCACTCTCTGGCACCCTCTATCACTCTCTATCACTCTCTGACACTCACTAACACTCTCAGACACTCTCTGTCACTCTCGGACACTCTCTATCACTCTCTATTACACTCTGACGCTCTCTGACACTCTCAGACACTCTCTATCACTCTCTCTCACTCTCTGAAACTCTCTGACACTCTCTGACAATCTCAGACACTCTCGCACACTCTCTGACACTCACTGACACTCTCAGACATTCTCTGTCACTCTCAGACACTCTCTGTCACTCACTGACACTCTCGGACATTCTCTGTCACTCACAGACACTCTCTGTCACTCTCTATCACTCTCTGACTCTCTCTGACACGCTCTGACACTCTCTGACACTCTTTGACACTCTCTATCACTCTCTGACACACTCTGACAGTCTCAGACACTCTCTGACACTCAATGACACTCTCTGATTTTCCCTATCACTCTCTATCACTCTCTATCACTCTCTGACACTCTCTATCACTCTCTATCACTCTCGGAAACTCTCTGAAACTCCCTAACACTCAATGCCACCCCCTGACACTCTCTGGCACTCTCCGACGCTCTCAGACACTCTCTATCACTCTCTATCACTCTCTGACACTCTCAGACACACTCAATCACTCTCTATCACTCTCTGACACGCTTTGGCACTCTCTGACAGTCTCAGACACTGTCTGTCACTCTCTGACACACTCTGACACTCACTGACACTCGCAGACACTCTCTGTCACTGTCAGACACCTTAGACACTCTCTATCACTCTCTGACACTCTCTGACACTCTCTGACGCTCTCTGACACTCTCTGACACTCTATGACACGCTCTGACACTCTCTATCACTCTCTGACACTCTCTGACACACTCAGACACTCTCTATCACTCTCTATTACTCTCTGACACACTCTGACAGTCTCTGACACTCTCAGACTCTCTCAGACACTCTCCGACACTCTCTGACACTCTATATCACTCTCTGACACTCACTGACACTCGCAGACACTGTATGTCACTCTCAGACACCTCAGACACTCTCTATCACTCTCTGACACTCTCTGACACACTCTGACACTCTCTGACGCTCTCTGACACTCTCTGACACTCTCTATCACTCTATGACACTCTCTATCACTCTCTGACACTCTCTGACACTCTCAGACACTCTCTATCACTCTCTATCACTCTCTATCACTTTCTGACACTCTCTGACAGTCTCTGACACTCCCTGACACTCTCAGACACTCTCTGACACTCTCAGACACTCTCCATCACTCTCCATCACTCTCTGACACTCTTAATCACACTCTGACACTCGCAATCACTCTCTGTCACTCTCTGACACTCCCCATCACTCTCTGTCACTCTCTGACAGTCAATGACAATCTCTGACACACACTACCACATCTTTCACTCTCTGACACTCTCTATCACTCTCTATCAATCTCTGTCACTCTCTATCACTCTCTGAAACTCTCTGACACTCAATGACACTCTCTGAATTTCCCTATCACTCTCTATCACTCTCTATCACTCTCTTACACTCTCTATCACTCTCTATCACTCTCGGAATCTCTCTGAAACTCCCTAACACTCAATGCCACCCCCTGACACTCTCTGGCACTCTCCGACGCTCTCAGACACTCTCTATCACTCTCTATCACTCTCTGACACTCTCAGACACACTCAATCACTCTCTATCACTCTCTGACACGCTTTGACACTCTCTGACAGTCTCAGACACTGTCTGTCACTCTCTGACACACTCTGACACTCACTGACACTCGCAGACACTCTCTGTCACTGTCAGACACCTCAGACACTCTCTATCACTCTCTGACACTCTCTGACACTCTCTGACGCTCTCTGACACTCTCTGACACTCTCTGACACTCTATGACACGCTCTGAGCACTCTCTATCACTCTCTGACACTCTCTGACACACTCAGACACTCTCTATCACTCTCTATTACGCTCTGACACACTCTGACAGTCTCTGACACTCTCAGACTCTCTCAGACACTCTCCGACACTCTCTGACACTCTATATCACTCTCTGACACTCACTGACACTCGCAGACCCTGTATGTCACTCTCAGACACCTCAGACACTCTCTATCACTCTCTGACACTCTCTGACACACTCTGACACTCTCTGACGCTCTCTGACACTCTCTGACACTCTCTATCACTCTATGACACTCTCTATCACTCTCTATCACTCTCTGACACTCTCTGACACACTCAGACACTCTCTGTCACTCTCTATCACTCTCTGACACACTCTGACAGTCTCTGACACTCTCAGACTCTCTCAGACACTCT
Organism: Heterodontus francisci; assembly: GCF_036365525.1. Classification (NCBI taxonomy): domain Eukaryota; kingdom Metazoa; phylum Chordata; class Chondrichthyes; order Heterodontiformes; family Heterodontidae; genus Heterodontus; species Heterodontus francisci. The sequence continues at coordinate 3,473,351 of NC_090414.1, forward strand.
CTGACACTCTCTACCACACTCTGACGCTCTCTGACACTCTCTGACACACTCAGACACTCTCTATCACTCTCTATTACTCTCTGGCATTCTCTGACACTCTCAGACACACTCAATCACTCTCTATCGCTCTCTGACACGCTTTGACACTCTCTCACAGTCTCAGACACTCTCTATCACTCTCTGACACACTCTGACACTCAGTGACACTCGCAGACACTCTGTCACTCTCAGACACCTCTGACACTCTCTAAAACTCTCTGACACTCTCTGACGCTCTCTGACACTCAGTGGCACAGTGGTTAGCACCGCAGCCTCATAGCTCCTGGGACCCGGGTTCGATTCTGGGTACTGCCTGTGTGGAGTTTGCAAGTTCTCCCTGTGTCTGCGTGGGTTTTCTCCGGGTGCTCCGGTTTCCTCCCACAAGCCAAAAGACTTGCAGGTTGATAGGTAAATTGGCCATTATAAATTGTCACTAGTTTAGGTAGGTGGCAGGGAAATATAGGGACAGGTGGGGATGTTTGGTAGGAATATGGTAGTGTGGGATTAGTATAAATGGGTGGTTGATGGTCGGCACAGACTCGGTGGGCCGAAGGGCCTGTTTCAGTGCTGTATCTCTAATCTAATCTAATCTAATCACTCTCTGGCACCCTCTATCACTCTCTATCACTCTCTGACACTCACTAACACTCTCAGACACTCTATGTCACTCTCGGACACTCTCTATCACTCTCTATCACACTCTGACGCTCTCTGACACTCTCAGACACACTCTATCACTCTCGCTCACTCTCTGAAACTCTCTGACACTCTCAGACACTCTATGTCACTCTCGCACACTCTCTGACACTCACTGACACTCTCAGACATTCTCTGTCACTCTCAGACACTCTCTGTCACTCACTGACACTCTCTGTCACTCTCTATCACTCTCTGACTCTCTCTGACACGCTCTGACACTCTCTGACACTCTTTGACACTCTCTATCACTCTCTGACACACTCAGACAATCTCTGAAACTCTCAGACACTCTCAGACACTCTCAGACACTCTCAGACACTCTATATCACTCTCTGACACTCACTGACACTCGCAGACACTGTATGTCACTCTCAGACACCTCAGACACTCTCTATCACTCTCTGACACTCTCTGACACACTCTGACACTCTCTGACGCTCTCTGACACTCTCTGACACTCTCTATCACTCTATGACACTCTCTATCACTCTCTATCACTCTCTGACACTCTCTGACACACTCAGACACTCTCTGTCACTCTCTATCACTCTCTGACACACTCTGACAGTCTCTGACACTCTCAGACTCTCTCAGACACTCTCTGACACTCTCTGAGACTCTCAGACTCTCCCTTTCACTCTCTATCACTCTCTGACACTCTCTGACACTCTCTGACACTCTTTGACACTCTCAGACTCTCCCTATCACTCTCTATCACTCTCTGGCACACTCTGATACTCTCTGACACTCTCAGACACATTCAATCACTCTCCATCACACTCTGACACTCTTTGACACTCTCTATCACTCTATGACACTCTCTGAGACTCTCTATCACTCTATCTTACTCTCTGACACACTCTGACACTCCCTGACACTCTCTGACACTCTCAGACTCTCTCTATCACTCTCTGACACTCTCTGACACTCTCTGACACTCTCTGACACTCTCTATCACGCTCTGACACTCTCTATCAGTCTCCATCACGCTCTGACACTCTCTGACACTCTCTGACACTCTCAGACACTCCCTATCACTCTGTATCACTCTCTGACACTCTCTGACACTCTCTGACACACTTAGACACTCACTATCACTCTCTATCACTCTCTGACACTCTCTATCACTCTCTATCAATCTCTGACACTCTCTATCACTCTCGATCAATCTCTGACACTCTCTATCACTCTCCATCACGCTCTGACACTCTCTGACACTCTCAGACACTCCCTATCATTCTCTATCACTCTCTGACACTCTCTGACACTCTCAGACACTCCCTATCATTCTCTATCACTCTCTGACACTCTCTGACACTCTCTGACACACTTAGACACTCACTATCACTCTCTATCACTCTCTGACACTCTCTATCACTCTCTATCAATCTCTGACACTCTCTATCACTCTCGATCAATCTCTGACACTCTCTATCACTCTCTGAAACTCTCTGACACTCTCTGAAACTCAATGACACTCTCTGACACTCCCTATCACTCTCTATCACTCTCTGACACACTCTGACAGTCTCTGACACTCTCAGACTCTCTCAGACAGTCTCTGACACTCTCTGACACTCTCTGACACTCTCTATCACTCTCTATCATGCTCTGACACTCTCTGACACACTCTGACACTCTCTGACACTCTCAGACACTCCCTACAACTCTCTATCACTCTCTGACACTCTCTGACACTCTCTGACACTCTCTGACACTATCAGACACTCACTATCACATCTATCACTCTCTGACACTCTCGAACACTCTCTATCAATCTCTGACACTCTCTATCACTCTCTGAAGCTCTATGACACTCAATGACACTCAGAATTTCCCTATCACTCTCTATCACTCTCTGACACTCTCTGACACTCTCAGACACTCTCTATCACTCTCTATCACTCTCTATCACTTTCTGACACTCTCTGACACTCTCTATCACTCTCTGAAACTCTCTGATACTCTCTATCACTCAATGACACTCTCTGACTCTCTCTATCACTCTCTATCACTCTCTGATACTCTCTGACACACTCTGACTCTCTCTGACACTCTCAGACACTCTCTATCGCTCTTTATCACTCTCTGACACTCTCTGACACTCCCTGACACTCTCAGACACTCTCTGACACTCTCAGACACTCTCAGACACTCTCCATCACTCTCCATCACTCTCTGACACTCTTAATCACTCTCTGACACTCGCAATTACTCTCTGTCACTCTCTGACACTCCCCATCACTCTCTGTCACTCTCTGACACTCATTGACAATCTCTGACACGCACTATCACATCTAGCACTCTCTGACACTCTTTATCACTCTCTATCAATCTCTGACACTCTCTATCACTCTCTGAAACTCTCTGACACTCAATGACACTCTCTGAATTTCCCTATCACTCTCTATCACTCTCTATCACTCTCTGACACTCTCTGACACTCTCAGACACTCTCTATTACTCTCTATCACTCTCTATCACTTTCTGACACTCTCTGACACTCTCTATCACTCTCTGAAACTCTCTGATACTCTCTATCACTCAATGACACTCTCTGACACTCTCTATCACTCTCTATCACTCTCTGACACTCTCTGACACACTCTGACTCTCTCTGACACTCTCAGACACTCTCTATCGCTCTTTCTCACTCTCTGACACTCTCTGACACTCCCTGACACTCTCAGACACTCTCTGACACTCTCAGACACTCTCAGACACTCTCCATCACTCTCCATCACTCTCTGACATTCCTAATCACTCTCTGACACTCGCCATCACTCTCTGTCACTCTCTGACACTCTCCATCACTCTCTGTCACTCTCTGACACTCAATGACAATCTCTGACACTCTCCATCACTCTCTATCACTCTCTGACACTCTTAATCACTCTCTGACACTCACTATCACTCTCTATCACTCTCTGACAGTCTCTGACACTCTCAGACTCTCTCAGACACTCTCTGACTCTCTCTACCACACTCTGACGCTCTCTGACATTCTCTGACACACTCAGACACTCTCTATCACTCTCTGGCATTCTCTGACACTCTCAGACACACTCAATCACTCTCTATCACTCTCTGACACGCTTTGACACTCTCTGACAGTCTCAGACACTCTCTATCACTCTCTGACACACTCTGACACTCAGTGACACTCGCAGACACTCTCTGTCACTCTCAGACACCTCTGACACTCTCTAAAACTCTCTGAAACTCTCTGACGCTCTCTGACACTCTCTATCACTCTCTGGCACCCTCTATCACTCTCTATCACTCTCTGACACTCACTAACACTCTCAGACACTCTCTGTCACTCTCGGACACTCTCTATCACTCTCTATCACACTCTGACGCTCTCTGACACTCTCAGACAGTCTCTATCACTCTCTCTCACTCTCTGAAACTCTCTGACACTCTCTGACAATCTCAGACACTCTCGCACACTCTCTGACACTCACTGACACTCTCAGACATTCTCTGTCACTCTCAGACACTCTCTGTCACTCACTGACACTCTCGGACATTCTCTGTCACTCACAGACACTCTCTGTCACTCTCTATCACTCTCTGACTCTCTCTGACGCGCTCTGACACTCTCTGACACACTTTGACACTCTCTATCACTCTCTGACACACTCTGACAGTCTCAGACACTCTCTATCACTCTCTGACACACTCAGACAATCTCTGAAACTCTCAGACACTCTCAGACACTCTCAGACACTCTATATCACTCTCTGACACTCACTGACACTCGCAGACACTGTATGTCACTCTCAGACACCTCAGACACTCTCTATCACTCTCTGACACTCTCTGACACTCTCTGACACTCTCTGACGCTCTCTGACACTCTCTGACACTCTCTATCACTCCATGACACTCTCGATCTCTCTCTATCACTCTCTGACACTCTCTGACACACTCAGACACTCTCTGTCACTCTCTATCACTCTCTGACACACTCTGACAGTCTCTGACACTCTCAGACTCTCTCAGACACTCTCTGACACTCTCTGACACTCTCTGACACACTCAGACACTCTCTGTAACTCTCTATCACTCTCTGACACACTCTGACAGTCTCTGACACTCTCAGACTCTCACAGACACTCTCTGACACTCTATGACACTCTCAGACTCTCTCTATCACTCTCTGACACTCTCTGACACTCTCTGACACTCTCAGACTCTCCCTTTCACTCTCTATCACTCTCTGACACTCTCTGACACTCTCTGACACTCTCAGACACTCTCTATCACTCTCTGACACTCTCTGACACTCTTTGACACTCTCAGACTCTCCCTATCACTCTCTATCACTCTCTGGCACACTCTGATACTCTCTGACACTCTCAGACACATTCAATCACTCTCCATCACTCTCTGACACTCTTTGACACTCTCTATCACTCTCTGACACTCTCTGACACTCTCTGACGCTCTCTGACACTCTCTGACACTCTATGACACGCTCTGACACTCTCTATCACTCTCTGACACTCTCTGACACACTCAGACACTCTCTATCACTCTCTATTACTCTCTGACACACACTGACAGTCTCTGACACTCTCAGACTCTCTCAGACATACTCCGACACTCTCTGACACTCTCTGACACTCTCTGACAATCTCTATCACTCTCTGTCACGCTCTGACACTCTCGGAACCTCTCTGACACACTCTGACACTCTCTGACAGTCTCAGACACTCTCTATCACTCTCTATCACTCTCTGACACTCTCTATCACTCTCCATCACTCTCTATCACTTTCTGACACTCTCTGACAGTCTCTATCACTCTATGAAACTCTCTGACACTCTCTGTCACTCAATGACACTCTCTGACACTCTCTATCACTCTCTGTCACTCTCTGACACTCTTAATCACTCTCTTTCACTCTCTGACACTCTCTATCACTCTCTGAAACTCTCTGACACTCAATGACACTCTCTGACACTCCCTATCACTCTCTATCACTCCCTGACACTCTCTGACACTCTCTGACACTCTCAGACGCTCTCTATCACTCTCTATCACTCTCTGACACTCCCTATCACTCTCTATCACTCTCTGACACTCTCTGACACACTCTGACACTCAATGACACTCTCTGACACTCTCTGACACTCTCTGACACTATCAGACACTCACTATCACATCTATCACTCTCTGACACTCTCGATCACTCTCTATCAATCTCTGACACTCTCTATCACTCTCTGAAGCTCTATGACACTCAATGACACTCAGAATTTCCCTATCACTCTCTATCACTCTCTGACACTCTCTGACACTCTCAGACACTCTCTATCACTCTCTATCACTCTCTATCACTTTCTGACACTCTCCGACACTCTCTATCACTCTCTGAAACTCTCTGATACTCTCTATCACTCAATGACACTCTCTGACTCTCTCTATCACTCTCTATCACTCTCTGATACTCTCTGACACACTCTGACTCTCTCTGACACTCTCAGACACTCTCTATCGCTCTTTATCACTCTCTGACACTCTCTGACACTCCCTGACACTCTCAGACACTCTCTGACACTCTCAGACACTCTCAGACACTCTCCATCACTCTCCATCACTCTCTGACACTCTTAATCACTCTCTGACACTCGCAATTACTCTCTGTCACTCTCTGACACTCCCCATCACTCTCTGTCACTCTCTGACACTCATTGACAATCTCTGACACACACTATCACATCTAGCACTCTCTGACACTCTTTATCACTCTCTATCAATCTCTGACACTCTCTATCACTCTCTGAAACTCTCTGACACTCAATGACACTCTCTGAATTTCCCTATCACTCTCTATCACTCTCTATCACTCTCTGACACTCTCTGACACTCTCAGACACTCTCTATCACTCTCTATCACTCTCTATCACTTTCTGACACTCTCTGACACTCTCTATCACTCTCTGAAACTCTCTGATACTCTCTATCACTCAATGACACTCTCTGACACTCTCTATCACTCTCTATCACTCTCTGACACTCTCTGACACACTCTGACTCTCTCTGACACTCTCAGACACTCTCTATCGCTCTTTATCACTCTCTGACACTCTCTGACACTCCCTGACACTCTCAGACACTCTCTGACACTCTCAGACACTCTCAGACACTCTCCATCACTCTCCATCACTCTCTGACATTCCTAATCACTCTCTGACACTCGCCATCACTCTCTGTCACTCTCTGACACTCTCCATCACTCTCTGTCACTCTCTGACACTCAATGACAATCTCTGACACTCTCCATTACTCTCTATCACTCTCTGACACTCTTAATCACTCTCTGACACTCACTATCACTCTCTATCACTCTCTGACAGTCTCTGACACTCTCAGACTCTCTCAGACACTCTCTGACTCTCTCTACCACACTCTGACGCTCTCTGGCATTCTCTGACACTCTCAGACACACTCAATCACTCTCTATCACTCTCTGACACGCTTTGACACTCTCTGACAGTCTCAGACACTCTCTATCACTCTCTGACACACTCTGACACTCAGTGACACTCGCAGACACTCTCTGTCACTCTCAGACACCTCTGACACTCTCTAAAACTCTCTGAAACTCTCTGACGCTCTCTGACACTCTCTATCACTCTCTGGCACCCTCTATCACTCTCTATCACTCTCTGACACTCACTAACACTCTCAGACACTCTCTGTCACTCTCGGACACTCTCTATCACTCTCTATCACACTCTGACGCTCTCTGACACTCTCAGACAGTCTCTATCACTCTCTCTCACTCTCTGAAACTCTCTGACACTCTCTGACAATCTCAGACACTCTCGCACACTCTCTGACACTCACTGACACTCTCAGACATTCTCTGTCACTCTCAGACACTCTCTGTCACTCACTGACACTCTCGGACATTCTCTGTCACTCACAGACACTCTCTGTCACTCTCTATCACTCTCTGACTCTCTCTGACACGCTCTGACACTCTCTGACACACTTTGACACTCTCTATCACTCTCTGACACACTCTGACAGTCTCAGACACTCTCTATCACTCTCTGACACACTCAGACAATCTCTGAAACTCTCAGACACTCTCAGACACTCTCAGACACTCTATATCACTCTCTGACACTCACTGACACTCGCAGACACTGTATGTCACTCTCAGACACCTCAGAAACTCTCTATCACTCTCTGACACTCTCTGACACTCTCTGACACTCTCTGACACTCTCTGACGCTCTCTGACACTCTCTGACACTCTCTATCACTCTATGACACTCTCTATCTCTCTCTATCACTCTCTGACACTCTCTGACACACTCAGACACTCTCTGTCACTCTCTATCACTCTCTGACACACTCTGAAAGTCTCTGACACTCTCAGACTCTCTCAGACACTCTCTGTCACTCTCTATCACTCTCTGACACACTCTGACAGTCTCTGACACTCTCAGACTCTCTCAGACTCTCTCAGACACTCTCTATCACTCTCTGACACTCTCTGACACACTCAGACACTCTCTGTAACTCTCTATCACTCTCTGACACACTCTGACAGTCTCTGACACTCTCAGACTCTCACAGACACTCTCTGACACTCTATGACACTCTCAGACACTCTCTATCACTCTCTGACACTCTCTGACACTCTCTGACACTCTCAGACTCTCCCTTTCACTCTCTATCACTCTCTGACACTCTCTGACACTCTCTGACACTCTCAGACACTCTCTATCACTCTCTGACACTCTCTGACACTCTTTGACACTCTCAGACTCTCCCTATCACTCTCTATCACTCTCTGGCACACTCTGATACTCTCTGACACTCTCAGACACATTCAATCACTCTCCATCACTCTCTGACACTCTTTGACACTCTCTATCACTCTCTGACACTCTCTGACACTCTCTGACGCTCTCTGACACTCTCTGACACTCTATGACACGCTCTGACACTCTCTATCACTCTCTGACACTCTCTGACACACTCAGACACTCTCTATCACTCTCTATTACTCTCTGACACACACTGACAGTCTCTGACACTCTCAGACTCTCTCAGACACTCTCCGACACTCTCTGACACTCTCTGACAATCTCTATCACTCTCTGTCACGCTCTGACACTCTCGGAACCTCTCTGACACACTCTGACACTCTCTGACAGTCTCAGACACTCTCTGACAGTCTCTATCACTCTATGAAACTCTCTGACACTCTCTGTCACTCAATGACACTCTCTGACACTCTCTATCACTCTCTGTCACTCTCTGACACTCTTAATCACTCTCTTTCACTCTCTGACACTCTCTATCACTCTCTGAAACTCTCTGACACTCAATGACACTCTCTGACACTCCCTATCACTCTCTATCACTCCCTGACACTCTCTGACACTCTCTGACACTCTCAGACGCTCTCTATCACTCTCTATCACTCTCTGACACTCCCTATCACTCTCTATCACTCTCTGACACTCTCTGACACACTCTGACACTCAATGACACTCTCTGACACTCTCTATCACTGTCTATCACTCTCTGACACACTCTGACACTCTCTGACACTCTTTATCGCTCTCTGGCACTCTCTGACAGTCTCTGACACTCTCAGACACATTCAATCACTTTCTATCACTCTCTGACACTGTTTGACACTCTCTCTCACTCTATGACACTCTCTGACACTCTCTATCACTCTCTATTACTCTCTGACACACTCTGACACTCTCTGACACTCTCTGACACTCTCTGACACTCTCAGACACTCTCTGACACATCAAGACACTCTCTATCACTCTGTATCACTCTCTGACCCTCTATATCACTCTCTGACACTCTCTAACACTCTCAGACACTCTCAATCAATCTCTGACTCTCTCTGACACTCTCAGACTCTCTCTGTCACTCTCAGACACTCTCAATCATTCTCTGACACTCTCTATCACTCTGTATCACTCTCTGACACTTTCTATCACTCTCTGACACTCTCTGACATTCTCAGACACTCTTACACTCTCATACACTCTCTTACACTCTCATACACTCTCTATCAAATTCGATCACTCTCTGACACACTCTGACACACTCTGACACTCTCTGACAGTCTCAGACACTCTCTATCACTCTCTGACACACTCTGACAATCTCTGACACTCTCAGACACTCTCAGACACTCTATATCACTCTCTTACACTCACTGACACTTGCAGACACTCTCTGTCACTCTCAGACACCTCAGACACTCTCTATCAATTCTATCACTCTCTGACACTCTCTGACACACTCTGACACTCTCAGACACTCTCTATCACTCTCTATCACTCTCTATCACTTTCTGACACTCTCTGACACTCTCTATCACTCTCTGAAACTCTCTGATACTCTCTATCACTCAATGACACTCTCTGACACTCTCTATCACTCTCTATCACTCTCTGACACTCTCTGACACACTCTGACTCTCTCTGACACTCTCGGACACTCTCTATCGCTCTTTTTCACTCTCTGACACTCTCAGACACTCCCTGACACTCTCAGACACTCTCTGACACTCTCTGACACTCTCAGACACTCTCCATCACTCTCCATCACTCTCTGACACTCTTAATCACTCTCTGACAATCGCCATCACTCTCTGTCACTCTCTGACACTCTCCATCACTCTCTGTCACTCTCTGACACTCAATGACAATCTCTGACACTCTCCATCACTCTCTATCACTCTCTGACACTCTTAATCACTCTCTGACAGTCACTATCACTCTCTATCACTCTCTGACACTCTCAGACACTCTCTATCACTCTCTGACACTCTCTATCACTCTCTATCTCACTCGGAATCTCTCTGAAACTCCCTATCACTCAATGCCACCCCCTGACACTCTCTGGCACTCTCCGACGCTCTCAGACACTCTTTATCACTCTCTATCACTCTCTGACACTCTCAGACACACTCAATCACTCTCTATCACTCTCTGACACGCTTTGACACTCTCTGACAGTCTCAGACACTGTCTGTCACTCTCTGACACACTCTGACACTCACTGACACTCGCAGACACTCTCTGTCACTCTCAGACACCTCAGACACTCTCTATCACTCTCTGACACTCTCTGACACTCTCTGACGCTCTCTGACACTCTCTGACACTCTCTATCACTCTATGACACGCTCTGACACTCTCTATCACTCTCTGACACTCTCTGACACACTCAGACACTCTCTATCACTCTATATTACTCTCTGACACACTCTGACAGTCTCTGACACTCTCAGACTCTCTCAGACACTCTCCGACACTCTCTGACACTCTCTGACAATCTCTATCACTCTCTGTCACGCTCTGACAATCTCGGAACCTCTCTGACACACTCTGACACTCTCTGACAGTCTCAGACACTCTCTATCACTCTCTATCACTCTCTATCACTGTCTATCACTCTCTGACACTCTCGATCACTCTCCATCACTCTCTATCACTTTCTGACACTCTCTGACAGTCTCTATCACTCTATGAAACTCTCTGACACTCTCTGTCACTCAATGACACTCTCTGACACTCTCTATCACTCTCTGTCACTCTCTGACACTCTTAATCACTCTCTATCACTCTCTGACACTCTCCATCACTCTCTGAAACTCTCTGACACTCTCTGACACTCAATGACACTCTCTGACACTCCCTATCACTCTCTATCACTCTCTGACACTCTCTGACACTCTCTGACACTCTCAGACGCTCTCCATCACTCTCTGACACTCTCTGACACTCTCTCTCACTCTCTATCACTTTCTGACACTCTCTAACACTCTCTGACACTCTCTGACACACTCTGACACTCAATGACACTCTCTGACACTCTCTGTCACTGTCTATCACTCTCTGACACTCTCTGACACACTCTGACACTCTCTGACACTCTTTATCGCTCTCTGGCACTCTCTGACAGTCTCTGACACTCTCAGACACATTCAATCACTTTCTATCACTCTCTGACACTGTTTGACAGTCTCTATCACTCTATGACACTCTCTGACACTCTCTATCACTCTCTATTACTCTCTGACACACTCTGCACTCTCTGACACTCTCTATCAGTCTCTGACACTCTCTGACACTCTCAGACACTCTCTGACACACTCTGACACTCTCTGACACTCTTTATCGCTCTCTGGCACTCTCTGACAGTCTCTGACACTCTCAGACACATTCAATCACTTTCTATCACTCTCTGACACTGTTTGACACTCTCTATCACTCTATGACACTCTCTGACTCTCTCTATCACTCTCTATCACTCTCTGATACTCTCTGACACACTCTGACTCTCTCTGACACTCTCAGACACTCTCTATCGCTCTTTATCACTCTCTGACACTCTCTGACACTCCCTGACACTCTCAGACACTCTCTGACACTCTCAGACACTCTCAGACACTCTCCATCACTCTCCATCACTCTATGACACTCTTAATCACTCTCTGACACACGCAATCACTCTCTGTCACTCTCTGACACTCCCCATCACTCTCTGTCACTCTCTGACACTCAGTGACAATCTCTGACACACACTATCACATCTATCACTCTCTGACACTCTCTATCACTCTCTATCAATCTCTGACACTCTCTATCACTCTCTGAAACTCTCTGACACTCAATGACACTCTCTGAATTTCCCTATCACTCTCTATCACTCTCTATCACTCTCTGACACTCTCTGACACTCTCAGACACTCTCTATCACTCTCTATCACTTTCTGACACTCTCTGACACTCTCTATCACTCTCTGAAACTCTCTGATACTCTCTATCACTCAATGACTCTCTCTGACACTCTCTATCACTCTCTATCACTCTCTGACACTCTCTGACACACTCTGACTCTCTCTGACACTCTCAGACACTCTCTATCGCTCTTTATCACTCTCTGACACTCTCTGACACTCCCTGACACTCTCAGACACTCTCTGACACTCTCAGACACTCTCAGACACTCTCCATCACTCTCCATCACTCTCTGACACTCTTAATCACTCTCTGACACTCGCCATCACTCTCTGTCACTCTCTGACACTCTCCATCACTCTCTATCACTCTCTGACACTCTTAATCACTCTCTGACACGCACTATCACTCTCTATCCCGGCGGAGCAGCAGGAGAAGGTAGCGACTCTTCGTTGGGTGAGTGAAGGCATCAGGAGCTGTGTTTTAAAAGTAAGTACTTACTGTTTTACTTACTGTTTTCCTTGTCTTTGAGTTTCTTTTGGCGCCGGAGGAACCGGAAGCTGGTCGGCAGCGAGGACTCCTGGGTAGGTATTTTCCTTAAAGGTGCGGAGCTGAGCAGGTAAGCTATTTACTGTTTTTGTTAATATCTATAGTTGTACTTAACTAAGGGGTAATTGAATAAAAGAAATGGCAGCCAGTGTAGTGTATTGCTCCTCCTGCAGAATGTTCGAGGTGAGGGGAACCTCCGGTGACCCTGCCGACTTCACCTGCTGGAAGTGCATCCGTCTCCAGCTCCTATCAGACCGTGTTAGGGAATTGGAGCTGGAGCTGGATGAACTGAGGATCATTCGGGAAGCTGAGGGGTTGATAGATAGAAGCTACACGGAGGTCGTTACTCCACAAATCAAAGGCAGCTGGGTAACAGTTAGAGGTGGGAAGAGGTCAGTGCAGGGATCTCCTGTGGTCGTTCCCCTCAACAACAAGTATACAGTTTTAGATACTGTTGGGGGGGACGGCCTATCGGGGGCAGGCTGCAGTGACCGGGCCTCTGGCACGGGGTCCTGCACTGTGGCTCAGAAGGGAAGGAGGGAGAATGGGAGAGCACTAGTCATCGGGGACTCGATGGTGAGGAGTACGGACAGGCGGTTCTGTGGGCGCAGGCGAGACGCACGGATGGTTTGTTGCCTCCCTGGTGCCAGGGTCCGTGATGTTTGTGATCGCGTCTTCAGGATCCTTAAAGGGGAGGGGGAGCAGCCAGAGGTCGTGGTGCACATTGGCACCAACGACGTAGGAAGGAAGGGTGGCACAGATGTTAGAAGTGAGTTTAGGGAGTTAGGCTGGAAGCTGAAAGCTCGGACGGACAGAGTTGTTATCTCTGGTTTGTTGCCGGCGCCACGTGATAGTGAGGCTAGGAATAGGGAGAGAGCACAGCTGAACACGTGGCTGCAGGAATGGTGTAGGAGGGAGGGCTTCCAGTTCTTGGATAATTGGACTGCATTCTGGGGAAGATGGGACCTGTTCAAACAGGACGGGCTGCATCTGAACCAGAGGGGCACCAATATCCTGGGAGGGAGGTTTGCTAGTACTGTTCGGGAGGGTTTAAACTAGTTTGGGAGGGGGATGGGAACCGGACTTGTAATCCAGGGACCAGTGGGTCCACTCAGAAAGACAAAGAGTGTAGTGAGGTATTGGGGAAGGTAGCACTGTCACAGAGGACAGATGGGCACGGAGAAGGGTTAAAGTGCGTATACTTCAACGCAAGAAGCATCAGGAATAAGGGGAGTGAATTGAAGGCGTGGATGGGCACTTGGGACTACGATGTTGTGGCCATCACTGAAACGTGGATAGGTGAGGGGGAGGAATGGTTTTTGGAGGTACCTGGTTATAGATGTTTTCATAAGATTAGGAATGGTGGTAAAAGAGGTGGGGGGGGTGGCATTGTTAGTTAGAAATAGTGTAACAACTGCTGAAAGAATTTTCGAGGAGGATCTGCCGACTGAGGCACTGTGGGTTGAGGTCAGGAACAGGAAAGGAGCAGTCACCTTGATGGGAGTTTTCTATAGGCCCCCCAATAGCAGCAGGGAGGTGGAAGAGCAGATTGGGAAACAGATTTTGGAAAGGAGCAGAAGTCACAGGGTAGTAATTATGGGGGATTTCAACTTCCCAAATATTGATTGGCAACTCTTTAGATCGAATAGTTTGGATGGGGTAGTGTTTGTGCAGTATGTCCAGGAAGCTTTTCTGACTCAGTATGTAGACTGCCCGACCAGAGGGGAGGCAATATTGGATTTGGTACTAGGTAATGAACCAGGGCAAGTGATAGAGCTGTTGGTGGGCGAGCACTTTGGAGATAGTGATCACAATTCTGTAGCATTCACTGTGGTAATGGAGAGGGATAGGTATGTGCAACAGGGCAAGGTTTACAATTGGGGGAAGGGTAGATATGATGCTGTCAGGCAGGAACTGAGGAGCATAAGTTGGGAGCATATGCTGGCAGGGAAGGGCACGGTCGAAATGTGGAACTTTTTCAAGGAGCAGATAGTAGGGGCCATTGATAAGCATGTCCCTGTCAGACAGGGAAGGGATGGTCATGTGAGGGAACCGTGGTTGACAAGAGAGGTTGAGAGTCTTGTTAGGAAGAAGAAGGATGCGTATATAAAGTTGAGGAAAAAGGGCACAGGCATAGCTCTGGAGGGATACAAGATGGCCAGGAAGGATCTGAAGAAAGGGATTAGGAGAGCTAAGAGAGGGCATGAAAAATGCTTGGCGGGTAGGATAAAAGAAAACCCCAAGGCCTTTTACGCGTATGTCAGAAATATGAGGATGACCAGGGGGACCATAGGTCCGGTCAAGGACAATAGCGGGAGACTGTGTGTTGAGCCGGAAGAGATAAGTGAGGTTTTGAATGAGTACTTCTCTTCGGTATTTACGAATGAGAAGGGGTGTATTACTGAAGAGGACGGTGTGAAACAGACTGGTAAGCTCGAGGAAGTGCTCGTTAGGAGGGAAGATGTGTTGGGGTTTTTGAATAACTTGAAGATAGACAAGTCTCCCGGGCCTGACGGGGTATATCCAAGGATGTTATGGGAAGCAAGGGATGAAATTGCAGAGCCGCTGGCAATGATCTTTTCATCTTCTCTGCTGACGGGGGTGGTACCAGGTGATTGGAGGGTGGCAAATGTTGTGCCCCTGTTCAAGAAAGGGAATAGGAACAACCCTGGGAATTACAGGCCAGTTAGTCTTACTTCGGTGGTAGGCAAGTTGATGGAAAAGGTGCTGAGGGATAGGATTTCTGAGCATCTGGAAAGACACTGCTTGATTCGGGACAGTCAGCACGGTTTTGTGAGGGGTAGGTCTTGCCTCACAAGCCTGATTGAATTCTTTGAGCAGGTGACCAAGCAAGTGGATGAGGGTAAACCAGTGGATGTGGTGTACATGGATTTTAGTAAGGCATTTGATAAGGTCCCCCATGGTAGACTTATGGAGAAAGTCAGGAGGCATGGGATAGTGGGGAATGTGGCCAGTTGGATTAAGAATTGGCTAACTGATAGAAGGCAGAGAGTGGTCTTAGATGGTAAATACTCAGCCTGGAGCCCAGTTACCAGTGGCGTGCCGCAGGGATCAGTTCTGGGTCCTCTCCTGTTTGTGATTTTTATTAACGACTTGGATGAGGAAGTCGAAGGGTGGGTCAGTAAATTTGCAGATGATACAAAGGTTGGTGGAGTTGTGGATACCGAGGAGGGCTATTGTCGTCTGCAAAGGGACTTGGATAGGTTGCAGTGCTGGGCTGAAAAGTGGCAGATGGAGTTTAACCCTGAAAAGTGTGAGGTCGTCCATTTTGGAAGGACAAACATGAATGCAAAATACTGGGTTAACGGTAGGGTTCTTGGGCATGTGGAGGAGCAGAGAGACCTTGGGGTCTATGTGCATAGATCATTGAAAGTTGCAACTCAAGTGGATAGGGCTGTGAAGAAGGCATATGGGGTGTTAGCGTTCATTAGCAGAGGGATTGAATTTAAGAGCCGTGAGGTGATGATGCAGCTGTACAGGACCTTGGTAAGGCCTCATTTGGAGTACTGTGTGCAGTTCTGGTCGCCTCATTTTAGGAAGGATGTGGAAGCCTTGGAGAGGGTGCAGAGGAGATTTACCAGGATGTTGCCTGGAATGGAGAATAAGTCTTACGAGGAAAGGCTGAACATTCTAGGCCTCTTCTCATTAGAAAGGAGAAGGATGAGGGGTGACATGATAGAGGTTTATAAGATGATCAGGGGAATAGATAGGGTAGACAGTCAGAAACTTTTTCCCCGGGTGGAGCAAAGCGTTACAAGGGGTCATAAATTTAAGGTGAAGGGTGGGAGATATAAGGGGGATGTCAGGGGAAGGTTCTTTACCCAGAGAGTGGTCGAGGCATGGAATGCCTTGCCCGGGGAAGTTGTTGAGTCAGAAACTTTAGGGACTTTCAAAAGGCTTTTGGATAGGTATATGGATAAAGGAGAATGATGGGGTATAGATTAAATTGTCCTTGACAGAGGACAAAGGATCGGCACAACATTGTGGGCCGAAGGGCCTGTTCTGTGCTGTATGTTCTATGTTCTATGTATGACACTCTCAGACACTCTCTGTCACTTTCTCTCACTCTCTGACACTGTTTGACACTCTCTGACATTCTCTGACACTCTCAGACACTCTCTGACACTGTCTATCACTCTCTGACAATCTCAGAAACTCTCAGACAGTCTCAGACAATTTATATCACTCTCTGACACTGCCTGACACTCTCTGACACTCTCAGACACTCTCTTTCACTCTCTATCCCTCTATGACACTCTCTGACACTCTCTGACACTCTCTGACACTCTCTATCACTCTCTATAACTCTCTGACACTCTCTGACACTCTCAGGCACTCTCTGACACTTTCTAACACTCTCTGAAACTCTCAGACACTTTTTATCACTCTCTCACACTCTCAGACGCTCTCTCACACTCTCTATCACTCTTTGACACTGTTTGACACTCTCCGACACACTCTGACACTCTCTGTCCCTTTCTTTCACTCTCTGACACTCTCAGACACATTCTATCTCTCTTTGACACTCTCTGACACTCTCAGAGACTCTCAGGCAGTCTCAGACGCTCTCTATCACTCTCTGCCACTGTTTGACACTCTCTGACACTCTCAGTCACTCTCAGACACTCCCTGACTCTCTCAGACACTTTCTAACACTCTCTGACACAGTCTGACACTCTCTGACACTCTCAGACACTCTCAGACACTCCCTGACACTCTCTGTGACTCTCTGACACTCTCACACCCTCTCTGACAGACTCTGACACTCTCAGGCACTATCAGACACTCTCTATCACTCTCCATCACTCTCCGACACTCTCTCATAATCTCTATCACTCTCTGACACTCTCAGACACTCTCTGGGACTCTCTGACACTCTCTATCACTTTCTGACACTCTCTGACTCTGTCTGACTCTCTCTGACATTCTCAGACACTCTCAGACACTCTCTGACACACTCTGACACTCACTGACACTCTCAGACACTCTCTTTCGCTGTCTATCACTCTGTGACACTCCATATCACTCCCTGACACTCTCAGATTCTGTCTGACAATCTCTTTCACTCTCCATGACTCTCTGACACTCCCTGACACTCTCAGACACTCTCTGACACCTCAGACATCTGTACAACTCTCTATCACTCTCTGATACTCTCTATCACTCTTTGACACTCTCTGATACATTCTGAAACTCTCAGACACTCTCTGACACTCTCTATCACTCTCCGACACTCTCTGAACCTCTCTGATACACTCTGACACTCTCTGACGCTCTGCATCACTCTCTGACATTCTCTGACACTCTCTATCACTCTCTGACACTCTCTGATACACTCCGAAACTCTCAGACAATCACTATCACTCTCTGACACTTTCTGATACTCTCTATCACTCTCTATCACTCTGAATCACTCTCTAAAACTCTCTGACACTCTCTGACACTCTCAGACACTCACTATCACTCTCTGATACTCTCTGACACTCTCTGGCACTCACTATCACTCTCTGACACTCTCTGACACTCTCTGACACTCTCTCAAACTCTCTGACACTCTCTGACACTCTCTATCACTCTCAGACACTCTCAGACACTCTCTGACGCTCTCTGACACTCTCTATCACTCTCTGACACTCTCTGACACTCTCAGACACTCATTATCACTCTCTGATACTCTCTGACACTCACTATCACTCTCTGATTCTCTCTGACACTGACGATCATTCTCTGACACTCACCATCACTCTCTGACACACTCTGACACTCTCTGACACTCACTATCACTCTCTGACACTCCCTGACACTCACTATCACTCTCTGACACTCTCAGACACTTACTATCACTCTCTGACACTCTCAGACACTTACTATCACTCTCTGATACTCTCTGACACTCACTATCACTCTCTGATTCTCTCTGACACTCAGTGTAACACTCTGACACTCACCATCACTCTCTGACACTCTCTGACACTCTCTGACACTCTCTGGCACTCTCTATCACTCTATGACACTCTCTGACACTCACTATCACTCTCTGACACTCTCTATCACTCTCTGACACTCTCAGACACTTACTATCACTCTCTGACACTCTCTGAAACTCACTGTCACTCTCTGACACTCACTGTCACTCTCTGACACACTCAGACACTCACTTTCACTCTCTGACACTCTCTGACACTCTCGGACACTCTCTGACACTCTCTGTCACTCACTATCACTCTCTGACACTCTCTGACACTCTCTTCACTATCTGACTCTCTCTGACATTCTCAGACACTCTCAGACACTTACTATCACTCTCTGACACTCTCAGACAATCACTATCACTCTCTGACACTCTCTGACAATCTCTATCACTCTCTGACACTCTCTGAAACTCTCTGAAACTCTCAGACAATCACTATCACTCTCTGACACTCTCTGACGCTCACTATCACTCTCTGACACTCTCTGAAACTCACTGTCACTCTCTGACACTCACTGTCACTCTCTGACACACTCAGACACTCACTTTCACTCTCTGACACTCTCTGACACTCTCGGACACTCTCTGACACTCTCTGTCACTCACTATCACTCTCTGACACTCTCTGACACTCTCTTCACTCTCTGACTCTCTCTGACATTCTCAGACACTCTCGGACACTCACTATCACTCTCTGACACTCATTAAAACTTTCTGACACTCTCTATCACTCTCTGACACTCTCTATCACTCTCCGACACTCTCCGACACTCACTTTCACACTCTGACACTCTCTGACACTCTCGGACACTCTCGGACACTCTCTGACACTCTCTGACTCTCTCTGTCACTCACTATCACTCTCTGACACTCTCTGACACTCTCAATCACTCTCTGACACTCTCTGACATTCTCAGACACTCTCGGACACTCACTATCACTCTCTGACACTCTCTGACACTCTCATACACTCACTATCACTCTCTGACACTCTCTGACACTCTCTGACACTATCACTCTCTGATACTCTCTGACTCTCACTATCACTCTCTGACAGTCTCGATAACTCTCTGACACTCTATATCACTCTCTGAAACTCTCTATCACTCTCTGACACTCTCTGACACTCTCTGACACTCTCTGACTCTCCCTGACACTCTCTGACACTCTCGGACAATCACCATCACTCTCTGATACTCTCTGACACTCACTATCACTCTCTGACACTCTCTATCAATCTCTGACACACTCTGACACTCTCTGACACTCACTATCACTCTCTGACACTCTCTATCTCTCTCTGACACTCTCTGTCCCTCTCTAACACTCTCTGACTCTCTCTGACACTCTCTATCACTCTCTATCACTCTGTGACACACTCTGACACTCTCAGACACTCAGTGTCACCCTCTGAAACTCTCTGACACTCTCAGACAATCACTATCACTCTCTGACACTCTCTATCAATCTCTGACACACTCTGACACTCTCTGACACTCACTATCACTCTCTGACACTCTCTATCTCTCTCTGACACTCTCTGTCCCTCTCTAACACTCTCTGACTCTCTCTGACACTCTCTATCACTCTCTATCACTCTGTGACACACTCTGACACTCTCAGACACTCAGTGTCACCCTCTGACACTCTCTGACACTCTCAGACAATCACTATCACTCTCTGACACTCTCTTACACACTCTATCACTCTCTATCAATCTCTGACACACTCTAACACTCTCTAACACTCTCTGACACTCTCTGACACTCTCACTATCACTCTCTGACACTCTCTGACACTCTCTGACACTCACTATCACTCTCAGACACTCACTACAACTCTCTGATACTCTCTGACACTCACTATCACTCTCTGACACTCTCTATCTATCTCTGACAATCTCTGACACTCACTATCACTCTCTGACAGTCTCTATCACTCTCAGACACTCTCTATCACTCTCAGACACACTCAGACACTCACTATCACTCTCTGACACTCACTATCACTCTCTGACACTCTCTCACACTCTCTGAAACTCTCTATCTCTCTCTGACACTCTCTATCACTCTCTGACACTCTCTGACACTCTCTGACACTCACTATCACTCTCAGACACTCACTACAACTCTCTGATACTCTCTGACACTCACTATCACTCTCTGACACTCTCTATCTATCTCTGACACTCTCTGACACTCACTATCACTCTCTGACAGTCTCTATCACTCTCAGACACTCTCTATCACTCTCAGACACTCACTATCACTCTCTGACACTCACTATCACTCTCTGACACTCTCTCACACTCTCTGAAACTCTCTATCTTCTCTGACACTCACTATCACTCTCTGACACACTCTCAAACTCTCTGAAACTCTCTATCTTCTCTGACACTCTCTATCACTCTCTGACACTGTCTGACACTCTCTATCACTCTCTGACACTCTCTGACACTCTCAGACACTCACTATCACTCTCTGATACTCTCTGACGCTCACTATCACTCTCTGATACTCTCTGACACTCAATATCACTCTCTGACACTCTCTATCACTCTCTGACACTCTCTGACACTCGCTGGCACTCACTATCACTCTCTGACACTCTCTATCACTCTCTGACACTCTCAGACACTCACTATCACTCTCTGACACTCTCAGACACTCGCTGGCAATCACTATCACTCTCTGACTCTATCACTCTCTGACAATCTCTATCACTCTCTGACACTCTCAGGCACTCACTATCACTCTCTGACACTCTCTGACACTCTCTATCACTCTGTGACACTCTCTATCACTCTCAGACACTCTCAGACACTCACTATCACTCTCTGACACTCTCTGTCTCTCTCTGACACTCTCTCACACTCTCTGACACTCTCTATCACTCTCAGACACTCACTATCACTCTCTGACACTCTCTCACACATTCTGACACTCTCTGAAACTCTATCTCTCTCTGACATTCTCTATCACTCTCTGACACTTTCTGACACTCTCTGACACTCTCTGACACTCTCTGACACTCTCTGTCACTCTCTGACACGCACTATCACACTCTGACACTCGCTGACACTCACTATCACTCACTATCACTCTCAATCACTCTCTGACACACTCTGACACTCTCAGACACTGAGTGTCACTCTCTGACTCTCTCTGACACTCTCTATTACTCTCTATCACTCTCTGACACACTCTGACGCTCTCAGACAATCAGTGTCACCCTCTGACACTCTCCGACACTCTCAGACAATCACTATCACTCTCTGACACTCTCTGACACACTCTATCACTCTCTGACACTCTCTATCAATCTCTGACATACTCTGACACTCTCTGACACTCTCGTACACTCACTATCACTCTCTGACACTCCCTATCAATCTCTGACACTCTCTGACACTCTCTAACACTCTCTAACACTCTCTAACACTCTCTGACACTCTCTGACACTCTCACTATCACTCTCTGACACTCTCTGACACTCTCTGACACTCACTATCACTCTCAGACAATCACTACAACTCTCTGATACTCTCTGACACTCACTATCACTCTCTGACACTCTCTATCTATCTCTGACACTCTCTGACACTCACTATCACTCTCTGACAGTCTCTATCACTCTCAGACACTCTCAGACACTCACTATCACTCTCTGACACTCACTATTACTCTCTGACACTCTCTCACACTCTCTGAAACTCTCTATCTTCTCTGACACTCTCTAACACTCTCTGACACTGTCTGACACTGTCTATCACTCTCTGACACTCTCTGACACTCTCGGACACTCACTATCACTCTCTGATACTCTCTGACAATCAATATCACTCTCTGATACTCTCTGACACTCTCTGACACTCGCTGGCACTCACTATCACTCTCTGACACTCTCTATCACTCTCTGACACTCTCAGACACTCACTATCACTCTCTGACACTCTCTCACACACTCTGACACTCTCTGACACTCGCTGGCACTCACTATCACTCTCTGACTCTCTCTATCACTCTCTGACTCTCTCTATCACTCTGTGACACTCTCTATCGCTCTCAGACACTCTCAGACACTCACTATCACTCTCTGACACTCTCTATCTCTCTCTGACAATCTCTCACACACTCTGACACTCTCTATCACTCTCAGACACTCACTCTCACTCTCTGACACTCACTATCACTCTCTGACACTCTCTCACACTCTCTGACTCTCCCTGACACTCTCTGACACTCTCGGACACTCACTATCACTCTCTGATACTCTCTGACACTCACTATCACTCTCTGATACTCTCTATCAATCTCTGACACTCTCTGACACTCTCTGACAGTCGCTATCACTCTCTGAGATTCTCTGAAACTCTCTGTCTGTCTCTGAAACTCTCTATCACTGTCTGACACTCTCTGACACTCTCTGACACTCTCTGACTCTCCCTGACACTCTCTGACACTCTCGGATACTCACTATCACTCTCTAATACTCTCTGACACACACTATCACTCTCTGATACTCTCTATCAATCTCTGACACTCTCTGACACTCTCTGACTCTCCCTGACACTCTCTGACACTCTCGGACACTCATTATCACTCTCTGATACTCTCTGACACTCACTATCACTCTCTGACACTCGCTATCACTCTCTGAAACTCTCTATCTCTCTCTAACACTCTCTGACACTCTCGGACACTCACTATCACTCTCTGATACTCTCTGACACTCACTATCACTCTCTGATACACTCTATCAATCTCTGACACTCTCTGACACTCTCTGACACTCACTATCACTCTCTGACACTCTCGATCTATGTCTGACACTCTCTGACACTCACTATCACTCTCTGACAGTCTCCATCTCTCTCAGACACTCTCTATCACTCTCAGACACTCTCAGACACTCACTATCACTCTCTGACACTCTCTATCACTCTCTGACACTCTCTGACACTCTCTGACACTCGCTGGCACACACTATCACTCTCTGACACTCTCTATCACTCTCTGACACTCTCTGACACTCTCAGACACTCACTATCACTCTCTCGCACTCTCTCACACTCTCTCACACTCTCTGACACTCTCTAATACTCTCTGACACTCTCTGACACTCTCTAACACTCTCAGAAACTCTCTGACACTCGCTATCACTCTCTGACACTCTCTATCTCTCTCTAACACTCTCTGTCCCTCTCTAACTCTCTCTGACACTCTCTGACACTCTCAGAAATTCTCATACACTCACTATCACTCTCTGACATCCTCTGACAACCTCTGACACTCTCTGACACTCTCAGACACTCTCAGACACTCACTATCACTCTCTGATACTCTCTGACACACACTATCACTCTCTGATACTCTCTATCAATCTCTGACACTCTCTATCACTCTCTATCACTCTCAGACACTCTCAGACACTCTCAGACACTCACTGTCACTCTCTGACACTCACTATCACTCTCTGACACTCTCTCACACTGTCTGACACTCTCTCACACTCTCTGACACTCTCTGAAACTCTCTATCTCTCTCTGACACTCTCTATCACTCTCTGACACTCTCTATCACTCTCTGAAACTCTCTGACACTCTCAGACACTCTCAGCCACTCACTATCACTCTCTGATACTCTCTGTCACTCACTATCACTCTCTGATACTCTCTGATACTCTCTGTCACTCTCTGACACACTCTGACACTCTCAGACACTCAGTGTCACTCTCTGACTGTCTCTGACATTCTCTATCACTCTCTATCACTCTCTGACACACTCTGACACTCTCAGACACTCAGTGTCACTCTCTGACAATCACTATCACTCTCTGACACTCTCTGACACACTCTATCACTCTCTATCACTCTCTGACACACTCTGACACTCAGAGACACTCACTGTCACTCTCAGACACTCTCTGACACTCACTATCACTCTCTGACATTCTCTATCACTCTCTGACACTCTCTATCAATCTCTGACATACTCTGACACTCTCTGACACTCTCGGACACTCACTATCACTCTCTGACACTCTCTATCAATCTCTGACATACCTTGACGCTCTCTGACACTCTCGGACACTCACTATCACTCTCTGACACTCCCTATCACTCTCTGACTGTCTCTGACACTCTCCAACACTCTCTAACACTCTCTGACACTCTCTGACACTCTCTGACACTCTCTGACACTCTCACTATCAATCTCTGACACTCTCTCACACTCTCTGACACTCTCTGAAACTCTCTATCACTCTCTGACACTCTCTGACACTCTCAGACACTCTCAGCCACTCACTATCACTCTCTGATACTCTCTGACACTCACTATCACTCTCTGATACTCTCTGACACTCTCTGTCACTCTCTGACACACTCTGACACTCGCAGACACTCAGTGTCACTCTCTGACTCTCTCTGACACTCTCTATCAATGTCTATCGCTCTCTGACACACTCTGACACTCTCAGACACTCAGTGTCACTCTCTGACACTCTCTGACACTCTCAGACAATCACTATCACTCTCTGACACTCTCTGACACACTCTATCGCTCTCTATCACTCTCTGACACACTCTGACACTCAGAGACACTCAGTGTCACTCTCTGTAACTCTCTATCACTCTCTGACATTCTCTGTAACTCTCTATCACTCTCTGACACTCTCGATCTATGTCTGACACTCTCTGACACTCACTATCACTCTCTGACAGTCTCTATCACTCTCAGACACTCCCTGTCACTCTCTGACACTCTCTGACACTCTCAGACACTCACTATCACTCTCTGATACTCTCTGACGCTCACTATCACTCTCTGATACTCTCTGACAATCAATATCACTCTCTGACACTCTCTATCACTCTCTGACACTCTCTGACACTCTATGACACTCGCTGGCACTCACTATCACTCTCTGACACTCTCTGACACTCTCAGACACTCACTATCACTCTCTGACACTCTCTCACAGTCTCTGACACTCTCTGACACTCGCTGGCAATCACTATCACTCTCTGACTCTCTCTATCACTCTCTGACAATCTCTATCAATCTCTGACACTCTCAGGCACTCACTATCACTCTCTGACACTCTCTCACACTCTCTGACACTCTCTAGCACTCTGTGACACTCTCTATCACTCTCTGACACTCTCTGACACTCTCTGACACTCGCTGGCACTCACTATCACTCTCTGACACTCTCTATCACTCTCTGACACTCTCATACACTCACTATCACTCTCAGCCTTCTCTCTATCACTCTCTGACACTCTCTGACACTCTTTCACACTCTCTGACACTCTCTGACACTCTTTCACACTCTCTGACACTCTCAGACACACTCTGGCACACTCTATCACTCTCTGACACTCTCTATCACTCTCTTTCACTCTCTGATACTCTCTGACAATCTCTGACACACTCAGACACTCCCTATCACTCTCTATCACTCTCTGACACTCTCTGACACTCTCTGACACTCTCTGACACTCTCTATCACTCTCTATCACTCTCTGACACTCTCTATCACACTCTATCACTCTCTGAAACTCTCGGACACTCTCTATCACTCAATGCTATTCTCTGACTCACTCTATCACTCTGTATCACTCTCTGAC
This sequence comes from Heterodontus francisci, assembly GCF_036365525.1. Classification (NCBI taxonomy): domain Eukaryota; kingdom Metazoa; phylum Chordata; class Chondrichthyes; order Heterodontiformes; family Heterodontidae; genus Heterodontus; species Heterodontus francisci. The sequence goes on from NC_090414.1 coordinate 3,500,013, forward strand.
ACTCTCTGATACACTCTGACACTCTCTGACACTCTCTATCACTCTCTAACACTGACTGACACTTTCAGACACTCTCTGTCACTCTCTGACACTCTCAGACACTCTCTGTCACTCTCTGACACTTTCTATCACTCTCTGACACACTCTGACACGCTCTGACAGTCTCAGACACTCTCTATCACTCTCTGACACACTCTGACAATCTCTGACACTCTCAGACACTCTCAAACACTCTATATCCCTCGCTGACACTCACTGACACTCACAGACACTCTCTGTCACTCTCGGACACCTCAGACACTGTCTTTCACTCTCAGACACCTCAGACACTCTCTATCAATCTCTGACACTCTCTGGCATTCTTTGACGCTCTCTGACGCTCTCTGACACTCTCTATCACTCCATGATACTCTCTGACATTCTCTATCACTCTCTATCACTCTCTGACACTCTCTGACACACTCAGACACTCTCTATCACTCTCTATCACTCTATGACACGCTCTGACAGTCTCTGACACTCTCAGACACTCTCAGACACTCTCTAACAATCTCTGACACTCTCTGACACTCTCAGACACTCTCTGACACTCTCTGACACTCTCAGACACTCTCTACCACTCTCTATCACTCTCTGACACTCTCTGACACTCTTAATCACTCTCTGACACTCTCTATTACTCTCTGAAACTCTCTGACACTCTCTGACACTCACAGACACTCTCTGACACTCTCAGACACTCTTATCACTCAATGCCACTTTCTGACACTCTCCATCACTCTCTATCACTCTCTGACACTCTCTGACACACTCTGACACTCTCTGACACTCTCAGACACTCTCTGACAATGTCAGACACACTCAGACACTCTCTGACACTCTTTCACATTCTCTGACACTCTCTGACCCTCTCTGACACTCTCTATCACTCTCTGACACTTTCAGACACTCTCTGCCACTCTCTATCACTCTATATCATTCTCTGACACTCTCTGACACTCTCTGACACTCTCTATCACTCCATGATACTCTCTGACATTCTCTATCACTCTCTATCACTCTCTGACACTCTCTGACACACTCAGACACTCTCTATCACTCTTTATCAATCTATGACACGCTCTGACAGTCCCTGACACTCTCAGACACTCTCAGACACTCTCTGACAATCTCTGACACTCTCTGACACTCTCAGACACTCTCTGACACTCTCTGACACTCTCAGACACTCTCTCCCACTCTCTATCACTCTCTGACACTCTCTGACACTCTTACTCACTCTCTGACACTCTCTATTACTCTCTGAAACTCTCTGACACTCTCTGACACTCACAGACACTCTCTGACACTCACAGACACTCTTATCACTCAATGCCACTTTCTGACACTCTCCATCACTCTCTATCACTCTCTGACACTCTCTGACACACTCTGACACTCTCTGACACTCTCAGACACTCTCTGACAATGTCAGACACACTCAGACACTCTCTGACACTTTCAGACACTCTCTGCCACTCTCTAGCCCTCTCTGACACTCTCTGACACTCGCACACTCTCTGCCACTCTCTGACACTCTTTCACACTCTCTGACACTCTCTGACCCTCTCTGACCCTCTCTGACACTCACAGACACTCTCTGACACTCACAGACACTCTTATCACTCAATGCCACTTTCTGACACTCTCCATCACTCTCTATCACTCTCTGACACTCTCTGACACACTCTGACACTCTCTGACACTCTCAGACACTCTCTGACAATGTCAGACACACTCAGACACTCTCTGACACTTTCAGACACTCTCTGCCACTCTCTATCCCTCTCTGACACTCTCTGACACTCGCACACTCTCTGCCACTCTCTGACACTCTTTCACACTCTCTGACACTCTCTGACCCTCTCTGACCCTCTCTGACACTCTCAGACACTCTCAGACACTCTCTGGCACACTCTATCACTCTCTGACACTCTCTGACACTCTCTATCACTCTCAGCCTTCTCTCTATCACTCTCTGACACTCTCTGACACTCGCACACTCTCTGACACTCTTTCACAGTCTCTGACACTCTCTGACACTCTTTCACGCTCTCTGACACTCTCTGACACTCTTTCACACTCTCTGACACTCTCAGACACACTCTGGCACACTCTATCACTCTCTGACACTCTCTATCTCTCTCTATCACTCTCTGACACTCTCTGACAATCTCTGACACACTCAGACACTCTCTATCACTCTCTTTCACTCTCTCACACACTCCGACAATCTCTGACACTCTCAGACACGCTCTGTCACGCTCTGACACTCTCAGACACTCTCTATCACTCTCTGTAACTCTCTGACACTCTCAGACACTCTCTATCACTCTCTATCACTCGCTGACACTCGCAGACACTCTCAGACAATCTCTATCACTCTCTGACACGCTCAGACACTCTCTGACAATCTCTGACACTCTCAGACACTCTCTGACACTCTCTATCACTCTCTATCACCCTCTGATACTCTCTGACACACTCTGACACACTCTGACACTCTCTATCACACTTTATCACTCCTGATCACTCTCTGACACTCTCTGACACACTCTGACACTCTCTGACATTCTCAGACACCCTCTGACACTCTCTGACGCTCTCTGACACTCTCTGACACACTCAGACACTCTCTATCAGTCTCTATTACTCTCTGGCATTCTCTGACACTCTCAGACACACTCAATCACTCTCTATCACTCTCTGACACGCTTTGACACTCTCTGACAGTCTCAGACACTCTCTATCACTCTCTGACACACTCTGACACTCAGTGACACTCGCAGACACTCTCTGTCACTCTCAGATACCTCTGACACTCTCTAAAACTCTCTGACACTCTCTGACGCTCTCTGACACTCTCTATCACTCTCTGGCACCCTCTATCACTCTCTATCACTCTCTGACACTCACTAACACTCTCAGACACTCTCTGTCACTCTCGGACACTCTCTATCACTCTCTATCACACTCTGACGCTCTCTGACACTCTCAGACAGTCTCTATCACTCTCTCTCACTCTCTGAAACTCTCTGACACTCTCTGACAATCTCAGACACTCTCGCACACTCTCTGACACTCACTGACACTCTCAGACATTCTCTGTCACTCTCAGACACTCTCTGTCACTCACTGTCACTCTCGGACATTCTCTGTCACTCACAGACACTCTCTGTCACTCTCTATCACTCTCTGACTCTCTCTGACACGCTCTGACACTCTCTGACACACTTTGACAATCTCTATCACTCTCTGACACACTCTGACAGTCTCAGACACTCTCTATCACTCTCTGACACACTCAGACAATCTCTGAAACTCTCAGACACTCTCAGACACTCTCAGACACTCTATATCACTCTCTGACACTCACTGACACTCGCAGACACTGTATGTCACTCTCAGACACCTCAGACACTCTCTATCACTCTCTGACACTCTCTGACACTCTCTGACGCTCTCTGACACTCTCTGACACTCTCTATCACTCTATGACACTCTCTATCTCTCTCTATCACTCTCTGACACTCTCTGACACACTCAGACACTCTCTGTCACTCTCTATCACTCTCTGTCACTCTCTGACACTCAATGACAATCTCTGACACTCTCCATCACTCTTTATCACTCTCTGACACTCTTAATCACTCTCTGACAGTCACTATCACTCTCTATCACTCTCTGACACTCTCAGACACTCTCTATCACTCTCTGACACTCTCTGACACTCTCCATCACTCTCTGTCACTCTCTGACACTCAATGACAATCTCTGACACTCTCCATCACTCTCTATCACTCTCTGACACTCTTAATCACTCTCTGACAGTCACTATCACTCTCTATCACTCTCTGACACTCTCAGACACTCTCTATCACTCTCTATCACTCTCTATCAAACTCGGAAACTCTCTGAAACTCCCTATCACTCAATGCCACCCCCTGACACTCTCTGGCACTCTCCGACGCTCTCAGACACTCTCTATCACTCTCTATCACTCTCTGACACTCTCAGACACACTCAATCACTCTCTATCACTCTCTGACACGCTTTGACACTCTCTGACAGTCTCAGACACTGTCTGTCACTCTCTGACACACTCTGACACTCACTGACACTCGCAGACACTCTCTGTCACTCTCAGACACCTCAGACACTCTCTATCACTCTCTGACACTCTCTGACACTCTCTGACACTCTCTGACGCTCTCTGACACTCTCTGACACTCTCTATCACTCTATGACACGCTCTGACACTCTCTATCACTCTCTGACACTCTCTGACACACTCAGACACTCTCTATCACTCTATATTACTCTCCGACACTCTCTGACACTCTCTGACAATCTCTATCACTCTCTGTCACGCTCTGACAATCTCGGAACCTCTCTGACACACTCTGACACTCTCTGACAGTCTCAGACACTCTCTATCACTCTCTATCACTCTCTATCACTCTCTATCACTCTCTGACACTCTCGATCACTCTCCATCACTCTCTATCACTTTCTGACACTCTCTGACAGTCTCTATCACTCTATGAAACTCTCTGACACTCTCTGTCACTCAATGACACTCTCTGACACTCTCTATCACTCTCTGTCACTCTCTGACACTCTTAATCACTCTCTATCACTCTCTGACACTCTCCATCACTCTCTGAAACTCTCTGACACTCTCTGACACTCAATGACACTCTCTGACACTCCCTATCACTCTCTATCACTCTCTGACACTCTCTGACACTCTCTGACACTCTCAGACGCTCTCCATCACTCTCTGACACTCTCTGACACTCTCTCTCACTCTCTATCACTTTCTGACACTCTCTAACACTCTCTGACACTCTCTGACACACTCTGACACTCAATGACACTCTCTGACACTCTCTGTCACTGTCTATCACTCTCTGACACTCTCTGACACACTCTGACACTCTCTGACACTCTTTATCGCTCTCTGGCACTCTCTGACAGTCTCTGACACTCTCAGACACATTCAATCACTTTCTATCACTCTCTGACACTGTTTGACAGTCTCTATCACTCTATGACACTCTCTGACACTCTCTATCACTCTCTATTACTCTCTGACACACTCTGCACTCTCTGACACTCTCTATCAGTCTCTGACACTCTCTGACACTCTCAGACACTCTCTGACACACTCTGACACTCTCTGACACTCTTTATCGCTCTCTGGCACTCTCTGACAGTCTCTGACACTCTCAGACACATTCAATCACTTTCTATCACTCTCTGACACTGTTTGACACTCTCTATCACTCTATGACACTCTCTGACTCTCTCTATCACTCTCTATCACTCTCTGATACTCTCTGACACACTCTGACTCTCTCTGACACTCTCAGACACTCTCTATCGCTCTTTATCACTCTCTGACACTCTCTGACACTCCCTGACACTCTCAGACACTCTCTGACACTCTCAGACACTCTCAGACACTCTCCATCACTCTCCATCACTCTATGACACTCTTAATCACTCTCTGACACACGCAATCACTCTCTGTCACTCTCTGACACTCCCCATCACTCTCTGTCACTCTCTGACACTCAGTGACAATCTCTGACACACACTATCACATCTATCACTCTCTGACACTCTCTATCACTCTCTATCAATCTCTGACACTCTCTATCACTCTCTGAAACTCTCTGACACTCAATGACACTCTCTGAATTTCCCTATCACTCTCTATCACTCTCTATCACTCTCTGACACTCTCTGACACTCTCAGACACTCTCTATCACTCTCTATCACTTTCTGACACTCTCTGACACTCTCTATCACTCTCTGAAACTCTCTGATACTCTCTATCACTCAATGACTCTCTCTGACACTCTCTATCACTCTCTATCACTCTCTGACACTCTCTGACACACTCTGACTCTCTCTGACACTCTCAGACACTCTCTATCGCTCTTTATCACTCTCTGACACTCTCTGACACTCCCTGACACTCTCAGACACTCTCTGACACTCTCAGACACTCTCAGACACTCTCCATCACTCTCCATCACTCTCTGACACTCTTAATCACTCTCTGACACTCGCCATCACTCTCTGTCACTCTCTGACACTCTCCATCACTCTCTATCACTCTCTGACACTCTTAATCACTCTCTGACACGCACTATCACTCTCTATCACTCTCTGACAGTCTCTGACACTCTCAGACTCTCTCAGACACTCTCTGACACTCTCTACCACACTCTGACGCTCTCTGACACTCTCTGACACACTCAGACACTCTCTATCAGTCTCTATTACTCTCTGGCATTCTCTGACACTCTCAGACACACTCAATCACTCTCTATCACTCTCTGACACGCTTTGACACTCTCTGACAGTCTCAGACACTCTCTATCACTCTCTGACACACTCTGACACTCAGTGACACTCGCAGACACTCTCTGTCACTCTCAGATACCTCTGACACTCTCTAAAACTCTCTGACACTCTCTGACGCTCTCTGACACTCTCTATCACTCTCTGGCACCCTCTATCACTCTCTATCACTCTCTGACACTCACTAACACTCTCAGACACTCTCTGTCACTCTCGGACACTCTCTATCACTCTCTATCACACTCTGACGCTCTCTGACACTCTCAGACAGTCTCTATCACTCTCTCTCACTCTCTGAAACTCTCTGACACTCTCTGACAATCTCAGACACTCTCGCACACTCTCTGACACTCACTGACACTCTCAGACATTCTCTGTCACTCTCAGACACTCTCTGTCACTCACTGTCACTCTCGGACATTCTCTGTCACTCACAGACACTCTCTGTCACTCTCTATCACTCTCTGACTCTCTCTGACACGCTCTGACACTCTCTGACACACTTTGACAATCTCTATCACTCTCTGACACACTCTGACAGTCTCAGACACTCTCTATCACTCTCTGACACACTCAGACAATCTCTGAAACTCTCAGACACTCTCAGACACTCTCAGACACTCTATATCACTCTCTGACACTCACTGACACTCGCAGACACTGTATGTCACTCTCAGACACCTCAGACACTCTCTATCACTCTCTGACACTCTCTGACACTCTCTGACACTCTCTGACACTCTCTGACACTCTCTATCACTCTATGACACTCTCTATCTCTCTCTATCACTCTCTGACACTCTCTGACACACTCAGACACTCTCTGTCACTCTCTATCACTCTCTGTCACTCTCTGACACTCAATGACAATCTCTGACACTCTCCATCACTCTTTATCACTCTCTGACACTCTTAATCACTCTCTGACAGTCACTATCACTCTCTATCACTCTCTGACACTCTCAGACACTCTCTATCACTCTCTGACACTCTCTGACACTCTCCATCACTCTCTGTCACTCTCTGACACTCAATGACAATCTCTGACACTCTCCATCACTCTCTATCACTCTCTGACACTCTTAATCACTCTCTGACAGTCACTATCACTCTCTATCACTCTCTGACACTCTCAGACACTCTCTATCACTCTCTGACACTCTCTATCACTCTCTATCAACCTCGGAAACTCTCTGAAACTCCCTATCACTCAATGCCACCCCCTGACACTCTCTGGCACTCTCCGACGCTCTCAGACACTCTCTATCACTCTCTATCACTCTCTGACACTCTCAGACACACTCAATCACTCTCTATCACTCTCTGACACGCCTTGAATCTCTCTGACAGTCTCAGACACTGTCTGTCACTCTCTGACACACTCTGACACTCACTGACACTCGCAGACACTCTCTGTCACTCTCAGACACCTCAGACACTCTCTATCACTCTCTGACACTCTCTGACACTCTCTGACGCTCTCTGACACTCTCTGACACTCTCTATCACTCTATGACACGCTCTGACACTCTCTATCACTCTCTGACACTCTCTGACACACTCAGACACTCTCTATCACTCTATATTACTCTCTGACACACTCTGACAGTCTCTGACACTCTCAGACTCTCTCAGACACTCTCCGACACTCTCTGACACTCTCTGACAATCTCTATCACTCTCTGTCACGCTCTGACACTCTCAGAACCTCTCTGACACACTCTGACACTCTCTGACAGTCTCAGACACTCTCTATCACTCTCTATCACTCTCTATCACTCTCTGACACTCTCGATCACTCTCCATCACTCTCTATCACTTTCTGACACTCTCTGACAGTCTCTATCACTCTATGAAACTCTCTGACACTCTCTGTCACTAACAGACACTCTCTGACACTCTCTATCACTCTCTGTCACTCTCTGACACTCTTAATCACTCTCTATCACTCTCTGACACTCTCCATCACTCTCTGAAACTCTCTGACACTCTCTGACACTCAATGACACTCTCTGACACTCCCTATCACTCTCTATCACTCTCTGACACTCTCTGACACTCTCTGACACTCTCAGACGCTCTCCATCACTCTCTGACACTCTCTGACACTCTCTCTCACTCTCTATCACTTTCTGACACTCTCTAACACTCTCTGACACACTCTGACACTCTCTGTCACGCTCTGACAATCTCGGAACCTCTCTGACACACTCTGACACTCTCTGACAGTCTCAGACACTCTCTATCACTCTCTATCACTCTCTATCACTCTCTGACACTCTCGATCACTCTCCATCACTCTCTATCACTTTCTGACACTCTCTGACAGTCTCTATCACTCTATGAAACTCTCTGACACTCTCTGTCACTCAATGACACTCTCTGACACTCTCTATCACACTCTGTCACTCTCTGACACTCTTAATCACTCTCTATCACTCTCTGACACTCTCCATCACTCTCTGAAACTCTCTGACACTCTCTGACACTCAATGACACTCTCTGACACTCCCTATCACTCTCTATCACTCTCTGACACTCTCTGACACTCTCTGACACTCTCAGACGCTCTCCATCACTCTCTGACACTCTCTGACACTCTCACTCTCTATCACTTTCTGACACTCTCTAACACTCTCTGACACTCTCTGACACACTCTGACACTCAATGACACTCTCTGACACTCTCTGTCACTGTCTATCACTCTCTGACACTCTCTGACACACTCTGACACTCTCTGACACTCTTTATCGCTCTCTGGCACTCTCTGACAGTCTCTGACACTCTCAGACACATTCAATCACTTTCTATCACTCTCTGACACTGTTTGACAGTCTCTATCACTCTATGACACTCTCTGACACTCTCTATCACTCTCTATTACTCTCTGACACACTCTGCACTCTCTGACACTCTCTATCAGTCTCTGACACTCTCTGACACTCTCAGACACTCTCTGACACACTCTGACACTCTCTGACACTCTTTATCGCTCTCTGGCACTCTCTGACAGTCTCTGACACTCTCAGACACATTCAATCACTTTCTATCACTCTCTGACACTGTTTGACACTCTCTATCACTCTATGACACTCTCTGACTCTCTCTATCACTCTCTATCACTCTCTGATACTCTCTGACACACTCTGACTCTCTCTGACACTCTCAGACACTCTCTATCGCTCTTTATCACTCTCTGACACTCTCTGACACTCCCTGACACTCTCAGACACTCTCTGACACTCTCAGACACTCTCAGACACTCTCCATCACTCTCCATCACTCTATGACACTCTTAATCACTCTCTGACACACGCAATCACTCTCTGTCACTCTCTGACACTCCCCATCACTCTCTGTCACTCTCTGACACTCAGTGACAATCTCTGACACACACTATCACATCTATCACTCTCTGACACTCTCTATCACTCTCTATCAATCTCTGACACTCTCTATCACTCTCTGAAACTCTCTGACACTCAATGACACTCTCTGAATTTCCCTATCACTCTCTATCACTCTCTATCACTCTCTGACACTCTCTGACACTCTCAGACACTCTCTATCACTCTCTATCACTTTCTGACACTCTCTGACACTCTCTATCACTCTCTGAAACTCTCTGATACTCTCTATCACTCAATGACTCTCTCTGAAACTCTCTATCACTCTCTGACACTCTCTGACACACTCTGACTCTCTCTGACACTCTCAGACACTCTCTATCGCTCTTTATCACTCTCTGACACTCTCTGACACTCCCTGACACTCTCAGACACTCTCTGACACTCTCAGACACTCTCAGACACTCTCCATCACTCTCCATCACTCTCTGACACTCTTAATCACTCTCTGACACTCGCCATCACTCTCTGTCACTCTCTGACACTCTCCATCACTCTCTATCACTCTCTGACACTCTTAATCACTCTCTGACACGCACTATCACTCTCTATCACTCTCTGACAGTCTCTGACACTCTCAGACTCTCTCAGACACTCTCTGACACTCTCTACCACACTCTGACGCTCTCTGACACTCTCTGACACACTCAGACACTCTCTATCAGTCTCTATTACTCTCTGGCATTCTCTGACACTCTCAGACACACTCAATCACTCTCTATCACTCTCTGACACGCTTTGACACTCTCTGACTGTCTCAGACACTCTCTATCACTCTCTGACACACTCTGACACTCAGTGACACTCGCAGACACTCTCTGTCACTCTCAGATACCTCTGACACTCTCTAAAACTCTCTGACACTCTCTGACGCTCTCTGACACTCTCTATCACTCTCTGGCACCCTCTATCACTCTCTATCACTCTCTGACACTCACTAACACTCTCAGACACTCTCTGTCACTCTCGGACACTCTCTATCACTCTCTATCACACTCTGACGCTCTCTGACACTCTCAGACAGTCTCTATCACTCTCTCTCACTCTCTGAAACTCTCTGACACTCTCTGACAATCTCAGACACTCTCGCACACTCTCTGACACTCACTGACACTCTCAGACATTCTCTGTCACTCTCAGACACTCTCTGTCACTCACTGTCACTCTCGGACATTCTCTGTCACTCACAGACACTCTCTGTCACTCTCTATCACTCTCTGACTCTCTCTGACACGCTCTGACACTCTCTGACACACTTTGACAATCTCTATCACTCTCTGACACACTCTGACAGTCTCAGACACTCTCTATCACTCTCTGATACACTCAGACAATCTCTAAAACTCTCAGACACTCTCAGACACTCTCAGACACTCTATATCACTCTCTGACACTCTCTGACTCTCTCTGACACGCTCTGACACTCTCTGACACACTTTGACAATCTCTATCACTCTCTGACACACTCTGACAGTCTCAGACACTCTCTATCACTCTCTGACACACTCAGACAATCTCTGAAACTCTCAGACACTCTCAGACACTCTCAGACACTCCATATCACTCTCTGACACTCACTGACACTCGCAGACACTGTATGTCACTCTCAGACACCTCAGACACTCTCTATCACTCTCTGACACTCTCTGACACTCTCTGACGCTCTCTGACACTCTCTGACACTCTCTATCACTCTATGACACTCTCTATCTCTCTCTATCACTCTCTGACACTCTCTGACACACTCAGACACTCTCTGTCACTCTCTATCACTCTCTGTCACTCTCTGACACTCAATGACAATCTCTGACACTCTCCATCACTCTTTATCACTCTCTGACACTCTTAATCACTCTCTGACAGTCACTATCACTCTCTATCACTCTCTGACACTCTCAGACACTCTCTATCACTCTCTGACACTCTCTGACACTCTCCATCACTCTCTGTCACTCTCTGACACTCAATGACAATCTCTGACACTCTCCATCACTCTCTATCACTCTCTGACACTCTTAATCACTCTCTGACAGTCACTATCACTCTCTATCACTCTCTGACACTCTCAGACACTCTCTATCACTCTCTATCACTCTCTATCAAACTCGGAAACTCTCTGAAACTCCCTATCACTCAATGCCACCCCCTGACACTCTCTGGCACTCTCCGACGCTCTCAGACACTCTCTATCACTCTCTATCACTCTCTGACACTCTCAGACACACTCAATCACTCTCTATCACTCTCTGACACGCTTTGACACTCTCTGACAGTCTCAGACACTGTCTGTCACTCTCTGACACACTCTGACACTCACTGACACTCGCAGACACTCTCTGTCACTCTCAGACACCTCAGACACTCTCTATCACTCTCTGACACTCTCTGACACTCTCTGACGCTCTCAGACACCTCAGACACTCTCTATCACTCTCTGACACTCTCTGACACTCTCTGACGCTCTCTGACACTCTCTGACACTCTCTATCACTCTATGACACGCTCTGACACTCTCTATCACTCTCTGACACTCTCTGACACACTCAGACACTCTCTATCACTCTATATTACTCTCCGACACTCTCTGACACTCTCTGACAATCTCTATCACTCTCTGTCACGCTCTGACAATCTCGGAACCTCTCTGACACACTCTGACACTCTCTGACAGTCTCAGACACTCTCTATCACTCTCTATCACTCTCTATCACTCTCTATCACTCTCTGACACTCTCGATCACTCTCCATCACTCTCTATCACTTTCTGACACTCTCTGACAGTCTCTATCACTCTATGAAACTCTCTGACACTCTCTGTCACTCAATGACACTCTCTGACACTCTCTATCACTCTCTGTCACTCTCTGACACTCTTAATCACTCTCTATCACTCTCTGACACTCTCCATCACTCTCTGAAACTCTCTGACACTCTCTGACACTCAATGACACTCTCTGACACTCCCTATCACTCTCTATCACTCTCTGACACTCTCTGACACTCTCTGACACTCTCAGACGCTCTCCATCACTCTCTGACACTCTCTGACACTCTCTCTCACTCTCTATCACTTTCTGACACTCTCTAACACTCTCTGACACTCTCTGACACACTCTGACACTCAATGACACTCTCTGACACTCTCTGTCACTGTCTATCACTCTCTGACACTCTCTGACACACTCTGACACTCTCTGACACTCTTTATCGCTCTCTGGCACTCTCTGACAGTCTCTGACACTCTCAGACACATTCAATCACTTTCTATCACTCTCTGACACTGTTTGACAGTCTCTATCACTCTATGACACTCTCTGACACTCTCTATCACTCTCTATTACTCTCTGACACACTCTGCACTCTCTGACACTCTCTATCAGTCTCTGACACTCTCTGACACTCTCAGACACTCTCTGACACACTCTGACACTCTCTGACACTCTTTATCGCTCTCTGGCACTCTCTGACAGTCTCTGACACTCTCAGACACATTCAATCACTTTCTATCACTCTCTGACACTGTTTGACACTCTCTATCACTCTATGACACTCTCTGACTCTCTCTATCACTCTCTATCACTCTCTGATACTCTCTGACACACTCTGACTCTCTCTGACACTCTCAGACACTCTCTATCGCTCTTTATCACTCTCTGACACTCTCTGACACTCCCTGACACTCTCAGACACTCTCTGACACTCTCAGACACTCTCAGACACTCTCCATCACTCTCCATCACTCTATGACACTCTTAATCACTCTCTGACACACGCAATCACTCTCTGTCACTCTCTGACACTCCCCATCACTCTCTGTCACTCTCTGACACTCAGTGACAATCTCTGACACACACTATCACATCTATCACTCTCTGACACTCTCTATCACTCTCTATCAATCTCTGACACTCTCTATCACTCTCTGAAACTCTCTGACACTCAATGACACTCTCTGAATTTCCCTATCACTCTCTATCACTCTCTATCACTCTCTGACACTCTCTGACACTCTCAGACACTCTCTATCACTCTCTATCACTTTCTGACACTCTCTGACACTCTCTATCACTCTCTGAAACTCTCTGATACTCTCTATCACTCAATGACTCTCTCTGACACTCTCTATCACTCTCTATCACTCTCTGACACTCTCTGACACACTCTGACTCTCTCTGACACTCTCAGACACTCTCTATCGCTCTTTATCACTCTCTGACACTCTCTGACACTCCCTGACACTCTCAGACACTCTCTGACACTCTCAGACACTCTCAGACACTCTCCATCACTCTCCATCACTCTCTGACACTCTTAATCACTCTCTGACACTCGCCATCACTCTCTGTCACTCTCTGACACTCTCCATCACTCTCTATCACTCTCTGACACTCTTAATCACTCTCTGACACGCACTATCACTCTCTATCACTCTCTGACAGTCTCTGACACTCTCAGACTCTCTCAGACACTCTCTGACACTCTCTACCACACTCTGACGCTCTCTGACACTCTCTGACACACTCAGACACTCTCTATCAGTCTCTATTACTCTCTGGCATTCTCTGACACTCTCAGACACACTCAATCACTCTCTATCACTCTCTGACACGCTTTGACACTCTCTGACAGTCTCAGACACTCTCTATCACTCTCTGACACACTCTGACACTCAGTGACACTCGCAGACACTCTCTGTCACTCTCAGATACCTCTGACACTCTCTAAAACTCTCTGACACTCTCTGACGCTCTCTGACACTCTCTATCACTCTCTGGCACCCTCTATCACTCTCTATCACTCTCTGACACTCACTAACACTCTCAGACACTCTCTGTCACTCTCGGACACTCTCTATCACTCTCTATCACACTCTGACGCTCTCTGACACTCTCAGACAGTCTCTATCACTCTCTCTCACTCTCTGAAACTCTCTGACACTCTCTGACAATCTCAGACACTCTCGCACACTCTCTGACACTCACTGACACTCTCAGACATTCTCTGTCACTCTCAGACACTCTCTGTCACTCACTGTCACTCTCGGACATTCTCTGTCACTCACAGACACTCTCTGTCACTCTCTATCACTCTCTGACTCTCTCTGACACGCTCTGACACTCTCTGACACACTTTGACAATCTCTATCACTCTCTGACACACTCTGACAGTCTCAGACACTCTCTATCACTCTCTGACACACTCAGACAATCTCTGAAACTCTCAGACACTCTCAGACACTCTCAGACACTCCATATCACTCTCTGACACTCACTGACACTCGCAGACACTGTATGTCACTCTCAGACACCTCAGACACTCTCTATCACTCTCTGACACTCTCTGACACTCTCTGACGCTCTCTGACACTCTCTGACACTCTCTATCACTCTATGACACTCTCTATCTCTCTCTATCACTCTCTGACACTCTCTGACACACTCAGACACTCTCTGTCACTCTCTATCACTCTCTGTCACTCTCTGACACTCAATGACAATCTCTGACACTCTCCATCACTCTTTATCACTCTCTGACACTCTTAATCACTCTCTGACAGTCACTATCACTCTCTATCACTCTCTGACACTCTCAGACACTCTCTATCACTCTCTGACACTCTCTGACACTCTCCATCACTCTCTGTCACTCTCTGACACTCAATGACAATCTCTGACACTCTCCATCACTCTCTATCACTCTCTGACACTCTTAATCACTCTCTGACAGTCACTATCACTCTCTATCACTCTCTGACACTCTCAGACACTCTCTATCACTCTCTGACACTCTCTATCACTCTCTATCAAACTCGGAAACTCTCTGAAACTCCCTATCACTCAATGCCACCCCCTGACACTCTCTGGCACTCTCCGACGCTCTCAGACACTCTCTATCACTCTCTATCACTCTCTGACACTCTCAGACACACTCAATCACTCTCTATCACTCTCTGACACGCTTTGACACTCTCTGACAGTCTCAGACACTGTCTGTCACTCTCTGACACACTCTGACACTCACTGACACTCGCAGACACTCTCTGTCACTCTCAGACACCTCAGACACTCTCTATCACTCTCTGACACTCTCTGACACTCTCTGACGCTCTCTGACACTCTCTGACACTCTCTATCACTCTATGACACGCTCTGACACTCTCTATCACTCTCTGACACTCTCTGACACACTCAGACACTCTCTATCACTCTATATTACTCTCTGACACACTCTGACAGTCTCTGACACTCTCAGACTCTCTCAGACACTCTCCGACACTCTCTGACACTCTCTGACAATCTCTATCACTCTCTGTCACGCTCTGACACTCTCAGAACCTCTCTGACACACTCTGACACTCTCTGACAGTCTCAGACACTCTCTATCACTCTCTATCACTCTCTGACACTCTCGATCACTCTCCATCAATCTCTATCACTTTCTGACACTCTCTGACAGTCTCTATCACTCTATGAAACTCTCTGACACTCTCTGTCACTAACTGACACTCTCTGACACTCTCTATCACTCTCTGTCACTCTCTGACACTCTTAATCACTCTCTATCACTCTCTGACACTCTCCATCACTCTCTGAAACTCTCTGACACTCTCTGACACTCAATGACACTCAATGACACTCTCTGACACTCCCTATCACTCTCTATCACTCTCTGACACTCTCTGACAGTCTCTGACACTCTCAGACGCTCTCCATCACTCTCTGACACTCTCTGACACTCTCTCTCACTCTCTATCACTTTCTGACACTCTCTAACACTCTCTGACACTCTCTGACACACTCTGACACTCTCTGTCACGCTCTGACAATCTCGGAACCTCTCTGACACACTCTGACACTCTCTGACAGTCTCAGACACTCTCTATCACTCTCTATCACTCTCTATCACTCTCTGACACTCTCGATCACTCTCCATCACTCTCTATCACTTTCTGACACTCTCTGACAGTCTCTATCACTCTATGAAACTCTCTGTCACTCTCTGTCACTCAATGACACTCTCTGACACTCTCTATCACTCTCTGTCACTCTCTGACACTCTTAATCACTCTCTATCACTCTCTGACACTCTCCATCACTCTCTGAAACTCTCTGACACTCTCTGACACTCAATGACACTCTCTGACACTCCCTATCACTCTCTATCACTCTCTGACACTCTCTGACACTCTCTGACACTCTCAGACGCTCTCCATCACTCTCTGACACTCTCTGACACTCTCACTCTCTATCACTTTCTGACACTCTCTAACACTCTCTGACACTCTCTGACACACTCTGACACTCAATGACACTCTCTGACACTCTCTGTCACTGTCTATCACTCTCTGACACTCTCTGACACACTCTGACACTCTCTGACACTCTTTATCGCTCTCTGGCACTCTCTGACAGTCTCTGACACTCTCAGACACATTCAATCACTTTCTATCACTCTCTGACACTGTTTGACAGTCTCTATCACTCTATGACACTCTCTGACACTCTCTATCACTCTCTATTACTCTCTGACACACTCTGCACTCTCTGACACTCTCTATCAGTCTCTGACACTCTCTGACACTCTCAGACACTCTCTGACACACTCTGACACTCTCTGACACTCTTTATCGCTCTCTGGCACTCTCTGACAGTCTCTGACACTCTCAGACACATTCAATCACTTTCTATCACTCTCTGACACTGTTTGACACTCTCTATCACTCTATGACACTCTCTGACTCTCTCTATCACTCTCTATCACTCTCTGATACTCTCTGACACACTCTGACTCTCTCTGACACTCTCAGACACTCTCTATCGCTCTTTATCACTCTCTGACACTCTCTGACACTCCCTGACACTCTCAGACACTCTCTGACACTCTCAGACACTCTCAGACACTCTCCATCACTCTCCATCACTCTATGACACTCTTAATCACTCTCTGACACACGCAATCACTCTCTGTCACTCTCTGACACTCCCCATCACTCTCTGTCACTCTCTGACACTCAGTGACAATCTCTGACACACACTATCACATCTATCACTCTCTGACACTCTCTATCACTCTCTATCAATCTCTGACACTCTCTATCACTCTCTGAAACTCTCTGACACTCAATGACACTCTCTGAATTTCCCTATCACTCTCTATCACTCTCTATCACTCTCTGACACTCTCTGACACTCTCAGACACTCTCTATCACTCTCTATCACTTTCTGACACTCTCTGACACTCTCTATCACTCTCTGAAACTCTCTGATACTCTCTATCACTCAATGACTCTCTCTGACACTCTCTATCACTCTCTGACACTCTCTGACACACTCTGACTCTCTCTGACACTCTCAGACACTCTCTATCGCTCTTTATCACTCTCTGACACTCTCTGACACTCCCTGACACTCTCAGACACTCTCTGACACTCTCAGACACTCTCAGACACTCTCCATCACTCTCCATCACTCTCTGACACTCTTAATCACTCTCTGACACTCGCCATCACTCTCTGTCACTCTCTGACACTCTCCATCACTCTCTATCACTCTCTGACACTCTTAATCACTCTCTGACACGCACTATCACTCTCTATCACTCTCTGACAGTCTCTGACACTCTCAGACTCTCTCAGACACTCTCTGACACTCTCTACCACACTCTGACGCTCTCTGACACTCTCTGACACACTCAGACACTCTCTATCAGTCTCTATTACTCTCTGGCATTCTCTGACACTCTCAGACACACTCAATCACTCTCTATCACTCTCTGACACGCTTTGACACTCTCTGACAGTCTCAGACACTCTCTATCACTCTCTGACACACTCTGACACTCAGTGACACTCGCAGACACTCTCTGTCACTCTCAGATACCTCTGACACTCTCTAAAACTCTCTGACACTCTCTGACGCTCTCTGACACTCTCTATCACTCTCTGGCACCCTCTATCACTCTCTATCACTCTCTGACACTCACTAACACTCTCAGACACTCTCTGTCACTCTCGGACACTCTCTATCACTCTCTATCACACTCTGACGCTCTCTGACACTCTCAGACAGTCTCTATCACTCTCTCTCACTCTCTGAAACTCTCTGACACTCTCTGACAATCTCAGACACTCTCGCACACTCTCTGACACTCACTGACACTCTCAGACATTCTCTGTCACTCTCAGACACTCTCTGTCACTCACTGTCACTCTCGGACATTCTCTGTCACTCACAGACACTCTCTGTCACTCTCTATCACTCTCTGACTCTCTCTGACACGCTCTGACACTCTCTGACACACTTTGACAATCTCTATCACTCTCTGACACACTCTGACAGTCTCAGACACTCTCTATCACTCTCTGACACACTCAGACAATCTCTAAAACTCTCAGACACTCTCAGACACTCTCAGACACTCTATATCACTCTCTGACACTCACTGACACTCGCAGACACTGTATGTCACTCTCAGACACCTCAGACACTCTCTATCACTCTCTGACACTCTCTGACACTCTCTGACGCTCTCTGACACTCTCTGACACTCTCTATCACTCTATGACACTCTCTATCTCTCTCTATCACTCTCTGACACTCTCTGACACACTCAGACACTCTCTGTCACTCTCTATCACTCTCTGTCACTCTCTGACACTCAATGACAATCTCTGACACTCTCCATCACTCTTTATCACTCTCTGACACTCTTAATCACTCTCTGACAGTCACTATCACTCTCTATCACTCTCTGACACTCTCAGACACTCTCTATCACTCTCTGACACTCTCTGACACTCTCCATCACTCTCTGTCACTCTCTGACACTCAATGACAATCTCTGACACTCTCCATCACTCTCTATCACTCTCTGACACTCTTAATCACTCTCTGACAGTCACTATCACTCTCTATCACTCTCTGACACTCTCAGACACTCTCTATCACTCTCTATCACTCTCTATCAAACTCGGAAACTCTCTGAAACTCCCTATCACTCAATGCCACCCCCTGACACTCTCTGGCACTCTCCGACGCTCTCAGACACTCTCTATCACTCTCTATCACTCTCTGACACTCTCAGACACACTCAATCACTCTCTATCACTCTCTGACACGCTTTGACACTCTCTGACAGTCTCAGACACTGTCTGTCACTCTCTGACACACTCTGACACTCACTGACACTCGCAGACACTCTCTGTCACTCTCAGACACCTCAGACACTCTCTATCACTCTCTGACACTCTCTGACACTCTCTGACGCTCTCTGACACTCTCTGACACTCTCTATCACTCTATGACACGCTCTGACACTCTCTATCACTCTCTGACACTCTCTGACACACTCAGACACTCTCTATCACTCTATATTACTCTCCGACACTCTCTGACACTCTCTGACAATCTCTATCACTCTCTGTCACGCTCTGACAATCTCGGAACCTCTCTGACACACTCTGACACTCTCTGACAGTCTCAGACACTCTCTATCACTCTCTATCACTCTCTATCACTCTCTATCACTCTCTGACACTCTCGATCACTCTCCATCACTCTCTATCACTTTCTGACACTCTCTGACAGTCTCTATCACTCTATGAAACTCTCTGTCACTCTCTGTCACTCAATGACACTCTCTGACACTCTCTATCACTCTCTGTCACTCTCTGACACTCTTAATCACTCTCTATCACTCTCTGACACTCTCCATCACTCTCTGAAACTCTCTGACACTCTCTGACACTCAATGACACTCTCTGACACTCCCTATCACTCTCTATCACTCTCTGACACTCTCTGACACTCTCTGACACTCTCAGACGCTCTCCATCACTCTCTGACACTCTCTGACACTCTCACTCTCTATCACTTTCTGACACTCTCTAACACTCTCTGACACTCTCTGACACACTCTGACACTCAATGACACTCTCTGACACTCTCTGTCACTGTCTATCACTCTCTGACACTCTCTGACACACTCTGACACTCTCTGACACTCTTTATCGCTCTCTGGCACTCTCTGACAGTCTCTGACACTCTCAGACACATTCAATCACTTTCTATCACTCTCTGACACTGTTTGACAGTCTCTATCACTCTATGACACTCTCTGACACTCTCTATCACTCTCTATTACTCTCTGACACACTCTGCACTCTCTGACACTCTCTATCAGTCTCTGACACTCTCTATCGCTCTTTATCACTCTCTGACACTCTCTGACACTCCCTGACACTCTCAGACACTCTCTGACACTCTCAGACACTCTCAGACACTCACCATCACTCTCCATCACTCTATGACACTCTTAATCACTCTCTGACACACGCAATCACTCTCTGTCACTCTCTGACACACCCCATCACTCTCTGTCACTCTCTGACACTCAGTGACAATCTCTGACACACACTATCACATCTATCACTCTCTGACACTCTCTATCACTCTCTATCAATCTCTGACACTCTCTATCACTCTCTGAAACTCTCTGACACTCAATGACACTCTCTGAATTTCCCTATCACTCTCTATCACTCTCTATCACTCTCTGACACTCTCTGACACTCTCAGACACTCTCTATCACTCTCTATCACTTTCTGACACTCTCTGACACTCTCTATCACTCTCTGAAACTCTCTGATACTCTCTATCACTCAATGACTCTCTCTGACACTCTCTATCACTCTCTATCACTCTCTGACACTCTCTGACACACTCTGACTCTCTCTGACACTCTCAGACACTCTCTATCGCTCTTTATCACTCTCTGACACTCTCTGACACTCCCTGACACTCTCAGACACTCTCTGACACTCTCAGACACTCTCAGACACTCTCCATCACTCTCCATCACTCTCTGACACTCTTAATCACTCTCTGACACTCGCCATCACTCTCTGTCACTCTCTGACACTCTCCATCACTCTCTATCACTCTCTGACACTCTTAATCACTCTCTGACACGCACTATCACTCTCTATCACTCTCTGACAGTCTCTGACACTCTCAGACTCTCTCAGACACTCTCTGACACTCTCTACCACACTCGGACGCTCTCTGACACTCTCTGACACACTCAGACACTCTCTATCAGTCTCTATTACTCTCTGGCATTCTCTGACACTCTCAGACACACTCAATCACTCTCTATCACTCTCTGACACGCTTTGACACTCTCAGACATTCTCTGTCACTCTCAGACACTCTCTGTCACTCACTGTCACTCTCGGACATTCTCTGTCACTCACAGACACTCTCTGTCACTCTCTATCACTCTCTGACACACTCTGACAGTCTCAGACACTCTCGCACACTCTCTGACACTCACTGACACTCTCAGACATTCTCTGTCACTCTCAGACACTCTCTGTCACTCACTGTCACTCTCGGACATTCTCTGTCACTCACAGACACTCTCTGTCACTCTCTATCACTCTCTGACTCTCTCTGACACGCTCTGACACTCTCTGACACACTTTGACAATCTCTATCACTCTCTGACACACTCTGACAGTCTCAGACACTCTCTAACACTCTCTGACACACTCAGACAATCTCTGAAACTCTCAGACACTCTCAGACACTCTCAGACACTCTATATCACTCTCTGACACTCACTGACACTCGCAGACACTGTATGTCACTCTCAGACACCTCAGACACTCTCTATCACTCTCTGACACTCTCTGACACTCTCTGACGCTCTCTGACACTCTCTGACACTCTCTATCACTCTCTGACACTCTCAGACACTCTCTATCACTCTCTATCACTCTCTATCAAACTCGGAAACTCTCTGAAACTCCCTATCACTCAATGCCACCCCCTGACACTCTCTGGCACTCTCCGACGCTCTCAGACACTCTCTATCACTCTCTATCACTCTCTGACACTCTCAGACACACTCAATCACTCTCTATCACTCTCTGACACGCTTTGACACTCTCTGACAGTCTCAGACACTGTCTGTCACTCTCTGACACACTCTGACACTCACTGATACTCGCAGACACTCTCTGTCACTCTCAGACACCTCAGACACTCTCTATCACTCTCTGACACTCTCTGACACTCTCTGACGCTCTCTGACACTCTCTGACACTCTCTATCACTCTATGACACGCTCTGACACTCTCTATCACTCTCTGACACTCTCTGACTCACTCAGACACTCTCTATCACTCTATATTACTCTCCGACACTCTCTGACACTCTCTGACAATCTCTATCACTCTCTGTCACGCTCTGACAATCTCGGAACCTCTCTGACACACTCTGACACTCTCTGACAGTCTCAGACACTCTCTATCACTCTCTATCACTCTCTATCACTCTCTATCACTCTCTGACACTCTCGATCACTCTCCATCACTCTCTATCACTTTCTGACACTCTCTGACAGTCTCTATCACTCTATGAAACTCTCTGTCACTCTCTGTCACTCAATGACACTCTCTGACACTCTCTATCACTCTCTGTCACTCTCTGACACTCTTAATCACTCTCTATCACTCTCTGACACTCTCCATCACTCTCTGAAACTCTCTGACACTCTCTGACACTCAATGACACTCTCTGACACTCCCTATCACTCTCTATCACTCTCTGACACTCTCTGACACTCTCTGACACTCTCAGACGCTCTCCATCACTCTCTGACACTCTCTGACACTCTCACTCTCTATCACTTTCTGACACTCTCTAACACTCTCTGACACTCTCTGACACACTCTGACACTCAATGACACTCTCTGACACTCTCTGTCACTGTCTATCACTCTCTGACACTCTCTGACACACTCTGACACTCTCTGACACTCTTTATCGCTCTCTGGCACTCTCTGACAGTCTCTGACACTCTCAGACACATTCAATCACTTTCTATCACTCTCTGACACTGTTTGACAGTCTCTATCACTCTATGACACTCTCTGACACTCTCTATCACTCTCTATTACTCTCTGACACACTCTGCACTCTCTGACACTCTCTATCAGTCTCTGACACTCTCTATCGCTCTTTATCACTCTCTGACACTCTCTGACACTCCCTGACACTCTCAGACACTCTCTGACACTCTCAGACACTCTCAGACACTCACCATCACTCTCCATCACTCTATGACACTCTTAATCACTCTCTGACACACGCAATCACTCTCTGTCACTCTCTGACACACCCCATCACTCTCTGTCACTCTCTGACACTCAGTGACAATCTCTGACACACACTATCACATCTATCACTCTCTGACACTCTCTATCACTCTCTATCAATCTCTGACACTCTCTATCACTCTCTGAAACTCTCTGACACTCAATGACACTCTCTGAATTTCCCTATCACTCTCTATCACTCTCTATCACTCTCTGACACTCTCTGACACTCTCAGACACTCTCTATCACTCTCTATCACTTTCTGACACTCTCTGACACTCTCTATCACTCTCTGAAACTCTCTGATACTCTCTATCACTCAATGACTCTCTCTGACACTCTCTATCACTCTCTATCACTCTCTGACACTCTCTGACACACTCTGACTCTCTCTGACACTCTCAGACACTCTCTATCGCTCTTTATCACTCTCTGACACTCTCTGACACTCCCTGACACTCTCAGACACTCTCTGACACTCTCAGACACTCTCAGACACTCTCCATCACTCTCCATCACTCTCTGACACTCTTAATCACTCTCTGACACTCGCCATCACTCTCTGTCACTCTCTGACACTCTCCATCACTCTCTATCACTCTCTGACACTCTTAATCACTCTCTGACACGCACTATCACTCTCTATCACTCTCTGACAGTCTCTGACACTCTCAGACTCTCTCAGACACTCTCTGACACTCTCTACCACACTCGGACGCTCTCTGACACTCTCTGACACACTCAGACACTCTCTATCAGTCTCTATTACTCTCTGGCATTCTCTGACACTCTCAGACACACTCAATCACTCTCTATCACTCTCTGACACGCTTTGACACTCTCAGACATTCTCTGTCACTCTCAGACACTCTCTGTCACTCACTGTCACTCTCGGACATTCTCTGTCACTCACAGACACTCTCTGTCACTCTCTATCACTCTCTGACTCTCTCTGACACGCTCTGACACTCTCTGACACACTTTGACAATCTCTATCACTCTCTGACACACTCTGACAGTCTCAGACACTCTCGCACACTCTCTGACACTCACTGACACTCTCAGACATTCTCTGTCACTCTCAGACACTCTCTGTCACTCACTGTCACTCTCGGACATTCTCTGTCACTCACAGACACTCTCTGTCACTCTCTATCACTCTCTGACTCTCTCTGACACGCTCTGACACTCTCTGACACACTTTGACAATCTCTATCACTCTCTGACACACTCTGACAGTCTCAGACACTCTCTATCACTCTCTGACACACTCAGACAATCTCTGAAACTCTCAGACACTCTCAGACACTCTCAGACACTCTATATCACTCTCTGACACTCACTGACACTCGCAGACACTGTATGTCACTCTCAGACACCTCAGACACTCTCTATCACTCTCTGACACTCTCTGACACTCTCTGACGCTCTCTGACACTCTCTGACACTCTCTATCACTCTATGACACTCTCTATCTCTCTCTATCACTCTCTGACACTCTCTGACACACTCAGACACTCTCTGTCACTCTCTATCACTCTCTGTCACTCTCTGACACTCAATGACAATCTCTGACACTCTCCATCACTCTCTGACAGTCACTATCACTCTCTATCACTCTCTGACACTCTCAGACACTCTCTATCACTCTCTGACACTCTCTATCACTCTCTATCAAACTCGGAAACTCTCTGAAACTCCCTATCACTCAATGCCACCCCCTGACACTCTCTGGCACTCTCCGACGCTCTCAGACACTCTCTATCACTCTCTATCACTCTCTGACACTCTCAGACACACTCAATCACTCTCTATCACTCTCTGACACGCCTTGAATCTCTCTGACAGTCTCAGACACTGTCTGTCACTCTCTGACACACTCTGACACTCACTGACACTCGCAGACACTCTCTGTCACTCTCAGACACCTCAGACACTCTCTATCACTCTCTGACACTCTCTGACACTCTCTGACGCTCTCTGACACTCTCTGACACTCTCTATCACTCTATGACACGCTCTGACACTCTCTATCACTCTCTGACACTCTCTGACACACTCAGACACTCTCTATCACTCTATATTACTCTCTGACACACTCTGACAGTCTCTGACACTCTCAGACTCTCTCAGACACTCTCCGACACTCTCTGACACTCTCTGACAATCTCTATCACTCTCTGTCACGCTCTGACACTCTCAGAACCTCTCTGACACACTCTGACACTCTCTGACAGTCTCAGACACTCTCTATCACTCTCTATCACTCTCTATCACTCTCTGACACTCTCGATCACTCTCCATCACTCTCTATCACTTTCTGACACTCTCTGACAGTCTCTATCACTCTATGAAACTCTCTGACACTCTCTGTCACTAACTGACACTCTCTGACACTCTCTATCACTCTCTGTCACTCTCTGACACTCTTAATCACTCTCTATCACTCTCTGACACTCTCCATCACTCTCTGAAACTCTCTGACACTCTCTGACACTCAATGACACTCTCTGACACTCCCTATCACTCTCTATCACTCTCTGACACTCTCTGACACTCTCTGACACTCTCAGACGCTCTCCATCACTCTCTGACACTCTCTGACACTCTCTCTCACTCTCTATCACTTTCTGACACTCTCTAACACTCTCTGACACACTCTGACACTCTCTGTCACGCTCTGACAATCTCGGAACCTCTCTGACACACTCTGACACTCTCTGACAGTCTCAGACACTCTCTATCACTCTCTATCACTCTCTATCACTCTCTGACACTCTCGATCACTCTCCATCACTCTCTATCACTTTCTGACACTCTCTGTCAGTCTCTATCACTCTATGAAACTCTCTGACACTCTCTGTCACTCAATGACACTCTCTGACACTCTCTATCACTCAATGACACTCTCTGACACTCTCTATCACACTCTGTCACTCTCTGACACTCTTAATCACTCTCTATCACTCTCTGACACTCTCCATCACTCTCTGAAACTCTCTGACACTCTCTGACACTCAATGACACTCTCTGACACTCCCTATCACTCTCTATCACTCTCTGACACTCTCTGACACTCTCTGACACTCTCAGACGCTCTCCATCACTCTCTGACACTCTCTGACACTCTCACTCTCTATCACTTTCTGACACTCTCTAACACTCTCTGACACTCTCTGACACACTCTGACACTCAATGACACTCTCTGACACTCTCTGTCACTGTCTATCACTCTCTGACACTCTCTGACACACTCTGACACTCTCTGACACTCTTTATCGCTCTCTGGCACTCTCTGACAGTCTCTGACACTCTCAGACACATTCAATCACTTTCTATCACTCTCTGACACTGTTTGACAGTCTCTATCACTCTATGACACTCTCTGACACTCTCTATCACTCTCTATTACTCTCTGACACACTCTGCACTCTCTGACACTCTCTATCAGTCTCTGACACTCTCTGACACTCTCAGACACTCTCTGACACACTCTGACACTCTCTGACACTCTTTATCGCTCTCTGGCACTCTCTGACAGTCTCTGACACTCTCAGACACATTCAATCACTTTCTATCACTCTCTGACACTGTTTGACACTCTCTATCACTCTATGACACTCTCTGACTCTCTCTATCACTCTCTATCACTCTCTGATACTCTCTGACACACTCTGACTCTCTCTGACACTCTCAGACACTCTCTATCGCTCTTTATCACTCTCTGACACTCTCTGACACTCCCTGACACTCTCAGACACTCTCTGACACTCTCAGACACTCTCAGACACTCTCCATCACTCTCCATCACTCTATGACACTCTTAATCACTCTCTGACACACGCAATCACTCTCTGTCACTCTCTGACACTCCCCATCACTCTCTGTCACTCTCTGACACTCAGTGACAATCTCTGACACACACTATCACATCTATCACTCTCTGACACTCTCTATCACTCTCTATCAATCTCTGACACTCTCTATCACTCTCTGAAACTCTCTGACACTCAATGACACTCTCTGAATTTCCCTATCACTCTCTATCACTCTCTATCACTCTCTGACACTCTCTGACACTCTCAGACACTCTCTATCACTCTCTATCACTTTCTGACACTCTCTGACACTCTCTATCACTCTCTGAAACTCTCTGATACTCTCTATCACTCAATGACTCTCTCTGACACTCTCTATCACTCTCTGACACTCTCTGACACACTCTGACTCTCTCTGACACTCTCAGACACTCTCTATCGCTCTTTATCACTCTCTGACACTCTCTGACACTCCCTGACACTCTCAGACACTCTCTGACACTCTCAGACACTCCCAGACACTCTCCATCACTCTCCATCACTCTCTGACACTCTTAATCACTCTCTGACACTCGCCATCACTCTCTGTCACTCTCTGACACTCTCCATCACTCTCTATCACTCTCTGACACTCTTAATCACTCTCTGACACGCACTATCACTCTCTATCACTCTCTGACAGTCTCTGACACTCTCAGACTCTCTCAGACACTCTCTGACACTCTCTACCACACTCTGACGCTCTCTGACACTCTCTGACACACTCAGACACTCTCTATCAGTCTCTATTACTCTCTGGCATTCTCTGACACTCTCAGACACACTCAATCACTCTCTATCACTCTCTGACACGCTTTGACACTCTCTGACAGTCTCAGACACTCTCTATCACTCTCTGACACACTCTGACACTCAGTGACACTCGCAGACACTCTCTGTCACTCTCAGATACCTCTGACACTCTCTAAAACTCTCTGACACTCTCTGACGCTCTCTGACACTCTCTATCACTCTCTGGCACCCTCTATCACTCTCTATCACTCTCTGACACTCACTAACACTCTCAGACACTCTCTGTCACTCTCGGACACTCTCTATCACTCTCTATCACACTCTGACGCTCTCTGACACTCTCAGACAGTCTCTATCACTCTCTCTCACTCTCTGAAACTCTCTGACACTCTCTGACAATCTCAGACACTCTCGCACACTCTCTGACACTCACTGACACTCTCAGACATTCTCTGTCACTCTCAGACACTCTCTGTCACTCACTGTCACTCTCGGACATTCTCTGTCACTCACAGACACTCTCTGTCACTCTCTATCACTCTCTGACTCTCTCTGACACGCTCTGACACTCTCTGACACACTTTGACAATCTCTATCACTCTCTGACACACTCTGACAGTCTCAGACACTCTTTATCACTCTCTGACACACTCAGACAATCTCTGAAACTCTCAGACACTCTCAGACACTCTCAGACACGCTATATCACTCTCTGACACTCACTGACACTCGCAGACACTGTATGTCACTCTCAGACACCTCAGACACTCTCTATCACTCTCTGACACTCTCTGACACTCTCTGACGCTCTCTGACACTCTCTGACACTCTCTATCACTCTATGACACTCTCTATCTCTCTCTATCACTCTCTGACACTCTCTGACACACTCAGACACTCTCTGTCACTCTCTATCACTCTCTGTCACTCTCTGACACTCAATGACAATCTCTGACACTCTCCATCACTCTTTATCACTCTCTGACACTCTTAATCACTCTCTGACAGTCACTATCACTCTCTATCACTCTCTGACACTCTCAGACACTCTCTATCACTCTCTGACACTCTCTGACACTCTCCATCACTCTCTGTCACTCTCTGACACTCAATTGCAATCTCTGACACTCTCCATCACTCTCTATCACTCTCTGACACTCTTAATCACTCTCTGACAGTCACTATCACTCTCTATCACTCTCTGACACTCTCAGACACTCTCTATCACTCTCTGACACTCTCTATCACTCTCTATCAAACTCGGAAACTCTCTGAAACTCCCTATCACTCAATGCCACCCCCTGACACTCTCTGGCACTCTCCGACGCTCTCAGACACTCTCTATCACTCTCTATCACTCTCTGACACTCTCAGACACACTCAATCACTCTCTATCACTCTCTGACACGCTTTGACACTCTCTGACAGTCTCAGACACTGTCTGTCACTCTCTGACACACTCTGACACTCACTGACACTCGCAGACACTCTCTGTCACTCTCAGACACCTCAGACACTCTCTATCACTCTCTGACACTCTCTGACACTCTCTGACGCTCTCTGACACTCTCTGACACTCTCTATCACTCTATGACACGCTCTGACACTCTCTATCACTCTCTGACACTCTCTGACACACTCAGACACTCTCTATCACTCTATATTACTCTCTGACACACTCTGACAGTCTCTGACACTCTCAGACTCTCTCAGACACTCTCCGACACTCTCTGACAATCTCTGACAATCTCTATCACTCTCTGTCACGCTCTGACACTCTCAGAACCTCTCTGACACACTCTGACACTCTCTGACAGTCTCAGACACTCTCTATCACTCTCTATCACTCTCTATCACTCTCTGACACTCTCGATCACTCTCCATCACTCTCTATCACTTTCTGACACTCTCTGACAGTCTCTATCACTCTATGAAACTCTCTGACACTCTCTGTCACTAACTGACACTCTCTGACACTCTCTATCACTCTCTGTCACTCTCTGACACTCTTAATCAGTCTCTATCACTCTCTGACACTCTCTATCACTCTCTGAAACTCTCTGACACTCTCTGACACTCAATGACACTCTCTGACACTCCCTATCACTCTCTATCACTCTCTGACACTCTCTGACACTCTCTGACACTCTCAGACGCTCTCTATCGCTCTCTGACACTCTCTGACACTCTCTCTCACTCTCTATCACTTTCTGACACTCTCTATCACTCTCTGACACTCTCTGACACACTCTGACACTCAATGACACTCTCTGACACTCTCTGTCACTGTCTATCACTCTCTGACACTCTCTGACACACTCTGACACTCTCTGACACTCTTTATCGCTCTCTGGCACTCTCTGACAGTCTCTGACACTCTCAGACACATTCAATCACTTTCTATCACTCTCTGACACTGTTTGACACTCTCTATCACTCTATGACACTCTCTGACACTCTCTATCACTCTCTATTACTCTCTGACACACTCTGACACTCTCTGACACTCTCTATCAGTCTCTGACACTCTCTGACACTCTCAGACACTCTCTGACACATCAAGACACTCTCTATCACTCTGTATCACTCTCTGACCCTCTATATCACTCTCTGACACTCTCTAACACTCTCAGACACTCTCAATCAATCTCTGACTCTCTCTGACACTCTCAGACTCTCTCTTTCACTCTCAGACACTCTCCATCACTCTCTGACACTCTCTGACACTCTCAGACACTCTCTGAAACTCTCAGACACTCTCAATCATTCTCTGACACTCTCTATCACTCTGTATCACTCTCTGACACTTTCTATCACTCTCTGACACTCTCTGACATTCCCAGACACTCTTACACTCTCATACACTCTCTTACACTCTCATACACTCTCTATCAAATTCGATCACTCTCTGACACACTCTGACACACTCTGACACTCTCTGACAGTCTCAGACACTCTCTATCACTCTCTGACACACTCTGACAATCTCTGACACTCTCAGACACTCTCAGACACTCTATATCACTCTCTTACACTCACTGACACTTGCAGACACTCTCTGTCACTCTCAGACACCTCAGACACTCTCTATCACTTCTATCACTCTCTGACACTCTCTGACACACTCTGACACTCTCAGACACTCTCTGACAGTCTCAGACACTCTCTATCACTCTCTGACACACTCTGACAATCTCTGACACTCTCAGACACTCTCAGACACTCTATATCACTCTCTTACACTCACTGACACTTGCAGACACTCTCTGTCACTCTCAGACACCTCAGACACTCTCTATCACTTCTATCACTCTCTGAAACTCTCTGATACTCTCTATCACTCAATGACACTCTCTATCACTCTCTATCACTCTCTATCACTCTCTATCACTCTCTGACACTCTCTGACACACTCTGACTCTCTCTGACACTCTCAGACACTCTCTATCGCTCTTTATCACTCTCTGACACTCTCTGACACTCTCTGACACTCTCAGACACTCTCTTACACTCTCAGACACTCTCCATCACTCTCCATCACTCTCTGACACTCTTAATCACTCTCTGACACTCGCCATCACTCTCTGTCACTCTCTGACACTCTCCATCACTCTCTGTCACTCTCTGACGCTCAATGACAATCTCTGACTCTCTCCATCACTCTCTATCACTCTCTGACACTCTTAATCACTCTCTGACACTCACTATCACTCTCTATCACTCTCTGACACTCTCAGACACTCTCTATCACTCTCTGACACTCTCTATCACACTCTATCACACTCGGAAACTCTCTGAAACTCCCTATCACTCAATGCCACCCCCTGACACTCTCTGGCACTCTCCGACGCTCTCAGACACTCTCTATCACTCTCTATCACTCTCTGACACTCTCAGACACACTCAATCACTCTCTATCACTCTCTGACACGCTTTGACACTCTCTGACAGTCTGAGACACTGTCTGTCACTCTCTGACACACTCTGACACTCACTGACACTCGCAGACACTCTCTGTCACTCTCTGACACTCTCTGACGCTCTCTGACACTCTCTGTAACTCTATGACACGCTCTGACACTCTCTATCGCTCTCTGACACTCTCTGACACACTCAGACACTCTCTATCACTCTCTATTACTCTCTGACACAGACTGACAGTCTCTGACACTCTCAGACTCTCTCAGACACTCTCCGACACTCTCTGACACTGTCTGACAATCTCTATCACTCTCTGTCACGCTCTGACACTCTCGGAACCTCTCTGACACACTCTGACACTCTCTGACAGTCTCAGACACTCTCTATCACTCTCTATCACTTTCTGACACTCTCTGACAGTCTCTATCACTCTATGAAACTCTCTGACACTCTCTGTCACTCAATGACATTCTCTGACACTCTCTATCACTCTCTGTCACTCTCTGACACTCTTAATCACTCTCTATCACTCTCTGACACTCTCTATCACTCTCTGAAACTCTCTGACACTCTCTGACACTCAATGACACTCTCTGACACTCCCTATCACTCTCTATCACTCTCTGACACTCTCTGACACTCTCTGACACTCTCTGACACTCTCAGACGCTCTCTATCACTCTCTATCACTCTCTGACACTCTCTCTCACTCTCTGTCACTTTCTGACACTCTCTATCACTCTCTGACACTCTCTGACACACTCTGACACTCAATGACACTCTCTGACACTCTCTATAACTGTCTATCACTCTCTGACACTCTGTGACACACTCTGACACTCTCTGACACTCTCAGACACTCTCTATCAGTCTCTGGCACTCTCTGACACTCTCAGACACTCTCTGACACATCAAGACACTCTCTATCACTCTGTATCACTCTCTGACCCTCTATATCACTCTCTGACACTCTCTAACACTCTCAGACACTCTCTATCAATCTCTGACTCTCTCTGACACTCTCAGACTCTCTCTCTTTCACTCTCAGACACTCTCTATCACTCGCTGACACTCTCTGACACTCTCAGACACTCTCTGACACATCAAGACACTCTCAATCATTCTCTGACACTCTCTATCACTCTGTATCACTCTCTGACACTCTCTATCACTCTCTGACACTCTCTGACATTCTCAGACACTCTTACACTCTCATACACTCTCTTACACTCTCATACACTCTCTATCAAATTCGATCACTCTCTGACACACTCTGACACTCTCTGACAGTCTCAGACACTCTCTATCACTCTCTGACACACTCTGACAATCTCTGACACTCTCAGAAGCTCTCAGACACTCTGTATCACTCTCTTACACTCACTGACACTTGCAGACACTCTCTGTTACTCTCAGACACCTCAGACACTCTCGATCACTTCTTTCACTCTCTGACACTCTCTGACACACTCTGACTCTCTCTGACACTCTCAGACACTCTCTATCGTTCTTTATCACTCTCTGACACTCCCTGACACTCTCAGACACTCGCAGACACTCTCAGACACTCTCCATCACTCTCTGACACTCAATGACAATCTCTGACACGCTCCATCACTCTCTATCACTCTCTGACACTCTTAATCACTCTCTGACACTCACTATCACTCTCTATCACTCTCTGACACTCTCAGACACTCTCTATCACTCTCTGACACTCTCTATCACTCTCTATCACTCTTGGAAACTCTCTGAAACTCTCTATCACTCAATGCCACCCCCTGACACTCTCTGGCACTCTCCGACGCTCTCAGACACTCTCTATCACTCTCTATCACTCTCTGACACACTTTGACACTCTCTGACAGTCTCAGACACTGTCTGTCACTCTCTGACACACTCTGACACTCACTGACACTCGCAGACACTCTCTGTCACTCTCAGACACCTCAGACACTCTCTATCACTGTCTGACACTCTCTGACACTCTCTGACGCTCTCTGACACTCTCTGACACTCTCTATCACTCTATGACACGCTCTGACACTCTCTATCACTCTCTGACACTCTCTGACACACTCAGACACTCTCTATCACTCTCTATTACTCTCTGACACACTCTGACAGTCTCTGACACTCTCAGACTCTCTCAGACACTCTCCGACACTCTCTGACACTCTCTGACAATCTCTATCACTCTCTGTCACGCTCTGACACTCTTGGAACCTCTCTGACTCACTCTGACACTCTCTGACAGTCTCAGACACTCTCCATCACTCTCTATCACTCTCTGACACTCTCTATCACTCTCCATCACTCTCTATCACTTTCTGACACTTTCTGACAGTCTCTATCACTCTATGAAACTCTCTGACACTCTCTGTCACTCAATGACACTCTCTGACACTCTCTATCACTCTCTGTCACTCTCTGACACTCTTAATCACTATCTATCACTCTCTGACACTCTCTATCACTCTCTGCAACTCTCGGACACTCTCTGACACTCAATGACACTCTCTGACACTCCCTATCACTCTCTATCACTGTCTGACACTCTCTGACACTCTCTGACACTCTAGGAAGCTCTCAATCACTCTTTATCACTCTCTGACACTCTTTATCACTCTCTATCACTTTCTTACACTCTCTATCACTCTCTGACACTCTCTGACACACTCTGACAATCAATGACACTCTCTGACACTCTCTTTCACTGTCTATCACTCTCTGACACTCTCTGACACACTCTGACACTCTCTGACACTCCCAGACACTCTCTAAGACTCTTTATCGCTCTCTGGCACTCTCTGACAGTCTCTGACACTCCCAGACACATTCAATCACTTTATATCACTCTCTGACACTGTTTGACACTCTCTATCACTCCATGACACTCTCTGACTCTCTCTATTACTCTCTATTACTCTCTGACACACTCTGACACTCTTTGACACTCTCCGACACTCTCCATCACTCTCTGACACTCTCAGACACTCTCTGACACATCAAGACACTCTCTATCACTCTGTATCACTCTCTGACCCTCTATATCACTCTCTGACACTCTCTAACACTCTCAGACACTCTCAATCAATCTCTGACTCTCTCTGACACTCTCAGACTCTCTCTTTCACTCTCAGACACTCTCCATCACTCTCTGACACTCTCTGACACTCTCAGACACTCTCTGACACTCTCAGACACTCTCAATCATTCTCTGACACTCTCTATCTCTCTGTATCACTCTCTGACACTCTCTATCACTCTCTGACACTCTCTGACATTCTCAGACACTCTTACACTCTCATACACTCTCTTACACTCTCATACACTCTCTATCAAATTCTATCACTCTCTGACACACTCTGACACACTCTGACACACTCTGACACACTCTGACACTCTCTGACAGTCTCAGACACTCTCTATCACTCTCTGACACACTCTGACACTCTATATCACTCTCTTACACTCATTGACACTTGCAGACTCTCTCTGTCACTCTCAGACACCTCAGACACTCTCTGTCACTCTCTGACACTCTCTGACACTCTCTATCACTCTCTGGCACTCTCTGACACACTGATACACTCTCTATCACTCTCTATCACTCTCTATCACTCTCTGACACACTCTGACAGTCTCTGACACTCTCAGACAGTCACAGTCTCTCTGACACTCTCTGACACTCTCTGACACTCTCTATCACTCTCTATCACGCTCTGACACTCTCTGACACTCACAGACACTCCCTATCAGTCTCTATCACTCTTTGACACTCTCTATCAGTCTCTATCAATCTCTGACACTCTCTATCACTCTCTATCAATCTCTGACACTCTCTATCACTCTCTATCAATCTCTGACACTCTCTATCACTCTCTGACACTCTCTGACACTGTCTATCATACTCTGACACTCTCTATCAATCTCTGACACTCTCTATCACTCTCTATCAATCTCTGACACTCTCGATCACTCTCTGACACTCTCTGACACTCTCTGACACTCTCTGACACTCTCTATCACTCTCTGACACTCTCTATCGCTCTTTATCAGACTCTATCACTTTCTGACACTCTCTGACACTCTCTATCACTCTCTGAAACTCTCTGACACTCTCTATCACTCAATGACACTCTCAGACACTCTCTATCACTCTCTATCACTCTCTGACACTCTCTGACACACTCTGACACTCACTGACACTCTCTGACACTCGCTGACACTCTCAGACACTCCCTATCACTCTCTATCAATCTCTGACACTCTTAATCACTCTCTATCACTCTCTGACACTCTCTATCACTCTCTGAAACTCTCTGACACTCTCTGACACTCTCTGACACTCAATGACACTCTCTGAATTTCCCTATCACTCTCTATCACTGTCTATCACTCTCTGACACTCTCTGACACTCTCTGACACTCTCTATCACTCTCTATCACTTTCTGACACTCTCTGACACTCTCTATCACTCTCTGAAACTCTCTGATACTCTCTATCACTCAATGACACTCTCTGACACTCTCTATCACTCTCTATCACTCTCTGACACTCTCTGACACTCCCTGACACTCTCAGACACTCTCTGACACTCTCAGACACTCTCAGACACTCTCCATCACTCTCTATCACTCTCTATCACTCTTAATCACTCTCTGAGACTCACTATCACTCTCTGTCACTCTCTGACACTCTCTATCACTCTCTGAAACTCTCTGACACTCTCTGACACTCAATGACATTCTCTGACACTCTCCATCACTCTCTATCACTCTCTGACACTCTCTATCACTCTCCATCACTCTCGGAAACACTCTGACACTCACTATCACTCTCTATCACTCTCTATCACTCTCTGACATTCTCTGACACTCTCTGACACTCTCTGACACTCTCAGACACTCTCTAACACTCTTTATCACTCTCTGGCACTCTCTGACACTCTCTATCACTCTCTATCACTCTCTGACACACTCTGACACTTGCAGACACTCTCTGTCACTCTCAGACACCTCAGACACTCTCTATCACTCTCTGACGCTCTCTGACACTCTCTGACGCTCTCTGCCGCTCTCTGACACTCTTTGACACTCTCTATCACTCTCTGGCACTCTCTGACACACTCAGACACTCTCTATCACTCTCTATC
Source organism: Heterodontus francisci (assembly GCF_036365525.1). Taxonomy (NCBI): domain Eukaryota; kingdom Metazoa; phylum Chordata; class Chondrichthyes; order Heterodontiformes; family Heterodontidae; genus Heterodontus; species Heterodontus francisci. The sequence goes on from NC_090414.1 coordinate 3,537,691, forward strand.
ACTCTCTATCACTCTCTGACACACTCTGACAGTCTCTGACACTCTCAGACAGTCACAGAGACTCTCTGACACTCTCTGACACTCTCTGACACTCTCTATCACTCTCTATCAGTCTCTGACACTCTCTGACACTCCCTATCAGTCTCTATCACTCTCTGACACTCTCTATCAGTCTGTATCAATCTCTGACACTCTCTATCACTCTCTATCAATCTCTGACATTCTCTATCACTCTCTATCAATCTCTGACACTCTCTATCACTCTCTGACACTCTCTGACACTCTCTGACACTCTCTATCATACTCTGACACTCTCTGACACTCTCTATCAATCTCTGACACTCTCTATCACTCTCTATCAATCTCTGACACTCTCTGACACCCTCTGACACTCTCAGACACTCTCTATCACTCTCTATCACTCTCTGACACTCTCTATCGCTCTCTATCACACTCTATCACTTTCTGACACTCTCTGACACTCTCTATCACTCTCTGAAACTCTCTGACACTCTATCACTCAATGACACTCACTGACACTCTCTATCACTCTCTATCACTCTCTGACACTCTCTGACACACTCTGACACTCACTGACACTCTCTGACACTCTCTATCACTCTCTATCACTCTATATCACTCTCTGACATTCTCTGACACTCTCTGACACTCTCAGACACTCTCTAACACTCTTTATCACTCTCTGGCTCTCTCTGACACTCTCTATCACTCTCTATCACTCTCTGACACACTCTGACAATCTCTGACTCTCTCAGACACTCTCAGACACTCTATATCACTCTCTTACACTCACTGACACTTGCAGACACTCTCTGTCACTCTCAGACACCTCAGACACTCTCTATCACTCTCTGACGCTCTCTGACACTCTCTGACGCTCTCTGACGCTCTCTTACACTCTCTGACACGCTCTGGCACTCTCTGACACACTCAGACACTCTCTATCACTCTCTATCACTCTCTATCACTCTCTGACACACTCTGACAGTCTCTGACACTCTCAGACAGTCACAGAGACTCTCTGACACTCTCTGACACTCTCTGACACTCTCTATCACTCTCTATCACGCTCTGACACTCTCTGACACTCTCAGACACTCCCTATCAGTCTCTATCACTCTCTGACACTCTCTATCAGTCTCTATCAATCTCTGACACTCTCTATCACTCTCTATCAATCTCTGACACTCTCTATCACTCTCTATCAATCTCTGACACTCTCGATCACTCTCTGACACTCTCTGACACTCTCTGACACTCTCAGACACTCTCTAACACTCTTTATCACTCTCTGGCACTCTCTGACACTCTCTATCACTCTCTGTCACTCTCAGACTCTCTCTATCACTCTCTGACACTCTCGAACACACTCTATCACTCTCTGACATTCTCAGACACTCTCTATCACTCTCGGACACTCTCTATCACTCTCTATCACTCTCTGACACTCACTGACACTCTCAGACGCTCTCTGTCACTCTCAGACTCTATCTATCACTCAATGACACTCTGTGACACACTCTGACACTCTCTGTCACTCGATGACACTCTCTGAAGCTCGCTATCACTCTCTATCACTCTCTGACACTCTCTGACACTGTCTGACTCTCTCTGACACTCTCTATCGCTCTCTATCACGCTCTTACACTCTCTGACACCCTCTGACACCCTCTGACACCCTCTGACACACTCTGACACAATCTGACACTCTCTGACACTCTCTGACACTCTCTATCACTCTCTATCACTCTAAGACACTCTCTGACAATCTCACAGGCTCTCTATCACACTCTATCACTCTCTGACACTCTCAGAGACTCTCTATCACTCTCTGAATCGCACTGGCACTCTCAGACACTCTCTGTCTCTCTCTGTAACTCTCATGCCCTCTCAGACACTCTCCATCACTCTCTATCACTCTCTGACACTCTCTGACACTCTCAGAGGCTCTCTATCACTATCTATCACTCTCTGACAATCTCAGACACTCTCTATCACTCTCTGACACTCAATGACACTCTCAGACACTCTCTGTCACACTCTGTCACTCTCAGACACTCTCAGACACTCTCTATCACTCTCTATCTCCCTCTGACACTCTCTGACACTCTCAGAGGCTCTCTATCACTCTCAATCACTCACTGACACACTCAAAAACTCTCTATCACTCTCTGACACTCACTTACTCTCTCAGACACTCTCCTTCGTTCTCTGTCACTCTCAGACACTCTCAGACACTCTCTATCACTCTCTGACAATCTATATCACTCTCTGACACTCTCTATCGCTCTCTGACACTCTCAGACACTCTCTATCACTCTCTGACAATCTATATCACTCTCTGACACTCTCTATCGCTCTCTGACACTCTCAGACACTCTCTATCACTCTCTATCACTCTCTGACACTCTCTGACACTCTATCACTCAATGACACTCTGTGACACTCTCTATCACTCTCTATCACTCTCTGACAATCTCTGACAGACTCAGACACTCTGTGACACACTCTGACACTCTCTATCCCTCTATGACACTCTCTGACGCTCTCTATCACTCTCTATCTCTCTCTGACACTCTCTGACGCTCTCAGACACTCTCAGACTCTCTCTATCACTTTCAGACACGCTCTATCACGCTCTGACACTCTCTGACGCTCTCAGACACACTCAATCACTCTCTATCACTCTCTGACACTCTCTAGCATACTTCATCACTCTCTGGCACACTCTGGCACTCTCTGACACTCTATGACACTCTCTATCACTCTCTGACCTTCTCTATCACTCTCTGACATTCTCTGACACTCTCTATCACACTCTAACACTCTCTGACACTCTCTATCACTCAATGACACACTCTGAAACTCTCTGTCACTCTCTATCACTCTCTATCACTCTCTGACACTCTCTGACACTCTCAGACATTCTGTGACACACTCTGACACTCTCTATCACTCTCTATCACTCTCTCACAATCTCTGAGACTCTCTGACACTCTCTATCACTCTATGACACTCTCTATCACACTCTGACACTCTCTGACACTCTCAGACATTCTGTGATACACTCTGACACTCTCTGTCACTCCATGACACTCTCTATCACTCTCTGACACTCACTGACACTCTCAGACACTCTCTGTCACTCTCTGTCACTCTCAGACACGCGCTATCACCCTCTATCACTCTCTGACACTCTCTGACATTCTCAGACACTGTCTACCACTCTCTATCACTCTCAGACACTCTCTATCACTCTCTGACACTCTCTATCACTCTCTGACACTCTCTATCGCTCTCTGACACTCTCACATACTCTGACACTCGCTGACACTCTCAGACACTCTCAGGCACTCTCTATCACTGTCTGACACTCTCTATCACTCTCTGACACTCTCTATCACTCTCTGACACTCTCTATCGCTCTCTGACACTCTCACATACTCCGACACTCGCTGACGCTCTCAGACACTCTCAGGCACTCTCTATCACTGTCTGACACTCTCTATCACTCTCTGACACTCACTGACACTCTCAGACACTCTCTGTCACTCTCCAACTCTCTCTGACACTCTCTATCACTCTCTAACACTCTCTGACACTCTCAGAGGCTCTCTATCGCTCTCTATCACTCACTGACACTCTCAGACACACACTATCCCTCTCTGACACTCACTGACACTCTCAGACAATCTCTTTCACTCTCTGTCACTCTCAGACTCTCTCAGACGCTCTCTATCACTCTCTGACACTCTCTATCACTCTCTGACACTCTCTGACACACTCAATCACTCTCTATCACTCTCTGACACACTCTGACACTCTCTATTACTCCATGACACTCTCTGACACTCTCTGACACTCTCTATCACTCTCTATCACTCTCTGACACACTCTGAAACTCTCTGACACTCTCAGACACTCTCTAGCACTCTCTGACATTCTCTATCACTCTCTATCACTCTCTGACACTCTCTATCACTCTCTGACAATCCCTTTCGCTCTCTGACACTCTCTGACACACTCTGACACTCTCTGACACTCTCAGACACTCTCTATCACTCTCTATCACTCTCTGACACACTCTGACACTCTCAGAATCTCTCTCTCACTGTCTGAGACTCTCAAACACTCTCCATCACTCTCTGACACTCTCTGTCACTCTCTGACATTCTCAGACACTCTCTATCACTCTCTGACACTTTCTATCACTCTCTGACACTCTCTGACACTCTCTGACACTCTCTATCACTCTCTGACACTCACTGACACTCTCAGACGCTCTCTGTCACTCTCAGACACTCTCTATCACTCTCTGACACTCTCTATCACTCTCTGACACTCTCTGACACTCTCTATCACTCTCTGACACTCACTGACACTCTCAGACGCTCTCTGTCACTCTCAGACTCTATCTATCACTCTCTGACACACTCTGACACTCTATCACTCAATGACACTCTGTGACACACTCTGACACACTCTGTCACTCGATGACACTCTCTGAAGCTCGCTATCACTCTCTATCACTCTCTGACACTCTGTGACACTGTCTGACTCTCTCTGACACTCTCTATCGCTCTCTATCACGCTCTTACACTCTCTGACACCCTCTGACACCCTCTGACACACTCTGACACAATCTGACACTCTCTGACACTCTCTGACACTCTCTATCACTCTCTATCACTCTCTGACACTCTCTGACAATCTCACAGGCTCTCTATCACACTCTATCACTCTCTGACACTCTCAGAGACTCTCTATCACTCTCTGAAACGCACTGACACCCTCTGACACACTCTGACACAATCTGTCACTCTCAGACCCTCTCAGACACTCTCCATCACTCTCTATCACTCTCTGACACTCTCTGACACTCTCAGAGGCTCTCTATCACTCTCTATCAATCACTGACAATCTCAGACACTCTCTATCACTCTCTGACACTCACTGACACTCTCAGACACACTCTTTCACTCTCTGTTACTCTCAGACACTCTCTATCACTCTCTGACACTCTCTATCACTCTCTGACACTCTCTATCGCTCTCTGAAACGCACTGGCACTCTCAGACACTCTCTGTCTCTCTCTGTCACTCTCAGACCCTCTCAGAGACTCTCCATCACTCTCTATCACTCTCTGACACTCTCTGACACTCTCAGAGGCTCTCTATCACTCTCTATCAATCACTGACAATCTCAGACACTCTCTATCACTCTCTGACACTCACTGACACTCTCCGACACTCTCTGTCACTCTCAGACACGCTCAGACTCTCTCTATCACTCTCTGACACTCTCTATCACTCTCTGACACTCTCTATCGCTCTCTGACACTCTCACATACACTGACACTCTCTGACACTCTCAGACACTCTCTATCACTCTCTATCACTCTCTGACATTATCTGACACTCACAGAAACTCTCTCTCACTCTCTGAAACTCTCTGAGACTCTCTGACACTCTCTATCACTCTATGACACTCTCTGACACGCTCTGACACTCTCAGACACTCTCGATCACTCTCTATCACACTCTGACACTCTCTGACACTCTCAGACATTCTGTGATACACTCTGACACTCTCTGTCACTCCATGACACTCTCTATCACTCTCTGACACTCACTGACACTCTCAGACACTCTCTGTCACTCTCTGTCACTCTCAGACACGCGATATCACCCTCTAACACTCTCTGACACTCTCTGACCTTCTCAGACACTGTCTATCACTCTCTATCACTCTCAGACACTCTCTATCACTCTCTGACACTCTCTATCACTCTCTGACACTCTCTATCGCTCTCTGACACTCTCACATACTCTGACACTCGCTGACACTCTCAGACACTCTCAGGCACTCTCTATCACTGTCTGACACTCTCTATCACTCTCTGACACTCTCTATCACTCTCTGACACTCTCTATCGCTCTCTGAAACGCACTGGCACTCTCAGACACTCTCTGTCTCTCTCTGTCACTCTCAGACCCTCTCAGAGACTCTCCATCACTCTCTATCACTCTCTGACACTCTCTGACACTCTCTATCGCTCTCTGACATTCTCTGACACACTCAATCTCTCTCTATCATACTCTGACACTCTCTATCACTCTCTGAAACTCTCTGTCACTCTCTATCAGTCTCTGACACTCTCTATCACTCTCTGACACTCACTGACACTCTCAGACACTCTCTTTCGCTCTCTGACACTCTCTGACAAACTCTGACACTCTCTGACACTCTCAGACACTCTCTGACACTCTCTATCACTCTCTGACACTCTCTGACACTCTCAGAAACTCTCTATCACTCTCTGACATTCTCTGTCACTCTCTGACATTCTCAGACACTCTCTATCACTCTCAGACACTCTCTATCACTCTCTGACACTCTCTGACACTCTCTGACACTCTCTATCACTCAATGACACTCATTGACACTCTCTATCAATCTCTATCACTCTCTGACACTCTCTTACACACTCAGACACTCTGTGACAGACTCTGACAGTCTCTATCACTCTATGACACTCTCTGACGCTCTCTATCACTCTCTATCGCTCTCTGACACTCTCTGACATACTCTGACACTCTCTATCACTCTCTATCACTCTCTGACACTCTCTGACAATCTCTGACACTCTCTATCACTCTATGACACTTTCTGACTCGCTCTGACACCCTCTGACACACTCTGACACTCTCAGAGGCTCTCTATCACTCTCTATCACACACTGATACTCTCAGACACTCTCTCACTCTCTGACACTCACTGACACTCTCAGACACTCTCTTTCGCTCTCTGTCACTCTCAGACACTCTCAGACACTCTCTATCACTCTCTGTCACTCTCTGACACACTCTGACACTCTCTGACACTCTCTGTCACTCTCTATCACTCTCTGACACTCTCTATCACTCTCTGACACTCTCTGTCACGCTATATCACTCTCTGACACTCTCTATCACTCTCTGACACTCTCTGACGCTCTCAGAGGCTCTCTATCGCGCTCTATCATTCACTGACACCCTCAGACACTCTCTATCACTCTCTGACACTCACTGACACTCTCTGACACTCTCTGACACACTCAATCACTCTCTGACACTCTCTGACACTCTCTGACACAATCTGACACTCTCTATCACTCTGTGACACTCTCTGACACTCTCTATCACTCTTGATCACTCTCTGACACACTCTGACACTCTCTGACACTCTCAGACACTCTGTGTCACTCTCTATCACTCTCTGGCACTCTATCACTCTCTGACACTCTCTATCGCTCTCTATCAGTCTCTTACAATCTCTATCACTCTCTGACACACTCTATCACACTCTGACACTGTCTGACACTCCCTATCTCTCAATGACACACTCTGAAACTCTCTATCACTCTCTATCACTCTCTGACACTAAATGACACTCTCAGACACTCGCTGTCACTCTCAGACACTCGCTGTCAATCTCTGACACTCTCTATCACTCTATGACACTTTCTGACTCGCTCTGACACTCTCTATCACTCTCGATCACGCTCTGACACTCTCTGACACCCTCTGACACACTCTGACACTCTCAGAGGCCCTCTATCAGTCTCTATCACACACTGACACTCTCAGACACTCTATCACTCACTGACACTCACTGACACTCTCAGACACTCTCTTTCGCTCTCTGTCACTCTCAGACACTCTCAGACACTCTCTATCACTCTCTGTCACTCTCTGACACACTCTGACACTCTCTGACACTCTCAGACACTCTCTGTCACTCTCTATCACTCTCTGACACTATCTATCACTCTCTGACACCCTCTGTCACTCTATATCACTCTCTGACACTCTCTATCACTCTCTGACACTCTCTGAAACTCTCAGACATTCTGTGATACACTCTGACACTCTCTGTCACTCCATGACACTCTCTATCACTCTCTGACACTCACTGACACTCTCAGACACTCTCTGTCACTCTCTGTCACTCTCAGACACACGCTATCACACTCTATCACTCTCTGACACTCTCTGACCTTCTCAGACACTGTCTATCACTCTATCACTCTCAGACAGTCTCTATCACTCTCTGACACTCTCTATCACTCTCTGACACTCTCTATCGCTCTCTGACACTCTCACATACTCCGACACTCGCTGACGCTCTCAGACACTCTCAGGCACTCTCTATCACTGTCTGACACTCTCTATCACTCTCTGACACTCACTGACACTCTCAGACACTCTCTGTCACTCTCCAGCTCTCTCTGACACTCTCTATCACTCTCTAACACTCTCTGACACTCTCAGAGGCTCTCTATCGCTCTCTATCACTCACTGACACTTTCAGACACACACTATCCCTCTCTGACACTCACTGACACTCTCAGACACTCTCTTTCACTCTCTGTCACTCTCAGACTCTCTCAGACGCTCTCTATCACTCTCTGACACTCTCTATCACTCTCTGACACTCTCTGACACACTCAATCACTCTCTATCACTCTCTGACACACTCTGACACTCTCTATTACTCCATGACACTCTCTGACACTCTCTGACACTCTCTATCACTCTCTATCACTCTCTGACACACTCTGAAACTCTCTGACACTCTCAGACACTCTCTAGCACTCTCTGACATTCTCTATCACTCTCTATCACTCTCTGACACTCTCTATCACTCTCTGACACTCCCTTTCGCTCTCTGACACTCTCTGACACACTCTGACACTCTCTGACACTCTCAGACACTCTCTGTCACTCTCTATCACTCTCTGACACTATCTATCACTCTCTGACACCCTCTGTCACTCTATATCACTCTCTGACACTCTCTATCACTCTCTGACACTCTCTGACACTCTCAGACACTCTCGATCACTCTCTATCACACTCTGACACTCTCTGACACTCTCAGACATTCTGTGATACACTCTGACACTCTCTGTCACTCCATGACACTCTCTATCACTCTCTGACACTCACTGACACTCTCAGACACTCTCTGTCACTCTCTGTCACTCTCAGACACGCGCTATCACCCTCTATCACTCTCTGACACTCTCTGAACTTCTCAGACACTGTCTATCACTCTCTATCACTCTCAGACACTCTCTATCTCTCTCTGACACTCTCTATCACTCTCTGACACTCTCTATCGCTCTCTGACACTCTCACATACTCTGACACTCGCTGACACTCTCAGACACTCTCAGGCACTCTCTATCACTGTCTGACACTCTCTATCACTCTCTGACACTCTCTATCACTCTCTGACACTCTCTATCGCTCTCTGAAACGCACTGGCACTCTCAGACACTCTCTGTCTCTCTCTGTCACTCTCAGACCCTCTCAGAGACTCTCCATCACTCTCTATCACTCTCTGACACTCTCTGACACTCTCTATCGCTCTCTGACATTCTCTGACACACTCAATCTCTCTCTATCATACTCTGACACTCTCTATCACTCTCTGGAACTCTCTGTCACTCTCTATCAGTCTCTGACACTCTCTATCACTCTCTGACACTCTCAGACACTCTCTTTCGCTCTCTGACACTCTCTGACAAACTCTGACACTCTCTGACACTCTCAGACACTCTCTGACACTCTCTATCACTCTCTGACACTCTCTGACACTCTCAGAATCTCTCTCTCACTCTCTGTCACTCTCAGAAACTCTCTATCACTCTCTGACATTCTCTGTCACTCTCTGACATTCTCAGACACTCTCTATCACTCTCAGACACTCTCTATCACTCTCTGACACTCTCTGACACTCTCTGACACTCTCTATCACTCAATGACACTCATTGACACTCTCTATCAATCTCTATCACTCTCTGACACTCTCTTACACACTCAGACACTCTGTGACAGACTCTGACAGTCTCTATCACTCTATGACACTCTCTGACGCTCTCTATCACTCTCTATCGCTCTCTGACACTCTCTGACATACTCTGACACTGTCTATCACTCTCTATCATTCTCTGACACTCTCTGACAATCTCTGACACTCTCTATCACTCTATGACACTTTCTGACTCGCTCTGACACTCTCTATCACTCTCTATCACGCTCTGACACTCTCTGACACCCTCTGACACACTCTGACACTCTCAGAGGCTCTCTATCACTCTCTATCACACACTGATACTCTCAGACACTCTCTCACTCTCTGACACTCACTGACACTCTCAGACACTCTCTTTCGCTCTCTGTCACTCTCAGACACTCTCAGACACTCTCTATCACTCTCTGTCACTCTCTGACACACTCTGACACTCTCTGACACTCTCTGTCACTCTCTATCACTCTCTGACACTCTCTATCACTCTCTGACACTCTCTGTCACGCTATATCACTCTCTGACACTCTCTATCACTCTCTGACACTCTCTGACGCTCTCAGAGGCTCTCTATCGCTCTCTATCACTCACTGACACCCTCAGACACTCTCTATCACACTCTGACACTCTCTGACACTCTCTGACACTCTCTGACACTCTCTGACACAATCTGACACTCTCTATCACTCTGTGACACTCTCTGACACTCTCTATCACTCTTGATCACTCTCTGACACACTCTGACACTCTCTGACACTCTCAGACACTCTCTGACACTCTCTATCACTCTCTATCAGTCTCTTACAATCTCTATCACTCTCTGACACACTCTATCACACTCTGACACTGTCTGACACTCCCTATCTCTCAATGACACACTCTGAAACTCTCTATCACTCTCTATCACTCTCTGACACTCGCTGACACTCTCAGACACTCTCAGGCACTCTCTATCACTGTCTGACACTCTCTATCACTCTCTGACACTCTCTATCACTCTCTGACACTCTCTATCGCTCTCTGAAACGCACTGGCACTCTCAGACACTCTCTGTCTCTCTCTGTCACTCTCAGACCCTCTCAGAGACTCTCCATCACTCTCTATCACTCTCTGACACTCTCTGACACTCTCTATCGCTCTCTGACATTCTCTGACACACTCAATCTCTCTCTATCATACTCTGACACTCTCTATCACTCTCTGGAACTCTCTGTCACTCTCTATCAGTCTCTGACACTCTCTATCACTCTCTGACACTCTCAGACACTCTCTTTCGCTCTCTGACACTCTCTGACAAACTCTGACACTCTCTGACACTCTCAGACACTCTCTGACACTCTCTATCACTCTCTGACATTCTCTGACACTCTCAGAATCTCTCTCTCACTCTCTGTCACTCTCAGAAACTCTCTATCACTCTCTGACATTCTCTGTCACTCTCTGACATTCTCAGACACTCTCTATCACTCTCAGACACTCTCTATCACTCTCTGACACTCTCTGACACTCTCTGACACTCTCTATCACTCAATGACACTCATTGACACTCTCTATCAATCTCTATCACTCTCTGACACTCTCTTACACACTCAGACACTCTGTGACATACTCTGACACTCTCTATCACTCTCTATCACTCTCTGACACTATCTATCACTCTCTGACACCCTCTGTCACTCTATATCACTCTCTGACACTCTCTATCACTCTCTGACACTCTCTGACACTCTCAGAGGCTCTCTATCGCTCTCTATCACGCACTGACACTCTCAGACACTCTCTCACTCTCTGACACTCACTGACACTGTCAGACACTCTCTTTCGCTCTCTGTCACTCTCAGACACTCTCAGACACTCTCAGACACTCTCTATCACTCTCTGTCACTCTCTGACACACTCTGACACTCTCTGACACTCTCAGACACTCTCTGTCACTCTCTATCACTCGCTGACACTATCTATCACTCTCTGACACCCTCTATCACTCTCTGACACTCTCTGTCACTTTATATCACTCTCTGACACTCTCTATCACTCTCTGACACTCTCTGACACTCTCAGAGGCTCTCTACCGCTCTCTATCACCCACTGACACCCTCAGACACTCTCTATCACTCTCTGAAACTCACTGACACTCTCAGACACTCTCTTTCACTCTCTGTCACTCTCAGACACTCTCTGACACTCTCCATCACTCTCTGACACTCTATAACTCTCTCTGACACTCTCTATCGCACTCAGACACTCTCTGACACACTCAATCACTCTCTAACACGCTCTGACACACTCTGACACTCTCTATCACTCTGTGACACTCTCTGACACTCTCTATCACACTCTATCACTCTCTGACACACTCTGACACTCTCTGACTCTCTCAGACACTCTGTGTCACTCATCATAACTCTCTGACACTCGATCACTCTCTGACACTCTCGATCACTCTCTCTCACTCTTTTACACTTTCTATGACTCTCTGACACTCTCTATGACACTCTGACACTGTCTGACACTCCCTATCTCTCAATGACACACTCTGAAACTCCCTATCACTCTCTATCACTCTCTGACACCCACTGACACTCTCAGACACTCGCTGTCACTCTCAGACACCCGCTGTCACTCTCAGACACTCTCTGTCACTCTCAGACACTCTCAGACACTCTCAGACACTCTCTATCACTCTCTGACACTCTCTATCACTCTCTGACACTCTCTTTCGCTCTCTGACAATCTCTGACACACTCTGACACTCTCTGACACTCTCAGACACCCTCCACCACTCTCTGTCACTCTCTGACACTCTCTGACACTCTCAGAGTCTCTCTCTCACTCTCTGAAACTCTCAGACTCTCTCTATCACTCTCTGACACTCTCTATCCCTCTCTGACATTCTCAGACAATCTCTATCACTCTCTGACACTCTCTATCACTCTCTGACACTCTCTGACACTCTCAGACACTCTCTATCACTCTCTATCACCCTCTGACACTCTCTGACACTCACTGACGCACTCAGAGGCTCTCTGTCACTCTCAGACACTCGCTGACACTCTCAGACTCTCTCTGTCACTCTCAGACACTCTCTATCACTCTCTGACACTCTCTGACACTCTCAATCACTCTCTGACACACTCTGACACTCTGTGACAAACTCTGACACTCTCTATCACTCTATGATACTCTCTGACGCTCTCTATCACTCTCTATCTCTCTCAGACACTCTCTGTCGCTCACTATCACTCTCTGACACTCTATTTCACTCTCTGTCACTCTCAGACACTCTCAGACACTCTCTATCACTCTCTGATACTCTCTATCACTCTCTGACACTCTCTATCACTTTCTGACACTCTCTGACACACTCAATCACTCTATATCACTCTCTGACACACTCTGACTCTCGCTATCACTCTATGACACTCTCTGACACACTCTGACACTCTCAGACACTCTCTGTCACTCTCTATCATTCTCTAGCACTCTCTATCACTCTCTGACACTCTCTATCACTCTCTGCCACTCTCTGCCACTCTCTATCACTCTCTGACACTCTCTGTCACTCTCTGACACTCTCTGACACTCTCAGAGGCTCTCTCTCACTCTCTATCACTCACTGACACTCTCAGACACTCTCTATCACTCTCTGACACTCACTGAGACTCTCAGACACTCTCTTTCACTCTCTGTCACTCTCAGACACTCTCAGGCGCTCTCTATCACTCTCTGACACTCTCTATCTCTCTCTGACACTCTCTATCTCCCTCTGACACTCTCTATCGCTCTCTGACACTCTCTGACACACTCAATCGCTCTCTCTCACTCTCTGACACACTCTGACACTCTCTATTACTCCATGACACTCTGTAACACTCTCTATCACTCTCTATCCCTCTCTATCACTCTCTTGCACTCTCTTACACTCTCTATCACTCTCTGACACTCTCTGACACTCTCTATCACACTCTGACACTGTCTGACACTCTCTATCACGCAATGACACACTCTGAAACTCTCCATCACTCTCTATCACTCTCTATCACTCTCTGACACTCGCTGACACTCTCAGACATTCGCTGTCACTCTCAGACACTCTCTGTCACTCTCAGACACTCTAAGACACTCTCTATCACTCTCTGACATTCTCTATCACTCTCTTTCACTCTCTGACACTCTCTAACAAACTCTGACACTCTCTGACACTCTCTATCACGCTCTATCACTCTCTATCACTCTCTGACACTCTCTGACACTCTCAGAATCTCTCTCTCACTCTCTGAAACTCTCAGACACTCTCTATCACTCTCTGACACTCTCTATCACTATCTGGCATTCTCAGACTCTCTCTATCACTCTCTGACACTCTCTATCACTCTCTGACACTCTCTGGCTCTCTCTATCACTCTCTGACACTCTCTGACACTCTCAGACACTCTCTATCACTCTCTATCACTCTCTGAAACTCTCTGACACTCTCAGAATCTCTCTCTCACTCTCTGTCACTCTCAGAAACTCTCTATTACTCTCTGTTACTCTCTATCACTCTCTGACATTCTCAGACAGTATCTATCACTCTCGGACACTCTCTATCACTCTCTGACACTCTCTGACTCTCTCTATCACTCTCTGACACTCACTGACACTCTCAGACGCTCTCTGTCACTCTCAGACATTCTCTATCACTCTCTGACACTCTCTGACACTCTCTGACACTGTCTGACACTCTCTATCACTCAATGACACTCTGTGACACTCTCTATCAATATCTATCACTCTCTGACACTCTCTGACACACTCAGACACTCTGTGACTGACTCTGACACTCTCTATCACTCTATGACACTCTCTGACGCTCTCTATCACTCTCTATCACTCTCTGACACTCTCTGACATACTCTGACACTCTCTATCACTCTCGATCACTCTCTGACACTCTCTGACAATCTCTGACACTCTCTATCATTCTATGACACTTGCTGACTCGCTCTGACACTCTCTATCACTCTCTAACACGCTCTGACACCATCTGACACACTCTGACACTCTCAGAGGCTCTCTATCACTCTCTATCACACACTGACACTCTCAGACACTCTCTGACTCTCTGACACTCACTGACACTCTCAGACAATCTCTTTCGCTCTCTGTCACTGTCAGACACTCTCAGACACTCTCTATCACTCTCTGTCACTCTCTGACACACTCTGACACTCTCTGACGCTCTCAGACACTCTCTGTCACTCTCTATCACTCTCTGACACTCTCCATCACTCTCTGACACTCTCTGTCACTCTCTGACATTCTCTGACACTCTCTATCACACTCTGACACTCTCTGACACTCTCTATCACTCAATGACACACTCTGAAACTCTCTATCACTCTCTGACACTCACTGACACTCTCAGACTCTCTCATACACTCTCTCTAACTCTCTGACACTCTCTGACACTCTCAGACACTCTCTGACACGCTCAGACACTCTCTATCACTCTCTATCACTCTCTGACACTCTCTGACACTCTCTATCACTCTCTATCACTCTCTGACACTTTATGACACTCTCTGTAACTCTCTATCACTCTCTGACACTCTCTGACACACTCAGACACTCTGTGACACACTCTGACACTCTCTCTCATTCTATGACACTCTCTGACACTCTCTGACACTCTCTGACACTTTCTAACACACTTTGTCACACTCTGACACTCTCTGACACTCTCTGACACTCACAGACAGTCTCAGATACTCTCTATCACTCTGTATCACTCTCTAACACTCTGTGACACACTTAATCACTCTCTGACACTCGCTATCACTCTCTATCACTCTCTGACACTCTCTATCACTCTCTGACACACTCAAGCACTCTCTGACACTCTTGATCACTCTATGACACTCTCTGAAACTCTCTATCACTCAATGACACTCTATGAGACTCTCTATCACTCTCTATCATTCTCTGACTCTCTCTGACACACTCTGACACTCTCAGACACTCTCTATCACTCTCTATCACTCTCTGACACTCTCTATCACTCTCTATCACTCTCTGATACTCTCTATCACTCTCTGTCACTCTCTGACACACTCTGACACTCTCTGACACTCTCTATCACTCTCTGTCACTCTCTGACACACTCTGACACTCTCTGACACTCTCTGTCACTCTCTATCACTCTCTGACACTCTCTATCACTCTCTGACACTCTCTGTCACGCTATATCACTCTCTGACACTCTCTATCACTCTCTGACACTCTCTGACGCTCTCAGAGGCTCTCTATCGCTCTCTATCACTCACTGACACCCTCAGACACTCTCTATCACTCTCTGACACTCACTGACACTCTCTGACACTCTCTGACACACTCAATCACTCTCTGACACTCTCTGACACTCTCTGACACAATCTGACACTCTCTATCACTCTGTGACACTCTCTGACACTCTCTATCACTCTTGATCACTCTCTGACACACTCTGACACTCTCTGACACTCTCAGACACTCTGTGTCACTCTCTATCACTCTCTGGCACTCTATCACTCTCTGACACTCTCTATCGCTCTCTGAAACGCACTGGCACTCTCAGACACTCTCTGTCTCTCTCTGTCACTCTCAGACCCTCTCAGAGACTCTCCATCACTCTCTATCACTCTCTGACACTCTCTGACACTCTCTATCGCTCTCTGACATTCTCTGACACACTCAATCTCTCTCTATCATACTCTGACACTCTCTATCACTCTCTGGAACTCTCTGTCACTCTCTATCAGTCTCTGACACTCTCTATCACTCTCTGACACTCTCAGACACTCTCTTTCGCTCTCTGACACTCTCTGACAAACTCTGACACTCTCTGACACTCTCAGACACTCTCTGACACTCTCAGAATCTCTCTCTCACTCTCTGTCACTCTCAGAAACTCTCTATCACTCTCTGACATTCTCTGTCACTCTCTGACATTCTCAGACACTCTCTATCACTCTCAGACACTCTCTATCACTCTCTGACACTCTCTGACACTCTCTGACACTCTCTATCACTCAATGACACTCATTGACACTCTCTATCAATCTCTATCACTCTCTGACACTCTCTTACACACTCAGACACTCTGTGACAGACTCTGACAGTCTCTATCACTCTATGACACTCTCTGACGCTCTCTATCACTCTCTATCGCTCTCTGACACTCTCTGACATACTCTGACACTCTCTATCACTCTCTATCATTCTCTGACACTCTCTGACAATCTCTGACACTCTCTATCACTCTATGACACTTTCTGACTCGCTCTGACACTCTCTATCACTCTCTATCACGCTCTGACACTCTCTGACACCCTCTGACACACTCTGACACTCTCAGAGGCTCTCTATCACTCTCTATCACACACTGATACTCTCAGACACTCTCTCACTCTCTGACACTCACTGACACTCTCAGACACTCTCTTTCGCTCTCTGTCACTCTCAGACACTCTCAGACACTCTCTATCACTCTCTGTCACTCTCTGACACACTCTGACACTCTCTGACACTCTCTGTCACTCTCTATCACTCTCTGACACTCTCTATCACTCTCTGACACTCTCTGTCACGCTATATCACTCTCTGACACTCTCTATCACTCTCTGACACTCTCTGACGCTCTCAGAGGCTCTCTATCGCTCTCTATCACTCACTGACACCCTCAGACACTCTCTATCACTCTCTGACACTCACTGACACTCTCTGACACTCTCTGACACACTCAATCACTCTCTGACACTCTCTGACACTCTCTGACACAATCTGACACTCTCTATCACTCTGTGACACTCTCTGACACTCTCTATCACTCTTGATCACTCTCTGACACACTCTGACACTCTCTGACACTCTCAGACACTCTCTGACACTCTCTATCACTCTCTATCAGTCTCTTACAATCTCTATCACTCTCTGACACACTCTATCACACTCTGACACTGTCTGACACTCCCTATCTCTCAATGACACACTCTGAAACTCTCTATCACTCTCTATCACTCTCTGACACTAAATGACACTCTCAGACACTCGCTGTCACTCTCAGACACTCGCTGTCAATCTCTGACACTCTCTATCACTCTATGACACTTTCTGACTCGCTCTGACACTCTCTATCACTCTCGATCACGCTCTGACACTCTCTGACACCCTCTGACACACTCTGACACTCTCAGAGGCCCTCTATCAGTCTCTATCACACACTGACACTCTCAGACACTCTATCACTCACTGACACTCACTGACACTCTCAGACACTCTCTTTCGCTCTCTGTCACTCTCAGACACTCTCAGACACTCTCTATCACTCTCTGTCACTCTCTGACACACTCTGACACTCTCTGACACTCTCAGACACTCTCTGTCACTCTCCATCACTCTCTGACACTATCTATCACTCTCTGACACCCTCTGTCACTCTATATCACTCTCTGACACTCTCTATCACTCTCTGACACTCTCTGACACTCTCAGAGGCTCTCTATCGCTCTCTATCACGCACTGACACTCTCAGACACTCTCTCACTCTCTGACACTCACTGACACTGTCAGACACTCTCTTTCGCTCTCTGTCACTCTCAGACACTCTCAGACACTCTCTATCACTCTCTGTCACTCTCTGACACACTCTGACACTCTCTGACACTCTCAGACACTCTCTGTCACTCTCTATCACTCGCTGACACTATCTATCACTCTCTGACACCCTCTATCACTCTCTGACACTCTCTGTCACTTTATATCACTCTCTGACACTCTCTATCACTCTCTGACACTCTCTGACACTCTCAGAGGCTCTCTACCGCTCTCTATCACCCACTGACACCCTCAGACAGTCTCTATCACTCTCTGAAACTCACTGACACTCTCAGAAACTCTCTTTCACTCTCTGTCACTCTCAGACACTCTCTGACACTCTCCATCACTCTCTGACACTCTATAACTCTCTCTGACACTCTCTATCGCTCTCGGACACTCTCTGACACACTCAATCACTCTCTAACACGCTCTGACACACTCTGACACTCTCTATCACTCTGTGACACTCTCTGACACTCTCTATCACACTCTATCACTCTCTGACACACTCTGACACTCTCTGACTCTCTCAGACACTCTGTGTCACTCATCATAACTCTCTGACACTCTATCACTCTCTGACACTCTCTATCACTCTCTCTCACTCTTTTACACTTTCTATGACTCTCTGACACTCTCTATGACACTCTGACACTGTCTGACACTCCCTATCTCTCAATGACACACTCTGAAACTCCCTATCACTCTCTATCACTCTCTGACACCCACTGACACTCTCAGACACTCGCTGTCACTCTCAGACACCCGCTGTCACTCTCAGACACTCTCTGTCACTCTCAGACACTCTCAGACACTCTCAGACACTCTCTATCACTCTCTGACACTCTCTATCACTCTCTGACACTCTCTTTCGCTCTCTGACAATCTCTGACACACTCTGACACTCTCTGACACTCTCAGACACCCTCCACCACTCTCTGTCACTCTCTGACACTCTCTAACACTCTCAGAGTCTCTCTCTCACTCTCTGAAACTCTCAGACTCTCTCTATCACTCTCTGACACTCTCTATCCCTCTCTGACATTCTCAGACAATCTCTATCACTCTCTGACACTCTCTATCACTCTCTGACACTCTCTGACACTCTCAGACACTCTCTATCACTCTCTATCACCCTCTGACACTCTCTGACACTCACTGACGCACTCAGAGGCTCTCTGTCACTCTCAGACACTCGCTGACACTCTCAGACTCTCTCTGTCACTCTCAGACACTCTCTATCACTCTCTGACACTCTCTGACACTCTCAATCACTCTCTGACACACTCTGACACTCTGTGACAAACTCTGACACTCTCTATCACTCTATGATACTCTCTGACGCTCTCTATCACTCTCTATCTCTCTCAGACACTCTCTGTCGCTCACTATCGCTCTCTGACACTCTATTTCACTCTCTGTCACTCTCAGACACTCTCAGACACTCTCTATCACTCTCTGATACTCTCTATCACTCTCTGACACTCTCTATCACTTTCTGACACTCTCTGACACACTCAATCACTCTCTATCACTCTCTGACACACTCTGACTCTCGCTATCACTCTATGACACTCTCTGACACACTCTGACACTCTCAGACACTCTCTGTCACTCTCTATCATTCTCTAGCACTCTCTATCACTCTCTGACACTCTCTATCACTCTCTGCCACTCTCTGCCACTCTCTATCACTCTCTGACACTCTCTGTCACTCTCTGACACTCTCTGACACTCTCAGAGGCTCTCTCTCACTCTCTATCACTCACTGACACTCTCAGACACTCTCTATCACTCTCTGACACTCACTGACACTCTCAGACACTCTCTTTCACTCTCTGTCACTCTCAGACACTCTCAGGCGCTCTCTATCACTCTCTGACACTCTCTATCTCTCTCTGACACTCTCTATCTCTCTCTGACACTCTCTATCGCTCTCTGACACTCTCTGACACACTCAATCGCTCTCTCTCACTCTCTGACACACTCTGACACTCTCTATCACTCCATGACACTCTGTAACACTCTCTATCACTCTCTATCCCTCTCTATCACTCTCTTGCACTCTCTTACACTCTCTATCACTCTCTGACACTCTCTGACACTCTCTATCACACTCTGACACTGTCTGACACTCTCTATCACGCAATGACACACTCTGAAACTCTCCATCACTCTCTATCACTCTCTATCACTCTCTGACACTCGCTGACACTCTCATACACTCTCTGTCACTCTCAGACACTCTAAGACACTCTCTATCACTCTCTGACATTCTCTATCACTCTCTTTCACTCTCTGACACTCTCTAACAAACTCTGACACTCTCTGACACTCTCTATCACGCTCTATCACTCTCTATCACTCTCTGACACTCTCTGACACTCTCAGAATATCTCTCTCACTCTCTGAAACTCTCAGACACTCTCTATCACTCTCTGACACTCTCTATCACTATCTGGCATTCTCAGACACTCTCTATCACTCTCTGACACTCTCTATCACTCTCTGACACTCTCTGGCTCTCTCTATCACTCTCTGACACTCTCTGACACTCTCAGACACTCTCTATCACTCTCTATCACTCTCTGAAACTCTCTGACACTCTCAGAATCTCTCTCTCACTCTCTGTCACTCTCAGTAACTCTCTATTACTCTCTGTTACTCTCTATCACTCTCTGACATTCTCAGACAGTATCTATCACTCTCGGACACTCTCTATCACTCTCTGACACTCTCTGACTCTCTCTGTCACTCTCTGACACTCACTGACACTCTCAGACGCTCTCTGTCACTCTCAGACATTCTCTATCACTCTCTGACACTCTCTGACACTCTCTGACACTGTCTGACACTCTCTATCACTCAATGACACTCTGTGACACTCTCTATCAATATCTATCACTCTCTGACACTCTCTGACACACTCAGACACTCTGTGACAGACTCTGACACTCTCTATCACTCTATGACACTCTCTGACGCTCTCTATCACTCTCTATCACTCTCTGACACTCTCTGACATACTCTGACACTCTCTATCACTCTCGATCACTCTCTGACACTCTCTGACAATCTCTGACACGCTCTATCATTCTATGACACTTGCTGACTCGCTCTGACACTCTCTATCACTCTCTAACACGCTCTGACACCATCTGACACACTCTGACACTCTCAGAGGCTCTCTATCACTCTCTATCACACACTGACACTCTCAGACACTCTCTGACTCTCTGACACTCACTGACACTCTCAGACAATCTCTTTCGCTCTCTGTCACTGTCAGACACTCTCAGACACTCTCTATCACTCTCTGTCACTCTCTGACACACTCTGACACTCTCTGACGCTCTCAGACACTCTCTGTCACTCTCTATCACTCTCTGACACTCTCCATCACTCTCTGACACTCTCTGTCACTCTCTGACATTTTCTGACACTCTCTATCACACTCTGACACTCTCTGACACTCTCTAACACTCAATGACACACTCTGAAACTCTCTATCACTCTCTGACACTCACTGACACTCTCAGACTCTCTCATACACTCTCTCTAACTCTCTGACACTCTCTGACACTCTCAGACACTCTCTGACACGCTCAGACACTCTCTATCACTCTCTATCACTCTCTGACACTCTCTGACACTCTCTATCACTCTCTATCACTCTCTGACACTTTATGACACTCTCTGTAACTCTCTATCACTCTCTGACACTCTCTGACACACTCAGACACTCTGTGACACACTCTGACACTCTCTCTCATTCTATGACACTCTCTGACACTCTCTGACACTCTCTGACACTTTCTAACACACTTTGACACACTCTGACACTCTCTGACACTCTCTGACACTCACAGACAGTCTCAGATACTCTCTATCACTCTGTATCACTCTCTAACACTCTGTGACACACTTAATCACTCTCTGACACTCGCTATCACTCTCTATCACTCTCTGACACTCTCTATCACTCTCTGACACACTCTAGCACTCTCTGACACTCTTGATCA
This sequence comes from Heterodontus francisci, assembly GCF_036365525.1. Taxonomy (NCBI): domain Eukaryota; kingdom Metazoa; phylum Chordata; class Chondrichthyes; order Heterodontiformes; family Heterodontidae; genus Heterodontus; species Heterodontus francisci. Next base: position 3,560,205 of record NC_090414.1, read on the forward strand.
CTCTCTGACACTCTCTGAAACTCTCTATCACTCAATGACACTCTATGAGACTCTCTATCACTCTCTATCATTCTCTGACTCTCTCTGACACACTCTGACACTCTCAGACACTCTCTATCACTCTCTATCACTCTCTGACACTCTCTATCACTCTCTATCACTCTCTGACACTCTCTATCACTCTCTGTCACTCTCTGACACACTCTGACACTCTCTGACACTCTCTATCACTCTCTGTCACTCTCTGACACACTCTGACACTCTCTGACACTCTCTGTCACTCTCTATCTCTCTCTGACACTCTCTGTCACTCTCTATCACTCTCTGACACTCTCTGTCACGCTATATCACTCTCTGACACTCTCTATCACTCTCTGACACTCTCTGACGCTCTCAGAGGCTCTCTATCGCTCTCTATCACTCACTGACACCCTCAGACACTCTCTATCACTCTCTGACACTCACTGACACTCTCTGACACACTCAATCACTCTCTGACACTCTCTGACACAATCTGACACTCTCTATCACTCTGTGACACTCTCTGACACTCTCTGACACTCTCTATCACTCTTGATCACTCTCTGACACACTCTGACACTCTCTGACACTCTCAGACACTCTGTGTCCCTCTCTATCACTCTCTGGCACTCTATCACTCTCTGACACTCTCTATCACACTCTGACACTGTCTGACACTCCCTATCTCTCAATGACACACTCTGAAACTCTCTATCACTCTCTATCACTCTCTGACACTAACTGACACTCTCAGACACTCACTGTCACTCTCAGACACTCGCTGTCAATCTCTGACACTCTCTATCACTCTATGACACTTTCTGACTCGCTCTGACACTCTCTATCACTCTCTATCACGCTCTGACACTCTCTGACACCCTCTGACACACTCTGACACTCTCAGAGGCCCTCTATCAGTCTCTATCACACACTGACACTCTCAGACACTCTATCACTCTCTGACACTCACTGACACTCTCAGACACTCTCATTCACTCTCTGTCACTCTCAGACACTCTCAGACACTCTCTATCACTCTCTGTCACTCTCTGACACACTCTGACACTCTCTGACACTCTCAGACACTCTCTGTCACTCTCTATCACTCTCTGACACTATCTATCACTCTCTGACACCCTCTGTCACTCTATATCACTCTCTTTCACTCTCTATCACTCTCTGACACTCTCTGACACTCTCAGAGGCTCTCTATCGCTCTCTATCACGCACTGACACTCTCAGACACTCTCTCACTCTCTGACACTCACTGACACTGTCAGACACTCTCTTTCGCTCTCTGTCACTCTCAGACACTCTCAGACACTCTCTATCACTCTCTGTCACTCTCTGACACACTCTGACACTCTCTGACACTCTCAGACACTCTCTGTCACTCTCTATCACTCGCTGACACTATCTATCACTCTCTGACACCCTCTAACACTCTCTGACACTCTCTGTCACTCTATATCACTCTCTGACACTCTCTGTCACTCTCTGACACTCTCTGACACTCTCAGAGGCTCTCTACCGCTCTCTATCACCCACTGACACCCTCAGACACTCTCTATCACTCTCTGAAACTCACTGACACTCTCAGACACTCTCTTTCACTCTCTGTCACTCTCAGACACTCTCCATCACTCTCTGACACTCTATAACTCTCTCTGACACTCTCTATCGCTCTCGGACACTCTCTGACACACTCAATCACTCTCTAACACGCTCTGACACACTCTGACACTCTCTATCACTCTGTGACACTCTCTGACACTCTCTATCACACTCTATCACTCTCTGACACACTCTGACACTCTCTGACTCTCTCAGACACTCTGTGTCACTCATCATAACTCTCTGACACTCTATCACTCTCTGACACTCTCTATCACTCTCTCTCACTTTCTTACATTTTCTATGACTCTCTGACACTCTCTATGACACTCTGACACTGTCTGACACTCCCTATCTCTCAATGACACACTCTGAAACTCTCTATCACTCTCTATCACTCTCTGACACCCACTGACACTCTCAGACACTCGCTGTCACTCTCAGACACCTGCTGTCACTCTCAGACACTCTCTGTCACTCTCAGACACTCTCAGACACTCTCTATCACTCTCTGACACTCTCTATCACTCTCTGACACTCTCTTTCGCTCTCTGACAATCTCTGACACACTCTGACACTCTCTGACACTCTCAGACACCCTCCACCACTCTCTGTCACTCTCTGACACTCTCTGACACTCTCAGAGTCTCTCTCTCACTCTCTGAAACTCTCAGACTCTCTCTATCACTCTCTGACACTCTCTATCACTCTCTGACATTCTCAGACAATCTCTATCACTCTCTGACACTCTCTATCACTCTCTGACACTCTCTGACACTCTCACACACTCTCTATCACTCTCTATCACCCTCTGACACTCTCTGACACTCACTGACGCACTCAGAGGCTCTCTGTCACTCTCAGACACTCTCTATCACTCTCTGACACTCTCTGACACTCTCAATCACTCTCTGACACACTCTGACACTCTCTGACAAACTCTGACACTCTCTATCACTCTATGATACTCTCTGACGCTCTCTATCACTCTCTATCTCTCTCAGACACTCTCTGTCGCTCACTATCACTCTCAGGCACTCTCTATCACTCTCTGATACTCTCTATCACTCTCTGACACTCTCTATCACTTTCTGACACTTTCTGTCACACTCAATCACTCTCTATCACTCTCTGACACACTCTGACTCTCGCTATCACTCTATGACACTCTCTGACACACTCTGACACTCTCAGACACTCTCTGTCACTCTCTATCATTCTCTAGCACTCTCTATCACTCTCTGACACTCTCTATCACTCTCTGCCACTCTCTGCCACTCTCTATCACTCTCTGACACTCTCTGACACTCTCTGACACTCTCAGAGGCTCTCTCTCACTCTCTATCACTCACTGACACTCTCAGACACTCTCTATCACTCTCTGACACTCACTGACACTCTCAGACACTCTCTTTCACTCTCTGTCACTCTCAGACACTCTCAGGCGCTCTCTATCACTCTCTGACACTCTCTATCTCTCTCTGACACTCTCTATCTCTCTCTGACACTCTCTATCGCTCTCTGACACTCTCTGACACACTCAATCGCTCTCTCTCACTCTCTGACACACTCTGACACTCTCTATCACTCCATGACACTCTGTAACACTCTCTATCACTCTCTATCCCTCTCTATCACTCTCTTGCACGCTCTTACACTCTCTATCACTCTCTGACACTCTCTGACACTCTCTATCACACTCTGACACTGTCTGACACTCTCTATCACACAATGACACACTCTGAAACTCTCCATCACTCTCTATCACTCTCTATCACTCTCTATCACTCTCTGACACTCGCTGACAATCTCAGACATTCGCTGTCACTCTCAGACGCTCTCTGTCACTCTCAGACACTCTAAGACACTCTCTATCACTCTCTGACACTCTCTATCACTCTCTTTCACTCTCTGACACTCTCTAACAAACTCTGACACTCTCTGACACTCTCTATCACGCTCTATCACTCTCTATCACTCTCTGACACTCTCAGAATCTCTCTCTCACTCTCTGAAACTCTCAGACACTCTCTATCACTCTCTGACACTCTCTATCACTATCTGGCATTCTCAGACACTCTCTATCACTCTCTGTCACTCTCTGACACACTCTGACACTCTCTGACACTCTCAGACACTCTCTGTCACTCTCTATCACTCGCTGACACTATCTATCACTCTCTGACACCCTCTATCACTCTCTGACGCTCTCTGTCACTCTATATCACTCTCTGACACTCTCTATCACTCTCTGACACTCTCTGACACTCTCAGAGGCTCTCTACCGCTCTCTATCACCCACTGACACCCTCAGACACTCTCTATCACTCTCTGAAACTCACTGACACTCTCAGACACTCTCTTTCACTCTCTGTCACTCTCAGACACTCTCTGATACTCTCCATCACTCTCTGACACTCTATAACTCTCTCTGACACTCTCTATCGCTCTCGGACACTCTCTGACACACTCAATCACTCTCTAACACGCTCTGACACACTCTGACACTCTCTATCACTCTGTGACACTCTCTGACACTCTCTATCACACTCTATCACTCTCTGACACACTCTGACACTCTCTGACTCTCTCAGACACTCTGTGTCACTCATCATAACTCTCTGACACTCGATCACTCTCTGACACTCTCGATCACTCTCTCTCACTCTCTTACATTTTCTATGACTCTGTGACACTCTCTATGACACTCTGACACTGTCTGACACTCCCTATCTCTCAATGACACACTCTGAAACTCTCTATCACTCTCTATCACTCTCTGACACCCACTGACACTCTCAGACACTCGCTGTCACTCTCAGACACCCGCTGTCACTCTCAGACACTCTCTGTCACTCTCAGACACTCTCAGACACTCTCAGACACTCTATATCACTCTCTGACACTCTCTATCACTCTCTGACACTCTCTTTCGCTCTCTGACAATCTCTGACACACTCTGACACTCTCTGACACTCTCAGACACCCTCCACCACTCTCTGTCACTCTCTGACACTCTCTGACACTCTCAGAGTCTCTCTCTCACTCTCTGAAACTCTCAGACTCTCTCTATCACTCTCTGACACTCTCTATCACTCTCTGACATTCTCAGACAATCTCTTTCACTCTCTGACACTCTCTATCACTCTCTGACACTCTCTGACACTCTCACACACTCTCTATCACTCTCTATCACCCTCTGACACTCTCTGACACTCACTGACGCACTCAGAGGCTCTCTGTCACTCTCAGACACTCTCTATCACTCTCTGACACTCTCTGACACTCTCAATCACTCTCTGACACACTCTGACACTCTCTGACAAACTCTGACACTCTCTATCACTCTATGATACTCTCTGACGCTCTCTATCACTCTCTATCTCTCTCAGACACTCTCTGTCGCTCACTATCACTCTCAGGCACTCTCTATCACTCTCTGATACTCTCTATCACTCTCTGACACTCTCTATCACTTTCTGACACTCTCTGACACACTCAATCACTCTCTATCACTCTCTGACACACTCTGACTCTCGCTATCACTCTATGACACTCTCTGACACACTCTGACACTCTCAGACACTCTCTGTCACTCTCTATCATTCTCTAGCACTCTCTATCACTCTCTGACACTCTCTATCACTCTCTGCCACTCTCTGCCACTCTCTATCACTCTCTGACACTCTCTGTCACTCTCTGACACTCTCTGACACTCTCAGAGGCTCTCTCTCACTCTCTATCACTCACTGACACTCTCAGACACTCTCTATCACTCTCTGACACTCACTGACACTCTCAGACACTCTCTTTCACTCTCTGTCACTCTCAGACACTCTCAGGCGCTCTCTATCACTCTCTGACACTCTCTATCTCTCTCTGACACTCTCTATCTCTCTCTGACACTCTCTATCGCTCTCTGACACTCTCTGACACACTCAATCGCTCTCTCTCACTCTCTGACACACTCTGACACTCTCTATCACTCCATGACACTCTGTAACACTCTCTATCACTCTCTATCCCTCTCTATCACTCTCTTGCACTCTCTTACACTCTCTATCACTCTCTGACACTGTCTGACACTCTCTATCACGCAATGACACACTCTGAAACTCTCCATCACTCTCTATCACTCTCTATCACTCTCTATCACTCTCTGACACTCGCTGACAATCTCAGACATTCGCTGTCACTCTCAGACGCTCTCTGTCACTCTCAGACACTCTAAGACACTCTCTATCACTCTCTGACACTCTCTATCACTCTCTTTCACTCTCTGACACTCTCTAACAAACTCTGACACTCTCTGACACTCTCTATCACGCTCTATCACTCTCTATCACTCTCTGACACTCTCAGAATCTCTCTCTCACTCTCTGAAACTCTCAGACACTCTCTATCACTCTCTGACACTCTCTATCACTATCTGGCATTCTCAGACACTCTCTATCACTCTCTGTCACTCTCTGACACACTCTGACACTCTCTGACACTCTCATACACTCTCTGTCACTCTCTATCACTCGCTGACACTATCTATCACTCTCTGACACCCTCTATCACTCTCTGACACTCTCTGTCACTCTATATCACTCTCTGACACTCTCTATCACTCTCTGACACTCTCTGACACTCTCAGAGGCTCTCTACCGCTCTCTATCACCCACTGACACCCTCAGACACTCTCTATCACTCTCTGAAACTCACTGACACTCTCAGACACTCTCTTTCACTCTCTGTCACTCTCAGACACTCTCTGATACTCTCCATCACTCTCTGACACTCTATAACTCTCTCTGACACTCTCTATCGCTCTCGGACACTCTCTGACACACTCAATCACTCTCTAACACGCTCTGACACACTCTGACACTCTCTATCACTCTGTGACACTCTCTGACACTCTCTATCACACTCTATCACTCTCTGACACACTCTGACACTCTCTGACTCTCTCAGACACTCTGTGTCACTCATCATAACTCTCTGACACTCGATCACTCTCTGACACTCTCGATCACTCTCTCTCACTCTCTTACATTTTCTATGACTCTGTGACACTCTCTATGACACTCTGACACTGTCTGACAATCCCTATCTCTCAATGACACACTCTGAAACTCTCTATCACTCTCTATCACTCTCTGACACCCACTGACACTCTCAGACACTCGCTGTCACTCTCAGACACCCGCTGTCACTCTCAGACACTCTCTGTCACTCTCAGACACTCTCAGACACTCTATATCACTCTCTGACACTCTCTATCACTCTCTGACACTCTCTTTCGCTCTCTGACAATCTCTGACACACTCTGACACTCTCTGACACTCTCAGACACCCTCCACCACTCTCTGTCACTCTCTGACACTCTCTGACACTCTCAGAGTCTCTCTCTCACTCTCTGAAACTCTCAGACTCTCTCTATCACTCTCTGACACTCTCTATCACTCTCTGACATTCTCAGACAATCTCTTTCACTCTCTGACACTCTCTATCACTCTCTGACACTCTCTGACACTCTCAGACACTCTCTATCACTCTCTATCACCCTCTGACACTCTCTGACACTCACTGACGCACTCAGAGGCTCTCTGTCACTCTCAGACACTCTCTATCACTCTCTGACACTCTCTGACACTCTCAATCACTCTCTGACACTCTCTGACAAACTCTGACACTCTCTATCACTCTATGATACTCTCTGACGCTCTCTATCACTCTCTATCTCTCTCAGACACTCTCTGTCGCTCACTATCACTCTCAGACACTCTCTATCACTCTCTGATACTCTCTATCACTCTCTGACACTCTCTATCACTTTCTGACACTCTCTGACACACTCAATCACTCTCTATCACTCTCTGACACACTCTGACTCTCGCTATCAGTCTATGACACTCTCTGACACACTCTGACACTCTCAGACACTCTCTGTCACTCTCTATCATTCTCTAGCACTCGCTATCACTCTCTGACACTCTCTATCACTCTCTGCCACTCTCTGCCACTCTCTATCACTCTCTGACACTCTCAGACACTCTCTATCACTCTCTGACACTCACTGACACTCTCAGACACTCTCTTTCACTCTCTGTCACTCTCAGACACTCTCAGGCGCTCTCTATCACTCTCTGACACTCTCTATCTCTCTCTGACACTCTCTATCTCTCTCTGACACTCTCTATCGCTCTCTGACACTCTCTGACACACTCAATTGCTCTCTCTCACTCTCTGACACACTCTGACACTCTCTATCACTCCATGACACTCTGTAACACTCTCTATCACTCTCTATCCCTCTCTATCACTCTCTTGCACTCTCTTACACTCTCTATCACTCTCTGACACTCTCTGACACTCTCTATCACACTCTGACACTGTCTGACACTCTCTATCACGCAATGACACACTCTGAAACTCTCCATCACTCTCTATCACTCTCTATCACTCTCTGACACTCGCTGACAATCTCAGACATTCGCTGTCACTCTCAGACGCTCTCTGTCACTCTCAGACACTCTAAGACTCTCTCTATCACACTCTGACAGTCTCTATCACTCTCTTTCACTCTCTGACACTCTCTAACAAACTCTGACACTCTCTGCCACTCTCTATCACGCTCTATCACTCTCTATCACTCTCTGACACTCTCTGACACTCTCAGAATCTCTCTCTCACTCTCTGAAACTCTCAGACACTCTCTATCACTCTCTGACACTCTCTATCACTATCTGGCATTCTCAGACACTCTCTATCACTCTCTGACACTCTCTATCACTCTCTGACACTCTCTGGCACTCTCTATCACTCTCTGACACTCTCTGACACTCTCTGACACTCTCAGACACTCTCTATCACTCTCTATCACTCTCTGAAACTCTCTGACACTCTCAGAATCTCTCTCTCACTCTCTGTCACTCTCAGAAACTCTCTATTACTCTCTGATACTCTCTATCACTCTCTGACATTCTCAGACATTCTCTATCACTCTCGGACACTCTCTATCACTCTCTGACACTCTCTGACTCTCTCTATCACTCTCTGACACTCACTGACACTCTCAGACGCTCTCTGTCACTCTCAGCCATTCTCTATCACTCTCTGACACTCTCTGACACTCTCTGACACTGTCTGACACTCTCTATCACTCAATGACACTCTGTGACACTCTCTATCAATATCTATCACTCTCTGACACTCTCTGACACACTCAGACACTCTGTGACACACTCTGACACTCTCTAACATTCTATGACACTCTCTGACACTCTCTGACACTCTCTGACACTCTCTGACACTCACAGACCGTCTCAGATACTCTCTATCACTCTGTATCACTCTCTAACACTCTCTGACACGCTTAATCACTCTCTGACACTCGCTATCACTCTCTATCACTCTCTGACACTCTCTATCACTCTCTGACACACTCTAGCACTCTCTGACACTCTTGATCACTCTCTGACACTCACTGAAACTCTCTATCACTCAATGACACTCTATGAGACTCTCTATCACTCTCTATCATTCTCTGACTCTCTCTGACACACTCTGACACTCTCAGACACTCTCTATCACTCTCTATCACTCTCTGACACTCTCTATCACACTCTATCACTCTCTGACACTCTCTATCACTCTCTATCACTCAATGACACTCTGTGACACTCTCTATCACTCTCCATCACTCTCCATCCTTCTCTGACACTCTCTGACACACTCTGACACTCTCAGACACTCTCTTTCACACTCCGTATCACTCTGTGACACTCTCTATCACTCTCTATCACTCTGTGACACTCCCTGACACTCTCTCTCACTCTCTCACACTGTCTGACACTCTCTATCACTCTCTATCATTCTCTGACACTCTCTGACACTCTCTCTTACTCAATGACACTCTGTGACACTCTCTATCCCTCTCTATCACTCTATGACACTCCCTGACACTCTCTCTCACTCTCTGACACTGTCTGACACTCTCTATCACTCTCTATCATTCTCTGACACTCTCTCTTACTCAATGACACTCTGTGACACTCTCTATCCCTCTCTATCACTCTATGACACTCTCTGACGCTCTCTATCACTCTCTATCACTATCTGACACACTCTGAAACACTCTGACACTCTCTATCACTCTCTATCACTCTCTGACACTCTCCATCACTCAATGACACTCTCTGACACTCTCTATCACTCTCTATCACTCTCTGACACTCTCTGACACCCTCTGACACTCTCTACCTCTCTCTATCACTCTCTGACACTCTCTGACACTCTCTGACACACTCTGAAACACTCTGACACACTCTGACACTCTCTATCACTCAATGACACTCTGTGACACTCTCCATCACTCTCTATCACTATCTGACACTCTCTGACATACTCAGACACTCTGTGACACACTCTGACACTCTCTATCACTCTATGACACTCTCTGACGCTCTCTATCACTCTCTATCACTCTCTGACACTCTCTGACGCTCTCAGACACTCTCTATCACTCACAGACACTCTCTATCACGCTCTGACACTCTATAACACTCTCCATCACTCCATGACACTCTCTGACACTCTCTATCACTCTCTATCACTCTCTGACACTCTCCATCACTCTGTATCACTCTCTGACACTCTCTGAAATTCTCAGAGGCTCTCTATCACTCTCTGTCACTCTCTGACACTCTCAGACACTCTCTATCACTCTCTGCCACTCACTGACACTCTCAGACCCTCTCTTTCACTCTCTGTCACTCTGTGACACACTCTGACACTCTCTATCACTCTCTGAAACTCTCTATCACTCTCTGACACTCTCTATCGATCTCTGACACTCTCTGACACGCTCTATCACTCTCTATCACTCTCTGACACTTTCTATCACTCTCTGACACACTCTGACACTCTCTATCACTCTATGACACTCTCTGACAGTCTCTATCACTCTCTGACACACTCTGACACTCTCTGACACTCTGTGAAGCTCTCTATCACTCCCTATCACTCTCTGACACTCTCTATCACTCTCTGACACTCTCTGACACTCTGTGAAGCTCTCTATCACTCTCTATCACTCTCTGACACTCTCTATCACTCTCGGACACTCTCTATCACTCTCTGACACTCTCTGACACTCTCTATCACTCTCTATCACTCTCTGACGCTCTCTGGCACTCTCTATCACTCAATGACACTCTCTGACACTCTCTATCACTCTCCATCACTCTCTGACACTCTCTGACACACTCTGACACTCTCAGACACTCTCTTTCACACTCCGCATCACACTCTGACACTCTGTGACACTCTCTATCACTCTCTGACACTCTCTATCACTCTCTATCACTCTCTGACACTCTCTGACACTCTCTATCACTCTCTATCACTCTCTGACACTCTCTGACACTCTCTATCACTCAATGACACTCTGTGACACTCTCTATCACTCTCTATCACTATCTGACGCTCTCTGACACACTCAGACACTCTGTGACACACTCTGACACTCTCTATCACTCTATGACAGTCTCTGAAGCTCTCTATCTCTCTCTATCAATCTCAGACACTCTCTGACGCTCTCATACACTCTCAGACACTCTCTATCACGATCTGACACAGTCTGATGCTCTCAGACACACTCAATCACTCTCTATCACTCTCTGACAATCTCTAACATTCTTCATCACTCTCTGACACACTCTGACACTCTCTGACACTCTCTATCACTCTCTATCACTCTCTATCACTCTCTGACACTCTCTATCACTCTCTGACATTCTCTGACACTCTCTATCACACTCTGACACTCTCTGACACTCTCTATCACTCAATGACACACTCTGAAACTCTCTGTCACTCTCTATCACCTCTGACACTCACTGACACTCTCAGACACTCTCAGACAATCTAAGACACTCTCTATCACTCTCTGACACTCTCTATCACTCTCTTTCACTCTCTGACGCTCTCTAACTAACTCTGACACTCTCTGACACTCTCTATCACGCTCTATCACTCTCTATCACTCTCTGACACTCTCTGACACTCTCAGAATCTCTCTCTCACTCTCTGAAACTCTCAGACACTCTCTATCACTCTCTGACACTCTCTATCACTATCTGGCATTCTCAGACACTCTCTATCACTCTCTGACACTCTCTATCACTCTCTGACACTCTCTGGCACTCTCTATCACTCTCTGACACTCTCTGACACTCTCGGACACTCTCAGACACTCTCTATCACTCTCTATCACTCTCTGAAACTCTCTGACACTCTCAGAATCTCTCTCTCACTCTCTGTCACTCTCAGAAACTCTCTATTACTCTCTGATACTCTCTATCACTCTCTGACATTCATAGACATTCTCTATCACTCTCGGACACTCTCTATCACTCTCTGACACTCTCTGACTCTCTCTATCACTCTCTGACACTCACTGACACTCTCAGACGCTCTCTGTCACTCTCAGACATTCTCTATCACTCTCTGACACTCTCTGACACTGTCTGACACTCTCTATCACTCAATGACACTCTGTGACACTCTCTATCAATATCTATCACTCTCTGACACTCTCTGACACACTCAGACACTCTGTGACACACTCTGACACTCTCTATCATTCTATGACACTCTCTGACACTCTCTGACACTCTCTGACACTTTCTAACACACTTTGTCACTCTCTGACACTCTCTGACACTCTCTGACACTCACAGACCGTCTCAGATACTCTCTATCACTCTGTATCACTCTCTAACACTCTCTGACACACTTAATCACTCTCTGACACTCGCTATCACTCTCTATCACTCTCTGACACTCTCTATCACTCTCTGACACACTCTAGCACTCTCTGACACTCTTGATCACTCTCTGACACTCACTGAAACTCTCTATCACTCAATGACACTCTATGAGACTCTCTATCACTCTCTATCATTCTCTGACTCTCTCTGACACACTCTGACACTCTCAGACACTCTCTATCACTCTCTATCACTCTCTGACACTCTCTATCACACTCTATCACTCTCTGACACTCTCTATCACTCTCTATCACTCAATGACACTCTGTGACACTCTCTATCACTCTCCATCACTCTCCATCCTTCTCTGACACTCTCTGACACACTCTGACACTCTCAGACACTCTCTTTCACACTCCGTATCACTCTGTGACACTCTCTATCACTCTCTATCACTCTGTGACACTCCCTGACACTCTCTCTCACTCTCTCACACTGTCTGACACTCTCTATCACTCTCTATCATTCTCTGACACTCTCTGACACTCTCTCTTACTCAATGACACTCTGTGATACTCTCTATCCCTCTCTATCACTCTATGACACTCCCTGACACTCTCTCTCACTCTCTGACATTGTCTGACACTCTCTATCACTCTCTATCATTCTCTGACACTCTCTCTTACTCAATGACACTCTGTGACACTCTCTATCCGTCTCTATCACTCTATGACACTCTCTGACGCTCTCTATCACTCTCTATCACTATCTGACACACTCTGAAACACTCTGACACTCTCTATCACTCTCTATCACTCTCTGACACTCCCTGACACTCTCCATCACTCAATGACACTCTCTGACACTCTCTATCACTCTCTGACACTCTCTGACACCCTCTGACACTCTCTATCACTCTCTATCACTCTCTGACACTCTCTGACACTCCCTGACACTCTCTGACACACTCAATCGCTCTCTCTCACTCTGACACACTCTGACACTCTCTATCACTCCATGACACTCTGTAACACTCTCTATCACTCTCTATCCCTCTCTATCACTCTCTTGCACTCTCTTACACTCTCTATCACTCTCTGACACTCTCTGACACTCTCTATCACACTCTGACACTGTCTGACACTCTCTATCACGCAATGACACACTCTGAAACTCTCCAACACTCTCTATCACTCTCTATCACTCTCTGACACTCGCTGACAATCTCAGACATTCGCTGTCACTCTCAGACGCTCTCTGTCACTCTCAGACAATCTAAGACACTCTCTATCACTCTCTGACACTCTCTATCACTCTCTTTCACTCTCTGACACTCTCTAACAAACTCTGACACTCTCTGACACTCTCTATCACGCTCTATCACTCTCTATCACTCTCTGACACTCTCTGACACTCTCAGAATCTCTCTCTCACTCTCTGAAACTCTCAGACACTCTCTATCACTCTCTGACACTCTCTATCACTCTCTGACACTCTCTGGCACTCTCTATCACTCTCTGACACTCTCTGACACTCTCGGACACTCTCAGACACTCTCTATCACTCTCTATCACTCTCTGAAACTCTCTGACACTCTCAGAATCTCTCTCTCACTCTCTGTCACTCTCAGAAACTCTCTATTACTCTCTGATACTCTCTATCACTCTCTGACATTCATAGACATTCTCTATCACTCTCGGACACTCTCTATCACTCTCTGACACTCTCTGACTCTCTCTATCACTCTCTGACACTCACTGACACTCTCAGACGCTCTCTGTCACTCTCAGACATTCTCTATCACTCTCTGACACTCTCTGACACTCTCTGACACTGTCTGACACTCTCTATCACTCAATGACACTCTGTGACACTCTCTATCAATATCTATCACTCTCTGACACTCTCTGACACACTCAGACACTCTGTGACACACTCTGACACTCTCTATCATTCTATGACACTCTCTGACACTCTCTGACACTCTCTGACACTTTCTAACACACTGTGTCACTCTCTGACACTCTCTGACACTCTCTGACACTCACAGACCGTCTCAGATACTCTCTATCACTCTGTATCACTCTCTAACACTCTCTGACACACTTAATCACTCTCTGACACTCGCTATCACTCTCTATCACTCTCTGACACTCTCTATCACTCTCTGACACACTCTAGCACTCTCTGACACTCTTGATCACTCTCTGACACTCACTGAAACTCTCTATCACTCAATGACACTCTATGAGACTCTCTATCACTCTCTATCATTCTCTGACTCTCTCTGACACACTCTGACACTCTCAGACACTCTCTATCACTCTCTATCACTCTCTGACACTCTCTATCACACTCTATCACTCTCTGACACTCTCTATCACTCTCTATCACTCAATGACACTCTGTGACACTCTCTATCACTCTCCATCACTCTCCATCCTTCTCTGACACTCTCTGACACACTCTGACACTCTCAGACACTCTCTTTCACACTCCGTATCACTCTGTGACACTCTCTATCACTCTCTATCACTCTGTGACACTCCCTGACACTCTCTCTCACTCTCTCACACTGTCTGACACTCTCTATCACTCTCTATCATTCTCTGACACTCTCTGACACTCTCTCTTACTCAATGACACTCTGTGACACTCTCTATCCCTCTCTATCACTCTATGACACTCCCTGACACTCTCTCTCACTCTCTGACATTGTCTGACACTCTCTATCACTCTCTATCATTCTCTGACACTCTCTCTTACTCAATGACACTCTGTGACACTCTCTATCCCTCTCTATCACTCTATGACACTCTCTGACGCTCTCTATCACTCTCTATCACTATCTGACACACTCTGATACACTCTGACACTCTCTATCACTCTCTATCACTCTCTGACACTCTCTGACACTCTCCATCACTCAATGACACTCTGTGACACTCTCCATCACTCTCTATCACTATCTGACACTCTCTGACATACTCAGACACTCTGTGACACACTCTGACACTCTCTATCACTCTATGACACTCTCTGACGCTCTCTATCACTCTCTATTACTCTCTGACACTCTCTGACGCTCTCAGACACTCTCTATCACTCACAGACACTCTCTATCACGCTCTGACACTCTCTGACAATCTCCATCACTCCATGACACTCTCTGACACTCTCTATCACTCTCTATCACTCTCTGACACTCTCCATCACTCTGTATCACTCTCTGACACTCTCTGAAATTCTCAGAGGCTCTCTATCACTCTCTGTCACTCTCTGACACTCTCAGACACTCTCTATCACTCTCTGCCACTCACTGACACTCTCAGACCCTCTCTTTCACTCTCTGTCACTCTGTGACACACTCTGACACTCTCTATCACTCTCTGAAACTCTCTATCACTCTCTGACACTCTCTATCGATCTCTGACACTCTCTGACACGCTCTATCACTCTCTATCACTCTCTGACACTTTCTATCACTCTCTGACACACTCTGACACTCTCTATCACTCTATGACACTCTCTGACAGTCTCTATCACTCTCTGACACACTCTGACACTCTCTGACACTCTGTGAAGCTCTCTATCACTCTCTATCACTCTCTGACACTCTCTATCACTCTCTGACACTCTCTGACACTCTGTGAAGCTCTCTATCACTCTCTATCACTCTCTGACACTCTCTATCACTCTCGGACACTCTATATCACTCTCTGACACTCTCTGACACTCTCTATCACTCTCTATCACTCTCTGACGCTCTCTGGCACTCTCTATCACTCAATGACACTCTCTGACACTCTCTATCACTCTCCATCACTCTCTGACACTCTCTGACACACTCTGACACTCTCAGACACTCTCTTTCACACTCCGCATCACACTCTGACACTCTGTGACACTCTCTATCGCTCTCTGACGCTCTCTATCTCTCTCTATCACTCTCAGACACTCTCTGACGCTCTCATACACTCTCAGACACTCTCTATCACTCTCAGACACTCTCTATCACGCTCTGACACTGTCTGATGCTCTCAGACACACTCAATCACTCTCTATCACTCTCTGACAATCTCTAACATTCTTCATCACTCTCTGACACACTCTGACACTCTCTGACACTCTCTGACTCTCTCTATCACTCTCTATCACTCTCTATCACTCTCTGACACTCTCTATCACTCTCTGACATTCTCTGACACTCTCTATCACACTCTGACACTCTCTGACACTCTCTATCACTCAATGACACACTCTGAAACTCTCTGTCACTCTCTATCACCTCTGACACTCACTGACACTCTCAGACACTCTCATACACTCTCTCTAACTCTCTGACACTCTCAGACACTCTCTGACACTCTCAGACACTCTCTATCACTCTCTATCACTCTCTGACACTCTCTGACACTCTCTATCACTCTCTGACACTTTATGACACTCTCTGTAACTCTCTATCACTCTCTGACACTCTCTGACACACTCAGACACTCTGTGACACACTTTGTCACTCTCTGACACTCTCTGACACTCTCTGACACTCACAGACAGTCTCAGATACTCTCGATTTCTCTGTATCACTCTCTAACACTCTCTGAAACACTTAATCAATCTCTGACACTCTCTATCACTCTCTATCACTGTCTGACACTCTCTATCACTCTCTGACACACTCTAGCACTCTCTGACACTCTTGATCACTCTCTGACACTCTCTGAAACTCTATCACGCAATCACACTCTATGAGACTCTCTATCACTCTCTATCATTCTCTGACTCTCTCTGACACACTCTGACACTCAAAGACCCTCTGTGACACTCTCTATCACTCTCTATCACTCTCTGACTCTCTCTGACAAACTCAGACACTCTGTGACACACTCTGACACTCTCTGTCACTCTATGACACTCTCTGACACTCTCTATCACTCTCTATCACTCTCTGACACTCTATGACACTGTCTGACTCTCTCTGACACACTCTATCACTCTCTATCACGCTCTTACACTATCTGACACCCTCTGACACACTCTGACACAATCTGACACTCTCTGACACTCTCTATCACTCTCTATCACTCTCTGACACTCTCTGACACACTCAGACACTCTGTGACACACTCTGACTCTCTCTATCATTCTATGACACTCTCTGACACTCTCAGACACTTTCTGTCACCTTTGTCTCTCTCTGACACTCTCTGTCACTCTATGACACTCTCTGACACTCTCTATCACTCTCTATCACTCTCTGACACTCTATGACACTGTCTGACTCTCTCTGACACACTCTATCACTCTCTATCACGCTCTTACACTATCTGACACCCTCTGACACACTCTGACACAATCTGACACTCTCTGACACTCTCTATCACTCTCTATCACTATCTGACGCTCTCTGACACACTCAGACACTCTGTGACACACTCTGACACTCTCTATCACTCTATGACAGTCTCTGAAGCTCTCTATCTCTCTCTATCAATCTCAGACACTCTCTGACGCTCTCATACACTCTCAGACACTCTCTATCACTCTCAGACACTCTCTATCACGATCTGACACAGTCTGATGCTCTCAGACACACTCAATCACTCTCTATCACTCTCTGACAATCTCTAACATTCTTCATCACTCTCTGACACACTCTGACACTCTCTGACACTCTCTATCACTCTCTATCACTCTCTATCACTCTCTGACACTCTCTATCACTCTCTGACATTCTCTGACACTCTCTATCACACTCTGACACTCTCTGACACTCTCTATCACTCAATGACACACTCTGAAACTCTCTGTCACTCTCTATCACCTCTGACACTCACTGACACTCTCAGACACTCTCAGACAATCTAAGACACTCTCTATCACTCTCTGACACTCTCTATCACTCTCTTTCACTCTCTGACGCTCTCTAACTAACTCTGACACTCTCTGACACTCTCTATCACGCTCTATCACTCTCTATCACTCTCTGACACTCTCTGACACTCTCAGAATCTCTCTCTCACTCTCTGAAACTCTCAGACACTCTCTATCACTCTCTGACACTCTCTATCACTATCTGGCATTCTCAGACACTCTCTATCACTCTCTGACACTCTCTATCACTCTCTGACACTCTCTGGCACTCTCTATCACTCTCTGACACTCTCTGACACTCTCGGACACTCTCAGACACTCTCTATCACTCTCTATCACTCTCTGAAACTCTCTGACACTCTCAGAATCTCTCTCTCACTCTCTGTCACTCTCAGAAACTCTCTATTACTCTCTGATACTCTCTATCACTCTCTGACATTCATAGACATTCTCTATCACTCTCGGACACTCTCTATCACTCTCTGACACTCTCTGACTCTCTCTATCACTCTCTGACACTCACTGACACTCTCAGACGCTCTCTGTCACTCTCAGACATTCTCTATCACTCTCTGACACTCTCTGACACTGTCTGACACTCTCTATCACTCAATGACACTCTGTGACACTCTCTATCAATATCTATCACTCTCTGACACTCTCTGACACACTCAGACACTCTGTGACACACTCTGACACTCTCTATCATTCTATGACACTCTCTGACACTCTCTGACACTCTCTGACACTTTCTAACACACTTTGTCACTCTCTGACACTCTCTGACACTCTCTGACACTCTCTGACACTCACAGACCGTCTCAGATACTCTCTATCACTCTGTATCACTCTCTAACACTCTCTGACACACTTAATCACTCTCTGACACTCGCTATCACTCTCTATCACTCTCTGACACTCTCTATCACTCTCTGACACACTCTAGCACTCTCTGACACTCTTGATCACTCTCTGACACTCACTGAAACTCTCTATCACTCAATGACACTCTATGAGACTCTCTATCACTCTCTATCATTCTCTGACTCTCTCTGACACACTCTGACACTCTCAGACACTCTCTATCACTCTCTATCACTCTCTGACACTCTCTATCACACTCTATCACTCTCTGACACTCTCTATCACTCTCTATCACTCAATGACACTCTGTGACACTCTCTATCACTCTCCATCACTCTCCATCCTTCTCTGACACTCTCTGACACACTCTGACACTCTCAGACACTCTCTTTCACACTCCGTATCACTCTGTGACACTCTCTATCACTCTCTATCACTCTGTGACACTCCCTGACACTCTCTCTCACTCTCTCACACTGTCTGACACTCTCTATCACTCTCTATCATTCTCTGACACTCTCTGACACTCTCTCTTACTCAATGACACTCTGTGATACTCTCTATCCCTCTCTATCACTCTATGACACTCCCTGACACTCTCTCTCACTCTCTGACATTGTCTGACACTCTCTATCACTCTCTATCATTCTCTGACACTCTCTCTTACTCAATGACACTCTGTGACACTCTCTATCCGTCTCTATCACTCTATGACACTCTCTGACGCTCTCTATCACTCTCTATCACTATCTGACACACTCTGAAACACTCTGACACTCTCTATCACTCTCTATCACTCTCTGACACTCCCTGACACTCTCCATCACTCAATGACACTCTCTGACACTCTCTATCACTCTCTGACACTCTCTGACACCCTCTGACACTCTCTATCACTCTCTATCACTCTCTGACACTCTCTGACACTCCCTGACACTCTCTGACACATGCAATCGCTCTCTCTCACTCTGACACACTCTGACACTCTCTATCACTCCATGACACTCTGTAACACTCTCTATCACTCTCTATCCCTCTCTATCACTCTCTTGCACTCTCTTACACTCTCTATCACTCTCTGACACTCTCTGACACTCTCTATCACACTCTGACACTGTCTGACACTCTCTATCACGCAATGACACACTCTGAAACTCTCCAACACTCTCTATCACTCTCTATCACTCTCTGACACTCGCTGACAATCTCAGACATTCGCTGTCACTCTCAGACGCTCTCTGTCACTCTCAGACAATCTAAGACACTCTCTATCACTCTCTGACACTCTCTATCACTCTCTTTCACTCTCTGACACTCTCTAACAAACTCTGACACTCTCTGACACTCTCTATCACGCTCTATCACTCTCTATCACTCTCTGACACTCTCTGACACTCTCAGAATCTCTCTCTCACTCTCTGAAACTCTCAGACACTCTCTATCACTCTCTGACACTCTCTATCACTATCTGGCATTCTCAGACACTCTCTATCACTCTCTGACACTCTCTATCACTCTCTGACACTCTCTGGCACTCTCTATCACTCTCTGACACTCTCTGACACTCTCGGACACTCTCAGACACTCTCTATCACTCTCTATCACTCTCTGAAACTCTCTGACACTCTCAGAATCTCTCTCTCACTCTCTGTCACTCTCAGAAACTCTCTATTACTCTCTGATACTCTCTATCACTCTCTGACATTCATAGACATTCTCTATCACTCTCGGACACTCTCTATCACTCTCTGACACTCTCTGACTCTCTCTATCACTCTCTGACACTCACTGACACTCTCAGACGCTCTCTGTCACTCTCAGACATTCTCTATCACTCTCTGACACTCTCTGACACTCTCTGACACTGTCTGACACTCTCTATCACTCAATGACACTCTGTGACACTCTCTATCAATATCTATCACTCTCTGACACTCTCTGACACACTCAGACACTCTGTGACACACTCTGACACTCTCTATCATTCTATGACACTCTCTGACACTCTCTGACACTCTCTGACACTTTCTAACACACTTTGTCACTCTCTGACACTCTCTGACACTCTCTGACACTCTCTGACACTCACAGACCGTCTCAGATACTCTCTATCACTCTGTATCACTCTCTAACACTCTCTGACACACTTAATCACTCTCTGACACTCGCTATCACTCTCTATCACTCTCTGACACTCTCTATCACTCTCTGACACACTCTAGCACTCTCTGACACTCTTGATCACTCTCTGACACTCACTGAAACTCTCTATCACTCAATGACACTCTATGAGACTCTCTATCACTCTCTATCATTCTCTGACTCTCTCTGACACACTCTGACACTCTCAGACACTCTCTATCACTCTCTATCACTCTCTGACACTCTCTATCACACTCTATCACTCTCTGACACTCTCTATCACTCTCTATCACTCAATGACACTCTGTGACACTCTCTATCACTCTCCATCACTCTCCATCCTTCTCTGACACTCTCTGACACACTCTGACACTCTCAGACACTCTCTTTCACACTCCGTATCACTCTGTGACACTCTCTATCACTCTCTATCACTCTGTGACACTCCCTGACACTCTCTCTCACTCTCTCACACTGTCTGACACTCTCTATCACTCTCTATCATTCTCTGACACTCTCTGACACTCTCTCTTACTCAATGACACTCTGTGATACTCTCTATCCCTCTCTATCACTCTATGACACTCCCTGACACTCTCTCTCACTCTCTGACATTGTCTGACACTCTCTATCACTCTCTATCATTCTCTGACACTCTCTCTTACTCAATGACACTCTGTGACACTCTCTATCCGTCTCTATCACTCTATGACACTCTCTGACGCTCTCTATCACTCTCTATCACTATCTGACACACTCTGAAACACTCTGACACTCTCTATCACTCTCTATCACTCTCTGACACTCCCTGACACTCTCCATCACTCAATGACACTCTCTGACACTCTCTATCACTCTCTGACACTCTCTGACACCCTCTGACACTCTCTATCACTCTCTATCACTCTCTGACACTCTCTGACACTCCCTGACACTCTCTGACACATGCAATCGCTCTCTCTCACTCTGACACACTCTGACACTCTCTATCACTCCATGACACTCTGTAACACTCTCTATCACTCTCTATCCCTCTCTATCACTCTCTTGCACTCTCTTACACTCTCTATCACTCTCTGACACTCTCTGACACTCTCTATCACACTCTGACACTGTCTGACACTCTCTATCACGCAATGACACACTCTGAAACTCTCCAACACTCTCTATCACTCTCTATCACTCTCTGACACTCGCTGACAATCTCAGACATTCGCTGTCACTCTCAGACGCTCTCTGTCACTCTCAGACAATCTAAGACACTCTCTATCACTCTCTGACACTCTCTATCACTCTCTTTCACTCTCTGACACTCTCTAACAAACTCTGACACTCTCTGACACTCTCTATCACGCTCTATCACTCTCTATCACTCTCTGACACTCTCTGACACTCTCAGAATCTCTCTCTCACTCTCTGAAACTCTCAGACACTCTCTATCACTCTCTGACACTCTCTATCACTATCTGGCATTCTCAGACACTCTCTATCACTCTCTGACACTCTCTATCACTCTCTGACACTCTCTGGCACTCTCTATCACTCTCTGACACTCTCTGACACTCTCGGACACTCTCAGACACTCTCTATCACTCTCTATCACTCTCTGAAACTCTCTGACACTCTCAGAATCTCTCTCTCACTCTCTGTCACTCTCAGAAACTCTCTATTACTCTCTGATACTCTCTATCACTCTCTGACATTCATAGACATTCTCTATCACTCTCGGACACTCTCTATCACTCTCTGACACTCTCTGACTCTCTCTATCACTCTCTGACACTCACTGACACTCTCAGACGCTCTCTGTCACTCTCAGACATTCTCTATCACTCTCTGACACTCTCTGACACTCTCTGACACTGTCTGACACTCTCTATCACTCAATGACACTCTGTGACACTCTCTATCAATATCTATCACTCTCTGACACTCTCTGACACACTCAGACACTCTGTGACACACTCTGACACTCTCTATCATTCTATGACACTCTCTGACACTCTCTGACACTCTCTGACACTTTCTAACACACTTTGTCACTCTCTGACACTCTCTGACACTCTCTGACACTCACAGACCGTCTCAGATACTCTCTATCACTCTGTATCACTCTCTAACACTCTCTGACACACTTAATCACTCTCTGACACTCGCTATCACTCTCTATCACTCTCTGACACTCTCTATCACTCTCTGACACACTCTAGCACTCTCTGACACTCTTGATCACTCTCTGACACTCACTGAAACTCTCTATCACTCAATGACACTCTATGAGACTCTCTATCACTCTCTATCATTCTCTGACTCTCTCTGACACACTCTGACACTCTCAGACACTCTCTATCACTCTCTATCACTCTCTGACACTCTCTATCACACTCTATCACTCTCTGACACTCTCTATCACTCTCTATCACTCAATGACACTCTGTGACACTCTCTATCACTCTCCATCACTCTCCATCCTTCTCTGACACTCTCTGACACACTCTGACACTCTCAGACACTCTCTTTCACACTCCGTATCACTCTGTGACACTCTCTATCACTCTCTATCACTCTGTGACACTCCCTGACACTCTCTCTCACTCTCTCACACTGTCTGACACTCTCTATCACTCTCTATCATTCTCTGACACTCTCTGACACTCTCTCTTACTCAATGACACTCTGTGACACTCTCTATCCCTCTCTATCACTCTATGACACTCCCTGACACTCTCTCTCACTCTCTGACATTGTCTGACACTCTCTATCACTCTCTATCATTCTCTGACACTCTCTCTTACTCAATGACACTCTGTGACACTCTCTATCCCTCTCTATCACTCTATGACACTCTCTGACGCTCTCTATCACTCTCTATCACTATCTGACACACTCTGAAACACTCTGACACTCTCTATCACTCTCTATCACTCTCTGACACTCTCTGACACTCTCCATCACTCAATGACACTCTGTGACACTCTCCATCACTCTCTATCACTATCTGACACTCTCTGACATACTCAGACACTCTGTGACACACTCTGACACTCTCTATCACTCTATGACACTCTCTGACGCTCTCTATCACTCTCTATTACTCTCTGACACTCTCTGACGCTCTCAGACACTCTCTATCACTCACAGACACTCTCTATCACGCTCTGACACTCTCTGACAATCTCCATCACTCCATGACACTCTCTGACACTCTCTATCACTCTCTATCACTCTCTGACACTCTCCATCACTCTGTATCACTCTCTGACACTCTCTGAAATTCTCAGAGGCTCTCTATCACTCTCTGTCACTCTCTGACACTCTCAGACACTCTCTATCACTCTCTGCCACTCACTGACACTCTCAGACCCTCTCTTTCACTCTCTATCACTCTCTGACACTTTCTATCACTCTCTGACACACTCTGACACTCTCTATCACTCTATGACACTCTCTGACAGTCTCTATCACTCTCTGACACACTCTGACACTCTCTGACACTCTGTGAAGCTCTCTATCACTCTCTATCACTCTCTGACACTCTCTATCACTCTCTGACACTCTCTGACACTCTGTGAAGCTCTCTATCACTCTCTATCACTCTCTGACACTCTCTATCACTCTCGGACACTCTATATCACTCTCTGACACTCTCTGACACTCTCTATCACTCTCTATCACTCTCTGACGCTCTCTGGCACTCTCTATCACTCAATGACACTCTCTGACACTCTCTATCACTCTCCATCACTCTCTGACACTCTCTGACACACTCTGACACTCTCAGACACTCTCTTTCACACTCCGCATCACACTCTGACACTCTGTGACACTCTCTATCGCTCTCTGACGCTCTCTATCTCTCTCTATCACTCTCAGACACTCTCTGACGCTCTCATACACTCTCAGACACTCTCTATCACTCTCAGACACTCTCTATCACGCTCTGACACTGTCTGATGCTCTCAGACACACTCAATCACTCTCTATCACTCTCTGACAATCTCTAACATTCTTCATCACTCTCTGACACACTCTGACACTCTCTGACACTCTCTGACTCTCTCTATCACTCTCTATCACTCTCTATCACTCTCTGACACTCTCTATCACTCTCTGACATTCTCTGACACTCTCTATCACACTCTGACACTCTCTGACACTCTCTATCACTCAATGACACACTCTGAAACTCTCTGTCACTCTCTATCACCTCTGACACTCACTGACACTCTCAGACACTCTCATACACTCTCTCTAACTCTCTGACACTCTCAGACACTCTCTGACACTCTCAGACACTCTCTATCACTCTCTATCACTCTCTGACACTCTCTGACACTCTCTATCACTCTCTGACACTTTATGACACTCTCTGTAACTCTCTATCACTCTCTGACACTCTCTGACACACTCAGACACTCTGTGACACACTTTGTCACTCTCTGACACTCTCTGACACTCTCTGACACTCACAGACAGTCTCAGATACTCTCGATTTCTCTGTATCACTCTCTAACACTCTCTGAAACACTTAATCAATCTCTGACACTCTCTATCACTCTCTATCACTGTCTGACACTCTCTATCACTCTCTGACACACTCTAGCACTCTCTGACACTCTTGATCACTCTCTGACACTCTCTGAAACTCTATCACGCAATCACACTCTATGAGACTCTCTATCACTCTCTATCATTCTCTGACTCTCTCTGACACACTCTGACACTCAAAGACCCTCTGTGACACTCTCTATCACTCTCTATCACTCTCTGACTCTCTCTGACAAACTCAGACACTCTGTGACACACTCTGACACTCTCTGTCACTCTATGACACTCTCTGACACTCTCTATCACTCTCTATCACTCTCTGACACTCTATGACACTGTCTGACTCTCTCTGACACACTCTATCACTCTCTATCACGCTCTTACACTATCTGACACCCTCTGACACACTCTGACACAATCTGACACTCTCTGACACTCTCTATCACTCTCTATCACTCTCTGACACTCTCTGACACACTCAGACACTCTGTGACACACTCTGACTCTCTCTATCATTCTATGACACTCTCTGACACTCTCAGACACTTTCTGTCACCTTTGTCTCTCTCTGACACTCTCTGACACTCTCTGACACTCACAGACAATCTCAGATACTCTCTATCACTCTGTATCTCTCTCTGACACTCTCTGACACACTTAATCACTCTCTATCACTCTCTATCACTCGCTGACACTCTCTATCACTCTCTGACACACTCTAGCACTCCTTGACACTCTCGATCACTCTCTGACACTCTCTGAAACTCTCTATCACTCAATGGCACTCTATGACACTCTCTATCACTCTCTATCATTCTCTGACTCTCTTTGACACACTCTGACACTCTCAGTCTCTCTCATACAATCTCTATCACTCTCTATCACACTCTGACACTCTCAGACATTCTGTGACACACTCTGACACTCTCTATCACTCTCTGACACTCTCTGACACTCTCTGACACTCTCTGACACTCTCTATCACTCGCTGACACTCTCTGACACGCGCTATCACTCTCTATCACTCTCTGACACTCTCTGACACTCTCTGACACACTCTATCACTCTCTATCGCTCTCTGACACTCTCTGACTGTCTCAGACACTGTCTATCACTCTCTATCACTCTCAGTCACTCTCAGACACTCTCTATCACTCTCTGACACTCTCTGTCACTCTCAGACACGCTCAGATTCTCTCTATTACTCTCTGACTCTCTCTATCACTCTCTGACACTCTCTATCACTCTCTGACACTCTCTATCGCTCTCTGACACTCTCACACACTCTGACACTCTCTGACAATCTCAGACACTCTCTATCACTCTCTATCACTGTCTGACACACTCCATCACTCTCTGATACTCACTGACACTCTCAGACACTCTCTGTCACTCTCTAACTCTCTCTGACACTCTCGATCACTCTCTGACACTCTCTGACATTCTCAGAGGCTCTCTATCACTCTCTATAACTCACTGACACTCTCAGACACTCACTATCACTCTCTGAAACTCACTGACACTCTCAGAAACTCTCTTTCACTCGTTGTCACTCTCAGACTCTCTCAGACGCTCTCTATCACTCTCTGACACTCTCTATCACTCTCTGACACTCTCAATCGCTCTCTGACACTCTCTGACACACTCAATCACTCTCTGTCACTCTCTGACACACTCTGACACTCTCTGAAACACTCTATCACTCAATGACACTCTATGAGACTCTCTATCACTCTCTATCATTCTCTGACTCTCTCTTACACACTCTGACACTCTCAGACACTCTCTATCACTCTCTATCACTCTATGACACTCTCTGACACTCTCTATCACTCTCTAACACTCTCTGACACACGCTGACACTCTCTGACACTCTCTGAAACTCTCTATCACTCAATGACACTCTATGAGACTCTCTATCACTCTCTATCACTCTCTATCATTCTCTGACTCTCTCCTACACACTCTGACACTCTCAGACACTCTCTATCACTCTCTATCACTCTCTGACACTCTCTATCACTCTCTGACACTCGCTGACACTCTCTATCACTCTCTATCACTCTCTGACACTCTCTATCACTCTCTATCACTCAATGACACTCTGTGACACTATCTATCACTCTCCATCCCTCTCCATCCTTCTCTGACACTCTCTGACACACTCTGACACTCTCAGACACTCTCTTTCACACTCCGTATCACTCTGTGACACTCTCTATCACTCTGTGACACTCCCTGACACTCTCTCTCACTCTCTCACACTGTCTGACACTCTCTATCACTCTCTATCATTCTCTGACACTCTCTGACACTCTCTCTTACTCAATGACACTCTGTGACACTCTCTATCCATCTCTATCACTCTATGACACTCTCTGACGCTCTCTATCACTCTCTATCACTCTCTGACACACTCTGAAACACTCTGACACTCTCTATCACTCTCTGACACTCTCTGACACTCTCTGACACTCTCCATCACTCAATGACACTCTCTGACACTCTCTATCACTCTCTATCACTCTCTATCACTCTCTATCAAACTCTGACACTCACTGACACTCCCAGACGCTCGCTGTCATTCTCAGACACTCTCTGTCACTCTCAGACATTCTCAGACACTCTCTATCACTCTCTGACACTCTCTATCACTCTCTGACACTCTCTTTCGCTCTCTGACACTCTCTGACACTTTCAGACACTCTCTATCACTCTCTGTCACTCTCTGACACTCTCTGACACTCTCAGAATCTCTCTCTCACACTCTGACACTCTCAGACACTCTCTATCACTCTCTGACACTCTCTATCACTCTCTGACATTCTCAGACACTCTCACTCTCTGACACTCTCTATCACTCTCTGACACTCTCTGACACTCTCTATCACTCTCTGACACTCATTGACACTCTCAGACGCTCTCTGACACTCTCTGACACACTCAATCACTCTCTGTCACTCTCTGACACACTCTGACACTCTCTGAAACACTCTATCACTCAATGACACTCTATGAGACTCTCTATCACTCTCTATCATTCTCTGACTCTCTCTTACACACTCTGACACTCTCAGACACTCTCTATCACTCTCTATCACTCTATGACACTCTCTGACACTCTCTATCACTCTCTAACACTCTCTGACACACGCTGACACTCTCTGACACTCTCTGAAACTCTCTATCACTCAATGACACTCTATGAGACTCTCTATCACTCTCTATCACTCTCTATCATTCTCTGACTCTCTCTTACACACTCTGACACTCTCAGACACTCTCTATCACTCTCTATCACTCTCTGACACTCTCTATCACTCTCTGACACTCGCTGACACTCTCTATCACTCTCTATCACTCTCTGACACTCTCTATCACTCTCTATCACTCAATGACACTCTGTGACACTATCTATCACTCTCCATCCCTCTCCATCCTTCTCTGACACTCTCTGACACACTCTGACACTCTCAGACACTCTCTTTCACACTCCGTATCACTCTGTGACACTCTCTATCACTCTGTGACACTCCCTGACACTCTCTCTCACTCTCTCACACTGTCTGACACTCTCTATCACTCTCTATCATTCTCTGACACTCTCTGACACTCTCTCTTACTCAATGACACTCTGTGACACTCTCTATCCATCTATATCACTCTATGACACTCTCTGACGCTCTCTATCACTCTCTATCACTCTCTGACACACTCTGAAACACTCTGACACTCTCTATCACTCTCTGACACTCTCTGACACTCTCTGACACTCTCCATCACTCAATGACACTCTCTGACACACTCTGAAACTCTCTATCACTCTCTATCACTCTCTATCAAACTCTGACACTCACTGACACTCCCAGACGCTCGCTGTCATTCTCAGACACTCTCTGTCACTCTCAGACATTCTCAGACACTCTCTATCACTCTCTGACACTCTCTATCACTCTCTGACACTCTCTTTCGCTCTCTGACACTCTCTGACACTTTCAGACACTCTCTATCACTCTCTGTCACTCTCTGACACTCTCTGACACTCTCAGAATCTCTCTCTCACACTCTGACACTCTCAGACACTCTCTATCACTCTCTGACACTCTCTATCACTCTCTGACATTCTCAGACACTCTCACTCTCTGACACTCTCTATCACTCTCTGACACTCTCTGACACTCTCTATCACTCTCTGACACTCATTGACACTCTCAGACGCTCTCTGTCACTCTCAGCCTATCACTATCACTCTCTATCACTCTCTGACACTCTCTGACACTCTCTATCACTCAAAGACCCTCTGTGACACTCTCTATCACTCTCTATCACTCTCTGACTCTCTCTGACAAACTCAGACACTCTGTGACACACTCTGACACTCTCTGTCACTCTGTGGCACTCTCTGACACTCTCTATCACTCTCTATCACTCTCTGACACTCTATGACACTGTCTGACTCTCTCTGACACACTCTATCACTCTCTATCACGCTCTTACACTATCTGACACCCTCTGACACACTCTGACACAATCTGACACTCTCTGACACTCTCTGACACTCTCTATCACTCTCTATCACTCTCTGACACTCTCTGACACACTCAGACACTCAGTGACACACTCTGACTCTCTCTATCATTCTATGACACTCTCTGACACTCTCAGACACTTTCTGTCACCTTTGTCTCTCTCTGACACTCTCTGACACTCTCTGACACTCTCTGACACTCACAGACACTCTCAGATACTCTCTATCACTCTGTATCACTCTCTAACACTCTCTGACACACATAATCACTCTCTATCACTCTCTATCACTCGCTGACACTCTCTATCACTCTCTGACACACTCTAGCACTCCCTGACACTCTTGATCACTCTCTGACACTCTCTGAAACTCTCTATCACTAAATGGCACTCTATGACACTCTCTATCACTCTCTATCATTCTCTGACTCTCTCTGACACACTCTGACACTCTCAGACACTCTCATACAATCTCTATCACTCTCTATCACACTCTGACACTCTCTGACACTCTCAGACGCTCGCTGTCATTCTCAGACACTCTCTGTCACTCTCAGACATTCTCAGACACTCTCTATCACTCTCTGACACTCTCTATCACTCTCTGACACTCTCTTTCGCTCTCTGACACTCTCTGACACTTTCAGACACTCTCTATCACTCTCTGTCACTCTCTGACACTCTCTGACACTCTCAGAATCTCTCTCTCACACTCTGACACTCTCAGACACTCTCTATCACTCTCTGACACTCTCTATCACTCTCTGACATTCTCAGACACTCTCACTCTCTGACACTCTCTATCACTCTCTGACACTCTCTGACACTCTCTATCACTCTCTGACACTCATTGACACTCTCAGACGCTCTCTGTCACTCTCAGCCTATCACTATCACTCTCTATCACTCTCTGACACTCTCTGACACTCTCTATCACTCAAAGACCCTCTGTGACACTCTCTATCACTCTCTATCACTCTCTGACTCTCTCTGACAAACTCAGACACTCTGTGACACACTCTGACACTCTCTGTCACTCTATGGCACTCTCTGACACTCTCTATCACTCTCTATCACTCTCTGACACTCTATGACACTGTCTGACTCTCTCTGACACACTCTATCACTCTCTATCACGCTCTTACACTATCTGACACCCTCTGACACACTCTGACACAATCTGACACTCTCTGACACTCTCTGACACTCTCTATCACTCTCTATCACTCTCTGACACTCTCTGACACACTCAGACACTCAGTGACACACTCTGACTCTCTCTATCATTCTATGACACTCTCTGACACTCTCAGACACTTTCTGTCACCTTTGTCTCTCTCTGACACTCTCTGACACTCTCTGACACTCTCTGACACTCACAGACACTCTCAGATACTCTCTATCACTCTGTATCACTCTCTAACACTCTCTGACACACATAATCACTCTCTATCACTCTCTATCACTCGCTGACACTCTCTATCACTCTCTGACACACTCTAGCACTCCCTGACACTCTTGATCACTCTCTGACACTCTCTGAAACTCTCTATCACTAAATGGCACTCTATGACACTCTCTATCACTCTCTATCATTCTCTGACTCTCTCTGACACACTCTGACACTCTCAGACACTCTCATACAATCTCTATCACTCTCTATCACACTCTGACACTCTCTGACACTCTCAGACATTCTGTGACACACTCTGACACTCTCTATCACTCTCTGACACTCTCTGACATTCTCTGACACTCTCTATCACTCGCTGACACTCTCTGACACGCTCTATCACTCTCTATCACTCTCTGACACTCTCTGACACTCTCTATCACTCTCTATCACTCTCTGACACTCTCTGACTGTCTCAGACACTGTCTATCACTCTCTATCACTCTCAGTCACTCTCAGACACTCTCTATCACTCTCTGACACTCACTGACACTCTCAGACACTCTCTGTCACTCTCTGTCACTCTCAGACACGCTCAGATTCTCTCTATCACTCTCTGACTCTCTCTATCACTCTCTGACACACTCCATCACTCTCTGACACTCTCTATCGCTCTCTGACACTCTCACATACTCTGACACTCTCTGACACTCTCAGACACTCTCTATCACTCTCTATCACTGTCTGACACACTCCATCACTCTCTGATACTCACTGACACTCTCAGACACTCTCTGTCACTCTCTAACTCTCTCTGACACTCTCGATCACTCTCTGACACTCTCTGACATTCTCAGAGGCTCTCTAAAACTCTCTGTAACTCACTGACACTCTCAGACACTCACTATCACTCTCTGACACTCACTGACACTCTCAGAAACTCTCTTTCGCTCTCTGACACTCTCTGACACACTCTGACACTTTCTGACACTCTCAGACACTCTCTATCACTCTCTATCACTCTCAGACACTCTCTGTCACTCTCAGACTCTCTCAGACACTCTCTATCACTCTCTGACACTCTCTATCACTCTCTGACACTCTCTTTCGTTCTCTGACACTTTCTGATACTCTCAGACACTCTCTATCACTCTCTATCACTCTCTGACACTCTCTGACACTCTCAGAATCTCTCTCTCAATCTCTGACACTCTCAGACACTCTCTATCACTCTCTGACACTCTCTATCACTCTCTGACATTCTCAGACACTCTCTATCACTCTCTGACACTCTCTATCACTCTCTGACACTCTCTGACACTCTCTATCACTCTCTGACACTCATTGACACTCTCAGACGCTCTCTGTCACTCTCAGACACTCTCTATCACTCTCTATCACTCTCTGACACTCTCTGACACTCTCTGTAACTCTCTATCACTCTCTGACACTCACTGACACACTCAGACACTCTGTGA
Source organism: Heterodontus francisci (assembly GCF_036365525.1). NCBI lineage: Eukaryota > Metazoa > Chordata > Chondrichthyes > Heterodontiformes > Heterodontidae > Heterodontus > Heterodontus francisci. The sequence goes on from NC_090414.1 coordinate 3,593,429, forward strand.
CACTCTCTGACTCTCTCTATCATTCTATGACACTCTCTGACACTCTCAGACACTTTCTGTCACCTTTGTCTCTCTCTGACACTCGCTGAAACTCTCTATCTCTCTCTGACACACTCTAGCACTCCCTGACACTCTCGATCACTCTCAGACACTCTCTGAAACCCTCTATCACTCAATGGCACTCTATGACACTCTCTATCACTCTCTATCATTCTCTGATTCTCTCTGACACACTCTGACACTCTCGGACACTCTCATACATTCTCTATCACTCTCTATCACACTCTGACACTCTCTGACCCTCTCAGACATTCTGTGACACACTCTGACACTCTTTGACACACTCTGACACTCTCAATCGCTCTCTGACACTCTCTGACACACTCAATCACTCTCTGTCACTCTCTGACACACTCTGACACTCTCTATCACTCTATGACACTCTCTGACACTCTCTATCACTCTCTAACACTCTCTGACACACGCTGACACTCTCTGACACTCTCTGAAACTCTCTATCACTCAATGACACTCTGAGACTCTCGATCACTCTCGATCATTCTCTGACTCTCTCTTACACACTCTGACACTCTCAGACACTCTCTATCACTCTCTATCACTCTCTGACACTCTCTATCACTCTCTATAACTCTCTGACACTCGCTGACACTCTCTATCACTCTCTGACACTCTCTATCACTCTCTATCACTCAATGACTCTCTGTGACACTCTCTATCACTCTCCATCACTCTCCATCCTTCTCTGACACTCTCTGACACACTCTGACACTCACAGACACTCTCTGACACACTCCGTATCACTCTGTGACACTCCCTGACACTCTCTCTCACTCTCTCACACTGTCTGACACTCTCTATCACTCTCTATCATTCTCTGACACTCTCTGACACTCTCTCTTACTCAATGACACTCTGTGACACTCTCTATCCATCTCTATCACTCTATGACACTCTCTGACGCTCTCTATCACTCTCTATCACTCTCTGACACACTCTGAAACACTCTGACACTCTCTATCACTCTCTGACACTCTCTGACACTCTCTGACACTCTCCATCACTCAATGACACTCTCTGACACTCTCTATCACTCTCTATCACTCTCTATCACTCTCTATCACTCTCTGACACTCTCTGACACACTCTGAAACTCTCTATCACTCTCTATCACTCTCTATCAAACTCTGACACTCACTGACACTCCCAGACGCTCGCTGTCATTCTCAGACACTCTCTGTCACTCTCAGACATTCTCAGACACTCTCTATCACTCTCTGACACTCTCTATCACTCTCTGACACTCTCTTTCGCTCTCTGACACTCTCTGACACTTTCAGACACTCTCTATCACTCTCTGTCACTCTCTGACACTCTCTGACACTCTCAGAATCTCTCTCTCACTCTCTGACACTCTCAGACACTCTCTATCACTCTCTGAAACTCTCTATCACTCTCTGACATTCTCAGACACTCTCACTCTCTGACACTCTCTATCACTCTCTGACACTCTCTGACACTCTCTATCACTCTCTGACACTCATTGACACTCTAAGACGCTCTCTGTCACTCTCAGCCTATCACTATCACTCTCTATCACTCTCTGACACTCTCTGACACTCTCTATCACTCAAAGACCCTCTGTGACACTCTCTATCACTCTCTATCACTCTCTGACTCTCTCTGACAAACTCAGACACTCTGTGACACACTCTGACACTCTCTGTCACTCTATGGCACTCTCTGACACTCTCTATCACTCTCTATCACTCTCTGACACTCTATGACACTGTCTGACTCTCTCTGACACACTCTATCACTCTCTATCACGCTCTTACACTATCTGACACCCTCTGAGACACTCTGACACAATCTGACACTCTCTGACACTCGCTGACACTCTCTATCACTCTCTATCACTCTCTGACACTCTCTGACACACTCAGACACTCAGTGACACACTCTGACTCTCTCTATCATTCTATGACACTCTCTGACACTCTCAGACACTTTCTGTCACCTTTGTCTCTCTCTCTGACACTCTCTGACACTCTCTGACACTCTCTGACACTCACAGACACTCTCAGATACTCTCTATCACTCTGTATCACTCTCTAACACTCTCTGACACACGTAATCACTCTCTATCACTCTCTATCACTCGCTGACACTCTCTATCACTCTCTGACACACTCTAGCACTCCCTGACACTCTTGATCACTCTCTGACACTCTCTGAAACTCTCTATCACTAAATGGCACTCTATGACACTCTCTATCACTCTCTATCATTCTCTGACTCTCTCTGACACACTCTGACACTCTCAGACACTCTCATACAATCTCTATCACTCTCTATCACACTCTGACACTCTCTGACACTCTCAGACATTCTGTGACACACTCTGACACTCTCTATCACTCTCTGACACTCTCTGACATTCTCTGACACTCTCTATCACTCGCTGACACTCTCTGACACGCTCTATCACTCTCTATCACTCTCTGACACTCTCTGACACTCTCTATCACTCTCTATCACACTCTGACACTCTCTGACTGTCTCAGACACTGTCTATCACTCTCTATCACTCTCAGTCACTCTCAGACACTCTCTATCACTCTCTGACACTCACTGACACTCTCAGACACTCTCTGTCACTCTCTGTCACTCTCAGACACGCTCAGATTCTCTCTATCACTCTCTGACTCTCTCTATCACTCTCTGACACACTCCATCACTCTCTGACACTCTCTATCGCTCTCTGACACTCTCACATACTCTGACACTCTCTGACACTCTCAGACACTCTCTATCACTCTCCATCACTGTCTGACACACTCCATTACTCTCTGATACTCACTGACACTCTCAGACACTCTCTGTCACTCTCTAACTCTCTCTGACACTCTCGATCACTCTCTGACACTCTCTGACATTCTCAGAGGCTCTCTATCACTCTCTGTAACTCACTGACACTCTCAGACACTCACTATCACTCTCTGACACTCACTGACACTCTCAGAAACTGTCTTTCGCTCTCTGACACTCTCTGACACACTCTGACACTTTCTGACACTCTCAGACACTCTCTATCACTCTCTATCACTCTCAGACACTCTCTGTCACTCTCAGACTCTCTCAGACACTCTCTATCACTCTCTGACACTCTCTATCACTCTCTGACACTCTCTTTCGTTCTCTGACACTTTCTGACACTCTCAGACACTCTCTATCACTCTCTATCACTCTCTGACAATCTCTGACACTCTCAGAATCTCTCTCTCACTCTCTGACACTCTCAGACACTCTCTATCACTCTCTGACACTCTCTATCACTCTCTGACATTCTCAGACACTCTCTATCACTCTCTGACACTCTCTATCACTCTCTGACACTCTCTGACACTCTCTATCACTCTCTGACACTCATTGACACTCTCAGATGCTCTCTGTCACTCTCAGACACTCTCTATCACGCTCTATCACTCTCTTACACTCTCTAACACTCTCTGACACTCTCTGACACACTCTATCACACTCTGACACTGTCTGACACTCTCTATCACTCAATGACACACTCTGAAACTCTTATAACTCTCTATCACTCTCTATCACTCTCAGACACTCTCTATCACTCTTTGACACTCTCTTTCACTCTCTGACACTCTCTGACACACTCTGACACTTTCTGACACTCTCAGACACTCTCTATCACTCTCTATCACTCTCAGACACTCTCTGTCACTCTCAGACACTCTCAGACACTCTCTATCATTCTCTGAAACTCTCTTTCGTTCTCTGACACTTTCTGACACTCTCAGACACTCTCTATCACTCTCTATCACTCTCTGACACTCTCTGACACTCTCAGAATCTCTCTCTCACTCTCTGACACTCTCAGACACTCTCTATCACTCTCTGACACTCTCTATCACTCTCTGACATTCTCAGACACTCTCTATCACTCTCTGACACTCTCTATCACTCTCTGACACTCTCTGACACTCTCTATCACTCTCTGACACTCATTGACACTCTCAGACGCTCTCTGTCACTCTCAGACACTCTCTATCACTCTCTATCACTCTCTGACACTCTCTGACACTCTCTATCACTCTCTATCACTCTCTGACACTCTCTGACACTCTCTGTAACTCTCTATCACTCTCTGACACTCACTGACACACTCAGACACTCTGTGACACACTCTGACTCTCTCTATCATTCTATGACACTCTCTGACACTCTCAGACACTTTCTGTCACCTTTGTCTCTCTCTGACACTCGCTGACACTCTCTATCACTCTCTGACACACTCTAGCACTCCCTGACACTCTCGATCACTCTCAGACACTCTCTGAAACTCTCTATCACTCAATGGCACTCTATGACACTCTCTATCACTTTCTATCATTCTCTGATTCTCTCTGACACACTCTGACACTCTCGGACACTCTCATACACTCTCTATCACTCTCTATCACACTCTGACACTCTCAGACATTCTGTGACACACTCTGACACTCTTTGACACTCTCTGACACGCTCTATCACTCTCTATCACTCTCTGACACTCTCTGACACTCTCTGACACTCTCTATCACTCTCTATCACTCTCTGACACTCTCTGACTGTCTCAGACACTGTCTATCACTCTCTATCACTCTCAGTCACTCTCAGACATTCTCTATCACTCTCTGACACTCACTGACACTCTCAGATACTCTCTGTCACTCTCTGTAACTCTCCGACACGCTCAGATTCTCTTTATCACTCTCTGACTCTCTCTATCACTCTCTGACACTCTCTATCACTCTCTGACACTCTCAATCGCTCTCTGACACTCTCACATACTCTGACACTCTCTGACACTCTCAGACACTCTCTATAACTCTCTATCACTGTCTGACACACTCTATCACGCTTTGACACTCACTGACACTCTCAGACACTCTCTGCCACTCTCGAACTCTCTCTGACACTCTCGATCACTCTCTGACACTCTCTGACATTCTCAGAGGCTCTCTATCACTCTCTATAACTCACTGACACTCTCAAACACTCACTATCACTCTCTGACACTCACTGACACTCTCAGAAACTCTCTTTCACTCTCTGTCACTCTCAGACTCTCTCAGACGCTCTCTATCACTCTCTGACACTCTCTATCACTCTCTGACACTCTCAATCGCTCTCTGAAACTCTCTGACACACTCAATCACTCTCTGTCACTCTCTGACACACTCTGACACTCTCTATCACACTATGACACTCTCTGACACTCTCTATCACTCTCTATCACTCTCTGACACAATCAGACACTCTCTGACACTCTCAGACACTCTCTATCACTCTCTATCACTCTCTAACACTCTCTATCACTCTCTGACACTCTCTGACACACTCTGTCACACTCTGACACTGTCTGACACTCTCTATCACTCAATGACACTCTCTGAAACTCTCTATCACTCTTTATCACTCTCCATCACTCTCTATCACTCTCTATCACTCTCTGACACTCACTGACACTCTCAGACACTCGCTGTCACTCTCAGACACTCTCTGTCACTCTCAGACACTCTCAGACACTCTCTATCACTCTCTGACACTATCTTTTGCTCTCTGACACTCTCTGACACGCTCTGACACTCTCTGACACTCTCAGAATCTCTCTCTCACTCTCTGAAACTCTCAGACACTCTCTATCACTCTCTGACACTCTCTATCACTCTCTGACACTCTCTGACACTCTCTATCACTCTCTGACACTTTCTGACACTCTCAGACACTCTCTATCACTCTCTATCACTCTCTGACACTCTCTGACACTCTCAGAATCGCTCTATCACTCTCTGACAATCTCAGACACTCTCTATCACTCTCTGACACTCTCTATCACTCTCTGACATTCTCAGACACTCTCTATCACTCTCTGACACTCTATATCACTCTCTGACACTCTCTGACACTCTCTATCACTCTCTGACACTGACTGACACTCTCAGACGCTCTCTGTCACTCTCAGACTCTCTCTATCACTCTCTATCACTCTCTGACACTCTCTGACACTCTCTCTCACTTAATGACACTCTGTGACACTCTCTATCACACTCTATCACTCTCTGACACACTCAGACACTCTGTGACACACTCTGACACACTCTGTCACTCTATGGCACTCTCTGACACTCGCTATCACTCTCTATCACTCTCTGACACTCTATGACACTGTCTGACTCTCTCTGACACTGTCTATCACTCTCTATCACTCTCAGTCACTCTCAGACATTCTCTATCACTCTCTGACACTCACTGACACTCTCAGATACTCTCTGTCACTCTCTGTAACTCTCCGACACGCTCAGATTCTCTCTATCACTCTCTGACTCTCTCTATCACTCTCTGACACTCTCTATCACTCTCTGACACTCTCAATCGCTCTCTGACACTCTCACATACTCTGACACTCTCTGACACTCTCAGACACTCTCTATAACTCTCTATCACTGTCTGACACACTCTATCACTCTCTGACACTCTCTGAAACTCTCTATCACTCAATGGCACTCTATGACACTCTCTATCACTCGCTATCATTCTCTGACTCTCTCTGACACACTCTATCACACTCTGACACTCTCTGACACTCTCAGACATTCCGTGACACACTCTGACACTCTTTGACACTCTCTGACACGCTCTATCACTCTCTATCACTCTCTGACACTCTCTATCACTCTCTGACATTCTCAGACATTCTCTATCACTCTCTGACACTCTCCATCGCTCTCTGACACTCTCTGACACTCGCTATCACTCTCTGACACTTTCTGACACTCTCAGACACTCTCTATCACTCTCTGACACTCTCTGACACTCTCAGAATCTCTCTATCACTCTCTGACACTCTCAGACACTCTCTATCACTCTCTGACACTCTCTATCACTCTCTGACACTCTCTATCACGCTCTATCACTCTCTTACACTCTCTAACACTCTCTGACACTCTCTGACACACTCTATCACACTCTGACACTGTCTGACACTCTCTATCACTCAATGACACACTCTGAAACTCTTATAACTCACTATCACTCTCTATCAAACTCTGACACTCACTGACACTCTCAGACACTCGCTGTCACTCTCAGACATTCTCTGTCACTCTCAGACACTCTCTATCACTCTCTGACACTCTCTATCACTCTTTGACACTCTCTTTCACTCTCTGACACTCTCTGACACACTCTGACACTTTCTGACACTCTCAGACACTCCCTATCACTCTCTATCACTCTCAGACACTCTCTGTCACTCTCAGACACTCTCAGACACTCTCTATCATTCTCTGAAACTCTCTTTCGTTCTCTGACACTTTCTGACACTCTCAGACACTCTCTATCACTCTCTATCACTCTCTGACACTCTCTGACACTCTCAGAATCTCTCTCTCACTCTCTGACACTCTCAGACACTCTCTATCACTCTCTGACACTCTCTATCACTCTCTGACATTCTCAGACACTCTCTATCACTCTCTGACACTCTCTATCACTCTCTGACACTCTCTGACACTCTCTATCACTCTCTGACACTCATTGACACTCTCAGACGCTCTCTGTCACTCTCAGACACTCTCTATCACTCTCTATCACTCTCTGACACTCTCTGACACTCTCTATCACTCTCTATCACTCTCTGACACTCTCTGACACTCTCTGTAACTCTCTATCACTCTCTGACACTCACTGACACACTCAGACACTCTGTGACACACTCTGACTCTCTCTATCATTCTATGACACTCTCTGACACTCTCAGACACTTTCTGTCACCTTTGTCTCTCTCTGACACTCGCTGACACTCTCTATCACTCTCTGACACACTCTAGCACTCCCTGACACTCTCGATCACTCTCAGACACTCTCTGAAACTCTCTATCACTCAATGGCACTCTATGAAACTCTCTATCACTTTCTATCATTCTCTGATTCTCTCTGACACACTCTGACACTCTCGGACACTCTCATACACTCTCTATCACTCTCTATCACACTCTGACACTCTCTGACACTCTCAGACATTCTGTGACACACTCTGACACTCTTTCACACTCTCTGACACACTCTATCACTCTCTATCACTCTCTGACACTCTCTGACACTCTCTGACACTCTCTATCACTCTCTATCACTCTCTGACACTCTCTGACTGTCTCAGACACTGTCTATCACTCTCTATCACTCTCAGTCACTCTCAGACATTCTCTATCACTCTCTGACACTCACTGACACTCTCAGATACTCTCTGTCACTCTCTGTAACTCTCCGACACGCTCAGATTCTCTCTATCACTCTCTGACTCTCTCTATCACTCTCTGACACTCTCTATCACTCTCTGACACTCTCAATCGCTCTCTGACACTCTCACATACTCTGACACTCTCTGACACTCTCAGACACTCTCTATAACTCTCTATCACTGTCTGACACACTCTATCACTCTCTGACACTCTCTGAAACTCTCTATCACTCAATGGCACTCTATGACACTCTCTATCACTCGCTATCATTCTCTGACTCTCTCTGACACACTCTGACACTCTCGGACACTCTCATACACTCTCTATCACACTCTGACACTCTCTGACACTCTCAGACATTCCGTGACACACTCTGACACTCTTTGACACTCTCTGACACGCTCTATCACTCTCTATCACTCTCTGACACTCTCTATCACTCTCTGACATTCTCAGACATTCTCTATCACTCTCTGACACTCTCCATCGCTCTCTGACACTCTCTGACACTCGCTATCACTCTCTGACACTTTCTGACACTCTCAGACACTCTCTATCACTCTCTGACACTCTCTGACACTCTCAGAATCTCTCTATCACTCTCTGACACTCTCAGACACTCTCTATCACTCTCTGACACTCTCTATCACTCTCTGACACTCTCTATCACGCTCTATCACTCTCTTACACTCTCTAACACTCTCTGACACTCTCTGACACACTCTATCACACTCTGACACTGTCTGACACTCTCTATCACTCAATGACACACTCTGAAACTCTTATAACTCACTATCACTCTCTATCAAACTCTGACACTCACTGACACTCTCAGACACTCGCTGTCACTCTCAGACATTCTCTGTCACTCTCAGACACTCTCTATCACTCTCTGACACTCTCTATCACTCTTTGACACTCTCTTTCACTCTCTGACACTCTCTGACACACTCTGACACTTTCTGACACTCTCAGACACTCTCTATCACTCTCTATCACTCTCAGACACTCTCTGTCACTCTCAGACACTCTCAGACACTCTCTATCATTCTCTGAAACTCTCTTTCGTTCTCTGACACTTTCTGACACTCTCAGACACTCTCTATCACTCTCTATCACTCTCTGACACTCTCTGACACTCTCAGAATCTCTCTCTCACTCTCTGACACTCTCAGACACTCTCTATCACTCTCTGACACTCTCTATCACTCTCTGACATTCTCAGACACTCTCTATCACTCTCTGACACTCTCTATCACTCTCTGACACTCTCTGACACTCTCTATCACTCTCTGACACTCATTGACACTCTCAGACGCTCTCTGTCACTCTCAGACACTCTCTATCACTCTCTATCACTCTCTGACACTCTCTGACACTCTCTATCACTCTCTATCACTCTCTGACACTATCTGACACTCTCTGTAACTCTCTATCACTCTCTGACACTCACTGACACACTCAGACACTCTGTGACACACTCTGACTCTCTCTATCATTCTATGACACTCTCTGACACTCTCAGACACTTTCTGTCACCTTTGTCTCTCTCTGACACTCGCTGACACTCTCTATCACTCTCTGACACACTCTAGCACTCCCTGACACTCTCGATCACTCTCAGACACTCTCTGAAACTCTCTATCACTCAATGGCACTCTATGACACTCTCTATCACTTTCTATCATTCTCTGATTCTCTCTGACACACTCTGACACTCTCGGACACTCTCATACACTCTCTATCACTCTCTATCACACTCTGACACTCTCAGACATTCTGTGACACACTCTGACACTCTTTGACACTCTCTGACACGCTCTATCACTCTCTATCACTCTCTGACACTCTCTGACACTCTCTGACACTCTCTATCACTCTCTATCACTCTCTGACACTCTCTGACTGTCTCAGACACTGTCTATCACTCTCTATCACTCTCAGTCACTCTCAGACATTCTCTATCACTCTCTGACACTCACTGACACTCTCAGATACTCTCTGTCACTCTCTGTAACTCTCCGACACGCTCAGATTCTCTTTATCACTCTCTGACTCTCTCTATCACTCTCTGACACTCTCTATCACTCTCTGACACTCTCAATCGCTCTCTGACACTCTCACATACTCTGACACTCTCTGACACTCTCAGACACTCTCTATAACTCTCTATCACTGTCTGACACACTCTATCACGCTTTGACACTCACTGACACTCTCAGACACTCTCTGCCACTCTCGAACTCTCTCTGACACTCTCGATCACTCTCTGACACTCTCTGACATTCTCAGAGGCTCTCTATCACTCTCTATAACTCACTGACACTCTCAAACACTCACTATCACTCTCTGACACTCACTGACACTCTCAGAAACTCTCTTTCACTCTCTGTCACTCTCAGACTCTCTCAGACGCTCTCTATCACTCTCTGACACTCTCTATCACTCTCTGACACTCTCAATCGCTCTCTGAAACTCTCTGACACACTCAATCACTCTCTGTCACTCTCTGACACACTCTGACACTCTCTATCACACTATGACACTCTCTGACACTCTCTATCACTCTCTATCACTCTCTGACACAATCAGACACTCTCTGACACTCTCAGACACTCTCTATCACTCTCTATCACTCTCTAACACTCTCTATCACTCTCTGACACTCTCTGACACACTCTGTCACACTCTGACACTGTCTGACACTCTCTATCACTCAATGACACTCTCTGAAACTCTCTATCACTCTTTATCACTCTCCATCACTCTCTATCACTCTCTATCACTCTCTGACACTCACTGACACTCTCAGACACTCGCTGTCACTCTCAGACACTCTCTGTCACTCTCAGACACTCTCAGACACTCTCTATCACTCTCTGACACTATATTTTGCTCTCTGACACTCTCTGACACGCTCTGACACTCTCTGACACTCTCAGAATCTCTCTCTCACTCTCTGAAACTCTCAGACACTCTCTATCACTCTCTGACACTCTCTATCACTCTCTGACACTCTCTGACACTCTCTATCACTCTCTGACACTTTCTGACACTCTCAGACACTCTCTATCACTCTCTATCACTCTCTGACACTCTCTGACACTCTCAGAATCGCTCTATCACTCTCTGACAATCTCAGACACTCTCTATCACTCTCTGACACTCTCTATCACTCTCTGACATTCTCAGACACTCTCTATCACTCTCTGACACTCTATATCACTCTCTGACACTCTCTGACACTCTCTATCACTCTCTGACACTGACTGACACTCTCAGACGCTCTCTGTCACTCTCAGACTCTCTCTATCACTCTCTATCACTCTCTGACACTCTCTGACACTCTCTCTCACTTAATGACACTCTGTGACACTCTCTATCACACTCTATCACTCTCTGACACACTCAGACACTCTGTGACACACTCTGACACACTCTGTCACTCTATGGCACTCTCTGACACTCGCTATCACTCTCTATCACTCTCTGACACTCTATGACACTGTCTGACTCTCTCTGACACTGTCTATCACTCTCTATCACTCTCAGTCACTCTCAGACATTCTCTATCACTCTCTGACACTCACTGACACTCTCAGATACTCTCTGTCACTCTCTGTAACTCTCCGACACGCTCAGATTCTCTCTATCACTCTCTGACTCTCTCTATCACTCTCTGACACTCTCTATCACTCTCTGACACTCTCAATCGCTCTCTGACACTCTCACATACTCTGACACTCTCTGACACTCTCAGACACTCTCTATAACTCTCTATCACTGTCTGACACACTCTATCACTCTCTGACACTCTCTGAAACTCTCTATCACTCAATGGCACTCTATGACACTCTCTATCACTCGCTATCATTCTCTGACTCTCTCTGACACACTCTATCACACTCTGACACTCTCTGACACTCTCAGACATTCCGTGACACACTCTGACACTCTTTGACACTCTCTGACACGCTCTATCACTCTCTATCACTCTCTGACACTCTCTATCACTCTCTGACATTCTCAGACATTCTCTATCACTCTCTGACACTCTCCATCGCTCTCTGACACTCTCTGACACTCGCTATCACTCTCTGACACTTTCTGACACTCTCAGACACTCTCTATCACTCTCTGACACTCTCTGACACTCTCAGAATCTCTCTATCACTCTCTGACACTCTCAGACACTCTCTATCACTCTCTGACACTCTCTATCACTCTCTGACACTCTCTATCACGCTCTATCACTCTCTTACACTCTCTAACACTCTCTGACACTCTCTGACACACTCTATCACACTCTGACACTGTCTGACACTCTCTATCACTCAATGACACACTCTGAAACTCTTATAACTCACTATCACTCTCTATCAAACTCTGACACTCACTGACACTCTCAGACACTCGCTGTCACTCTCAGACATTCTCTGTCACTCTCAGACACTCTCTATCACTCTCTGACACTCTCTATCACTCTTTGACACTCTCTTTCACTCTCTGACACTCTCTGACACACTCTGACACTTTCTGACACTCTCAGACACTCCCTATCACTCTCTATCACTCTCAGACACTCTCTGTCACTCTCAGACACTCTCAGACACTCTCTATCATTCTCTGAAACTCTCTTTCGTTCTCTGACACTTTCTGACACTCTCAGACACTCTCTATCACTCTCTATCACTCTCTGACACTCTCTGACACTCTCAGAATCTCTCTCTCACTCTCTGACACTCTCAGACACTCTCTATCACTCTCTGACACTCTCTATCACTCTCTGACATTCTCAGACACTCTCTATCACTCTCTGACACTCTCTATCACTCTCTGACACTCTCTGACACTCTCTATCACTCTCTGACACTCATTGACACTCTCAGACGCTCTCTGTCACTCTCAGACACTCTCTATCACTCTCTATCACTCTCTGACACTCTCTGACACTCTCTATCACTCTCTATCACTCTCTGACACTCTCTGACACTCTCTGTAACTCTCTATCACTCTCTGACACTCACTGACACACTCAGACACTCTGTGACACACTCTGACTCTCTCTATCATTCTATGACACTCTCTGACACTCTCAGACACTTTCTGTCACCTTTGTCTCTCTCTGACACTCGCTGACACTCTCTATCACTCTCTGACACACTCTAGCACTCCCTGACACTCTCGATCACTCTCAGACACTCTCTGAAACTCTCTATCACTCAATGGCACTCTATGAAACTCTCTATCACTTTCTATCATTCTCTGATTCTCTCTGACACACTCTGACACTCTCGGACACTCTCATACACTCTCTATCACTCTCTATCACACTCTGACACTCTCTGACACTCTCAGACATTCTGTGACACACTCTGACACTCTTTCACACTCTCTGACACACTCTATCACTCTCTATCACTCTCTGACACTCTCTGACACTCTCTGACACTCTCTATCACTCTCTATCACTCTCTGACACTCTCTGACTGTCTCAGACACTGTCTATCACTCTCTATCACTCTCAGTCACTCTCAGACATTCTCTATCACTCTCTGACACTCACTGACACTCTCAGATACTCTCTGTCACTCTCTGTAACTCTCCGACACGCTCAGATTCTCTCTATCACTCTCTGACTCTCTCTATCACTCTCTGACACTCTCTATCACTCTCTGACACTCTCAATCGCTCTCTGACACTCTCACATACTCTGACACTCTCTGACACTCTCAGACACTCTCTATAACTCTCTATCACTGTCTGACACACTCTATCACTCTCTGACACTCTCTGAAACTCTCTATCACTCAATGGCACTCTATGACACTCTCTATCACTCGCTATCATTCTCTGACTCTCTCTGACACACTCTGACACTCTCGGACACTCTCATACACTCTCTATCACACTCTGACACTCTCTGACACTCTCAGACATTCCGTGACACACTCTGACACTCTTTGACACTCTCTGACACGCTCTATCACTCTCTATCACTCTCTGACACTCTCTATCACTCTCTGACATTCTCAGACATTCTCTATCACTCTCTGACACTCTCCATCGCTCTCTGACACTCTCTGACACTCGCTATCACTCTCTGACACTTTCTGACACTCTCAGACACTCTCTATCACTCTCTGACACTCTCTGACACTCTCAGAATCTCTCTATCACTCTCTGACACTCTCAGACACTCTCTATCACTCTCTGACACTCTCTATCACTCTCTGACACTCTCTATCACGCTCTATCACTCTCTTACACTCTCTAACACTCTCTGACACTCTCTGACACACTCTATCACACTCTGACACTGTCTGACACTCTCTATCACTCAATGACACACTCTGAAACTCTTATAACTCACTATCACTCTCTATCAAACTCTGACACTCACTGACACTCTCAGACACTCGCTGTCACTCTCAGACATTCTCTGTCACTCTCAGACACTCTCTATCACTCTCTGACACTCTCTATCACTCTTTGACACTCTCTTTCACTCTCTGACACTCTCTGACACACTCTGACACTTTCTGACACTCTCAGACACTCTCTATCACTCTCTATCACTCTCAGACACTCTCTGTCACTCTCAGACACTCTCAGACACTCTCTATCATTCTCTGAAACTCTCTTTCGTTCTCTGACACTTTCTGACACTCTCAGACACTCTCTATCACTCTCTATCACTCTCTGACACTCTCTGACACTCTCAGAATCTCTCTCTCACTCTCTGACACTCTCAGACACTCTCTATCACTCTCTGACACTCTCTATCACTCTCTGACATTCTCAGACACTCTCTATCACTCTCTGACACTCTCTATCACTCTCTGACACTCTCTGACACTCTCTATCACTCTCTGACACTCATTGACACTCTCAGACGCTCTCTGTCACTCTCAGACACTCTCTATCACTCTCTATCACTCTCTGACACTCTCTGACACTCTCTATCACTCTCTATCACTCTCTGACACTATCTGACACTCTCTGTAACTCTCTATCACTCTCTGACACTCACTGACACACTCAGACACTCTGTGACACACTCTGACTCTCTCTATCATTCTATGACACTCTCTGACACTCTCAGACACTTTCTGTCACCTTTGTCTCTCTCTGACACTCGCTGACACTCTCTATCACTCTCTGACACACTCTAGCACTCCCTGACACTCTCGATCACTCTCAGACACTCTCTGAATCTCTCTATCACTCAATGGCACTCTATGACACTCTCTATCACTTTCTATCATTCTCTGATTCTCTCTGACACACTCTGACACTCTCGGACACTCTCATACACTCTCTATCACTCTCTATCACACTCTGACACTCTCAGACATTCTGTGACACACTCTGACACTCTTTGACACTCTCTGACACGCTCTATCACTCTCTAT
This sequence comes from Heterodontus francisci, assembly GCF_036365525.1. Lineage (NCBI taxonomy): Eukaryota > Metazoa > Chordata > Chondrichthyes > Heterodontiformes > Heterodontidae > Heterodontus > Heterodontus francisci. Next base: position 3,609,171 of record NC_090414.1, read on the forward strand.
CACTCTCTGACACTCTCTGACACTCTCTGACACTCTCTATCACTCTCTATCACTCTCTGACACTCTCTGACTGTCTCAGACACTGTCTATCACTCTCTATCACTCTCAGTCACTCTCAGACATTCTCTATCACTCTCTGACACTCACTGACACTCTCAGATACTCTCTGTCACTCTCTGTAACTCTCCGACACGCTCAGATTCTCTTTATCACTCTCTGACTCTCTCTATCACTCTCTGACACTCTCTATCACTCTCTGACACTCTCAATCGCTCTCTGACACTCTCACATACTCTGACACTCTCTGACACTCTCAGACACTCTCTATAACTCTCTATCACTGTCTGACACACTCTATCACGCTTTGACACTCACTGACACTCTCAGACACTCTCTGCCACTCTCGAACTCTCTCTGACACTCTCGATCACTCTCTGACACTCTCTGACATTCTCAGAGGCTCTCTATCACTCTCTATAACTCACTGACACTCTCAGACACTCACTATCACTCTCTGACACTCACTGACACTCTCAGAAACTCTCTTTCACTCTCTGTCACTCTCAGACTCTCTCAGACGCTCTCTATCACTCTCTGACACTCTCTATCACTCTCTGACACTCTCAATCGCTCTCTGAAACTCTCTGACACACTCAATCACTCTCTGTCACTCTCTGACACACTCTGACACTCTCTATCACACTATGACACTCTCTGACACTCTCTATCACTCTCTATCACTCTCTGACACAATCAGACACTCTCTGACACTCTCAGACACTCTCTATCACTCTCTATCACTCTCTAACACTCTCTATCACTCTCTGACACTCTCTGACACACTCTGTCACACTCTGACACTGTCTGACACTCTCTATCACTCAATGACACTCTCTGAAACTCTCTATCACTCTTTATCACTCTCCATCACTCTCTATCACTCTCTATCACTCTCTGACACTCACTGACACTCTCAGACACTCGCTGTCACTCTCAGACACTCTCTGTCACTCTCAGACACTCTCAGACACTCTCTATCACTCTCTGACACTCTCTATCACTCTCTGACACTATCTTTTGCTCTCTGACACTCTCTGACACGCTCTGACACTCTCTGACACTCTCAGAATCTCTCTCTCACTCTCTGAAACTCTCAGACACTCTCTATCACTCTCTGACACTCTCTATCACTCTCTGACACTCTCTGACACTCTCTGTAACTCTCTATCACTCTCTGACACTCACTGACACACTCAGACACTCTGTGACACACTCTGACTCTCTCTATCATTCTATGACACTCTCTGACACTCTCAGACACTTTCTGTCACCTTTGTCTCTCTCTGACACTCGCTGACACTCTCTATCACTCTCTGACACACTCTAGCACTCCCTGACACTCTCGATCACTCTCAGACACTCTCTGAATCTCTCTATCACTCAATGGCACTCTATGACACTCTCTATCACTTTCTATCATTCTCTGATTCTCTCTGACACACTCTGACACTCTCGGACACTCTCAGACACTCTCTGCCACTCTCGAACTCTCTCTGACACTCTCGATCACTCTCTGACACTCTCTGACATTCTCAGAGGCTCTCTATCACTCTCTATAACTCACTGACACTCTCAGACACTCACTATCACTCTCTGACACTCACTGACACTCTCAGAAACTCTCTTTCACTCTCTGTCACTCTCAGACTCTCTCAGACGCTCTCTATCACTCTCTGACACTCTCTATCACTCTCTGACACTCTCAATCGCTCTCTGAAACTCTCTGACACACTCAATCACTCTCTGTCACTCTCTGACACACTCTGACACTCTCTATCACACTATGACACTCTCTGACACTCTCTATCACTCTCTATCACTCTCTGACACAATCAGACACTCTCTGACACTCTCAGACACTCTCTATCACTCTCTATCACTCTCTAACACTCTCTATCACTCTCTGACACTCTCTATCACTCTCTGACATTCTCAGACACTCTCTATCACTCTCTGACACTCTCTATCACTCTCTGACACTCTCTGACACTCTCTATCACTCTCTGACACTCATTGACACTCTCAGACGCTCTCTGTCACTCTCAGACACTCTCTATCACTCTCTATCACTCTCTGACACTCTCTGACACTCTCTATCACTCTCTATCACTCTCTGACACTCTCTGACACTCTCTGTAACTCTCTATCACTCTCTGACACTCACTGACACACTCAGACACTCTGTGACACACTCTGACTCTCTCTATCATTCTATGACACTCTCTGACACTCTCAGACACTTTCTGTCACCTTTGTCTCTCTCTGACACTCGCTGACACTCTCTATCACTCTCTGACACACTCTAGCACTCCCTGACACTCTCGATCACTCTCAGACACTCTCTGAATCTCTCTATCACTCAATGGCACTCTATGACACTCTCTATCACTTTCTATCATTCTCTGATTCTCTCTGACACACTCTGACACTCTCGGACACTCTCATACACTCTCTATCACTCTCTATCACACTCTGACACTCTCAGACATTCTGTGACACACTCTGACACTCTTTGACACTCTCTGACACGCTCTATCACTCTCTATCACTCTCTGACACTCTCTGACACTCTCTGACACTCTCTATCACTCTCTATCACTCTCTGACACTCTCTGACTGTCTCAGACACTGTCTATCACTCTCTATCACTCTCAGTCACTCTCAGACATTCTCTATCACTCTCTGACACTCACTGACACTCTCAGATACTCTCTGTCACTCTCTGTAACTCTCCGACACGCTCAGATTCTCTTTATCACTCTCTGACTCTCTCTATCACTCTCTGACACTCTCTATCACTCTCTGACACTCTCAATCGCTCTCTGACACTCTCACATACTCTGACACTCTCTGACACTCTCAGACACTCTCTATAACTCTCTATCACTGTCTGACACACTCTATCACGCTTTGACACTCACTGACACTCTCAGACACTCTCTGCCACTCTCGAACTCTCTCTGACACTCTCGATCACTCTCTGACACTCTCTGACATTCTCAGAGGCTCTCTATCACTCTCTATAACTCACTGACACTCTCAGACACTCACTATCACTCTCTGACACTCACTGACACTCTCAGAAACTCTCTTTCACTCTCTGTCACTCTCAGACTCTCTCAGACGCTCTCTATCACTCTCTGACACTCTCTATCACTCTCTGACACTCTCAATCGCTCTCTGAAACTCTCTGACACACTCAATCACTCTCTGTCACTCTCTGACACACTCTGACACTCTCTATCACACTATGACACTCTCTGACACTCTCTATCACTCTCTATCACTCTCTGACACAATCAGACACTCTCTGACACTCTCAGACACTCTCTATCACTCTCTATCACTCTCTAACACTCTCTATCACTCTCTGACACTCTCTGACACACTCTGTCACACTCTGACACTGTCTGACACTCTCTATCACTCAATGACACTCTCTGAAACTCTCTATCACTCTTTATCACTCTCCATCACTCTCTATCACTCTCTATCACTCTCTGACACTCACTGACACTCTCAGACACTCGCTGTCACTCTCAGACACTCTCTGTCACTCTCAGACACTCTCAGACACTCTCTATCACTCTCTGACACTCTCTATCACTCTCTGACACTATCTTTTGCTCTCTGACACTCTCTGACACGCTCTGACACTCTCTGACACTCTCAGAATCTCTCTCTCACTCTCTGAAACTCTCAGACACTCTCTATCACTCTCTGACACTCTCTATCACTCTCTGACACTCTCTGACACTCTCTGTAACTCTCTATCACTCTCTGACACTCACTGACACACTCAGACACTCTGTGACACACTCTGACTCTCTCTATCATTCTATGACACTCTCTGACACTCTCAGACACTTTCTGTCACCTTTGTCTCTCTCTGACACTCGCTGACACTCTCTATCACTCTCTGACACACTCTAGCACTCCCTGACACTCTCGATCACTCTCAGACACTCTCTGAATCTCTCTATCACTCAATGGCACTCTATGACACTCTCTATCACTTTCTATCATTCTCTGATTCTCTCTGACACACTCTGACACTCTCGGACACTCTCAGACACTCTCTGCCACTCTCGAACTCTCTCTGACACTCTCGATCACTCTCTGACACTCTCTGACATTCTCAGAGGCTCTCTATCACTCTCTATAACTCACTGACACTCTCAGACACTCACTATCACTCTCTGACACTCACTGACACTCTCAGAAACTCTCTTTCACTCTCTGTCACTCTCAGACTCTCTCAGACGCTCTCTATCACTCTCTGACACTCTCTATCACTCTCTGACACTCTCAATCGCTCTCTGAAACTCTCTGACACACTCAATCACTCTCTGTCACTCTCTGACACACTCTGACACTCTCTATCACACTATGACACTCTCTGACACTCTCTATCACTCTCTATCACTCTCTGACACAATCAGACACTCTCTGACACTCTCAGACACTCTCTATCACTCTCTATCACTCTCTAACACTCTCTATCACTCTCTGACACTCTCTGACACACTCTGTCACACTCTGACACTGTCTGACACTCTCTATCACTCAATGACACTCTCTGAAACTCTCTATCACTCTTTATCACTCTCCATCACTCTCTATCACTCTCTATCACTCTCTGACACTCACTGACACTCTCAGACACTCGCTGTCACTCTCAGACACTCTCTGTCACTCTCAGACACTCTCAGACACTCTCTATCACTCTCTGACACTCTCTATCACTCTCTGACACTATCTTTTGCTCTCTGACACTCTCTGACACGCTCTGACACTCTCTGACACTCTCAGAATCTCTCTCTCACTCTCTGAAACTCTCAGACACTCTCTATCACTCTCTGACACTCTCTATCACTCTCTGACACTCTCTGACACTCTCTGTAACTCTCTATCACTCTCTGACACTCACTGACACACTCAGACACTCTGTGACACACTCTGACTCTCTCTATCATTCTATGACACTCTCTGACACTCTCAGACACTTTCTGTCACCTTTGTCTCTCTCTGACACTCGCTGACACTCTCTATCACTCTCTGACACACTCTAGCACTCCCTGACACTCTCGATCACTCTCAGACACTCTCTGAATCTCTCTATCACTCAATGGCACTCTATGACACTCTCTATCACTTTCTATCATTCTCTGATTCTCTCTGACACACTCTGACACTCTCGGACACTCTCATACACTCTCTATCACTCTCTATCACACTCTGACACTCTCAGACATTCTGTGACACACTCTGACACTCTTTGACACTCTCTGACACGCTCTATCACTCTCTATCACTCTCTGACACTCTCTGACACTCTCTGACACTCTCTATCACTCTCTATCACTCTCTGACACTCTCTGACTGTCTCAGACACTGTCTATCACTCTCTATCACTCTCAGTCACTCTCAGACATTCTCTATCACTCTCTGACACTCACTGACACTCTCAGATACTCTCTGTCACTCTCTGTAACTCTCCGACACGCTCAGATTCTCTTTATCACTCTCTGACTCTCTCTATCACTCTCTGACACTCTCTATCACTCTCTGACACTCTCAATCGCTCTCTGACACTCTCACATACTCTGACACTCTCTGACACTCTCAGACACTCTCTATAACTCTCTATCACTGTCTGACACACTCTATCACGCTTTGACACTCACTGACACTCTCAGACACTCTCTGCCACTCTCGAACTCTCTCTGACACTCTCGATCACTCTCTGACACTCTCTGACATTCTCAGAGGCTCTCTATCACTCTCTATAACTCACTGACACTCTCAGACACTCACTATCACTCTCTGACACTCACTGACACTCTCAGAAACTCTCTTTCACTCTCTGTCACTCTCAGACTCTCTCAGACGCTCTCTATCACTCTCTGACACTCTCTATCACTCTCTGACACTCTCAATCGCTCTCTGAAACTCTCTGACACACTCAATCACTCTCTGTCACTCTCTGACACACTCTGACACTCTCTATCACACTATGACACTCTCTGACACTCTCTATCACTCTCTATCACTCTCTGACACAATCAGACACTCTCTGACACTCTCAGACACTCTCTATCACTCTCTATCACTCTCTAACACTCTCTATCACTCTCTGACACTCTCTGACACACTCTGTCACACTCTGACACTGTCTGACACTCTCTATCACTCAATGACACTCTCTGAAACTCTCTATCACTCTTTATCACACTCCATCACTCTCTATCACTCTCTATCACTCTCTGACACTCACAGACACTCTCAGACACTCGCTGTCACTCTCAGACACTCTCTGTCACTCTCAGACACTCTCAGACACTCTCTATCACTCTCTGACACTCTCTATCACTCTCTGACACTATCTTTTGCTCTCTGACACTCTCTGACACGCTCTGACACTCTCTGACACTCTCAGAATCTCTCTCTCACTCTCTGAAACTCTCAGACACTCTCTATCACTCTCTGACACTCTCTATCACTCTCTGACACTCTCTGACACTCTCTATCACTCTCTGACACTTTCTGACACTCTCAGACACTCTCTATCACTCTCTATCACTCTCTGACACTCTCTGACACTCTCAGAATCGCTCTATCACTCTCTGACAATCTCAGACACTCTCTATCACTCTCTGACACTCTCTATCACTCTCTGACATTCTCAGACACTCTCTATCACTCTCTGACACTCTATATCACTCTCTGACACTCTCTGACACTCTCTATCACTCTCTGACACTGACTGACACTCTCAGACGCTCTCTGTCACTCTCAGACTCTCTCTATCACTCTCTATCACTCTCTGACACTCTCTGACACTCTCTCTCACTTAATGACACTCTGTGACACTCTCTATCACACTCTATCACTCTCTGACACACTCAGACACTCTGTGACACACTCTGACACACTCTGTCACTCTATGGCACTCTCTGACACTCGCTATCACTCTCTATCACTCTCTGACACTCTATGACACTGTCTGACTCTCTCTGACACTGTCTATCACTCTCTATCACTCTCAGTCACTCTCAGACATTCTCTATCACTCTCTGACACTCACTGACACTCTCAGATACTCTCTGTCACTCTCTGTAACTCTCCGACACGCTCAGATTCTCTCTATCACTCTCTGACTCTCTCTATCACTCTCTGACACTCTCTATCACTCTCTGACACTCTCAATCGCTCTCTGACACTCTCACATACTCTGACACTCTCTGACACTCTCAGACACTCTCTATAACTCTCTATCACTGTCTGACACACTCTATCACTCTCTGACACTCTCTGAAACTCTCTATCACTCAATGGCACTCTATGACACTCTCTATCACTCGCTATCATTCTCTGACTCTCTCTGACACACTCTGACACTCTCGGACACTCTCATACACTCTCTATCACACTCTGACACTCTCTGACACTCTCAGACATTCCGTGACACACTCTGACACTCTTTGACACTCTCTGACACGCTCTATCACTCTCTATCACTCTCTGACACTCTCTATCACTCTCTGACATTCTCAGACATTCTCTATCACTCTCTGACACTCTCCATCGCTCTCTGACACTCTCTGACACTCGCTATCACTCTCTGACACTTTCTGACACTCTCAGACACTCTCTATCACTCTCTGACACTCTCTGACACTCTCAGAATCTCTCTATCACTCTCTGACACTCTCAGACACTCTCTATCACTCTCTGACACTCTCTATCACTCTCTGACACTCTCTATCACGCTCTATCACTCTCTTACACTCTCTAACACTCTCTGACACTCTCTGACACACTCTATCACACTCTGACACTGTCTGACACTCTCTATCACTCAATGACACACTCTGAAACTCTTATAACTCACTATCACTCTCTATCAAACTCTGACACTCACTGACACTCTCAGACACTCGCTGTCACTCTCAGACATTCTCTGTCACTCTCAGACACTCTCTATCACTCTCTGACACTCTCTATCACTCTTTGACACTCTCTTTCACTCTCTGACACTCTCTGACACACTCTGACACTTTCTGACACTCTCAGACACTCTCTATCACTCTCTATCACTCTCAGACACTCTCTGTCACTCTCAGACACTCTCAGACACTCTCTATCATTCTCTGAAACTCTCTTTCGTTCTCTGACACTTTCTGACACTCTCAGACACTCTCTATCACTCTCTATCACTCTCTGACACTCTCTGACACTCTCAGAATCTCTCTATCACTCTCTATCACTCTCAGACTTTCTCTGTCACTCTCAGACACTCTCAGACACTCTCTATCATTCTCTGAAACTCTCTTTCGTTCTCTGACACTTTCTGACACTCTCTGACACTCTCTATCACTCTCTATCACTCTCTGACACAATCAGACACTCTCTGACACTCTCAGACACTCTCTATCACTCTCTATCACTCTCTAACACTCTCTATCACTCTCTGACACTCTCTGACACACTCTGTCACACTCTGACACTGTCTGACACTCTCTATCACTCAATGACACTCTCTGAAACTCTCTATCACTCTTTATCACTCTCCATCACTCTCTATCACTCTCTATCACTCTCTGACACTCACTGACACTCTCAGACACTCGCTGTCACTCTCAGACACTCTCTGTCACTCTCAGACACTCTCAGACACTCTCTATCACTCTCTGACACTCTCTATCACTCTCTGACACTATCTTTTGCTCTCTGACACTCTCTGACACGCTCTGACACTCTCTGACACTCTCAGAATCTCTCTCTCACTCTCTGAAACTCTCAGACACTCTCTATCACTCTCTGACACTCTCTATCACTCTCTGACACTCTCTGACACTCTCTATCACTCTCTGACACTTTCTGACACTCTCAGACACTCTCTATCACTCTCTATCACTCTCTGACACTCTCTGACACTCTCAGAATCGCTCTATCACTCTCTGACAATCTCAGACACTCTCTATCACTCTCTGACACTCTCTATCACTCTCTGACATTCTCAGACACTCTCTATCACTCTCTGACACTCTATATCACTCTCTGACACTCTCTGACACTCTCTATCACTCTCTGACACTGACTGACACTCTCAGACGCTCTCTGTCACTCTCAGACTCTCTCTATCACTCTCTATCACTCTCTGACACTCTCTGACACTCTCTCTCACTTAATGACACTCTGTGACACTCTCTATCACACTCTATCACTCTCTGACACACTCAGACACTCTGTGACACACTCTGACACACTCTGTCACTCTATGGCACTCTCTGACACTCGCTATCACTCTCTATCACTCTCTGACACTCTATGACACTGTCTGACTCTCTCTGACACTGTCTATCACTCTCTATCACTCTCAGTCACTCTCAGACATTCTCTATCACTCTCTGACACTCACTGACACTCTCAGATACTCTCTGTCACTCTCTGTAACTCTCCGACACGCTCAGATTCTCTCTATCACTCTCTGACTCTCTCTATCACTCTCTGACACTCTCTATCACTCTCTGACACTCTCAATCGCTCTCTGACACTCTCACATACTCTGACACTCTCTGACACTCTCAGACACTCTCTATAACTCTCTATCACTGTCTGACACACTCTATCACTCTCTGACACTCTCTGAAACTCTCTATCACTCAATGGCACTCTATGACACTCTCTATCACTCGCTATCATTCTCTGACTCTCTCTGACACACTCTGACACTCTCGGACACTCTCATACACTCTCTATCACACTCTGACACTCTCTGACACTCTCAGACATTCCGTGACACACTCTGACACTCTTTGACACTCTCTGACACGCTCTATCACTCTCTATCACTCTCTGACACTCTCTATCACTCTCTGACATTCTCAGACATTCTCTATCACTCTCTGACACTCTCCATCGCTCTCTGACACTCTCTGACACTCGCTATCACTCTCTGACACTTTCTGACACTCTCAGACACTCTCTATCACTCTCTGACACTCTCTGACACTCTCAGAATCTCTCTATCACTCTCTGACACTCTCAGACACTCTCTATCACTCTCTGACACTCTCTATCACTCTCTGACACTCTCTATCACGCTCTATCACTCTCTTACACTCTCTAACACTCTCTGACACTCTCTGACACACTCTATCACACTCTGACACTGTCTGACACTCTCTATCACTCAATGACACACTCTGAAACTCTTATAACTCACTATCACTCTCTATCAAACTCTGACACTCACTGACACTCTCAGACACTCGCTGTCACTCTCAGACATTCTCTGTCACTCTCAGACACTCTCTATCACTCTCTGACACTCTCTATCACTCTTTGACACTCTCTTTCGCTCTCTGACACTCTCTGACACACTCTGACACTTTCTGACACTTTCTGACACTCTCAGACACTCTCTATCACTCTCTATCACTCTCAGACACTCTCTGTCACTCTCAGACACTCTCAGACACTCTCTATCATTCTCTGAAACTCTCTTTCGTTCTCTGACACTTTCTGACACTCTCAGACACTCTCTATCACTCTCTATCACTCTCTGACACTCTCTGACACTCTCAGAATCTCTCTCTCACTCTCTGACACTCTCAGACACTCTCTATCACTCTCTGACACTCTCTATCACTCTCTGACATTCTCAGACACTCTCTATCACTCTCTGACACTCTCTATCACTCTCTGACACTCTCTGACACTCTCTATCACTCTCTGACACTCATTGACACTCTCAGACGCTCTCTGTCACTCTCAGACACTCTCTATCACTCTCTATCACTCTCTGACACTCTCTGACACTCTCTATCACTCTCTATCACTCTCTGACACTCTCTGACACTCTCTGTAACTCTCTATCACTCTCTGACACTCACTGACACACTCAGACACTCTGTGACACACTCTGACTCTCTCTATCATTCTATGACACTCTCTGACACTCTCAGACACTTTCTGTCACCTTTGTCTCTCTCTGACACTCGCTGACACTCTCTATCACTCTCTGACACACTCTAGCACTCCCTGACACTCTCGATCACTCTCAGACACTCTCTGAAACTCTCTATCACTCAATGGCACTCTATGACACTCTCTATCACTTTCTATCATTCTCTGATTCTCTCTGACACACTCTGACACTCTCGGACACTCTCATACACTCTCTATCACTCTCTATCACACTCTGACACTCTCTGACACTCTCAGACATTCTGTGACACACTCTGACACTCTTTCACACTCTCTGACACACTCTATCACTCTCTATCACTCTCTGACACTCTCTGACACTCTCTGACACTCTCTATCACTCTCTATCACTCTCTGACACTCTCTGACTGTCTCAGACACTGTCTATCACTCTCTATCACTCTCAGTCACTCTCAGACATTCTCTATCACTCTCTGACACTCACTGACACTCTCAGATACTCTCTGTCACTCTCTGTAACTCTCCAACACGCTCAGATTCTCTCTATCACTCTCTGACTCTCTCTATCACTCTCTGACACTCTCTATCACTCTCTGACACTCTCAATCGCTCTCTGACACTCTCACATACTCTGACACTCTCTGACACTCTCAGACACTCTCTATAACTCTCTATCACTGTCTGACACACTCTATCACTCTCTGACACTCTCTGAAACTCTCTATCACTCAATGGCACTCTATGACACTCTCTATCACTCGCTATCATTCTCTGACTCTCTCTGACACACTCTGACACTCTCGGACACTCTCATACACTCTCTATCACACTCTGACACTCTCTGACACTCTCAGACATTCCGTGACACACTCTGACACTCTTTGACACTCTCTGACACGCTCTATCACTCTCTATCACTCTCTGACACTCTCTATCACTCTCTGACATTCTCAGACATTCTCTATCACTCTCTGACACTCTCCATCGCTCTCTGACACTCTCTGACACTCGCTATCACTCTCTGACACTTTCTGACACTCTCAGACACTCTCTATCACTCTCTGACACTCTCTGACACTCTCAGAATCTCTCTATCACTCTCTGACACTCTCAGACACTCTCTATCACTCTCTGACACTCTCTATCACTCTCTGACACTCTCTATCACGCTCTATCACTCTCTTACACTCTCTAACACTCTCTGACACTCTCTGACACACTCTATCACACTCTGACACTGTCTGACACTCTCTATCACTCAATGACACACTCTGAAACTCTTATAACTCACTATCACTCTCTATCAAACTCTGACACTCACTGACACTCTCAGACACTCGCTGTCACTCTCAGACATTCTCTGTCACTCTCAGACACTCTCTATCACTCTCTGACACTCTCTATCACTCTTTGACACTCTCTTTCACTCTCTGACACTCTCTGACACACTCTGACACTTTCTGACACTCTCAGACACTCTCTATCACTCTCTATCACTCTCAGACACTCTCTGTCACTCTCAGACACTCTCAGACACTCTCTATCATTCTCTGAAACTCTCTTTCGTTCTCTGACACTTTCTGACACTCTCAGACACTCTCTATCACTCTCTATCACTCTCTGACACTCTCAGAATCTCTCTCTCACTCTCTGACACTCTCAGACACTCTCTATCACTCTCTGACACTCTCTATCACTCTCTGACATTCTCAGACACTCTCTATCACTCTCTGACACTCTCTATCACTCTCTGACACTCTCTGACACTCTCTATCACTCTCTGACACTCATTGACACTCTCAGACGCTCTCTGTCACTCTCAGACACTCTCTATCACTCTCTATCACTCTCTGACACTCTCTGACACTCTCTATCACTCTCTATCACTCTCTGACACTCTCTGACACTCTCTGTAACTCTCTATCACTCTCTGACACTCACTGACACACTCAGACACTCTGTGACACACTCTGACTCTCTCTATCATTCTATGACACTCTCTGACACTCTCAGACACTTTCTGTCACCTTTGTCTCTCTCTGACACTCGCTGACACTCTCTATCACTCTCTGACACACTCTAGCACTCCCTGACACTCTCGATCACTCTCAGACACTCTCTGAAACTCTCTATCACTCAATGGCACTCTATGACACTCTCTATCACTTTCTATCATTCTCTGATTCTCTCTGACACTCTCGGACACTCTCATACACTCTCTATCACTCTCTATCACACTCTGACACTCTCTGACACTCTCAGACATTCTGTGACACACTCTGACACTCTTTCACACTCTCTGACACACTCTATCACTCTCTATCACTCTCTGACACTCTCTGACACTCTCTGACACTCTCTATCACTCTCTATCACTCTGTGACACTCTCTGACTGTCTCAGACACTGTCTATCACTCTCTATCACTCTCAGTCACTCTCAGACATTCTCTATCACTCTCTGACACTCACTGACACTCTCAGATACTCTCTGTCACTCTCTGTAACTCTCCGACACGCTCAGATTCTCTCTATCACTCTCTGACTCTCTCTATCACTCTCTGACACTCTCTATCACTCTCTGACACTCTCAATCGCTCTCTGACACTCTCACATACTCTGACACTCTCTGACACTCTCAGACACTCTCTATAACTCTCTATCACTGTCTGACACACTCTATCACTCTCTGACACTCACTGACACTCTCAGACACTCTCTGCCACTCTCTGACTCTCTCTGACACTCTCGATCACTCTCTGACACTCTCTGACATTCTCAGAGGCTCTCTATCACTCTCTATAACTCACTGACACTCTCAGACACGCACTATCACTCTCTGACACTCACTGACACTCTCAGAAACTCTCTTTCACTCTCTGTCACTCTCAGACTCTCTCAGACGCTGTCTATCACTCTCTGACACTCTCTATCACTCTCTGACACTCTCAATCGCTCTCTGAAACTCTCTGACACACTCAATCACTCTCTGTCACTCTCTGACACACTCTGACACTCTCTATCACACTATGACACTCTCTGACACTCTCTATCACTCTCTATCACTCTCTGACACTCTCAGACACTCTCTATCACTCTCTATCACTCTCTATCACTCTCTAACACTCTCTATCACTCTCTGACACTCTCTGACACACTCTGTCACACTCTGACACTGTCTGACACTCTCTATCACTCAATGACACTCTCTGAAACTCTCTATCACTCTTTATCACTCTCCAACTCTCTCTATCACTCTCTATCACTCTCTGACACTCACTGACACTTTCAGACACTCGCTGTCACTCTCAGACACTCTCTGTCACTCTCAGACACTCTCAGACACTCTCTATCACTCTCTGACACTCTCTATCACTCTCTGACACTCTCTATCACCCTCTGACACTCTCTTTTGCTCTCTGACACTCTCTGACACGCTCTGACACTCTCTGACACTCTCAGACACTCTCTATCACTCTCTGACACTCTCTGACACTCTCAGACACTCTCTATCACTCTCTGACACTCTCTGACACTCTCAGAATCTCTCTCTCACTCTCTGAAACTCTCAGACACTCTCTATCACTCTCTGAAACTCTCTATCACTCTCTGACACTCTCATACACTCTCTATCACTCTCTATCACACTCTGACACTCTCTGACACTCTCAGACATTCTGTGACACACTCTGACACTCTTTGACACTCTCTGACACACTCTATCACTCTCTATCACTCTCTGACACTCTCTGACACTCTCTGACACTCTCTATCACTCTCTATCACTCTCTGACACTCTCTGACTGTCGCAGACACTGTCTATCACTCTCTATCACTCTCAGTCACTCTCAGACATTCTCTATCACTCTCTGACACTCACTGACACTCTCAGATACTCTCTGTCACTCTCTGTAACTCTCCGACACGCTCAGATTCTCTCTATCACTCTCTGACTCTCTCTATCACTCTCTGACACTCTCTATCACTCTCTGACACTCTCAATCGCTCTCTGACACTCTCACATACTCTGACACTCTCTGACACTCTCAGACACTCTCTATAACTCTCTATCACTGTCTGACACACTCTATCACTCTCTGACACTCACTGACACTATCAGACAATCTCTGCCACTCTCTGACAGTCTCTGACACTCTCGATCACTCTCTGACACTCTCTGACATTCTCAGAGGCTCTCTATCACTCTCTATAACTCACTGACACTCTCAGACACTCACTATCACTCTCTGACACTCACTGACACTCTCAGAAACTCTCTTTCACTCTCTGTCACTCTCAGACTCTCTCAGACGCTCTCTATCACTCTCTGACACTCTCTATCACTCCCTGACACTCTCAATCGCTCTCTGAAACTCTCTGACACACTCAATCACTCTCTGTCACTCTCTGACACACTCTGACACTCTCTATCACACTATGACACTCTCTGACACTCTCTATCACTCTCTATCACTCTCTGACACACTCTGACACTCTCTGACACTCTCAGACACTCTCTATCACTCTCTATCACTCTCTATCACTCTCTAACACTCTCTATCACTCTCTGACACTCTCTGACACACTCTGTCACATTCTGACACTGTCTGACACTCTCTATCACTCAATGACACTCTCTGAAACTCTCTATCTCTCTTTATCACTCTCCAACACTCTCTATCACTCTCTATCACTCTCTGACACTCACTGACACTTTCAGACACTCGCTGTCACTCTCAGACACTCTCTGTCACTCTCAGGCACTCTCAGACACTCTCTATCACTCTCTGACACTCTCTATCACTCTCTGACACTCTCTATCACTCTCTGACACTCTCTTTTGCTCTCTGACACTCTCTGACACGCTCTGACACTCTCTGACACTCTCAGACACTCTCTATCACTCTCTGACACTCTCTGACACTCTCAGAATCTCTCTCTCACTCTCTGAAACTCTCAGACACTCTCTATCACTCTCTGACACTCTCTATCACTCTCTGACACTCTCAATCGTCTCTGACACTTTCTGACACTCTCAGACACTCTCTATCACTCTCTATCACTCTCTGACACTCTCAGAATCTCTCTATCACTCTCTGACAATCTCAGACACTCTCTATCGCTCTCTGACACTCTCTATCACTCTCTGACATTCTCAGACACTCTCTATCACTCTCTGACACTCTCTATTACTCTCTGACACTCTCTGACACTCTCTATCACTCTCTGACACTGACTGACACTCTCAGACGCTCTCTGTCACTCTCAGACTCTCTCTATCACTCTCTATCACTCTCTGACACTCTCTGACACGCTCTATCACTCAATGACACTCTGTGACACTCTCTATCACACTCTATCACTCTCTGACACACTCAGACACTCTGTGACACACTCTGACACACTCTGTCACTCTATGGCACTCTCTGACGCTCCCTATCACTCTCTATCACTCTCTGACACTCTATGACACTCTCTGACACTCTCTGACACTGTCTATCACTCTCTATCACACTCTGACACTCTCTGACTGTCTCAGACACTGTCTATCACTCTCTGTCACTCTCAGACACTCTCTATCTCTCTCTGACACTCACGGACACTCTCAGACACTCTCTGTCACTCTCTGTCACTCTCAGAGACGCTCAGATTCTCCCGATCACTCTCTGACTCTCTCTATCACTCTCTGACACTCTCTATCACTCTCTGACACTCTCTATCGCTCTCTGACACTCTCACATACTCTGACACTCTCTGACACTCTCAGGCACTCTCTATCACTTTCTGACACTCTCTATCACTCTCTGACACTCACTGACACTCTCAGACACTCTCTGTCACTCTCTAACTCTCTCTGACACTCTCTATCACTCTCTGACACTCTCTGACATTCTCAGAGGCACTCTATCACTCTCTATAACTCACTGACACTCTCAGACACTCACTATCACTCTCTGACACTCACTGACACTCTCAGAAACTCTCTTTCACTCTCTGTCACTCTCAGACTCTCTCAGACGCTCTCTATCACTCTCTGACACTCTCTATCACTCTCTGACACTCTCAATCGCTCTCTGTCACTCTCTGACGCACTCAATCACTCTCTATCACACTCTGACACTCTCTGACACTCTCTATCACTCTATGACACTCTCTGACACTCTCTATCACTCTCTATCACTCTCTGACACACTCTGACACTCTCTCCCGCTCTCTATCACTCTCTTACACTCTCTTTCACTCTCTGACTCTCTCTGACACACTCTATCACACTCTGACACTGTCTGACACTCTCTATCACTCAATGACACACTCTGAAAGTCTCTATCACTCTTTATCACTCTCTATCACTGTCTATCACTCTCCATCACTCTCTGACACTCACTGACACTCTCAGACACTCGCTGTCACTCTCAGACACTCTCTGTCACTCTCAGACACTCTCAGACACTCTCTATCACTCTCTGACACACTCTATCACTCTCTGACACTCTCTTTCGCTCTCTGAAACTCTCTGACACTCTCAGAATCTCTCTCTCACTCTCTGAAACTCTCAGACACTCTCTATCACTCTCTATCACTATCTGACACTCTCTGACATACTCAGACACTCTGTGACACACTCTGACACTCTCTATCACTCTATGACACTTTCTGACGCTCTCTATCACTCTCTATCACTCTCTGACACTCTCTGACGCTCTCAGATACTCTCAGACACTCTCTATCACTCTCAGACACTCTCTATCAAGCTCTGACACTCTCTGACGCTCTCAGACACACTCAATCACTCTCTATCACTCTCTGACACTCTCTTTCGCTCTCTGTCACTCTCAGACACACAGACACTCTCTATCACTCTCTGACAATCTATATCACTCTCTGACACTCTCTATCGCTCTCTGACACTCTCAGACACTCTCTATCACTCTCTATCACTCTCTGACACTCTCTGACACTCTCTATCACTCTCCATCACTATCTGACACTCTCTGACATACTCAGACACTCTGTGACACACTCTGACACTCTCTATCACTCTATGAAACTCTCTGACACTCTCTATCACTCTCTATCACTCTCTGACACACTCTGACACTCTCTGACACTCTCAGACATTCTCTGTCACTCTCTATCACTCTCTATCATTCCATGACACTCTCTGACACTCTCAGAATCTCTCTCTCATTCTCTGACACTGTCAGACACTCTCTATCACTCTCTGACACTCTCTATCACTCTCTGACATTATCAGACACTCTCTATCACTCTCTGACACTCTCTATCATTCTCTGACACTCTCTGACACTCTCTATCACTCTCTATCACTCTCAGACACTCTCTGTCACTCTCAGACACTCTCAGACACTCTCTATCACTCTCTGACACTCTCTATCACTCTCTTTCGCTCACTGACACTCTCAGACACTCGCTTTCACTCTCTGTCACTCTCTGACACTCTCTGACACTCTCTATCACTCTCTGACACTCACTGACACTCTCAGACACTCGCTTTCACTCACTGACACTCTCAGACACTCGCTTTCACTCTCTGTCACTCTCTGACACTCTCTGACACTCTCCATCACTCTCTGAAACTCACTGACACTCTCAGACACTCGCGTTCACTCTCTGTCACTCTCAGAGACTCTCAGGCACTCTCTATCACTCTCTGACACTACCTATCACTCTATGACACTCTCTGACACTCTCTATCACTCTCTATCACTCTCTGACACACTCTGACACTCTCTGACACTCTCAGACACTCTCTGTCACTCTCTATCACTCTCTGACACTCTCTATCACTCTCTGACACTCTCTATCACTCTCTATCACTCTCTTACACTCTCTATCACTCTCTATCGCTCTCTGACACTCTCACATACTCTGACACTCTCTGACACTGTCAGACACTCTCTATCACTCTCTATCACTGTCTGACACACTCTATCACTCTCTGACACTCACTGACACTCTCAGACACTCTCTGTCACTCTCTAACTCTCTCTGACACTCTCGAACACTCTCTAACTCTCTCTGACATTCTCAGAGGCTCTCTATCACTCTCTATAACTCACTGACACTCTCAGACACTCACTATCACTCTCTGACACTCACTGACACTCTCAGAAACTCTCTTTCACTCTCTGTCACTCTCAGACTCTCTCAGACGCTCTCTATCACTCTCTGACACACTCAATCACTCTCTGTCACTCTCTGACACACTCTGACACTCTCTATCACACTATGACACTCTCTGACACTCTCTATCACTCTCTATCACTCTCTGACACACTCTGACACTCTCTGACACTCTCAGACACTCTCTATCACTCTCTATCACTCTCTATCACTCTCTAACACTCTCTATCTCTCTCTGACACTCTCTGACACACTCGGTCACACTCTGACACTGTCTGACACTCTCTATCACTCAATGACACTCTCTGAAACTCTCTATCACTCTTTATCACTCTCCATCACTCTCTATCACTCTCTATCACTCTGACACTCACTGACACTCTCAGACACTCGCTGTCACTCTCAGACACTCTCTGTCACTCTCTAACTCTCTCTGACACTCTCTATCACTCTCTGACACTCTCTGACATTCTCAGAGGCACTCTATCACTCTCTATAACTCACTGACACTCTCAGACACTCACTATCACTCTCTGACACTCACTGACACTCTCAGAAACTCTCTTTCACTCTCTGTCACTCTCAGACTCTCTCAGACGCTCTCTATCACTCTCTGACACTCTCTATCACTCTCTGACACTCTCAATCGCTCTCTGACACTCTCTGACGCACTCAATCACTCTCTATCACACTCTGACACTCTCTGACACTCTCTATCACTCTATGACACTCTCTGACACTCTCTATCACTCTCTATCACTCTCTGACACACTCTGACACTCTCTCCCGCTCTCTATCACTCTCTTACACTCTCTTTCACTCTCTGACTCTCTCTGACACACTCTATCACACTCTGACACTGTCTGACACTCTCTATCACTCAATGACACACTCTGAAAGTCTCTATCACTCTTTATCACTCTCTATCACTGTCTATCACTCTCCATCACTCTCTGACACTCACTGACACTCTCAGACACTCGCTGTCACTCTCAGACACTCTCTGTCACTCTCAGACACTCTCAGACACTCTCTATCACTCTCTGACACACTCTATCACTCTCTGACACTCTCTTTCGCTCTCTGAAACTCTCTGACACTCTCAGAATCTCTCTCTCACTCTCTGAAACTCTCAGACACTCTCTATCACTCTCTATCACTATCTGACACTCTCTGACATACTCAGACACTCTGTGACACACTCTGACACTCTCTATCACTCTATGACACTTTCTGACGCTCTCTATCACTCTCTATCACTCTCTGACACTCTCTGACGCTCTCAGATACTCTCAGACACTCTCTATCACTCTCAGACACTCTCTATCAAGCTCTGACACTCTCTGACGCTCTCAGACACACTCAATCACTCTCTAGCACTCTCTGACACTCTCTTTCGCTCTCTGTCACTCTCAGACACTCTCTATCACTCTCTGAAAATCTATATCACTCTCTGACACTCTCTATCGCTCTCTGACACTCTCAGACACTCTCTATCACTCTCTATCACTCTCTGACACTCTCTGACACTCTCTATCACTCTCCATCACTATCTGACACTCTCTGACATACTCAGACACTCTGTGACACACTCTGACACTCTCTATCACTCTATGAAACTCTCTGACACTCTCTATCACTCTCTAGCACTCTCTGACACACTCTGACACTCTCTGACACTCTCAGACATTCTCTGTCACTCTCTATCACTCTCTATCATTCCATGACACTCTCTGACACTCTCAGAATCTCTCTCTCATTCTCTGACACTGTCAGACACTCTCTATCACTCTCTGACACTCTCTATCACTCTCTGACATTATCAGACACTCTCTATCACTCTCTGACACTCTCTATCATTCTCTGACACTCTCTGACACTCTCTATCACTCTCTATCACTCTCAGACACTCTCTGTCACTCTCAGACACTCTCAGACACTCTCTATCACTCTCTGACACTCTCTATCACTCTCTTTCGCTCACTGACACTCTCAGACACTCGCTTTCACTCTCTGTCACTCTCTGACACTCTCTGACACTCTCTATCACTCTCTGACACTCACTGACACTCTCAGACACTCGCTTTCACTCACTGACACTCTCAGACACTCGCTTTCACTCTCTGTCACTCTCTGACACTCTGTGACACACTCTGACACACTCTGTCACTCTATGGCACTCTCTGACGCTCCCTATCACTCTCTATCACTCTCTGACACTCTATGACACTCTCTGACACTCTCTGACACTGTCTATCACTCTCTATCACACTCTGACACTCTCTGACTGTCTCAGACACTGTCTATCACTCTCTGTCACTCTCAGACACTCTCAGACACTCTCTAGCACTCTCTGACACTCACTGACACTCTCAGACACTCTCTGTCACTCTCTGTCACTCTCAGACACGCTCAGATTCTCCCGATCACTCTCTGACTCTCTCTATCACTCTCTGACACTCTCTATCACTCTCTGACACTCTCTATCGCTCTCTGACACTCTCACATACTCTGACACTCTCTGACACTCTCAGGCACTCTCTATCACTTTCTGACACTCTCTATCACTCTCTGACACTCACTGACACTCTCAGACACTCTCTGTCACTCTCTAACTCTCTCTGACACTCTCTATCACTCTCTGACACTCTCTGACATTCTCAGAGGCACTCTATCACTCTCTATAACTCACTGACACTCTCAGACACTCACTATCACTCTCTGACACTCACTGACACTCTCAGAAACTCTCTTTCACTCTCTGTCACTCTCAGACTCTCTCATACGCTCTCTATCACTCTCTGACACACTCAATCACTCTCTGTCACTCTCTGACACACTCTGACACTCTCTATCACTCTATGACACTCTCTGACACTCTCTATCACTCTCTATCACTCTCTGACACACTCTGACACTCTCTGACACTCTCAGACACTCTCTATCACTCTCTATCACTCTCTATCACTCTCTAACACTCTCTATCTCTCTCTGACACTCTCTGACACACTCTGTCACACTCTGACACTGTCTGACACTCTCTATCACTCAATGACACTCTCTGAAACTCTCTATCACTCTTTATCACTCTCCATCACTCTCTATCACTCTCTATCACTCTGACACTCACTGACACTCTCAGACACTCGCTGTCACTCTCAGACACTCTCTGTCACTCTCTAACTCTCTCTGACACTCTCTATCACTCTCTGACACTCTCTGACATTCTCAGAGGCACTCTATCACTCTCTATAACTCACTGACACTCTCAGACACTCACTATCACTCTCTGACACTCACTGACACTCTCAGAAACTCTCTTTCACTCTCTGTCACTCTCAGACTCTCTCAGACGCTCTCTATCACTCTCTGACACTCTCTATCACTCTCTGACACTCTCAATCGCTCTCTGACACTCTCTGACGCACTCAATCACTCTCTATCACACTCTGACACTCTCTGACACTCTCTATCACTCTATGACACTCTCTGACACTCTCTATCACTCTCTATCACTCTCTGACACACTCTGACACTCTCTCCCGCTCTCTATCACTCTCTTACACTCTCTTTCACTCTCTGACTCTCTCTGACACACTCTATCACACTCTGACACTGTCTGACACTCTCTATCACTCAATGACACACTCTGAAAGTCTCTATCACTCTTTATCACTCTCTATCACTGTCTATCACTCTCCATCACTCTCTGACACTCACTGACACTCTCAGACACTCGCTGTCACTCTCAGACACTCTCTGTCACTCTCAGACACTCTCAGACACTCTCTATCACTCTCTGACACACTCTATCACTCTCTGACACTCTCTTTCGCTCTCTGAAACTCTCTGACACTCTCAGAATCTCTCTCTCACTCTCTGAAACTCTCAGACACTCTCTATCACTCTCTATCACTATCTGACACTCTCTGACGTTCTCAGATACTCTCAGACACTCTCTATCACTCTCAGACACTCTCTATCAAGCTCTGACACTCTCTGACGCTCTCAGACACACTCAATCACTCTCTATCACTCTCTGACACTCTCTTTCGCTCTCTGTCACTCTCAGACACACAGACACTCTCTATCACTCTCTGAAAATCTATATCACTCTCTGACACTCTCTATCGCTCTCTGACACTCTCAGACACTCTCTATCACTCTCTATCACTCTCTGACACTCTCTGACACTCTCTATCACTCTCCATCACTATCTGACACTCTCTGACATACTCAGACACTCTGTGACACACTCTGACACTCTCTATCACTCTATGAAACTCTCTGACACTCTCTATCACTCTCTATCACTCTCTGACACACTCTGACACTCTCTGACACTCTCAGACATTCTCTGCCACTCTCTATCACTCTCTATCATTCCATGACACTCTCTGACACTCTCAGAATCTCTCTCTCATTCTCTGACACTGTCAGACACTCTCTATCACTCTCTGACATTATCAGACACTCTCTATCACTCTCTGACACTCTCTATCATTCTCTGACACTCTCTGACACTCTCTATCACTCTCTATCACTCTCAGAAACTCTCTGTCACTCTCAGACACTCTCAGACACTCTCTATCACTCTCTGACACTCTCTATCACTCTCTTTCGCTCACTGACACTCTCAGAAACTCGCTTTCACTCTCTGTCACTCTCTGACACTCTCTGACACTCTCTATCACTCTCTGACACTCACTGACACTCTCAGACACTCGCTTTCACTCACTGACACTCTCAGACACTCGCTTTCACTCTCTGTCACTCTCTGACACTCTGTGACACACTCTGACACACTCTGTCACTCTATGGCACTCTCTGACGCTCCCTATCACTCTCTATCACTCTCTGACACTCTATGACACTCTCTGACACTCTCTGACACTGTCTATCACTCTCTATCACACTCTGACACTCTCTGACTGTCTCAGACACTGTCTATCACTCTCTGTCACTCTCAGACACTCTCAGACACTCTCTAGCACTCTCTGACACTCACTGACACTCTCAGACACTCTCTGTCACTCTGTCACTCTCAGACACGCTCAGATTCTCCCGATCACTCTCTGACTCTCTCTATCACTCTCTGACACTCTCTATCACTCTCTGACACTCTCTATCGCTCTCTGACACTCTCACATACTCTGACACTCTCTGACACTCTCAGGCACTCTCTATCACTTTCTGACACTCTCTATCACTCTCTGACACTCACTGACACTCTCAGACACTCTCTGTCACTCTCTAACTCTCTCTGACACTCTCTATCCCTCTCTGACACTCTCTGACACTCTCAGAATCTCTCTCTCATTCTCTGACACTGTCAGACACTCTCTATCACTCTCTGACACTCTCTATCACTCTCTGACATTATCAGACACTCTCTATCACTCTCTGACACTCTCTATCATTCTCTGACACTCTCTGACACTCTCTATCACTCTCAGACACTCTCTGTCACTCTCAGACACTCTCAGACACTCTCTATCACTCTCTGACACTCTCTATCACTCTCTTTCGCTCACTGACACTCTCAGACACTCGCTTTCACTCTCTGTCACTCTCTGACACTCTCTGACACTCTCTATCACTCTCTGACACTCACTGACACTCTCAGACACTCGCTTTCACTCACTGACACTCTCAGACACTCGCTTTCACTCTCTGTCACTCTCTGACACTCTCTGACACTCTCCATCACTCTCTGAAACTCACTGACACTCTCAGACACTCGCGTTCACTCTCTGTCACTCTCAGAGACTCTCAGGCACTCTCTATCACTCTCTGACACTACCTATCACTCTATGACAC
This sequence comes from Heterodontus francisci, assembly GCF_036365525.1. NCBI lineage: Eukaryota > Metazoa > Chordata > Chondrichthyes > Heterodontiformes > Heterodontidae > Heterodontus > Heterodontus francisci. The sequence goes on from NC_090414.1 coordinate 3,634,150, forward strand.
TCTCTGACACTCTCTATCACTCTCTATCACTCTCTGACACACTCTGACACTCTCTGACACTCTCAGACACTCTCTGTCACTCTCTATCACTCTCTGACACTCTCTATCACTCTCTGACACTCTCTATCACTCTCTATCACTCTCTTACACTCTCTATCACTCTCTATCGCTCTCTGACACTCTCACATACTCTGACACTCTCTGACACTCTCAGACACTCTCTATCACTCTCTATCACTGTCTGACACACTCTATCACTCTCTGACACTCACTGACACTCTCAGACACTCTCTGTCACTCTCTAACTCTCTCTGACACTCTCGAACACTCTCTAACACTCTCTGACATTCTCAGAGGCTCTCTATCACTCTCTATAACTCACTGACACTCTCAGACACTCACTATCACTCTCTGACACTCACTGACACTCTCGGAAACTCTCTTTCACTCTCTGTCACTCTCAGACTTTCTCAGACGCTCTCTATCACTCTCTGACACTCTCTATCACTCTCTGACACTCTCAATCGCTCTGTGAAACTCTCTGACACACTCAATCACTCTCTGTCACTCTCTGACACTCTCTATCACTCTATGACACTCTCTGACACTCTCTATCACTCTCTATCACTCTCTGACACACTCTGACACTCTCTGACACTCTCAGACACTCTCTATCACTCTCTATCACTCTCTATCACTCTCTAACACTCTCTATCTCTCTCTGACACTCTCTGACACACTCTGTCACACTCTGACACTGTCTGACACTCTCTATCACTCAATGACACTCTCTGAAACTCTCTATCACTCTTTATCACTCTCCATCACTCTCTATCACTCTGACACTCACTGACACTCTCAGACACTCGCTGTCACTCTCAGACACTCTCTGTCACTCTCTAACTCTCTCTGACACTCTCTATCACTCTCTGACACTCTCTGACATTCTCAGAGGCACTCTATCACTCTCTATAACTCACTGACACTCTCAGACACTCACTATCACTCTCTGACACTCACTGACACTCTCAGAAACTCTCTTTCACTCTCTGTCACTCTCAGACTCTCTCAGACGCTCTCTATCACTCTCTGACACTCTCTATCACTCTCTGACACTCTCAATCGCTCTCTGACACTCTCTGACGCACTCAATCACTCTCTATCACACTCTGACACTCTCTGACACTCTCTATCACTCTATGACACTCTCTGACACTCTCTATCACTCTCTATCATTCTCTGACACACTCTGACACTCTCTCCCGCTCTCTATCACTCTCTTACACTCTCTTTCACTCTCTGACTCTCTCTGACACACTCTATCACACTCTGACACTGTCTGACACTCTCTATCACTCAATGACACACTCTGAAAGTCTCTATCACTCTTTATCACTCTCTATCACTGTCTATCACTCTCCATCACTCTCTGACACTCACTGACACTCTCAGACACTCGCTGTCACTCTCAGACACTCTCTGTCACTCTCAGACACTCTCAGACACTCTCTATCACTCTCTGACACACTCTATCACTCTCTGACACTCTCTTTCGCTCTCTGAAACTCTCTGACACTCTCAGAATCTCTCTCTCACTCTCTGAAACTCTCAGACACTCTCTATCACTCTCTATCACTATCTGACACTCTCTGACATACTCAGACACTCTGTGACACACTCTGACACTCTCTATCACTCTATGACACTTTCTGACGCTCTCTATCACTCTCTATCACTCTCTGACACTCTCTGACGCTCTCAGATACTCTCAGACACTCTCTATCACTCTCAGACACTCTCTATCAAGCTCTGACACTCTCTGACGCTCTCAGACACACTCAATCACTCTCTATCACTCTCTGACACTCTCTTTCGCTCTCTGTCACTCTCAGACACACAGACACTCTCTATCACTCTCTGAAAATCTATATCACTCTCTGACACTCTCTATCGCTCTCTGACACTCTCAGACACTCTCTATCACTCTCTATCACTCTCTGACACTCTTTGACACTCTCTATCACTCTCCATCACTATCTGACACTCTCTGACATACTCAGACACTCTGTGACACACTCTGACACTCTCTATCACTCTATGAAACTCTCTGACACTCTCTATCACTCTCTATCACTCTCTGACACACTCTGACACTCTCTGACACTCTCAGACATTCTCTGCCACTCTCTATCACTCTCTATCATTCCATGACACTCTCTGACACTCTCAGAATCTCTCTCTCATTCTCTGACACTGTCAGACACTCTCTATCACTCTCTGACACTCTCTATCACTCTCTGACATTATCAGACACTCTCTATCACTCTCTGACACTCTCTATCATTCTCTGACACTCTCTGACACTCTCTATCACTCTCTATCACTCTCAGACACTCTCTGTCACTCTCAGACACTCTCAGACACTCTCTATCACTCTCTGACACTCTCTATCACTCTCTTTCGCTCACTGACACTCTCAGACACTCGCTTTCACTCTCTGTCACTCTCTGACACTCTCTGACACTCTCTATCACTCTCTGACACTCACTGACACTCTCAGACACTCGCTTTCACTCACTGACACTCTCAGACACTCGCTTTCACTCTCTGTCACTCTCTGACACTCTCTGACACTCTCCATCACTCTCTGAAACTCACTGACACTCTCAGACAATCGCGTTCACTCTCTGTCACTCTCAGAGACTCTCAGGCACTCTCTATCACTCTCTGACACTCTCTATCACTCTCTGACACACTCTGACACTCTCTATCACTCTCTATCACTCTCTGACACACTCTGACACTCTCTGACACTCTCAGACACTCTCTATCACTCGCTATCACTCTCTATCACTCTCTAACACTCTCTATCTCTCTCTGACACTCTCTGACACACTCTGTCACACTCTGACACTGTCTGACACTCTCTATCACTCAATGACACTCTCTGAAACTCTCTATCACTCTTTATCACTCTCCATCACTCTCTATCACTCTCTATCACTCTGACACTCACTGACACTCTCAGACACTCGCTGTCACTCTCAGACACTCTCTGTCACTCTCTAACTCTCTCTGACACTCTCTATCACTCTCTGACACTCTCTGACATTCTCAGAGGCACTCTATCACTCTCTATAACTCACTGACTCTCTCAGACACTCACTATCACTCTCTGACACTCACTGACAGTCTCAGAAACTCTCTTTCACTCTCTGTCACTCTCAGACTCTCTCAGACACTCTCTATCACTCTATGACACTCTCTGACACTCTCTATCACTCTCTATCACTCTCTGACACACTCTGACACTCTCTCCCGCTCTCTATCACTCTCTTACACTCTCTTTCACTCTCTGACTCTCTCTGACACTCTCTATCACACTCTGACACTGTCTGACACTCTCTATCACTCAATGACACACTCTGAAAGTCTCTATCACTCTTTATCACTCTCTATCACTGTCTATCACTCTCCATCACTCTCTGACACTCACTGACACTCTCAGACACTCTCAGACACTCGCTGTCACTCTCAGACACTCTCTGTCACTCTCAGACACTCTCAGACACTCTCTATCACTCTCTGACACACTCTATCACTCTCTGACACTCTCTTTCGCTCTCTGAAACTCTCTGACACTCTCAGAATCTCTCTCTCACTCTCTGAAACTCTCAGACACTCTCTATCACTCTCTATCACTATCTGACACTCTCTGACATACTCAGACACTCTGTGACACACTCTGACACTCTCTATCACTCTATGACACTTTCTGACGCTCTCTATCACTCTCTATCACTCTCTGACACTCTCTGACGCTCTCAGATACTCTCAGACACTCTCTATCACTCTCAGACACTCTCTATCAAGCTCTGACACTCTCTGACGCTCTCAGACACACTCAATCACTCTCTATCACTCTCTGACACTCTCTTTCGCTCTCTGTCACTCTCAGACACACAGACACTCTCTATCACTCTCTGAAAATCTATATCACTCTCTGACACTCTCTATCGCTCTCTGACACTCTCAGACACTCTCTATCACTCTCTATCACTCTCTGACACTCTCTGACACTCTCTATCACTCTCCATCACTATCTGACACTCTCTGACATACTCAGACACTCTGTGACACACTCTGACACTCTCTATCACTCTATGAAACTCTCTGACACTCTCTATCACTCTCTATCACTCTCTGACACACTCTGACACTCTCTGACACTCTCAGACATTCTCTGTCACTCTCTATCACTCTCTATCATTCCATGACACTCTCTGACACTCTCAGAATCTCTCTCTCATTCTCTGACACTGTCAGACACTCTCTATCACTCTCTGACACTCTCTATCACTCTCTGACATTATCAGACACTCTCTATCACTCTCTGACACTCTCTATCATTCTCTGACACTCTCTGACACTCTCTATCACTCTCTATCACTCTCAGACACTCTCTGTCACTCTCAGACACTCTCAGACACTCTCTATCACTCTCTGACACTCTCTATCACTCTCTTTCGCTCACTGACACTCTCAGACACTCGCTTTCACTCTCTGTCACTCTCTGACACTCTCTGACACTCTCTATCACTCTCTGACACTCACTGACACTCTCAGAGACTCGCTTTCACTCACTGACACTCTCAGACACTCGCTTTCACTCTCTGTCACTCTCTGACACTCTCTGACACTCTCCATCACTCTATGAAACTCACTGACACTCTCAGACACTCGCGTTCACTCTCTGTCACTCTCAGAGACTCTCAGACACTCGCTTTCACTCACTGACACTCTCAGACACTCGCTTTCACTCTCTGTCACTCTCTGACACTCTCTGACACTCTCCATCACTCTCTGAAACTCACTGACACTCTCAGACACTCGCGTTCACTCTCTGTCACTCTCAGAGACTCTCAGGCACTCTCTATCACTCTCTGACACTCTCTATCACTCTATGACACTCTCTGACACTCTCTATCACTCTCTATCACTCTCTGACACTCTCTGACACTCACTGACACTCTCAGAAACTCTCTTTCACTCTCTGTCACTCTCAGACTCTCTCAGACGCTCTCTATCACTCTCTGACACTCTCTATCACTCTCTATCACTCTCTTACACTCTCTATCACTCTCTATCGCTCTCTGACACTCTCACATACTCTGACACTCTCTGACACTGTCAGACACTCTCTATCACTCTCTATCACTGTCTGACACACTCTATCACTCTCTGACACTCACTGACACTCTCAGACACTCTCTGTCACTCTCTAACTCTCTCTGACACTCTCGAACACTCTCTAACACTCTCTGACATTCTCAGAGGCTCTCTATCACTCTCTATAACTCACTGACACTCTCAGACACTCACTATCACTCTCTGACACTCTCAGACTCTCTCAGACGCTCTCTATCACTCTCTGACACTCTCTATCACTCTCTGACACTCTCAATCGCTCTGTGAAACTCTCTGACACACTCAATCACTCTCTGTCACTCTCTGACACACTCTGACACTCTCTATCACTCTATGACACTCTCTGACACTCTCTATCACTCTCTATCACTCTCTGATACACTCTGACACTCTCTGACACTCTCAGACACTCTCTATCACTCTCTATCACTCTCTATCACTCTCTAACACTCTCTATCTCTCTCTGACACTCTCTGACACACTCTGTCACACTCTGACACTGTCTGACACTCTCTATCACTCAATGACACTCTCTGAAACTCTCTATCACTCTTTATCACTCTCCATCACTCTCTATCACTCTCTATCACTCTGACACTCACTGACACTCTCAGACACTCGCTGTCACTCTCAGACACTCTCTGTCACTCTCAGACACTCTCTATCACTCTCTGACACTCTCTATCACTCTCTGACACTCACTTTCGCTCTCTGACACTCTCTGACACGCTCTGACACTCTCTGACACTCTCAGACACTCTCTATCACTCTCTATCACTCTCTGACACTCTCAGAATCTCTCTCTCACTCTCTGAAACTCTCAGACACTCTCTATCACTCTCTGACACTCTCTAACACTCTCTGACACTCTCTGACACTCTCTATCACTCTCTGACACTTTCTGACACTCTCAGACACTCTCTATCACTCACTATCACTCTCTGACAGGCTCTGACACTCTCAGAATCTCTCTATCACTCTCTGACACTCTCAGACACTCTCTACCACTCTCTGACACTCTCTATCACTCTCTGACATTCTCAGAAACTCTCTATCACTCTCTGACACTCTCTATCACTCTCTGACACTCTCTGACACTCTCCAGCACTCTCTGACACTCACTGACACTCTCAGACGCTCTCTGTCACTCTCAGACTCTCTCTATCCCTCTCTATCACTCTCTGAAACACTCAGACACTCTGTGACACACTCTGACATACTCTGTCACTCCATGGCACTCTCTGACGCTCGCTATCACTCTCTATCACTCTCTGACACTCTATGACACTGTCTGACTCTCTCTGACACTCTCTATCACTCTCTATCACGCTCTTACACTCTCTGACTGTCTCAGACACTGTCTATCACTCTCTGTCACTCTCAAACACTCTCAGACACTCTCTATCACTTTCTGACACTCACTGACATGCTCAGATTCTCCCTATCACTCTCTGACTCTCTCTATCACTCTCTGACACTCTCTATCACTCTCTGACACTCTCTATCGCTCTCTGACACTCTCACATACTCTGACACTCTCTGACACTCTCAGACACTCTCTATCACTCTCTATCACTTTCTGACACTCTCTATCACTCTCTGACACTCACTGACACTCTCAGACACTCTCTGTCACTCTCTAACTCTCTCTGACACTCTCTATCACTCTCTGACACTCTCTGACATTCTCAGAGGCACTCTATCACTCTCTATAACTCACTGACACTCTCAGACACTCACTATCACTCTCTGACACTCACTGACACTCTCAGAAACTCTCTTTCACTCTCTGTCACTCTCAGACTCTCTCAGACGCTCTCTATCACTCTCTCCCACTCTCTGACACACTCTGACACTCTCTATCACTCTATGACACTCTCTGACACTCTCTATCACTCTCTATCATTCTCTGACACACTCTGACACTCTCTCTCGCTCTCTATCACTCTCTATCACTCTCTTTCACTCTCTGACTCTCTCTGACACACTCTATCACACTCTGACACTGTCTGACACTGTCTGACACTCTCTATCACTCAATGACACACTCTGAAACTCTCTATCACTCTTTATCACTCTCTATCACTCTCTATCACTCTCTATCACTCTCTATCACTCTCTGACACTCACTGACACTCTCAGACACTCGCTGTCACTCTCAGACACTTAGTCACTCTCAGACACTCTCAGACACTCTCTATCACTCTCTGACACACTCTATCACTCTCTGACACTCTCTTTCGCTCTCTGAAACTCTCTGACACTCTCAGAATCTCTCTCTCACTCTCTGAAACTCTCAGACACTCTCTATCACTCTCTATCACTATCTGACACTCTCTGACATACTCAGACACTCTGTGACACACTCTGACACTCTCGATCACTCTATGACACTCTCTGACGCTCTCTATCACTCTCTATCAATCTCTGACACTCTCTGACACACTCTGACGCTCTCAGACACTCTCAGACACTCTCTATCACTCTCAGACACTCTCTATCACGCTCTGACACTCACTGACGCTCTCAGACACACTCAATCACTCTCTATCAATCTCTGACACTCTCTTTCGCTCTCTGTCACTCTCAGACACTCACATACACTCTCTATCACTCTCTGACAATCTATATCACTCTCTGACACTCTCTATCGCTCTCTGACACTCTCAGACACTCTCTATCACTCTCTATCACTCTCTGACACTCTCTGACACTCTCTAACACTCAATGACACTCTGTGACACTCTCTATCACTCTCTATCACTATCTGACACTCTCTGACATACTCAGACATTCTGTGACACACTCTGACACTCTCTATCACTCTATGAAACTCTCTGGCACTCTCTATCACTCTCTGACACACTCTGACACTCTCTGACACTCTCAGACATTCTCTGTCACTCTCTATCACTCTCTATCACTCCATGACACTCTCTGACACTCTCAGAATCTCTCTCTCATTCTCTGACACTCTCAGACACTCTCTATCACTCTCTGACACTCTCTATCACTCTCTGACATTCTCAGACACTCTCTATCACTCTCTGACACTCTCTATCATTCTCTGACACTCTCTGACACTCTCTATCTCTCTCAGACACTCTCTGTCACTCTCAGACACTCTCAGACACTCTCTATCAGTCTCTATCACTATCTGACACTCTCTGACATACTCAGACATTCTGTGACACACTCTGACACTCTCTATCACTCTATGAAACTCTCTGACACTCTCTATCACTCTCCATCACTCTCTGACACACTCTGACACTCTCTGACACTCTCAGACATTCTCTGTCACTCTCTATCACTCTCTATCACTCCATGACACTCTCTGACACTCTCAGAATCTCTCTCTCATTCTCTGACACTCTCAGACACTCTCTATCACTCTCCGACACTCTCTATCACTCTCTGACATTCTCAGACACTCTCTATCACTCTCTGACACTCTCTATCATTCTCTGACACTCTCTGACACTCTCTATCACTCTCAGACACTCTCTGTCACTCTCAGACACTCTCTATCACTCTCTTTCGCTCACTGACACTCTCAGACACTCGCTTTCACTCTCTGTTACTCTCTGATACTCTCTATCACTCTCTGACACTCACTGACACTCTCAGACACTCGCTTTCACTCACTGACATTCTCAGACACTCGCTTTCACTCTCTGTCACTCTCTGACACTCTCTGACACTCACTGAAACTCTCAGACACTCGCGTTCACTCTCTGTCACTCTCAGAGACACTCAGACACTCTCTGAAACTCTCTATCACTCTCTATCACTCTATATCACTCTCTGACACTCTCTATCACTCTCTATCACTCTCTGACAGTCTCAGACACTCTCTGTCACTCTCTATCACACTCTGACACTCTCTATCACTCTCTGACACTCTCTATCACTCTCTATCACTCTCTTACACTCTATCACTCTCTGACACTCTCTTTCGCTCTCTGTCACTCTCAGACACTCACAGACACTCTCTATCACTCTCTGACAATCTATATCACTCTCTGACACTCTCTATCGCTCTCTGACACTCTCAGACACTCTCTATCACTCTCTATCACTCTCTGACACTCTCTGATACTCTCTAACACTCAATGACACTCTGTGACACTCTCTATCACTCTCTATCACTATCTGACACTCTCTGACATACTCAGACATTCTGTGACACACTCTGACACTCTCTATCACTCTATGAAACTCTCTGACACTCTCTATCACTCTCTATCACTCTCTGACACACTCTGACACTCTCTGACACTCTCAGACATTCTCTGTCACTCTATATCACTCTCTATCACTCCATGACACTCTCTGACACTCTCAGAATCTCTCTCTCATTCTCTGACACTCTCAGACACTCTCTATCACTCTCTGACACTCTCTATCACTCTCTGACACTCTCTATCATTCTCTGACACTCTCTGACACTCTCTATCTCTCTCAGACACTCTCTGTCACTCTCAGACACTCTCAGACACTCTCAGACACTCTCTATCAGTCTCTGACACTCTCTATCACTCTCTTTCGCTCACTGACACGCTCAGACACTCGCTTTCACTCTCTGTCACTCTCTGACACTCTCTGACACTCTCTATCACTCTCTGACACTCACTGACACTCTCAGACACTCGCTTTCACTCACTGACACTCTCACATACTCTGACACTCTCTGACACTCTCAGACACTCTCTATCACTCTCTATCACTTTCTGACACTCTCTATCACTCTCTGACACTCACTGACACTCTCAGACACTCTCTGTCACTCTCTAACTCTCTCTGACACTCTCTATCACTCTCTGACACTCTCTGACATTCTCAGAGGCACTCTATCACTCTCTATAACTCACTGACACTCTCAGACACTCACTATCACTCTCTGACACTCACTGACACTCTCAGAAACTCTCTTTCACTCTCTGTCACTCTCAGACTCTCTCAGACGCTCTCGACCACTCTCTGACACTCTCTATCACTCTCTGACACTCTCAATCGCTCTCTGACACTCTCTGACGCACTCAATCACTCTCTATCACTCTCTGACACACTCTGACACTCTCTATCACTCTATGACACTCTCTGACACTCTCTATCACTCTCTATCACTCTCTGACACACTCTGACACTCTCTCTCGCTCTCTATCACTCTCTTACACGCTCTTTCACTCTCTGACTCTCTCTGACACACTCTATCACACTCTGACACTGTCTGACACTCTCTATCACTCAATGACACACTCTGAAACTCTCTATCACTCTTTATCACTCTCTATCACTCTCTGACACACTCTGACACTCTCTCTCGCTCTCTATCACTCTCTTACACTCTCTTTCGCTCTCTGAAACTCTCTGACACTCTCAGAATCTCTCTCTCACTCTCTGAAACTCTCAGACACTCTCTATCACTCTCTATCACTATCTGACACTCTCTGACATACTCAGACACTCTGTGACACACTCTGACACTCTCTATCACTCTATGACACTCTCTGACGCTCTCTATCACTCTCTATCAATCTCTGACACTCTCTGACGCTCTCAGACACTCTCAGACACTCTCTATCAGTCTCAGACACTCTCTATCACGCTCTGACACTCTCTGACGCTCTCAGACACACTCAATCACTCTCTATCACTCTCTGACACTCTCTTTCGCTCTCTGTCACTCTCAGACACTCACAGACACTCTCTATCAATCTCTGACAATCTATATCACTCTCTGACACTCTCTATCGCTCTCTGACACTCTCAGACACTCTCTATCACTCTCTATCACTCTCTGACACTCTCTGACACTCTCTATCACTCAATGACACTCTGTGACACTCTCTATCACTCTCTATCACTATCTGACACTCTCTGACATACTCAGACATTCTGTGACACACTCTGACACTCTCTATCACTCTATGAAACTCTCTGACACTCTCTATCACTCTCTATCACTCTCTGACACACTCTGACACTCTCTGACACTCTCAGACATTCTCTGTCACTCTCTATCACTCTCTATCACTCCATGACACTCTCTGACACTCTCAGAATCTCTCTCTCATTCTCTGACACTCTCAGACACTCTTTATCACTCTCTGACACTCTCTATCACTCTCTGACATTTCAGACACTCTTTATCACTCTCTGACACTCTCTATCATTCTCTGACACTCTCTGACACTCTCTATCACTCTCAGACACTCTCTGTCACTCTCAGACACTCTCAGACACTCTCTATCACTCTCTGACACTCTCTATCACTCTCTTTCGCTCACTGACACTCTCAGACACTCGCTTTCACTCTCTGTCACTCTCTGACACTCTCTGACACTCTCTATCACTCTCTGACACTCACTGACAATCTCAAACACTCGCTTTCACTCACTGACACTCTCAGACACTCGCTTTCACTCTCTGTCACTCTCTGACACTCTCTGACACTCACTGACACTCTCAGACACTCGCGTTCACTCTCTGTCACTCTCTGACACTCACTGACACTCACTGACACTCTCAGACACTCGCGTTCACTCTCTGTCACTCTCAGAGACTCTCAGACACTCTCTGACACTCTCTATCACTCTCTATCACTCTCTATCACTCTCTGACACTCTCTGACACTCTCTATCACTCTCTATCACTCTCTGACACACTCTGACACTCTCAGACACTCTCTGTCACTCTCTATCACTCTCTGACAGTCTCTATCACTCTCTGACACTCTCTATCACTCTCTATCACTCTCTTACACTCTCTATCACTCTCTGACACTCTCTATCACTCTCTGACACTCTCAGATGCTCACTATCACTCTCTGACACTCACTGACACTCTCAGACACTCTCTTTCACTCTCTGTCACTCTCAGACTCTCTCAGACGCTCTCGATCACTCTCTGACACTCTCTATCACTCTCTGACACTCTCTGACGCACTCTGACACTCTCTATCACTCTATGACACTCTCTGACACTCTCTATCACTCTCTATCACTCTCTGACACACTGACACTCTCTGACACTCTCAGACATTCTCTGTCACTCTCTATCACTCTCTGACTCTCTCTATCACTCTCTGACACTCTCTAACACTCTCTGACACTCTCTGACACACTCTATCACAGTCTGACACTGTCTGACACTCTCTATCACTCAATGACACACTCTGAGACTCTTTATCACTCTCTATCACTCTCTATCAAACTCTGACACTCACTGACACTCTCAGACACTCTCTGTCACTCTCTATCACTCTCTGACACTCTCTATCACTCTCTGACACTCTCTTTCGCTCTCTGACACTCTCTGACACACTCTGACACTTTCTGACACTCTCAGACACTCTCTATCACTCTCTATCACTCTCAGACACTCTCTGTCACTCTCAAACACTCTCAGACACTATCTATCACTCTCTGACACTCTCTATCACTCTCTGACACTCTCTTTCGTTCTCTGACACTTTCTGACACTCTCAGACACTCTCTATCACTCTCTATCACTCTCTGACACTCTCTGACACTCTCAGAATCTCTCTCTCACTCTCTGACACTCTCAGACACTCTCTATCACTCTCTGACACTCTCTATCACTCTCTGACATTCTCAGACACTCTCTACCACTCTCTGACACTCTCTATCACTCTCTGACACTCTCTGACACTCTCTATCACTCTCTGACAATCATTGACACTCTCAGACGCTCTCTGTCACTCTCAGCCTCTCTCTATCACTCTCTATCACTCTCTGACACTCTCTATCACTCAAAGACACTCTGTGACACTCTCTATCACTCTCTATCACTCTCTGACTCTCTCTGACAAACTCAGACACTCTGTGACACACTCTGACACTCTCTGTCACTCTCAGACACTCTAAGACACTCTCTATCGCTTTCTGACACTCACTGACACTCTCAGACACTCTCTGTCACTCTCTGTCACTCTCAGACACGCTCAGATTCTCCCTATCACTCTCTGACACTCTCTATCTATCAGTCTCTGACACTCTCTATCGCTTTCTGACACTCAATGACACTCTCAGACACTCTCTGTCACTCTCTGTCACTCTCAGACACGCTCAGATTCTCTCTATCACTCTCTGACACTCTCTATCTATCAGTCTCTGACACTCTCTATCGCTCTCTGACACTCTCACATACTCTGACACTCTCTGACACTCTCAGACACTCTCAGACACTCTCTATCACTCTCTATCACTTTCTGACACTCTCTATCACTCTCTGACACTCACTGACACTCTCAGATACTCTCTGTCACTCTCTAACTCTCTCTGACACTCTCTATCACTCTCTGACACTCTCTGACATTCTCAGAGGCACTCTATCACTCTCTGACACTCACTGACACTCTCAGAAACTCTCTTTCACTCTCAGTCACTCTTAGACTCTCTCAGACGCTCTCTATCACTCTCTGACACTCTCTATCTCTCTGTGACACTCTCAATCGCTCTCTGACACTCTCTGACGCACTCAATCACTCTCTATCACTCTCTGACACACTCTGACACTCTCTATCACTCTATGACACTCTCTGACACTCTCTATCACTCTCTATCACTCTCTGACACACTCTGACACTCTCTCTCGCTCTCTATCACTCTCTTACACTCTCTTTCACTCTCTTTCACTCTCTGACTCTCTCTGACACACTCTATCACACTCTGACACTGTCTGACACTCTCTATCACTCAATGACACACTCTGAAACTCTCTATCACTCTATATCACTCTCTATCACTCTCTATCACTCTCTATCACTCTCTGACACTCACTGACACTCTCAGACACTCGCTGTCACTCTCAGACACTCTCTGTCACTCTCAGACACTCTCAGACACTCTCTATCACTCTCTGACACACTCTATCACTCTCTGACACTCTCTTTCGCTCTCTGAAACTCTCTGAAACTCTCAGACACTCTCTATCACTCTCTATCACTATCTGACACTCTCTGACATACTCAGACACTCTGTGACACACTCTGACACTCTCTATCACTCTATGACGCTCTCTGACGCTCTCTATCACTCTCTATCACTCTCTGACACTCTCTGACGCTCTCAGACACTCTCAGACACTCTCTATCACTCTCTGACACTCTCTTTCGCTCTCTGTCACTCTCAGACACTCACAGACACTCTCTATCACTCTCTGACAATCTATATCACTCTCTGACACTCTCTATCGCTCTCTGACACTCTCTGACACTCTCTATCACTCTATGACACTCTCTGACACTCTCTATCACTCTCGATCACTCTCTGACACACTCTGACACTCTCTCTCGCTCTCTATCACTCTCTTCCACTCTCTTTCACTCTCTGACTCTCTCTGACACACTCTATCACACTCTGACACTGTCTGACACTCTCTATCACTCAATGACACACTCTGAAACTCTCTATCACTCTATATCACTCTCTATCACTCTCTATCACTCTCTGACACTCACTGACACTCTCAGACACTCGCTGTCACTCTCAGACACTCTCTGTCACTCTCAGACACTCTCAGACACTCTCTATCACTCTCTGACACACTCTATCACTCTCTGACACTCTCTTTCGCTCTCTGAAACTCTCTGAAACTCTCAGACACTCTCTATCACTCTCTATCACTATCTGACACTCTCTGACATACTCAGACACTCTGTGACACACTCTGACACTCTCTATCACTCTATGACGCTCTCTGACGCTCTCTATCACTCTCTATCACTCTCTGACACTCTCTGACGCTCTCAGACACTCTCAGACACTCTCTATCACTCTCTGACACTCTCTTTCGCTCTCTGTCACTCTCAGACACTCACAGACACTCTCTATCACTCTCTGACAATCTATATCACTCTCTGACACTCTCTATCGCTCTCTGACACTCTCAGACACTCTCTATAACTCTCTATCACTCTCTGACACTCTCTGACACTCTCTATCACTCAATGACACTCTGTGACACTCTCTATCACTATCTGACACTCTCTGACATACTCAGACATTCTATGACACTCTCTGACACTCTCTATCACTCTCTACCACTCTCTGACACACTCTGACACTCTCTGACACTCTCAGACATTCTCTGTCACTCTCTATCACTCCATGACACTCTCTGACACTCTCAGAATCTCTCTCTCATTCTCTGACACTCTCAGACACTCTCTATCACTCTCTGACACTCTCTATCACTCTCTGACATTCTCAGACACTCTCTATCACTCTCTGACACTCTCTATCACTCTCTTTCGCTCACTGACACTCTCAGACACTCGCTTTCACTCTCTGTCACTCTCTGACACTCTCTGACACTCTCTATCACTCTCTGACACTCACTGACACTCTCAGACACTCGCTTTCACTCACTGACACTCTCAGACACTCGCTTTCACTCACTGACACTCTCAGACACTCACTTTCACTCTCTGTCACTCTCTGACACTCTCTGACACTCTCTATCACTCTCTGACACTCACTGACACTCTCAGACACTTGCGTTCACTCTCTGTCACTCTCAGAGACTCTCAGACACTCTCTGACACTCTCTATCACTCTCTATCACTCTCTGACACTCTCTATCACTCTCTGACACACTCTGACACTCTCTGACACTCTCAGACACTCTCTGTCACTCTCTATCACTCTCTGACACTCTCTATCACTCTCTATCAATCTCTTACACTCTCTATCACTCTCTGACACTCTCAGACGCTCACTATCACTCTCTGACACTCACTGACACTCTCAGACACTCTCTGTCACTCTCTATCACTCTCTGACACTCTCTATCACTCTCTATCACTCCCTTACACTCTCTATCGCTCTCAGACTCTCTCAGACGCTCTCTAGCACTCTCTGACACTCTCTATCACTCTCTGACACTCTCTGACGCACTCTGACACTCTCTATCACTCTATGACACTCTCTGACACTCTCTATCACTCTCTATCACTCTCTGACACACTGACACTCTCTGACACTCTCAGACATTCTCAATCGCTCTGTGAAACTTTCTGACACACTCAATCACTCTCTGTCACTCTCTGACACACTCTGACACTCTCTATCACTCTATGACACTCTCTGACACTCTCTATCACTCTCTATCACTCTCTGACACACTCTGACACTCTCTGACACTCTCAGACACTCTCTATCACTCTCTATCACTCTCTAACACTCTCTATCACACTCTGACACTCTCTGACACACTCTGTCACACTCTGACACTCTCTGACACTCTCTATCACTCAATGACACTCTCTGAAACTCTCTATCACTCTTTATCACTCTCCATCACTCTCTATCACTCTCTATCACTCTCTGACACTCACTGACACTCTCAGACAATCGCTGTCACTCTCAGACACTCTCTGTCATTCTCAGAAACTCTCTGTCACTCTCAGACTCTCTCAGACGCTCTCTATCACTCTCTGACACTCTCTATCACACTCTGACACTCTCTGACGCACTCTGACACTCTCTATCACTCTATGACACTCTCTGACACTCTCTATCACTCTCTATCACTCTCTGACACACTGATACTCTCTGACACTCTCAGACATTCTCTGTCACTCTCTATCACTCTCTGACACTCTCTATCACGCTCTATCACTCTCTTACACTCTCTAACACTCTCTGACACTCTCTGACACACTCTATCACAGTCTGACACTGTCTGACACTCTCTATCACTCAATGACACACTCTGAGACTCTTTATCACTCTCTATCACTCTCTATCAAACTCTGACACTCACTGACACTCTCACACACTCTCTGTCACTCTCAGACACTCTCTGTCACTCTCAGACACTCTCAGACACTCTCTATCACTCTCTGACACTCTCTATCACTCTCTGACACTCTCTGACACACTCTGACACTTTCTGACACTCTCAGACACTCTCTATCACTCTCTATCACTCTCAGACACTCTCTGTCACTCTCAAACACTCTCAGACACTATCTATCACTCTCTGACACTCTCTATCACTCTCTGACACTCTCCTTCGTTCTCTGACACTTTCTGACACTCTCGGACACTCTCTATCACTCTCTATCACTCTCTGACACTCTCTGACACTCTCAGAATCTCTCTCTCACTCTCTGACACTCTCAGACACTCTCTATCACTCTCTGACACTCTCTATCACTCTCTGACATTCTCAGACACTCTCTATCACTCTCTGACACTCTCTATCACTCTCTGACACTCTCTGACACTCTCTATCACTCTCTGACATTAATTGACACTCTCAGACGCTCTCTGTCACTCTCAGCCTCTCTCTATCACTCTCTATCACTCTCTGACACTCTCTATCACTCAAAGACCCTCTGTGACACTCTCTATCACTCTCTATCACTCTCTGACTCTCTCTGACAAACTCAGACACTCTGTGACACACTCTGACACTCTCTGTCACTCTCAGACACTCTCAGACACTCTCTATCGCTTTCTGACACTCACTGACACTCTCTATCGCTTTCTGACACTCACTGACACTCTCAGACACTCTCTGTCACTCTCTGTCACTCTCAGACACGCTCAGATTCTCCCTATCACTCTCTGACTCTCTCTATCACTCTCTGACACTCTCTATCTATCAGTCTCTGACACTCTCTATCGCTCTCTGACACTCTCACATACTCTGACACTCTCTGACACTCTCTATCACTCTCTATCACTTTCTGACACTCTCTATCACTCTCTGACACTCACTGACACTCTCAGATACTCTCTGTCACTCTCTAACTCTCTCTGACACTCTCTATCACTCTCTGACACTCTCTGACATTTTCAGAGGCACTCTATCACTCTCTGACACTCACTGACACTCTCAGAAACTCTCTTTCACTCTCTGTCACTCTTAGACTCTCTCAGACGCTCTCTATCACTCTCTGACACTCTCTATCTCTCTCTGACACTCTCAATCGCTCTCTGACACTCTCTGACGCACTCAATCACTCTCTATCACTCTCTGACACACTCTGACACTCTCTATCACTCTATGACACTCTCTGACACTCTCTATCACTCTCTATCACTCTCTGACACACTCTGACACTCTCTCTCGCTCTCTATCACTCTCTTACACTCTCTTTCACTCTCTGACTCTCTCTGACACACTCTATCACACTCTGACACTGTCTGACACTCTCTATCACTCAATGACACACTCTGAAACTCTCTATCACTCTATATCACTCTCTATCACTCTCTATCACTCTCTATCACTCTCTGACACTCACTGACACTCTCAGACACTCGCTGTCACTCTCAGACACTCTCTGTCACTCTCAGACACTCTCAGACACTCTCTATCACTCTCTGACACACTCTATCACTCTCTGACACTCTCTTTCGCTCTCTGAAACTCTCTGAAACTCTCAGACACTCTCTATCACTCTCTATCACTATCTGACACTCTCTGACATACTCAGACACTCTGTGACACACTCTGACACTCTCTATCACTCTATGACGCTCTCTGACGCTCTCTATCACACTCTATCACTCTCTGACACTCTCTGACGCTCTCAGACACTCTCAGACACTCTCTATCACTCTCTGACACTCTCTTTCGCTCTCTGTCACTCTCAGACACTCACAGACACTCTCTATCACTCTCTGACAATCTATATCACTCTCTGACACTCTCTATCGCTCTCTGACACTCTCAGACACTCTCTATAACTCTCTATCACTCTCTGACACTCTCTGACACTCTCTATCACTCAATGACACTCTGTGACACTCTCTATCACTATCTGACACTCTCTGACATACTCAGACATTCTATGACACTCTCTGACACTCTCTATCACTCTCTATCACTCTCTGACACACTCTGACACTCTCTGACACTCTCAGACATTCTCTGTCACTCTCTATCACTCCATGACACTCTCTGACACTCTCAGAATCTCTCTCTCATTCTCTGACACTCTCAGACACTCTCTATCACTCTCTGACACTCTCTATCACTCTCTGACATTCTCAGACACTCTCTATCACTCTCTGACACTCTCTATCACTCTCTTTCGCTCACTGACACTCTCAGACACTCGCTTTCACTCTCTGTCACTCTCTGACACTCTCTGACACTCTCTATCACTCTCTGACACTCACTGACACTCTCAGACACTCGCTTTCACTCACTGACACTCTCAGACACTCACTTTCACTCTCTGTCACTCTCTGACACTCTCTGACACTCTCTATCACTCTCTGACACTCACTGACACTCTCAGACACTTGCGTTCACTCTCTGTCACTCTCAGAGACTCTCAGACACTCTCTGACACTCTCTATCACTCTCTATCACTCTCTGACACTCTCTATCACTCTCTATCACTCTCTGACACACTCTGACACTCTCTGACACTCTCAGACACTTGCGTTCACTCTCTGTCACTCTCAGAGACTCTCAGACACTCTCTGACACTCTCTATCACTCTCTATCACTCTCTGACACTCTCTATCACTCTCTATCACTCTCTGACACACTCTGACACTCTCAGACACTCTCTGTCACTCTCTATCACTCTCTGACACTCTCTATCACTCTCTATCACTCTCTTACACTCTCTATCACTCTCTGACACTCTCAGACGCTCACTATCACTCTCTGACACTCACTGACACTCTCAGACACTCTCTGTCACTCTCTGACACTCTCTATCACTCTCTATCACTCTCTTACACTCTCTATCACTCTCAGACTCTCTCAGACACTCTCTAGCACTCTCTGACACTCTCTATCACTCTCTGACACTCTCTGACGCACTCTGACACTCTCTATCACTCTATGGCACTCTCTGACACTGTCTATCACTCTCTATCACTCTCTGACACACTGACACTCTCTGACACTCTCAGACATTCTTAATCGCTCTGTGAAACTTTCTGACACACTCAATCACTCTCTGTCACTCTCTGACACACTCTGACACTCTCTATCACTCTATGACACTCTCTGACACTCTCTATCACTCTCTATCACTCTCTATCACTCTCTGACACTCTCTGACACTCTCAGACACTCTCTATCACTCTCTATCACTCTCTAACACTCTCTATCACACTCTGACACTCTCTGACACACTCTGTCACACTCTGACACTGTCTGACACTCTCTATCACTCAATGACACTCTCTGAAACTCTCTATCACTCTTTATCACTCTCCATCACTCTCTATCACTCTCTATCACTCTCTGACACTCACTGACACTCTCAGACACTCGCTGTCACTCTCAGACACTCTCTGTCATTCTCAGAAACTCTCTGTCACTCTCAGACACTCTCAGACACTCTCTATCACTCTCTGAAACTCTCTATCACTCTCTGACACTCTCTTTCGCTCTCTGACACTCTCTGACACGCTATGACGCTCTCTGACACTCTCAGACACTCTCTGTCACTCTCTATCACTCTCTGACACTCTCAGAATCTCTCTCTCACTCTCTGAAACTCTCAGACACTCTCTATCACTCTCTGACACTCTCTATCACTCTCTGACACTCTCTGACACTCTCTATCACTGACACTTTCTGACACTCTCAGACACTCTCTATCATTCACTATCACCCTCTGACACTCTCTGACACTCTCAGAATCTCGCTATCACTCTCTGACACTCTCTGACACTCTCTATCACTCTCTGACACTCACTGACACTCTCAGACACTCGCTTTCACTCACTGACACTCTCTGACACTCTCTGACACTCTCTATCACTCTCTGACACTCACTGACACTCTCAGACACTCGCTTTCACTCTCTGTCACTCTCTGACACTCTCTGACACTCTCTATCACTCTCTGACACTCACTGACACTCTCAGACACTCGCGTTCACTCTCTGTCACTCTCAGAGACTCTCAGACACTCTCTGACACTCTCTATCACTCTCTATCACTCTCTATCACTCTCTGACACTCTCTATCACTCTCTATCACTCTCTGACACACTCTGACACTCTCTGACACTCTCAGACACTCTCTGTCACTCTCTGTCACTCTCTGACACTCTCTATCACTGTCTATCACTCTCTTACACTCTCTATCACTCTCTGACACTCTCTATCACTCACTGACACTCTCAGACGCTCACTATCACTCTCTGACACTCACTGACACTCTCAGACACTCTCTTTCACTCTCTGTCACTCTCAGACTCTCTCAGACGCTCTCTAGCACTCTCTGACACTCTCTATCACTCTCTGACACTCTCTGACGCACTCTGACACTCTCTATCACTCTATGACACTCTCTGACACTCTCTATCACTCTCTATCACTCTCTGACACACTGACACTCTCTGACACTCTCAGACATTCTCAATCGCTCTGTGAAACTTTCTGACACACTCAATCACTCTCTGTCACTCTCTGACACACTCTGACACTCGCTATCACTCTATGACACTCTCTGACACTCTCTATCACTCTCTATCACTCTCTGACACACTCTGACACTCTCTGACACTCTCAGACACTCTCTATCACTCTCTATCACTCTCTATCGCTCTCTAACACTCTCTATCACACTCTGACACTCTCTGACACACTCTGTCACACTCTGACACTGTCTGACACTCTCTATCACTCAATGACACTCTCTGAAACTCTCTATCACTCTTTATCACTCTCCATCACTCTCTATCACTCTCTATCACTCTCTGACACTCACTGACACTCTCAGACACTCGCTGTCACTCTCAGACACTCTCTGTCATTCTCAGACACTCTCTGTCACTCTCAGACACTCTCAGACACCCTCTATCACTCTCTGACACTCTCTTTCACTCTCTGACACTCTCTTTCGCTCTCTGACACTCTCTGACACGCTCTGACACTCTCTGACACGCTCTGACACTCTCTGACACTCTCAGACAGTCTCTATCACTCTCTATCACTCTCTGACACTCTCAGAATCTCTCTATCACTCTATGAAACTCTCTGACACTCTCTATCACTCTCTATCACTCTCTGACACACTCTGACACTCTCTGACACTCTCAGACATTCTCTGTCACTCTCTATCACTCTCTATCACTCCATGACACTCTCTGACAGTCTCAGAATCTCTCTCTCGTTCTCTGACACTCTCAGACACTCTCTATCACTGTCTGACACTCTCTATCACTCTCTGACATTCTCAGACACTCTCTATCACTCTCTGACACTCTCTATCATTTTCTGACACTCTCTGACACTCTCTATCACTCTCAGACACTCTCTATCACTCTCTTTCGCTCACTGACACTCTCAGACACTCGCTTTCACTCTCTGTCACTCTCTGACACTCTCTGACACTCTCTATCACTCTCTGACACTCACTGACACTCTCAGACACTCGCTTTCTCTCACTGACACTCTCAGACACTCGCTTTCACTCTCTGTCACTCTCTGACACTCTCTGACACTCACTGACACTCTCAGACACTCGCGTTCACTCTCTGTCACTCTCAGAGACTCTCAGACACTCTCTGACACTCTCTATCACTCTCTATCACTCTCTATCACTCTCTGACACTCTCTATCACTCTCTATCACTCTCTGACACACTCTGACACTCTCTGACACTCTCAGACACTCTCTGTCACTCTCTATCACTCTCTGACATTGTCTATCACTCTCTGACACTCTATATCACTCTCTATCAATCTCTTACACTCTCTATCACTCTCTGACACTCTCTATCACTCTCTGACACTCTCTATCACTCACTGACACTCTCAGACGCTCACTATCACTCTCTGACACTCACTGACACTCTCAGACACTCTCTTTCACTCTCTGTCACTCTCAGACTCTCTCAGACGCTCTCTATCACTCTCTGACACTCTCTATCACTCTCTGACACTCTCTGACGCACTCTGACACTCTCTATCACTCTCTGACACTCACTGACACGCTCAGACACTCACGTTCACTCTCTGTCAATCTCAGAGACTCTCAGACACTCTCTATCAATCTCTGACACTCTCTATCACTCTTTGACCCTCTCTGACACTCTCTATCACTCTCTATCACTCTCTGACACACTCTGACACACTCTGACACTTTCAGACACTCTCTGTCCTCTCTATCACTCTCTGACACTCTCTATCACTCTCTGACACTCTCTATCACTCTCTTTCACTCTCTTACACTCTCTATCACTCTCTGACACTCTCTATCACTCTCTGACACTCTCTATCACTCACTGACACTCTCAGATGCTCACTATCACTCTCTGACACTCACTGACATTCTCAGACACTCTCTTTCACTCTCTGTCACTCTCAGACTCTCTCAGACGCTCTCTATCACTCTCTGACACTCTCTGACACTCTCTGACACTCACTGACACTCTCTATCACTCTCTGACACTCTCAATCGCTCTCTGAAACTCTCTGACACACTCAATCACTCTCTGTCACTTTCTGACGCACTCTGACACTCTCTATCACTCTATGACACTCTCTGACACTCTCTATCACTCTCTATCACTTTCTGACACACTGACACTCTCTGACACTCTCAGACATTCTCTGTCACTCTCTATCACTCTCTGACTCTCTCTATCACTCTCTGACACTCTCTATCACGCTCTATCACTCTCTTACACTCTCTAACACTCTCTGACACTCTCTGACACACTCTATCACACTCTGACACTGTCTGACACTCTCTATCACTCAATGACACACTCTGAAACTCTTTATCACTCTCTCTCACTCTCTATCAAACTCTGACACTCACTGACACTCTCAGACACTCGCTGTCACTCTCAGACACTCTCTGTCACTCTCAGACACTCTCAGACACTCTCAGACACTCTCTATCACTCTCTGACACTCTCTATCACTCTCTGACACTCTATTTCGCTCTCTGACACTCTCTGACACACTCTGACACTTTCTGACACTCTCAGACACTCTCTATCACTCTCTATCACTCTCAGACACTCTCTGTCACTCTCAGACACTCTCAGACACTCTCTATCACTCTCTGACACTCTCTATCACTCTCTGACACTCTCTTTCGTTCTCTGACACTTTCTGACACTCTCAGACACTCTCAGACACTCTCTATCACTCTCTGACACTCTCTGGCACTCTCAGAATCTCTCTCTCACTCTCTGACACTCTCAGACACTCTCTATCACTCTCTGACACTCTCTATCACTCTCTGACATTCTCAGACGCTCTCTATCACTCTCTGACACTCTCTATCACTCTCTGTCACTCTCAGATCTCTCTATCACTCTCTATCATTCTCTGACTCTCTCTGACACACTCTGACACTCTCCGACACTCTCATACACTCTCTGTCACTCTCTATCACACTCTGACACTCTCTGACACTCTCAGACATTCTGTGACACACTCAGACACACTTTGACACTCTCTGACACGCTCTATCACTCTCTATCACTCTCTGGCACTCTCTGACACTCTCAGACACTCTCCATCACTCTCTATCACTCTCTGACACTCTCTGACTGTCTCAAAAACTGTCTATCACTCTCTATCACTCTCAGTCACTCTCAGACACTCTCTATCACTCTCTGACACTCACTGACACTCTCAGATACTCTCTGTCACTCTCTGTCACTCTCAGACACGCTCAGATACTCTCTATCACTCTCTGACTCTCTCTATCACTCTCTGACACTCTCTATCACTCTCTGACACTCTCTATCGCTCTCTGACACTCTCACATACTCTGACACTCTCTGACACTCTCAGACACTCTCTGTCACTCTCTAACTCTCTCTGACACTCTCGATCACTCTCTGACACTCTCTGACATTCTCAGAGGCTCTCTATCACCCTCTATAACTCACTGACACTCTCAGAAACTCACTATCACTCTCTGACACTCACTGACACTCTCAGACGCTCTCTATCACTCTCTGACACTCTCTATCACTCTCTGACACTCTCAATCTCTCTGTGAAACTCTCTGACACGCTCAATCACTCTCTGTCACTCTCTGACACACTCTGACACTCTCTATCACTCTATGACACACTCTGACACTCTCTATCACTCTCTGACACACTCTGACACTCTCTGACACTCTCAGACACACTCTATCACTCTCTATCACTCTCTAACCCTCTCTATCACTCTCTGACACTCTCTGACACACTCTGTCACACTCTGACACTGTCTGACACTCTCTATCACTCAATGACACTCTCTGAAACTCTCTATCACTCTTTATCACTCTCCATCACTCTCTATCACTCTATATCACGCTCTGACACTCACTGACACTCTCAGACACTCGCTGTCACTCTCAGACACTCTCTGTCACTCTCAGACACTCTCTGTCACTCTCAGACACTCTCAGACACTCTCTATCACTCTCTGACACTCTCTATCACTCTCTGACACTCTCTTTCGCTCTCTGACACTCTCTGACACGCTCTGACACTCTCTGACACTCTCAGACACTCTCTATCACTCTCTATCACTCTCTGACACTCTCAGAATCTCTATCTCACTCTCTGAAACTCTCAGACACTCTCTATCACTCTCTGACACTCTCTATCACTCTCTGACACTCTCTATCACTCTCTGACACTTTCTGACACTCTCAGACACTCTCTATCACTCACTATCACTCTCTGACACACTCTGACACTCTCAGAATCTCTCTATCACTCTCTGACACTCTCAGACACTCTCTATCACTCTCTGACACTCTCTATCACTCTCTGACATTCTCAGACACTCTCTATCACTCTCTGACACTCTCTATCACTCTCTGACACTCTCTGACACTCTCTATCACTCTCTGACACTCACCGACACTCTCAGACGCTCTCTGTCACTCTCAGACTCTGTCTATCACTCTCTATCACTCTCTGACACTCTCTGACACTCTCTATCACTCAATGACACTCTGTGACACACTCTGACACACTCTGTCACTCTATGGCACTCTCTGACGCTCTATGACACTGTCTGACTCTCTCTGACACTCTCTATCACTCTCTATCACGCTCTTACACTCTCTGACTGTCTCAGACACTGTCTATCACTCTCTGTCACTCTCAGACACTCTCAGACACTCTCTATCACTTTCTGACACTCACTGACATGCTCAGATACTCCCTATCACTCTCTGACTCTCTCTATCACTCTCTGACAGTCCCTATCACTCTCTGACACTCTCTATCGCTCTCTGACACTCTCACATACTCTGACACTCTCTGACACTCTCAGACACTCTCTATCACTCTCTATCACTTTCTGACACTCTCTATCACTCTCTGACACTCACTGACACTCTCAGACACTCTCTGTCACTCTCTAACTCTCTCTGACACTCTCTATCACTCTCTGACACTCTCTGACATTCTCAGAGGCACTCTATCACTCTCTATAACTCACTGACACTCTCAGACACTCACTATCACTCTCTGACACTCTCAGAAACTCTCTTTCACTCTCTGTCACTCTCAGACTCTCTCAGACGCTCTCTATCACTCTCTGACACTCTCTATCACTCTCTGACACTCTCAATCGCTCTCTGACACTCTCTGACGCACTCAATCACTCTCTATCACTCTCTGACACACTCTGACACTCTCTATCACTCTATGACACTCTCTGACACTCTCTATCACTCTCTATCACTCTCTGACACACTCTGACACTCTCTCTCGCTCTCTATCACTCTCTTACACTCTCTTTCACTCTCTGACTCTCTCTGACACACTCTATCACACTCTGACACTGTCTGACACTCTCTATCACTCAATGACACACTCTGAAACTCTCTATCACTCTTTATCACTCTCTATCACTCTCTATCACTCTCTGACACTCACTGACACTCTCAGACACTCGCTGTCACTCTCAGACACTCTGTCACTCTCAGACACTCTCAGACACTCTCTATCACTCTCTGACACACTCTATCACACTCTGACACTCTCTTTCACTCTCTGAAACTCTCTGACACTCTCAGAATCTCTCTCTCGCTCTCTGAAATTCTCAGGCACTCTCTATCACTCTCTATCACTATCTGACACTCTCTGACATACTCAGACACTCTGTGACACACTCTGACACTCTCTATCACTCTCTATCAATCTCTGACACTCTCTGACGCTCTCAGACACTCTCAGACACTCTCTATCGCTCTCTGACACTCTCTGACGCTCTCAGACACACTCAATCACTCTCTATCACTCTCTGACACTCTCTTTCGCTCTCTGTCACTCTCAGACACTCACAGACACTCTCTATCACTCTCTGACAATCTATATCACTCTCTGACACTCTCTATCGCTCTCTGACACTCTCAGACACTCTCTATCACTCTCTGTCACTCAATGACACTCTGTGACACTCTCTATCACTCTCTATCACTATCTGACACTCTCTGACATACTCAGACATTCTGTGACACACTCTGACAATCTCTATCACTCTATGAAACTCTCTGACACTTTCTATCACTCTCTATCACTCTCTGACACACTCTGACACTCTCTGACACTCTCAGACATTCTCTGTCACTCTCTATCACTCTCTATCACTCCATGACACTCTCTGACACTCTCAGAATCTCTCTCTCATTCTCTGACACTCTCAGACACTCTCTATCACTCTCTGACACTCTCTATCACTCTCTGACATTCTCAGACACTCTCTATCACTCTCTGACACTCTCTATCATTCTCTGACACTCTCTGACACTCTCTATCACTCTCAGACACTCTCTGTCACTCTCAGACACTCTCTATCACTCACTGACACTCTCAGACACTCGCTTTCACTCACTGACACTCTCAGACACTCGCTTTCACTCACTGACACTCTCAGACACTCACTTTCACTCTCTGTCACTCTCTGACACTCTCTGACACTCTCTATCTCTCTCTGACACTCACTGACACTCTCAGACACTCGCGTTCACTCTCTGTCACTCTCAGAGACTCTCAGGCACTCTCTGACACTCTCCATCACTCTCTGACACTCTCTATCACTCTCTTACACTCTCTATCACTCTCTGACACTCTCTATCACTCTCTGACACTCTCTATCACTCACTGACACACTCAGACGCTCACTATCACTCTCTGACACTCACTGACACTCTCAGACACTCTCTTTCACTCTCTGTCACTCTCAGAATCTCTCAGACGCTCTCTATCACTCTCTGACACTCTCTATCACTCTCTGACACTCTCTGACGCACTCTGACACTCTCTATCACTCTATGACACTCTCTGACACTCTCTATCACTCTCTATCACTCTCTGACACACTGACACTCTCTGACACTCTCTATCACGCTCTATCACTCTCTTACACTCTCTAACAATCTCTGACACTCTCTGACACACTCTATCACAGTCTGACACTGTCTGACACTCTCTATCACTCAATGACACACTCTGAAACTCTTTATCACTCTCTATCACTCTCTATCAAACTCTGACACTCACTGACACTCTCAGACACTCGCTGTCACTCTCAGACACTCTCTGTCACTCTCAGACACTCTCAGACACTCTCTATCACTCTCTGACACTCTCTATCACTCTCTGACACTCTCTTTCGCTCTCTGACACTCTCTGACACACTCTGACACTTTCTGACACTCTCAGACACTCTCTATCACTCTCAGACACTCTCTGTCACTCTCAAACACTCTCAGACACTATCTATCACTCTCTGATACTCTCTATCACTCTCTGACACTCTCTTTCGTTCTCTGACACTTTCTGACACTCTCAGACACTCTCTATCACTCTATCACTCTCTGACACTCTCTGACAATCTCAGAATCTCTCTCTCACTCTCTGACACTCTCAGACACTCTCGATAACTCTCTGACACTCTCTATCACTCTCTGACATTCTCAGACACTCTCTATCACTCTCTGACACTCTCTATCACTCTCTGACACTCTCTATCACTCTCTGCCATTCATTGACACTCTCAGACGCTCTCAGTCACTCTCAGCCTCTCTCTATCACTCTCTATCACTCTCTGACTCTCTCTGACAAACTCAGACACTCTGTGACACACTCTGACACTCTCTGTCACTCTCAGACACTCTCAGACACTCTCTATCACTCTCTGACACTCACTGACACTCTCAGACACTCTCTGTCACTCTCTGTCACTCTCAGACGCGCTCAGATTCTCCCTATCACTCTCTGACTCTCTCTATCACTTTCTGACACTCTCTATCTATCACTCTCTGACACTCTCTATCGCTCTCTGACACTCTCACATACTCTGACACTCTCTGACACTCTCAGACACTCTCTATCACTCTCTGTCACTTTCTGACACTCTCTATCACTCTCTGACACTCACTGACACTCTCAGACACTCTCTGTCACTCTCTAACTCTCTCTGACACTCTCTATCACTCTCTGACACTCTCTGACATTCTCAGAGGCACTCTATCACTCTCTATAACTCACTGACACTCTCAGACACTCACTATCACTCTCTGACACTCACTGACACTCTCAGAAACTCTCTTTCACTCTCTGTCACTCTCAGACTCTCTCAGACGCTCTCTATCACTCTCTGACACTCTCTATCACTCTCTGACACTCACTGACACTCTCAGACACTCGCGTTCACTCTCTGTCAATCTCAGAGACTCTCAGACACTCTCTATCACTCTCTGACACTCTCTATCACTCTTTGACACTCTCTGACACTCTCTATCACTCTCTATCACTCTCTGACACACTCTGACACACTCTGACACTTTCAGACACTCTATGTCACTCTCTATCACTCTCTGACACTCTCTATCACTCTCTGACACTCTCTATCACTCTCTTTCACTCTCTTACACTCTCTATCACTCTCTGACACTCTCTATCACTCTCTGACACTCTCCATCACTCACTGACACTCTCAGACGCTCACTATCACTCTCTGACACTCACTGACACTCTCAGACACTCTCTTTCACTCTCTGTCACTCTCAGAGTCTCTCAGACACTCTCTATCACTCTCTGACACTCTCTGTCACTCTCTGACACTCTCAGACGCTCTCTATCACTCTCTGACACTCTCTGTCACTCTCTGACACTCTCTGACACTCTCTATCACTCTATGACACTCTCTGACACTCTCTATCACTCTCTATCACTTTCTGACACACTGACACTCTCTGACACTCTCAGACATTCTCTGTCACTCTCTATCACTCTCTGACTCTCTCTATCACTCTCTGACACTCTCTATCACGCTCTATCACTCTCTTACACTCTCTAACACTCTCTGACACTCTCTGACACACTCTATCACACTCTGACACTTTCTGACACTCTCTACCACTCAATGACACACTCTGAAACTCTTTATCACTCTCTATCACTCTCTATCAAACTCTGACACTCACTGACACTCTCAGACACTCGCTGTCACTCTCAGACACTCTCTGTCACTCTCAGACACTCTCAGACACTCTCTATCACTCTCTGACACTCTCTATCACTCTCTGACACTCTCTTTCGCTCTCTGACACTCTCTGACACACTCTGACACTTTCTGACACTCTCAGACACTCTCTATCACTCTCTATCACTCTCAGACACTCTCTGTCACTCTCAGACACTCTCTATCACTCTCTGACACTCTCTATCACTCACTGACACTCTCTTTCGTTCTCTGACACTTTCTGACACTCTCAGACACTCTCTATCACTCTCTATCACTCTCTGACACTCTCTGACACTCTCAGAATCTCTCTCTCACTCTCTGACACTCTCAGACACTCTCTATCACACTCTGACACTCTCTATCACTCTCTGACATTCTCAGACGTTCTATATCACTCTCTGACACTCTCTATCATTCTCTGTCACTCTCAGACTCTCTCTATCACTCTCTATCATTCTCTGACTCTCTCTGACACACTCTGACACTCTCGGACACTCTCATACACTCTCTATCACTCTCTATCACACTCTGAGACTCTCTGACACTCTCAGACATTCTGTGACACACTCTGACACTCTTTGACACTCTCTGACACGCTCTATCACTCTCTATCACTCTCTGGCACTCTCTGACACTCTCTGACACTCTCTATCACTCTCTATCACTCTCTGACACTCTCTGACTGTCTCAGACACTGTCTATCACTCTCTATCACTCTCAGTCACTCTCAGACACTCTCTAACACTCTCTGACACTCACTGACACTCTCAGATACTCTCTGTCACTCTCTGTCACTCTCAGACACGCTCAGGTACTCTCTATCACTCTCTGACTCTCTCTATCACTCTCTGACACTCTCTGACACTCTCTATCGCTCTCTGACACTCTCACATACTCTGACACTCTCTGACACTCTCAGACACTCTCTGTCACTCTCTAACTCTCTCTGACACTCTCGATCACTCTCTGACACTCTCTGACATTCTCAGAGGCTCTCTATCACTCTCTATAACTCACTGACACTCTCAGACACTGTCTATCACTCTCTGACACTCACTGACACTCTCAGAAACTCTCTTTCACACTCTGTCACTCTCAGACTCTCTCAGACGCTCTCTATCACTCTCTGACACTCTCTATCACTCTCTGACACTCTCAATCGCTCTGTGAAACTCTCTGACACGCTCAATCACTCTCTGTCACTCTCTGACACACTCTGACACTCTCTATCACTCTATGACACTCTCTGACACTCTCTATCACTCTCTATCACTCTCTGACACACTCTGACACTCTCTGACACTCTCAGACACTCTCTATCACTCTCTATCACTCTCTAACACTCTCTATCACTCTCTGACACTCTCTGACACACTCTCACACTCTCAGAATCTCTCTATCACTCTCTGACACTCTCAGACACTCTCTATCACTCTCTGACACTCTCTATCACTCTCTGACATTCTCAGACACTCTCTATCACTCTCTGACACTCTCTATCACTCTCTGACACTCTCTGACACTCTCTATCACTCTCTGACACTCACTGACACTCTCAGACGCTCTCTGTCACTCTCAGACTCTCTCTGTCACTCTCTATCACTCTCTGACACTCTCTGACACTCTCTATCACTCAATGACACTCTGTGACACTCTCTATCACACTCTATCACTCTCTGACACACTCAGACACTCTGTGACACACTCTGACACACTCTGTCACTCTATGGCACTCTCTGACCCTCGCTATCACTCTCTATCACGCTCTTACACTCTCTGACTGTCTCAGACACTGTCTATCACTCTCTGTCTCTCTCAGACACTCTCAGACACTCTCTATCACTTTCTGACACTCACTGACATGCTCAGATTCTCCCTATCACTCTCTGACTCTCTATCACTCTCTGACACTCTCTATCACTCTCTGACACTCTCTATCGCTCTCTGACACTCTCACATACTCTGACACTCTCTGACACTCTCAGACACTCTCTATCACTCTCTATCACTTTCTGACACTCTCTATCACTCTCTGACACTCACTGACACTCTCAGACACTCTCTGTCACTCTCTAAATCTCTCTGACACTCTCTATCACTCTCTGACACACTCTGACATTCTCAGAGGCACTCTATCACTCTCTATAACTCACTGGCACTCTCAGACACTCACTATCACTCTCTGACACTCACTGACACTCTCAGAAACTCTCTTTCACTCTCTGTCACTCTCAGACTCTCTCAGACGCTCTCTATCACTCTCTGACACTCTCTATCACTCTCTGACACTCTCAATCGCTCTGTGAAACTCTCCGACACGCTCAATCACTCTCTGTCACTCTCTGACACACTCTGACACTCTCTATCACTCTATGACACTCTCTGACACTCTCTATCACTCTCTATCACTCTCTGACACACTCTGACACTCTCTGACACTCTCAGACACTCTCTATCACTCTCTATCACTCTCTAACACTCTCTATCACACTCTGACACTCTCTGACACACTCTGTCACACTCTGACACTGTCTGACACTCTCTATCACTCAATGACACTCTCTGAAACTCTCTATCACTCTTTATCACTCTCCATCACTCTCTATCACTCTCTATCACTCTCTGACACTCACTGACACTCTCAGACACTCGCTGTCACTCTCAGACACTCTCTGTCATTCTCAGAAACTCTCTGTCACTCTCAGACACTCTCAGACACTCTCTATCACTCTCTGAAACTCTCTATCACTCTCTGACACTCTCTTTCGCTCTCTGACACTCTCTGACACGCTATGACGCTCTCTGACACTCTCAGACACTCTCTATCACTCTCTATCACTCTCTGACACTCTCAGAATCTCTCTCTCACTCTCTGAAACTCTCAGACACTCTCTATCACTCTCTGACACTCTCTATCACTCTCTGACACTCTCTGACACTCTCTATCACTGACACTTTCTGACACTCTCAGACACTCTCTATCATTCACTATCACCCTCTGACACTCTCTGACACTCTCAGAATCTCGCTATCACTCTCTGACACTCTCTGACACTCTCAGAATCTCTCTATCACTCTCTGACACTCTCAGACACTCTCTATCACTCTCTGACACTCTCTATCACTCTCTGACATTCTCAGACACTCTCTATCACTCTCTGACACTCTCTATCACTCTCTGACACTCTCTGACATTCTCTATCACTCTCTGACACTCACTGACACTCTCAGACGCTCTCTGTCACTCTCAGACTCTCTCTATCACTCTCTATCACTCTCTGACACTCTCTGACACTCTCTATCACTCAATGACACTCTGTGACACTCTCTATCACACTCTATCACTCTCTGACACTCTCAGACGCTCTCTGTCACTCTCAGACTCTCTCTATCACTCTCTGACACTCTCTGACACTCTCTATCACTCAATGACACTCTGTGACACACTCTGACACACTCTGTCACTCTATGGCACTCTCTGACGCTCGCTATCACTCTCTATCACTCTCTGACACTCTATGACACTGTCTGACTCTCTCTGACACTCTCTATCACTCTCTATCACGCTCTTACACTCTCTGACTGTCTCAGACACTGTCTATCACTCTCTTTCGCTCTCTGTCACTCTCAGACACTCACAGACACTCTCTATCACTCTCTGACAATCTATATCACTCTCTGACACTCTCTATCGCTCTCTGACACTCTCAGACACTCTCTATAACTCTCTATCACTCTCTGACACTCTCTGACACTCTCTATCACTCAATGACACTCTGTGACACTCTCTATCACTATCTGACACTCTCTGACATACTCAGACATTCTATGACACTCTCTGACACTCTCTATCACTCTCTACCACTCTCTGACACACTCTGACACTCTCTGACACTCTCAGACATTCTCTGTCACTCTCTATCACTCCATGACACTCTCTGACACTCTCAGAATCTCTCTCTCATTCTCTGACACTCTCAGACACTCTCTATCACTCTCTGACACTCTCTATCACTCTCTGACATTCTCAGACACTCTCTATCACTCTCTGACACTCTCTATCACTCTCTTTCGCTCACTGACACTCTCAGACACTCGCTTTCACTCTCTGTCACTCTCTGACACTCTCTGACACTCTCTATCACTCTCTGACACTCACTGACACTCTCAGACACTCGCTTTCACTCACTGACACTCTCAGACACTCGCTTTCACTCACTGACACTCTCAGACACTCACTTTCACTCTCTGTCACTCTCTGACACTCTCTGACACTCTCTATCACTCTCTGACACTCACTGACACTCTCAGACACTTGCGTTCACTCTCTGTCACTCTCAGAGACTCTCAGACACTCTCTGACACTCTCTATCACTCTCTATCACTCTCTGACACTCTCTATCACTCTCTGACACACTCTGACACTCTCTGACACTCTCAGACACTCTCTGTCACTCTCTATCACTCTCTGACACTCTCTATCACTCTCTATCAATCTCTTACACTCTCTATCACTCTCTGACACTCTCAGACGCTCACTATCACTCTCTGACACTCACTGACACTCTCAGACACTCTCTGTCACTCTCTATCACTCTCTGACACTCTCTATCACTCTCTATCACTCTCTTACACTCTCTATCGCTCTCAGACTCTCTCAGACGCTCTCTAGCACTCTCTGACACTCTCTATCACTCTCTGACACTCTCTGACGCACTCTGACACTCTCTATCACTCTATGACACTCTCTGACACTCTCTATCACTCTCTATCACTCTCTGACACACTGACACTCTCTGACACTCTCAGACATTCTCAATCGCTCTGTGAAACTTTCTGACACACTCAATCACTCTCTGTCACTCTCTGACACACTCTGACACTCTCTATCACTCTATGACACTCTCTGACACTCTCTATCACTCTCTATCACTCTCTGACACACTCTGACACTCTCTGACACTCTCAGACACTCTCTATCACTCTCTATCACTCTCTAACACTCTCTATCACACTCTGACACTCTCTGACACACTCTGTCACACTCTGACACTCTCTGACACTCTCTATCACTCAATGACACTCTCTGAAACTCTCTATCACTCTTTATCACTCTCCATCACTCTCTATCACTCTCTATCACTCTCTGACACTCACTGACACTCTCAGACAATCGCTGTCACTCTCAGACACTCTCTGTCATTCTCAGAAACTCTCTGTCACTCTCAGACTCTCTCAGACGCTCTCTATCACTCTCTGACACTCTCTATCACACTCTGACACTCTCTGACGCACTCTGACACTCTCTATCACTCTATGACACTCTCTGACACTCTCTATCACTCTCTATCACTCTCTGACACACTGATACTCTCTGACACTCTCAGACATTCTCGGTCACTCTCTATCACTCTCTGACACTCTCTATCACGCTCTATCACTCTCTTACACTCTCTAACACTCTCTGACACTCTCTGACACACTCTATCACAGTCTGACACTGTCTGACACTCTCTATCACTCAATGACACACTCTGAGACTCTTTATCACTCTCTATCACTCTCTATCAAACTCTGACACTCACTGACACTCTCACACACTCTCTGTCACTCTCAGACACTCTCTGTCACTCTCAGACACTCTCAGACACTCTCTATCACTCTCTGACACTCTCTATCACTCTCTGACACTCTCTGACACACTCTGACACTTTCTGACACTCTCAGACACTCTCTATCACTCTCTATCACTCTCAGACACTCTCTGTCACTCTCAAACACTCTCAGACACTATCTATCACTCTCTGACACTCTCTATCACTCTCTGACACTCTCTTTCGTTCTCTGACACTTTCTGACACTCTCGGACACTCTCTATCACTCTCTATCACTCTCTGACACTCTCTGACACTCTCAGAATCTCTCTCTCACTCTCTGACACTCTCAGACACTCTCTATCACTCTCTGACACTCTCTATCACTCTCTGACATTCTCAGACACTCTCTATCACTCTCTGACACTCTCTATCACTCTCTGACACTCTCTGACACTCTCTATCACTCTCTGACATTCATTGACACTCTCAGACGCTCTCTGTCACTCTCAGCCTCTCTCTATCACTCTCTATCACTCTCTGACACTCTCTATCACTCAAAGACCCTCTGTGACACTCTCTATCACTCTCTATCACTCTCTGACTCTCTCTGACAAACTCAGACACTCTGTGACACACTCTGACACTCTCTGTCACTCTCAGACACTCTCAGACACTCTCTATCGCTTTCTGACACTCACTGACACTCTCTATCGCTTTCTGACACTCACTGACACTCTCAGACACTCTCTGTCACTCTCTGTCACTCTCAGACACGCTCAGATTCTCCCTATCACTCTCTGACTCTCTCTATCACTCTCTGACACTCTCTATCTATCAGTCTCTGACACTCTCTATCGCTCTCTGACACTCTCACATACTCTGACACTCTCTGACACTCTCTATCACTCTCTATCACTTTCTGACACTCTCTATCACTCTCTGACACTCACTGACACTCTCAGATACTCTCTGTCACTCTCTAACTCTCTCTGACACTCTCTATCACTCTCTGACACTCTCTGACATTTTCAGAGGCACTCTATCACTCTCTGACACTCACTGACACTCTCAGAAACTCTCTTTCACTCTCTGTCACTCTTAGACTCTCTCAGACGCTCTCTATCACTCTCTGACACTCTCTATCTCTCTCTGACACTCTCAATCGCTCTCTGACACTCTCTGACGCACTCAATCACTCTCTATCACTCTCTGACACACTCTGACACTCTCTATCACTCTATGACACTCTCTGACACTCTCTATCACTCTCTATCACTCTCTGACACACTCTGACACTCTCTCTCGCTCTCTATCACTCTCTTACACTCTCTTTCACTCTCTGACTCTCTCTGACACACTCTATCACACTCTGACACTGTCTGACACTCTCTATCACTCAATGACACACTCTGAAACTCTCTATCACTCTATATCACTCTCTATCACTCTCTATCACTCTCTATCACTCTCTGACACTCACTGACACTCTCAGACACTCTCTGTCACTCTCAGACACTCTCAGACACTCTCTATCACTCTCTGACACACTCTATCACTCTCTGACACTCTCTTTCGCTCTCTGAAACTCTCTGAAACTCTCAGACACTCTCTATCACTCTCTATCACTATCTGACACTCTCTGACATACTCAGACACTCTGTGACACACTCTGACACTCTCTATCACTCTATGACGCTCTCTGACGCTCTCTATCACACTCTATCACTCTCTGACACTCTCTGACGCTCTCAGACACTCTCAGACACTCTCTATCACTCTCTGACACTCTCTTTCGCTCTCTGTCACTCTCAGACACTCACAGACACTCTCTATCACTCTCTGACAATCTATATCACTCTCTGACACTCTCTATCGCTCTCTGACACTCTCAGACACTCTCTATAACTCTCTATCACTCTCTGACACTCTCTGACACTCTCTATCACTCAATGACACTCTGTGACACTCTCTATCACTATCTGACACTCTCTGACATACTCAGACATTCTATGACACTCTCTGACACTCTCTATCACTCTCTATCACTCTCTGACACACTCTGACACTCTCTGACACTCTCAGACATTCTCTGTCACTCTCTATCACTCCATGACACTCTCTGACACTCTCAGAATCTCTCTCTCATTCTCTGACACTCTCAGACACTCTCTATCACTCTCTGACACTCTCTATCACTCTCTGACATTCTCAGACACTCTCTATCACTCTCTGACACTCTCTATCACTCTCTTTCGCTCACTGACACTCTCAGACACTCGCTTTCACTCTCTGTCACTCTCTGACACTCTCTGACACTCTCTATCACTCTCTGACACTCACTGACACTCTCAGACACTCGCTTTCACTCACTGACACTCTCAGACACTCACTTTCACTCTCTGTCACTCTCTGACACTCTCTGACACTCTCTATCACTCTCTGACACTCACTGACACTCTCAGACACTTGCGTTCACTCTCTGTCACTCTCAGAGACTCTCAGACACTCTCTGACACTCTCTATCACTCTCTATCACTCTCTGACACTCTCTATCACTCTCTATCACTCTCTGACACACTCTGACACTCTCTGACACTCTCTGTCACTCTCTATCACTCTCTGACACTCTCTATCACTCTCTATCACTCTCTTACACTCTCTATCACTCTCTGACACTCTCAGACGCTCACTATCACTCTCTGACACTCACTGACACTCTCAGACACTCTCTGTCACTCTCTATCACTCTCTGACACTCTCTATCACTCTCTATCACTCTCTTACACTCTCTATCACTCTCAGACTCTCTCAGACGCTCTCTAGCACTCTCTGACACTCTCTATCACTCTCTGACACTCTCTGACGCACTCTGACACTCTCTATCACTCTATGGCACTCTCTGACACT
Source organism: Heterodontus francisci (assembly GCF_036365525.1). Taxonomy (NCBI): domain Eukaryota; kingdom Metazoa; phylum Chordata; class Chondrichthyes; order Heterodontiformes; family Heterodontidae; genus Heterodontus; species Heterodontus francisci. Next base: position 3,673,326 of record NC_090414.1, read on the forward strand.
GTCTATCACTCTCTATCACTCTCTGACACACTGACACTCTCTGACACTCTCAGACATTCTTAATCGCTCTGTGAAACTTTCTGACACACTCAATCACTCTCTGTCACTCTCTGACACACTCTGACACTCTCTATCACTCTATGACACTCTCTGACACTCTCTATCACTCTCTATCACTCTCTATCACTCTCTGACACTCTCTGACACTCTCAGACACTCTCTATCACTCTCTATCACTCTCTAACACTCTCTATCACACTCTGACACTCTCTGACACACTCTGTCACACTCTGACACTGTCTGACACTCTCTATCACTCAATGACACTCTCTGAAACTCTCTATCACTCTTTATCACTCTCCATCACTCTCTATCACTCTCTATCACTCTCTGACACTCACTGACACTCTCAGACACTCGCTGTCACTCTCAGACACTCTCTGTCATTCTCAGAAACTCTCTGTCACTCTCAGACACTCTCAGACACTCTCTATCACTCTCTGAAACTCTCTATCACTCTCTGACACTCTCTTTCGCTCTCTGACACTCTCTGACACGCTATGACGCTCTCTGACACTCTCAGACACTCTCTATCACTCTCTATCACTCTCTGACACTCTCAGAATCTCTCTCTCACTCTCTGAAACTCTCAGACACTCTCTATCACTCTCTGACACTCTCTATCACTCTCTGACACTCTCTGACACTCTCTATCACTGACACTTTCTGACACTCTCAGACACTCTCTATCATTCACTATCACCCTCTGACACTCTCTGACACTCTCAGAATCTCGCTATCACTCTCTGACACTCTCTGACACTCTCTATCACTCTCTGACACTCACTGACACTCTCAGACACTCGCTTTCACTCACTGACACTCTCAGACACTCGCTTTCACTCTCTGTCACTCTCTGACACTCTCTGACACTCTCTATCACTCTCTGACACTCACTGACACTCTCAGACACTCGCGTTCACTCTCTGTCACTCTCAGAGACTCTCAGACACTCTCTGACACTCTCTATCACTCTCTATCACTCTCTATCACTCTCTGACACTCTCTATCACTCTCTATCACTCTCTGACACACTCTGACACTCTCTGACACTCTCAGACACTCTCTGTCACTCTCTGTCACTCTCTGACACTCTCTATCACTGTCTATCACTCTCTTACACTCTCTATCACTCTCTGACACTCTCTATCACTCACTGACACTCTCAGACGCTCACTATCACTCTCTGACACTCACTGACACTCTCAGACACTCTCTTTCACTCTCTGTCACTCTCAGACTCTCTCAGACGCTCTCTAGCACTCTCTGACACTCTCTATCACTCTCTGACACTCTCTGACGCACTCTGACACTCTCTATCACTCTATGACACTCTCTGACACTCTCTATCACTCTCTATCACTCTCTGACACACTGACACTCTCTGACACTCTCAGACATTCTCAATCGCTCTGTGAAACTTTCTGACACACTCAATCACTCTCTGTCACTCTCTGACACACTCTGACACTCGCTATCACTCTATGACACTCTCTGACACTCTCTATCACTCTCTATCACTCTCTGACACACTCTGACACTCTCTGACACTCTCAGACACTCTCTATCACTCTCTATCACTCTCTATCGCTCTCTAACACTCTCTATCACACTCTGACACGCTCTGACACACTCTGTCACACTCTGACACTGTCTGACACTCTCTATCACTCAATGACACTCTCTGAAACTCTCTATCACTCTTTATCACTCTCCATCACTCTCTATCACTCTCTATCACTCTCTGACACTCACTGACACTCTCAGACACTCGCTGTCACTCTCAGACACTCTCTGTCATTCTCAGACACTCTCTGTCACTCTCAGACACTCTCAGACACCCTCTATCACTCTCTGACACTCTATTTCACTCTCTGACACTCTCTTTCGCTCTCTGACACTCTCTGACACGCTCTGACACTCTCTGACACGCTCTGACACTCTCTGACACTCTCAGACAGTCTCTATCACTCTCTATCACTCTCTGACACTCTCAGAATCTCTCTATCACTCTATGAAACTCTCTGACACTCTCTATCACTCTCTATCACTCTCTGACACACTCTGACACTCTCTGACACTCTCAGACATTCTCTGTCACTCTCTATCACTCTCTATCACTCCATGACACTCTCTGACACTCTCAGAATCTCTCTCTCGTTCTCTGACACTCTCAGACACTCTCTATCACTGTCTGACACTCTCTATCACTCTCTGACATTCTCAGACACTCTCTATCACTCTCTGACACTCTCTATCATTTTCTGACACTCTCTGACACTCTCTATCACTCTCAGACACTCTCTATCACTCTCTTTCGCTCACTGACACTCTCAGACACTCGCTTTCACTCTCTGTCACTCTCTGACACTCTCTGACACTCTCTATCACTCTCTGACACTCACTGACACTCTCAGACACTCGCTTTCTCTCACTGACACTCTCAGACACTCGCTTTCACTCTCTGTCACTCTCTGACACTCTCTGACACTCACTGACACTCTCAGACACTCGCGTTCACTCTCTGTCACTCTCAGAGACTCTCAGACACTCTCTGACACTCTCTATCACTCTCTATCACTCTCTATCACTCTCTGACACTCTCTATCACTCTCTATCACTCTCTGACACACTCTGACACTCTCTGACACTCTCAGACACTCTCTGTCACTCTCTATCACTCTCTGACATTGTCTATCACTCTCTGACACTCTATATCACTCTCTATCAATCTCTTACACTCTCTATCACTCTCTGACACTCTCTATCACTCTCTGTCACTCTCTATCACTCACTGACACCCTCAGACGCTCACTATCACTCTCTGACACTCACTGACACTCTCAGACACTCTCTTTCACTCTCTGTCACTCTCAGACTCTCTCAGACGCTCTCTATCACTCTCTGACACTCTCTATCACTCTCTGACACTCTCTGACGCACTCTGACACTCTCTATCACTCTCTGACACTCACTGACACGCTCAGACACTCACGTTCACTCTCTGTCAATCTCAGAGACTCTCAGACACTCTCTATCAATCTCTGACACTCTCTATCACTCTTTGACCCTCTCTGACACTCTCTATCACTCTCTATCACTCTCTGACACACTCTGACACACTCTGACACTTTCAGACACTCTCTGTCCTCTCTATCACTCTCTGACACTCTCTATCACTCTCTGACACTCTCTATCACTCTCTTTCACTCTCTTACACTCTCTATCACTCTCTGACACTCTCTATCACTCTCTGACACTCTCTATCACTCACTGACACTCTCAGATGCTCACTATCACTCTCTGACACTCACTGACATTCTCAGACACTCTCTTTCACTCTCTGTCACTCTCAGACTCTCTCAGACGCTCTCTATCACTCTCTGACACTCTCTGACACTCTCTGACACTCACTGACACTCTCTATCACTCTCTGACACTCTCAATCGCTCTCTGAAACTCTCTGACACACTCAATCACTCTCTGTCACTTTCTGACGCACTCTGACACTCTCTATCACTCTATGACACTCTCTGACACTCTCTATCACTCTCTATCACTTTCTGACACACTGACACTCTCTGACACTCTCAGACATTCTCTGTCACTCTCTATCACTCTCTGACTCTCTCTATCACTCTCTGACACTCTCTATCACGCTCTATCACTCTCTTACACTCTCTAACACTCTCTGACACTCTCTGACACACTCTATCACACTCTGACACTGTCTGACACTCTCTATCACTCAATGACACACTCTGAAACTCTTTATCACTCTCTCTCACTCTCTATCAAACTCTGACACTCACTGACACTCTCAGACACTCGCTGTCACTCTCAGACACTCTCTGTCACTCTCAGACACTCTCAGACACTCTCAGACACTCTCTATCACTCTCTGACACTCTCTATCACTCTCTGACACTCTATTTCGCTCTCTGACACTCTCTGACACACTCTGACACTTTCTGACACTCTCAGACACTCTCTATCACTCTCTATCACTCTCAGACACTCTCTGTCACTCTCAGACACTCTCAGACACTCTCTATCACTCTCTGACACTCTCTATCACTCTCTGACACTCTCTTTCGTTCTCTGACACTTTCTGACACTCTCAGACACTCTCAGACACTCTCTATCACTCTCTGACACTCTCTGACACTCTCAGAATCTCTCTCTCACTCTCTGACACTCTCAGACACTCTCTATCACTCTCTGACACTCTCTATCACTCTCTGACATTCTCAGACGCTCTCTATCACTCTCTGACACTCTCTATCACTCTCTGTCACTCTCAGATCTCTCTATCACTCTCTATCATTCTCTGACTCTCTCTGACACACTCTGACACTCTCCGACACTCTCATACACTCTCTGTCACTCTCTATCACACTCTGACACTCTCTGACACTCTCAGACATTCTGTGACACACTCAGACACACTTTGACACTCTCTGACACGCTCTATCACTCTCTATCACTCTCTGGCACTCTCTGACACTCTCAGACACTCTCCATCACTCTCTATCACTCTCTGACACTCTCTGACTGTCTCAAAAACTGTCTATCACTCTCTATCACTCTCAGTCACTCTCAGACACTCTCTATCACTCTCTGACACTCACTGACACTCTCAGATACTCTCTGTCACTCTCTGTCACTCTCAGACACGCTCAGATACTCTCTATCACTCTCTGACTCTCTCTATCACTCTCTGACACTCTCTATCACTCTCTGACACTCTCTATCGCTCTCTGACACTCTCACATACTCTGACACTCTCTGACACTCTCAGACACTCTCTGTCACTCTCTAACTCTCTCTGACACTCTCGATCACTCTCTGACACTCTCTGACATTCTCAGAGGCTCTCTATCACTCTCTATAACTCACTGACACTCTCAGAAACTCACTATCACTCTCTGACACTCACTGACACTCTCAGACGCTCTCTATCACTCTCTGACACTCTCTATCACTCTCTGACACTCTCAATCTCTCTGTGAAACTCTCTGACACGCTCAATCACTCTCTGTCACTCTCTGACACACTCTGACACTCTCTATCACTCTATGACACACTCTGACACTCTCTATCACTCTCTGACACACTCTGACACTCTCTGACACTCTCAGACACACTCTATCACTCTCTATCACTCTCTAACCCTCTCTATCACTCTCTGACACTCTCTGACACACTCTGTCACACTCTGACACTGTCTGACACTCTCTATCACTCAATGACACTCTCTGAAACTCTCTATCACTCTTTATCACTCTCCATCACTCTCTATCACTCTATATCACGCTCTGACACTCACTGACACTCTCAGACACTCGCTGTCACTCTCAGACACTCTCTGTCACTCTCAGACACTCTCTGTCACTCTCAGACACTCTCAGACACTCTCTATCACTCTCTGACACTCTCTATCACTCTCTGACACTCTCTTTCGCTCTCTGACACTCTCTGAAACGCTCTGACACTCTCTGACACTCTCAGACACTCTCTATCACTCTCTATCACTCTCTGACACTCTCAGAATCTCTATCTCACTCTCTGAAACTCTCAGACACTCTCTATCACTCTCTGACACTCTCTATCACTCTCTGACACTCTCTATCACTCTCTGACACTTTCTGACACTCTCAGACACTCTCTATCACTCACTATCACTCTCTGACACACTCTGACACTCTCAGAATCTCTCTATCACTCTCTGACACTCTCAGACACTCTCTATCACTCTCTGACACTCTCTATCACTCTCTGACATTCTCAGACACTCTCTATCACTCTCTGACACTCTCTATCACTCTCTGACACTCTCTGACACTCTCTATCACTCTCTGACACTCACCGACACTCTCAGACGCTCTCTGTCACTCTCAGACTCTGTCTATCACTCTCTATCACTCTCTGACACTCTCTGACACTCTCTATCACTCAATGACACTCTGTGACACACTCTGACACACTCTGTCACTCTATGGCACTCTCTGACGCTCTATGACACTGTCTGACTCTCTCTGACACTCTCTATCACTCTCTATCACGCTCTTACACTCTCTGACTGTCTCAGACACTGTCTATCACTCTCTGTCACTCTCAGACACTCTCAGACACTCTCTATCACTTTCTGACACTCACTGACATGCTCAGATACTCCCTATCACTCTCTGACTCTCTCTATCACTCTCTGACAGTCCCTATCACTCTCTGACACTCTCTATCGCTCTCTGACACTCTCACATACTCTGACACTCTCTGACACTCTCAGACACTCTCTATCACTCTCTATCACTTTCTGACACTCTCTATCACTCTCTGACACTCACTGACACTCTCAGACACTCTCTGTCACTCTCTAACTCTCTCTGACACTCTCTATCACTCTCTGACACTCTCTGACATTCTCAGAGGCACTCTATCACTCTCTATAACTCACTGACACTCTCAGACACTCACTATCACTCTCTGACACTCTCAGAAACTCTCTTTCACTCTCTGTCACTCTCAGACTCTCTCAGACGCTCTCTATCACTCTCTGACACTCTCTATCACTCTCTGACACTCTCAATCGCTCTCTGACACTCTCTGACGCACTCAATCACTCTCTATCACTCTCTGACACACTCTGACACTCTCTATCACTCTATGACACTCTCTGACACTCTCTATCACTCTCTATCACTCTCTGACACACTCTGACACTCTCTCTCGCTCTCTATCACTCTCTTACACTCTCTTTCACTCTCTGACTCTCTCTGACACACTCTATCACACTCTGACACTGTCTGACACTCTCTATCACTCAATGACACACTCTGAAACTCTCTATCACTCTTTATCACTCTCTATCACTCTCTATCACTCTCTGACACTCACTGACACTCTCAGACACTCGCTGTCACTCTCAGACACTCTGTCACTCTCAGACACTCTCAGACACTCTCTATCACTCTCTGACACACTCTATCACTCTCTGACACTCTCTTTCACTCTCTGAAACTCTCTGACACTCTCAGAATCTCTCTCTCGCTCTCTGAAATTCTCAGGCACTCTCTATCACTCTCTATCACTATCTGACACTCTCTGACATACTCAGACACTCTGTGACACACTCTGACACTCTCTATCACTCTCTATCAATCTCTGACACTCTCTGACGCTCTCAGACACTCTCAGACACTCTCTATCGCTCTCTGACACTCTCTGACGCTCTCAGACACACTCAATCACTCTCTATCACTCTCTGACACTCTCTTTCGCTCTCTGTCACTCTCAGACACTCACAGACACTCTCTATCACTCTCTGACAATCTATATCACTCTCTGACACTCTCTATCGCTCTCTGACACTCTCAGACACTCTCTATCACTCTCTGTCACTCAATGACACTCTGTGACACTCTCTATCACTCTCTATCACTATCTGACACTCTCTGACATACTCAGACATTCTGTGACACACTCTGACAATCTCTATCACTCTATGAAACTCTCTGACACTTTCTATCACTCTCTATCACTCTCTGACACACTCTGACACTCTCTGACACTCTCAGACATTCTCTGTCACTCTCTATCACTCTCTATCACTCCATGACACTCTCTGACACTCTCAGAATCTCTCTCTCATTCTCTGACACTCTCAGACACTCTCTATCACTCTCTGACACTCTCTATCACTCTCTGACATTCTCAGACACTCTCTATCACTCTCTGACACTCTCTATCATTCTCTGACACTCTCTGACACTCTCTATCACTCTCAGACACTCTCTGTCACTCTCAGACACTCTCTATCACTCACTGACACTCTCAGACACTCGCTTTCACTCACTGACACTCTCAGACACTCGCTTTCACTCACTGACACTCTCAGACACTCACTTTCACTCTCTGTCACTCTCTGACACTCTCTGACACTCTCTATCTCTCTCTGACACTCACTGACACTCTCAGACACTCGCGTTCACTCTCTGTCACTCTCAGAGACTCTCAGGCACTCTCTGACACTCTCCATCACTCTCTGACACTCTCTATCACTCTCTTACACTCTCTATCACTCTCTGACACTCTCTATCACTCTCTGACACTCTCTATCACTCACTGACACACTCAGACGCTCACTATCACTCTCTGACACTCACTGACACTCTCAGACACTCTCTTTCACTCTCTGTCACTCTCAGAATCTCTCAGACGCTCTCTATCACTCTCTGACACTCTCTATCACTCTCTGACACTCTCTGACGCACTCTGACACTCTCTATCACTCTATGACACTCTCTGACACTCTCTATCACTCTCTATCACTCTCTGACACACTGACACTCTCTGACACTCTCTATCACGCTCTATCACTCTCTTACACTCTCTAACAATCTCTGACACTCTCTGACACACTCTATCACAGTCTGACACTGTCTGACACTCTCTATCACTCAATGACACACTCTGAAACTCTTTATCACTCTCTATCACTCTCTATCAAACTCTGACACTCACTGACACTCTCAGACACTCGCTGTCACTCTCAGACACTCTCTGTCACTCTCAGACACTCTCAGACACTCTCTATCACTCTCTGACACTCTCTATCACTCTCTGACACTCTCTTTCGCTCTCTGACACTCTCTGACACACTCTGACACTTTCTGACACTCTCAGACACTCTCTATCACTCTCAGACACTCTCTGTCACTCTCAAACACTCTCAGACACTATCTATCACTCTCTGATACTCTCTATCACTCTCTGACACTCTCTTTCGTTCTCTGACACTTTCTGACACTCTCAGACACTCTCTATCACTCTATCACTCTCTGACACTCTCTGACAATCTCAGAATCTCTCTCTCACTCTCTGACACTCTCAGACACTCTCGATAACTCTCTGACACTCTCTATCACTCTCTGACATTCTCAGACACTCTCTATCACTCTCTGACACTCTCTATCACTCTCTGACACTCTCTATCACTCTCTGCCATTCATTGACACTCTCAGACGCTCTCAGTCACTCTCAGCCTCTCTCTATCACTCTCTATCACTCTCTGACTCTCTCTGACAAACTCAGACACTCTGTGACACACTCTGACACTCTCTGTCACTCTCAGACACTCTCAGACACTCTCTATCACTCTCTGACACTCACTGACACTCTCAGACACTCTCTGTCACTCTCTGTCACTCTCAGACGCGCTCAGATTCTCCCTATCACTCTCTGACTCTCTCTATCACTTTCTGACACTCTCTATCTATCACTCTCTGACACTCTCTATCGCTCTCTGACACTCTCACATACTCTGACACTCTCTGACACTCTCAGACACTCTCTATCACTCTCTGTCACTTTCTGACACTCTCTATCACTCTCTGACACTCACTGACACTCTCAGACACTCTCTGTCACTCTCTAACTCTCTCTGACACTCTCTATCACTCTCTGACACTCTCTGACATTCTCAGAGGCACTCTATCACTCTCTATAACTCACTGACACTCTCAGACACTCACTATCACTCTCTGACACTCACTGACACTCTCAGAAACTCTCTTTCACTCTCTGTCACTCTCAGACTCTCTCAGACGCTCTCTATCACTCTCTGACACTCTCTATCACTCTCTGACACTCACTGACACTCTCAGACACTCGCGTTCACTCTCTGTCAATCTCAGAGACTCTCAGACACTCTCTATCACTCTCTGACACTCTCTATCACTCTTTGACACTCTCTGACACTCTCTATCACTCTCTATCACTCTCTGACACACTCTGACACACTCTGACACTTTCAGACACTCTATGTCACTCTCTATCACTCTCTGACACTCTCTATCACTCTCTGACACTCTCTATCACTCTCTTTCACTCTCTTACACTCTCTATCACTCTCTGACACTCTCTATCACTCTCTGACACTCTCCATCACTCACTGACACTCTCAGACGCTCACTATCACTCTCTGACACTCACTGACACTCTCAGACACTCTCTTTCACTCTCTGTCACTCTCAGAGTCTCTCAGACACTCTCTATCACTCTCTGACACTCTCTGTCACTCTCTGACACTCTCAGACGCTCTCTATCACTCTCTGACACTCTCTGTCACTCTCTGACACTCTCTGACACTCTCTATCACTCTATGACACTCTCTGACACTCTCTATCACTCTCTATCACTTTCTGACACACTGACACTCTCTGACACTCTCAGACATTCTCTGTCACTCTCTATCACTCTCTGACTCTCTCTATCACTCTCTGACAGTCTCTATCACGCTCTATCACTCTCTTACACTCTCTAACACTCTCTGACACTCTCTGACACACTCTATCACACTCTGACACTTTCTGACACTCTCTACCACTCAATGACACACTCTGAAACTCTTTATCACTCTCTATCACTCTCTATCAAACTCTGACACTCACTGACACTCTCAGACACTCGCTGTCACTCTCAGACACTCTCTGTCACTCTCAGACACTCTCAGACACTCTCTATCACTCTCTGACACTCTCTATCACTCTCTGACACTCTCTTTCGCTCTCTGACACTCTCTGACACACTCTGACACTTTCTGACACTCTCAGACACTCTCTATCACTCTCTATCACTCTCAGACACTCTCTGTCACTCTCAGACACTCTCTATCACTCTCTGACACTCTCTATCACTCTCTGACACTCTCTTTCGTTCTCTGACACTTTCTGACACTCTCAGACACTCTCTATCACTCTCTATCACTCTCTGACACTCTCTGACACTCTCAGAATCTCTCTCTCACTCTCTGACACTCTCAGACACTCTCTATCACACTCTGACACTCTCTATCACTCTCTGACATTCTCAGACGTTCTATATCACTCTCTGACACTCTCTATCATTCTCTGTCACTCTCAGACTCTCTCTATCACTCTCTATCATTCTCTGACTCTCTCTGACACACTCTGACACTCTCGGACACTCTCATACACTCTCTATCACTCTCTATCACACTCTGAGACTCTCTGACACTCTCAGACATTCTGTGACACACTCTGACACTCTTTGACACTCTCTGACACGCTCTATCACTCTCTATCACTCTCTGGCACTCTCTGACACTCTCTGACACTCTCTATCACTCTCTATCACTCTCTGACACTCTCTGACTGTCTCAGACACTGTCTATCACTCTCTATCACTCTCAGTCACTCTCAGACACTCTCTAACACTCTCTGACACTCACTGACACTCTCAGATACTCTCTGTCACTCTCTGTCACTCTCAGACACGCTCAGGTACTCTCTATCACTCTCTGACTCTCTCTATCACTCTCTGACACTCTCTGACACTCTCTATCGCTCTCTGACACTCTCACATACTCTGACACTCTCTGACACTCTCAGACACTCTCTGTCACTCTCTAACTCTCTCTGACACTCTCGATCACTCTCTGACACTCTCTGACATTCTCAGAGGCTCTCTATCACTCTCTATAACTCACTGACACTCTCAGACACTGTCTATCACTCTCTGACACTCACTGACACTCTCAGAAACTCTCTTTCACACTCTGTCACTCTCAGACTCTCTCAGACGCTCTCTATCACTCTCTGACACTCTCTATCACTCTCTGACACTCTCAATCGCTCTGTGAAACTCTCTGACACGCTCAATCACTCTCTGTCACTCTCTGACACACTCTGACACTCTCTATCACTCTATGACACTCTCTGACACTCTCTATCACTCTCTATCACTCTCTGACACACTCTGACACTCTCTGACACTCTCAGACACTCTCTATCACTCTCTATCACTCTCTAACACTCTCTATCACTCTCTGACACTCTCTGACACACTCTCACACTCTCAGAATCTCTCTATCACTCTCTGACACTCTCAGACACTCTCTATCACTCTCTGACACTCTCTATCACTCTCTGACATTCTCAGACACTCTCTATCACTCTCTGACACTCTCTATCACTCTCTGACACTCTCTGACACTCTCTATCACTCTCTGACACTCACTGACACTCTCAGACGCTCTCTGTCACTCTCAGACTCTCTCTGTCACTCTCTATCACTCTCAGACACTCTCTGACACTCTCTATCACTCAATGACACTCTGTGACACTCTCTATCACACTCTATCACTCTCTGACACACTCAGACACTCTGTGACACACTCTGACACACTCTGTCACTCTATGGCACTCTCTGACCCTCGCTATCACTCTCTATCACGCTCTTACACTCTCTGACTGTCTCAGACACTGTCTATAACTCTCTGTCTCTCTCAGACACTCTCAGACACTCTCTATCACTTTCTGACACTCACTGACATGCTCAGATTCTCCCTATCACTCTCTGACTCTCTATCACTCTCTGACACTCTCTATCACTCTCTGACACTCTCTATCGCTCTCTGACACTCTCACATACTCTGACACTCTCTGACACTCTCAGACACTCTCTATCACTCTCTATCACTTTCTGACACTCTCTATCACTCTCTGACACTCACTGACACTCTCAGACACTCTCTGTCACTCTCTAAATCTCTCTGACACTCTCTATCACTCTCTGACACACTCTGACATTCTCAGAGGCACTCTATCACTCTCTATAACTCACTGGCACTCTCAGACACTCACTATCACTCTCTGACACTCACTGACACTCTCAGAAACTCTCTTTCACTCTCTGTCACTCTCAGACTCTCTCAGACGCTCTCTATCACTCTCTGACACTCTCTATCACTCTCTGACACTCTCAATCGCTCTGTGAAACTCTCCGACACGCTCAATCACTCTCTGTCACTCTCTGACACACTCTGACACTCTCTATCACTCTATGACACTCTCTGACACTCTCTATCACTCTCTATCACTCTCTGACACACTCTGTCACACTCTGACACTGTCTGACACTCTCTATCACTCAATGACACTCTCTGAAACTCTCTATCACTCTTTATCACTCTCCATCACTCTCTATCACTCTCTATCACTCTCTGACACTCACTGACACTCTCAGACACTCGCTGTCACTCTCAGACACTCTCTGTCATTCTCAGAAACTCTCTGTCACTCTCAGACACTCTCAGACACTCTCTATCACTCTCTGAAACTCTCTATCACTCTCTGACACTCTCTTTCGCTCTCTGACACTCTCTGACACGCTATGACGCTCTCTGACACTCTCAGACACTCTCTATCACTCTCTATCACTCTCTGACACTCTCAGAATCTCTCTCTCACTCTCTGAAACTCTCAGACACTCTCTATCACTCTCTGACACTCTCTATCACTCTCTGACACTCTCTGACACTCTCTATCACTGACACTTTCTGACACTCTCAGACACTCTCTATCATTCACTATCACCCTCTGACACTCTCTGACACTCTCAGAATCTCGCTATCACTCTCTGACACTCTCTGACACTCTCAGAATCTCTCTATCACTCTCTGACACTCTCAGACACTCTCTATCACTCTCTGACACTCTCTATCACTCTCTGACATTCTCAGACACTCTCTATCACTCTCTGACACTCTCTATCACTCTCTGACACTCTCTGACATTCTCTATCACTCTCTGACACTCACTGACACTCTCAGACGCTCTCTGTCACTCTCAGACTCTCTCTATCACTCTCTATCACTCTCTGACACTCTCTGACACTCTCTATCACTCAATGACACTCTGTGACACTCTCTATCACACTCTATCACTCTCTGACACTCTCAGACGCTCTCTGTCACTCTCAGACTCTCTCTATCACTCTCTGACACTCTCTGACACTCTCTATCACTCAATGACACTCTGTGACACACTCTGACACACTCTGTCACTCTATGGCACTCTCTGACGCTCGCTATCACTCTCTATCACTCTCTGACACTCTATGACACTGTCTGACTCTCTCTGACACTCTCTATCACTCTCTATCACGCTCTTACACTCTCTGACTGTCTCAGACACTGTCTATCACTCTCTGTCACTCTCAGACACTCTCAGACACTCTCTATCACTTTCTGACACTCACTGACATGCTCAGATTCTCCCTAACACTCTCTGACACTCTCTATCACTCTCTGCCATTCATTGACACTCTCAGACGCTCTCTGTCACTCTCAGCCTCTCTCTATCACTCTCTATCACTCTCTGACACTCTCTGACACCCTCTATCACTCAAAGACACTCTGTGACACTCTCTATCACTCTCTATCACTCTCTGACTCTCTCTGACAAACTCAGACACTCTGTGACCCACTCTGACACTCTCTGTCACTCTCAGACACTCTCAGACACTCTCTATCACTCTCTGACACTCTCTGTCACTCTCAGACACGCTCAGATTCTCCCTATCACTCTCTGACTCTCTCTATCACTCTCTGACACTCTCTATCTATCACTCTCTGACACTCTCTATCGCTCTCTGACACTCTCACATACTCTGACACTCTCTGACACTCTCAGACACTCTCTATCACTCTCTGTCACTTTCTGACACTCTCTATCACTCTCTGACACTCACTGACACTCTCAGACACTCTCTGTCACTCTCTAACTCTCTCTGACACTCTCGATCACTCTCTGACACTCTCTGACATTCTCAGAGGCACTCTATCACTCTCTATAACTCACTGACACTCTCAGACACTCACTATCACTCTCTGACACTCACTGACACTCTCAGAAACTCTCTTTCACTCTCTGTCACTCTCAGACTCTCTCAGACGCTCTCTATCACTCTCTGACACTCTCTATCACTCTCTGACACTCACTGACACTCTCAGACACTCGCGTTCACTCTCTGTCAATCTCAGAGACTCTCAGACACTCTCTATCACTCTCTGACACTCTCTATCACTCTTTGACACTCTCTGACACTCTCTATCACTCTCTATCACTCTCTGACACACTCTGACACACTCTGACACTTTCAGACACTCTCTGTCACTCTCTATCACTCTCTGACACTCTCTATCACTCTCTGACACTCTCTATCACTCTCTTTCACTCTCTTACACTCTCTATCACTCTCTGACACTCTCTATCACTCTCTGACACTCTCTATCACTCACTGACACCCTCAGACGCTCACTATCACTCTCTGACACTCGCTGACACTCTCAGACACTCTCTTTCACTCTCTGTCACTCTCAGACTCTCTCAGACGCTCTCTATCACTCTCTGACACTCTCTATCACTCTCTGACACTCTCTGACACTCTCTATCACTCTCTGACACTCTCAATCGCTCTCTGAAACTCTCTGACACACTCAATCACTCTCTGTCACTCTCTGACGCACTCTGACACTCTCTATCACTCTATGACACTCTCTGACACTCTCTATCACTCTCTATCACTTTCTGACACACTGACACTCTCTGACACTCTCAGACATTCTCTGTCACTCGCTATCACTCTCTGACTCTCTCTGTCACTCTCTGACACTCTCTATCACGCTCTATCACTCTCTTACACTCTCTAACACTCTCTGACACTCTCTGACACACTCTATCACACTCTGACACTGTCTGACACTCTCTATCACTCAATGACACACTCTGAAACTCTTTATCACTCTCTATCACTCTCTATCAAACTCTGACACTCACTGACACTCTCAGACACTCGCTGTCACTCTCAGACACTCTCTGTCACTCTCAGACACTCTCAGACACTCTCTATCACTCTCTGACACTCTCTATCACTCTCTGACACTCTCTTTCGCTCTCTGACACTCTCTGACACTCTCTGACACACTCTGACACTTTCTGACACTCTCAGACACTCTCTATCACTCTCAGACACTCTCTGTCACTCTCAGACACTCTCTATCACTCTCTGACACTGTCTATCACTCTCTGACACTCTCTTTCGTTCTCTGACACTTTCTGACACTCTCAGACACTCTCTATCACTCTCTATCACTCTCTGACACTCTCTGACAATCTCAGAATCTCTCTCTCACTCTCTGACACTCTCAGACACTCTCTATCACACTCTGACACTCTCTATCACTCTCTGACATTCTCAGACGTTCTATATCACTCTCTGACACTCTCTATCACTCTCTGTCACTCTCAGACTCTCTCTATCACTCTCTATCATTCTCTGACTCTCTCTGACACACTCTGACACTCTCGGACACTCTCATACACTCTCTATCACTCTCTATCACACTCTGAGACTCTCTGACACTCTCAGACATTCTGTGACACACTCTGACACTCTTTGACACTCTCTGACACGCTCTATCACTCTCTATCACTCTCTGGCACTCTCTGACACTCTCTGACACTCTCTATCACTCTCTATCACACTCTGACACTCTCTGACTGTCTCAGACACTGTCTATCACTCTCTATCACTCTCAGTCACTCTCAGACACTCTCTAACACTCTCTGACACTCACTGACACTCTCAGATACTCTCTGTCACTCTCTGTCACTCTCAGACACGCTCAGGTACTCTCTATCACTCTCTGACTCTCTCTATCACTCTCTGACACTCTCTGACACTCTCTATCGCTCTCTGACACTCTCACATACTCTGACACTCTCTGACACTCTCAGACACTCTCTGTCACTCTCTAACTCTCTCTGACACTCTCGATCACTCTCTGACACTCTCTGACATTCTCAGAGGCTCTCTATCACTCTCTATAACTCACTGACACTCTCAGACACTGTCTATCACTCTCTGACACTCACTGACACTCTCAGAAACTCTCTTTCACTCTCTGTCACTCTCAGACTCTCTCAGACGCTCTCTATCACTCTCTGACACTCTCTATCACTCTCTGACACTCTCAATCGCTCTGTGAAACTCTCTGACACGCTCAATCACTCTCTGTCACTCTCTGACACACTCTGACACTCTCTATCACTCTATGACACTCTCTGACACTCTCTATCACTCTCTATCACTCTCTGACACACTCTGACACTCTCTGACACTCTCAGACACTCTCTATCACTCTCTATCACTCTCTAACACTCTCTATCACTCTCTGACACTCTCTGACACACTCTCACACTCTCAGAATCTCTCTATCACTCTCTGACACTCTCAGACACTCTCTATCACTCTCTGACACTCTCTATCACTCTCTGACATTCTCAGACACTCTCTATCACTCTCTGACACTCTCTATCACTCTCTGACACTCTCTGACACTCTCTATCACTCTCTGACACTCACTGACACTCTCAGACGCTCTCTGTCACTCTCAGACTCTCTCTGTCACTCTCTATCACTCTCTGACACTCTCTGACACTCTCTATCACTCAATGACACTCTGTGACACTCTCTATCACACTCTATCACTCTCTGACACACTCAGACACTCTGTGACACACTCTGACACACTCTGTCACTCTATGGCACTCTCTGACCCTCGCTATCACTCTCTATCACGCTCTTACACTCTCTGACTGTCTCAGACACTGTCTATCACTCTCTGTCTCTCTCAGACACTCTCAGACACTCTCTATCACTTTCTGACACTCACTGACATGCTCAGATTCTCCCTATCACTCTCTGACTCTCTCTATCACTCTCTGACACTCTCTATCACTCTCTGACACTCTCTATCGCTCTCTGACACTCTCACATACTCTGACACTCTCTGACACTCTCAGACACTCTCTATCACTCTCTATCACTTTCTGACACTCTCTATCACTCTCTGACACTCACTGACACTCTCAGACACTCTCTGTCACTCTCTAAATCTCTCTGACACTCTCTATCACTCTCTGACACACTCTGACATTCTCAGAGGCACTCTATCACTCTCTATAACTCACTGGCACTCTCAGACACTCACTATCACTCTCTGACACTCACTGACACTCTCAGAAACTCTCTTTCACTCTCTGTCACTCTCAGACTCTCTCAGACGCTCTCTATCACTCTCTGACACTCTCTATCACTCTCTGACACTCTCAATCGCTCTGTGAAACTCTCTGACACGCTCAATCACTCTCTGTCACTCTCTGACACACTCTGACACTCTCTATCACTCTATGACACTCTCTGACACTCTCTATCACTCTCTATCACTCTCTGACACACTCTGACACTCTCTGACACTCTCAGACACTCTCTATCACTTTCTATCACTCTCTAACACTCTCTATCACACTCTGACACTCTCTGACACACTCTGTTACACTCTGACACTGTCTGACACTCTCTATCACTCAATGACACTCTCTGAAACTCTCTATCACTCTTTATCACTCTCCATCACTCTCTATCACTCTCTATCACTCTCTGACACTCACTGACACTCTCAGACACTCGCTGTCACTCTCAGACACTCTCTGTCACTCTCAGACACTCTCTGTCACTCTCTATCACTCTCTGACACTCTCTAGCACTCTCTGACACTCTCTTTCGCTCTCTGACACTCTCTGACACGCTCTGACACTCTCTGACACTCTCAGACACTCTCTATCACTCTCTATCACTCTCTGACAATCTCAGAATCTCTCTCTCACTCTCTGAAACTCTCAGACACTCTCTATCACTCTCTGACACTCTCTATCACTCTCTGACACTCTCTGACACTCTCTATCACTCTCTGACACTTTCTGACACTCTCAGACACTCTCTATCACTCACTATCACTCTCTGACACTCTCTGACACTCTCAGAATCTCTCTATCACTCTCTGACACTCTCAGACACTCTCTATCACTCTCTGACACTCTCTATCGCTCTCTGACATTCTCAGACACTCTCTATCACTCTCTGACACTCTCTATCACTCTCTGACACTCTCTGACATTCTCTATCACTCTCTGACACTCACTGACACTCTCAGACGCTCTCTGTCACTCTCAGACTCTCTCTATCACTCTCTATCACTCTCTGACACTCTCTGACACTCTCTATCACTCAATGACACTCTGTGACACTCTCTATCACACTCTATCACTCTCTGACACTCTCAGACGCTCTCTGTCACTCTCAGACTCTCACTATCACTCTCTAACACTCTCTGACACTCTCTATCACTCAATGACACTCTGTGACACACTCTGACACACTCTGTCACTCTATGGCACTCTCTGACGCTCGCTATCACTCTCTATCACTCTCTGACACTCTATGACACTGTCTGACTCTCTCTGACACTCTCTATCACTCTCTATCACGCTCTTACACTCTCTGACTGTCTCAGACACTGTCTATCACTCTCTGTCACTCTCAGACACTCTCAGACACTCTCTATCACTTTCTGACACTCACTGACATGCTCAGATTCTCCCTAACACTCTCTGACACTCTCTATCACTCTCTGCCATTCATTGACACTCTCAGACGCTCTCTGTCACTCTCAGCCTCTCTCTATCACTCTCTATCACTCTCTGACACTCTCTGACACCCTCTATCACTCAAAGACACTCTGTGACACTCTCTATCACTCTCTATCACTCTCTGACTCTCTCTGACAAACTCAGACACTCTGTGACCCACTCTGACACTCTCTGTCACTCTCAGACACTCTCAGACACTCTCTATCACTCTCTGACACTCACTGACACTCTCAGACACTCTCTGTCACACTCTGTCACTCTCAGACACGCTCAGATTCTCCCTATCACTCTCTGACTCTCTCTATCACTCTCTGACACTCTCTATCTATCACTCTCTGACACTCTCTATCGCTCTCTGACACTCTCACATACTCTGACACTCTCTGACACTCACTGACACTCTCAGACACTCTCTGTCACTCTCTAACTCTCTCTGACACTCTCTATCACTCTCTGACACTCTCTGACATTCTCAGAGGCACTCTATCACTCTCTATAACTCACTGACACTCTCAGACACTCACTATCACTCTCTGACACTCACTGACACTCTCAGAAACTCTCTTTCACTCTCTGTCACTCTCCGACTCTCTCAGACGCTCTCTATCACTCTCTGACACTCTCTATCACTCTCTGACACTCACTGACACTCTCAGACACTCGCGTTCACTCTCTGTCAATCTCAGAGACTCTCAGACACTCTCTATCACTCTCTGACACTCTCTATCACTCTTTGACACTCTCTGACACTCTCTATCACTCTCTATCACTCTCTGACACACTCTGACACACTCTGACACTTTCAGACACTCTCTGTCACTCTCTATCACTCTCTGACACTCTCTATCACTCTCTGACACTCTCTATCACTCTCTTTCACTCTCTTACACTCTCTATCACTCTCTGACACTCTCTATCACTCTCTGACACTCTCTATCACTCACTGACACCCTCAGACGCTCACTATCACTCTCTGACACTCACTGACACTCTCAGACACTCTCTTTCACTCTCTGTCACTCTCAGACTCTCACAGACGCTCTCTATCACTCTCTGACACTCTCTATCACTCTCTGACACTCTCTGACACTCTCTATCACTCTCTGACACTCTCAATCGCTCTCTGAAACTCTCTGACACACTCAATCACTCTCTGTCACTCTCTGACGCACTCTGACACTCTCTAACACTCTATGACACTCTCTGACACTCTCTATCACTCTCTATCACTTTCTGACACACTGACACTCTCTGACACTCTCAGACATTCTCTGTCACTCTCTATCACTCTCTGACTCTCTCTGTCACTCTCTGACACTCTATATCACGCTCTATCACTCTCTTACACTCTCTAACACTCTCTGACACTCTCTGACACACTCTATCACACTCTGACACTGTCTGACACTCTCTATCACTCAATGACACACTCTGAAACTCTTTATCACTCTCTATCACTCTCTATCAAACTCTGACACTCACTGACACTCTCAGACACTCGCTGTCACTCTCAGACACTCTCTGTCACTCTCAGACACTCTCAGACACTCTCTATCACTCTCTGACACTCTCTATCACTCTCTGACACTCTCTTTCGCTCTCTGACACTCTCTGACACACTCTGACACTTTCTGACACTCTCAGACACTCTCTATCACTCTCTATCACTCTCAGACACTCTCTGTCACTCTCAGACACTCTCAGACACTCTCTATCACTCTCTGACACTCTCTTTCGTTCTCTGACACTTTCTGACACTCTCAGACACTCTCTATCACTCTCTATCACTCTCTGACACTCTCTGACACTCTCAGAATCTCTCTCTCACTCTCTGACACTCTCAGACACTCTCTATCACTCTCTAACACTCTCTATCACTCTCTGACATTCTCAGACGCTCTCTATCACTCTCTGACACTCTCTATCACTCTCTGTCACTCTCAGACTCTCTCTATCACTCTCTGACACTCACTGACACTCTCAGACACTCTCTTTCACTCTCTGTCACTCTCAGACTCTCTCAGACGCTCTCTATCACTCTCTGACACTCTCTGACACTCTCTGACACTCTCTTTCGCTCTCTGACACTCTCTGACACACTCTGACACTTTCTGACACTCTCAGACACTCTCTATCACTCTCTATCACTCTCAGACACTCTCTGTCACTCTCAGACACTCTCTGTCACTCTCAGACACTCTCAGACACTCTCTATCACTCTCTGACACTCTCTATCACTCTCTGACACTCTCTTTCGCTCTCTGACACTGTCTGACACACTCTGACACTTTCTGACACTCTCAGACACTCTCTATCACTCTCTATCACTCTCAGACACTCTCTGTCACTCTCAGACACTCTCAGACACTCTCTGACACTCTCTATCACTCTCTGACACTCTCTTTCGTTCTCTGACACTTTCTGACACTCTCAGACACTCTCTATCACTCTCTATCACTCTCTGACACTCTCTGACACTCTCAGAATCTCTCTCTCACTCTCTGACACTCTCAGACACTCTCTATCACTCTCTAACACTCTCTATCACTCTCTGACATTCTCAGACGCTCTCTATCACTATCTGACACTCTCTATCACTCTCTGTCACTCTCAGACTCTCTCTATCACTCTCTATCATTCTCTGACTCTCTCTGACACACTCTGACACTCTCGGACACTCTCATACACTCTCTATCACTCTCTATCACACTCTGACACTCTCTGACACTCTCAGACATTCTGTGACACACTCTGACACTCTTTGACACTCTCTGACACGCTCTATCACTCTCTATCACTCTCTGGCACTCTGTGACACTCTCTGACACTCTCTATCACTCTCTATCACTCTCTGACACTCTCTGACTGTCTCAGACACTGTCTATCACTCTCTATCACTCTCAGACACTCTCTATCACTCTCTGACACTCACTGACACTCTCAGATACTCTCTGTCACTCTCTGTCACTCTCAGACACGCTCAGATACTCTCTATCACTCTCTGACTCTCTCTATCACTCTCTGACACTCTCTATCAGTCTCTGACACTCTCTATCGCTCTCTGACACTCTCACATACTCTGACACTCTCTGACACTCTCAGACACTCTCTGTCACTCTCTAACTCTCTTTGACACTCTCGATCACTCTCTGACACTCTCTGACATTCTCAGAGGCTCTCTATCACTCTCTATAACTCACTGACACTCTCAGACACTCACTATCACTCTCTGACACTCACTGACACTCTCAGAAACTCTCTTTCACTCTCTGTCACTCTCAGACTCTCTCAGACGCTCTCTATCACTCTCTGACACTCTCTATCACTCTCTGACACTCTCAATCGCTCTGTGAAACTCTCTGACACGCTCAATCACTCTCTGTCACTCTCTGACACACTCTGACACTCTCTATCACTCTATGACACTCTCTGACACTCTCTATCACTCTCTATCACTCTCTGACACACTCTGACACTCTCTGACACTCTCAGACACTCTCTATCACTCTCTGTCACTCTCTAACACTCTCTATCACTCTCTGACACTCTCTGACACACTCTGTCACACTCTGACACTGTCTGACACTCTCTATCACTCAATGACACTCTCTGAAACTCTCTATCACTCTTTATCACTCTCCATCACTCTCTATCACTCTCTATCACGCTCTGACACTCACTGACACTCTCAGACACTCGCTGTCACTCTCAGACACTCTCTGTCACTCTCAGACACTCTCTGTCACTCTCAGACACTCTCAGATAATCTCTATCACTCTCTGACACTCTCTATCACTCTCTGACACTCTCTTTCGCTCTCTGACACGCTCTGACACTCCCTGACACTCTCAGACACTCTCTATCACTCTCTATCACTCTCTGACACTCTCAGAATCTCTCTCTCACTCTCTGAAACTCTCAGACACTCTCTATCACTCTCTGACACTCTCTATCAGTCTCTGACACTCTCTGACACTCTCTATCACTCTCTGACACTTTCTGACACTCTCAGACACTCTCTATCATTTTCTGACACTCACTGACATGCTCAGATTCTCCCTATCACTCTCTGACTCTCTCTATCACTCTCTGACACTCTCTATCACTCTCTGACACTCTCTATCGCTCTCTGACACTCTCACATACTCTGACACTCTCTGACACTCTCAGACACTCTCTATCACTCTATCACTTTCTGACACTCTCTATCACTCTCTGACACTCACTGACACTCTCAGTACACTCTCTGTCACTCTCTAACTCTCTCTGACACTCTCTATCACTCTCTGACACTCTCTGACATTCTCAGAGGCACTCTATCACTCTCTATAACTCACTGGCACTCTCAGACACTCACTATCACTCTCTGACACTCACTGACACTCTCAGAAACTCTCTTTCACTATCTCTCACTCTCAGACTCTCTCAGACGCTCTCTATCACTCTCTGACACTCTCTATCACTCTCTGACACTCTCAATCGCTCTGTGAAACTCTCTGACACGCTCAATCACTCTCTGTCACTCTCTGACACACTCTGACACTCTCTATCACACTATGACACTCTCTGACACTCTCTATCACTCTCTCTCACTCTCTGACACACTCTGACACTCTCTGACACTCTCAGACACTCTCTATCACTCTCTATCACTCTCTATCACTCTCTAACACTCTCTATCACTCTCTGACACTCTCTGACACACTCTGTCACACTCTGACACTGTCTGACACTCTCTATCACTCAATGACACTCTCTGAAACTCTCTATCACTCTTTATCACTCTCCATCACTCTCTATCACTCTCTATCACTCTCTGACACTCACTGACACTCTCAGACACTCGCTGTCACTCTCAGACACTCTCTGTCACTCTCAGACACTCTCTGTCACTCTCTATCACTCTCTGACACTCTATATCACTCTCTGACACTCTCTTTCGCTGTCTGACACTCTCTGACACGCTCTGACACTCTCTGACACTCTCAGACACTCTCTATCACTCTCTATCACTCTCTGACACTCTCAGAATCTCTCTCTCACTCTCTGAAACTCTCAGACACTCTCTATCACTCTCTGACACTCTCTATCACTCTCTGACATTCTCTGACACTCTCAATCACTCTCTGACACTTTCTGACACTCTCAGACACTCTCTATCACTCACTATCACTCTCTGACACTCTCTGACACTCTCAGAATCTCTCTATCACTCTCTGACACTCTCAGACACTCTCTATCACTCTCTGACACTCTATATCACTCTCTGACATTCTCAGACACTCTCTATCACTCTCTGACACTCTCTATCACTCTCTATCACTCTCTGACTCTCTCTATCACTCTCTGACACTCTCTATCAGTCTCTGACACTCTCTATCGCTCTCTGACACTCTCACATACTCTGACACTCTCTGACACTCTCAGACACTCTCAGACACTCTCTGTCACTCTCTAACTCTCTTTGACACTCTCGATCACTCTCTGACACTCTCTGACATTCTCAGAGGCTCTCTATCACTCTCTATAACTCACTGACACTCTCAGACACTCACTATCACTCTCTGACACTCACTGACACTCTCAGAAACTCTCTTTCACTCTCTGTCACTCTCAGACTCTCTCAGACGCTCTCTATCACTCTCTGACACTCTCTATCACTCTCTGACACTCTCAATCGCTCTGTGAAACTCTCTGACACGCTCAATCACTCTCTGTCACTCTCTGACACACTCTGACACTCTCTATCACTCTATGACACTCTCTGACACTCTCTATCACTCTCTATCACTCTATGACACACTCTGACACTCTCTGACACTCTCAGACACTCTCTATCACTCTCTGTCACTCTCTAACACTCTCTATCACTCTCTGACACTCTCTGACACACTCTGTCACACTCTGACACTGTCTGACACTCTCTATCACTCAATGACACTCTCTGAAACTCTCTATCACTCTTTATCACTCTCCATCACTCTCTATCACTCTCTATCACGCTCTGACACTCACTGACACTCTCAGACACTCGCTGTCACTCTCAGACACTCTCTGTCACTCTCAGACACTCTCTGTCATTCTCAGACACTCTCAGACAATCTCTATCACTCTCTGACACTCTCTATCACTCTCTGACACTCTCTTTCGCTCTCTGACACGCTCTGACACTCCCTGACACTCTCAGACACTCTCTATCACTCTCTATCACTCTCTGACACTCTCAGAATCTCTCTCTCACTCTCTGAAACTCTCAGACACTCTCTATCACTCTCTGACACTCTCTATCACTCTCTGACACTCTCTGAAACTCTCTATCACTCTCTGACACTTTCTGACACTCTCAGACACTCTCTATCATTTTCTGACACTCACTGACATGCTCAGATTCTCCCTATCACTCTCTGACTCTCTCTATCACTCTCTGACACTCTCTATCACTCTCTGACACTCTCTATCGCTCTCTGACACTCTCACATACTCTGACACTCTCTGACACTCTCAGACACTCTCTATCACTCTATCACTTTCTGACACTCTCTATCACTCTCTGACACTCACTGACACTCTCAGACACTCTCTGTCACTCTCTAACTCTCTCTGACACTCTCTATCACTCTCTGACACTCTCTGACATTCTCAGAGGCACTCTATCACTCTCTATAACTCACTGGCACTCTCAGACACTCACTATCACTCTCTGACACTCACTGACACTCTCAGAAACTCTCTATCACTCTCTGACACTCTCAATCGCTCTCTGAAACTCTCTGACACACTCAATCACTCTCTGTCACTCTCTGACGCACTCTGACACTCTCTATCACTCTATGACACTCTCTGACACTCTCTATCACTCTCTATCACTTTCTGACACACTGACACTCTCTGACACTCTCAGACATTCTCTGTCACTCTCTATCACTCTCTGACTCTCTCTATCACGCTCTATCACTCTCTTACACTCTCTAACACTCTCTGACACTCTCTGACACACTCTATCACACTGTGACACTGTCTGACACTCTCTATCACTCAATGACACACTCTGAAACTCTTTATCACTCTATCACTCTCTATCAAACTCTGACACTCACTGACACTCTCAGACACTCGCTGTCACTCTCAGACACTCTCTGTCACTCTCAGATACTCTCAGACACTCTCTATCACTCTCTGACACTCTCTATAACTCTCTGACACTCTCTTTCGCTCTCTGACACTCTCTGACACACTCTGACACTTTCTGACACTCTCAGACACTCTCTATCACTCTCTATCACTCTCAGACCCTCTCTGTTACTCTCAGACAATCTCTATCACTCTCTGACACTCTCTATCAGTCTCTGACACTCTCTTTCGTTCTCTGACACTTTCTGACACTCTCAGAATCTCTCTCTCACTCTCTGACTCTCTCAGACACTCTCTATCACTCTCTGACACTCTCTATCACTCTCTGACACTCTCAATCGCTCTGTGAAACTCTCTGACACGCTCAATCACTCTCTGTCACTCTCTGACACACTCTGACACTCTCTATCACTCTATGACACTCTCTGACACTCTCTATCACTCTCTATCACTCTCTGACACACTCTGACACTCTCTGACACTCTCAGACACTCTCTATCACTCTCTATCACTCTCTATCACTCTCTAACACTCTCTATCACTCTCTGACACTCTCTGACACACACTGTCACACTCTGACACTGTCTGACACTCTCTATCACTCAATGACACTCTCTGAAACTCTCTATCACTCTTTATCACTCTCCACCACTCTCTATCACTCTCTATCACTCTCTGAAACTCACTGACACTCTCAGACACTCGCTGTCACTCTCAGACAATCTCTGTCACTCTCAGACACTCTCTGTCACTCTCTATCACTCTCTGACACTCTCTAGCACTCTCTGACACTCTCTTTCGCTCTCTGACACTCTCTGACACGCTCTGACACTCTCTGACACTCTCAGACACTCTCTATCACTCTCTATCACTCTCTGACACTCTCAGAATCTCTCTCTCACTCTCTGAAACTCTCAGACACTCTCTATCACTCTCTGACACTCTCTATCACTCTCTGACACTCTCTGACACTCTCAATCACTCTCTGACACTTTCTGACACTCTCAGACACTCTCTATCACTCACTATCACTCTCTGACACTCTCTGACACTCTCAGAATCTCTCTATCACTCTCTGACACTCTCAGACACTCTCTATCACTCTCTGACACTCTCTATCACTCTCTGACATTCTCAGACACTCTCTATCACTCTCTGACACTCTCTATCACTCTCTGACACTCTCTGACACTCACTATCACTCTCTGACACTCACTGACACTCTCAGACGCTCTCTGTCACTCTCAGACTCTCTCTATCACTCTCTATCACTCTCTGACACTCTCTGACACTCTCTATCACTCAATGACACTCTGTGACACTCTCTATCACACTCTATCACTCTCTGACACTCTCAGACGCTCTCTGTCACTCTCAGACTCTCTCTATCACTCTCTGACACTCTCTGACACTCTCTATCACTCAATGACACTCTGTGACACACTCTGACACACTCTGTCACTCTATGGCACTCTCTGACGCTCGCTATCACTCTCTATCACTCTCTGACACTCTATGACACTGTCTGACTCTCTCTGACACTCTCTATCACTCTCTATCACGCTCTTACACTCTCTGACTGTCTCAGACACTGTCTATCACTCTCTGTCACTCTCAGGCACTCTCAGACACTCTCTATCACTTTCTGACACTCACTGACATGCTCAGATTCTCCCTATCACTCTCTGACTCTCTCTATCACTCTCTGACACTCTCTATCACTCTCTGACACTCTCTATCGCTGTCTGACACTTTCACATACTCTGACACTCTCTGACACTCTCAGACACTCTCTATCACTCTCTATCACTTTCGGACACTCTCTATCACTCTCTGACACTCTCTGACATTCTCAGAGGCACTCTATCACTCTCTATAACTCACTGACACTCTCAGACACTCACTATCACTCTCTGACACTCACTGACACTCTCAGAAACGCTCTTTCACTCTCTGTCACTCTCAGACTCTCTCAGACGCTCTCTATCACTCTCTGACACTCTCTATCACTCTCTGACACTCTCAATCGCTCTCTGACACTCTCTGACGCACTCAATCACTCTCTATCACTCTCTGACACAATCTGACACTCTCTATCACTCTATGACACTCTCTGACACTCTCTATCACTCTCTATCACTCTCTGACACACTCTGACACTCTCTCTCTCGCACTCTATCGCTCTCTTACACTCTCTTTCAGTCTCTGACTCTCTCTGACACACTCTATCACACTCTGACACTGTCTGACACTCTCTATCACTCAATGACACACTCTGAAACTCTCTATCACTCTTTATCACTCTCTATCACTCTCTATCACTCTCTGACACTCACTGACACTCTCAGACACTCGCTGTCACTCTCAGAGACTCTGTCACTCTCAGACACTCTCAGACACTCTCTATCACTCTCTGACACACTCTATCACTCTCTGACACTCTCTTTCGCTCTCTGAAACTCTCTGACACTCTCAGAATCTCTCTCTCGCTCTCTGAAATTCTCAGGCACTCTCTATCACTCTCTATCACTATCTGACACTCTCTGACATACTCAGACACTCTGTGACACACTCTGACACTCTCTATCACTCTATGACACTCTCTGACGCTCTCTATCACTCTCTATC
Organism: Heterodontus francisci; assembly: GCF_036365525.1. Classification (NCBI taxonomy): domain Eukaryota; kingdom Metazoa; phylum Chordata; class Chondrichthyes; order Heterodontiformes; family Heterodontidae; genus Heterodontus; species Heterodontus francisci. The sequence goes on from NC_090414.1 coordinate 3,702,500, forward strand.
AATCTCTGACACTCTCTGACGCTCTCAGACAATCTCAGACACTCTCTATCACTCTCAGACACTCTCTATCACTCTCTGACACTCTCTGACGCTCTCAGACACACTCAATCACTCTCTATCACTCTCTGACACTCTCTTTCGCTCTCTGTCACTCTCAGACACTCACAGACACTCTCAATCACTCTCTGACAATCTATATCACTCTCTGACACTCTCTATCGCTCTCTGACACTCTCAGACACTCTCTATCACTCTCTGTCACTCAATGACACTCTGTGACACGCTCTATCACTCTCTATCACTATCTGACACTCTCTGACATACTCAGACATTCTGTGACACACTCTGACACTCTCTATCACTCTATGAAACTCTCTGACACTTTCTATCACTCTCTATCACTCTCTGACACACTCTGACACTCTCTGACACTCTCAGACATTCTCTGTCACTCTCTATCACTCTCTATCACTCCATGACACTCTCTGACACTCTCAGAATCTCTCTCTCATTCTCTGACACTCTCAGACACTCTCTATCACTCTCTGACACTCTCTATCACTCTCTGACATTCTCAGACACTCTCTATCACTCTCTGACACTCTCTATCATTCTCTGACACTCTCTGACACTCTCTATCACTCTCTATCACTCTCAGACACTCTCTGTCACTCTCAGACACTCTCAGACACTCTCTATCACACTCTGACACTCTCTATCACTCTCTTTCGCTCACTGACACTCTCAAACACTCGCTTTCACTCTCTGTCACTCTCTGACACTCTCTGACACTCTCTATCACTCTCTGACACTCACTGACACTCTCAGACACTCGCTTTCAATCACTGACACTCTCAGACACTCGCTTTCACTGTCTGTCACTCTCTGACACTCTCTGACACTCTCTATCACTCTCTGACACACACTGACACTCTCAGACACTCGCGTTCACTCTCTCTCACTCTCAGAGACTCTCAGACACTCTCTATCACTCTCTGACACTCTCAATCGCTCTCTGAAACTCTCTGACACACTCAATCACTCTCTGTCACTCTCTGACGCACTCTGACACTCTCTATCACTCTATGACACTCTCTGACACTCTCTATCACTCTCTATCACTTTCTGACACACTGACACTCTCTGACACTCTCAGACATTCTCTGTCACTCTCTATCACTCTCTGACTCTCTCTATCACGCTCTATCACTCTCTTACACTCTCTAACACTCTCTGACACTCTCTGACACACTCTATCACACTGTGACACTGTCTGACACTCTCTATCACTCAATGACACACTCTGAAACTCTTTATCACTCTATCACTCTCTATCAAACTCTGACACTCACTGACACTCTCAGACACTCGCTGTCACTCTCAGACACTCTCTGTCACTCTCAGATACTCTCAGACACTCTCTATCACTCTCTGACACTCTCTATAACTCTCTGACACTCTCTTTCGCTCTCTGACACTCTCTGACACACTCTGACACTTTCTGACACTCTCAGACACTCTCTATCACTCTCTATCACTCTCAGACCCTCTCTGTTACTCTCAGACAATCTCTATCACTCTCTGACACTCTCTATCAGTCTCTGACACTCTCTTTCGTTCTCTGACACTTTCTGACACTCTCAGAATCTCTCTCTCACTCTCTGACTCTCTCAGACACTCTCTATCACTCTCTGACACTCTCTATCACTCTCTGACACTCTCAATCGCTCTGTGAAACTCTCTGACACGCTCAATCACTCTCTGTCACTCTCTGACACACTCTGACACTCTCTATCACTCTATGACACTCTCTGACACTCTCTATCACTCTCTATCACTCTCTGACACACTCTGACACTCTCTGACACTCTCAGACACTCTCTATCACTCTCTATCACTCTCTATCACTCTCTAACACTCTCTATCACTCTCTGACACTCTCTGACACACACTGTCACACTCTGACACTGTCTGACACTCTCTATCACTCAATGACACTCTCTGAAACTCTCTATCACTCTTTATCACTCTCCACCACTCTCTATCACTCTCTATCACTCTCTGAAACTCACTGACACTCTCAGACACTCGCTGTCACTCTCAGACAATCTCTGTCACTCTCAGACACTCTCTGTCACTCTCTATCACTCTCTGACACTCTCTAGCACTCTCTGACACTCTCTTTCGCTCTCTGACACTCTCTGACACGCTCTGACACTCTCTGACACTCTCAGACACTCTCTATCACTCTCTATCACTCTCTGACACTCTCAGAATCTCTCTCTCACTCTCTGAAACTCTCAGACACTCTCTATCACTCTCTGACACTCTCTATCACTCTCTGACACTCTCTGACACTCTCAATCACTCTCTGACACTTTCTGACACTCTCAGACACTCTCTATCACTCACTATCACTCTCTGACACTCTCTGACACTCTCAGAATCTCTCTATCACTCTCTGACACTCTCAGACACTCTCTATCACTCTCTGACACTCTCTATCACTCTCTGACATTCTCAGACACTCTCTATCACTCTCTGACACTCTCTATCACTCTCTGACACTCTCTGACACTCACTATCACTCTCTGACACTCACTGACACTCTCAGACGCTCTCTGTCACTCTCAGACTCTCTCTATCACTCTCTATCACTCTCTGACACTCTCTGACACTCTCTATCACTCAATGACACTCTGTGACACTCTCTATCACACTCTATCACTCTCTGACACTCTCAGACGCTCTCTGTCACTCTCAGACTCTCTCTATCACTCTCTGACACTCTCTGACACTCTCTATCACTCAATGACACTCTGTGACACACTCTGACACACTCTGTCACTCTATGGCACTCTCTGACGCTCGCTATCACTCTCTATCACTCTCTGACACTCTATGACACTGTCTGACTCTCTCTGACACTCTCTATCACTCTCTATCACGCTCTTACACTCTCTGACTGTCTCAGACACTGTCTATCACTCTCTGTCACTCTCAGGCACTCTCAGACACTCTCTATCACTTTCTGACACTCACTGACATGCTCAGATTCTCCCTATCACTCTCTGACTCTCTCTATCACTCTCTGACACTCTCTATCACTCTCTGACACTCTCTATCGCTCTCTGACACTTTCACATACTCTGACACTCTCTGACACTCTCAGACACTCTCTATCACTCTCTATCACTTTCGGACACTCTCTATCACTCTCTGACACTCTCTGACATTCTCAGAGGCACTCTATCACTCTCTATAACTCACTGACACTCTCAGACACTCACTATCACTCTCTGACACTCACTGACACTCTCAGAAACGCTCTTTCACTCTCTGTCACTCTCAGACTCTCTCAGACGCTCTCTATCACTCTCTGACACTCTCTATCACTCTCTGACACTCTCAATCGCTCTCTGACACTCTCTGACGCACTCAATCACTCTCTATCACTCTCTGACACAATCTGACACTCTCTATCACTCTATGACACTCTCTGACACTCTCTATCACTCTCTATCACTCTCTGACACACTCTGACACTCTCTCTCTCGCACTCTATCGCTCTCTTACACTCTATTTCAGTCTCTGACTCTCTCTGACACACTCTATCACACTCTGACACTGTCTGACACTCTCTATCACTCAATGACACACTCTGAAACTCTCTATCACTCTTTATCACTCTCTATCACTCTCTATCACTCTCTGACACTCACTGACACTCTCAGACACTCGCTGTCACTCTCAGAGACTCTGTCACTCTCAGACACTCTCAGACACTCTCTATCACTCTCTGACACACTCTATCACTCTCTGACACTCTCTTTCGCTCTCTGAAACTCTCTGACACTCTCAGAATCTCTCTCTCGCTCTCTGAAATTCTCAGGCACTCTCTATCACTCTCTATCACTATCTGACACTCTCTGACATACTCAGACACTCTGTGACACACTCTGACACTCTCTATCACTCTATGACACTCTCTGACGCTCTCTATCACTCTCTATCAATCTCTGACACTCTCTGACGCTCTCAGACAATCTCAGACACTCTCTATCACTCTCAGACACTCTCTATCACTCTCTGACACTCTCTGACGCTCTCAGACACACTCAATCACTCTCTATCACTCTCTGACACTCTCTTTCGCTCTCTGTCACTCTCAGACACTCACAGACACTCTCAATCACTCTCTGACAATCTATATCACTCTCTGACACTCTCTATCGCTCTCTGACACTCTCAGACACTCTCTATCACTCTCTGTCACTCAATGACACTCTGTGACACGCTCTATCACTCTCTATCACTATCTGACACTCTCTGACATACTCAGACATTCTGTGACACACTCTGACACTCTCTATCACTCTATGAAACTCTCTGACACTTTCTATCACTCTCTATCACTCTCTGACACACTCTGACACTCTCTGACACTCTCAGACATTCTCTGTCACTCTCTATCACTCTCTATCACTCCATGACACTCTCTGACACTCTCAGAATCTCTCTCTCATTCTCTGACACTCTCAGACACTCTCTATCACTCTCTGACACTCTCTATCACTCTCTGACATTCTCAGACACTCTCTATCACTCTCTGACACTCTCTATCATTCTCTGACACTCTCTGACACTCTCTATCACTCTCTATCACTCTCAGACACTCTCTGTCACTCTCAGACACTCTCAGACACTCTCTATCACACTCTGACACTCTCTATCACTCTCTTTCGCTCACTGACACTCTCAAACACTCGCTTTCACTCTCTGTCACTCTCTGACACTCTCTGACACTCTCTATCACTCTCTGACACTCACTGACACTCTCAGACACTCGCTTTCAATCACTGACACTCTCAGACACTCGCTTTCACTGTCTGTCACTCTCTGACACTCTCTGACACTCTCTATCACTCTCTGACACACACTGACACTCTCAGACACTCGCGTTCACTCTCTCTCACTCTCAGAGACTCTCAGACACTCTCTATCACTCTCTGACACTCTCAATCGCTCTCTGAAACTCTCTGACACACTCAATCACTCTCTGTCACTCTCTGACGCACTCTGACACTCTCTATCACTCTATGACACTCTCTGACACTCTCTATCACTCTCTATCACTTTCTGACACACTGACACTCTCTGACACTCTCAGACATTCTCTGTCACTCTCTATCACTCTCTGACTCTCTCTATCACGCTCTATCACTCTCTTACACTCTCTAACACTCTCTGACACTCTCTGACACACTCTATCACACTGTGACACTGTCTGACACTCTCTATCACTCTCTGACACTCTCTGACACACTCTGAAACTCTTTATCACTCTATCACTCTCTATCAAACTCTGACACTCACTGACACTCTCAGACACTCGCTGTCACTCTCAGACACTCTCTGTCACTCTCAGACACTCTCAGACACTCTCTATCACTCTCTGACACTCTCTATCACTCTCTGACACTCTCTTTCGCTCTCTGACACTCTCTGACACACTCTGACACTTTCTGACACTCTCAGACACTCTCTATCACTCTCTATCACTCTCAGACCCTCTCTGTTACTCTCAGACACTCTCTATCACTCTCTGACACTCTCTATCAGTCTCTGACACTCTCTTTCGTTCTCTGACACTTTCTGACACTCTCAGAATCTCTCTCTCACTCTCTGACTCTCTCAGACACTCTCTATCACTCTCTGACACTCTCTATCACTCTCTGACATTCTCAGACACTCTATCACTCTCTGACACTCTCTATCACTCTCTGACACTCTCTGACACTCTCTGACACTCTCTATCACTCTCTGACATTCATTGACACTCACAGACGCTCTCTGTCACTCTCAGCCTCTCTCTATCACTCTCTATCACTCTCTGACACTCTCTGACACTCTCTATCACTCAAAGACACTCTGTGACACTCTCTATCACTCTCTGACTCTCTCTGACAAACTCAGACACTCTCTGTCACTCTATGACACTCTCTGACACTCTCTATCACTCTCTATCACTCTCTGACACTCGATGACACTGTCTGACTCTCTCTGACACACTCTATCACTCTCTATCACGCTCTTACACTATCTGACACCCTCTGACACTCTCTGACACTCTATGACACTCTCTGACACTCTCTATCACTCTCTATCACTCTCTGACACACTCTGACACTCTCTGACACTCTCAGACACTCTCTATCACTCTCTATCACTCTCTATCACTCTCTAACACTCTCTATCACTCTCTGACACTCTCTGACACACTCTGTCACACTCTGACACTGTCTGACACTCTCTATCACTCAATGACACTCTCTGAAACTCTCTATCACTCTTTATCACTCTCCACCACTCTCTATCACTCTCTATCACTCTCTGAAACTCACTGACACTCTCAGACACTCGCTGTCACTCTCAGACACTCTCTGTCACTCTCAGACACTCTCTGTCACTCTCAGACACTCTGTGTCACTCTCTATCACTCTCTGACACTCTCTATCACTCTCTGACACTCTCTTTCGCTCTCTGACACTCTCTGGCACGCTCTGACACTCTCTGACACTCTCAGACACTCTCTATCACTCTCTATCACTCTCTGACACTCTCAGAATCTCTCTCTCACTCTCTGAAACTCTCAGACACTCTCTATCACTCTCTGACACTCTCTATCACTCTCTGACACTCTCTGACACTCTCAATCACTCTCTGACACTTTCTGACACTCTCAGACACTCTCTATCACTCACTATCACTCTCTGACACTCTCTGACACTCTCAGAATCTCTCTATCACTCTCTGACACTCTCAGACACTCTCTATCACTCTCTGACACTCTCTATCACTCTCTGACATTCTCAGACACTCTCTATCACTCTCTGACACTCTCTATCACTCTCTGACACTCTCTGACACTCTCTATCACTCTCTGACACTCACTGACACTCTCAGACGCTCTCTGTCACTCTCAGACTCTCTCTATCAGTCTCTATCACTCTCTGACACTCTCTGACACTCTCTATCACTCAATGACACTCTGTGACACTCCCTATCACACTCTAACACTCTCTGACACTCTCAGACGCTCTCTGTCACTCTCAGACTCTCTCTATCACTCTCTATCACTCTCTGACACTCTCTGACACTCTCTATCACTCAATGACACTCTGTGACACACTCTGACACACTCTGTCACACTATGGCACTCTCTGACGCTCGCTATCACTCTGTATCACTCTCTGACACTCTATGACACTGTCTGACTCTCTCTGACACTCTCTATCACTCTCTATTACGCTCTTACACTCTCTGACTGTCTCAGACACTGTCTATCACTCTCTGTCACTCTCAGACACTCTCAGACACTCTCTATCACTTTCTGACACTCACTGACATGCTCAGATTCTCCCTATCACTCTCTGACTCTCTCTATCACTCTCTGACACTCTCTATCACTCTCTGACACTCTCTATCGCTCTCTGACACTTTCACATACTCTGACACTCTCTGACACTCTCAGACACTCTCTATCACTCTCTATCACTTTCGGACACTCTCTATCACTCTCTGACACTCTCTGACATTCTCAGAGGCACTCTATCACTCTCTATAACTCACTGACACTCTCAGACACTCACTATCACTCTCTGACACTCACTGACACTCTCAGAAACGCTCTTTCACTCTCTGTCACTCTCAGACTCTCTCAGACGCTCTCTATCACTCTCTGACACTCTCTATCACTCTCTGACACTCTCAATCGCTCTCTGACACTCTCTGACGCACTCAATCACTCTCTATCACTCTCTGACACAATCTGACACTCTCTATCACTCTATGACACTCTCTGACACTCTCTATCACTCTCTATCACTCTCTGACACACTCTGACACTCTCTCTCTCGCTCTCTATCGCTCTCTTACACTCTCTTTCAGTCTCTGACTCTCTCTGACACACTCTATCACACTCTGACACTGTCTGACACTCTCTATCACTCAATGACACACTCTGAAACTCTCTATCACTCTTTATCACTCTCTATCACTCTCTATCACTCTCTGACACTCACTGACACTCTCAGACACTCGCTGTCACTCTCAGAGACTCTGTCACTCTCAGACACTCTCAGACACTCTCTATCACTCTCTGACACACTCTATCACTCTCTGACACTCTCTTTCGCTCTCTGAAACTCTCTGACACTCTCAGAATCTCTCTCTCGCTCTCTGAAATTCTCAGGCACTCTCTATCACTCTCTATCACTATCTGACACTCTCTGACATACTCAGACACTCTGTGACACACTCTGACACTCTCTATCACTCTATGACACTCTCTGACGCTCTCTATCACTCTCTATCAATCTCTGACACTCTCTGACGCTCTCAGACAATCTCAGACACTCTCTATCACTCTCAGACACTCTCTATCACTCTCTGACACTCTCTGACGCTCTCAGACACACTCAATCACTCTCTATCACTCTCTGACACTCTCTTTCGCTCTCTGTCACTCTCAGACACTCACAGACACTCTCAATCACTCTCTGACAATCTATATCACTCTCTGACACTCTCTATCGCTCTCTGACACTCTCAGACACTCTCTATCACTCTCTGTCACTCAATGACACTCTGTGACACGCTCTATCACTCTCTATCACTATCTGACACTCTCTGACATACTCAGACATTCTGTGACACACTCTGACACTCTCTATCACTCTATGAAACTCTCTGACACTTTCTATCACTCTCTATCACTCTCTGACACACTCTGACACTCTCTGACACTCTCAGACATTCTCTGTCACTCTCTATCACTCTCTATCACTCCATGACACTCTCTGACACTCTCAGAATCTCTCTCTCATTCTCTGACACTCTCAGACACTCTCTATCACTCTCTGACACTCTCTATCACTCTCTGACATTCTCAGACACTCTCTATCACTCTCTGACACTCTCTATCATTCTCTGACACTCTCTGACACTCTCTATCACTCTCTATCACTCTCAGACACTCTCTGTCACTCTCAGACACTCTCAGACACTCTCTATCACACTCTGACACTCTCTATCACTCTCTTTCGCTCACTGACACTCTCAAACACTCGCTTTCACTCTCTGTCACTCTCTGACACTCTCTGACACTCTCTATCACTCTCTGACACTCACTGACACTCTCAGACACTCGCTTTCAATCACTGACACTCTCAGACACTCGCTTTCACTGTCTGTCACTCTCTGACACTCTCTGACACTCTCTATCACTCTCTGACACACACTGACACTCTCAGACACTCGCGTTCACTCTCTCTCACTCTCAGAGACTCTCAGACACTCTCTATCACTCTCTGACACTCTCAATCGCTCTCTGAAACTCTCTGACACACTCAATCACTCTCTGTCACTCTCTGACGCACTCTGACACTCTCTATCACTCTATGACACTCTCTGACACTCTCTATCACTCTCTATCACTTTCTGACACACTGACACTCTCTGACACTCTCAGACATTCTCTGTCACTCTCTATCACTCTCTGACTCTCTCTATCACGCTCTATCACTCTCTTACACTCTCTAACACTCTCTGACACTCTCTGACACACTCTATCACACTGTGACACTGTCTGACACTCTCTATCACTCAATGACACACTCTGAAACTCTTTATCACTCTATCACTCTCTATCAAACTCTGACACTCACTGACACTCTCAGACACTCGCTGTCACTCTCAGACACTCTCTGTCACTCTCAGACACTCTCAGACACTCTCTATCACTCTCTGACACTCTCTATCACTCTCTGACACTCTCTTTCGCTCTCTGACACTCTCTGACACACTCTGACACTTTCTGACACTCTCAGACACTCTCTATCACTCTCTATCACTCTCAGACCCTCTCTGTTACTCTCAGACACTCTCTATCACTCTCTGACACTCTCTATCAGTCTCTGACACTCTCTTTCGTTCTCTGACACTTTCTGACACTCTCAGAATCTCTCTCTCACTCTCTGACACTCTCAGACACTCTCTATCACTCTCTGACACTCTCTATCACTCTCTGACATTCTCAGACACTCTATCACTCTCTGACACTCTCTATCACTCTCTGACACTCTCTGACACTCTCTGACACTCTCTATCACTCTCTGACATTCATTGACACTCACAGACGCTCTCTGTCACTCTCAGCCTCTCTCTATCACTCTCTATCACTCTCTGACACTCTCTGACACTCTCTATCACTCAAAGACACTCTGTGACACTCTCTATCACTCTCTGACTCTCTCTGACAAACTCAGACACTCTCTGTCACTCTATGACACTCTCTGACACTCTCTATCACTCTCTATCACTCTCTGACACTCGATGACACTGTCTGACTCTCTCTGACACACTCTATCACTCTCTATCACGCTCTTACACTATCTGACACCCTCTGACACTCTCTGACACTCTCTATCACTCTCTGACACTCTCTGACTATCTCAGAGGCTCTCTATCACACGCTATCACTCTCTGACACTCTCAGAGACTCTCTATCACTCTCTGAAACTCACTGACACTCTCAGACACTCTCTGTCTCTCTCTGTCACTCTCAGACCCTCTCAGACACTCTCTATCACTCTCCATCACTCTCTGACACTCTCAGAGACTCTCTATCACTCTCTACCACTCACTGACTATCTCAGACACTCTCTATCACTCTCTGACACTCACTGACACTCTCAGACACTCTCTTTCACTCTCTGTTACTCTCAGACACTCTCTATCACTCTCTGACACTCTCTATCACTCTCTATCACTCTCTGACACTCTCTGACTATCTCAGAGGCTCTCTATCACACGCTATCACTCTCTGACACTCTCAGAGACTCTCTATCACTCTCTGAAACTCACTGACACTCTCAGACACTCTCTGTCTCTCTCTGTCACTCTCAGACCCTCTCAGACACTCTCTATCACTCTCCATCACTCTCTGACACTCTCAGAGGCTCTCTATCACTCTCTACCACTCACTGACAATCTCAGACACTCTCTATCACTCTCTGACACTCACTGACACTCTCAGACACTCTCTTTCACTCTCTATCACTCTCAGACACTCTCTATCACTCTCTGACACTCTCTATCACTCTCTGATACTCTCTATCGCTCTCTGACACTCTCTGACAATCTCAGAGGCTCTCTATCACTCTCTATCACTCTCTATCACTCTCTGACATTATCAGACACTCTCTATCACTCTCTGACACTCACTGACACTCTCAGACACTCTCTGTCACACTCTGTCACTCTCAGACACTCTCAGACACTCTCTATCACTCTCTATCACCCTCTGACACTCTCTGACACTCTCAGAGGCTCTCTATCACTCACTGACACACTCAAAAACTCTCTATCACTCTCTGACACTCACTGACACTCTCTTTCGCTCTCTGTCACTCTCAGACACTCACAGACACTCTCTATCACTCTCTGACAATCTATATCACTCTCTGACACTCTCTATCACTCTATGACACTCTCTGACGCTCTCTATCCCTCTCTATCACTCTCTGACGCTCTCAGACACTCTCAGACACTCTCTATCACTCTCAGACACTCTCTTTCGCTCTCTGTCACTCTCAGACACTCACAGACACTCTCTATCACTCTCTGACAATCTATATCACTCTCTGACACTCTCTATCGCTCTCTGACACTCTCAGACACTCTCTATCACTCTCTTTCACTCTCTGACACTCTCTATCACTCAATGACACTCTGTGACACTCTCTATCACTCTCTATCACTATCTGACATACTCAGACACTCTGTGACACACTCTGACACTCTCTATCACTCTATGACACTCTCTTACGCTCTCTATCACTCTCTGTCACTCTCGGACGCTCTCAGACACTCTCAGACACACTCTATCACTCTCAGACACTCTCTATCACTCTCTGACACTCTCTGACACTCTCTAACATTCTTCATGACTCCCTGACGCACTCTGACACACTCTGACACTCTCTGACACTCTCTGACACTCTCTATCACTCTCTATAGCTCTCTGACACTCTCTATCACACTCTGACACTCTCTGACACTCACTATCACTCAATGACTCACTCTGAAACTCTCTGTCACTCTCTATCACTCTCTATCACTCTCTGACAATCACTGACACTCTCATACACTCTCACTCTCTGACACTCTGTGACACTCGCAGACACTCTCTGTCACTCTATGACACTCTCTGACACTCTCTATCACTCTCTATCACTCTCTGACACTCGATGACACTGTCTGACTCTCTCTGACACACTCTATCACTCTCTATCACGCTCTTACACTATCTGCCACCCTCTGACACAATCTGACACTCTCTGACACTCTCTGACACTCTCGATCACTCTCTATCACTCTCTGACACTCTCTGACAATCTCAGAGGCTCTCTATCACACGCTATCACTCTCTGACACTCTCAGAGACTCTCTATCACTCTCTGAAACTCACTGACACTCTCAGACACTCTCTGTCTCTCTCTGTCACTCTCAGACCCTCTCAGACACTCTCTATCACTCTCCATCACTCTCTGACACTCTCAGAGGCTCTCTATCACTCTCTACCACTCACTGACAATCTCAGACACTCTCTATCACTCTCTGACACTCACTGACAATCTCAGACACTCTCTTTCACTCTCTATCACTCTCAGACACTCTCTATCACTCTCTGACACTCTCTATCACTCTCTGATACTCTCTATCGCTCTCTGACACTCTCTGACAATCTCAGAGGCTCTCTATCACTCTCTATCACTCTCTATCACTCTCTGACATTATCAGACACTCTCTATCACTCTCTGACACTCACTGACACTCTCAGACACTCTCCGTCACACTCTGTCACTCTCAGACACTCTCAGACACTCTCTATCACTCTATATCACCCTCTGACACTCTCTGACACTCTCAGAGGCTCTCTAACACTCTCTATCACTCACTGACACACTCAAAAACTCTCTATCACTCTCTGACACTCACTGACACTCTCAGACACTCTCTTTCGCTCTCTGTCACTCTCAGACACTCACAGACACTCTCTATCACTCGCTGACAATCTATATCACTCTCTGACACTCTCTATCACTCTATGACACTCTCTGACGCTCTCTATCCCTCTCTATCACTCTCTGACGCTCTCAGACACTCTCAGACACTCTCTATCACTCTCAGACACTCTCTTTCGCTCTCTGTCACTCTCAGACACTCACAGACACTCTCTATCACTCTCTGACAATCTATATCACTCTCTGACACTCTCTATCGCTCTCTGACACTCTCAGACACTCTCTATCACTCTCTTTCACACTCTGACACTCTCTGACACTCTCTATCACTCAATGACACTCTGTGACACTCTCTATCACTCTCTATCACTATCTGACACTCTCTGACATACTCAGACACTCTGTGACACACTCTGACACTCTCTATCACTCTATGACACTCTCTGACGCTCTCTATCACTCTCTATCACTCTCTGTCACTCTCGGACGCTCTCAGACACTCTCAGACACTCTCTATCACTCTCAGACACTCTCTATCACGCTCTGACAATCTCTGACGCTCTCAGACACACTCAATCACTCTCTATCACTCTCTGACTCTCTCTGACACACTCTATCACTCTCTATCACGCTCTTACACTATCTGCCACCCTCTGACACAATCTGACACTCTCTGACACTCTCTGACACTCTCTATCACTCTCTATCACTCTCTGACACTCTCTGACTATCTCAGAGGCTCTCTATCACACGCTATCACTCTCTGACACTCTCAGAGACTCTCTATCACTCTCTGAAACTCACTGACACTCTCAGACACTCTCTGTCTCTCTCTGTCACTCTCAGACCCTCTCAGACACTCTCTATCACTCTCCATCACTCTCTGACACTCTCAGAGACTCTCTATCACTCTCTACCACTCACTGACTATCTCAGACACTCTCTATCACTCTCTGACACTCACTGACACTCTCAGACACTCTCTTTCACTCTCTGTTACTCTCAGACACTCTCTATCACTCTCTGACACTCTCTATCACTCTCTATCACTCTCTGACACTCTCTGACTATCTCAGAGGCTCTCTATCACACGCTATCACTCTCTGACACTCTTAGAGACTCTCTATCACTCTCTGAAACTCACTGACACTCTCAGACACTCTCTGTCTCTCTCTGTCACTCTCAGACCCTCTCAGACACTCTCTATCACTCTCCATCACTCTCTGACACTCTCAGAGGCTCTCTATCACTCTCTACCACTCACTGACAATCTCAGACACTCTCTATCACTCTCTGACACTCACTGACACTCTCAGACACTCTCTTTCACTCTCTATCACTCTCAGACACTCTCTATCACTCTCTGACACTCTCTATCACTCTCTGATACTCTCTATCGCTCTCTGACACTCTCTGACAATCTCAGAGGCTCTCTATCACTCTCTATCACTCTCTATCACTCTCTGACATTATCAGACACTCTCTATCACTCTCTGACACTCACTGACACTCTCAGACACTCTCTGTCACACTCTGTCACTCTCAGACACTCTCAGACACTCTCTATCACTCTCTATCACCCTCTGACACTCTCTGACACTCTCAGAGGCTCTCTATCACTCTCTATCACTCACTGACACACTCAAAAACTCTCTATCACTCTCTGACACTCACTGACACTCTCAGACACTCTCTTTCGCTCTCTGTCACTCTCAGACACTCACAGACACTCTCTATCACTCTCTGACAATCTATATCACTCTCTGACACTCTCTATCACTCTATGACACTCTCTGACGCTCTCTATCCCTCTCTATCACTCTCTGACGCTCTCAGACACTCTCAGACACTCTCTATCACTCTCAGACACTCTCTTTCGCTCTCTGTCACTCTCAGACACTCACAGACACTCTCTATCACTCTCTGACAATCTATATCACTCTCTGACACTCTCTATCGCTCTCTGACACTCTCAGACACTCTCTATCACTCTCTTTCACTCTCTGACACTCTCTATCACTCAATGACACTCTGTGACACTCTCTATCACTCTCTATCACTATCTGACACTCTCTGACATACTCAGACACTCTGTGACACACTCTGACACTCTCTATCACTCTATGACACTCTCTTACGCTCTCTATCACTCTCTGTCACTCTCGGACGCTCTCAGACACTCTCAGACACACTCTATCACTCTCAGACACTCTCTATCACTCTCTGACACTCTCTGACACTCTCTAACATTCTTCATGACTCCCTGACGCACTCTGACACACTCTGACACTCTCTGACACTCTCTGACACTCTCTATCACTCTCTATAGCTCTCTGACACTCTCTATCACACTCTGACACTCTCTGACACTCACTATCACTCAATGACTCACTCTGAAACTCTCTGTCACTCTCTATCACTCTCTATCACTCTCTGACAATCACTGACACTCTCATACACTCTCACTCTCTGACACTCTGTGACACTCGCAGACACTCTCTGTCACTCTATGACACTCTCTGACACTCTCTATCACTCTCTATCACTCTCTGACACTCGATGACACTGTCTGACTCTCTCTGACACACTCTATCACTCTCTATCACGCTCTTACACTATCTGCCACCCTCTGACACAATCTGACACTCTCTGACACTCTCTGACACTCTCGATCACTCTCTATCACTCTCTGACACTCTCTGACAATCTCAGAGGCTCTCTATCACACGCTATCACTCTCTGACACTCTCAGAGACTCTCTATCACTCTCTGAAACTCACTGACACTCTCAGACACTCTCTGTCTCTCTCTGTCACTCTCAGACCCTCTCAGACACTCTCTATCACTCTCCATCACTCTCTGACACTCTCAGAGGCTCTCTATCACTCTCTACCACTCACTGACAATCTCAGACACTCTCTATCACTCTCTGACACTCACTGACAATCTCAGACACTCTCTTTCACTCTCTATCACTCTCAGACACTCTCTATCACTCTCTGACACTCTCTATCACTCTCTGATACTCTCTATCGCTCTCTGACACTCTCTGACAATCTCAGAGGCTCTCTATCACTCTCTATCACTCTCTATCACTCTCTGACATTATCAGACACTCTCTATCACTCTCTGACACTCACTGACACTCTCAGACACTCTCCGTCACACTCTGTCACTCTCAGACACTCTCAGACACTCTCTATCACTCTATATCACCCTCTGACACTCTCTGACACTCTCAGAGGCTCTCTAACACTCTCTATCACTCACTGACACACTCAAAAACTCTCTATCACTCTCTGACACTCACTGACACTCTCAGACACTCTCTTTCGCTCTCTGTCACTCTCAGACACTCACAGACACTCTCTATCACTCGCTGACAATCTATATCACTCTCTGACACTCTCTATCACTCTATGACACTCTCTGACGCTCTCTATCCCTCTCTATCACTCTCTGACGCTCTCAGACACTCTCAGACACTCTCTATCACTCTCAGACACTCTCTTTCGCTCTCTGTCACTCTCAGACACTCACAGACACTCTCTATCACTCTCTGACAATCTATATCACTCTCTGACACTCTCTATCGCTCTCTGACACTCTCAGACACTCTCTATCACTCTCTTTCACACTCTGACACTCTCTGACACTCTCTATCACTCAATGACACTCTGTGACACTCTCTATCACTCTCTATCACTATCTGACACTCTCTGACATACTCAGACACTCTGTGACACACTCTGACACTCTCTATCACTCTATGACACTCTCTGACGCTCTCTATCACTCTCTATCACTCTCTGTCACTCTCGGACGCTCTCAGACACTCTCAGACACTCTCTATCACTCTCAGACACTCTCTATCACGCTCTGACAATCTCTGACGCTCTCAGACACACTCAATCACTCTCTATCACTCTCTGACTCTCTCTGACACACTCTATCACTCTCTATCACGCTCTTACACTATCTGCCACCCTCTGACACAATCTGACACTCTCTGACACTCTCTGACACTCTCTATCACTCTCTATCACTCTCTGACACTCTCTGACAATCTCAGAGGCTCTCTATCACACGCTATCACTCTCTGACACTCTCAGAGACTCTCTATCACTCTCTGAAACTCACTGACACTCTCAGACACTCTCTGTCTCTCTCTGTCACTCTCAGACCCTCTCAGACACTCTCTATCACTCTCCATCACTCTCTGACACTCTCAGAGGCTCTCTATCACTCTCTACCACTCACTGACAATCTCAGACACTCTCTATCACTCTCTGACACTCACTGACACTCTCAGACACTCTCTTTCACTCTCTATCACTCTCAGACACTCTCTATCACTCTCTGACACTCTCTATCACTCTCTGATACTCTCTATCGCTCTCTGACACTCTCTGACAATCTCAGAGGCTCTCTATCACTCTCTATCACTCTCTATCACTCTCTGACATTATCAGACACTCTCTATCACTCTCTGACACTCACTGACACTCTCAGACACTCTCTGTCACACTCTGTCACTCTCAGACACTCTCAGACACTCTCTATCACTCTCTATCACCCTCTGACACTCTCTGACACTCTCAGAGGCTCTCTATCACTCTCTATCACTCACTGACACACTCAAAAACTCTCTATCACTCTCTGACACTCACTGACACTCTCAGACACTCTCTTTCGCTCTCTGTCACTCTCAGACACTCACAGACACTCTCTATCACTCTCTGACAATCTATATCACTCTCTGACACTCTCTATCACTCTATGACACTCTCTGACGCTCTCTATCCCTCTCTATCACTCTCTGACGCTCTCAGACACTCTCAGACACTCTCTATCACTCTCAGACACTCTCTTTCGCTCTCTGTCACTCTCAGACACTCACAGACACTCTCTATCACTCTCTGACAATCTATATCACTCTCTGACACTCTCTATCGCTCTCTGACACTCTCAGACACTCTCTATCACTCTCTTTCACTCTCTGACACTCTCTGACACTCTCTATCACTCAATGACACTCTGTGACACTCTCTATCACTCTCTATCACTATCTGACACTCTCTGACATACTCAGACACTCTGTGACACACTCTGACACTCTCTATCACTCTATGACACTCTCTGACGCTCTCTATCACTCTCTATCACTCTCTGTCACTCTCGGACGCTCTCAGACACTCTCAGACACTCTCTATCACTCTCAGACACTCTCTATCACGCTCTGACACTCTCTGACGCTCTCAGACACACTCAATCACTCTCTATCACTCTCTGACACTCTCTGACACTCTCTAACATTCTTCATGACTCCCTGACACACTCTGACAAACTCTGACACTCTCTGACACTCTCTGACACTCTCTATCACTCTCTATCACTCTCTGACACTCTCTATCACACTCTGACACTCTCTGACACTCACTATCACTCAATGACTCACTCTGAAACTCTCTGCCACTCTCTATCACTCTCTGACAATCACTGACACTCTCAGACACTCTCATACACTCTCTCTCACTCTCTGACACTCTGTGACACTCTCAGACACTCTCTTTCACTCTCTATCACTCTCAGACACTCTCTATCACTCTCTGACACTCTCTATCACTCTCTGATACTCTCTATCGCTCTCTGACACTCTCTGACAATCTCGGAGGCTCTCTATCACTCTCTATCACTCTCTATCACTCTCTGACATTATCAGACACTCTCTATCACTCTCTGACACTCACTGACACTCTCGGACACTCTCTGTCACACTCTGTCACTCTCAGACACTCTCAGACACTCTCTATCACTCTCTATCACCCTCTGACACTCTCTGACACTCTCAGAGGTTCTCTATCACTCTCTATCACTCACTGACACACTCAAAAACTCTCTATCACTCTCTGACACTCACTGACACTCTCAGACACTCTCTTTCGCTCTCTGTCACTCTCAGACACTCACAGACACTCTCTATCACTCTCTGACAATCTATATCACTCTCTGACACTCTCTATCGCTCTCTGACACTCTCAGACACTCTCTATCACTCTCTTTCACTCTCTGACACTCTCTGACACTCTCTATCACTCAATGACACTCTGTGACACTCTCTATCACTACCTGACACTCTCTGACATACTCAGACACTCTGTGACACACTCTGACACTCTCTATCACTCTATGACACTCTCTGACGCTCTCTATCACTCTCTATCACTCTCTGTCACTCTCGGACGCTCTCAGACACTCTCAGACACTCTCTATCACTCTCAGACACTCTCTATCACGCTCTGACACTCTCTGACGCTCTCAGACACACTCAATCACTCTCTATCACTCTCTGACACTCTCTGACACTCTCTAACATTCTTCATGACTCCCTGACACACTCTGACACACTCTGACACTCTCTGACACTCTCTGACACTCTCTATCACTCTCTATCACTCTCTGACAATCTCTATCACACTCTGACACTCTCTGACACTCACTATCACTCAATGACTCACTCTGAAACTCTCTGCCACTCTCTATCACTCTCTGACAATCACTGACACTCTCAGACACTCTCATACACTCTCTCTCACTCTCTGACACTCTGTGACACTCTCAGACACTCTCTGTCACTCTCAGACATTCCTTGACACACTCTGACACCCTCTATCACTGTCTATCACTCTCTATCACTCTCTGACACTCTCTGACACTCTCTATCAGTCTCTATCACTCTCTGACACTCTCTGACACTCTCTGTAACTCTCTATCAATCTCTGACACTCTCTGACACACTCAGACACTCTGTGACACACTCTGACTCTCTCTATCATTCTATGACACTCTCTGACACTCTCTGACACTCTCAGACACTTTCTATCACCCTTTGTCTCTCTCTGACACTCTCTGACACTCTCTGACACTCACAGACATTCTCAGATACTCTCTATCACTCTGTATCACTCTCTAACACTCTCTGACACACTTAATCACTCTCTATCACTCTCTATCACTCGCTGACACTCTCTATCACTCTCTGACACACTCTAGCACTCCCTGACACTCTCGATCACTCTCTGACACTCTCTGAAACTCTCTATCACTCAATGGCACTCTATGAAACTCTCTATCACTCTCTATCATTCTCTGACTCTCTCTGACACACTCTGACACTCTCAGACACTCTCAGACACTCTCTATCACTCTCTATCACACTCTGACACTCTCTGACACTCGCAGACTTTCCGTGACACACTCTGACACTCTCGATCACTCTCTGACACTCACTGACACTCTCTGACACTCTCTATCACTCTTTGACACTCTCTGACACGCTCTATCACTCTCTATCACTCTCTGACACTCTCTGACACCCTCTGACACCATCTGACACTCTCAGACACTGTCTATCACTCTCTATCACTCTCTGACACACTCTGACTGTCTCAGACACTGTCTATCACTCTCTATCACTCTCAGACATCACTCTCTGACACACTCTGACTCTCTCTGACTCTCTCTGACACTCTCAGACACTCTATATCACTCTCTATCACTCTCTATAACTCTCTGACACTCTCTATCACTCAGTGACACTCTCTGAAAATCTCTATCACTCTCTATCATTCTCAGACACTCTCAGACACTCTCAGACACTCTCTATCACTCTCTGACACTCTCTGACACACTCTGACACTCTCAGACACTCTCTATCACTCTTTATCACTCTCTGACACTCTCTGACACTCTCATACTTTCTGTGACACACTCTGACACTCTCTATCACTCTATGACACTCTCTGACGCTCTCTATCACTCTCTATCACACTCTGACACACTCTGACACTCTCAGACTATCTCTGACACTCTCAGACACTCTCAGACCCTCTCAGACACTCTCTGACACTCCCTATCACTCTCTATGACTCTCTGACACTCTCCGACACTCTCAGACACTCACTATCTCTCTCTATCACTCTCTGACACTCTCTATCACACTCTGTCACTCTCTGACACTCTCTATCACTCTCTGAAACTCTCTGACTCTCTCTATGACTCTCTGAAACTCTCTGACTCTCTCTGACACTCTCTGACACTCTCAGACGCTCTCTATCACTCTCTATCAGTCTCTGACACTCTCTATCACTCAATGACACTCTCTGAAAATCTCTATCACTGTCTATCATTCTCTGACACTCTCTGACAAACTCAGACACTCTCAGACACTCTCTGACACTCTCAGACTCACTCTATCACTCTTTATCGCTCTCTGACACTCTCTGACACTCTCTATCACTCTCTGAGACTCCCTATCACTCTCTGACACTCCCTGACACTCTCTACCACTCTCTATCACTCTCTATCACTCGCTGACACTCTCTATCACTCTCTGACACACTCTAGCACTCCCTGACACTCTCGATCACTCTCTGACACTCTCTGAAACTCTCTATCACTCAATGGCACTCTATGAAACTCTCTATCACTCTCTATCATTCTCTGACTCTCTCTGACACACTCTGACACTCTCAGACACTCTCAGACACTCTCTATCACTCTCTATCACACTCTGACACTCTCTGACACTCGCAGACTTTCCGTGACACACTCTGACACTCTCGATCACTCTCTGACACTCACTGACACTCTCTGACACTCTCTATCACTCTTTGACACTCTCTGACACGCTCTATCACTCTCTATCACTCTCTGACACTCTCTGACACCCTCTGACACCATCTGACACTCTCAGACACTGTCTATCACTCTCTATCACTCTCTGACACACTCTGACTGTCTCAGACACTGTCTATCACTCTCTATCACTCTCAGACATCACTCTCTGACACACTCTGACTCTCTCTGACTCTCTCTGACACTCTCAGACACTCTATATCACTCTCTATCACTCTCTATAACTCTCTGACACTCTCTATCACTCAGTGACACTCTCTGAAAATCTCTATCACTCTCTATCATTCTCAGACACTCTCAGACACTCTCAGACACTCTCTATCACTCTCTGACACTCTCTGACACACTCTGACACTCTCAGACACTCTCTATCACTCTTTATCACTCTCTGACACTCTCTGACACTCTCATACTTTCTGTGACACACTCTGACACTCTCTATCACTCTATGACACTCTCTGACGCTCTCTATCACTCTCTATCACACTCTGACACACTCTGACACTCTCAGACTATCTCTGACACTCTCAGACACTCTCAGACCCTCTCAGACACTCTCTGACACTCCCTATCACTCTCTATGACTCTCTGACACTCTCCGACACTCTCAGACACTCACTATCTCTCTCTATCACTCTCTGACACTCTCTATCACACTCTGTCACTCTCTGACACTCTCTATCACTCTCTGAAACTCTCTGACTCTCTCTATGACTCTCTGAAACTCTCTGACTCTCTCTGACACTCTCTGACACTCTCAGACGCTCTCTATCACTCTCTATCAGTCTCTGACACTCTCTATCACTCAATGACACTCTCTGAAAATCTCTATCACTGTCTATCATTCTCTGACACTCTCTGACAAACTCAGACACTCTCAGACACTCTCTGACACTCTCAGACTCACTCTATCACTCTTTATCGCTCTCTGACACTCTCTGACACTCTCTATCACTCTCTGAGACTCCCTATCACTCTCTGACACTCCCTGACACTCTCTACCACTCTCTATCACTCTCTATCACTCTCTGACACTCTCTATCACTCTCTATCGCTCTCTGACACTCTCTGAAGCTCTCTATCACTCTCCATCACTCTCTGACACTATCTGTCACTCTCTGACACTCTCTATCAATCTCTATCACTCTCTGACACTCTATGACACTCTCTATCACTCTCTATCACTCTCTGACACTCTCTATCACTCAATGGCACTCTCTATCACTCTCCATCACTCTCTGAAACTCTCTGACACTCTCTGACACTCACAGACTGTCTCAGATACTCTCTATCACTCTGTATCACTCTCTAACACTCTCTGACACACGTAGTCACTCTCTGACACTCTCTATCACTCTCTATCACTCTCTGACACTCTCTATCACTCTCTGACACACTCTAGCACTCTCTGACACACTCTCGCACTCTCTGACACTCTCTGAAACTCTCTATCACTCAATGACACTCTATGACACCCTCTATCACTCTCTATCATTCTCTGACTCTCTCTGACACACTCTGACACTCTCAGGCACTCTCTATCACTCTCTATCACACTCTGACACTCTCTGACACTCTCAGACATTCTGTGACACACTCTGACACTCTCTATCACTCCATGACACTCTCTGACACACTCTGACACTCTCTATCACTCTCTATCACTCTCTGACACTCTCTGACACTCTCTATCACGCTATGACACTCTCTGACACGCTCTATCACTCTCTTTCACTCTCTGACACTGTCTGACACTCTCTGACACTCTCTATCACTCTCTATCACTCTCTGACACTCTCTGAATGTCTCAGACACTTTCTGACACTCTCTATCACTCTCTGACACTCTCAGACACTCTCTATCACTCTCTGTCAATCTCTGACACTCTCTATCAATCTCTATCACTCTCTGACACTCTATGACACTCTCTATCACTCTCTATCACTCTCTGACACTCTCTATCACTCAATGACACTCTCTATCACTCTCCATCACTCTCTGACACTCTCTGACACTCTCTGACACTCTCTGACACTCACAGACTGTCTCAGATACTCTCTATCACTCTGTATCACTCTCTAACACTCTCTGACGCACTTAGTCACTCTCTGACACTCTCTATCACTCTCTATCACTCTCTGACACTCTCTATCACTCTCTGACACTCTCTGACTGTCTCAGACACTTCCTAACACTCTCTATCACTCTCTGTCACTCTCAGACACTCTCTATCACTCTCTGACACTCACTGACACTCTCAGACACTCTCTGTCACTCTCTGTCACTCTCAGGCACGCTCAGACTCTCTCGATTACTCTCTGACACTCTCTATCACTCTCTGACACTGTCTATCGCTCTCTGACGCTCTCTATCGCTCTCTGACACTCTCACATACTCTGACACTCTCTGACACTATCAGACACTCTCTATAACTCTCTATCACTCTCTGACACTATCTGACACACACAGAAACTCTCTCTCACTCTCTGAGACTCTCAGACACTCTCTATCACTCTCTATCACTCTCTGACAATCTCAGACACTCTCTATCACTCTCTGAAACTCTCTATCACTCTCTAACACTCTCAGACACTCTCTATCACTCTCTGACACTCTCTATCACTCTCTGACACTCTCACATACTCTGACACTCTCTGACACTCAAAGACACTCTCTATCACTCTCTATCACTCTATGACACTATCTGACACTCACAGAAACTCTCTCTCACTCTTTGAGACTCTCAGACACTCTCTGTCACTCTCTGACACTCTCTATCACTCTCTGACATTCTCAGACACTCTCTATCACTCTCTGACACTCTCTATCATTCTCTGACACTCTCTGACACTCTCTATCACTCTCTGACACTCACTGACACTCTCAGACACTCTCAGACACTCTCTGTCACCCTCAGACACTCTCAGACACTCTTTATCACTCTCTGTCACACTCTAACGCTCTTTGACGCTCTCAGACACTCTCTGACACACTCAGACACTCCCTGACACTCTCTGACGCTCTCAGACGTTCTCTGACAATCTCTGACGCTCTCAGACACTCTCAGACACTCTCTATCACTCTGAGACACTCTCTATCACTCTCTGACACTCTCTGACGCTCTCAGACACACTCAATCACCCTCTATATTTCTCTGACACTCTCTGACACTCTCTAACATTCTTCATCACTCTCTGACACACTCTGACACTCTCTGACACTCTCAGACACTCTCTATCACTCTCTATAACTCTCTGACCCTCTCTATCACTCAGTGACACTCTGAAAATCTCTATCACTCTCTATCATTCTCTGACACTCTCTGACACTCTCTGACACACTCTGACACTCTCAGACACTCTCAGACACTCTCTGACACTCTCTGACACTCTCAGACACTCTTTATCACTCTCTGACATTCTCTATCAATCTCTATCACTCTCTGATACTCTCTGACACTCTCTGACACTCTCTATCACTCTCTGACACTCTCTATCACTCTCTGACACTCTCACATACTCTGACACTCTCTGACACTCTCAGACACTCTCTATCACACTCTATCAAAATCTGACACTCTCTGAGGCTCTCTATCACTCAATATCACGCTCTGACACTCTCTATCACTCTCTGACACTCTCTATCACTCTCTATCACTCTCTGACACTCTCTGAAACTCTATATCACTCTCTATCACTTTCTGACACACTCTGACACTCTCTATCACTCAATGACACTCTGTGACACTCTCTATCACTCTCCATCACTCTCTGACACTCTCTGACACACTCAGATACTCTGTGACGCACTCTGACACTCTCTATCACTCTATGACACTCTCTGACGCTCTCTAGCACTCCATCACTCTCTGACACTCTCTTTCACTCTCTGACACTCTCTATCACTCTCTATCACTCTCTGACACTCTCTGATACTCTCTATCACTCTCTATCACTCTATGACACTTTCTGACACTCTATATCACTCTCTGACACTCAATGACACTCTCTGACACTCCCTATCGCTCTCTATCACTCTCTGACACTCTCAGACTCTCTCTCTCGCTCTCTATCACTCTCTGACACTCTCTATCACTCTCTATCACTGTCTGACACCCTCTATCACTCTCAGACACTCTCTATCACTCTCTGACACTCTCTGACATTCTCCATCACTCAATGACACTCTCTGACACTCTCTATCAGTCTCTATCACTCTCTGACACTCTCTATCCCTCAATTACACTCTCTATCACTCTCCATCACTCTCTGACACTCTCTGACACTCTCTGACACTCTCTGACACTCACAGATTGTCTCAGATACTCTCTATCACTCTGTATCACTCTCTAACACTCTCTGACACACTTAGTCACTCTCTGACACTCTCTATCACTCTCTATCACTCTCTGACACTCTCTATCACTCTCTGACACACTCTAGCACTCTCTGACACACTCTCGCACTCTCTGACACTCTCTGAAACTCTCTATCACTCAATGACACTCTATGACACCCTCTATCACTCTCTATCATTCTCTGACTCACTCTGACACACTCTGACACTCTCAGGCACTCTCTATCACCCTCTATCATACTCTGACACTCTTTGACACTCTCAGACATTCTGTGACACACTCTGACACTCTCTATCACTCCATGACACTCTCCGACACACTCTGACACTCTCTATCACTCTCTATCACTCTCTGACACTCTCTGACACTCTCTGACACTCTCTGACACTCTCTATCACGCTATGACACTCTCTGACACGCTCTATCACTCTCTATCACTCTCTGACACTGTTTGACACTCTCTGACACTCTCTATCACTCTCTATCACTCTCTGACACTCTCTGACTGTCTCAGACACTTTCTAACACTCTCTATCACTCTCTGACACTCTCAGACACTCTCTATCACTCTCTGACACTCACTGACACTCTCAGAAACTCTCTGTCACTCTCTGTCACTCTCAGGCACGCTCAGACTCTCTCGATTACTCTCTGACACTCTCTATCACTCTCTGACACTCTCTATCACTCTCTGACACTCCCTATCGCTCTCTGACACTCTCTATCGCTCTCTGACACTCTCACATACTCTGACACTCTCAGACACTCTCTAAAAATCTCTATCACTCTCTGACACTATCTGACACACACAGAAACTCTCTCTCACTCTCTGAGACTCTGAGACACTCTCTATCACTCTCTGACAATTTCAGACACTCTCTATCACTCTCTGAAACTCTCTATTACTCTCTGACACTCTCAGACACTCTCTGACAATCTCACATACGCTGACACTCTCTGACACTCTCAGACACTCTCTATCACTCTCTATCACTCTCTGACACTATCTGACACTCACAGAAACTCTCTCTCACTCTTTGAGACTCTCAGACACTCTCTATCACTCTCTGACACTCTCTATCACTCTCTGACATTCTCAGACACTCTCTATCACTCTCTGACACTCTCTATCACGCTCTGACACTCTCTGACACTCTCTTTCACTCTCTGACACTCACTGACACTCTCAGACACTCTCAGACACTCTCTGTAACCCTCAGACACTCTCAGATACTCTTTATCACTCTCTGTCACACTCTAACGCTCTTTGACGCTCTCAGACACTCTCTGACGCACTCAGACACTCTCTGACACTCTCTGACACTCTCAGACGCTCTCTGACAGTCTCTGACGCTCTCAGACACTCTCAGACACTCTCAGACACTCTCTATCACTCTGAGACACTCTCTATCACTCTCTGACACTCTCTGACGCTCTCAGACACACTCAATCACCCTCGATCACTCTCTGACACTCTCTAACATTCTTCATCACTCTCTGACACACTCTGACACTCTCTGACACTCTCTGACACTCTCAGACACTCTCTATCACTCTCTATAACTCTCTGACACTCTCTATCACTCAGTGACACTCTGAAAATCTCTATCACTCTCTATCATTCTCTGACACTCTCTGACACTCTCTGACACACTCTGACACTCTCAGACACTCTCGGACACTCTCAGACACTCTCTGACACTCTCTGACACTCTCAGACACTCTTTATCACTCTCTTACATTCTCTATCACTCTCTATCACTCTCTGATACTCTCTGTCACTCTCTGAGACTCTCTATCACTCTACATCACTCTCTGACACTCTCTGACACACTCAGACACTCTCAGACACTCTCTATCACTCTCTATCACTCTCTGACAATCTCAGACACTCTCTATCACTCTCTGAAACTCTCTATCACTCTCTAACACTCTCAGACACTCTCTATCACTCTCTGACACTCTCTATCACTCTCTGACACTCTCACATACTCTGACACTCTCTGACACTCAAAGACACTCTCTATCACTCTCTATCACTCTATGACACTATCTGACACTCACAGAAACTCTCTCTCACTCTTTGAGACTCTCAGACACTCTCTGTCACTCTCTGACACTCTCTATCACTCTCTGACATTCTCAGACACTCTCTATCACTCTCTATCACTCTCTATCACTCTCTGACACTCTCTATCACTCTCTGACATTCTCAGACACTCTCTATCACTCTCTGACACTCTCTATCATTCTCTGACACTCTCTGACACTCTCTAGCACTCTCTGACACTCACTGACACTCTCAGACACTCTCAGACACTCTCTGTCACCCTCAGACACTCTCAGACACTCTTTATCACTCTCTGTCACACTCTAACGCTCTTTGACGCTCTCAGACACTCTCTGACACACTCAGACACTCCCTGACACTCTCTGACGCTCTCAGACGTTCTCTGACAATCTCTGACGCTCTCAGACACTCTCAGACACTCTCTATCACTCTGAGACACTCTCTATCACTCTCTGACACTCTCTGACGCTCTCAGACACACTCAATCACCCTCTATATTTCTCTGACACTCTCTGACACTCTCTAACATTCTTCATCACTCTCTGACACACTCTGACACTCTCTGACACTCTCAGACACTCTCTATCACTCTCTATAACTCTCTGACCCTCTCTATCACTCAGTGACACTCTGAAAATCTCTATCACTCTCTATCATTCTCTGACACTCTCTGACACTCTCTGACACACTCTGACACTCTCAGACACTCTCAGACACTCTCTGACACTCTCTGACACTCTCAGACACTCTTTATCACTCTCTGACATTCTCTATCAATCTCTATCACTCTCTGATACTCTCTGACACTCTCTGACACTCTCTATCACTCTCTGACACTCTCTATCACTCTCTGACACTCTCACATACTCTGACACTCTCTGACACTCTCAGACACTCTCTATCACACTCTATCAAAATCTGACACTCTCTGAGGCTCTCTATCACTCAATATCACGCTCTGACACTCTCTATCACTCTCTGACACTCTCTATCACTCTCTATCACTCTCTGACACTCTCTGAAACTCTATATCACTCTCTATCACTTTCTGACACACTCTGACACTCTCTATCACTCAATGACACTCTGTGACACTCTCTATCACTCTCCATCACTCTCTGACACTCTCTGACACACTCAGATACTCTGTGACGCACTCTGACACTCTCTATCACTCTATGACACTCTCTGACGCTCTCTAGCACTCCATCACTCTCTGACACTCTCTTTCACTCTCTGACACTCTCTATCACTCTCTATCACTCTCTGACACTCTCTGATACTCTCTATCACTCTCTATCACTCTATGACACTTTCTGACACTCTATATCACTCTCTGACACTCAATGACACTCTCTGACACTCCCTATCGCTCTCTATCACTCTCTGACACTCTCAGACTCTCTCTCTCGCTCTCTATCACTCTCTGACACTCTCTATCACTCTCTATCACTGTCTGACACCCTCTATCACTCTCAGACACTCTCTATCACTCTCTGACACTCTCTGACATTCTCCATCACTCAATGACACTCTCTGACACTCTCTATCAGTCTCTATCACTCTCTGACACTCTCTATCCCTCAATTACACTCTCTATCACTCTCCATCACTCTCTGACACTCTCTGACACTCTCTGACACTCTCTGACACTCACAGATTGTCTCAGATACTCTCTATCACTCTGTATCACTCTCTAACACTCTCTGACACACTTAGTCACTCTCTGACACTCTCTATCACTCTCTATCACTCTCTGACACTCTCTATCACTCTCTGACACACTCTAGCACTCTCTGACACACTCTCGCACTCTCTGACACTCTCTGAAACTCTCTATCACTCAATGACACTCTATGACACCCTCTATCACTCTCTATCATTCTCTGACTCACTCTGACACACTCTGACACTCTCAGGCACTCTCTATCACCCTCTATCATACTCTGACACTCTTTGACACTCTCAGACATTCTGTGACACACTCTGACACTCTCTATCACTCCATGACACTCTCCGACACACTCTGACACTCTCTATCACTCTCTATCACTCTCTGACACTCTCTGACACTCTCTGACACTCTCTGACACTCTCTATCACGCTATGACACTCTCTGACACGCTCTATCACTCTCTATCACTCTCTGACACTGTTTGACACTCTCTGACACTCTCTATCACTCTCTATCACTCTCTGACACTCTCTGACTGTCTCAGACACTTTCTAACACTCTCTATCACTCTCTGACACTCTCAGACACTCTCTATCACTCTCTGACACTCACTGACACTCTCAGACACTCTCTGTCACTCTCTGTCACTCTCAGGCACGCTCAGACTCTCTCGATTACTCTCTGACACTCTCTATCACTCTCTGACACTCTCTATCACTCTCTGACACTCCCTATCGCTCTCTGACACTCTCTATCGCTCTCTGACACTCTCACATACTCTGACACTCTCAGACACTCTCTAAAAATCTCTATCACTCTCTGACACTATCTGACACACACAGAAACTCTCTCTCACTCTCTGAGACTCTGAGACACTCTCTATCACTCTCTGACAATTTCAGACACTCTCTATCACTCTCTGAAACTCTCTATCACTCTCTGACACTCTCAGACACTCTCTATCACTCTCTGACACTCTCTACCACTCTCTGACACTCTCACATACTCTGACACTCTCTGACACTCTCAGACACACTCTATCACTCTCTATCACTCTCTGACACTATCTGACACTCACAGAAACTCTCTCTCACTCTTTGAGACTCTCAGACACTCTCTATCACTCTCTGACACTCTCTATCACTCTCTGACATTCTCAGACACTCTCTATCACTCTCTGACACTCTCTATCACGCTCTGACACTCTCTGACACTCTCTTTCACTCTCTGACACTCACTGACACTCTCAGACACTCTCAGACACTCTCTGTCACCCTCAGACACTCTCAGATACTCTTTATCACTCTCTGTCACACTCTAACGCTCTTTGACGCTCTCAGACACTCTCTGACGCACTCAGACACTCTCTGACACTCTCTGACACTCTCAGACGCTCTCTGACAGTCTCTGACGCTCTCAGACACTCTCAGACACTCTCAGACACTCTCTATCACTCTGAGACACTCTCTATCACTCTCTGACACTCTCTGACGCTCTCAGACACACTCAATCACCCTCGATCACTCTCTGACACTCTCTAACATTCTTCATCACTCTCTGACACACTCTGACACTCTCTGACACTCTCTGACACTCTCAGACACTCTCTATCACTCTCTATAACTCTCTGACACTCTCTATCACTCAGTGACACTCTGAAAATCTCTATCACTCTCTATCATTCTCTGACACTCTCTGACACTCTCTGACACACTCTGACACTCTCAGACACTCTCGGACACTCTCAGACACTCTCTGACACTCTCTGACACTCTCAGACACTCTTTATCACTCTCTTACATTCTCTATCACTCTCTATCACTCTCTGATACTCTCTGTCACTCTCTGAGACTCTCTATCACTCTACATCACTCTCTGACACTCTCTGACACACTCAGACACTCTCAGACACTCTCAGACACTCTCTGACACTCTCTGACACTCTCAGACACTCTTTATCACTCTCTGACATTCTATATCACTCTCTATCACTCTCTGACACTCTCTATCACTCTATATCACTCTCTGACACTCTCTGACACTCTCTATCACTCTATATCACTCTCTGACATTCTCATTCACTCTCTATCACTCTCTGATACTCTCTGTCACTCTCTGACACTCTCTATCACTCTCTATAACTCTCTGACACTCTCTATCACTCAGTGACACTCTGAAAATCTCTATCACTCTCTATCATTCTCTGACACTCTCTGACACTCTCTGACACAGTCTGACACTCTCAGACACTCTCAGATACTCTCTGACACTCTCAGACACTCTTTATCACTCTCTAACATTCTTCATCACTCTCTGACACACTCTGACACTCTCTGACACTCTCTGACACTCTCTATCACTCAGTGACACTCTGAAAATCTCTATCACTCTCTATCATTCTCTGACACTCTCTGACACTCTCTGACACACTCTGACACTCTCAGACACTCTCAGACACTCTCAGACACTCTCTGACACTCTCAGACACTCTTTATCACTCTCCGACATTCTCTATCACTCTCTATCACTCTCTGATACTCTCTGTCACTCTCTGACACTCTATCACTCTATATCACTCTCTGACACTCTCTGACACTCTCTATCACACTCTATCAAAATCTGACACTCTCTGAGGCTCTCTATCACTCAATATCACGCTCTGACACTCTCTATCACTTTCTGACACACTCTGACACTCTCTATCACTCAATGACACTCTGTGACAATCTCTGACACACTCAGATACTCTGTGACGCACTCTGACACTCTATCACTCTATGACACTCTCTGACGCTCTCTAGCACTCTCCATCACTCTCTGACACTCTCTTTCACTCTCTGACACTCTCTATCACTCTCTATCACTCTCTGACACTCTCTGATACTCTCTATCACTCTCTATCACTCTCTGACACTTTCTGACACTCTCTATCACTCTCTGACACTCAATGACACTCTCTGACACTCCCTATCGCTCTCCAACACTCTCTGACACTCTCTGACACTCTCTGACACTCTCAGACTCTCTCTATCTCTCTCTATCACTCTCTGACACTCTCTATCACTCTCTATCACTCTCTGACACTCTCTGATACTCTCTATCACTCTCTATCACTCTCTGACACTTTCTGACACTCTCTATCACTCTCTGACACTCAATGACACTCTCTATCTCTCTCTATCACTCTCTGACACTCTCTATCACTCTCTATCACTGTCTGACAGTCTCTATCACTCTCTGACGCTCTCTATCACTCTCTATCACTCTCTGACACTATCTGACACTCTCTGACACTCTCAGATACTCTCTATCACTCTTTCACACTCTCTAACACTCACTGACACTCTCAGACACTCTCTGTCACTCAATGACTCTCTCTGACACTCTCTATCACTCTCTATCACTCTCTATCACTCTCTGACACTATCTGACACTCTCTGACACTCTCTGACACTCTCTATCACTCTCTGACACTCTCTATCACTCAATGACCCTCTGTGACACTCTCTATCACTCTCCATCACTCTCTGACACTCTCTATCACTCTCTGACACTGTCTATCGCTCTCTGACACTCTCTATCGCTCTCTGACACTCTCACATACTCTGACACTCTCTGACACTATCAGACACTCTCTATAACTCTCTATCACTCTCTGACACTATCTGACACACACAGAAACTCTCTCTCACTCTCTGAGACTCTCAGACACTCTCTATCACTCTCTATCACTCTCTGACAATCTCAGACACTCTCTATCACTCTCTGAAACTCTCTATCACTCTCTAACACTCTCAGACACTCTCTATCACTCTCTGACACTCTCTATCACTCTCTGACACTCTCACATACTCTGACACTCTCTGACACTCAAAGACACTCTCTATCACTCTCTATCACTCTATGACACTATCTGACACTCACAGAAACTCTCTCTCACTCTTTGAGACTCTCAGACACTCTCTGTCACTCTCTGACACTCTCTATCACTCTCTGACATTCTCAGACACTCTCTATCACTCTCTGACACTCTCTATCATTCTCTGACACTCTCTGACACTCTCTATCACTCTCTGACACTCACTGACACTCTCAGACACTCTCAGACACTCTCTGTCACCCTCAGACACTCTCAGACACTCTTTATCACTCTCTGTCACACTCTAACGCTCTTTGACGCTCTCAGACACTCTCTGACACACTCAGACACTCCCTGACACTCTCTGACGCTCTCAGACGTTCTCTGACAATCTCTGACGCTCTCAGACACTCTCAGACACTCTCTATCACTCTGAGACACTCTCTATCACTCTCTGACACTCTCTGACGCTCTCAGACACACTCAATCACCCTCTATATTTCTCTGACACTCTCTGACACTCTCTAACATTCTTCATCACTCTCTGACACACTCTGACACTCTCTGACACTCTCAGACACTCTCTATCACTCTCTATAACTCTCTGACCCTCTCTATCACTCAGTGACACTCTGAAAATCTCTATCACTCTCTATCATTCTCTGACACTCTCTGACACTCTCTGACACACTCTGACACTCTCAGACACTCTCAGACACTCTCTGACACTCTCTGACACTCTCAGACACTCTTTATCACTCTCTGACATTCTCTATCAATCTCTATCACTCTCTGATACTCTCTGACACTCTCTGACACTCTCTATCACTCTCTGACACTCTCTATCACTCTCTGACACTCTCACATACTCTGACACTCTCTGACACTCTCAGACACTCTCTATCACACTCTATCAAAATCTGACACTCTCTGAGGCTCTCTATCACTCAATATCACGCTCTGACACTCTCTATCACTCTCTGACACTCTCTATCACTCTCTATCACTCTCTGACACTCTCTGAAACTCTATATCACTCTCTATCACTTTCTGACACACTCTGACACTCTCTATCACTCAATGACACTCTGTGACACTCTCTATCACTCTCCATCACTCTCTGACACTCTCTGACACACTCAGATACTCTGTGACGCACTCTGACACTCTCTATCACTCTATGACACTCTCTGACGCTCTCTAGCACTCCATCACTCTCTGACACTCTCTTTCACTCTCTGACACTCTCTATCACTCTCTATCACTCTCTGACACTCTCTGATACTCTCTATCACTCTCTATCACTCTATGACACTTTCTGACACTCTATATCACTCTCTGACACTCAATGACACTCTCTGACACTCCCTATCGCTCTCTATCACTCCCTGACACTCTCAGACTCTCTCTCTCGCTCTCTATCACTCTCTGACACTCTCTATCACTCTCTATCACTGTCTGACACCCTCTATCACTCTCAGACACTCTCTATCACTCTCTGACACTCTCTGACATTCTCCATCACTCAATGACACTCTCTGACACTCTCTATCAGTCTCTATCACTCTCTGACACTCTCTATCCCTCAATTACACTCTCTATCACTCTCCATCACTCTCTGACACTCTCTGACACTCTCTGACACTCACAGATTGTCTCAGATACTCTCTATCACTCTGTATCACTCTCTAACACTCTCTGACACACTTAGTCACTCTCTGACACTCTCTATCACTCTCTATCACTCTCTGACACTCTCTATCACTCTCTGACACACTCTAGCACTCTCTGACACACTCTCGCACTCTCTGACACTCTCTGAAACTCTCTATCACTCAATGACACTCTATGACACCCTCTATCACTCTCTATCATTCTCTGACTCACTCTGACACACTCTGACACTCTCAGGCACTCTCTATCACCCTCTATCATACTCTGACACTCTTTGACACTCTCAGACATTCTGTGACACACTCTGACACTCTCTATCACTCCATGACACTCTCCGACACACTCTGACACTCTCTATCACTCTCTATCACTCTCTGACACTCTCTGACACTCTCTGACACTCTCTATCACGCTATGACACTCTCTGACACGCTCTATCACTCTCTATCACTCTCTGACACTGTTTGACACTCTCTGACACTCTCTATCACTCTCTATCACTCTCTGACACTCTCTGACTGTCTCAGACACTTTCTAACACTCTCTATCACTCTCTGACACTCTCAGACAATCTCTATCACTCTCTGACACTCACTGACACTCTCAGACACTCTCTGTCACTCTCTGTCACTCTCAGGCACGCTCAGACTCTCTCGATTACTCTCTGACACTCTCTATCACTCTCTGACACTCTCTATCACTCTCTGACACTCCCTATCGCTCTCTGACACTCTCTATCGCTCTCTGACACTCTCACATACTCTGACACTCTCAGACACTCTCTAAAAATCTCTATCACTCTCTGACACTATCTGACACACACAGAAACTCTCTCTCACTCTCTGAGACTCTGAGACACTCTCTATCACTCTCTGACAATTTCAGACACTCCCTA
This sequence comes from Heterodontus francisci, assembly GCF_036365525.1. Classification (NCBI taxonomy): domain Eukaryota; kingdom Metazoa; phylum Chordata; class Chondrichthyes; order Heterodontiformes; family Heterodontidae; genus Heterodontus; species Heterodontus francisci. Next base: position 3,738,816 of record NC_090414.1, read on the forward strand.
TCACTCTCTGAAACTCTCTATCACTCTCTGACACTCTCAGACACTCTCTATCACTCTCTGACACTCTCTACCACTCTCTGACACTTTCACATACTCTGACACTCTCTGACACTCTCAGACACTCTCTATCACTCTCTATCACTCTCTGACACTATCTGACACTCACAGAAACTCTCTCTCACTCTTTGAGACTCTCAGACACTCTCTATCACTCTCTGACACTCTCTATCACTCTCTGACATTCTCAGACACTCTCTATCACTCTCTGACACTCTCTATCACGCTCTGACACTCTCTGACACTCTCTTTCACTCTCTGACACTCACTGACACTCTCAGACACTCTCAGACACTCTCTGTCACCCTCAGACACTCTCAGATACTCTTTATCACTCTCTGTCACACTCTAACGCTCTTTGACGCTCTCAGACACTCTCTGACGCACTCAGACACTCTCTGACACTCTCTGACACTCTCAGACGCTCTCTGACAGTCTCTGACGCTCTCAGACACTCTCAGACACTCTCAGACACTCTCTATCACTCTGAGACACTCTCTATCACTCTCTGACACTCTCTGACGCTCTCAGACACACTCAATCACCCTCGATCACTCTCTGACACTCTCTAACATTCTTAATCACTCTCTGACACACTCTGACACTCTCTGACACTCTCTGACACTCTCAGACACTCTCTATCACTCTCTATAACTCTCTGACACTCTCTATCACTCAGTGACACTCTGAAAATCTCTATCACTCTCTATCATTCTCTGACACTCTCTGACACTCTCTGACACACTCTGACACTCTCAGACACTCTCGGACACTCTCAGACACTCTCTGACACTCTCTGACACTCTCAGACACTCTTTATCACTCTCTTACATTCTCTATCACTCTCTATCACTCTCTGATACTCTCTGTCACTCTCTGAGACTCTCTATCACTCTACATCACTCTCTGACACTCTCTGACACACTCAGACACTCTCAGACACTCTCAGACACTCTCTGACACTCTCTGACACTCTCAGACACTCTTTATCACTCTCTGACATTCTATATCACTCTCTATCACTCTCTGACACTCTCTATCACTCTATATCACTCTCTGACACTCTCTGACACTCTCTATCACTCTATATCACTCTCTGACATTCTCATTCACTCTCTATCACTCTCTGATACTCTCTGTCACTCTCTGACACTCTCTATCACTCTCTATAACTCTCTGACACTCTCTATCACTCAGTGACACTCTGAAAATCTCTATCACTCTCTATCATTCTCTGACACTCTCTGACACTCTCTGACACAGTCTGACACTCTCAGACACTCTCAGATACTCTCTGACACTCTCAGACACTCTTTATCACTCTCTAACATTCTTCATCACTCTCTGACACACTCTGACACTCTCTGACACTCTCTGACACTCTCTATCACTCAGTGACACTCTGAAAATCTCTATCACTCTCTATCATTCTCTGACACTCTCTGACACTCTCTGACACACTCTGACACTCTCAGACACTCTCAGACACTCTCAGACACTCTCTGACACTCTCAGACACTCTTTATCACTCTCCGACATTCTCTATCACTCTCTATCACTCTCTGATACTCTCTGTCACTCTCTGACACTCTATCACTCTATATCACTCTCTGACACTCTCTGACACTCTCTATCACACTCTATCAAAATCTGACACTCTCTGAGGCTCTCTATCACTCAATATCACGCTCTGACACTCTCTATCACTTTCTGACACACTCTGACACTCTCTATCACTCAATGACACTCTGTGACAATCTCTGACACACTCAGATACTCTGTGACGCACTCTGACACTCTATCACTCTATGACACTCTCTGACGCTCTCTAGCACTCTCCATCACTCTCTGACACTCTCTTTCACTCTCTGACACTCTCTATCACTCTCTATCACTCTCTGACACTCTCTGATACTCTCTATCACTCTCTATCACTCTCTGAAACTTTCTGACACTCTCTATCACTCTCTGACACTCAATGACACTCTCTGACACTCCCTATCGCTCTCCAACACTCTCTGACACTCTCTGACACTCTCTGACACTCTCAGACTCTCTCTATCTCTCTCTATCACTCTCTGACACTCTCTATCACTCTCTATCACTCTCTGACACTCTCTGATACTCTCTATCACTCTCTATCACTCTCTGACACTTTCTGACACTCTCTATCACTCTCTGACACTCAATGACACTCTCTATCTCTCTCTATCACTCTCTGACACTCTCTATCACTCTCTATCACTGTCTGACAGTCTCTATCACTCTCTGACGCTCTCTATCACTCTCTATCACTCTCTGACACTATCTGACACTCTCTGACACTCTCAGATACTCTCTATCACTCTTTCACACTCTCTAACACTCACTGACACTCTCAGACACTCTCTGTCACTCAATGACACTCTCTGACACTCTCTATCACTCTCTATCACTCTCTATCACTCTCTGACACTATCTGACACTCTCTGACACTCTCTGACACTCTCTATCACTCTCTGACACTCTCTATCACTCAATGACCCTCTGTGAAACTCTCTATCACTCTCCATCACTCTCTGACACTTTCTGACACACTCTGACACTCTCGGACACTCTCTATCACACTCCGTATCACTCTCTGACACTCTCTGACACTCTCTATCACTCTCTGACTCTCTCTGTAACTCTCTATCACTCTCTGACACTCTCTATCACTCTCTATCACTCTCTGGCACACTCTGACACTCTCTATCACTCTCTTTCACTCTCTGACACTCTCTATCACTCTCTATCAATCTCTGACACTCTCTGACACTCTCTATTAATCAATGACACTCTGTGACACTCTCTATGACTCTCTATGACTCTCTGAAACTCTCTGACACACTCTGACACTCTCTATCACTCTCTATCACTCTCTGACTCTCTCTCTGACACTCTCCATCACTCTATGACACTCTCTGACACTCTCTATCACTCTCTATCACTCTCTGACACTCTCTATCACTCTCTGACACTCTCTATCACTCTCTATCACTCTCTGACACTCTCTATCACTCTCTGACACTCTCTATCACTCTCTGAATCTCTCTGACACTCTCAGAGGCTCTCTATCACTCTCTATCACTCACTGACACTCTCAGACACTCTCCATCACTCTCTGACACTCACTGACACTCTCAGACACTCTCTTTCACTCTCTGACACTCACTGACACTCTCAGACACTCTCTTTCACTCTCGTTCACTCTCAGACAATCTCAGACACTCTCTATCACTCTCTGAAACTGTCTATCGCTCTCTGACACTCTCTGACACACTCAATCACACTCTATCACTCTCTGACACACTCTGACTCTCTCCAGCACTCTATGACACTCTCTATCACTCTCTGTCACTCTCTGACACACTCTGACACTCTCTGACACTCTCAGACCCACTCTGTCACTCTCTATCACTCTCTGAAACTCTCTATCACTCTCAGACACTCTCTGTCACTCTCTACCACTCTCTGACACTCTCTATCACTCTCTGACACTCTCTGACACTCTCTGACACTCTCAGAGGCTCTCTATCACTCTCTATCACTCACTGACACTCTCAGACACTCTCTATCACTCTCTGACACTCACTGACACTGTCAGACACTCTCTTTCACTCTCTGTCACCCTCAGACACTCTCAGACACTCTCGATCACTCTCTGACACTGTCTATCTCTCTCTGACACTCTCTATCGCTCTCTGACACCCTCTGACACACTCAATAACTCTATATCACTCTCTGACACACTCTGACACTCTCTATCACTCTATGACACTCTCTGACACTCTCTATCACTCTCGATCACTCTCTATCACTCTCTGACACACTCTGACACTCTCTGACAATCTCAGACACTCTCTGACAATCTCAGACTCTCTCTATCACTCTTTATCACTCCCTGACACTCTCTGACACTCTATATCACTCTCTGACATTCTCTATCACTCTCTATCACTCTCTGACACTCTCTGACACTCTCTGACACACTCTGACACTCTCAGACACTCTCTGACAATCTCAGACTCTCTCTATCACTCTTTATCACTCCCCGACACTCTCTGACACTCTCTATCACTCTCTGACATTCTCTATCACTCTCTATCACTCTCTGACACTCTCGGACACTCTCTGACAAACTCTGACACTCTCTATCACTCTCTGACAATCTTAGACTCTCTCTATCACTCTTTATCACTCCCTGACACTCTCTGACCCTCTCTATCACTCTCTATCATTCTCTGACACTCTCTGACACTCTCTGACACACTCTAACACTCTCAGACACTCTCTGACAATCTCAGAATCTCTCCATCACTCTTTATCACTCCCTGACACTCTCTGACACTCTCTATCACTCACTGACATTCTCTATCACTCTCTATCACTCTCTGACACTCTCTGACACTCTCTATCACTCTATATCACTCTCTGACACTCTCTGACACTCTCTATCACTCTCTATCATTCTCTGACACTCTCTGACACTCTCTGACACACTCTGACACTCTCAGACACTCTCTGACAATCTCAGACTCTCTCTATCACTCTTTATCACTCCCTGACACTCTCAGACACTCTCTGTCACTCTCTGACACTCTCTGACACTCTCTATCACTCTCTATCACTCTCTGACACTCTCTATCACTCACTGACACTCTCTTTCGCTCTCTGACACTCTCTGACACTCTCAGAGACTCTCTATCACTCTCTATCACTCTCTGACACTCTCTGACACTCTCAGAATCTCTCTCTCAATCTCTGAAACTCTCTGACACTCTCAGAGACTTTCTATCACTCTCTTTCACTCTCTGACATTCTCTATCACTCTCTGACATTCTCAAACTCTCTTTGTCACTCTCTGACACTCCCTATCACTCTCTGACACTCTCTGACACTCTCTATCACTCTCTGACACTCTCTGACACTCTCTGTCACTCAATGACCCTCTGTGACACTCTCTATCACTCTCCATCACTCTCTGACACACTCTGACACACTCTGACATTCTCAGACACTCTCAGACACTCTCTATCACACTCCGTATCACTCTCTGACACTCTCTATCACTCTCTGACACTCTCTGTAACTCTCTATCACTCTCTGACACTCTCTATCACTCTCTATCACTCTCTGACACACTCTGACACTCTCTATCACTCTCTGACACACTCTGACACTCTCTATCACTCTCTTTCACTCTCTGACACTCTCTGACACTCTCTGACACTCTCTATCACTCTCTATCAATCTCTGACACTCTCTGACACTCTCTATTAATCAATGACACTCTGTGACACTCTCGATGACTCTCTATGACTCTCTGAAACTCTCTGACACACTCTGACACTCTCTATCACTCTCTATCACTCTCTATCAATCTCTGACACTCCCCATCACTCTATGACATTCTCTGACACTCTCTATCACTCTCTATCACTCTCTGACAATCTCTATCACTCTCTTACACTCTCTGACACTCTCTATCACTCTCTGACACTCACTGACACTCTCAGACACTCTCTGCCACTCACTATCACTCTCTGACACTCTCTATCACTCTCTAAATCTCTCTGACACTCTCAGAGGCTATCTATCACTCTCTATCACTTACTGACACTCTCAGACACTCTCCATCACTCTCTGACACTCACTGACACTCTCAGACACTCTCTTTCACTCTCTGACACTCACTGACACTCTCAGACACTCTCTTTCACTCTCTGTCACTCTCTGTCACTCTCAGACAATCTCAGACACTCTCTATCACTCTCTGAAACTGTCTATCGCTCTCTGACACTCTCTGACACTCTCTGACACTCTCAGACTCTCTCTATCTCTCTCTATCACTCTCTGACACTCTCTATCACTCTCTATCACTCTCTGACACTCTCTGATACTCTCTATCACTCTCTATCACTCTCTGACACTTTCTGACACTCTCTATCACTCTCTGACACTCAATGACACTCTCTATCTCTCTCTATCACTCTCTGACACTCTCTATCACTCTCTATCACTGTCTGACAGTCTCTATCACTCTCTGACACTCTCTATCACTCTCTGACACTATCTGACACTCTCTGACACTCTCAGACACTCTCTATCACTCTTTCACACTCTCTAACACCCACTGACACTCTCAGACACTCTCTGTCACTCAATGACACTCTCAGACAGTCTCTATCACTCTTTCACACTCTCTAACACTCACTGACACTCTCAGACACTCTCTGTCACTCAATGACACTCTCTGACACTCTCTATCACTCTCTATCACTCTCTATCACTCTCTGACACTATCTGACACTCTCTGACACTCTCTGACACTCTCTATCACTCTCTGACACTCTCTGACACTCTCTATCACTCAATGACCCTCTGTGACACTCTCTATCACTCTCCATCACTCTCTGACACTTTCTGACACACTCTGACACTCTCGGACACTCTCTATCACACTCCGTATCACTCTCTGACACTCTCTGACACTCTCTATCACTCTCTGACTCTCTCTGTAACTCTCTATCACTCTCTGACACTCTCTATCACTCTCTATCACTCTCTGGCACACTCTGACACTCTCTATCACTCTCTTTCACTCTCTGACACTCTCTATCACTCTCTATCAATCTCTGACACTCTCTGACACTCTCTATTAATCAATGACACTCTGTGACACTCTCTATGACTCTCTATGACTCTCTGAAACGCTCTGACACACTCTGACACTCTCTATCACTCTCTATCACTCTCTGACTCTCTCTCTGACACTCTCCATCACTCTATGACACTCTCTGACACTCTCTATCACTCTCTATCACTCTCTGACACTCTCTATCACTCTCTGACACTTTCTATCACTCTCTATCACTCTCTGACTCTCTCTATCACTCTCTGCAACTCTCTATCACTCTCTGAATCTCTCTGACACTCTCAGAGGCTCTCTATCACTCTCTATCACTCACTGACACTCTCAGACACTCTCTTTCACTCTCTGACACTCACTGACACTCTCAGACACTCTCTTTCACTCTCGTTCACTCTCAGACAATCTCAGACACTCTCTATCCCTCTCTGAAACTGTCTATCACTCTCTGACACTCTCTGACACACTCAATCACACTCTATCACTCTCTGACACACTCTGACTCTCTCCATCACTCTATGACACTCTCTGACACTCTCTATCACTCTCTGTCACTCTCTGACACACTCTGACACTCTCTGACACTCTCAGACCCACTCTGTCACTCTCTATCACCCTCTGACACTCTCTATCACTCTCAGACACTCTATGTCACTCTCTACCACTCTCTGACACTCTTTATCACTCTCTGACACTCTCTGACACTCTCTGACACTCTCAGCGGCTCTCTATCACTCACTGGCACGCTCAGACACTCTCTATCACTCTCTGACACTCACTGACACTGTCAGACACTCTCTTTCACTCTCTGACACCCTCAGACACTCTCAGACACTCTCGATCACTCTCTGACACTGTCTATCTCTCTCTGACACTCTCTATCGCTCTCTGACACCCTCTGACACACTCAATAACTCTATATCACTCTCTGACACACTCTGACACTCTCTATCACTCTATGACACTCTCTGACACTCTCTATCACTCTCGATCACTCTCTATCACTCTCTGACACACTCTGACACTCTCTGACAATCTCAGACACTCTCTGACAATCTCAGACTCTCTCTATCACTCTTTATCACTCCCTGACACTCTCTGACACTCTCTATCACTCTCTGACATTCTCTATCACTCTCTATCACTCTCTGACACTCTCTGACACACTCTGACACACTCTGACACTCTCAGACACTCTCTGACAATCTCAGACTCTCTCTATCACTCTTTATCACTCCCCGACACTCTCTGACACTCTCTATCACTCTCTGACATTCTCTATCACTCTCTATCACTCTCTGAAACTCTCGGACACTCTCTGACAAACTCTGACACTCTCTATCACTCTCTGACAATCTTAGACTCTCTCTATCACTCTTTATCACTCCCTGACACTCTCTGACACTCTCTATCACTCTCTATCATTCTCTGACACTCTCTGACACTCTCTGACACACTCTAACACTCTCAGACACTCTCTGACAATCTCAGAATCTCTCCATCACTCTTTATCACTCCCTGACACTCTCTGACACTCTCTATCACTCTCTGACATTCTCTATCACTCTCTATCACTCTCTGACACTCTCTGACACTCTCTATCACTCTATATCACTCTCTGACACTCTCTGACACTCTCTATCACTCTCTATCATTCTCTGACACTCTCTGACACTCTCTGACACACTCTGACACTCTCAGACACTCTCTGACAATCTCAGACTCTCTCTATCACTCTTTATCACTCCCTGACACTCTCAGACACTCTCTGTCACTCTCTGACACTCTCTGACACTCTCTATCACTCTCTATCACACTCTGACACTCTCTATCACTCACTGACACTCTCTTTCGCTCTCTGACACTCTCTGACACTCTCAGAGACTCTCTATCACTCTCTATCACTCTCTGACACTCTCAGAATCTCTCTCTCAATCTCTGAAACTCTCTGACACTCTCAGAGACTCTCTATCACTCTCTTTCACTCTCTGACATTCTCTATCACTCTCTGACATTCTCAAACTCTCTTTGTCACTCTCTGACACTCCCTATCACTCTCTGACACTCTCTGACACTCTCTATCACTCTCTGACACTCTCTGACACTCTCTATCACTCAATGACCCTCTGTGACACTCTCTATCACTCTCCATCACTCTCTGACACACTCTGACACACTCTGACATTCTCAGACACTCTCTATCACACTCCGTATCACTCTCTGACACTCTCTATCACTCTCTGACACTCTCTGTAACTCTCTATCACTCTCTGACACTCTCTATCACTCTCTATCACTCTCTGACACACTCTGACACTCTCTATCACTCTCTGACACACTCTGACACTCTCTATCACTCTCTATCACTCTCTTTCACTCTCTGACACTCTCTGACACTCTCTGACACTCTCTATCACTCTCTATCAATCTCTGACACTCTCTGACACTCTCTATTAATCAATGACACTCTGTGACACTCTCGATGACTCTCTATGACTCTCTGAAACTCTCTGACACACACTGACACTCTCTATCACTCTCTATCACTCTCTGACTCTCTCTGACACTCTCCATCACTCTATGACACTCTCTGACACTCTCTATCACTCTCTATCACTCTCTGACAATCTCTATCACTCTCTTACACTCTCTGACACTCTCTATCACTCTCTGACACTCACTGACACTCTCAGACACTCTCTGCCACTCACTATCACTCTCTGACTCTCTCTATCACTCTCTGAATCTCTCTGACACTCTCAGAGGCTCTCTATCACTCTCTATCACTCACTGACACTCTCAGACACTCTCCAACACTCTCTGACACTCACTGACACTCTCAGACACTCTCTTTCACTCTCTGACACTCACTGACACTCTCAGACACTCTCTTTCACTCTCTGTCAATCTCTGTCACTCTCAGACAATCTCAGACACTCTCTATCACTCTCTGAAACTGTCTATCGCTCTCTGACACTCTCTGACACACTCAATCACACTCTATCACTCTCTGACACACTCTGACTCTCTCTATCACTCTATGACACTCTCTGACACTCTCTATCACTCTCTGTCACTCTCTGACACACTCTGACACTCTCTGACACTGTCAGACCCTCTCTGTCACTCTCTATCACTCTCTGACATTCTCTATCACTCTCTGACACTCTCTATCACTCTCAGACACTCTCTGTCACTCTCTACCACTCTCTGACACTCTCTATCACTCTCTGACACTCTCAGAGGCTCTCTATCACTCTCTATCACTCACTGACACTCTCAGACACTCTCTATCACTCTCTGACACTCACTGACACTGTCAGACACTCTCTTTCACTCTCTGTCACTCTCAGACACTCTCAGACACTCTCTATTACTCTCTGACACTGTCTATCTCTCTCTGACACTCTCTATCGCTCTCTGACACCCTCTGACACACTCAATAACTCTCTATCACTCTCTGACACACTCTGACACTCTCTATCACTCTATGACACTCTCTGACACTCTCTATCACTCTCTGACACTCTCTATCACTCTCTGAATCTCTCTGACACTCACAGAGGCTCTCTATCACTCTCTATCACTCACTGACACTCTCAGACACTCTCCATCACTCTCTGACACTCACTGACACTCTCAGACACTCTCTTTCACTCTCTGACACTCACTGACACTCTCAGACACTCTGTTTCACTCTCTGTCACTCTCAGACAATCTCAGACACTCTCTATCACTCTCTGAAACTGTCTATCGCTCTCTGACACTCTCTGACACACTCAATCACACTCTATCACTCTCTGACACACTCTGACTCTCTCTATCACTCTATGACACTCTCTGACACTCTCTATCACTCTCTGTCACTCTCTGACACACTCTGACACTCTCTGACACTCTCAGACCCTCTCTGTCACTCTCTATCACTCTCTGACATTCTCTATCACTCTCTGACACTCTCTATCACTCTCAGACACTCTATGTCACTCTCTACCACTCTCTGACACTCTCTATCACTCTCTGACACTCTCTGACACTCTCAGAGGCTCTCTATCACTCTCTATCACTCACTGACACTCTCAGACACTCTCTATCACTCTCTGACACTCACTGACACTGTCAGACACTCTCTTTCACTCTCTGTCACTCTCAGACACTCTCAGACACTCTCAGACACTCTCTATTACTCTCTGACACTGGCTATCTCTCTCTGACACTCTCTATCGCTCTCTGACACCCTCTGACACACTCAATAACTCTCTATCACTTTCTGACACACTCTGACACTCTCTATCACTCTATGACACTCTCTGACACTCTCTATCACTCTCTATCACTCTCTATCACTCTCTGACACACTCTGACACTCTCTGACACTCTCAGACACTCTCAGACACTCTCTGACAATCTCAGACTCTCTCTATCACCCTTTATCACTCCCTGACACTCTCTGACACTCTCTATCACTCTCTGACATTCTCTATCACTCTCTATCACTCTCTGACACTCTCTGACACACTCTGACACACTCTGACACTCTCAGACACTCTCTGACAATCTCAGACTCTCTCTATCACTCTTTATCACTCCCTGACACTCTCTGATACTCTCTATCACTCTCTGACATTCTCTATCACTCTCTATCACTCTCGGACACTCTCTGACACTCTCAGACACTCTCTGACAATCTCAGACTCTCTCTATCACTCCTTATCACTCCATGACACTCTCTGACACTCTCTATCACTCTCTATCATTCTCTGACACTCTCTGACACTCTCTGACACACTCTGACACTCTCAGACACTTTCTGACAATCTCAGACTCTCTCTATCACTCTTTATCACTCCCTGACACTCTCTGACACTCTCTATCACTCTCTGACATTCTCTCTCACTCTCTATCACTCTCTGACACTCTCTATCACTCACTGACACACTCTTTCGTTCTCTGACACTCTCTGACACTCGCAGAGACTCTCTATCACTCTCTTTCACTCTCTGACACTCTCTGACACTCTCAGAATCTCTCTCTCAATCTCTGAAACTCTCTGACACTCTCAGAGACTCTCTATCACTCTCTTTCACTCTCTGACATTCTCTATCACTCTCTGACATTCTCAAACTCTCTCTGTCACTCTCTGACACTCCCTGACACTCTCTGACACTCTCCATCACTCTCTGACATTCTCTATCACTCTCTATCACTCTCTGACACTCTCTATCACTCACTGACACTCTCTTTCGTTCTCTGACACTCTCTGACACTCTCAGAGACTCTCTATCACTCTCTATCACTCTCTGACACTCTCTGACACTCTCAGAATCTCTCTCTCAATCTCTGAAACTCTCTGACACTCTCAGAGACTCTCTATCACTCTCTTTCACTCTCTGACATTCTCTATCACTCTCTGACATTCTCAAACTCTCTCTGTCACTCTCTGACACTCCCTATCTCTCTCTGACACTCGCTGACACTCTCTATCACTCTCTGACACTCTCTGACACTCTCTATCACTCAATGACCCTCTGTGACACTCTCTATCACTCAATGACCCTCTGTGACACTCTCTATCACTCTCCATCACTCTCTGACACTCTCTGACACTCTCTATCACTCTCTGCGACTCTCTGTAACTCTCTATCACTCTCTGACACTCTCTATCACTCTCTGACACACTCTGACACTCTCTATCACTCTCTTTCACTCTCTGACATTCTCTGACACTGTCGATCACTCTCTATCAATCTCTGACACTCTCTATTAATCAATGACACTCTGTGACACTCTCCATGACTCTCTATGACTCTCTGAAACTCTCTGACACACTCTGACACTCTCTATCACTCTCTATCACTCTCTGACTCTCTCTGACACTCTCCATCACTCTATGACACTCTCTGACACTCTCTATCACTCTCTATCACTCTCTGACACTCTCTATCACTCTCTTACACTCGCTGACACTCTCTATCACTCTCTGACACTCACTGACACTCTCTGACTCTCTCTGACACTCTCTATCACTCTCTGACACTCTCTGACACTCTCTATCACTCAATGACCCACTGTGACACTCTCTATCACTCTCCATCACTCTCTGACACACTCTGACACACTCTGACATTCTCAGACACTCTCTATCACACTCCGTATCACTCTCTGACACTCTCTATCACTCTCTGACACTCTCTGTAACTCTCTATCACTCTCTGACACTCTCTATCACTCTCTATCACTCTCTGACACACTCTGAGACTCTCTATCACTCTCTGACACACTCTGACACTCTCTATCACTCTCTTTCACTCTCTGACACTCTCTGACACTCTCTGACACTCTCTATCACTCTCTATCAATCTCTGACACTCTCTGACACTCTCTATTAATCAATGACACTCTGTGACACTCTCGATGACTCTCTATGACTCTCTGAAACTCTCTGACACACTCTGACACTCTCTATGACTCTCTCTCACTCTCTGACTCTCTCTGACACTCTCCATCACTCTATGACACTCTCTGACACTCTCTATCACTCTCTATCACTCTCTGACAATCTCTATCACTCTCTTACACTCTCTGACACTCTCTATCACTCTCTGACACTCACTGACACTCTCAGACACTCTCTGCCACTCACTATCACTCTCTGACACTCTCTATCACTCTCTGAATCTCTCTGACACTCTCAGAGGCTCTCTATCACTCTCTATCACTCACTGACACTCTCAGACACTCTCCATCACTCTCTGACACTCACTGACACTCTCAGACACTCTCTTTCACTCTCTGACACTCACTGACACTCTCAGACACTCTCTTTCACTCTCTGTCACTCTCTGTCACTCTCAGACAATCTCAGACACTCTCTATCACTCTCTGAAACTGTCTATCGCTCTCTGACACTCTCTGACACACTCAATCACACTCTATCACTCTCTGACACACTCTGACTATCTCTATCACTCTATGACACTCTCTGACACTCTCTATCACTCTCTGTCACTCTCTGACACACTCTGACACTCTCTGAGATTCTCAGACCCTCTCTGTCACTCTCTATCATTCTCTGACATTCTCTATCACTCTCTGACACTCTCTGACACTCTCAGAGGCTCTCTATCACTCTCTATCACTCACTGACATTCTCTATCACTCTCTGACATTCTCAAACTCTCTTTGTCACTCTCTGACACTCCCTATCACTCTCTGACACTCTCTGACACTCTCTATCACTCTCTGACACTCTCTGACACTCTCTATCACTCAATGACCCTCTGTGACACTCTCTATCACTCTCCATCACTCTCTGACACACTCTGACAAACTCTGACATTCTCAGACACTCTCTATCACACTCCGTATCACTCTCTGACACTCTCTATCACTCTCTGACACTCTCTGTAACTCTCTATCACTCTCTGACACTCTCTATCACTCTCTATCACTCTCTGACACACTCTGACACTCTCTATCACTCTCTGACACACTCTGACACTCTCTATCACTCTCTTTCACTCTCTGACACTCTCTGACACTCTCTGACACTCTCTATCACTCTCTATCAATCTCTGACACTCTCTGACACTCTCTATTAATCAATGACACTCTGTGACACTCTCGATGACTCTCTATGACTCTCTGAAACTCTCTGACACACTCTGACACTCTCTATCACTCTCTATCACTCACTGACTCTCTCTGACACTCTCCATCACTCTATGACACTCTCTGACACTCTCTATCACTCTCTATCACTCTCTGACAATCTCTATCACTCTCTTACACTCTCTGACACTCTCTATCACTCTCTGACACTCACTGACACTCTCAGACACTCTCTGCCACTCACTATCACTCTCTGACACTCTCTATCACTCTCTGAATCTCTCTGACACTCTCAGAGGCTCTCTATCACTCTCTATCACTCACTGACACTCTCAGACACTCTCCATCACTCTCTGACACTCACTGACACTCTCAGACATTCTCTATCACTCTCTGACACTCACTGACACTGTCAGACACTCTCTGTCACTCTCAGACACTCTCAGACACTCTCTATTACTCTCTGACACTGTCTATCTCTCTCTGACACTCTCTATCGCTCTCTGACACACTCAATAACTCTCGATCACTCTCTGACACACTCTGACACTCTCTATCACTCTATGACACTCTCTGACACTCTCTATCACTCTCTATCACTCTCAGACACTCTCTGACACTCTCTGACAATCTCAGACTCTCTTTATGACCCTTTATCACTCCCTGACACTCTCTGACACTCTCTATCACTCTCTGACACACTCTGACACTCTCTGACACTCTCAGACACTCTCTGACACACTCTGACACTCTCAGACACTCTCTGACAATCTCAGACTCTCTCTATCACTCCTTATCACTCCCTGACACTCTCTGACACTCTCTATCACTCTCTATCATTCTCTGACGCTCTCTGACACTCTCTGACACACTCTGACTCTCTCAGACACTCTCTGACAATCTCAGACTCTCTCTATCACTCTTTATCACTCCCTGGCACTCTCTGACACTCTCTATCACTCAATGACCCTCTGTGACACTCTCTATCACTCAATGACCCTCTGTGACACTCTCTATCACTCTCCATCACTCTCTGACACTCTCTGACACTCTCTATCACTCTCTGACACACTCTGACACTCTCTATCACTCTCTTTCACTCTCTGACATTCTCTGACACTGTCGATCACTCTCTATCAATCTCTGACACTCTCTATTAATCAATGACACTCTGTGACACTCTCCATGACTCTCTATGTCTCTCTGAAACTCTCTGACACACTCTGACACTCTCTATCACTCTCTGACACACTCTGACACTCTCTATCACTCTCTTTCACTCTCTGACACTCTCTGACACTCTCTGACACTCTCTATCACTCTCTATCAATCTCTGACACTCTCTGACACTCTCTATTAATCAATGACACTCTGTGACACTCTCAGAGGCTCTCTATCACTCTCTATCACTCACTGACACTCTCAGACACTCTCCATCACTCTCTGACACTCACTGACACTCTCAGACACTCTCTTTCACTCTCTGACACTCACTGACACTCTCAGACACTCTCTTTCACTCTCTGTCACTCTCTGTCACTCTCAGACAATCTCAGACACTCTTTATCACTCTCTGAAACTGTCTATCGCTCTCTGACACTCTCTGACACACTCAATCACACTCTATCACTCTCTGACACACTCTGACTATCTCTATCACTCTATGACACTCTCTGACACTCTCTATCACTCTCTGTCACTCTCTGACACACTCTGACACTCTCTGAGACTCTCAGACCCTCTCTGTCACTCTCTATCATTCTCTGACATTCTCTATCACTCTCTGACACTCTCTGACACTCTCAGAGGCTCTCTATCACTCTCAATCACTCACTGACATTCTCTATCACTCTCTGACATTCTCAAACTCTCTTTGTCACTCTCTGACACTCCCTATCACTCTCTGACACTCTCTGACACTCTCTATCACTCTCTGACACTCTCTGACACTCCCTATCACTCAATGACCCTCTGTGACACTCTCTATCACTCTCCATCACTCTCTGACACTCTCTGACACACTCTGACATTCTCAGACACTCTCTATCACACTCCGTATCACTCTCTGACACTCTCTGACACTCTCTATCACTCTCTGACACTCTCTATCACTCTCTGACACTCTCTGTAACTCTCTATCACTCTCTGACACACTCTGACACTCTCTGTCACTCTCTTTCACTCTCTGACACTCTCTGACACTCTCTATAAATCAATGACACTCTGTGACACTCTCTATGACTCTCTGAAACTCTCTGACACACTCTGACACTCTCTATCACTCTCTATCACTCTCTGACTCTCTCTGACACTCTCCATCACTCTATGACACTCTCTGACACTCTCTGACACTCTCTATCACTCTCTATCACTCTCTGACACTCTCTATCACTCTCTGACACTCTCTATCACTCTCTGACACTCTCTGTAACTCTCTATCACTCTCTGACACTCTCTATCACTCTCTATCACTCTCTGACACACTCTGACACTCTCTATCACTCTCTTTCACTCCCTGACACTCTCTGACACTCACTATCACTCTCTATCAATCTCTGACACTCTCTGACAGTCTCTATTAATCAATGACACTCTGTGACACTCTCTATGACTCTCTATGACTCTCTGAAACTCTCTGACACACTCTGACACTCTCTATCACTCTCTATCACTCTCTGACTCTCTCTGACAATCTCCATCACTCTATGACACTCTCTGACACTCTCTATCACTCTCTATCACTCTCTGACACTCTCTATCACTCTCTTACACTCTCTGACACTCTCTATCACTCTCTGACACTCTCTGCCACTCTCTGAAACTGTCTATCGCTCTCTGACACTCTCTGACACATCCAATCACACTCTATCACTCTCTGACACACTCTGACTTTCTCCATCACTCTATGACACTCTCTGACACTCTCTATCACTCTCTGTCACTCTCTGACACACTCTGACACTCTCTGACACTATCAGACCCTCTCTGTCACTCTCTATCACTCTCTGACATTCACTATCACTCTCTGACACTCTCTATCACTCTCAGACACTCTCTGTCACTCTCTACCACTCTCTGACACTCTCAGAGGCTCTCTATCACTCTCTATCACTCACTGACACTCTCAGACACTCTCTATCACTCTCTGAAACTCACTGACACTGTCAGACACTCTCAGACACTCTCTGTCACTCTCAGACACTCTCAGACACTCTCTATCACTCTCTGACACTGTCTATCTCTCTCTGACACTCTCTATCGCTCTCTGACACCCTCTGACACACTCAATAACTCTCTATCACTCTCTGACACACTCTGACACTCTCTATCACTCTATGACACTCTCTGACACTCTCTATCACTCTCTGACACACTCTGACACACTCTGACACTCTCTGACACTCTCAGACACTCTCAGACACTCTCTGACAATCTCAGACTCTCTCTATCACTCTTTATCACTCCCTGAAACTCTCTGACACTCTCTATCACTCTCTGACATTCTCTATCACTCTCTATCACTCTCTGACACTCTCTGACACTCTCTGATACTCTGTGACACACTCTGACACTCTCAGACACTCTCTGACAATATCAGACTCTCTCTATCACTCTTTATCACTCCCTGACACTCTCTGACACTCTCTATCACTCTCTATCATTCTCTGACACTCTCTGACACTCTCTGACACTTTCAGAATCTCCCTCTCAATCTCTGAAACTCTCTGACACTCTCAGAGACTCTCTATCACTCTCTTTCACTCTCTGACATTCTCTATCACTCTCTGACATTCTCAAACTCTCTTTGTCACTCTCTGACACTCCCTATCACTCTCTGACACTCTCTGACACTCTCTATCACTCTCTGACACTCTCTGACACTCTCTATCACTCAATGACCCTCTGTGACACTCTCTATCACTCTCCATCACTCTCTGACACTCTCTGACACACTCTGACATTCTCAGAGACTCTCTATCACACTCTGTATCACTCTCTGACACTCTCTGACACTCTCTATCACTCTCTGACACTCTCTATCACTCTCTGACACTCTCTGTAACTCTCTATCACTCTCTGACACTCTCTATCACTCTCTATCACTCTCTGACACACTCTGACACTCTCTATCACTCTCTTTCACTCTCTGACACTCTCTGACACTCTCTATCACTCTCTATCAATCTCTGACACTCTCTATTAATCAATGACACTCTGTGACACTCTCTATGACTCTCTATGACTCTCTGAAACTCTCTGACACACTCTGGCACTCTCTATCACTCTCTATCACTCTCTGACTCTCTCTGACACTCTCCATCACTCTATGACTCTCTCTGACACTCTCTATCACTCTCTATCACTCTCTATCACTCTCTGAATCTCTCTGACACTCTCAGAGGCTCTCTATCACTCTCTATCACTCACTGACACTCTCAGACACTCTCCATCACTCTCTGACACTCACTGACACTCTCAGACACTCTCTTTCACTCTCTGACACTCACTGACACTCTCAGACACTCTCTTTCACTCTCTGTCACTCTCAGACAATCTCAGACACTCTCTATCATCTCTGAAACTGTCTATCGCTCTCTGACACTCTCTGCCACACTCAATCACACTCTATCACTCTCTGACACACTCTGACTCTCTCTATCACTCTATGACACTCTCTGACACTCTCTATCACTCTCTGTCACTCTCTGACACACTCTGACACTCTCTGACACTCTAAGAGCGTCTCTGTCACTCTCTATCACTCACTGACATTCTCTATCACTCTCTGACACTCTCTATCACTCTCAGACACTCTCTATCACTCTCTACCACTCTCTGACACGCTCTATCACTCTCTGACACTCTCTGACACTCTCAGAGGCTCTCTATCACTCTCTATCACTCCCTGACACTCTCAGACACTCTCTATCACACTCTGACTCTCACTGACACTGTCAGACACAATCTTTCACTCTCTGTCACTCTCAGACACTCTCAGACACTGTCTATCTCTCTCTGACACTCGCTATCGCTCTCTGACACCCTCTGACACACTCAATAACTCTCTATCACTCTTTGACACACTCTGACACTCTCTATCACTCTATGACACTCTCTGACACTCTCTATCACTCTCTATCACTCTCTGACACACTCTGACACTCTCAGACACTCTCAGACACTCTCTGACAATCTCAGACTCTCTCTATCACTCCCTGACACTCTCTGACACTCTCTGACACTCTCTGACAATCTCAGACTCTCTCTATCACTCTCTATCACTCCCTGAAACTCTCTGACACTCTCTATCACTCTCTGACATTCTCTATCACTCTCTATCACTCTCTGACACTCTCTGACACTCTCTGACACACTCTGACACTCTCAGACACTCTCTGACAATCTCAGACTCTCTCTATCACTCTTTATCACTCCCTGACACTCTCTGACACTCTCTATCACTCTCTGACATTCTCTATCACTCTCTTCCACTCTCTGACACTCTCTATCATTCTCTGACACTCTCTGACACTCTCAGAGGCTCTCTATCACTCTCAATCACTCACTGACACTCTCAGACACTCTCTATCACTCTCTGACACTCTCTATCACTCTCTGACACTCTCTATCGCTCTCTGGCCCTCTCTGACACACTCAATCACTCTCTATCACTCTCTGAAACACTCTGACACTCTCTATCACTCGCAGAAACTCTCTGTCACTCTCTACCACTCTCTGACACTCTCTATCGCTCTCTGACACTCTCTGACACTCTCAGAGGCTCTCTATCACTCTCAATAACTCACTGACACTCTCAGACACTCTCTTTCACTCTCTGTCACTCTCAGACACTCTCTATCACTCTCTGACACTGTCTATCTCTCTCTGAAACTCTCTATCGATCTCTGACACTCTCTGACGCTCTCTGACACTCACAGATACTCTCACATACTCTCTATCACTCTGTATCACTCTCTAACACTCTCTGACACTCTTAATCACTCTGTGACACACTCTATCACTCTTTGACACACTCTATCACTCTTTGACACTTTCGATCACTCATTGACACTCTCTGACACTCTCAGACTTTCTGTGACACACTCTGACACTCTCTATCACTCTATGACACTCACTGACACACTCTGACACTCTCTGTCACTCTCTATCACTCTCTGACACTCTCTGACACTCTCTGACGTTCTCTATCACTCTATGACACTCTCTCACACTCTCTATCACTCTCTATCACTCTCTGACACTCTCTGACACTCTCAGACACTCTCTATCACTCTCTATCACTCTCTGACACTCTCAGACACTCTCTATCACTCTCTGACACTCACTGACACTCTGAGACACACTCTGTCACTCTCTGTCACTCTCTGTCACTCTCAGACACGGTCAGACACTCTATATCACTCTCTGACACTCTCCATCACTCTCTGACACTCTCTGACACTCTCTGTCGCTCTCTGACACTCTCACACACTCTGGCACTATCTGACACTCTCTATCACACTCTGACACTCTCAGACACTCTCTGTCACACTCTAACGCTCTTTGATGCTCTCAGACACTCTCTGACGCTCTCAGACACTCTCAGACACTCTCTATCACTCTCAGACACTCTCTGACACTCTCAGACACTCTCTATCACTCTCTGACACTCACTGACACTCTGAGACACTCTCTGTCACTCTCTGTCACTCTCCGTCACTCCCAGACACGCTCAGACACTCTATATCACTCTCTGACACTCTCCATCACTCTCTGACACTCTCTGACACTCTCTGTCGCTCTCTGACACTCTCACACACTCTGGCACTATCTGATACTCTCTATCACACTCTGACACTCTCAGACATTCTCTGTCACACTCTAACTCTCTTTGACGCTCTCAGACACTCTCAGACGCAGTCAGACACTCTGTGACACTCTCTGACGCTCTCAGACACTCTCTGACACTCTCTAACGCTCTCAGACGCTCTCAGACACTCTCTGACACTCTCTGACACTCTCTGACGCTCTCAGACACTCTCTGAAACGCTCTAGCATTCTTCATCACTCTCTGACACACTCTGACACTCTTTGACACTCTCAGAAACTCTCTATCACTCTCTATCACTCTCTGACACTCTCTATCACTCAATGACACTCTCTGAAAATCTCTATCACTGTCTATCACTCTCTGACACTCTCTGACACTCTCTGACACACTCAGACACTCTCAGACACTCTCTGACACTCTCAGACACGCTCTATCACTTATTATCGCTCTCTGCCACTCTCTGACACTCTCTATCACTCTCTGACACTCTGTATCACTCTCTATCACTCTCTGACACTCCCTGACACTCTCTACCACTCTCTATCACTCTCTGACACTCTCTGTCACTCCCTATCACTCTCTATCACTCTCTATCACTCTCTGACACTCTTTGAAGCTCTCTATCACTCTCGATCACTCTCTGAAACTCTCTATCACTCTCTGACACTCTCTATCACTCTCTGACACTCTCTGACACTCTCTATCACTCTCTATCACTCTCTGAAACTCTCTGACACTCTCTATCACTCAATGACACTCTCTATCACTCTCCATCACTCTCTGACACTCTCTGACACACTCTGACACTCTCAGACACTCTCAATCACACTCCGTATCACTCTCTGACACTCCCTGACACTCTCTATGACTCTGTGACACTTTCCGACACTCTCTATTACTCAATGACACTCTGTGACACTCTCTATCACTCTCTATCACTCTCTGACACTCTCTGACACACTCTGACACTCTCTGTCACTCTCTATCACTCTCTATCACTCTCTGACACACTGTGACACTCTCTGACACTCTTTATCACTCTATGACACTCTCTGACACTCTCTATCACTCTCTATCACTCTCTGACACACTCTGACATTCTCTGACACTCTCAGACACTCTCTGTCACTCTCTGTCACTCTTTATCAATCTCTGACACTCTCTATCACTCTCTATCACTCTCTTACACTCTCTATCACACTCTGACACTCTCTGACACTCTCTATCACACTCTGACACTCTCTATCACTCAATGACACACTCTGAAACTGTCTATCACTCCCTATCACTCCCTGACACTCACTGACACTCTCAGACACTCGCTGTCACTCTCAGACACTCTCTCTCACTCTCTGACACTCTCTGACACTCTCTGATACTCTCTATCACTCTCTGACACTCTCTGTCACTCTCTGTCACTCTCTGACACTCTCTGACACTCTCTGACACTCTCTGACACTCTCTGACACTCTCTATCACTCTCTTACACTCTCTGACACTCTCTTTCGCTCTCTGACACTCTCTGACACTCTCAGAGACTCTCAGAATCTCTCTCTCACTCTCTGAAACTCTCTGACACTCTGAGAGACTCTCTATCACTCTCTATCACTCTCTGACATTCTCTATCACTCTCTGACTTTCTCAGACTCTCTCTGTCACTCTCTGACACTCCCTATCACTCTCTGACACTCTCTGACACTCTCTATCACTCTCTGACACTCTCTGACACTCTCTATCACTCAATGACACTCTGTGACACTCTCTATCACTCTCCATCACTCTCTGACACTCTCTGACACACTCTGACACTCTCTGACACTCTCTGACACACTCTGACACTCTCTGTAACTCTCTATCACTCTCTGACACTCTCTGTAACTCTCTATCACTCTCTGACACTCTCTATCACTCTCTATCACTCTCTGACACACTCTGACACTCTCTATCACTCTCTTTCACTCTCTGACACTCTCTGACACTCTCTATCACTCTCGATCAATCTCTGACACTCTCTGACACTCTCTATTAATCAATGACAGACTGTGACACTCTCTATGATTCTCTGAAACTCTCTGACACACTCTGACACTCTCTATCACTCTCTATCACTCTCTGACACTCTCTGAGACTCTCCATCTCTCTATGACACTCTCTGACACTCTCTATCACGCTCTATCACTCTCTGACTCTCTCTATCACTCTCTGAATCTCTCTGACACTCTCAGAGGCTCTCTATCACTCTCTATCACTCACTGGCACTCTCAGACACTCTATTTCACTCTCTGTCACTCTCAGACAATCTCAGACACTCTCTATCACTCTCTGAAACTGTCAATCGCTCTCTGACACTCTCTGACACACTCAATCACACTCTATCACTCTCTGACACACTCTGACTCTCTCTATCACTCGATGACACTCTCTGACACTCTCTATCACTCTCTGTCACTCTCTGACACACTCTGACACTCTCTGACACTCTGAGACCCTCTCTGTCACTCTCTATCACTCTCTGACATTCTCTATCACTCTCTGACACTCTCTATCACTCTCTGACACTCTCTATCACTCTCTGACACTCTCTGACACTCTCAGAGGCTCTCTATCACTCTCAATCACTCACTGACACTCTCAGACACTCTCTATCACTCTCTGACACTCACTGACACTCTCAGACACACTCTTTCATTCTCTGTCACTCTCAGACACTCTCTATCACTGTCTGACACTGTCTATCTCTCTCTGACAATCTCTATCGCTCTCTGACAATCTCTATCACTCTCTTACACTCTCTGACACTCTCTATCACTCTCTGACACTCACTGACACTCTCAGACACTCTCTATCAGTCTCTGACTCTCACTGACACTCTCAGACAGTCTCTTTCACTCTCTGTCACTCTCTGTCACTCTCTATCACTCAATGACACTCTCTGAAAATCTCTATCACTGTCTATCACTCTCTGACACTCTCTGACACTCTCTGACACACTCAGACACTCTCAGACACTCTCTGACACTCTCAGACACGCTCTATCACTTATTATCGCTCTCTGACACTCTCTGACACTCTCTATCACTCTCTGACACTCTGTATCACTCTCTATCACTCTCTGACACTCCCTGACACTCTCTACCACTCTCTATCACTCTCTGACACTCTCTGTCACTCCCTATCACTCTCTATCACTCTCTATCACTCTCTGACACTCTTTGAAGCTCTCTATCACTCTCGATCACTCTCTGAAACTCTCTATCACTCTCTGACACTCTCTATCACTCTCTGACACTCTCTATCACTCTCTATCACTCTCTGACACTCTCTGACACTCTCTATCACTCAATGACACTCTCTATCACTCTCCATCACTCTCTGACACTCTCTGACACATCTGACACTCTCAGACACTCTCAATCACACTCCGTATCACTCTCTGACACTCTCTGACACTCTCTATCACTCTCTGACACTTTCCGACACTCTCTATTACTCAATGACACTCTGTGACACTCTCTATCCCTCTCTATCACTCTATGACACTCTCTGACGCTATCTATCACTCTCTATCACTCTCTGACACTCTCTGACACACTCTGACACTCTCTGTCACTCTCTATCACTCTCTATCACTCTCTGACACACTGTGACACTCTCTGACACTCTTTATCACTCTATGACACTCTCTGACACTCTCTATCACTCTCTATCACTCTCTGACACACTCTGACACTCTCTGACACTCTCAGACACTCTCTGTCACTCTCTGTCACTCTCTATCAATCTCTGACACTCTCTATCACTCTCTATCACTCTCTTACACTCTCTATCACTCTCTATCACTCTCTTACACTCTCTATCACTCTCTGACACTCTCTGACACTCTCTATCACACTCTGACACTCTCTATCACTCAATGACACACTCTGAAACTGTCTATCACTCCCTATCACTCCCTGACACTCACTGACACTCTCAGACACTCGCTGTCACTCTCTGACACTCTCTGATACTCTCTATCACTCTCTGACACTCTCTGTCACTCTCTGTCACTCTCTGACACTCTCTGACAATCTCTGGCACTCTCTATCACTGTCTTACACTCTCTGACACTCTCTTTCGCTCTCTGACACTCTCTGACACTCTCAGAGACTCTCAGAATCTCTCTCTCACCCTCTGAAACTCTCTGACAGTCTGAGAGACTCTCTATCACTCTCTATCACTCTCTGACATTCTCTATCACTCTCTGACTTTCTCAGACTCTCTCTGTCACTCTCTGACACTCCCTATCACTCTCTGACACTCTCTGACACTCTCTATCACTCTCTGACACTCTCTGACCCTCTCTATCACTCAATGACACTCTGTGACACTCTCTATCACTCTCCATCACTCTCTGACACTCTCTGACACACTCTGACACTCTCTGACACTCTCTATCACTCTCTGACACTCTCTGTAACTCTCTATCACTCTCTGACACTCTCTGTAACTCTCTATCACTCTCTGACACTCTCTATCACTCTCTATCACTCTCTGACACACTCTGACACTCTCTATCACTCTCTTTCACTCTCTGACACTCTCTGACACTCTCTATCACTCTCGATCAATCTCTGACACTCTCTGACACTCTCTATTAATCAATGACACTCTGTGACACTCTCTATGATTCTCTGAAACTCTCTGACACACTCTGACACTCTCTATCACTCTCTATCACTCTCTGACACTCTCTGAGACTCTCCATCTCTCTATGACACTCTCTGACACTCTCTATCACGCTCTATCACTCTCTGACTCTCTCTATCACTCTCTGAATCTCTCTGACACTCTCAGAGGCTCTCTATCACTCTCTATCACTCACTGGCACTCTCAGACACTCTATTTCACTCTCTGTCACTCTCAGACAATCTCAGACACTCTCTATCACTCTCTGAAACTGTCAATCGCTCTCTGACACTCTCTGACACACTCAATCACACTCTATCACTCTCTGACACACTCTGACTCTCTCTATCACTCGATGACACTCTCTGACACTCTCTATCACTCTCTGTCACTCTCTGACACACTCTGACACTCTCTGACACTCTCAGACCCTCTCTGTCACTCTCTATCACTCTCTGACATTCTCTATCACTCTCTGACACTCTCTATCACTCTCAGACACTCTCTGTCACTCTCTACCACTCTCTGACACTCTCTATCACTCTCTGACACTCTCTGACACTCTCAGAGGCTCTCTATCACTCTCAATCACTCACTGACACTCTCAGACACTCTCTATCACTCTCTGACACTCACTGACACTCTCAGACACACTCTTTCACTCTCTGTCACTCTCAGACACTCTCTATCACTGTCTGACACTGTCTATCTCTCTCTGACACTCTCTATCGCTCTCTGACAATCTCTATCACTCTCTTACACTCTCTGACACTCTCTATCACTCTCTGACACTCACTGACACTCTCAGACACTCTCTATCAGTCTCTGACTCTCACTGACACTCTCAGACAGTCTCTTTCACTCTCTGTCACTCTCTGTCACTCTCAGACACTCTCAGACACTCTCTATCACTCTCTGACACTCTCTATCACTGTCTGACACTGTCTATCGCTCTCTGACACTCTCTGACACACTCAATCACACTCTATCACTCTCTGAAACACTCTGACACTCTCTATCACTCTATGACACTCTCTGACACTCTCTATCACTCTCTATCACTCTCTGACACACTCTGACACTCTCTGACACTCTCTGACACTCACTGTCACTCTCTGTCACTCTCTATCAATCTCTGACACTCTCTATCACTCTCTATCACTCTCTTACACTCTCTATCACTCTCTGACACTCTCTGACACTCTCTATCACACTCTGACAAAGTCTGACACTCTCTATCACTCAATGACACACTCTGAAACTGTCTATCACTCCCTATCACTCTCTTTCACTCTCTGACACTCACTGACACTCGCTGTCGCTCTCAGACACTCTCTGTCACTCTCTGACAGTCTCTGACACTCTCTGATACTCTCTATCACTCTCTGACACTCTCTGTCACTCTCTGACACTCACTGACACTCTCAGACAATCGCTGTCGCTCTCAGACACTCTCTGTCACTCTCTATCACTCTCTGACATTCTCTATCACTCTCTGACATTCTCAGACTCTCTCTGTCACTCTCTGACACTCTCTGACACTCTCTATCACTCAATGACCCACTGTGACACTCTCTATCACTCTCCATCACTCTCTGACACACTCTGACACTCTCTGACACTCTCTATCACTCTCTGACACTCTCTGTAACTCTCTATCACTCTCTGACACTCTCTGTAACTCTCTGTAACTCTCTATCACTCTCTGACACTCTCTATCACTCTCTATCACTCTCTGACACACTCTGACACTCTCTATCACTCTCTTTCACTCTCTGACACTCTCTGACACTCTCTATCACTCTCTATCAATCTCTGACACTCTCTGACACTCTCTATTAATCAATGACACTCTGTGACACTCTCTATGATTCTCTGAAACTCTCTGACACACTCTGACACTCTCTATCACTCTCTATCACTCTCTGACACTCTCTGAGACTCTCCATCACTCTATGACACTCTCTGACACTCTCTATCACTCTCTATCACTCTCTTACACTCTCTGACACTCTCTATCACTCTCTGACACTCACTGACACTCTCAGACACTCTCTTCCACTCACTATCACTCTCTGACTCTCTCCATCACTCTCTGAATCTCTCTGACACTCTCAGAGGCTCTCTATCACTCTCTATCACTCACTGACACTCTCAGACACTCTCTATCACTCTCTGACACTCACTGACACTCTCAGACACTCTCAGACACTCTCTTTCACTCTCTGTCACTCTCAGACAATCTCAGACACTCTCTATCACTCTCTGAAACTGTCTATCGCTCTCTGACACTCTCTGACACACTCAATCACACTCTATCACTCTCTGACACACTCTGACTCTCTCTATCACTCTATGACAATCTCTGACACTCTCTATCACTCTCTGTCACTCTCTGACACACTCTGACACTCTCTGACACTGTCAGACCCTCTCTGTCACTCTCTATCACTCTCTGACATTCTCTATCACTCTCTGACACTCTCTATCACTCTCAGACACTCTCTGTCACTCTCTACCACTCTCTGACACTCTCTATCACTCTCTGACACTCTCTGACACTCTCAGAGGCTCTCTGTCACTCTCAATCACTCACTGACACTCTCAGACACTCTCTATCACT
Organism: Heterodontus francisci; assembly: GCF_036365525.1. Lineage (NCBI taxonomy): Eukaryota > Metazoa > Chordata > Chondrichthyes > Heterodontiformes > Heterodontidae > Heterodontus > Heterodontus francisci. The sequence continues at coordinate 3,767,277 of NC_090414.1, forward strand.
CTCTGACACTCACTGACACTCTCAGACGCACTCTTTCACACTCTGTCACTCTCAGACACTCTCTATCACTCTCTGACACTGTCTATCTCTCTCTCTGACACTCTCTATCGCTCTCTGACACTCTCTGACACACTCAATCACTCTCTATCACTCTCTGACACACTCTGACACTCTCTGACACTCTCTGACACTCTCTATCACTCTCTATCACTCTCTATCAATCTCTGACACACTCTGACGCTCTCTGACACTCTCAGACACTCTCTATCACACTCTGACACGGTCTGACACCCTGCATCACTCTCTGACACTCTCTGACACTCTCTGACAGTCTCAGACTCTCTCAATCACACTCCGTATCACTCTCTAACACTCTCTGACACTCTCTGACACTCTCTGACACTCTCTATCACTCTCTGACACTTTCTGACACTCTCTATTACTCAATGACACTCTGTGACACTCTCTATCCCTCTCTGTCACTCTATGACACTCTCTGACGCTATCTATCACTCTCTATCACTCTCTGACACTCTCTGACACACTCTGACACTCTCTTTCACTCTCTATCACACTCTATCACTCTCTGACAATTTGTGACAATCTCACACTCTCCATCACTCTCTATCACTCTCTGACACTCTCTGACACCCTCTGACATACTCTGACATACTCTGACACTCTCTGACACTCTCTATCACTCTCTATCACTCTCTGACACACTGTGACACTCTCTGACACTCTTTATCACTCTATGACACTCTCTGACACTCTCTATCACTCTCTATCACTCTCTGACACTCTCTATCACTCTCTATCACTCTCTTACACTCTCTATCACTCTCTATCACTCTCTTACACTCTCTATCACTCTCTGACACTCTCTATCACACTCTGACACTCTCTATCACTCAATGACACACTCTGAAACTGTCTATCACTCCCTATCACTCCCTGACACTCACTGACACTCTCAGACACTCGCTGTCACTCTCAGACACTCTCTCTCACTCTCTGACACTCTCTGACACTCTCTGACACTCTCTGTCACTCTCTGTCACTCTCTGACACTCTCTGACACTCTCTGACACTCTCTATCACTCTCTTACACTCTCTGACACTCTCTTTCGCTCTCTGACACTCTCTGACACTCTCAGAGACTCTCAGAATCTGTCTCTCACCCTCTGAAACTCTCTGACAGTCTGAGAGACTCTCTATCACTCTCTATCACTCTCTGACATTCTCTATCACTCTCTGACTTTCTCAGACTCTCTCTGTCACTCTCTGACACTCCCTATCACTCTCTGACACTCTCTGACACTCTCTATCACTCTCTGACACTCTCTGACACTCTCTATCACTCAATGACACTCTGTGACACTCTCTATCACTCTCCATCACTCTCTGACACTCTCTGACACACTCTGACACTCTCTGACACTCTCTATCACTCTCTGACACTCTCTGTAACTCTCTATCACTCTCTGACACTCTCTGTAACTCTCTATCACTCTCTGACACTCTCTATCACTCTCTATCACTCTCTGACACACTCTGACACTCTCTATCACTCTCTTTCACTCTCTGACACTCTCTGACACTCTCTGACACTCTCTATCACTCTCGATCAATCTCTGACACTCTCTGACACTCTCTATTAATCAATGACAGACTGTGACACTCTCTATGATTCTCTGAAACTCTCTGACACACTCTGACACTCTCTATCACTCTCTATCACTCTCTGACACTCTCTGAGACTCTCCATCTCTCTATGACACTCTCTGACACTCTCTATCACGCTCTATCACTCTCTGACTCTCTCTATCACTCTCTGAATCTCTCTGACACTCTCAGAGGCTCTCTATCACTCTCTATCACTCACTGGCACTCTCAGACACTCTCTTTCACTCTCTGTCACTCTCAGACAATCTCAGACACTCTCTATCACTCTCTGAAACTGTCTATCGCTCTCTGACACTCTCTGACACACTCAATCACACTCTATCACTCTCTGACACACTCTGACTCTCTCTATCACTCTATGACACTCTCTGACACTCTCTATCACTCTCTGTCACTCTCTGACACACTCTGACACTCTCTGACACTCTCAGACCCTCTCTGTCACTCTCTATCACTCTCTGACATTCTCTATCACTCTCTGACACTCTCTATCACTCTCAGACACTCTCTGTCACTCTCTACCACTCTCTGACACTCTCTATCACTCTCTGACACTCTCTGACACTCTCAGAGGCTCTCTATCACTCTCAATCACTCACTGACACTCTCAGACACTCTCTATCACTCTCTGACACTCACTGACACTCTCAGACACACTCTTTCACTCTCTGTCACTCTCAGACACTCTCTATCACTGTCTGACACTGTCTATCTCTCTCTGACACTCTCTATCGCTCTCTGACAATCTCTATCACTCTCTTACACTCTCTGACACTCTCTATCACTCTCTGACACTCACTGACACTCTCAGACACTCTCTATCAGTCTCTGACTCTCACTGACACTCTCAGACAGTCGCTTTCACTCTCTGTCACTCTCTGTCACTCTCAGACACTCTCAGACACTCTCTATCACTCTCTGACACTCTCTATCACTGTCTGACACTGTCTATCGCTCTCTGACACTCTCTGACACACTCAATCACACTCTATCACTCTCTGAAACACTCTGACACTCTCTATCACTCTATGACACTCTCTGACACTCTCTATCACTCTCTATCACTCTCTGACACACTCTGACACTCTCTGACACTCTCTGACACTCACTGTCACTCTCTGTCACTCTCTATCAATCTCTGACACTCTCTATCACTCTCTATCACTCTCGTACACTCTCTATCACTCTCTGACCCACTCTCTGACACTCTCTATCACACTCTGACAAAGTCTGACACTCTCTATCACTCAATGACACACTCTGAAACTGTCTATCACTCCCTATCACTCTCTTTCACTCTCTGACACTCACTGACACTCTCAGACACTCGCTGTCGCTCTCAGACACTCTCTGTCACTCTCTGACACTCTCTGACACTCTCTGATACTCTCTATCACTCTCTGACACTCTCTGTCACTCTCTGACACTCACTGACACACTCAGACACTCGCTGTCGCTCTCAGACACTCTCTGTCACTCTCTATCACTCTCTGACATTCTCTATCACTCTCTGACATTCTCAGACTCTCTCTGTCACTCTCTGACACTCTCTGACACTCTCTATCACTCAATGACCCACTGTGACACTCTCTATCACTCTCCATCACTCTCTGACACACTCTGACACTCTCTGACACTCTCTATCACTCTCTGACACTCTCTGTAACTCTCTATCACTCTCTGACACTCTCTGTAACTCTCTGTAACTCTCTATCACTCTCTGACACTCTCTATCACTCTCTATCACTCTCTGACACACTCTGACACTCTCTATCACTCTCTTTCACTATCTGACACTCTCTGACACTCTCTATCACTCTCTATCAATCTCTGACACTCTCTGACACTCTCTATTAATCAATGACACTCTGTGACACTCTCTATGATTCTCTGAAACTCTCTGACACACTCTGACACTCTCTATCACTCTCTAACACTCTCTGACACTCTCTGAGACTCTCCATCACTCTATGACACTCTCTGACACTCTCTATCACTCTCTATCACTCTCTATCACTCTCTGACACTCTCTATCACTCTCTTACACTCTCTGACACTCTCTATCACTCTCTGACACTCACTGACACTCTCAGACACTCTCTTCCACTCACTATCACTCTCTGACTCTCTCCATCACTCTCTGACTCTCTCTGACACTCTCAGAGGCTCTCTATCACTCTCTATCACTCACTGACACTCTCAGACACTCTCTATCACTCTCTGACACTCACTGACACTCTCAGACACTCTCAGACACTCTCTTTCACTCTCTGTCACTCTCAGACAATCTCAGACACTCTCTATCACTCTCTGAAACTGTCTATCGCTCTCTGACACTCTCTGACACACTCAATCACACTCTATCACTCTCTGACACACTCTGACTCTCTCTATCACTCTATGACAATCTCTGACACTCTCTATCACTCTCTGTCACTCTCTGACACACTCTGACACTCTCTGACACTGTCAGACCCTCTCTGTCACTCTCTATCACTCTCTGACATTCTCTATCACTCTCTGACACTCTCTATCACTCTCAGACACTCTCTGTCACTCTCTACCACTCTCTGACACTCTCTATCACTCTCTGACACTCTCTGACACTCTCAGAGGCTCTCTGTCACTCTCAATCACTCACTGACACTCTCAGACACTCTCTATCACTCTCTGACACTCACTGACACTCTCAGACGCACTCTTTCACTCTCTGTCACTCTCAGACACTCTCTATCACTCTCTGACACTGTCTATCTCTCTCTCTGACACTCTCTATCGCTCTCTGACACTCTCTGACACACTCAATCACTCTCTATCACTCTCTGACACACTCTGACACTCTCTGACACTCTCAAACACTCTCTATCACTCTCTATCACTCTCTATCACTCTCTGACACACTCTGACGCTCTCTGACACTCTCAGACACTCTCTATCACACTCTGACACGGTCTGACACCCTGCATCACTCTCTGACACTCTCTGACACTCTCTGACAGTCTCAGACACTCTCAATCACACTCCGTATCACTCTCTGACACTCTCTGACACTCTCTGACACTCTCTATCACTCTCTGACACTTTCTGACACTCTCTATTACTCAATGACACTCTGTGACACTCTCTATCCCTCTCTGTCACTCTATGACACTCTCTGACTCTATCTATCACTCTCTATCACTCTCTGACACACTCTGACACTCTCTTTCACTCTCTATCACACTCTATCACTCTCTGACAATTTGTGACAATCTCACACTCTCCATCACTCTCTATCACTCTCTGACACTCTCTGACACCCTCTGACATACTCTGACACTCTCTGACACTCTCATAGGCTCTCTATCACTCTCTGTCACTCTCTATCACTCTCTGACACTCTCTATCACTCTCTGACACTCTCTGACACTCTCAGAGGGTCTCTATCACTCTCTATCACTCACTGACACTCTCAGACACTCTCTATCAGTCTCTGACACTCACTGACACTCTCAGACACTCTCTTTCACGCTCTGTCACTCTCAGACACTCTCAGACACTCTCTATCACTCTCTGACACTCTCTATCACTCTCTGACACTCTCTATCGCTCTCTGGCACTCTCTGACACACTCAATCACTCTCTATCACTCTCTGAAACACTCTGACATTCTCTATCACTCACAGACACTCTCTGTCACTCTCTACCACTCTTTGACACTCTCTATCACTCTGTGACACTCTCTGACACTCTCAGAGGCTCTCTATCACTCTCAATGACTCACTGACACTCTCAGACACTCTCTATCACTCTCTGACACTCTCTATCACTCTCTGACACTCTCTATCGCTCTCTGGCACTCTCTGACACACTCAATCACTCTCTATCACTCTCTGAAACACTCTGACACTCTCTATCACTCACAGACACTCTCTGTCACTCTCTACCACTCTCTGACACTCTCTATCGCTCTCTGACACTCTCTGACACTCTCAGAGGCTCTCTATCACTCTCAATCACTCACTGACACTCTCAGACACTCTCTTTCACTCTCTGTCACTCTCAGACACTCTCTATCACTCTCTGACACTGTCTATCTCTCTCTGACACTCTCTATCGATCTCTGACACTCTCTGACGCTCTCTGACACTTACAGATACTCTCAGATACTCTCTATCACTCTGTATCACTCTCTAACTCTCTCTGACACTCTTAATCACTCTGTGACACTCTCTATCTATCTCTATCACTCTCTGACACTCTCTATCACTCTCTGACACACTCTATCACTCTTTGACACTCTCGATCACTCTGTGACACTCTCTGACACTCTCAGACTTTCTGTGACACACTCTGACACTCTCTATCACTCTATGACACTCACTGACACACTCTGACACTCTCTGTCACTCTCTATCACTCTCTGACACTCTCTGACACCCTCTGACGTTCTCTATCACTCTATGACACTCTCTGACACGCTCTATCACTCTCTATCACTCTCTGACACTCTCTCACACTCTCTATCACTCTCTATCACTCTCTGACACTCTCTGACACTCTCAGACACTCTCTATCACTCTCTATCACTCTCAGACACTCTCAGACACTCTCTATCACTCTCTGACACTCACTGACACTCTGAGACACTCTCTGTCACTCTCTGTCACTCTCTGTCACTATCAGACACGCTCAGACACTATATCACTCTCTGACACTCTCCATCACTCTCTGACACTCTCTGACACTCTCTGTCGCTCTCTGACACTCTCACACACTCTGGCACTATCTGACACTCTCTATCACACTCTGACACTCTCAGACACTCGCTGTCACACTCTAACGCTCTTTGACGCTCTCAGACACTCTCTGACGCACTCAGACACTCTGTGACACTCTCTGACGCTCTCAGACACTCTCTGACTCTCTCTATCACTCTCAGACACTCTCTGACACTCTCAGACACTCTCTATCACTCTCTGACACTCACTGACACTCTGAGACACTCTCTGTCACTCTCTGTCACTCTCAGACACGCTCAGACACTCTATATCAATCTCTGACACTCTCCATCACTCTCTGACACTCTCTGACACTCTCTGTCGCTCTCTGACACTCTCACACACTCTGGCACTATCTGACACTCTCTATCACACTCTGACACTCTCAGACACTCTCTGTCACACTCTAACTCTCTTTGACGCTCTCAGACACTCTCTGACGCACTCAGACACTCTCTGACACTCTCTGACGCTCTCAGACGCTCTCAGACGCTCTCAGACACTCTCTGACGCTCTCAGACACTCTCAGACTCTCTCTATCACTCTCAGACACTCTCTATCACACTCTGACACTCTCTGACGCTCTCAGACACTCTCTGAAACGCTCTAGCATTCTTCATCACTCTCTGATACACTCTGACACTCTTTGACACTCTCAGAAACTCTCTATCACTCTCTGACACTCTCTGACACTCTCTATCACTCAATGACACTCTCTGAAAATCTCTATCTCTGTCTATCACTCTCTGACACTCTCTGACACTCTCTGACACACTCAGACACTCTCAGACACTCTCTGACACTCTCAGACACGCTCTATCACTTATTATCGCTCTCTGACACTCTCTGACACTCTCTATCACTCTCTGACACTCTGTATCACTCTCTATCACTCTCTGACACTCCATGACACTCTCTACCACTCTCTATCACTTCTGACACTCTCTGACACTCCCTATCACTCTCTATCACTCTCTATCACTCTCTGACACTCTTTGAAGCTCTCTATCACTCTCGATCACTCTCTGAAACTCTCTAACACTCTCTGACACTCTCCATCACTCTCTGACACTCTCTGACACTCTCTATCACTCTCTATCACTCTCTGACACTCTCTGACACTCTCTATCACTCAATGACACTCTCTATCACTCTCCATCACACTCTGACACTCTCTGACACTCTCAGACACTCTCAATCACACTCCGTATCACTCTCTGACACTCTCTGACACTATCTATCAGTCTCCGACACTCTCTATAACTCTCTATCACTCTCTGACACTCTCTATCACTCTCTATCACTCTCTGACACACTCTGACACTCTCTATCACTCTCTTTCACTCTCTGACACTCTCTGACACTCTCTATCACTCTCGATCAATCTCTGACACTCTCTGACACTCTCTGACACTCTCTATTAATCAATGACACTCTGTGACACTCTCTATGATTCTCTGAAACTCTCTGACACACTCTGACACTCTCTATCACTCTCTATCACTCTCTGACACTCTCTGAGACTCTCCATCTCTCTATGAACCTCTCTGACACTCTCTATCACGCTCTATCACTCTCTATCACTCTCTGACACTCTCTATCACTCTCTTACACTCTCTGACAATCTCTATCACTCACTGACACTCACTGACACTCTCAGACACTCTCTGCCACTCACTATCACTCTCTGACTCTCTCTATCACTCTCTGAATCTCTCTGACACTCTCAGAGGCTCTCTATCACTCTCTATCACTCACTGACACTCTCAGACACTCTATTTCACTCTCTGTCACTCTCAGACAATCTCAGACTCTCTCTATCACTCTCTGAAACTGTCTATCGCTCTCTGACACTCTCTGACACACACAATCACACTCTATCACTCTCTGACACACTCTGACTCTCTCTATCACTCGATGAAACTCTCTGACACTCTCTATCACTCGATGACACTCTCTGACACACTCTGACACTCTCTGACACTCTCAGACCCTCTCTGTCACTCTCTATCACTCTCTATCACTCTCAGACACTATCTGTCAATCTCTACCACTCTCTGACACTCTCTATCACTCTCTGACACTCTCTGACACTCTCAGAGGCTCTCTGTCACTCTCAATCACTCACTGACACTCTCAGACACTCTCTATCACTCTCTGACACTCACTGACACTCTCAGACACACTCTTTCACTCTCTGTCACTCTCAGACACTCTCTATCACTGTCTGACACTGTCTATCTCTCTCTGACACTCTCTATCGCTCTCTGACACTCTCTGACACACTCAATCACACTCTATCACGCTCTGACACACTCTGACACACTCTATCACTCTCTGACACTCTCTGACACTCTCTATCACTCTCTATCACTCTCTATCACACTCTGACACGATCTGACACTCTCCATCACTCTCTGACACTCTCTGACACACTCCGACACTCTCAGACACTCTCAATCACACTCCGTATCACTCTCTGACACTCTCTGACACTCTCTATCACTCTCTGACACTCTCTGACACTCTCCGACACTCTCAGACATTCTCAATCACACTCCGTATCACTCTCTATCACTCTCAGACAATTTGTGACAATCCCTGACACTCTCTGAAACTCTCTATCACTCTCTATCACTCTCTGACACTCTCTGACAACCTCTGACACACTCTGACACTCTCATAGGCTCTCGATCACTCTCTATCACTCTCTGACACTCTCTATCACTCTGTGACACTCTCTGACACTCTCAGATGGTCTCTATCACGCTCTATCACTCACTGACACTCTCAGACACTCTCTATCAGGCTTTCACTCACTGTCACTCTCAGACACTCTCAGACACTCTCTATCACTCTCTGACACTCTCTATCACTCTCTGACACTCTCTATCGCTCTCTGGCACTCTCTGACACACTCAATCATTCTCTATCACTCTCTGAAACACTCTGGCACTCTCTATCACTCTCAGACACTCTCTGTCACCCTCTACCACTCTCTGATATTCTCTATCACTCTCTGACACTCTCTGACACTCTCAGAGGCACTCTATCACTCGCAATCACTCACTGACACTCTCAGACACTCTCTATCACTCTCTGACACTCACTGACACTCTCAGACACTCTCTTTCACTCTCTGTCACTCTCATACACTCTCTATCACTCTCTGACACTGTCTATCTCTCTCTGACACTCTCTGTCGCTCTCTGACACTCTCTGACACTCTCTGACGCTCTCTGACACTCACAGACACTCTCAGATACTCTCTATCACTCTGTATCAGTCTCTAACACTCACTGACACTCTTAATCACTCTGTGACACTCTCTATCTCTCTCTATCACTCTCTGACACTCTCGATCACTCTGTGACACTCTCTGACACTCTCACACTTTCTGTGACACACTCTGACACTCTCTATCACTCTATGACACTCACGGACACACTCTGACACTCTCTGTCACTCTCTATCACTCTCAGACACTCTCTGACACTCTCTGACACTCTCTGACGTTCTCTATCACTCTATGACACTCTCTGACACGCTCTATCACTCTCTATCACTCTCTGACACTCTCTGACACTCTCTCACACTCTCTATCATTCTCTATCACTCTCTGACACTCTCAGACACTCTCTATCACTCTCTGACACTCACTGACACTCTGAGACACTCTCTGTCACTCTCTGTCACTCTCTGTCACTCTCAGACACGCTCAGACACTCTATATCACTCTCTGACACTCTCCATCACTCTCTGGCACTATCTGACACTCTCTATCACACTCTGACACTCTCAGACACTCTCTGTCACTCTCAGACACTCTCTATCACACTCTAACGCTCTTTGACGCTCTCAGACACTCTCTGATGCACTCAGACACTCTGTGACACTCTCTGACGCTCTCAGACACTCTCTGACACTCTCTGACGCTCTCAGACTCTCTCAGACTCTCTCTATCACTCTCAGACACTCTCTATCACACTCTGACACTCTCTGACGCTCTCAGACACTCTCTGAAACGCTCTAACATTCTTCATCACTCTCTGACACATTCTGACACTCTTTGACACTCTCAGAAACTCTCTATCACTCTATATCACTCTCTGACACTCTCTATCACTCAATGACACTCTCTGAAAATCTCTATCACTGTCTATCACTCTCTGACACTCTCTGACACTCTCTGACACACTCAGACACTCTCAGACAATCTCAGACACTCTCTGACACTCTCAGACACTCTCTGACACTCTCTGACACTCTCAGACACTCTCAGACACGCTCTATCATTCTTTTTCGCTCTCTGACACTCTCTGACACTCTCTATCACTCTCTGACACTCTGTATCACTCTCTATCACTCTCTGACACTCCCTGACACTCTCTACCACTCTCTATCACTCTCTGACACTCTCTGACACTCCCTATCACTCTCTATCACTCTCTATCACTCTCTGACACTCTCTGAAGCTCTCTATCACTCTCGATCACTCTCTGACACTCTCTATCACTCTCTGACACTCTCTGACACTCTCTATCACTCTCTATCACTCTCTGACACTCTCTGACACCCTCTATCACTCAATGACACTCTCTATCACTCTCCATCACTCTCTGACACTCTCTGACACACTCTGACACTCTCAGACACTCTCAATCACACTCCGTATCACTCTCTGACACTCTTTGACACTCTCTGACAATCTCTATTACTCTCTGACATTTTCTGACACTCTCTTTTACTCAATGACACTCTGTGACACTCTCTATCCCTCTCTATCAGTCTATGACACTCTCTGACGCTATCTATCACTCTCTATCACTCTCTGACACTCTCTGACACACTCTGACACTCTCTATCACTGTCTATCACTCTCTGACACTCTCTGACACTCTCTGACACACTCTGACACTCTTTGACACTCTCAGAAACTCTCTATCACTCTATATCACTCTCTGACACTCTCTATCACTCAATGACACTCTCTGAAAATCTCTATCACTGTCTATCACTCTCTATCACTCTCTGACACACTCTGACACTCTCTGACACTCTCAGACACTCTCTATCACACTCTGACACGATCTGACACTCTCCATCACTCTCTGTCACTCTCTGACACACTCCGACACTCTCAGACACACTCTTTCACTCTCTGTCACTCTCAGACACTCTCTATCACTGTCTGACACTGTCTATCTCTCTCTGACACTCTCTATCGCTCTCTGACACTCTCTGACACACTCAATCACACTCTATCACGCTCTGACACACTCTGACACACTCTATCACTCTCTGACACTCTCTGACACTCTCTATCACTCTCTATCACTCTCTATCACTCTCTGACACACTCTGACACTCTCTGACACTCTCAGACACTCTCTATCACACTCTGACACGATCTGACACTCTCCATCACTCTCTGTCACTCTCTGACACACTCCGACACTCTCAGACACTCTCAATCACACTCCGTATCACTCTCTGACACTCTCTGACACTCTCTATCACTCTCTGACACTCTCTGACACTCTCAGACACTCTCAATCACACTCCGTATCACTCTCTATCACTCTCTGACAATTTGTGACAATCCCTGACACTCTCTGAAACTCTCTATCACTCTCTATCACTCTCTGACACTCTCTGACAACCTCTGACACACTCTGACACTCTCATAGGCTCTCGATCACTCTCTATCACTCTCTGACACTCTCTATCACTCTGTGACACTCTCTGACACTCTCAGATGGTCTCTATCACGCTCTATCACTCACTGACACTCTCAGACACTCTCTATCAGGCTTTCACTCACTGTCACTCTCAGACACTCTCAGACACTCTCTATCACTCTCTGACACTCTCTATCACTCTCTGACACTCTCTATCGCTCTCTGGCACTCTCTGACACACTCAATCATTCTCTATCACTCTCTGAAACACTCTGGCACTCTCTATCACTCTCAGACACTCTCTGTCACCCTCTACCACTCTCTGACATTCTCTATCACTCTCTGACACTCTCTGACACTCTCAGAGGCACTCTATCACTCGCAATCACTCACTGACACTCTCAGACACTCTCTATCACTCTCTGACACTCACTGACACTCTCAGACACTCTCTTTCACTCTCTGTCACTCTCATACACTCTCTATCACTCTCTGACACTGTCTATCTCTCTCTGACACTCTCTGTCGCTCTCTGACACTCTCTGACACTCTCTGACGCTCTCTGACACTCACAGACACTCTCAGATACTCTCTATCACTCTGTATCAGTCTCTAACACTCACTGACACTCTTAATCACTCTGTGACACTCTCTATCTCTCTCTATCACTCTCTGACACTCTCGATCACTCTGTGACACTCTCTGACACTCTCACACTTTCTGTGACACACTCTGACACTCTCTATCACTCTATGACACTCACGGACACACTCTGACACTCTCTGTCACTCTCTATCACTCTCAGACACTCTCTGACACTCTCTGACGTTCTCTATCACTCTATGACACTCTCTGACACGCTCTATCACTCTCTATCACTCTCTGACACTCTCTGACACTCTCTCACACTCTCTATCATTCTCTATCACTCTCTGACACTCTCAGACACTCTCTATCACTCTCTGACACTCACTGACACTCTGAGACACTCTCTGTCACTCTCTGTCACTCTCTGTCACTCTCAGACACGCTCAGACACTCTATATCACTCTCTGACACTCTCCATCACTCTCTGGCACTATCTGACACTCTCTATCACACTCTGACACTCTCAGACACTCTCTGTCACTCTCAGACACTCTCTATCACACTCTAACGCTCTTTGACGCTCTCAGACACTCTCTGATGCACTCAGACACTCTGTGACACTCTCTGACGCTCTCAGACACTCTCTGACACTCTCTGACGCTCTCAGACTCTCTCAGACTCTCTCTATCACTCTCAGACACTCTCTATCACACTCTGACACTCTCTGACGCTCTCAGACACTCTCTGAAACGCTCTAACATTCTTCATCACTCTCTGACACATTCTGACACTCTTTGACACTCTCAGAAACTCTCTATCACTCTATATCACTCTCTGACACTCTCTATCACTCAATGACACTCTCTGAAAATCTCTATCACTGTCTATCACTCTCTGACACTCTCTGACACTCTCTGACACACTCAGACACTCTCAGACAATCTCAGACACTCTCTGACACTCTCAGACACTCTCTGACACTCTCTGACACTCTCAGACACTCTCAGACACGCTCTATCATTCTTTTTCGCTCTCTGACACTCTCTGACACTCTCTATCACTCTCTGACACTCTGTATCACTCTCTATCACTCTCTGACACTCCCTGACACTCTCTACCACTCTCTATCACTCTCTGACACTCTCTGACACTCCCTATCACTCTCTATCACTCTCTATCACTCTCTGACACTCTCTGAAGCTCTCTATCACTCTCGATCACTCTCTGACACTCTCTATCACTCTCTGACACTCTCTATCACTCTCTGACACTCTCTGACACTCTCTATCACTCTCTATCACTCTCTGACACTCTCTGACACCCTCTATCACTCAATGACACTCTCTATCACTCTCCATCACTCTCTGACACTCTCTGACACACTCTGACACTCTCAGACACTCTCAATCACACTCCGTATCACTCTCTGACACTCTTTGACACTCTCTGACAATCTCTATTACTCTCTGACATTTTCTGACACTCTCTTTTACTCAATGACACTCTGTGACACTCTCTATCCCTCTCTATCAGTCTATGACACTCTCTGACGCTATCTATCACTCTCTATCACTCTCTGACACTCTCTGACACACTCTGACACTCTCTATCACTGTCTATCACTCTCTGACACTCTCTGACACTCTCTGACACACTCTGACACTCTTTGACACTCTCAGAAACTCTCTATCACTCTATATCACTCTCTGACACTCTCTATCACTCAATGACACTCTCTGAAAATCTCTATCACTGTCTATCACTCTCTGACACTCTCTGACACACTCAGACACTCTCAGACACTCTCTGACACTCTCAGACACGCTCTATCACTCTTTATCGCTCTCTGACACTCTCTGACATTCTCTATCACTCTCTGACACTCTGTATCACTCTCTAGCACTCTCTGAAACTCCCTGACACTCTCTACCACTCCCTATCACTCTCTATCACTCTCGATCACTCTCTGACACTCTCTATCACTCTCTGACACTCTCTATCACTCTCTGACACTCTCTGACACTCTCTATCACTCTCTATCACTCTCTGACACTCTCTGACACCCTCTATCACTCAATGACACTCTCTATCACTCTCCATCACTCTCTGACACTCTCTGACACACTCTGACACTCTCAGACACTCTCAATCTCACTCCGTATCACTCTCTGACACTCCTAGACACTCTCTGACACTCTCTATTACTCTCTGACACTTTCTGACACTCTCTATTACTCAATGACACTCTGTGACAATCTCTATCCCTCTCTATCACTCTATGACACTCTCTGACGCTATCTATCACTCTCTATCACTCTCTGACACTCTCTGACACACTCTGACACTCTCTATCACTGTCTATCACTCTCTGACACTCTCTGACACCCTCTGACACACTCAGACACTATCAGATACTCTCTGACACTCTCAGAGACGCTCTATCACTCTTTATCGCTCTCTGACACTCTCTGACACTCTCTATCACTACTCTGACACTCTGTATCACTCTCTATCGCTCTCTGACACTCCCTGACACTCTCTACCACGCTCCATCACTCTCTGACACTCCCTATCACTCTCTATCACTCTCTATCACTCTCTATCACTCTCTATCACTCTCTGAAGCTCTCTATCACTCTCGATCACTCTCTGACATTCTCTATCACTCTCTGACACTCTCTATCACTCTCTGACACTCTCTGACACTCTCTATCACTCTCTATCACTCTCTGACACTCTCAGACACGCTCTATCACTCTTTATCACTCTCTGACACTCTCTATCACTCTCTGACACTCTGTATCACTCTCTATCTCTCTCTGACACACCCTGACACTCTCTACCACTCTCTATCACTCTCTGACACTCTCTGACACTCCATATCACTCTCTATCACTCTCTATCACTCTCTGACACTCTCTGAAGCTCTCTATCACTCTCGATCACTCTCTGACACTCTCTATCACTCTCTGACACTCTCTATCACTCTCTGACACTCTCTGACACTCTCTGACAATCTCTGACACTCTCTATCACTCTCTATCACACTCTGACACTCTCAGACACTCTCAATCACACTCCGTATAACTCTCTGACACTCTCGGACGCTCTATATCACTCTCTGACACTTTCTGACACTCTCTATTACTCAATGACACTCTGTGACACTCTCTATCCCACTCTATCACTCTATGACACTCTCTGACGCTATCTATCACTCTCTATCACTCTCTGACACTCTCTGACACACTCTGACACTCTCTATCACACTCTATCACTCTCTATCACTGTCTGACACTCTGTGGCACACTCTGACACTCTCCATCACTCTCTGACACTCTCTGAAACTCTCTATCACTCTCTATCACTCTCTGACACTCTCTGACACCCTCTGACACACTCTGACACTCTCTGACGCTCTCAGAGGCTCTCTCTCACTCTCTATCACTCTCTGATACTCTCTGACACTCTCTATCACTCTCTGACACTCTCTGACACTCTCAGAGGGTCTCTATCACTCTCTATCACTCACTGACACTCTCAGACACTCTCTATCAGTCTCTGACACTCACTGAAACTCTCTTTCACTCTCTGTCACTCTCAGACACTCTCAGACACTCTCAGACACTCTCTATCACTCTCTGACACTCTCTATCAATCTCTGACACTCTCTATCACTCTCTGAAACACTCTGACACACTCTGACACTCTCAGACACTCTCTGACACTCTCAGACACTCTCTGTCACTCTCTGTCACTCTCTATCAAACTCTGACAGTCTCTATCACTCTCTATCACTGTCTTACACTCTCCATCACTCTCTGACACTCTCTGACACTCTCTATCACACTCTGACACTCTCTATCACTCTCTAACACTCTCTATCACTCTCTGACACTCTCTGACAATCCCTATCACTCTCTATCACTCGCTGACACTCACTGACACTCTCAGACACTCGCTGTCACTCTCTGACACTCTCAGACACGCTCTATCACTCTTTATCGCTCTCTGACACTCTCTGACACTCTCTATCACTCTCTGACACTCTGTATCACTCTCTGACACTCTCTGAAGCTCTCTATCACTCTCGATCACTCTCTGACACTCTCTATCACTCTCTGACACTCTCTATCACTCTCTGACACTCTCTGACAGTCTCTGACACTCTCTGACACTCTCTATCACTCTCTATCACACTCTGACACTCTCAGACACTCTCAATCACACTCCGTATAACTCTCTGACACTCTCTGACACTCTCTATCACTCTCTGACACTTTCTGACACTCTCTATTACTCAATGACACTCTGTGACACTCTCTATCCCACTCTATCACTCTATGACACTCTCTGACGCTATCTATCACTCTCTATCACTCTCTGACACTCTCTGACACACTCTGACACTCTCTATCACACTCTATCACTCTCTATCACTCTCTGACACTCTGTGGCACTCTCTGACACTCTCCATCACTCTCTGACACTCTCTGAAACTCTCTATCACTCTCTATCACTCTCTGACACTCTCTGACACCCTCTGACACACTCTGACACTCTCTGACACTCTCTATCACTCTCTATCACTGTCTTACGCTCTCCATCACTCTCTGACACTCTCTGACACTCTCTATCACACTCTGACACTCTCTATCACTCTCTAACAATCTCTATCACTCTCTGACACTCTCTGACACTCCCTATCACTCTCTATCACTCGCTGACACTCACTGACACTCTCAGACACTCGCTGTCACTCTCAGACACTCTCTGTCACTCTCTGACACTCTCTGACACTCTCTATCACTCTCTGACACTCTCTGTCACTCACTGACACTCTCTTTCGCTCTCTGACACTCTCTGACACCCTCAGAGACTCTCTATCAGTCTCTATCACTCTCTATCACTCTCTGACATTCTCTCTCACTCTCTGACATTCTCTCTCACTCTCTGACATTCTCAGACTCGCTCTGTCACTCTCTGACACGCCCTATCACTCTCTGACACTCTCTGAAACTCTCTATCACTCTCTGACACTCTCTGACACTCTCTATCACTCAATGACCCTCTGTGACACTCTCTATCACTCTCCATCACTCTCTGACACTCTCTGACACACTCTGACACTCTCAGACACTCTCTATCACACTCCGTATCACTCTCTGACACTCTCTGACACTCTCTATCACTCTCTGACCCTCTCTGTAACTCTCTATCACTCTCTGACACTCTCTATCACTCTCTATCACTCTCTGACACACTCTGACACTCTCTATCACTCTCTTTCACTCTCTGACACTCTCTGACACTCTCTATCACTCTCTATCAATCTCTGACACTCTCTGTCACTCTCTATCACTCTCTATCACTCTCTGATACTCTCTGACACTCTCTATCACTCTCTGACACTCTCTGACACTCACAGAGGGTCTCTATCACTCTATCACTCACTGACACTCTCAGACACTCTCTATCAGTCTCTGACACTCACTGACACTCTCAGACACTCTCTTTCACTCTCTGTCACTCTCAGACACACTCAGACACTCTCTATCACTCTCTGACACTCTCTATCACTCTCTGACACTCTCTATCGCTCTCTGGCACTCTCTGACACACTCAATCACTCTCTATCACTCTCTGAAACACTCTGACACTCTCTATCACTCTCAGACACTCTCTGTCACTCTATACCACTCTCTACCACTCTCTGACACTCTCTATCACTCTCTGACACTCTCTGACACTCTCAGAGGCTCTCTAACACTCTCAATCACTCACTGACACTCTCAAACACTCTCTATCTCTCTCTGACACTCACTGACACTCTCAGACACTCTCTTTCACTCTCTGTCACTCTCAGGCACTCTCGATCACTCTCTGACACTGTCTATCTCTCTCTGACACTCTCTATCGCTCTCTGACACTCTCTGACACTCTCTGACGCTCTCTGACGCTCTCTGACACTCACAGACACTCTCAGATACTCTCTATCACTCTGTATCACTCTCCAACACTCTCTGACACTCTTAATCACTCTGTGACACTCTCTATCTCTCTCTATCACTCTCTGACACTCTCTATCACTCTCTGACACACTCTATCACGCTATGACACTCTCGATCACTCTGTGACACTCTCTGACAATCTCAGACTTTCTGTGACACACTCTGACACTCTCTATCACTCTATGACACTCACTGACACACTCTGACACTCTCTGTCACTCTCTATCACTCTCTGACACTCTCTGACACTCTCTGACACTCTCTGACTCTCTCTATCACTCTATGACACTCTCTGACACGCTCTATCACTCTCTACCACTCTCTGACACTCTCTGACACTCTCTCACACTCTCTATCACTCTCTATCACTCTCTGACACTCTCTGACACTCTCAGACACTCTCTATCACTCTCTATCACTCTCTGACACTCTCAGACACTCTCTATCACTCTCTGACACTCACTGACACTCTGAGACACTCTCTGTCACTCTCTGTCACTCTCTGTCACTCTCTGTCACTCTCAGACACGCTCAGACACTCGATATCACTCTCTGACACTCTCCATCACTCTCTGACACTCTCTGTCGCTCTCAGACACTCTCTGACGCTCTCAGACACTCTCTGACACTCTCTGACACTCTCTGACGCTCTCAGACACTCTCAGACTCTCTCTATCACTCTCAGACACTCTCTATCACACTCTAACACTCTTTGACGCTCTCAGACACTCTCTGACGCTCTCAGACACTCTCTGACACTCTCTGACGCTCTCAGACACTCTCTGACACTCTCTGACGCTCTCAGACACTCTCTGAAACGCTCTAGCATTCTTCATCACTCTCTGACACACTCTGACACTCTTTGACACTCTCAGAAACTCGCTATCACTCTCTATCACTCTCTGACACTCTCTATCACTCAATGACACTCTCTGAAAATCTCTATCACTGTCTATCACTCTCTGACACTCTCTGACACTCTCTGACACACTCAGACACTCTCAGACACTCTCAGACACGCTCTATCACTCTTTATCGCTCTCCGACACTCTCTGACGCTCTCTATCACTCTCTGACACTGTGTATCACTCTCTATCACTCTCTGACACTCCCTGACACTCTCTACCACTCTCTATCACTCTCTGACACTCTCTGACACTCCCTATCACTCTCTATCACTCTCTGACACTCTCTGAAGCTCTCTATCACTCTCGATCACTCTCTGACACTCTCTATCACTCTCTGACACTCTCTATCACTCTCTGACACTCTCTGACACTCTCCATCACTCTCTATCACTCTCTGACACTCTCTGACACTCTCTATCACTCAATGACACACTCTATCACTCTCCAGCACTCTCTGACACTCTCTGACACACTCTGACACTCTCAGACACTCTCAATCACACTCCGTATCACTCTCTGACACTCTCTGACACTCTCTGACACTCTATCTCACTCTCTGACACTTTCTGACACTCTCTATTACTCAATGACACTCTGTGACACTCTCTATCCCTCTCTATCACTCTATGACACTCTCTGACGCTATCTAACACTCTCTATCACTCTCTGACACTCTCTGACACACTCTGAACACTCTCTATCACTCTCTATCACTCTCTATCACTCTCTGACACCCTGTGACACTCTCTGACACACTCCATCACTCTCTGACACTCTCTGAAACTCTCTATCACTCTCTATCACTCTCTGACACCCTCTGACACACTCTGACACTCTCTGATACTCTCATAGGCTCTCTATCACTCTCCATCACTCTCTGTCCCTCTCTATCACTCTCTGACACTCTCTGACACTCTCTATCACTCTCTGACACTCTCAGAGGGTCTCTATCACTCTCTATCACTCACTGACACCCTCAGAAACTCTCTATCAGTCTCTGACACTCACTGACACTCTCAGACACTCTCTTTCACCCTCTGTCAATCTCAGATACTCTCAGACACTCTCAGACACTCACTATCACTCTCTGACACTCTCTATCACTCTCTGACACTCTCTGACACTCTCTGACACACT
This sequence comes from Heterodontus francisci, assembly GCF_036365525.1. NCBI lineage: Eukaryota > Metazoa > Chordata > Chondrichthyes > Heterodontiformes > Heterodontidae > Heterodontus > Heterodontus francisci. The sequence continues at coordinate 3,788,048 of NC_090414.1, forward strand.
CAATCACTCTCTATCACTCTCTGAAACATTCTGACACTCTCTATCACTCTATGACACTCTCTGACACTCTCTATCACTCTCTATCACTCTCTGACACACTCTGACACTCTCTGACACTCTCAGACACTCTCTGTCACTCTCTGTCACTCTCTATCAATCTCTGACACTCTCTATCACTCTCTATCACTCTCTTACACTCTCTATCACTCTCTGACACTCTCTGACACTCTCTGACACTCTCTATCACACTCTGACACTCTCTGACACTCTCGATCACTCAATGACACACTCTGAAACTGTCTATCACTCAATGACCCTCTGTGACACTCTCTGACACTCTCTATCACTCTCTGACACTCTCTGTCACTCACTGACACTCTCTTTCGCTCTCTGACACTCTCTGACACTCTCAGAGACTCTCTATCACTCTCTATCACTCTCTGACACTCTCTGACACTCTCTGACACACTCAGACAATCTCAGACACTCTCAGACACACTCAGACACTCTCTATCACTCTCTGACACTGTCTATCTCTCTCTGACACTCTCTATCACTCTCTGACACTCTCTGACACACTCAATCACTCTCAATCACTCTCTGACACACTCTAACACTCTCTGACACTCTCTGACACTCTCTATCACTCTCTATCACTCTCTGACACACTCTGACGCTCTCTGTCACTCTCTATCACTCTCTGACACTCTCTGACACTCTCTGAGACTCTCCATCACTCTATGACACTCTCTGACACTCTATATCACTCTCTATCACTCTCTGACAATCTCTATCACTCTCTTACACTGTCTGACACTCTCTATCACTCTCTGACTCTCACTGACACTCTCAGACACTCTCTGCCACTCACTATCACTCTCTGACTCTCTCTATCACTCTCTGAATCTCTCTGACACTCTCGGAGGTTCTCTATCACTCTCTATCACTCACTGACACTCTCAGACACTCTCCATCACTCTCTGACACTCACTGACACTCTCAGACACTCTCTTTCACTCCCAGTCACTCTCAGACAATCTCAGACACACTCTATCACTCTCTGAAACTGTCTATAGCTCTCTGACACTCTCTGACACATTCAATCACACTCTATCACTCTCTGACACACTCTGACTCTCTGTATCACTCTATGACACTCTCTGACACTCTCTATCACTCTCTGTCACTCTCTGACACACTCTGACACTCTCAGACCCTCACTGTCACTCTCTATCACTCTCTGACATTCTCTATCACTCTCTGACACTCTCTATCACTCTCAGACACTCTCTGTCACTCTCTACCACTCTCTGACACTCTCTATCACTCTCTGACACTCTCTGACACTCTCAGAGGCTTTCTATCACTCTCAATCACTCACTGACACTCTCAGACACTCTCTATCACTCTCTGACACTCACTGTTATTCTCAGACACTCTCTTTCACTCTCTGTCACTCTCAGACACTCTCAGACACACTCAGACACTCTCTATCACTCTCTGACACTGTCTATCTCTCTCTGACACTCTCTATCACTCTCTGACACTCTCTGACACACTCAATCACTCTCAATCACTCTCTGACACACTCTGACACTCTCTATCACTCTCTGACACTCTCTGAAACTCTCTATCACTCTCTATCACTCTCTATCACTCTCTGACACTCTCAGACACTCTCAATCACACTCCGTATCACTCTCAGACACTCTCTGACACTCTCAGACACGCTCTATCACTCTTTATCGCTCTCTGACACACTCTGACACTCTCTATCACTCTCTGACACTCTGTATCACTCTCTATCACTCTCTGACACTCCCTGACACTCTCTATCACTCTCTGACACTCTCTGTCACTCACTGACACTCTCTTTCGCTCTCTGACACTCTGTGACACTCTCAGAGGCTCTCTATCACTCTCTATCAATCTCTGACACTCTCTGACACCCTCTGACACACTCAGACACTCTCAGACACTCTCAGACACACTCAGACACTCTCTATCACTCTCTGACACTGTATATCTCTCTCTGACACTCTCTATCACTCTCTGACACTCTCTGACACACTCAATCACTCTCAATCACTCTCTGACACACTCTGACACTCTCTATCACTCTCTGACACTCTCTGACACTCTCTATCACTCTCCATCACTCTCTGTCACTCTCTATCACTCTCTGACACTCTCTGACACTCTCTATCACTCTCTGACACTCTCAGAGGGTCTCTATCACTCTCTATCACTCACTGACACCCTCAGACACTCTCTATCAGTCTCTGACACTCACTGACACTCTCAGACACTCTCTTTCACCCTCTGTCAATCTCAGATACTCTCAGACACTCTCAGACACTCACTATCACTCTCTGACACTCTCTGACACTCTCTGACACACTCAATCACTCTCTATCACTCTCTGAAACACTCTGACACTCTCTATCACTCTATGACACTCTCTGACACTCTCTATCACTCTCTATCACTCTCTGACACACTCTGACACTCTCTGACACTCTCTGATACTCTCTCATACACTCTGACACTCTCCATCTCTCTCTGACACTCTCTGAAAATCTCATACACACTCAGACACTCTCTGACACTCTATATCACTCTCTGACACTCTATATCACTCTCTGACACTCTCAGACAGTCTCAGACACTCTCTGACACTCTCTGACACTCTCTGACACTCTCTGACACTCTCTGATAATCTCTATCACTCTCTGACACTCTCAGACAGTCTCAGACACTCTCTGACACTCTCTGATACTCTCTGATACTCTCTGACACTCTCTGACAATCTCAGACACACTCAGACACTCTCTGACACTTTCAGACACTCTCTGCCACTCTCTATCACTCTCTATCACTCTCTGAAACTCTCTGCCGCTCTCTGACACTCTCTATCAGTATCTGCCACTCTCTATCACTCTCTATCACTCTCTGAAACTCTCTGCCACTCTCTGACACTCTCTATCAGTATCTGACACTCTCTCTGACCCTCTCTCACACTCTCTGACACTCTCTGACCCTCCCTGACACTCTCTGAGACTCTCTGACACTCTCTATCACTCTCTGCCACTCTCTGACAATCTCAGACACACTCAGACACTCTCTGACGCTCTCGAACACTCTCTGACACTCTCTGACACTTTCACACACTCTCTGCCACTCTCCGTCACTCTATATCACTCGCTGACACTTTCAGACACTCTCTGCCACTCTCTATCACTTTCTATCACTCTCTGACACTCTCTGACACTCTCTGACACTCTCTATCACTCTCTGACACTCTCTGACACTTTCAGACACTCTCTGCTACTCTCTATCACTCTCTGACAGTCTCTGACACTCTCTGACACTCTCACACTCTCTCACACTCTCTGACACTCTCTGACACTCTCTGACACACTCTGTCCCTCTCTGACACTCTCTGACACTATCTGACACTCTCTGACACTATCACATTCTCTGACACTCTCTGACACTCTCTCATACTCTCTGACATTCTCTCACACTCTCTGACACTCTCTGACACTCTGTGACACTCTCTGACACTCTGTGACACTCTCTGACAAACTTTATCACTCTCTGACACTCTCTGACACACTCAGACACTCTCTATCACTCTATGACACTTTCAGACACTCTCTGCCACTCTCTATCACTCTATATCACTCTCTGACACTTTCAGACACTCTCTATCACTCTCAGACACTCTCTGACACTTTCAGACACTCTCTGCCACTCTCTATCCCTCTCTGACACTCTCTGACACTCGCACACTCTCTGCCACTCTCTGACACTCTTTCACACTCTCTGCCACTCTCTGACACTCTCACACTCTCTCACACTCTCTGACACTCTCTGACATTCTCTATCACTCTCAGACACTCTCTGACACACTCTGGCACTCTCAGACACTCTCTGACACTCTCTGACACTCTCTGATGCACTCTGACACTCTCAGACAGTCTCAGACACTCTCTATCACCCTCTGACACTCTCTGACACTCTCTGAAACTCTCTGACACTCTCTGATACACTCTGACCCTCTCTGACCCTCTCAGACACTCTCTGGCACACTCTATCACTCTCTGACACTCTCTGACACTCTCTATCACTCTCCATCACTCTCCATCACTCTCTGTCACTCTCTATCACTCTCTGACACTCTCTGACACTCTCTATCACTCTCTGACACTCTCAGAGGGTCTCTATCACTCTCTATCACTCACTGACACCCTCAGACACTCTCTATCAGTCTCTGACACTCACTGACACTCTCAGACACTCTCTTTCACCCTCTGTCAATCTCAGATACTCTCAGACACTCTCAGACACTCACTATCACTCTCTGACACTCTCTATCACTCTCTGACACTCTCTGACACTCTCTGACACACTCAATCACTCTCTATCACTCTCTGAAACACTCTGACACTCTCTATCACTCTATGACACTCTCTGACACTCTCTATCACTCTCTATCACTCTCTGACACACTCTGACACTCTCTGATACTCTCTCATACACTCTGACACTCTCCATCTCTCTCTGACACTCTCTGAAAATCTCATACACACTCAGACACTCTCTGACACTCTATATCACTCTCTGACACTCTATATCACTCTCTGACACTCTATATCACTCTCTGACACTCTCAGACAGTCTCAGACACTCTCTGACACTCTCTGACACTCTCTGACACTCTCTGATAATCTCTATCACTCTCTGACACTCTCAGACAGTCTCAGACACTCTCTGACACTCTCTGATACTCTCTGATACTCTCTGACACTCTCTGACAATCTCAGACACACTCAGACACTCTCTGACACTTTCAGACACTCTCTGCCACTCTCTATCACTCTCTATCACTCTCTGAAACTCTCTGCCACTCTCTGACACTCTCTATCAGTATCTGACACTCTCTATCACTCTCTATCACTCTCTGAAACTCTCTGCCACTCTCTGACACTCTCTATCAGTATCTGACACTCTCTCTGACCCTCTCTCACACTCTCTGACACTCTCTGACCCTCCCTGACACTCTCTGAGACTCTCTGACACTCTCTATCACTCTCTGCCACTCTCTGACAATCTCAGACACACTCAGACACTCTCTGACGCTCTCGAACACTCTCTGACACTCTCTGACACTTTCACACACTCTCTGCCACTCTCCGTCACTCTATATCACTCGCTGACACTTTCAGACACTCTCTGCCACTCTCTATCACTTTCTATCACTCTCTGACACTCTCTGACACTCTCTGACACTCTCTATCACTCTCTGACACTCTCTGACACTTTCAGACACTCTCTGCTACTCTCTATCACTCTCTGACAGTCTCTGACACTCTCTGACACTCTCACACTCTCTCACACTCTCTGACACTCTCTGACACTCTCTGACACACTCTGTCCCTCTCTGACACTCTCTGACACTATCTGACACTCTCTGACACTATCACATTCTCTGACACTCTCTGACACTCTCTCATACTCTCTGACATTCTCTCACACTCTCTGACACTCTCTGACACTCTGTGACACTCTCTGACACTCTGTGACACTCTCTGACAAACTTTATCACTCTCTGACACTCTCTGACACACTCAGACACTCTCTATCACTCTATGACACTTTCAGACACTCTCTGCCACTCTCTATCACTCTATATCACTCTCTGACACTTTCAGACACTCTCTATCACTCTCAGACACTCTCTGACACTTTCAGACACTCTCTGCCACTCTCTATCCCTCTCTGACACTCTCTGACACTCGCACACTCTCTGCCACTCTCTGACACTCTTTCACACTCTCTGCCACTCTCTGACACTCTCACACTCTCTCACACTCTCTGACACTCTCTGACATTCTCTATCACTCTCAGACACTCTCTGACACACTCTGGCACTCTCAGACACTCTCTGACACTCTCTGACACTCTCTGATGCACTCTGACACTCTCAGACAGTCTCAGACACTCTCTATCACCCTCTGACACTCTCTGACACTCTCTGAAACTCTCTGACACTCTCTGATACACTCTGACCCTCTCTGACCCTCTCAGACACTCTCTGGCACACTCTATCACTCTCTGACACTCTCTGACACTCTCTATCACTCTCCATCACTCTCTGTCACTCTCTATCACTCTCTGACACTCTCTGACACTCTCTATCACTCTCTGACACTCTCAGAGGGTCTCTATCACTCTCTATCACTCACTGACACCCTCAGACACTCTCTATCAGTCTCTGACACTCACTGACACTCTCAGACACTCTCTTTCACCCTCTGTCAATCTCAGATACTCTCAGACACTCTCAGACGCTCACTATCACTCTCTGACACTCTCTATCACTCTCTGACACTCTCTGACACTCTCTGACACACTCAATCACTCTCTATCACTCTCTGAAACACTCTGACACTCTCTATCACTCTATGACACTCTCTGACACTCTCTATCACTCTCTATCACTCTCTGACACACTCTGACACTCTCTGACACTCTCTGATACTCTCTCATACACTCTGACACTCTCCATCTCTCTCTGACACTCTCTGAAAATCTCATACACACTCAGACACTCTCTGACACTCTATATCACTCTCTGACACTCTATATCACTCTCTGACACTCTATATCACTCTCTGACACTCTCAGACAGTCTCAGACACTCTCTGACACTCTCTGACACTCTCTGACACTCTCTGACACTCTCTGATAATCTCTATCACTCTCTGACACTCTCAGACAGTCTCAGACACTCTCTGACACTCTCTGATACTCTCTGATACTCTCTGACACTCTCTGACAATCTCAGACACACTCAGACACTCTCTGACACTTTCAGACACTCTCTGCCACTCTCTATCACTCTCTATCACTCTCTGAAACTCTCTGCCACTCTCTGACACTCTCTATCAGTATCTGCCACTCTCTATCACTCTCTATCACTCTCTGAAACTCTCTGCCACTCTCTGACACTCTCTATCAGTATCTGACACTCTCTCTGACCCTCTCTCACACTCTCTGACACTCTCTGACCCTCCCTGACACTCTCTGAGACTCTCTGACACTCTCTATCACTCTCTGCCACTCTCTGACAATCTCAGACACACTCAGACACTCTCTGACGCTCTCGAACACTCTCTGACACTCTCTGACACTTTCACACACTCTCTGCCACTCTCCGTCACTCTATATCACTCGCTGACACTTTCAGACACTCTCTGCCACTCTCTATCACTTTCTATCACTCTCTGACACTCTCTGACACTCTCTGACACTCTCTATCACTCTCTGACACTCTCTGACACTTTCAGACACTCTCTGCTACTCTCTATCACTCTCTGACAGTCTCTGACACTCTCTGACACTCTCACACTCTCTCACACTCTCTGACACTCTCTGACACTCTCTGACACACTCTGTCCCTCTCTGACACTCTCTGACACTATCTGACACTCTCTGACACTATCACATTCTCTGACACTCTCTGACACTCTCTCATACTCTCTGACATTCTCTCACACTCTCTGACACTCTCTGACACTCTGTGACACTCTCTGACACTCTGTGACACTCTCTGACAAACTTTATCACTCTCTGACACTCTCTGACACACTCAGACACTCTCTATCACTCTATGACACTTTCAGACACTCTCTGCCACTCTCTATCACTCTATATCACTCTCTGACACTTTCAGACACTCTCTATCACTCTCAGACACTCTCTGACACTTTCAGACACTCTCTGCCACTCTCTATCCCTCTCTGACACTCTCTGACACTCGCACACTCTCTGCCACTCTCTGACACTCTTTCACACTCTCTGCCACTCTCTGACACTCTCACACTCTCTCACACTCTCTGACACTCTCTGACATTCTCTATCACTCTCAGACACTCTCTGACACACTCTGGCACTCTCAGACACTCTCTGACACTCTCTGACACTCTCTGATGCACTCTGACACTCTCAGACAGTCTCAGACACTCTCTATCACCCTCTGACACTCTCTGACACTCTCTGAAACTCTCTGACACTCTCTGATACACTCTGACCCTCTCTGACCCTCTCTGACCCTCTCAGACACTCTCTGGCACACTCTATCACTCTCTGACACTCTCTGACACTCTCTATCACTGTGAATCATTCTCAATCACTCTCAATTACTCTCTGACAGTCTCTGACACTCTCTATCACTCTCAGCCTTCTCTGTATCACTCTCTGACACTCTCTGACACTCTCTGACACTCGCACACTCTCTGACACTCTCTGACACTCTTTCACACTCTCTGACACTCTCAGACACTCTCTGGCACACTCTATCACTCTCTGATACTCTCTATCACTCTCTATCACTCTCTGACACTCTCTGACACACTCTGGCACTCTCAGACACTCTCTGATGCTCTCTGACACTCTCAGACAGTCTCAGACACTCTCTATCACTCTCTGACACTCTCTGACATTCTCTGAAACTCTCTGACACTCTCTGATACACTCTGGCACTCTCAGACACTCTCTGACACTCTCTGATACACTCTGACACTCTCAGACACTCTCTGACACACTCAGACACTCTCTACCACTCTCTGATACACTCTAACACTCTCAGGCAATCTCTGACACTCTCTATCACTCTCTGACTCAATCTGACACTCTCAGACAGTCTCAGACACTCTCTATCACTCTCTGACATTCTCTGACACCCTCTGAAACTCTCTGATACTCTCTGACATTCTCAGACACACTCAGACACTCTGACACTCTCACACTCTCTCACACTTTCTCACACTCTCTGACACACTCTGTCCCTCTCTGACACTACCTGATACTCTCTGACACTGTCACACTCTCTGACACTGTCACACTCTCTGACACTCTCTCACTCTCTCTGACATTCTCTGACACTCTCTGACACTCTCTGACACACTCAGACACTCTCTATCACTCTCTGACACTATTAGACACTCTCTGCCACTCTCTATCACACTATATCACTCTCTGACACTTTCAGATACTCTCTATCACTCTCTATCACTCTCTATCACTCTCTATCACTCTCTGACACTCTCTGACACTCTCTATCACTCTCTGACACTCTCTGACACTCTCTGACACTCTCTGACACACTCAGACACTCTCTATCACTCTCTGACACTTTCAGACACTCTCTGCCCTCTCTATAACTCTCTGACACTCTCTGACACTCTCTGACACTCTCTATCGCTCTCTGACTCTCTCTGACACTCTCTGACACTCGCACCCTCTCTGACCCTCTCTGACACTCTTTCACACTCTCTGACACTCTCTGAACCTCTCTGACCCTCTCTGACACTCTCAGAGACTCTCTGGCACACTCTATCACTCTCTGACACTCTCTATCACTGTCAATCATTCTCAATCACTCTCAATCACTCTCTGAACCTCTCTGACACTCTCTGGCACTTTCAGAAACTCTCAGACACACTCAGACACTCTCTCTCACTCTCCATCACTCTCTGACAATCTCTGATACACTGTGGCACTCTCAGACACTCTCTGACACACTCAGAACATTCTCTACCACTCTCTATCACTCTCTGACACTCTCTGATACACTCTAACACTCTCAGACACTCTCTGACACTCTCTGACACTCTCTATCACTCTCTGACTTAATCTGACACTCTCTGATACACTGTGACACTCTCTGACACTCTCTATCACTCTCTGACACTCTCTGACAATCTCAGACACAACCAGACACTCTCTGACACTCTCTATCTCTCTCTCTGACACTCTCTGACACTTTCAGAAACTCTCTGCCACTCTCTATCACTCTCTGACACTCTCTAACACTCTTTGACACTCTCTGACCTTCTCTATCACTCTCTGACCCTCTCTGGCACTCTCAGACCCACGCAGACACTCGCTCACACTCACTTTCACTCTCTGACACTCTCTGACACTTTCAGTCACTCTCTGCCACTCTCTTTCACTCTCTGTCACTCTCTGACACACTCTGACACTCTCACACTCTCTGACACTCTGACACTCTCACACTCTCCGACACTCTCACACTCTCGGACCCTTTCTGACACTCTCTATCACTCTCTGACACTCTCTGACACTCTCTATCACTCTCTGACACTCTCTATCACTCTCTGACACTCTCTATCACTCTCTGACACTCTCTGACAATCTCAGACACTCTGTGCCACTCTCTCTCACTCTCTATCACTCTCTGACACTCTCTGACACTCTCACACGCTCTGACACTCTCACACAGTCTCACACAGTCTCCGACACTCTCTGACCCACTCTGACACTCTCTGTCACTGTCTGACACTCTCTGACACTCTCTATCACTCTCTGGCACTCTCACTCTCTCTGACACTCTCTGACACTCTCTCACACTCTCTGACACTCTCTTTCACTCTCTGACACTCTCTGACACTCTCTTGCACTCTCCATCACTCTCTGACACTCTCTGGTACACTGTGACAAACTCAGACACACTCTGACACACTCAGACACTCTCTGCCACACTCTATCACTCTCTCACACTGTCTGACACTCTCTGATACACTCGAACACTCTCTGACACTCTCTATCACTATCTGACATTCGCTGACACTCTCAGACAGTCTCAGACACTCTCTATCACTATCTGACAATCTCTGACACTCTCTGACACTCTCTGATACTCTCTCATACACTCTGACACTCTCCATCTCTCTCTGACACTCTCTGAAAATCTCATACACACTCAGACACTCTCTGACACTCTATATCACTCTCTGACACTCTCAGACAGTCTCAGACACTCTCTGACACTCTCTGATACTCTCTATCACTCTCTGACACTCTCAGACAGTCTCAGAAACTCTCTGACACTCTCTGATACTCGCTGACACTCTGTGACAATCTCAGACACACTCAGACACTCTCTGACACTTTCAGACACTCTCTGCCACTCTCTATCACTCTCTATCACTCTCTGAAACTCTCTGCCACACTCTGACACTCTCTATCAGTATCTGACACTCTCTGACACTCTCTCTGACCCTCTCTCACACTCTCTGACACTCTCTGACCCTCCCTGACACTCGCTGAGACTCTCTGACACTCTCTATCACTCTCTGACACTCTCTGACAATCTCAGACACACTCAGAAACTCTCTGACACTCTCGATCACTCTCTGACACTCTCTGAAACTTTCAGACACTCTCTGCCACTCTCTATCACTCTACATAACTCGCTGACACTTTCAGACACTCTCTGCCACTCTCTATCACTCTCTATCACTCTCTGAAACTCTCTGCCACACTCTGACACTCTCTATCAGTATCTGACACTCTCTGACACTCTCTCTGACCCTCTCTCACACTCTCTGACACTCTCTGACCCTCCCTGACACTCGCTGAGACTCTCTGACACTCTCTATCACTCTCTGACACTCTCTGACAATCTCAGACACACTCAGAAACTCTCTGACACTCTCGATCACTCTCTGACACTCTCTGAAACTTTCAGACACTCTCTGCCACTCTCTATCACTCTACATAACTCGCTGACACTTTCAGACACTCTCTGCCACTCTCTATCACTCTCTATCACTCTCTGACACTCTCTGACACTCTCTGACACTCACTGACACTTTCAGACACTATCTGCTACTCTCTATCACTCTCTGACACTCTCTGACACTCTCTGACAATCTCACACTCTCTGACACTCTCTCACACACTCTGACACTCTCTGACACACTCTGTCCCTCTCTGACACTCTCTGACACTATCTGACACTCTCTGACACTCACACTCTCTGACACTCTCACACTCTCTGACACTCTCTGACACTCTCTCATACTCTCTGACATTCTCTCACACTCTCTGACACTCTCTGACCCTCTCTGACAATCTCTGATACTCTCTGACGAACTCTATCACTCTCTGACACTTTTTGACAAACTCAAACACTCTCTATCACTCTCTGACACTTTCAGACACACTCAGACACTCTCTATCACTCTCTGACACATTCAGACACTCTCTGCCACTCTCTATCACTCTATATCACTCTCTGACAATTTCAGACACTCTCTATCACTCTCTATCACTCTCTGACACTCTCTGACACTCTCTGACACTCGCACACTCTCTGCCACTCTCTGACACTCTTTCACACTCTCTGACACTCTCTGACCCTCTCTGACCCTCTCTATCACTCTATATCACTCTCTGACACTTTCAGACACTCTCTATCACTCTCTGACACTCTCTGACACTCTCTGACCCTCTCTATCATTCTCTATCACTCTCTGACACTTTCAGACACTCTCTGCAACTCTCTATCACTCTCTGACACTCTCTGCCACTCTCTGACACTCTTTCACACTCTCTGACACTCTCTGACCCCCTCTGAGCCTCTCTGACACACTCTATCACTCTCTGACACTCTCTATCACTGTGAATCATTCTCAATCACTCTCAATCACTCTCTGACTCTCTCTGACACTCTCTGACACTCTCTGACACTCTCTATCACTCTCAGCCACTCTCTATCACTCTCTGACACTCTCTGACACTCTCTGACACTCTCTGACACTCTCTGACACTCGCACACTCTCTGAAACTCTCTGACACTCTTTCACACTCTCTGACACTCTCTGACCCTCTCTGAACCTCTCTGACCCTCTCTGACACTCTCAGACACTCTCTGGCACACTCTAACACTCTCTATCACTCTCTATCACTCTCTATCACTCTCTGACACTCTCCGATACACTCTGGCACTCTCAAACACTCTCTGACACTCTCTATCACTCTCTGACACTCTCTGATACACTCTGACACTCTCAGACACTCTCTGACACACTCAGACAATCTCTACCACTCTCATTCACTCTCTGACACTCTCTGATACACTCTAACCCTCTCAGACTCTCTCCGACACTCTCTATCACTCTCTGAGTCAATCTGACACTCTCAGACAGTCTCAGACACTCTCTATCACTATGTGACATTCGCTGACACTCTCAGACAGTCTCAGACACTCTCTATCACTATCTGACAATCTCTGACACTCTCTGACACTCTCTGATACTCTCTCATACACTCTGACACTCTCCACCTCTCTCTGACACTCTCTGAAAATCTCATACACACTCAGACACTCTCTGACACTCTCTATCACTCTCTGACACTCTCAGACAGTCTCAGACACTCTCTGACACTCTCTGACACTCTCTGATACTCTCTGATACTCTCTATCACTCTCTGACACTCTCAGACAGTCTCAGACACTCTCTGACACTCTCTGATACTCTCTGACACTCTCTGACAATCTCAGACAGTCTCAGACAGTCTCAGACACTCTCTGACACTCTCTGATACTCTCTGACACTCTCTGACAATCTCAGACACACTCAGACACTCTCTGACACTTTCAGACACTCTCTGCCACTCTCTATCACTCTCTATCACTCTCTGAAACTCTCTGCCACTCTCTGACACACTCTATCAGTATCTGACACTCTCTGACACTCTCTCTGACCCTCCCTGACACTCGCTGAGACTCTCTGACACTCTCTATCACTCTCTGACACTCTCTGACAATCTCATACACACTCAGAAACTCTCTGACACTCTCGATCACTCTCTGACACTCTCTGAAACTTTCAGACACTCTCTGCCACTCTCTATCACTCTATATAACTCGCTGACACTTTCAGACACTATCTGCTACTCTCTATCACTCTCTGACACTCTCTGACACTCTCTGACAATCTCACAGTCTCTGACACTCTCTCACACACTCTGACACTCTCTGACACACTCTGTCCCTCTCTGACACTCTCTGACACTATCTGACACTCTCTGACACTCACACTCTCTGACACTCTCACACTCTCTGACACTCTCTGACACTCATACTCTCTGACATTCTCTCACACTCTCTGACACTCTCTGACCCACTCTGACAATCTCTGATACTCTCTGACGAACTCTATCACTCTCTGACACTTTTTGACAAACTCAGACACTCTCTATCACTCTCTGACACTTTCAGACACACTCAGACACTCTCTATCACTCTCTGACACTTTCAGACACTCTCTGCCACTCTCTATCACTCTATATCACTCTCTCACACTTTCAGTCACTCTCTATCACACTCTGACACTCTCTGACACTCGCACACTCTCTGCCACTCTCTGACACTCTTTCACACTCTCTGACACTCTCTGACCCTCTCTGACCCTCTCTATCACTCTATATCACTCTCTGACACTTTCAGACACTCTCTATCACTCTCTATCACTCTCTGACACTCTCTGACACTCTCTGACCCTCTCTATCACTCTCTATCACTCTCTGACACTTTCAGACACTCTCTGCAACTCTCTATCACTCTCTGACACTCGCACACTCTCTGACACTCTCTGACACTCTTTCACACTCTCTGACACTCTCTGACCCCCTCTGACCCTCTCTGACACACTCTATCACTCTCTGACACTCTCTATCACTGTGAATCATTCTCAATCACTCTCAATCACTGTCTGACTCTCTCTGACACTCTCTGACACTCTCTGACACTCTCTATCACTCTCAGCCACTCTCTATCACTCTCTGACACTCTCTGACACTCTCTGACACTCACACACTCTCTGACACTCTCTGACACTCTTTCACACTCTCTGACACTCTCTGACCCTCTCTGAACCTCTCTGACCCTCTCTGACACTCTCAGACACTCTCTGGCACACTCTAACACTCTCTATCACTCTCTATCACTCTCTATCACTCTCTGACACTCTCCGATACACTCTGGCACTCTCATACACTCTCTGACACTCTCTATCACTCTCTGACACACTCAGACACTCTCTACCACTCTCATTCACTCTCTGACACTCTCTGATACTCTCTAACCCTCTCAGACACTCTCCGACACTCTCTATCACTCTCTGAGTCACTCTGACACTCTCAGACAGTCTCAGACACTCTCTCTCACTCTCTGACACTCTCTGACACTTTCTGATACTCTCTGATACTCTCTGATACACTCTGACACTCTCTGACACTCTCTGACACTCTCAGACACTCTCTGACACTCTCTGACACTCTCTATCACTCTCTGACTCTCTCTGACACTTTCAGACACTCTCTGCCACTCTCTGACACTCTCTGACCCTCTCTATCACTCTCTGACCCTCTCTGACACTCTCAGACACACACATCCACTCGCTGACACTCAATATCACTCTCTGACACTCTCTGACACTTTCAGACACTCTCTGCCACTCACGATCACTCTCTGACACTCTCTGACACTTTCAGACATTCTCTGCCACTCTCTATAACTCGCTGACACTTTCAGACACTCTCAGCCACTCTCTATCACTCTCTGACCCTCTCTGACACTCTCTGAAACTCTCTGACAGTCTCTATCACTCTCTGACACTCTCTGACACTCTCAGACACACTCAGACACTCTCAGACACACTCAGACACTCTCAGACACACTCAGACACTCTCTGACACTCTCTATCCCGCTCTGACGCTCTCTAACAATTTCAGACACTCTCTGCAACTCTCTATCACTCTCTGACACTTTCACACACTCTCTGTCACTCTCTGACACTCTCTGACACTCTCATACTCTCTGACACTTTCAGACACTCTCTGACACTCTAACACTCTCTGACACTCTCTCACACTCTCTGACACTCTCTGACCCTCTCGGACCCTCTCTGACCCTCTCTGACACTCTCTGAAAGTTTATATCACTCTCTGACACTGTGACACTCTCTGTCACTCTCTGACTCTGTCTGACACACTCTGACACTCTCAGGCACTCTCTGAAACTCTCTATCACTCTCTGAAACTCTCTGACACTCGCAGACACTCTCTGACACTTTCTAACACTTTCTGACACTCTCAGACACTCTCTGGCACTCTCTATCTCTCTCTGACACTCTCTATCACTCTCTGACACTCTCTATCACTCTCATACAATCCCTGACCCTCTCAGACACTCTCTGACACTCTCTATCACTCTCTGACACTCTCTGTCACTCTCTGACACTCTCTGGCACTCTCTGGCACTCTTTGACACTCTCTGACACTCTCTGACACTTTCTATCGCTCTCTGACACTCTCTAACTCTCTCTATCTCTCTCTATCACTCTCTATCACTCTCTATCACTCTCAGACATTTTCTGACACTCTCAGACACTCTCTGACACTCCGTATCACTATCACTCTGTATCTATTTCAGTCTTTTTCTGACACTCTCAGACACTCTCTGATTCTCTCTGACTCTCTCTGTCTCTCTCTGACACTCTCTCACATTCTCTGTCACAGAGAGAGAGAGAACAGCGGGAGCAGAGCTTTGAAATGTGCGCCAAGAAGTCGGAAGCCACAGAGAGAGAGAGAGAGAACAGCGGCAGCACAGATTTGAATAGCGCGCCAATAAATCGGAAGCCACAGAGAGAGAGAGAGAGAGAGAGAGAACAGCGGGAGCAAAGCTTTGAAAAGCGAGTCAAGAAATCGGATGTCACAGAGAGATAGAGAGAACAGCGGGAGCTGAGCTTGGAAAAGCGCGCCAAGAAATCGGATGTCACAGAGAGAGAGAGAGAGAGAAAGAACAGCGGGAGCAGAGCTTTGAAATGCGCGCCAAGAAATGGGAAGCCACAGAGAGAGAGAGAGAGAGAGAGAGAGAGAACAGCGGGAGCTGAGCTTGGAAAAGCGCGCCAAAAAATCGGATGTCACAGAGAGAGAGAGAGAGAACAGCGGCAGCAGAGATTTGAAAAGCGCGCCAAGAAATCGGAAGCCACAGAGAGAGAGAGAGAGAGAGAGAACAGCGGGAGCTGAGCTTGGAAAAGCGCGCCAAGAAATCGGATGTCACAGAGAGAGAGCGAGAGAACAGCGGCAGCAGAGATTTGAAAAGCGTGCCAAGAAATCGGAAGCCACAGAGCCAGAGAGAGAACAGCGGGAGCTGAGCTTTGAAAAGTGTGCCAAGAAATCGGAAGCCATTTCTCGTGTGTAGGCGGAGCGCACGCGGGACTGCTGGGTAAGTGAGGTTACATATTTGGGCAGTTGCTTTAGTGTCCCTGCTGACTGCACCTACGGGAAGTGCACCCAACTCCAGCTCCTCGAGAATCGCGTTAGGGAACTGGAGCTGGATGAACTTCGGATCATTCGGGAGGCGGAGGGGGCTATTGACAGGAGTTATAGGGAGGTAGTCACACCTCAGGTAAAAGAAGTAGGTAGATGGGTTACCGTCAGGGGAAGAAGGAGAGGGAACCAGCAGGCAGTGCAGGGATCCCCTGTGGCCGTTTCCCTCAACAACAGGTATACCGTTTTGGATACTGTTGGGGGGGACGACTTACCAGGGGTAAGCAATGGGGTACAGGTCTCTGGCACAGAGTCTGTCCCTGTTGCTCAGAAGGGAAGGGGGACGAGGAGCAGAGCATTAGTCATTGGGGACTCCATAGTTAGGGGAACAGATAGGAGGTTCTGTGGGAACGAGAGAGACTCATGGTTGGTGTGTTGCCTCCCAGGTTCGTGATGTCTCGGATCGTGTTTTTGGGATCCTTAAGGGGGAGGGGGAGCAGCCCCAAGTCGTGGTCCACATAGGCACCAACGACATAGGTAGGAAGAGAGATGGGGATTTAAGGCAGAAATTCAGGGAGCTAGGGTGGAAGCTTCGAGCACGAACAAACAGAGTTGTTATCTCTGGGTTGTTGCCCGTGCCACGTGCTAGCGAAGCGAGGAATAGGGAGAGAGAGGAGTTGAACACATGGCTGCAGGGATGGTGTAGGAGGGAGGGTTTTGGTTTCCTGGATAATTGGGGCTCTTTCTGGGGTAGGTGGGACCTCTACAAACAGGATGGTCTTCACCTGAACCAGAGGGGTACCAATATCCTGGGGGGCAGATTTGCTAGTGCTCTTCGGGGGGGGCTTAAAATAATTCAGCAGGTGTTTGGGAACCTAAATTGTAGTTCCAGTGTCCAGGATGTTGAGAGTAGTGAGGTCAGGGAAAAGGTTACAAGGACGCAAGAGGGCACTGGCAAGCAAGAACTTGGTTTAAAGTGTGTCTACTTCAAAGCCAGGAGCATCCGAAATAAGGTGGGCGAGCTTGCAGCATGGGTTGGTACCTGGGATCTCGATGTTGTGGCCATTTCAGAGACATGGGTGGAGCAGGGACAGGAATGGATGTTGCAGGTTCCGGGATTTAGATGTTTCAGTAAGAACAGAAAAGATGGTAAAATAGAGGGGGGGGGGAGGGGTGGCATTGTTAACCGAGGAGAGTATTACGGCGGCAGAAAGGACGTTTGAGGACTCGTCTACTGAGGTAGTATGGGCCGAGGTTAGAAACAGGAGAGGAAAGGTCACCCTGTTGGGAGTCTTCTATAGACCTCCGAATAGTTCCAGAGATGTAGAGGAAAGGATAGCGAAGATGATTCTCGACAGGAGCGAGAGTAACAGGGTAGTTGTTATGGGGGACTTTAACTTTCCAAATATTGACTGGAAATACTATAGTTCGAGTACTTTAGATGGGTCAGTTTTTGTCCAGTGTGTGCAGGAGGGTTTTCTGACACAGTATGTAGACTGGCCAACCAGGAGCGATGCCACATTGGATTTGGTACTGGGTAATGAACTCGGCCAGCTGTTAGATTTAGATGTTTAGTTTAGAGATACAGCACTGAAACAGGCCCTTCGGCCCACCGAGTCTGTGCCGACCGTCAACCACCCATTTTATACTAATCCTACACCAATCCCCATATTCCCACCACATCCCCACCTGTCCCTATATTTCCCTACCACCGACCTATACTAGGGGC
Organism: Heterodontus francisci; assembly: GCF_036365525.1. Classification (NCBI taxonomy): domain Eukaryota; kingdom Metazoa; phylum Chordata; class Chondrichthyes; order Heterodontiformes; family Heterodontidae; genus Heterodontus; species Heterodontus francisci. The sequence continues at coordinate 3,806,928 of NC_090414.1, forward strand.
AATTTACAATGGCCAATTTACCTACCAACCTGCAAGTCTTTTGGCTTGTGGGAGGAAACCGGAGCACCCGGAGAAAACCCACGCAGACACAGGGAGAACTTGCAAACTCCACACAGGCAGTACCCAGAATTGAACCCGGGTCGCTGGAGCTGTGGTGCTGACCACTGCGCCACTGTGCCTTTGGTGATAGTGATCACAATTCGGTTAGGTTGACCTTAGCGATGGGCAGGGACAGGTATATACCGCAGGGCAAGAATTATAGCTGGGGGAAAGGAAATTATGATGCGATTAGGCAAGATTTAGAATGCGTAGGATGGGGAAGGAAACTGCAGGGGATGGGCACCATCGAAATGTGGAGCTTATACAAGGAGCAGCTACTGCGTGTCCTTGATAAGTATGTACCTGTCAGGCAGGGAGGAAGTTGTCGGGCGAGGGAGCCGTGGTTTACTGAAGAAGTTGAAGCGCTTGTCAAGAGGAAGAAGAAGGCTTATGTTCGGATGAGACGTGAAGGCTCAGTTAGGGCGCTTGAGAGTTACAAGCTAGCCAGGAAGGATCTAAAGGGAGAGCTAAGAGAGAGGAGAGGACACGAGAAGTCATTGGCAGATAGGATCAAGGAAATCCCTAAGGCTTTCTATAGGTATATCAGGAATAAAAGAATGACGAGAGTTAGATTAGGGCCAATCAAGGATAGTAGTGGGAAGTTGTGTGTGGAATCAGAGGAGATAGGGGAAGCGTTAAATGAATATTTTTCGTCAGTATTTACAGTAGAGAAAGAAAATGTTGTCGAGGAGAATACTGAGATACAGACTACTAGGCTAGATTGGATTGTGGTTCACAAGGAGGATCTGTTAGCAATTTTGGAAAGTGTGAAAATATATAAGTCCCCTGGGCCAGATTTATCCTAGGATTCTCTGGGAAGCCAGGGAGGAGATTGCAAAGCCTTTGTCCTTGATTATTATGTCGTCATTGTCGACAGGAATAGTGCCGGAAGACTGGAGGATAGCAAGTGTTGTCGCCTTGTTGAAGAAGGGGAGTAGAGACAGCCCTGGGAATTATAGACCTTTGAGCCTTACTTCGGTTGTCGGTAAAATGTTGGAAAAGGTTATAAGAGATAGGATTTATAATCATCTGGAAAAGAATAAGTTCATTAGCGATAGTCAGCACGGTTTTGTGACGGGTAGGTCGTGCCTCACAAACCTTATTGAGTTTTTTGAGAAGGTGAACAAACAGGTGGATGAGGGTAAAGCCGTGGATGTGGTGTATATGGATTTCAGTAAGGCGTTTGAATTAGAATTAGAACATTACAGCGCAGTACAGTCCCTTTGGTCCTCGATGTTGCGCCGACCTGTGAAACCATCTGACCTACACTATTCCATTTTCATCCATATGTCTATCCAATGACCACTTAAATACCGTTAAAGTTGGCGAGTCTACTACTGTTGCAGGCAGGGCGTTACACACCCCTACTACTCTCTGAATAATGAAACTACCTCTAACATCTGTCCGATATCTATCACCCCTCAACTTAAAGCTATGTCCCCTCGTGTTTGCCATCACCATCCGAGGGAAAAGACTCTCACTACCCACCCTATCTAACCCTCTGATTATCTTATATGTCTCTATTAAGTCACCTCTCCTCCTCCTTCTCTCCAACGAAAACAACCTCAAGTCCCTCAGCCTTTCCTCGTAAGACCTTCCCTCCATACCAGGCAACATCCTAGAAAATCTTCTCTGCACCCTTTCCAAAGCTTCCACATACATCCTATAATGCGGTGACCAGAACTGCACACAATACTCCAGGTGCGGTCTCACCAGAGTTTTGTACAGCTGCAGCATGACCTCGTGGTTCCGAAACTCGATCCCCCTACTAATAAAAGCTAACACACCATATGCCTTCTTAACAGCCCTATTAACCTGGGTAGCAACTTTCAGGGATTTATGTACCTGGACACCAAGATGTCTCTGTTCATCTACACTACCAAGAATCTTCCCATTAGCTCAGTACTCTGCATTCCTGTTACTCCTTCCAAAGTGAATCACTTCACACTTTTCCGCATTAAACTCCATTTGCCATCTCTTAGCCCAGCTCTGCAGCCTATCTATGTACCTCTGTACCCTACAACATCCTTCGGCACTATCCACAACTCCACCGACCTTAGTCTCATCCGCAAATTTACTAACCCACCCTTCTACACCCACATCCAGGTCATTTATAAAAATGACAAACAGCAGTGGCCCCAAAACAGATGCTTGCGGTACACCACTAGAAACAGAACTCCAGGATGAACATTTGCCATCAACCACCACCCTCTGTCTACTTTCAGCAAGCCAATTACTGATCCAAAGATCAAAATAGCCTTCAACCACATACTTCCGTATTTTCAGACAGTCTCTGACACTCTCAGGCACTCTCAGAAAGTCTCTGACAAACTCTATCACTCTCTGACACTCTCAATCACTCTCTATCACTCTCAGACACTCTCAGACTCTCTCTGACACTCTCTATCACTCTCCATCACTCTCCATCACTCTCAGACACCCTCTCACACTCTCTGACACTCTCTGGCATTCTATATCACTCTCTAACACTCTCTGACACTCACAGACACTCTCAGACACTCTCTGACACACTCTGACACTCTCTATCACTCTCTGATACTCTCTGACACTCTCAGACACTCTCTGACACTCTCTGGCACTCTCTCGCACTCTCTGACACTCTATATCACTCTCTGACACTCTCTATCTCTCTCTGACACTCTCTGAAACTCTCAATCACTCTCTGACACACTCTGACAATCTCCGACACTCTCTGTTGCTCTCGGATACACTCTGACACTCGCTGACACTCTCAGACTCTCTCTGACACACTCTTTCACATGCTATCACACTCTGACACACTCTATCACACACTGACACTCGGTGACACTCTCTTACACCCTCTGACACTCTCTGGCAGTCTCTGCAACTCTCCGGCACTCTATATCACTCTCTGACACTCTCTGACACTCTCTGACACTCTCTATCACTCTCTGACACTCTCGATCACTCTCTATCACTCTCTATCACTCTCTGACACACTCTGACTCTCTCTGACACTCTCTGACACTCTCAGACACTATCCATCACTCTATGACACTCTCTATCACTCTCTGACACTCTCTATCACTCTCTGACACTCACGGACACTCCCTGACACTATCTGTCGCTCTCGGACACTCTCAGACACTTTCCATCACTCTCTGACACTCTCAGATTCTCTCTGAAACTCTCTTTCACTCTCTATCACTCTCTGACACACTCTCTCACTCTCTGACACACTTTGACACTCTCTATCACTCTCTTACAATCTCTGACACTCTCTGATAAACTCTGACACTCTCTTACACTCTCAGACAGTCTCAGGCACTCTCTATCACTGTCTGAAACTCTACCACGCTGTGACTCTCTCTATCTCCCTCTATCACTCTCTGGCAGTCTCTGACACTCTCGGATACACGCTGACACTCCCTGACACTCTCTGACACTCTCTTTCACTCTCTGACACTCTCTGACAATCTCAGACACACTCAGACACTCTCTGACACTCTCTATCACTCTCTGACACTCTCTGACACATTCAGACACTCTCAGACACTCACTGCCACTCTCTACCACTCTCTGACACTCTCTGATACACTCTGACACACCCTGACGCTCTCTGACACATTCTGTCACTCTCTGACAATCTCAGACACAATCAGAAACTCTCAGACACTCTCTGTCACCCTCTGACACTCTCTGACACTTTCAGACACTCTCATACACACTCAGACACAGTCAGACACACGATGGCACTCTCTGGCACTCTCTATCACTCTCTGACACTCTCGGACAATCTCAGACACAATCCGACACTCTCTGGAACTCTCTGGCGGTCTCTATCACTCTCTGGCACTCTCGATCACACTCTGACACTCTCTGACACTCTCTGACACTCTCTGAATGTTTATATCACTCTCTGACACACTCTATCACTGCCTGACACTCCCTGACACTCTCAGACTCTCCATGACACTCTCAGACTCTCTCTGACTCTCTCTATCACTCTCTGACACTCTCTGACACTCTCAGACATTCTCTGACGCTCTCAGACACTCTCTCTCTCTCTCTTTCGCTCTCGATAACTCTCTGACACTCTCCATCACTTTCTGACACTGCCTGACACACACTGACACATTCTATTAATTACTGACACTCTCAGACACTCTCAGACTTTTTCAGACACTCTCTGACAAACTTTATCACTCTCTGACACTCTCTGACACTCTCTGACAATCTCAGACGCACTCAGACACACTCAGACACTCTCTATCACTCTCTGACACTCTCTGACACATTCAGACACTCTCAGACAATCACTGCCACTCTCTACCACTCTCTGACACTCTCTGATACACTCTGACACAGCCTGACGCTCTCTGACACATTCTGTCACTCTCTGACAATCTCTGACAATCTCAGACACAATCAGAAACTCTCAGACACTCTCTGTCACCCTCTGACACTCTCTGACACTTTCAGACACTCTCATACACACTCAGACACACTCAGACACACTCTGGCACTCTCTGGCACTCTCTATCACTCTCTGACACTCTCTGACAATCTCAGACACAATCAGACACTTTCTGGCACTCTCTGACGGTCTCTATCACTCTCTGGCACTCTCGATCACACTCTGACACTCTCTGACACTCTCTGACACTCTCTGAATGTTTATATCGCTCTCTGACACACTCTATCACTGCCTGACACTCCCTGACACTCTCAGACTCTCCCTGACACTCTCAGACTCTCTCTGACTCTCTCTATCACTCTCTGACACTTTCTGACACTCTCAGACACTCTCAGAAACTCTCAGAAACTCTCTGACACCCTCTGACGCTCTCAGACACTCTCTCTCACTCTCTATCGCTCTCTATAACTCTCTGACACTCTCCATCACTTTCTGACACTGCCTGACACACACTGACACATTCTATCAATTACTGACACTCTCAGACACTCTCAGACTTTTTCAGACACTCTCTGACAAACTTTGTCACTCTCTGACACTCTGTGACACTCTCTATCACTCTCTGACACTCTCTGATACACTCTGACACTCTCAGACGCTCTCTATCAATCTCTGACACTCTCTATCACTCTCTGACACTCACTGACACACTCTGAAACTCTCAGACACTCTCAGACACACTCTAGCACTCTCTGAAACTCTCTACCACGCTTTGACTCTCTCTATCTATCTCTATCTCTCTCTGGCACTCTCTGACACTCTCAGATACAGTCTGACACTCCCTGACATTCTCTGACACTCTGTTTCACTTTCTGACACTCTCTGACAATCTCAGACACAATCAGACACTCTTTGGCACTCTCTATCACTCTCTGACATTCTCTGACACTTTCAGACACTCTCAGACACTCTCTACCTCTCTCTACCACTCTCTACCACTCTCTGACACACTCTGACACTCTCTTATACACTCTGACACACCCTGACACTCTCTGACACTTTCTATCACTCTCAGACACTCTCTGACAATCTCAGACACAATCAGAAACTCTCAGACCCTCTATGTCACTCTCTGACACTCTCTGACACTTTCAGACACTTTCAGACACTTTCTATCACTTTCTGACACTCTCAGACACTCTCAGACATTTTCAGACACTCTCTGGCACTCTCTATCACTCTCTGACACTCCCTATCACTCTCATTCTCTCTCAGACACTCCCTGACAATCTCAGACACTCTCAGACACACTTTATCACTCTCTGACACACTCTATCACTCTCTGAAACTCACTGAAACTCTCTGACACTCTCTGTCACTCTCTGATACACTCTGTCACTCTCCATCACTATCAGACACTCTATCACTCTCAGTCTCTCTCAGACACTCCCTGACACTCGCAGACACTCTCAGACAATCTCTATCACTCTCTGACACACTCTATCTCTCTCTGAATCTCACGGAAACTCTCTGACACTCTCTGTCACTCTCTGTCACTCTCTGACATTCTCTACCACTCTATACCACGCTCTACAACTCTCTGTCACTCTCTGACACTCTCTGACACTCTCTATCACTCTCTATCACTCTCTGACACGCTCAGACCCCCTCAGACACTCTTGATACTTTCTATCACTGTATGACACTCTCAGACACTCTCTGTCACTTTCTCTCACTCTCTGACACTGTTTGACACTCTCTGACATTCTCTGACACTCTCAGACTCTGTCTGACTCTCTCTGACATTCTCAGACACTCTCAGACACTCTCAGACACTCTCTGACACACTCTGACACTCTCTGACACTCTCAGACACTCTCTTTCGCTGTCTATCACTCTGTGACACGCCATATCACTCCCTGACACTCTCAGATTCTGTCTGACAATCTATTTCACTCTCCATGACTCTCTGACACTCCCTGACACTCTCAGACACTCTCTGACACCTCAGACATCTGTACAACTCTCTATCACTCTCTGATACTCTCTATCACTCTCTGACACTCTCTGATACAATCTGAAACTCTCAGACAGTCTCTGACACTCTCTATCACTCTCCGACACTCTCTGAACCTCTCTGATACACTCTGACACTCGCTAACACTCTGCATCACTCTCTGACATTCTCTGACACTCTCTATCAATCTCTGACACTCTCTGATACACTCTGAAACTCTCAGACAATCACTATCACTCTCTGACACTTTCTGATACTCTCTATCACTCTCTATCACTCTCAATCACTCTCTAACACTCTCTGACACTCTCAGACACTCACTATCACTCTCTGATACTCTCTGCACTCTCTGGCACTCACTATCACTCTCTCACACTCTCTCACACTCTCTGACACTCTCTGACACTCTCTATCACTCTCAGACACTCACTATCACTCTCTGATGCTCTCTGACACTCTCTGGCACTCACTATCACGCTCTGACACTCTCTCACACTCTCTGACACTCTCTGACACTCTCTATCACTCACAGACACTCTCAAACACTCTCTGACGCTCTCTGACACTCTCTATCACTCTCTGACACTCTCTGACACTCTCTGACACTCTCAGACACTCATTATCACTCTCTGATACTCTCTGACACTCACTATCACTCTCTGATTCTCTCTGACACTCACGATCACTCTCTGACACTCACCATCACTCTCTGACACACTCTGACACTCTCTGACACTCACTATCACTCTCTGACACTCCCTGACACTCACTATCACTCTCTGACACTCTCAGACACTTACTATCACTCTCTGACACTCTCAGACACTTACTATCACTCTCTGATACTCTCTGACACTCACTATCACTCTCTGATTCTCTCTGACACTCAGTATATCACACTGACACTCACCATCACTCTCTGACACTCTCTGACACTCTCTGACACTCTCTATCACTCTATGACACTCTCTGACACTCACTATCACTCTCTGACACTCTCTATCACTCTCTGACACTCTCAGACACGTACTATCACTCTCTGGCACTTTCAGACACTCACTATCACTCTCTGACACTCTCTGACAATCTGTATCACTCTCTGACACTCTCTGACACTCTCTGAAACTCTCAGACAATCACTATCACTCTCTGACACTCTCTGAAACTCACTATCACTCTCTGACACTCTCTGAAACTCACTGTCACTCTCTGACAGTCACTGTCACTCTCTGACACACTCATCCACTCACTTTCACTCTCTGACACTCTCTGACACTCTCGGACACTCTCTGACACTCTCTGTCACTCACTAAAAATTTCTGACACTCTCTATCACTCTCTGACACTCTCTATCACTCTCCGACACTCTCCGACACTCACTTTCACACTCTGACACTCTCTGACACTCTCTGACACTCTCGGACACTCTCTGACACTCTCTGACACTCACTATCATTCTCTGACACTCTCTGACACTCTCTATCACTCTCTGACACTCTCTGACATTCTCAGACACTCTTGGACACTCACTATCACTCTCTGACACTCTCTGACACTCTCATACACTCACTATCACTCTCTGACACTCTTTGACACTCACTAAAATTTCTGACACTCTCTATCACTCTCTGACACTCTCTATCACTCTCCGACACTCACTTTCACACTCTGACACTCTCTGACACTCTCGGACACTCTATGACACTCTCTGACACTCTCTGACACTCTCTGTCACTCACTATCACTCTCTGACACTCTCTGACACTCTCTATCACTCTCTGGCACTCTCTGACATTCTCAGACACTCTCGGACACTCACTATCACTCTCTGACACTCTCTGACACTCTCATACACTCACTATCACTCTCTGACACTCTCTGACACTCTCTGACACTATCACTCTCTGATACTCTCTGACTCTCACTATCACTCTCTGACAGTCTCGATAACTCTCTGACACTCTATATCACTCTCTGAAACTCTCTATCACTCTCTGACACTCTCTGACACTCTCTGACACTCTCTGACTCTCCCTGACACTCTCTGACACTCTCGGACACTCACCATCACTCTCTGATACTCTCTGACACTCTCTATCAATCTCTGACACTCTCTGACACTCTCTGACACTCACTATCACTCTCTGACACTGTCTATCAATCTCTGACACCCTCAGACATTCTCATACAGTCACTATCAATCTCTGACAACCTCTGACAACCTCTGACACTCTCTGACACTCTCAATCACTCTCTATCACTCTCAGACACTCTCAGACTCTCTCTGACACTCTCTATCACTCTCATCACTCTCTGACACTCTCCATCACTCTCAGACACCCTCTCACACTCTCTGACACTCTCTGGCATTCTATATCACTCTCTGACACTCTCTAACACACTCTGACACTCACAGACACTCTCAGACACTCTCTGACACAATCTGACACTCTCTATCACTCTCAGATACTCTCTGACACTCTCAGACACTCTCTGACACTCTCTGGCACTCTCTCGCACTCTCTGACACTCTATATCACTCTCTGACACTCTCTATCTCTCTCTGACACTCTCTGAAACTCTCAATCACTCTCTGACACACTCTGACAATCTCTGACACTCTCTGTTGCTCTCGGATACACTCTGACACTCGCTGACACTCTCAGACTCTCTCTGACACACTCTTTCACACGCTATCACACTCTGACACACTCTATCACACACTGACACTCGCTGACACTCTCCTACACCCTCTGACACTCTCTGGCAGTCTCTACAACTCTCCGGCACTCTATATCACTCTCTGACACTCTCTGACACTCTCTGACACTCTCTATCACTCTCTGACACTCTCTGACACTCTCGATCACTCTCTATCACTCTCTGACACACTCTGACCCTCTCTGACACACTCTGACACTCTCAGACACTCTCCATCACTCTATGACACTCTCTATCACTCTCTGACACTCACAGACACTCTCAGGCACTCTCTGACACACTCTGACACTCTCTATCACTCTCTGATACTCTCTGACACTCTCAGACACTCTCTGACACTCTGTGGCACTCTCTCGCACTCTCTATCACTCTCCATCACTCTCTGACACTCTCCATCACTCTCAGACACCCTCTCACACTCTCTGACACTCTCTGGCATTCTATATCACTCTCTGACACTCTCTAACACACTCTGACACTCACAGACACTCTCAGACACTCTCTGACACACTCTGACACTCTCTATCACTCTCTGATACTCTCTGACACTCTCAGACACTCTCTGACACTCTCTGGCACTCTCTCGCACTCTCTGACACTCTATATCACTCTCTGACACTCTCTATCTCTCTCTGACACTCTCTGAAACTCTCAATCACTCTCTGACACACTCTGACAATCTCTGACACTCTCTGTTGCTCTCGGATACACTCTGACACTCGCTGACACTCTCAGACTCTCTCTGACACACTCTTTCACACGCTATCACACTCTGACACACTCTATCACTCACTGACACTCGGTGACACTCTCTTACACCCTCTGACACTCTCTGGCAGTCTCTGCAACTCTCTACCACTCTCTGACACTCTCTGATACACTCTGACACAGCCTGACGCTCTCTGACACATTCTGTCACTCTCTGACAATCTCTGACAATCTCAGACACAATCAGAAACTCTCAGACACTCTCTGTCACCCTCTGACACTCTCTGACACTTTCAGACACTCTCATACACACTCAGACACACTCAGACACACTCTGGCACTCTCTGGCACTCTCTATCACTCTCTGACACTCTCTGACAATCTCAGACACAATCAGACACTTTCTGGCACTCTCTGACGGTCTCTATCACTCTCTGGCACTCTCGATCACACTCTGACACTCTCTGACACTCTCTGACACTCTCTGAATGTTTATATCGCTCTCTGACACACTCTATCACTGCCTGACACTCCCTGACACTCTCAGACTCTCCCTGACACTCTCAGACTCTCTCTGACTCTCTCTATCACTCTCTGACACTTTCTGACACTCTCAGACACTCTCAGAAACTCTCAGAAACTCTCTGACACCCTCTGACGCTCTCAGACACTCTCTCTCACTCTCTATCGCTCTCTATAACTCTCTGACACTCTCCATCACTTTCTGACACTGCCTGACACACACTGACACATTCTATCAATTACTGACACTCTCAGACACTCTCAGACTTTTTCAGACACTCTCTGACAAACTTTGTCACTCTCTGACACTCTGTGACACTCTCTATCACTCTCTGACACTCTCTGATACACTCTGACACTCTCAGACGCTCTCTATCAATCTCTGACACTCTCTATCACTCTCTGACACTCACTGACACACTCTGAAACTCTCAGACACTCTCAGACACACTCTAGCACTCTCTGAAACTCTCTACCACGCTTTGACTCTCTCTATCTATCTCTATCTCTCTCTGGCACTCTCTGACACTCTCAGATACAGTCTGACACTCCCTGACATTCTCTGACACTCTGTTTCACTTTCTGACACTCTCTGACAATCTCAGACACAATCAGACACTCTTTGGCACTCTCTATCACTCTCTGACATTCTCTGACACTTTCAGACACTCTCAGACACTCTCTACCTCTCTCTACCACTCTCTACCACTCTCTGACACACTCTGACACTCTCTTATACACTCTGACACACCCTGACACTCTCTGACACTTTCTATCACTCTCAGACACTCTCTGACAATCTCAGACACAATCAGAAACTCTCAGACCCTCTATGTCACTCTCTGACACTCTCTGACACTTTCAGACACTTTCAGACACTTTCTATCACTTTCTGACACTCTCAGACACTCTCAGACATTTTCAGACACTCTCTGGCACTCTCTATCACTCTCTGACACTCCCTATCACTCTCATTCTCTCTCAGACACTCCCTGACAATCTCAGACACTCTCAGACACACTTTATCACTCTCTGACACACTCTATCACTCTCTGAAACTCACTGAAACTCTCTGACACTCTCTGTCACTCTCTGATACACTCTGTCACTCTCCATCACTATCAGACACTCTATCACTCTCAGTCTCTCTCAGACACTCCCTGACACTCGCAGACACTCTCAGACAATCTCTATCACTCTCTGACACACTCTATCTCTCTCTGAATCTCACGGAAACTCTCTGACACTCTCTGTCACTCTCTGTCACTCTCTGACATTCTCTACCACTCTATACCACGCTCTACAACTCTCTGTCACTCTCTGACACTCTCTGACACTCTCTATCACTCTCTATCACTCTCTGACACGCTCAGACCCCCTCAGACACTCTTGATACTTTCTATCACTGTATGACACTCTCAGACACTCTCTGTCACTTTCTCTCACTCTCTGACACTGTTTGACACTCTCTGACATTCTCTGACACTCTCAGACTCTGTCTGACTCTCTCTGACATTCTCAGACACTCTCAGACACTCTCAGACACTCTCTGACACACTCTGACACTCTCTGACACTCTCAGACACTCTCTTTCGCTGTCTATCACTCTGTGACACGCCATATCACTCCCTGACACTCTCAGATTCTGTCTGACAATCTATTTCACTCTCCATGACTCTCTGACACTCCCTGACACTCTCAGACACTCTCTGACACCTCAGACATCTGTACAACTCTCTATCACTCTCTGATACTCTCTATCACTCTCTGACACTCTCTGATACAATCTGAAACTCTCAGACAGTCTCTGACACTCTCTATCACTCTCCGACACTCTCTGAACCTCTCTGATACACTCTGACACTCGCTAACACTCTGCATCACTCTCTGACATTCTCTGACACTCTCTATCAATCTCTGACACTCTCTGATACACTCTGAAACTCTCAGACAATCACTATCACTCTCTGACACTTTCTGATACTCTCTATCACTCTCTATCACTCTCAATCACTCTCTAACACTCTCTGACACTCTCAGACACTCACTATCACTCTCTGATACTCTCTGCACTCTCTGGCACTCACTATCACTCTCTCACACTCTCTCACACTCTCTGACACTCTCTGACACTCTCTATCACTCTCAGACACTCACTATCACTCTCTGATGCTCTCTGACACTCTCTGGCACTCACTATCACGCTCTGACACTCTCTCACACTCTCTGACACTCTCTGACACTCTCTATCACTCACAGACACTCTCAAACACTCTCTGACGCTCTCTGACACTCTCTATCACTCTCTGACACTCTCTGACACTCTCTGACACTCTCAGACACTCATTATCACTCTCTGATACTCTCTGACACTCACTATCACTCTCTGATTCTCTCTGACACTCACGATCACTCTCTGACACTCACCATCACTCTCTGACACACTCTGACACTCTCTGACACTCACTATCACTCTCTGACACTCCCTGACACTCACTATCACTCTCTGACACTCTCAGACACTTACTATCACTCTCTGACACTCTCAGACACTTACTATCACTCTCTGATACTCTCTGACACTCACTATCACTCTCTGATTCTCTCTGACACTCAGTATATCACACTGACACTCACCATCACTCTCTGACACTCTCTGACACTCTCTGACACTCTCTATCACTCTATGACACTCTCTGACACTCACTATCACTCTCTGACACTCTCTATCACTCTCTGACACTCTCAGACACGTACTATCACTCTCTGGCACTTTCAGACACTCACTATCACTCTCTGACACTCTCTGACAATCTGTATCACTCTCTGACACTCTCTGACACTCTCTGAAACTCTCAGACAATCACTATCACTCTCTGACACTCTCTGAAACTCACTATCACTCTCTGACACTCTCTGAAACTCACTGTCACTCTCTGACAGTCACTGTCACTCTCTGACACACTCATCCACTCACTTTCACTCTCTGACACTCTCTGACACTCTCGGACACTCTCTGACACTCTCTGTCACTCACTAAAAATTTCTGACACTCTCTATCACTCTCTGACACTCTCTATCACTCTCCGACACTCTCCGACACTCACTTTCACACTCTGACACTCTCTGACACTCTCTGACACTCTCGGACACTCTCTGACACTCTCTGACACTCACTATCATTCTCTGACACTCTCTGACACTCTCTATCACTCTCTGACACTCTCTGACATTCTCAGACACTCTTGGACACTCACTATCACTCTCTGACACTCTCTGACACTCTCATACACTCACTATCACTCTCTGACACTCTTTGACACTCACTAAAATTTCTGACACTCTCTATCACTCTCTGACACTCTCTATCACTCTCCGACACTCACTTTCACACTCTGACACTCTCTGACACTCTCGGACACTCTATGACACTCTCTGACACTCTCTGACACTCTCTGTCACTCACTATCACTCTCTGACACTCTCTGACACTCTCTATCACTCTCTGGCACTCTCTGACATTCTCAGACACTCTCGGACACTCACTATCACTCTCTGACACTCTCTGACACTCTCATACACTCACTATCACTCTCTGACACTCTCTGACACTCTCTGACACTATCACTCTCTGATACTCTCTGACTCTCACTATCACTCTCTGACAGTCTCGATAACTCTCTGACACTCTATATCACTCTCTGAAACTCTCTATCACTCTCTGACACTCTCTGACACTCTCTGACACTCTCTGACTCTCCCTGACACTCTCTGACACTCTCGGACACTCACCATCACTCTCTGATACTCTCTGACACTCTCTATCAATCTCTGACACTCTCTGACACTCTCTGACACTCACTATCACTCTCTGACACTGTCTATCAATCTCTGACACCCTCAGACATTCTCATACAGTCACTATCAATCTCTGACAACCTCTGACAACCTCTGACACTCTCTGACACTCTCAATCACTCTCTATCACTCTCAGACACTCTCAGACTCTCTCTGACACTCTCTATCACTCTCATCACTCTCTGACACTCTCCATCACTCTCAGACACCCTCTCACACTCTCTGACACTCTCTGGCATTCTATATCACTCTCTGACACTCTCTAACACACTCTGACACTCACAGACACTCTCAGACACTCTCTGACACAATCTGACACTCTCTATCACTCTCAGATACTCTCTGACACTCTCAGACACTCTCTGACACTCTCTGGCACTCTCTCGCACTCTCTGACACTCTATATCACTCTCTGACACTCTCTATCTCTCTCTGACACTCTCTGAAACTCTCAATCACTCTCTGACACACTCTGACAATCTCTGACACTCTCTGTTGCTCTCGGATACACTCTGACACTCGCTGACACTCTCAGACTCTCTCTGACACACTCTTTCACACGCTATCACACTCTGACACACTCTATCACACACTGACACTCGCTGACACTCTCCTACACCCTCTGACACTCTCTGGCAGTCTCTGCAACTCTCCGGCACTCTATATCACTCTCTGACACTCTCTGACACTCTCTGACACTCTCTATCACTCTCTGACACTCTCTGACACTCTCGATCACTCTCTATCACTCTCTGACACACTCTGACCCTCTCTGACACACTCTGACACTCTCAGACACTCTCCATCACTCTATGACACTCTCTATCACTCTCTGACACTCACAGACACTCTCAGACACTCTCTGACACACTCTGACACTCTCTATCACTCTCTGATACTCTCTGACACTCTCAGACACTCTCTGACACTCTGTGGCACTCTCTCGCACTCTCTATCACTCTCCATCACTCTCTGACACTCTCCATCACTCTCAGACACCCTCTCACACTCTCTGACACTCTCTGGCATTCTATATCACTCTCTGACACTCTCTAACACACTCTGACACTCACAGACACTCTCAGACACTCTCTGACACACTCTGACACTCTCTATCACTCTCTGATACTCTCTGACACTCTCAGACACTCTCTGACACTCTCTGGCACTCTCTCGCACTCTCTGACACTCTATATCACTCTCTGACACTCTCTATCTCTCTCTGACACTCTCTGAAACTCTCAATCACTCTCTGACACACTCTGACAATCTCTGACACTCTCTGTTGCTCTCGGATACACTCTGACACTCGCTGACACTCTCAGACACTCTCTGACACTCTCTGACACTCTCAGACACTCTCTGACACTCTCTGACGCTCTCAGACACTCTCTCTCACTCTCTATCGCTCTCTATAACTCTCTGACACTCTCCATCACTTTCTGACACTGCCTGACACACACTGACACATTCTATCAATTACTGACACTCTCAGACACTCTCAGACTTTTTCAGACACTCTCTGACAAACGTTATCACTCTCTGACACTCTCTGACACTCTCTGACACTCTCTGACACTCTCTGACAATCTCAGACACACTCAGACACACTCAGACACTCTCTGACACATTCAGACACTCTCTGACACATTCAGACACTCTCAGACACTCACTGCCACTCTCTACCACTCTCTGACACTCTCTGATACACTCTGAAACAGCCTGACGCTCTCTGACACATTCTGTCACTCTCTGACAATCTCTGACAATCTCAGACACAATCAGAAACTCTCAGACACTCTCTGTCACCCTCTGACACTCTCTGACACTTTCAGACACTCTCATACACACTCAGACACACTCAGACACACTCTGGCACTCTCTGGCACTCTCTATCACTCTCTGACACTCTCTGACAATCTCAGACACAATCAGACACTTTCTGGCACTCTCTGGCGGTCTCTATCACTCTCTGGCACTCTCGATCACACTCTGACACTCTCTGACACTCTCTGACACTCTCTGAATGGTTATATCACTCTCTGACACACTCTATCACAGCCTGACACTCCCTGACACTCTCAGACTCTCCCTGACACTCTCAGACTCTCTCTGACTCTCTCTATCACTCTCTGACACTCTCTGACACTCTCAGACACTCTCAGACACTCTCAGACACTCTCTGACGCTCTCTGACACTCTCTGACGCTCTCAGACACTCTCTCTCACTCTCTATCGCTCTCTATAACTCTCTGACACTCTCCATCACTTTCTGACACTGCCTGACACACACTGACACATTCTATCAATTACTGACACTCTCAGACACTCTCAGACTTTTTCAGACACTCTCTGACAAACTTTGTCACTCTCTGACACTCTCTGACACTCTCTATCACTCTCTGACACTCTCTGATACACTCTGACACTCTCAGACGCTCTCTATCAATCTCTGACACTCTCTATCACTCTCTGACACTCACTGACACACTCTGAAACTCTCAGACACTCTCAGACAGTCTCAGACACTCTCTAGCACTTTCTGAAACTCTCTACCACGCTTTGACTCTCTCTATCTATCTCTATCTCTCTCTGGCACTCTCTGACACTCTCAGATACACTCTGACACTCCCTGACATTCTCTGACACTCTGTTTCACTTTCTGACACTCTCTGACAATCTCAGACACAATCAGACACTCTTTGGCACTCTCTATCACTCTCTGACATTCTCTGACACTTTCAGACACTCTCAAACACTCTCTACCTCTCTCTACCACTCTCTACCACTCTCTGACACACTCTGACAATCTCTTATACACTCTGACACACCCTGACACTCTCTGACACTTTCTATCACTCTCAGACACTCTCTGACAATCTCAGACACAATCAGAAACTCTCAGACCCTCTATGTCACTCTCTGACACTCTCTGACACTTTCAGACACTTTCAGACATTCTCAGACACACTCAGACACTCTCTGGCACTCTCTGACACTCTCTAACACTCTCTGGCACTCTCTATCACTCTGTCTCACTCTCTGACACTCTCTGACACTCTCTGAATGTTTATATCACTCTCTGACACACTCTATCACTGTCTGAAACTCCCTGACACTTTCTGAGTCTCCTTAACACTCTCAGACTCTCTCTGACTGTCTCTATCACTCTCGGACTCTCTCTGACCCTCTAGGACACTCTCAGACACTCTCTGACACTCTCTGAGGCTCGCAGACGCTCTCTATCACTATCACTCTCTATCACTCTCTGACACTCTGTATGACTTTCTGACACTGCCTGACACACACTGACACTCTCAGGCACTCTCTGAAGGTCTCTAACACTCTCTGAAACTCTCTGACACTGGCAGACAATCTCTGACACTCTCTGTTGCTCTCGGATACACTCTGACACTCGCTGACACTCTCAGACTCTCTCTGACACACTCTTTCACACGCTATCACACTCTGACACACTCTATCACACACTGACACTCGCTGACACTCTCCTACACCCTCTGACACTCTCTGGCAGTCTCTGCAACTCTCCGGCACTCTATATCACTCTCTGACACTCTCTGACACTCTCTGACACTCTCTATCACTCTCTGACACTCTCTGACACTCTCGATCACTCTCTATCACTCTCTGACACACTCTGACCCTCTCTGACACACTCTGACACTCTCAGACACTCTCCATCACTCTATGACACTCTCTATCACTCTCTGACACTCACAGACACTCTCAGACACTCTCTGACACACTCTGACACTCTCTATCACTCTCTGATACTCTCTGACACTCTCAGACACTCTCTGACACTCTGTGGCACTCTCTCGCACTCTCTATCACTCTCCATCACTCTCTGACACTCTCCATCACTCTCAGACACCCTCTCACACTCTCTGACACTCTCTGGCATTCTATATCACTCTCTGACACTCTCTAACACACTCTGACACTCACAGACACTCTCAGACACTCTCTGACACACTCTGACACTCTCTATCACTCTCTGATACTCTCTGACACTCTCAGACACTCTCTGACACTCTCTGGCACTCTCTCGCACTCTCTGACACTCTATATCACTCTCTGACACTCTCTATCTCTCTCTGACACTCTCTGAAACTCTCAATCACTCTCTGACACACTCTGACAATCTCTGACACTCTCTGTTGCTCTCGGATACACTCTGACACTCGCTGACACTCTCAGACTCTCTCTGACACACTCTTTCACACGCTATCACACTCTGACACACTCTATCACTCACTGACACTCGGTGACACTCTCTTACACCCTCTGACACTCTCTGGCAGTCTCTGCAACTCTCCGGCACTCTATATCACTCTCTGACACTCTCTGACACTCTCGATCACTCTCTATCACTCTCTGACACACTCTGACCCTCTCTGACACTCTCTGACACTCTCAGACACTCTCCATCACTCTATGACACTCTCTATCACTCTCTGACACTCTCTATCACTCTCTGAAACTCACGGACACTCCCTGACACTATCTGTCGCTCTCGGACACTCTCAGACACTTTCCATCACTCTCTGACACTCTCAGATTCTCTCTGAAACTCTCTTTCACACTCTATCACTCTCTGACACTCTCACTCTCTGACACACTTTGACACTCTCTATCACTCTCTTACAATCTCTGACACTCTCTGATAAACTCTGACACTCTCTTACACTCTCAGACAGTCTCAGACACTCTCTATCACTCTCTGAAACTCTATACCACGCTGTGACTCTCTCTATCTCCCTCTATCACTCTCTGGCACTCTCTGACACTCTCGGATACACGCTGACACTCCCTGACACTCTCTGACACTCTCTGACACTCTCTTTCACTCTCTGACACTCTCTGACAATCTCAGACACACTCAGAAACTCTCTGACACTCTCTGACACTCTCTGACACATTCAGACACTCTCAGACACTCACTGCCACTCTCTACCACTCTCTGACACTCTCTGATACACTCTGACACACCCTGACGCTCTCTGACACATTCTGTCACTCTCTGACAATCTCTGACAATCTCAGACACAATCAGAAACTCTCAGACACTCTCTGTCACCCTCTGACACTCTCTGACACTTTCAGAAACTCTCATACACACTCAGACACACTCAGCCACACCCTGGCACCCTCTGGCACTCTCTATCACTCTCTGACACTCTCTGACAATCTCAGACACAATCCGACAATCTCTGGAACTCTCTGGCGGTCTCTATCACTCTCTGGCACTCTCGATCACACTCTGACACTCTCTGACACTCTCTGAATGTTTATATCACTCTCTGACACACTCGATCACTGCCTGACACTCCCTGACACTCTCAGACTCTCCCTGACACTCTCAGACTCTCTCTGACTCTCTCTATCACTCTCTGACACTCTCTGACACTCTCAGACACTCTCTGACACTCTCTGACACTCTCTGACACTCTCAGACACTCTCTGACACTCTCTGACGCTCTCAGACACTCTCTCTCACTCTCTATCGCTCTCTATAACTCTCTGACACTCTCCATCACTTTCTGACACTGCCTGACACACACTGACACATTCTATCAATTACTGACACTCTCAGACACTCTCAGACTTTTTCAGACACTCTCTGACAAACGTTATCACTCTCTGACACTCTCTGACACTCTCTGACACTCTCTGACAATCTCAGACACACTCAGACACACTCAGACACTCTCTGACACATTCAGACACTCTCTGACACATTCAGACACTCTCAGACACTCACTGCCACTCTCTACCACTCTCTGACACTCTCTGATACACTCTGAAACAGCCTGACGCTCTCTGACACATTCTGTCACTCTCTGACAATCTCTGACAATCTCAGACACAATCAGAAACTCTCAGACACTCTCTGTCACCCTCTGACACTCTCTGACACTTTCAGACACTCTCATACACACTCAGACACACTCAGACACACTCTGGCACTCTCTGGCACTCTCTATCACTCTCTGACACTCTCTGACAATCTCAGACACAATCAGACACTTTCTGGCACTCTCTGGCGGTCTCTATCACTCTCTGGCACTCTCGATCACACTCTGACACTCTCTGACACTCTCTGACACTCTCTGAATGGTTATATCACTCTCTGACACACTCTATCACAGCCTGACACTCCCTGACACTCTCAGACTCTCCCTGACACTCTCAGACTCTCTCTGACTCTCTCTATCACTCTCTGACACTCTCTGACACTCTCAGACACTCTCAGACACTCTCAGACACTCTCTGACGCTCTCTGACACTCTCTGACGCTCTCAGACACTCTCTCTCACTCTCTATCGCTCTCTATAACTCTCTGACACTCTCCATCACTTTCTGACACTGCCTGACACACACTGACACATTCTATCAATTACTGACACTCTCAGACACTCTCAGACTTTTTCAGACACTCTCTGACAAACGTTATCACTCTCTGACACTCTCTGACACTCTCTGACACTCTCTGACAATCTCAGACACACTCAGACACACTCAGACACTCTCTGACACATTCAGACACTCTCAGACACTCACTGCCACTCTCTACCACTCTCTGACACTCTCTGATACACTCTGAAACAGCCTGACGCTCTCTGACACATTCTGTCACTCTCTGACAATCTCTGACAATCTCAGACACAATCAGAAACTCTCAGACACTCTCTGTCACCCTCTGACACTCTCTGACACTTTCAGACACTCTCATACACACTCAGACACACTCAGACACACTCTGGCACTCTCTGGCACTCTCTATCACTCTCTGACACTCTCTGACAATCTCAGACACAATCAGACACTTTCTGGCACTCTCTGGCGGTCTCTATCACTCTCTGGCACTCTCGATCACACTCTGACACTCTCTGACACTCTCTGACACTCTCTGAATGGTTATATCACTCTCTGACACACTCTATCACAGCCTGACACTCCCTGACACTCTCAGACTCTCCCTGACACTCTCAGACTCTCTCTGACTCTCTCTATCACTCTCTGACACTCTCTGACACTCTCAGACACTCTCAGACACTCTCAGACACTCTCTGACGCTCTCTGACACTCTCTGACGCTCTCAGACACTCTCTCTCACTCTCTATCGCTCTCTATAACTCTCTGACACTCTCCATCACTTTCTGACACTGCCTGACACACACTGACACATTCTATCAATTACTGACACTCTCAGACACTCTCAGACTTTTTCAGACACTCTCTGACAAACTTTGTCACTCTCTGACACTCTCTGACACTCTCTATCACTCTCTGACACTCTCTGATACACTCTGACACTCTCAGACGCTCTCTATCAATCTCTGACACTCTCTATCACTCTCTGACACTCACTGACACACTCTGAAACTCTCAGACACTCTCAGACAGTCTCAGACACTCTCTAGCACTTTCTGAAACTCTCTACCACGCTTTGACTCTCTCTATCTATCTCTATCTCTCTCTGGCACTCTCTGACACTCTCAGATACACTCTGACACTCCCTGACATTCTCTGACACTCTGTTTCACTTTCTGACACTCTCTGACAATCTCAGACACAATCAGACACTCTTTGGCACTCTCTATCACTCTCTGACATTCTCTGACACTTTCAGACACTCTCAAACACTCTCTACCTCTCTCTACCACTCTCTACCACTCTCTGACACACTCTGACAATCTCTTATACACTCTGACACACCCTGACACTCTCTGACACTTTCTATCACTCTCAGACACTCTCTGACAATCTCAGACACAATCAGAAACTCTCAGACCCTCTATGTCACTCTCTGACACTCTCTGACACTTTCAGACACTTTCAGACATTCTCAGACACACTCAGACACTCTCTGGCACTCTCTGACACTCTCTAACACTCTCTGGCACTCTCTATCACTCTGTCTCACTCTCTGACACTCTCTGACACTCTCTGAATGTTTATATCACTCTCTGACACACTCTATCACTGTCTGAAACTCCCTGACACTTTCTGAGTCTCCTTAACACTCTCAGACTCTCTCTGACTGTCTCTATCACTCTCGGACACTCTCTGACCCTCTAGGACACTCTCAGACACTCTCTGACACTCTCTGAGGCTCGCAGACGCTCTCTATCACTATCACTCTCTATCACTCTCTGACACTCTGTATGACTTTCTGACACTGCCTGACACACACTGACACTCTCAGGCACTCTCTGAAGGTCTCTAACACTCTCTGAAACTCTCTGACACTGGCAGACACTCTCTGACACTTTCTATCACTTTCTGACACTCTCAGACACTCTCAGACATTTTCAGACACTCTCTGGCCCTCTCTATCACTCTCTGACACTCCCTATCACTCTCATTCTCTCTCAGACACTCCCTGACACTCTCAGTCACTCTCTGACACACTCTATCACTCTCTGAAACTCACTGAAACTCTCTGACACTCTCTGTCACTCTCTGATACACTCTGTCACTCTCTATCACAATCAGACACTCTCTATCACTCTCAGTCTCTCTCAGACACTCCCTGACACTCTCAGACACTCTCAGACAATCTCTATCACTCTCTGACACACTCTATCACTCTCTGAATCTCACGGAAACTCTCTGACACTCTCTGACATTCTCTACCACTCTATACCACGCTCTACAACTCTCTGTCATTCTCTGACACTCTCTGACACTCTCTATCACTCTCTATAACTCTCTGACACTCTCTGACACTCTCAGACACTCTCTGACACGCTCAGACCGCCTCAGACACTCTTGATACATTCTATCACAGTCTTCAGGATCCTTAAAGGGGAGGGGGAGCAGCCAGAGGTCGTGGTGCACATTGGCACCAACGACGTAGGAAGGAAGGGTGGCACAGATGTTAGAAGTGAGTTTAGGGAGTTAGGCTGGAAGCTGAAAGCTCGGACGGACAGAGTTGTTATCTCTGGTTTGTTGCCGGCGCCACGTGATAGTGAGGCTAGGAATAGGGAGAGAGCACAGCTGAACACGTGGCTGCAGGAATGGTGTAGGAGGGAGGGCTTCCAGTTCTTGGATAATTGGACTGCATTCTGGGGAAGATGGGACCTGTTCAAACAGGACGGGCTGCATCTGAACCAGAGGGGCACCAATATCCTGGGAGGGAGGTTTGCTAGTACTGTTCAGGAGGGTTTAAACTAGTTTGGGAGGGGGATGGGAACCGGACTTGTAATCCAGGGACCAGTGGGTCCACTCAGAAAGACAAAGAGTGTAGTGAGGTATTGGGGAAGGTAGCACTGTCACAGAGGACAGATGGGCACGGAGAAGGGTTAAAGTGCGTATACTTCAACGCAAGAAGCATCAGGAATAAGGTGAGTGAATTGAAGGCGTGGATGGGCACTTGGGACTACGATGTTGTGGCCATCACTGAAACGTGGATAGGTGAGGGGGAGGAATGGTTTTTGGAGGTACCTGGTTATAGATGTTTTCATAAGATTAGGAATGGTGGTAAAAGAGGTGGGGGGGTGGCATTGTTAGTTAGAAATAGTGTAACAACTGCTGAAAGAATTTTCGAGGAGGATCTGCCGACTGAGGCACTGTGGGTTGAGGTCAGGAACAGGAAAGGAGCAGTCACCTTGATGGGAGTTTTCTATAGGCCCCCCAATAGCAGCAGGGAGGTGGAAGAGCAGATTGGGAAACAGATTTTGGAAAGGAGCAGAAGTCACAGGGTAGTAATTATGGGGGATTTCAACTTCCCAAATATTGATTGGCAACTCTTTAGATCGAATAGTTTGGATGGGGTAGTGTTTGTGCAGTATGTCCAGGAAGCTTTTCTGACTCAGTATGTAGACTGCCCGACCAGAGGGGAGGCAATATTGGATTTGGTACTAGGTAATGAACCAGGGCAAGTGATAGAGCTGTTGGTGGGCGAGCACTTTGGAGATAGTGATCACAATTCTGTAGCATTCACTGTGGTAATGGAGAGGGATAGGTATGTGCAACAGGGCAAGGTTTACAATTGGGGGAAGGGTAGATATGATGCTGTCAGGCAGGAACTGAGGAGCATAAGTTGGGAGCATATGCTGGCAGGGAAGGGCACGGTCGAAATGTGGAACTTTTTCAAGGAGCAGATAGTAGGGGCCATTGATAAGCATGTCCCTGTCAGACAGGGAAGGGATGGTCATGTGAGGGAACCGTGGTTGACAAGAGAGGTTGAGAGTCTTGTTAGGAAGAAGAAGGATGCGTATATAAAGTTGAGGAAAAAGGGCACAGGCATAGCTCTGGAGGGATACAAGATGGCCAGGAAGGATCTGAAGAAAGGGATTAGGAGAGCTAAGAGAGGGCATGAAAAATGCTTGGCGGGTAGGATAAAAGAAAACCCCAAGGCCTTTTACGCGTATGTCAGAAATATGAGGATGACCAGGGGGACCATAGGTCCGGTCAAGGACAATAGCGGGAGACTGTGTGTTGAGCCGGAAGAGATAAGTGAGGTTTTGAATGAGTACTTCTCTTCGGTATTTACGAATGAGAAGGGGTGTATTACTGAAGAGGACGGTGTGAAACAGACTGGTAAGCTCGAGGAAGTGCTCGTTAGGAGGGAAGATGTGTTGGGGTTTTTGAATAACTTGAAGATAGACAAGTCTCCCGGGCCTGACGGGGTATATCCAAGGATGTTATGGGAAGCAAGGGATGAAATTGCAGAGCCGCTGGCAATGATCTTTTCATCTTCTCTGCTGACGGGGGTGGTACCAGGTGATTGGAGGGTGGCAAATGTTGTGCCCCTGTTCAAGAAAGGGAATAGGAACAACCCTGGGAATTACAGGCCAGTTAGTCTTACTTCGGTGGTAGGCAAGTTGATGGAAAAGGTGCTGAGGGATAGGATTTCTGAGCATCTGGAAAGACACTGCTTGATTCGGGACAGTCAGCACGGTTTTGTGAGGGGTAGGTCTTGCCTCACAAGCCTGATTGAATTCTTTGAGCAGGTGACCAAGCAAGTGGATGAGGGTAAACCAGTGGATGTGGTGTACATGGATTTTAGTAAGGCATTTGATAAGGTCCCCCATGGTAGACTTATGGAGAAAGTCAGGAGGCATGGGATAGTGGGGAATGTGGCCAGTTGGATTAAGAATTGGCTAACTGATAGAAGGCAGAGAGTGGTCTTAGATGGTAAATACTCAGCCTGGAGCCCAGTTACCAGTGGCGTGCCGCAGGGATCAGTTCTGGGTCCTCTCCTGTTTGTGATTTTTATTAACGACTTGGATGAGGAAGTCGAAGGGTGGGTCAGTAAATTTGCAGATGATACAAAGGTTGGTGGAGTTGTGGATACCGAGGAGGGCTATTGTCGTCTGCAGGGGGACTTGGATAGGTTGCAGTGCTGGGCTGAAAAGTGGCAGATGGAGTTTAACCCTGAAAAGTGTGAGGTCGTCCATTTTGGAAGGACAAACATGAATGCAAAATACTGGGTTAACGGTAGGGTTCTTGGGCATGTGGAGGAGCAGAGAGACCTTGGGGTCTATGTGCATAGATCATTGAAAGTTGCAACTCAAGTGGATAGGGCTGTGAAGAAGGCATATGGGGTGTTAGCGTTCATTAGCAGAGGGATTGAATTTAAGAGCCGTGAGGTGATGATGCAGCTGTACAGGACCTTGGTAAGGCCTCATTTGGAGTACTGTGTGCAGTTCTGGTCGCCTCATTTTAGGAAGGATGTGGAAGCCTTGGAGAGGGTGCAGAGGAGATTTACCAGGATGTTGCCTGGAATGGAGAATAAGTCTTACGAGGAAAGGCTGAACATTCTAGGCCTCTTCTCATTAGAAAGGAGAAGGATGAGGGGTGACATGATAGAGGTTTATAAGATGATCAGGGGAATAGATAGGGTAGACAGTCAGAAACTTTTTCCCCGGGTGGAGCAAAGCGTTACAAGGGGTCATAAATTTAAGGTGAAGGGTGGGAGATATAAGGGGGATGTCAGGGGAAGGTTCTTTACCCAGAGAGTGGTCGAGGCATGGAATGCCTTGCCCGGGGAAGTTGTTGAGTCAGAAACTTTAGGGACTTTCAAAAGGCTTTTGGATAGGTATATGGATAAAGGAGAATGATGGGGTATAGATTAAATTGTCCTTGACAGAGGACAAAGGATCGGCACAACATTGTGGGCCGAAGGGCCTGTTCTGTGCTGTATGTTCTATGTTCTATGTATGACACTCTCAGACACTCTCTGTCACTTTCTCTCACTCTCTGACACTGTTTGACACTCTCTGACATTCTCTGACACTCTCAGACACTCTCTGACACTGTCTATCACTCTCTGACAATCTCAGAAACTCTCAGACAGTCTCAGACAATTTATATCACTCTCTGACACTGCCTGACACTCTCTGACACTCTCAGACACTCTCTTTCACTCTCTATCCCTCTATGACACTCTCTGACACTCTCTGACACTCTCTGACACTCTCTATCACTCTCTATAACTCTCTGACACTCTCTGACACTCTCAGGCACTCTCTGACACTTTCTAACACTCTCTGAAACTCTCAGACACTTTTTATCACTCTCTCACACTCTCAGACGCTCTCTCACACTCTCTATCACTCTTTGACACTGTTTGACACTCTCCGACACACTCTGACACTCTCTGTCCCTTTCTTTCACTCTCTGACACTCTCAGACACATTCTATCTCTCTTTGACACTCTCTGACACTCTCAGAGACTCTCAGGCAGTCTCAGACGCTCTCTATCACTCTCTGCCACTGTTTGACACTCTCTGACACTCTCAGTCACTCTCAGACACTCCCTGACTCTCTCAGACACTTTCTAACACTCTCTGACACAGTCTGACACTCTCTGACACTCTCAGACACTCTCAGACACTCCCTGACACTCTCTGTGACTCTCTGACACTCTCACACCCTCTCTGACAGACTCTGACACTCTCAGGCACTATCAGACACTCTCTATCACTCTCCATCACTCTCCGACACTCTCTCATAATCTCTATCACTCTCTGACACTCTCAGACACTCTCTGGGACTCTCTGACACTCTCTATCACTTTCTGACACTCTCTGACTCTGTCTGACTCTCTCTGACATTCTCAGACACTCTCAGACACTCTCTGACACACTCTGACACTCACTGACACTCTCAGACACTCTCTTTCGCTGTCTATCACTCTGTGACACTCCATATCACTCCCTGACACTCTCAGATTCTGTCTGACAATCTCTTTCACTCTCCATGACTCTCTGACACTCCCTGACACTCTCAGACACTCTCTGACACCTCAGACATCTGTACAACTCTCTATCACTCTCTGATACTCTCTATCACTCTTTGACACTCTCTGATACATTCTGAAACTCTCAGACACTCTCTGACACTCTCTATCACTCTCCGACACTCTCTGAACCTCTCTGATACACTCTGACACTCTCTGACGCTCTGCATCACTCTCTGACATTCTCTGACACTCTCTATCACTCTCTGACACTCTCTGATACACTCCGAAACTCTCAGACAATCACTATCACTCTCTGACACTTTCTGATACTCTCTATCACTCTCTATCACTCTGAATCACTCTCTAAAACTCTCTGACACTCTCTGACACTCTCAGACACTCACTATCACTCTCTGATACTCTCTGACACTCTCTGGCACTCACTATCACTCTCTGACACTCTCTGACACTCTCTGACACTCTCTCAAACTCTCTGACACTCTCTGACACTCTCTATCACTCTCAGACACTCTCAGACACTCTCTGACGCTCTCTGACACTCTCTATCACTCTCTGACACTCTCTGACACTCTCAGACACTCATTATCACTCTCTGATACTCTCTGACACTCACTATCACTCTCTGATTCTCTCTGACACTGACGATCATTCTCTGACACTCACCATCACTCTCTGACACACTCTGACACTCTCTGACACTCACTATCACTCTCTGACACTCCCTGACACTCACTATCACTCTCTGACACTCTCAGACACTTACTATCACTCTCTGACACTCTCAGACACTTACTATCACTCTCTGATACTCTCTGACACTCACTATCACTCTCTGATTCTCTCTGACACTCAGTGTAACACTCTGACACTCACCATCACTCTCTGACACTCTCTGACACTCTCTGACACTCTCTGGCACTCTCTATCACTCTATGACACTCTCTGACACTCACTATCACTCTCTGACACTCTCTATCACTCTCTGACACTCTCAGACACTTACTATCACTCTCTGACACTCTCTGAAACTCACTGTCACTCTCTGACACTCACTGTCACTCTCTGACACACTCAGACACTCACTTTCACTCTCTGACACTCTCTGACACTCTCGGACACTCTCTGACACTCTCTGTCACTCACTATCACTCTCTGACACTCTCTGACACTCTCTTCACTATCTGACTCTCTCTGACATTCTCAGACACTCTCAGACACTTACTATCACTCTCTGACACTCTCAGACAATCACTATCACTCTCTGACACTCTCTGACAATCTCTATCACTCTCTGACACTCTCTGAAACTCTCTGAAACTCTCAGACAATCACTATCACTCTCTGACACTCTCTGACGCTCACTATCACTCTCTGACACTCTCTGAAACTCACTGTCACTCTCTGACACTCACTGTCACTCTCTGACACACTCAGACACTCACTTTCACTCTCTGACACTCTCTGACACTCTCGGACACTCTCTGACACTCTCTGTCACTCACTATCACTCTCTGACACTCTCTGACACTCTCTTCACTCTCTGACTCTCTCTGACATTCTCAGACACTCTCGGACACTCACTATCACTCTCTGACACTCATTAAAACTTTCTGACACTCTCTATCACTCTCTGACACTCTCTATCACTCTCCGACACTCTCCGACACTCACTTTCACACTCTGACACTCTCTGACACTCTCTGACACTCTCGGACACTCTCTGACACTCTCTGACTCTCTCTGTCACTCACTATCACTCTCTGACACTCTCTGACACTCTCAATCACTCTCTGACACTCTCTGACATTCTCAGACACTCTCGGACACTCACTATCACTCTCTGACACTCTCTGACACTCTCATACACTCACTATCACTCTCTGACACTCTCTGACACTCTCTGACACTATCACTCTCTGATACTCTCTGACTCTCACTATCACTCTCTGACAGTCTCGATAACTCTCTGACACTCTATATCACTCTCTGAAACTCTCTATCACTCTCTGACACTCTCTGACACTCTCTGACACTCTCTGACTCTCCCTGACACTCTCTGACACTCTCGGACAATCACCATCACTCTCTGATACTCTCTGACACTCACTATCACTCTCTGACACTCTCTATCAATCTCTGACACACTCTGACACTCTCTGACACTCACTATCACTCTCTGACACTCTCTATCTCTCTCTGACACTCTCTGTCCCTCTCTAACACTCTCTGACTCTCTCTGACACTCTCTATCACTCTCTATCACTCTGTGACACACTCTGACACTCTCAGACACTCAGTGTCACCCTCTGACACTCTCTGACACTCTCAGACAATCACTATCACTCTCTGACACTCTCTATCAATCTCTGACACACTCTGACACTCTCTGACACTCACTATCACTCTCTGACACTCTCTATCTCTCTCTGACACTCTCTGTCCCTCTCTAACACTCTCTGACTCTCTCTGACACTCTCTATCACTCTCTATCACTCTGTGACACACTCTGACACTCTCAGACACTCAGTGTCACCCTCTGACACTCTCTGACACTCTCAGACAATCACTATCACTCTCTGACACTCTCTTACACACTCTATCACTCTCTATCAATCTCTGACACACTCTAACACTCTCTAACACTCTCTGACACTCTCTGACACTCTCACTATCACTCTCTGACACTCTCTGACACTCTCTGACACTCACTATCACTCTCAGACACTCACTACAACTCTCTGATACTCTCTGACACTCACTATCACTCTCTGACACTCTCTATCTATCTCTGACAATCTCTGACACTCACTATCACTCTCTGACAGTCTCTATCACTCTCAGACACTCTCTATCACTCTCAGACACACTCAGACACTCACTATCACTCTCTGACACTCACTATCACTCTCTGACACTCTCTCACACTCTCTGAAACTCTCTATCTCTCTCTGACACTCTCTATCACTCTCTGACACTCTCTGACACTCTCTGACACTCACTATCACTCTCAGACACTCACTACAACTCTCTGATACTCTCTGACACTCACTATCACTCTCTGACACTCTCTATCTATCTCTGACACTCTCTGACACTCACTATCACTCTCTGACAGTCTCTATCACTCTCAGACACTCTCTATCACTCTCAGACACTCACTATCACTCTCTGACACTCACTATCACTCTCTGACACTCTCTCACACTCTCTGAAACTCTCTATCTTCTCTGACACTCACTATCACTCTCTGACACACTCTCAAACTCTCTGAAACTCTCTATCTTCTCTGACACTCTCTATCACTCTCTGACACTGTCTGACACTCTCTATCACTCTCTGACACTCTCTGACACTCTCAGACACTCACTATCACTCTCTGATACTCTCTGACGCTCACTATCACTCTCTGATACTCTCTGACACTCAATATCACTCTCTGACACTCTCTATCACTCTCTGACACTCTCTGACACTCGCTGGCACTCACTATCACTCTCTGACACTCTCTATCACTCTC
The DNA here is from genome assembly GCF_036365525.1 of Heterodontus francisci. Classification (NCBI taxonomy): domain Eukaryota; kingdom Metazoa; phylum Chordata; class Chondrichthyes; order Heterodontiformes; family Heterodontidae; genus Heterodontus; species Heterodontus francisci. The sequence goes on from NC_090414.1 coordinate 3,838,009, forward strand.
TGACACTCTCAGACACTCACTATCACTCTCTGACACTCTCAGACACTCGCTGGCAATCACTATCACTCTCTGACTCTATCACTCTCTGACAATCTCTATCACTCTCTGACACTCTCAGGCACTCACTATCACTCTCTGACACTCTCTGACACTCTCTATCACTCTGTGACACTCTCTATCACTCTCAGACACTCTCAGACACTCACTATCACTCTCTGACACTCTCTGTCTCTCTCTGACACTCTCTCACACTCTCTGACACTCTCTATCACTCTCAGACACTCACTATCACTCTCTGACACTCTCTCACACATTCTGACACTCTCTGAAACTCTATCTCTCTCTGACATTCTCTATCACTCTCTGACACTTTCTGACACTCTCTGACACTCTCTGACACTCTCTGACACTCTCTGTCACTCTCTGACACGCACTATCACACTCTGACACTCGCTGACACTCACTATCACTCACTATCACTCTCAATCACTCTCTGACACACTCTGACACTCTCAGACACTGAGTGTCACTCTCTGACTCTCTCTGACACTCTCTATTACTCTCTATCACTCTCTGACACACTCTGACGCTCTCAGACAATCAGTGTCACCCTCTGACACTCTCCGACACTCTCAGACAATCACTATCACTCTCTGACACTCTCTGACACACTCTATCACTCTCTGACACTCTCTATCAATCTCTGACATACTCTGACACTCTCTGACACTCTCGTACACTCACTATCACTCTCTGACACTCCCTATCAATCTCTGACACTCTCTGACACTCTCTAACACTCTCTAACACTCTCTAACACTCTCTGACACTCTCTGACACTCTCACTATCACTCTCTGACACTCTCTGACACTCTCTGACACTCACTATCACTCTCAGACAATCACTACAACTCTCTGATACTCTCTGACACTCACTATCACTCTCTGACACTCTCTATCTATCTCTGACACTCTCTGACACTCACTATCACTCTCTGACAGTCTCTATCACTCTCAGACACTCTCAGACACTCACTATCACTCTCTGACACTCACTATTACTCTCTGACACTCTCTCACACTCTCTGAAACTCTCTATCTTCTCTGACACTCTCTAACACTCTCTGACACTGTCTGACACTGTCTATCACTCTCTGACACTCTCTGACACTCTCGGACACTCACTATCACTCTCTGATACTCTCTGACAATCAATATCACTCTCTGATACTCTCTGACACTCTCTGACACTCGCTGGCACTCACTATCACTCTCTGACACTCTCTATCACTCTCTGACACTCTCAGACACTCACTATCACTCTCTGACACTCTCTCACACACTCTGACACTCTCTGACACTCGCTGGCACTCACTATCACTCTCTGACTCTCTCTATCACTCTCTGACTCTCTCTATCACTCTGTGACACTCTCTATCGCTCTCAGACACTCTCAGACACTCACTATCACTCTCTGACACTCTCTATCTCTCTCTGACAATCTCTCACACACTCTGACACTCTCTATCACTCTCAGACACTCACTCTCACTCTCTGACACTCACTATCACTCTCTGACACTCTCTCACACTCTCTGACTCTCCCTGACACTCTCTGACACTCTCGGACACTCACTATCACTCTCTGATACTCTCTGACACTCACTATCACTCTCTGATACTCTCTATCAATCTCTGACACTCTCTGACACTCTCTGACAGTCGCTATCACTCTCTGAGATTCTCTGAAACTCTCTGTCTGTCTCTGAAACTCTCTATCACTGTCTGACACTCTCTGACACTCTCTGACACTCTCTGACTCTCCCTGACACTCTCTGACACTCTCGGATACTCACTATCACTCTCTAATACTCTCTGACACACACTATCACTCTCTGATACTCTCTATCAATCTCTGACACTCTCTGACACTCTCTGACTCTCCCTGACACTCTCTGACACTCTCGGACACTCATTATCACTCTCTGATACTCTCTGACACTCACTATCACTCTCTGACACTCGCTATCACTCTCTGAAACTCTCTATCTCTCTCTAACACTCTCTGACACTCTCGGACACTCACTATCACTCTCTGATACTCTCTGACACTCACTATCACTCTCTGATACACTCTATCAATCTCTGACACTCTCTGACACTCTCTGACACTCACTATCACTCTCTGACACTCTCGATCTATGTCTGACACTCTCTGACACTCACTATCACTCTCTGACAGTCTCCATCTCTCTCAGACACTCTCTATCACTCTCAGACACTCTCAGACACTCACTATCACTCTCTGACACTCTCTATCACTCTCTGACACTCTCTGACACTCTCTGACACTCGCTGGCACACACTATCACTCTCTGACACTCTCTATCACTCTCTGACACTCTCTGACACTCTCAGACACTCACTATCACTCTCTCGCACTCTCTCACACTCTCTCACACTCTCTGACACTCTCTAATACTCTCTGACACTCTCTGACACTCTCTAACACTCTCAGAAACTCTCTGACACTCGCTATCACTCTCTGACACTCTCTATCTCTCTCTAACACTCTCTGTCCCTCTCTAACTCTCTCTGACACTCTCTGACACTCTCAGAAATTCTCATACACTCACTATCACTCTCTGACATCCTCTGACAACCTCTGACACTCTCTGACACTCTCAGACACTCTCAGACACTCACTATCACTCTCTGATACTCTCTGACACACACTATCACTCTCTGATACTCTCTATCAATCTCTGACACTCTCTATCACTCTCTATCACTCTCAGACACTCTCAGACACTCTCAGACACTCACTGTCACTCTCTGACACTCACTATCACTCTCTGACACTCTCTCACACTGTCTGACACTCTCTCACACTCTCTGACACTCTCTGAAACTCTCTATCTCTCTCTGACACTCTCTATCACTCTCTGACACTCTCTATCACTCTCTGAAACTCTCTGACACTCTCAGACACTCTCAGCCACTCACTATCACTCTCTGATACTCTCTGTCACTCACTATCACTCTCTGATACTCTCTGATACTCTCTGTCACTCTCTGACACACTCTGACACTCTCAGACACTCAGTGTCACTCTCTGACTGTCTCTGACATTCTCTATCACTCTCTATCACTCTCTGACACACTCTGACACTCTCAGACACTCAGTGTCACTCTCTGACAATCACTATCACTCTCTGACACTCTCTGACACACTCTATCACTCTCTATCACTCTCTGACACACTCTGACACTCAGAGACACTCACTGTCACTCTCAGACACTCTCTGACACTCACTATCACTCTCTGACATTCTCTATCACTCTCTGACACTCTCTATCAATCTCTGACATACTCTGACACTCTCTGACACTCTCGGACACTCACTATCACTCTCTGACACTCTCTATCAATCTCTGACATACCTTGACGCTCTCTGACACTCTCGGACACTCACTATCACTCTCTGACACTCCCTATCACTCTCTGACTGTCTCTGACACTCTCCAACACTCTCTAACACTCTCTGACACTCTCTGACACTCTCTGACACTCTCTGACACTCTCACTATCAATCTCTGACACTCTCTCACACTCTCTGACACTCTCTGAAACTCTCTATCACTCTCTGACACTCTCTGACACTCTCAGACACTCTCAGCCACTCACTATCACTCTCTGATACTCTCTGACACTCACTATCACTCTCTGATACTCTCTGACACTCTCTGTCACTCTCTGACACACTCTGACACTCGCAGACACTCAGTGTCACTCTCTGACTCTCTCTGACACTCTCTATCAATGTCTATCGCTCTCTGACACACTCTGACACTCTCAGACACTCAGTGTCACTCTCTGACACTCTCTGACACTCTCAGACAATCACTATCACTCTCTGACACTCTCTGACACACTCTATCGCTCTCTATCACTCTCTGACACACTCTGACACTCAGAGACACTCAGTGTCACTCTCTGTAACTCTCTATCACTCTCTGACATTCTCTGTAACTCTCTATCACTCTCTGACACTCTCGATCTATGTCTGACACTCTCTGACACTCACTATCACTCTCTGACAGTCTCTATCACTCTCAGACACTCCCTGTCACTCTCTGACACTCTCTGACACTCTCAGACACTCACTATCACTCTCTGATACTCTCTGACGCTCACTATCACTCTCTGATACTCTCTGACAATCAATATCACTCTCTGACACTCTCTATCACTCTCTGACACTCTCTGACACTCTATGACACTCGCTGGCACTCACTATCACTCTCTGACACTCTCTGACACTCTCAGACACTCACTATCACTCTCTGACACTCTCTCACAGTCTCTGACACTCTCTGACACTCGCTGGCAATCACTATCACTCTCTGACTCTCTCTATCACTCTCTGACAATCTCTATCAATCTCTGACACTCTCAGGCACTCACTATCACTCTCTGACACTCTCTCACACTCTCTGACACTCTCTAGCACTCTGTGACACTCTCTATCACTCTCTGACACTCTCTGACACTCTCTGACACTCGCTGGCACTCACTATCACTCTCTGACACTCTCTATCACTCTCTGACACTCTCATACACTCACTATCACTCTCAGCCTTCTCTCTATCACTCTCTGACACTCTCTGACACTCTTTCACACTCTCTGACACTCTCTGACACTCTTTCACACTCTCTGACACTCTCAGACACACTCTGGCACACTCTATCACTCTCTGACACTCTCTATCACTCTCTTTCACTCTCTGATACTCTCTGACAATCTCTGACACACTCAGACACTCCCTATCACTCTCTATCACTCTCTGACACTCTCTGACACTCTCTGACACTCTCTGACACTCTCTGACACTCTCTATCACTCTCTATCACTCTCTGACACTCTCTATCACACTCTATCACTCTCTGAAACTCTCGGACACTCTCTATCACTCAATGCTATTCTCTGACTCACTCTATCACTCTGTATCACTCTCTGACACTCTCTGATACACTCTGACACTCTCTGACACTCTCTATCACTCTCTAACACTGACTGACACTTTCAGACACTCTCTGTCACTCTCTGACACTTTCTATCACTCTCTGACACACTCTGACACGCTCTGACAGTCTCAGACACTCTCTATCACTCTCTGACACACTCTGACAATCTCTGACACTCTCAGACACTCTCAAACACTCTATATCCCTCGCTGACACTCACTGACACTCACAGACACTCTCTGTCACTCTCGGACACCTCAGACACTGTCTTTCACTCTCAGACACCTCAGACACTCTCTATCAATCTCTGACACTCTCTGGCATTCTTTGACGCTCTCTGACGCTCTCTGACACTCTCTATCACTCCATGATACTCTCTGACATTCTCTATCACTCTCTATCACTCTCTGACACTCTCTGACACACTCAGACACTCTCTATCACTCTCTATCACTCTATGACACGCTCTGACAGTCTCTGACACTCTCAGACACTCTCAGACACTCTCTAACAATCTCTGACACTCTCTGACACTCTCAGACACTCTCTGACACTCTCTGACACTCTCAGACACTCTCTACCACTCTCTATCACTCTCTGACACTCTCTGACACTCTTAATCACTCTCTGACACTCTCTATTACTCTCTGAAACTCTCTGACACTCTCTGACACTCACAGACACTCTCTGACACTCTCAGACACTCTTATCACTCAATGCCACTTTCTGACACTCTCCATCACTCTCTATCACTCTCTGACACTCTCTGACACACTCTGACACTCTCTGACACTCTCAGACACTCTCTGACAATGTCAGACACACTCAGACACTCTCTGACACTCTTTCACATTCTCTGACACTCTCTGACCCTCTCTGACACTCTCTATCACTCTCTGACACTTTCAGACACTCTCTGCCACTCTCTGTCACTCTATATCATTCTCTGACACTCTCTGACACTCTCTGACACTCTCTATCACTCCATGATACTCTCTGACATTCTCTATCACTCTCTATCACTCTCTGACACTCTCTGACACACTCAGACACTCTCTATCACTCTTTATCAATCTATGACACGCTCTGACAGTCCCTGACACTCTCAGACACTCTCAGACACTCTCTGACAATCTCTGACACTCTCTGACACTCTCAGACACTCTCTGACACTCTCTGACACTCTCAGACACTCTCTCCCACTCTCTATCACTCTCTGACACTCTCTGACACTCTTACTCACTCTCTGACACTCTCTATTACTCTCTGAAACTCTCTGACACTCTCTGACACTCACAGACACTCTCTGACACTCACAGACACTCTTATCACTCAATGCCACTTTCTGACACTCTCCATCACTCTCTATCACTCTCTGACACTCTCTGACACACTCTGACACTCTCTGACACTCTCAGACACTCTCTGACAATGTCAGACACACTCAGACACTCTCTGACACTTTCAGACACTCTCTGCCACTCTCTAGCCCTCTCTGACACTCTCTGACACTCGCACACTCTCTGCCACTCTCTGACACTCTTTCACACTCTCTGACACTCTCTGACCCTCTCTGACCCTCTCTGACACTCACAGACACTCTCTGACACTCACAGACACTCTTATCACTCAATGCCACTTTCTGACACTCTCCATCACTCTCTATCACTCTCTGACACTCTCTGACACACTCTGACACTCTCTGACACTCTCAGACACTCTCTGACAATGTCAGACACACTCAGACACTCTCTGACACTTTCAGACACTCTCTGCCACTCTCTATCCCTCTCTGACACTCTCTGACACTCGCACACTCTCTGCCACTCTCTGACACTCTTTCACACTCTCTGACACTCTCTGACCCTCTCTGACCCTCTCTGACACTCTCAGACACTCTCAGACACTCTCTGGCACACTCTATCACTCTCTGACACTCTCTGACACTCTCTATCACTCTCAGCCTTCTCTCTATCACTCTCTGACACTCTCTGACACTCGCACACTCTCTGACACTCTTTCACAGTCTCTGACACTCTCTGACACTCTTTCACGCTCTCTGACACTCTCTGACACTCTTTCACACTCTCTGACACTCTCAGACACACTCTGGCACACTCTATCACTCTCTGACACTCTCTATCACTCTCTTTCACTCTCTCACACACTCCGACAATCTCTGACACTCTCAGACACGCTCTGTCACGCTCTGACACTCTCAGACACTCTCTATCACTCTCTGTAACTCTCTGACACTCTCAGACACTCTCTATCACTCTCTATCACTCGCTGACACTCGCAGACACTCTCAGACAATCTCTATCACTCTCTGACACGCTCAGACACTCTCTGACAATCTCTGACACTCTCAGACACTCTCTGACACTCTCTATCACTCTCTATCACCCTCTGATACTCTCTGACACACTCTGACACACTCTGACACTCTCTATCACACTTTATCACTCCTGATCACTCTCTGACACTCTCTGACACACTCTGACACTCTCTGACATTCTCAGACACCCTCTGACACTCTCTGACACTCTCAGACACTCTCTACCACTCTCTATCACTCTCTGACACTCTCTGACACTCTTAATCACTCTCTGACACTCTCTATCGCTCTCTGAAGCTCTCTGACACTCTCTGACACTCTCAGACACTCTCTGACACTCTCAGACACTCTCTATCACTCAATGCCACTTGCTGACACTCTCTATCACTCTCTATCACTCTCTGACACTCTCTGACACACTCTGAAAGTCTCTGACAATCTCAGACACTCTCTGACACTCTCAGACACTCACTATCACTCTCTGACACTCTATCTCACTCTCTGACACTGACTGCCACTCTCAGACACTCTCTGTCACTCTCAGACACTCACAGACACTCTCTGTCACTCTCTGACAATTTCTATCACTCTCTGACACACTCTGACACTCTCTGACAGTCTCAGCCAGTCTCTATAACGCTCTGACACACTCTGACAATCTCTGACACTCTCAGACACTCTCAAACACTCTATATCACTCGCTGACACCTCAGACACTCTCTATCAATCTCTGACACTCTCTGGCATTCTTTGACGCTCTCTGACGCTCTCTGACACTCTCTATCACTCTATGATACTCTCTGACATTCTCTATCACTCTCTATCACTCTCTGACACTCTCTGACACACTCAGACACTCTCTATCACTCTCTAACACTGACTGACACTCTCAGACACTCTCTGTCACTCTCTGACACTCTCAGACACTCTCTGTCACTCTCTGACACTTTCTATCACTCTCTGACAATCTCTGACACTCTCTGACACTCTCAGACACTCTCTGACACTCTCTGACACTCGCAGACACTCTCTTCCACTCTCTATCACTCTCTGACACTCTCTGACACTCTTAATCACTCTCTGACACTCTCTATTACTCTCTGAAACTCTCTGACACTCTCTGACACTCACAGACACTCTCTGACACTCACAGACACTCTTATCACTCAATGCCACTTTCTGACACTCTCCATCACTCTCTATCACTCTCTGACACTCTCTGACACACTCTGACACTCTCTGACACTCTCAGACACTCTCTGACAATGTCAGACACACTCAGACACTCTCTGACACTTTCAGACACTCTCTGCCACTCTCTATCCCTCTCTGACACTCTCTGACACTCGCACACTCTCTGCCACTCTCTGACACTCTTTCACACTCTCTGACACTCTCTGACCCTCTCTGACCCTCTGTGACACTCTCTGACACTCTCTATCACTCTCTGACACTCTCTGACACTCTTTCACACTCTCTGACACTCTCAGACACACTCTGGCACACTCTATCACTCTCTGACACTCTCTATGTCTCTCTATCACTCTCTGACACTCTCTGACAATCTCTGACACACTCAGACACTCTCTATCACTCTCTTTCACTCTCTCACACACTCCGACAATCTCTGACACTCTCAGACACGCTCTGTCACGCTCTGACACTCTCAGACACTCTCTATCACTCTCTGTAACTCTCTGACACTCTCAGACACTCTCTATCACTCTCTATCACTCGCTGACACTCGCAGACACTCTCATACAATCTCTATCACTCTCTGACACGCTCAGACACACTCTGACAATCTCTGACGCTCTCAGACACTCTCTGACACTCTCTATCACTCTCTATCACCCTCTGATACTCTCTGACACACTCTGACACTCTCTATCACTCTTTATCACTCTTGATCACTCTCTGACACTCTCTGACACACTCTGACACTCTCTGACATTCTCAGACACCCTCTGACACTCTCTGACACTCTCAGACACTCTCTATCACTCTCTATCACTCTCTGACACTCTCTGACACTCTTAATCACTCTCTGACACTCTCTATCGCTCTCTGAAGCTCTCTGACACTCTCTGACACTCTCTGACACTCTCTGATAATCTCTGACACTATCTGACACTCTCCATCACTCTCTATCACTCTATGACACGCTCTGACAGTCTCTGACACTCTCAGACTCTCTCAGACACTCTCTGATAATCTCTGACACTATCTGACACTCTCCATCACTCTCTGACACTCTGACACTCTCTGACACTCTCAGACACTCCCTATCACTCTCTATCACTCTCTGACACTCTCTGACACTCTCTGACACTCTCAGACACTCACTATCACTCACTAGCACTCTCTATCACTCTCTGACACTCTCTATCACTCTCTGTCACTCTCTGACACTCTTTATCACTCTCTGAAACTCTCTGACACTCTCTGACACTCAATGACAATCTCTGAAACTCCCTATCACTCTCTATCACTCTCTGACACTCTCTGACACTCTCTGACACTCTCAGACACTCTCTATCACTCTCTATCACTCTCTGACACTCTCTATCACACTCTATCACTCTCTGAAACTCTCTGACAATCTCGATCACTCAATGCTACTCTCTGACTCACTCTATCACTCTGTATCACTCTCTGACACTCTCTGATACACTCTGACACTCTCTGACACTCTCTATCACTCTCTAACACTGACTGACACTCTCAGACACACTCTGTCACTCTCTGACATTCTCAGACACTCTCTGTCACTCTCTGACACTTTCTATCACTCTCTGACACACTCTGACAATCTCTGACACTCTCAGACACTCTCAAACACTCTCTTTCACTTTCAGACACCTCAGACACTCTCTATCAATCTCTGACACTCTCTGGCATTCTCTGACGCTCTCTGACGCTCTCTGACACTCTCTATCACTCCATGAAACTCTCTGACATTCTCTATCACTCTCTATCACTCTCTGACACTCTCTGACACACTCAGACACTCTCTACCACTCTCTATCACTCTCTGACACTCTCTGACACTCTTAATCATTCTCTGACACTCTCTATTACTCTCTGAAACTCTCTGACACTCTCTGACACTCACAGACACTCTCTGACACTCTCAGACACTCTTATCACTCAATGCCACTTTCTGACACTCTCCATCACTCTCTATCACTCTCTGACACTCTCTGACACTCTTAATCACTCTCTGACACTCTCTATCGCTCTCTGACACTCTCTGACACTCTCAGACACTCTCTGACACTCTCAGACACTCTCTATCACTCAATGGCACTTGCTGACACTCTCTATCACTCTCTATCACTCTCTGACACTCTCTGACACAATCTGAAAGTCTCTGGCAAACTCTATCACTCTCTGACACTCTCTGACACTCTCTATCACTCTCAGCCTTCTCTCTATCACTCTCTGACACTCTCTGACACTCGCACACTCTCTGACACTCTTTCACAGTCTCTGACACTCTCTGACACTCTTTCACACTCTCAGACAGACTCTGGCACACTCTATCACTCTCTGACACTCTCTATCTCTCTCTATCTCTCTCTGACACTCTCTGACAATCTCTGACACACTCAGACACTCTCTATCACTCTCTTTCACTCTCTCACACACTCCGACAATCTCTGACACTCTCAGACACGCTCTGTCACGCTCTGACACTCTCAGACACTCTCTATCACTCTCTGTAACTCTCTGACACTCTCAGACACTCTCTATAACTCTCTATCACTCGCTGACACTCGCAGACACTCTCAGACAATCTCTATCACTCTCTGACACGCTCAGACAGTCTCTGACAATCTCTGACACTCTCAGACACTCTCTGACACTCTCTATCACTCTCTATCACACTCTGATACTCTCTGACACACTCTGACACACTCTGACACTCTCTATCACTCTTTATCACTCTTGATCACTCTCTGACACTCTCTGACACACTCTGACACTCTCTGACATTCTCAGACACCCTCTGACACTCTCTGACACTCTCAGACACTCTCTAGCACTCTCTATCACTCTCTGACACTCTCTGACACTCTTAATCACTCTCTGACACTCTCTATCGCTCTCTGAAGCTCTCTGACACTCTCTGACACTCTCAGACACTCTCTGACACTCTCAGACACTCTCTATCACTCAATGCCACTTGCTGACACTCTCTATCACTCTATATCACTCTCTGACACTCTCTGACACACTCTGACTGTCTCTGACAATCTCAGACACTCTCTGACACTCTCAGACACTCTCTATCACTCTCTGACACTCTCTCTCACTCTCTGACACTGACTGCCACTCTCAGACACTCTCTGTCACTCTCAGACACTCTCAGACACTCTCTGTCACTCTCTGACAATTTCTATCACTCTCTGACACACTCTGACACTCTCTGACAGTCTCAGCCAGTCTCTATCACTCTCTGACACACTCTGACAATCTCTGACACTCTCAGACACTCTCAAACACTCTATATCACTCGCTGACACCTCAGACACTCTCTATCAATCTCTGACACTCTCTGGCATTCTTTGACGCTCTCTGACGCTCTCTGACACTCTCTATCACTCTATGATACTCTCTGACATTCTCTATCACTCTCTATCACTCTCTGACACTCTCTGACACACTCAGACACTCTCTATCACTCTCTATCACTCTATGACACGCTCTGACAGTCTCTGACACTCTCAGACTCTCTCAGACACTCTCTGATAATCTCTGACACTATCTGACACTCTCCATCACTCTCTGACACTCTGACACTCTCTGACACTCTCAGACACTCCCTATCACTCTCTATCACTCTCTGACACTCTCTGACACTCTCTGACACTCTCAGACACTCACTATCACTCACTATCACTCTCTATCACTCTCTGACACTCTCTATCACTCTCTGTCACTCTCTGACACTCTTTATCACTCTCTGACACTCAATGACAATCTCTGAAACTCCCTATCACTCTCTATCACTCTCTGACACTCTCTGACACTTTCTATCACTCTCTGACACACTCTGACACTCTCTGACAGTCTCAGCCAGTCTCTATCATTCTCTGACACACTCTGACAATCTCTGACACTCTCTGACACTCTCAGACACTCCCTATCACTCTCTATCACTCTCTGACACTCTCTGACACTCTCTGACACTCTCAGACACTCACTATCACTCACTGTCACTCTCTATCACTCTCTGACACTCTCTATCACTCTCTGTCACTCTCTGACACTCTTTATCACTCTCTGAAACTCTCTGACACTCTCTGACACTCAATGACAATCTCTGAAACTCCCTATCACTCTCAGACACTCTCTGTCACTCTCTGACACTTTCTATCACTCTCTGACACACTCTGACACTCTCTGACAGTCTCAGCCAGTCTCTATCATTCTCTGACACACTCTGACAATCTCTGACACTCTCAGACACTCTCAAACACTCTATATCACTCGCTGACACCTCAGACACTCTCTATCAATCTCTGACACTCTCTGGCATTCTTTGACGCTCTCTGACGCTCTCTGACACTCTCTATCACTCTATGATACTCTCTGACATTCTCTATCACTCTCTATCACTCTCTGACACTCTCTGACACACTCAGACACTCTCTATCACTCTCTATCACTCTATGACACGCTCTGACAGTCTCTGACACTCTCAGACTCTCTCAGACACTCTCTGATAATCTCTGACACTATCTGACACTCTCCATCACTCTCTGACACTCTGACACTCTCTGACACTCTCAGACACTCCCTATCACTCTCTATCACTCTCTGACACTCTCAGACACTCTCTGACACTCACTATCACTCTCTATCACTCTCTGACACTCTCTGACACTCTCTATCACTCTCTGTCACTCTCTGACACTCTTTATCACTCTCTGAAACTCTCTGACACTCTCTGACACTCAATGACAATCTCTGAAACTCCCTATCACTCTCTATCACTCTCTGACACTCTCTGACACTCTCTGACACTCTCAGACACTCTCTATCACTCTCTATCACTCTCTGACACGCTCTATCACACTCTATCACTCTCTGAAACTCTCTGACACTCTCTATCACTCAATGCTACTCTCTGACTCACTCTATCACTCTGTATCACTCTCTGACACTCTCTGATACACTCTGACACTCTCTGACACTCTCTATCACTCTCTAACACTGACTGACACTCTCAGACACTCTCTGTCACTCTCTGACACTCTTTCACACTCTCTGACACTCTCTGACCCTCTCTGACACTCTCTATCACTCTCTGACACTATCAGACACTCTCTGCCACTCTCTATCACTCTATATCATTCTCTGACACTCTCTGACACTCTCTGACACTCTCTGACACTCTCTATCACTCTCAGACACTCTTTGACACTTTCAGACACTCTCTGCCACTCTCTATCCCTCTCTGACACTCTCTGACACTCGCACACTCTCTGCCACTCTCTGACACTCTTTCACACTCTCTGACACACTCTGACCCTCTCTGACACTCTCTGACACTCTCAGACACTCTCAGACACTCTCTGGCACACTCTATCACTCTCTGACACTCTCTATCACTCTCAGCCTTCTCTCTATCACTCTCTGACACTCTCTGACACTCGCACACTCTCTGACACTCTTTCACAGTCTCTGACACTCTCTGAAACTCTTTCGCACTCTCTGACACTCTCTGACACTCTTTCACACTCTCTGACACTCTCAGACACACTCTGGCACACTCTATCACTCTCTGACACTCTCTATCACTCTCTATCACTCTCTGATACTCTCTGACAATCTCTGACACACTCAGACACTCTCTATCACTCTCTTTCATTCTCTCACACACTCCGACAATCTCTGACACTCTCAGACACGCTCTGTCACGCTCTGACACTCTCAGACACTCTCTATCACTCTCTGTAACTCTCTGACACTCTCAGACACTCTCTATCACTCTCTATCACTCGCTGGCACTCGCAGACACTCTCAGACAATCTCTATCACTCTCTGACACTCTCAGACACTCTCTGACACACTATGACACACTATGACACTCTGTGACACTCTCTATCACTCTTTATCACTCTTTATCACTCTCTGACACTCTCTGACACACTCTGACACTCTCTGACATTCTCAGACACCCTCTGACACTCTCTGACACTCTCAGACACTCTCTACCACTCTCTATCACTCTCTGACACTCTCTGACACTCTTAATCACTCGCTGACACTCTCTATCGCTCTCTGAAGCTCTCTGACACTCTCTGACACTCTCAGACACTCTCTGACACTCTCAGACACTCTCTATCACTCAATGCCACTTGCTGACACTCTCTATCACTCTCTATCACTCTCTGACACTCTCTGACACACTCTGAAAGTCTCTGACACTCTCAGACACTCTCTGACACTCTCAGACACTCTCTATCACTCTCTGACACTCTCTCTCACTCTCTGACACTGACTGCCACTCTCAGACACTCTCTGTCACTCTCTGACACTCTCAGACACTCTCTGTCACTCTCTGACACTTTCTATCACTCTCTGACAATCTCTGACACTCTCTGACAGTCTCAGCGAGTCTCTATCATTCTCTGACACACTCTGACAATCTCTGACACTCTCAGACACTCTCAAACACTCTCTATCACTCTCTGACACTCTCTGACACTCTTAATCACTCTCTGACACTCTCTATTACTCTCTGAAACTCTCTGACACTCTCTGACACTCACAGACACTCTCTGACACTCCCAGACACTCTTATCACTCAATGCCACTTTCTGACACTCTCCATCACTCTCTATCACTCTCTGACACTCTCTGACACACTCTGACACTCTCTATCACTCTCTAACACTGACTGACACTCTCAGACACTCTCTGTCACTCTCTGACACTCTCTGACACTCTCTGTCACTCTCTGACACTTTCTATCACTCTCTGACACACTCTGACAATCTCTGACACTCTCAGACACTCTCAAACACTCTATATCACTCGCTGACACTCACTGACACTCACAGACACTCTCTGTCACTCTCGGACACCTCAGACACTCTCTTTCACTTTCAGACACCTCAGACACTCTCTATCAATCTCTGACACTCTCTGGCATTCTCTGACGCTCTCTGACGCTCTCTGACACTCTCTATCACTCCATGATACTCTCTGACATTCTCTATCACTCTCTATCACTCTCTGACACTCTCTGACACACTCAGACACTCTCTATCACTCTCTGTCACTCTATGACACGCTCTGACAGTCTCTGACACTCTCAGACTCTCTCTGACAATCTCTGACACTCTCTGACACTCTCAGACACTCTCTGACACTCTCAGACACTCTCTACCACTCTCTATCACTCTCTGACACTCTCTGACACTCTTAATCACTCTCTGACACTCTCTATTACTCTCTGAAACTCTCTGACACTCTCTGACACTCACAGACACTCTCTGACACTCTCAGACACTCTTATCACTCAATGCCACTTTCTGACACTCTCCATCACTCTCTATCACTCTCTGACACTCTCTGACACACTCTGACACTCTCAGACACTCTCAGACACTCTCAGACACTCTCTGACAATGTCAGACACACTCAGACACTCTCTGACACTCTTTCACACTCTCTGACACTCTCTGACCCTCTCTGACACTCTCTGACACTCTCTGACACTTTCAGACACTCTCTGCCACTCTCTATCACTCTATATCACTCTCTGACACTCTCTGACACTCTCTATCACTCTCAGACACTCTCTGACACTTTCAGACACTCTCTGCCACTCTCTATCCCTCTCTGACACTTTCTGACACTCGCACACTCTCTGCCACTCTCTGACACTCTTTCACACTCTCTGACACTCTCTGACCCTCTCTGACACTCTCTGACACTCTCAGACACTCTCAGACACTCTCTGGCACACTCTATCACTCTCTGACACTCTCTGACACTCTCTATCACTCTCAGCCTTCTCTCTATCACTCTCTGACACTCTCTGACACTCTTTCACACTCTCTGACACTCTCTGACACTCTTTCACACTCTCTGACACTCTCAGACACACTCTGGCACACTCTATCACTCTCTGACACTCTCTATCACTCTCTTTCACTCTCTGATACTCTCTGACAATCTCTGACACACTCAGACACTCTCTATCACTCTCTTTCACTCTCTCACACACTCCGACAATCTCTGACACTCTCAGACACGCTCTGTCACGCTCTGACACTCTCAGACACTCTCTATCACTCTCTGTAACTCTCTGACACTCTCAGACACTCTCTATCACTCTCTATCACTCGCTGACACTCGCAGACACTCTCAGACAATCTCTATCACTCTCTGACACTCTCTGACAATCTCTGACACTCTCAGACACTCTCTGACACTCTCTATCACTCTCTATCACACTCTGATACTCTCTGACACTCTCTATCACTCTTTATCACTCTTTATCACTCTCTGACACTCGCTGACACACTCTGACACGCTCTGACATTCTCAGACACCCTCTGACACTCTCTGACAGTCTCAGACACTCTCTACCACTCTCGATCACTCTCTGACACTCTCTGAAACTCTTAATCACTCTCTGACACTCTCTATCGCTCTCTGACACTCTCAGACACTCTCTGACACTCTCAGACACTCTCTATCACTCAATGCCACTTGCTGACACTCTCTATCACTCTCTATCACTCTCTGACACTCTCTGACACAATCTGAAAGTCTCTGACACTCTCAGACACTCTCTGACACTCTCAGACACTCTCTATCACTCTCTGACACTCTCTCCCACTCTCTGACACTGACTGCCACTCTCAGACACTCTCTGTCACTCTCTGACACTCTCAGACACTCTCTGTCACTCTCTGACACTTTCTATCACTCTCTGACACACTCTGACACTCTCTGACAGTCTCAGCCAGTCTCTATCATTCTCTGACACACTCTGACAATCTCGGACACTCTCAGACACTCTCAAACACTCTATATCACTCGCTGACACCTCAGACACTCTCTATCAATCTCTGACACTCTCTGGCATTCTCTGACGCTCTCTGACACTCTCTATCACTCTATGATACTCTCTGACATTCTCTATCACTCTCTATCACTCTCTGACACTCTCTGACACACTCAGACACTCTCTATCACTCTCTATCACTCTATGACACGCTCTGACAGTCTCTGACACTCTCAGACTCTCTCAGACACTCTCTGATAATCTCTGACACTATCTGACACTCTCCATCACTCTCTGACACTCTGACACTCTCTGACACTCTCAGACACTCCCTATCACTCTCTATCACTCTCTGACACTCTCTGACACTCTCTGACACTCTCAGACACTCACTATCACTCACTATCACTCTCTATCACTCTCCGACACTCTCTATCACTCTCTGTCACTCTCTGACACTCTTTATCACTCTCTGAAACTCTCTGACACTCTCTGACACTCAATGACAATCTCTGAAACTCCCTATCACTCTCTATCACTCTCTGACACTCTCTGACACTCTCTGACACTCTCTGACACTCTCTGACACTCTCTATCACTCTCTATCACTCTCTGACACTCTCTATCACACTCTATCACTCTCTGAAACTCTCTGACACTCTCTATCACTCAATGTTACTCTCTGACTCACTATATCACTCTGTATCACTCTCTGACACTCTCTGATACACTCTGACACTCTCTGACACTCTCTATCACTCTCTAACACTGACTGACACTCTCAGACACTCTCTGTCACTCTCTGACACTCTCAGACACTCTCTGTCACTCTCTGACACTTTCTATCACTCTCTGACACACTCTGACACTCTCTGACAGTCTCAGACACTCTCTATCACTCTCTGACACACTCTGACAATCTCTGACACTCTCAGACACTCTCAAACACTCTATATCACTCGCTGACACTCACTGACACTCACAGACACTCTCTGTCACTCTCGGACAGCTCAGACACTCTCTTTCACTCACAGACACCTCAGACACTCTCTATCAATCTCTGACACTCTCTGGCATTCTCTGACACTCTCTGACGCTCTCTGACACTCTCTATCACTCCATGATACTCTCTGACATTCTCTATCACTCTCTATCACTCTATGACACTCCCTGAAAGTCTCTGACACTCTCAGACACTCTCAGACACTCTCTGACAATCTCTGACACTCTCAGACACTCTCTGACAATGTCAGACACACTCAGACACTCTCTGACACTCTTTCACACTCTCTGACACTCTCTGACCCTCTCTGACACTCTCTATCACTCTCTGACACTTTCAGACACTCTCTGCCACTCTCTATCACTCTATATCATTCTCTGACACTCTCTGACACTCTCTGACACTCTCTATCACTCCATGATACTCTCTGACATTCTCTATCACTCTCTATCACTCTCTGACACTCTCTGACACACTCAGACACTCTCTATCACTCTCTATCACTCTATGACACGCTCTGACAGTCTCTGACACTCAGACACTCTCAGACACTCTCTGACAATCTCTGACACTCTCTGACACTCTCAGACACTCTCTGACACTCTCTGACACTCTCAGACACTCTCTCCCACTCTCTATCACTCTCTGACACTCTCTGACACTCTCTATTACTCTCTGAAACTCTCTGACACTCTCTGACACTCACAGACACTCTCTGACACTCACAGACACTCTTATCACTCAATGCCACTTTCTGACACTCTCCATCACTCTCTATCACTCTCTGACACTCTCTGACACACTCTGACACTCTCTGACACTCTCAGACACTCTCTGACAATGTCAGACACACTCAGACACTCTCTGACACTCTTTCACACTCTCTGACACTCTCTGACCCTCTCTGACACTCTCTATCACTCTCTGACACTATCAGACACTCTCTGCCACTCTCTATCACTCTATATCATTCTCTGACACTCTCTGACACTCTCTGACACTCTCTGACACTCTCTATCACTCTCAGACACTCTCTGACACTTTCAGACACTCTCTGCCACTCTCTATCCCTCTCTGACACTCTCTGACACTCGCACACTCTCTGCCACTCTCTGACACTCTTTCACACTCTCTGACACACTCTGACCCTCTCTGACACTCTCTGACACTCTCAGACACTCTCAGACACTCTCTGGCACACTCTATCACTCTCTGACACTCTCTATCACTCTCAGCCTTCTCTCTATCACTCTCTGACACTCTCTGACACTCGCACACTCTCTGACACTCTTTCACAGTCTCTGACACTCTCTGACACTCTTTCGCACTCTCTGACACTCTCTGACACTCTTTCACACTCTCTGACACTCTCAGACACACTCTGGCACACTATATCACTCTCTGACACTCTCTATCACTCTCTATCACTCTCTGATACTCTCTGACAATCTCTGACACACTCAGACACTCTCTATCACTCTCTTTCACTCTCTCACACACTCCGACAATCTCTGACACTCTCAGACACGCTCTGTCACGCTCTGACACTCTCAGACACTCTCTATCACTCTCTGTAACTCTCTGACACTCTCAGACACTCTCTATCACTCTCTATCACTCGCTGACACTCGCAGACACTCTCAGACAATCTCTATCACTCTCTGACACTCTCAGACACTCTCTGACACACTATGACACACTATGACACACTGTGACACTCTCTATCACTCTTTATCACTCTTTATCACTCTCTGACACTCTCTGACACACTCTGACACTCTCTGACATTCTCAGACACCCTCTGACACTCTCTGACACTCTCAGACACTCTCTACCACTCTCTATCACTCTCTGACACTCTCTGACACTCTTAATCACTCTCTGACACTCTCTATCGCTCTCTGAAGCTCTCTGACACTCTCTGACACTCTCAGACACTCTCTATCACTCAATGCCACTTGCTGACACTCTCTATCACTCTCTATCACTCTCTGACACTCTCTGACACACTCTGAAAGTCTCTGACACTCTCAGACACTCTCTGACACTCTCAGACACTCTCTATCACTCTCTGACACTCTCTCTCACTCTCTGACACTGACTGCCACTCTCAGACACTCTCTGTCACTCTCTGACACTCTCAGACACTCTCTGTCACTCTCTGACACTTTCTATCACTCTCTGACAATCTCTGACACTCTCTGACAGTCTCAGCGAGTCTCTATCATTCTCTGACACACTCTGACAATCTCTGACACTCTCAGACATTCTCAAACACTCTCTATCACTCTCTGACACTCTCTGACACTCTTAATCACTCTCTGACACTCTCTATTACTCTCTGAAACTCTCTGACACTCTCTGACACTCACAGACACTCTCTGACACTCTCAGACACTCTTATCACTCAATGCCACTTTCTGACACTCTCCATCACTCTCTATCACTCTCTGACACTCTCTGACACACTCTGACACTCTCTGACACTCTCAGACACTCTCTGACAATGTCAGACACACTCAGACACTCTCTGACACTCTTTCACACTCTCTGACCCTCTCTGACCCTCTCTGACACTCTCTGACACTCTCTGACACTTTCAGACACTCTCTGCCACTCTCTATCACTCTATATCACTCTCTGACACTCTCTGACACTCTCTATCACTCTCAGACACTCTCTGACACTTTCAGACACTCTCTGCCACTCTCTATCCCTCTCTGACACTTTCTGACACTCGCACACTCTCTGCCACTCTCTGACACTCTTTCACACTCTCTGACACTCTCTGACCCTCTCTGACACTCTCTGACACTCTCAGACACTCTCAGACACTCTCTGGCACACTCTATCACTCTCTGACACTCTCTGACACTCTCTATCACTCTCAGCCTTCTCTCTATCACTCTCTGACACTCTCTGACACTCTTTCACACTCTCTGACACTCTCTGACACTCTTTCACACTCTCTGACACTCTCAGACACACTCTGGCACACTCTATCACTCTCTGACACTCTCTATCACTCTCTGATACTCTCTGACAATCTCTGACACACTCAGACACTCTCTATCACTCTCTTTCACTCTCTCACACACTCCGACAATCTCTGACACTCTCAGACACGCTCTGTCACGCTCTGACACTCTCAGACACTCTCTATCACTCTCTGTAACTCTCTGACACTCTCAGACACTCTCTATCACTCTCTATCACTCGCTGACACTCGCAGACACTCTCAGACAATCTCTATCACTCTCTGACACTCTCTGACACTCTGACAATCTCTGACACTCTCAGACACTCTCTGACACTCTCTATCACTCTCTATCACACTCTGATACTCTCTGACACTCTCTATCACTCTTTATCACTCTCTGACACTCTCTGACACACTCTGACACGCTCTGACATTCTCAGACACCCTCTGACACTCTCTGACAGTCTCAGACACTCTCTACCACTCTCGATCACTCTCTGACACTCTCTGACACTCTTAATCACTCTCTGACACTCTCTATCGCTCCCTGACACTCTCAGACACTCTCTGACACTCTCAGACACTCTCTATCACTCAATGCCACTTGCTGACACTCTCTATCACTCTCTATCACTCTCTGACACTCTCTGACACAATCTGAAAGTCTCTGACACTCTCAGACACTCTCTGACACTCTCAGACACTCTCTATCACTCTCTGACACTCTCTCCCACTCTCTGACACTGACTGCCACTCTCAGACACTCTCTGTCACTCTCTGACACTCTCAGACACTCTCTGTCACTCTCTGACACTTTCTATCACTCTCTGACACACTCTGACACTCTCTGACAGTCTCAGCCAGTCTCTATCATTCTCTGACACACTCTGACAATCTCGGACACTCTCAGACACTCTCAAACACTCTATATCACTCGCTGACACCTCAGACACTCTCTATCAATCTCTGACACTCTCTGGCATTCTCTGACGCTCTCTGACACTCTCTATCACTCTATGATACTCTCTGACATTCTCTATCACTCTCTATCACTCTCTGACACTCTCTGACACACTCAGACACTCTCTATCACTCTCTATCACTCTATGACACGCTCTGACAGTCTCTGACACTCTCAGACTCTCTCAGACACTCTCTGATAATCTCTGACACTATCTGACACTCTCCATCACTCTCTGACACTCTGACACTCTCTGACACTCTCAGACACTCCCTATCACTCTCTATCACTCTCTGACACTCTCTGACACTCTCTGACACTCTCAGACACTCACTATCACTCACTATCACTCTCTATCACTCTCCGACACTCTCTATCACTCTCTGTCACTCTCTGACACTCTTTATCACTCTCTGAAACTCTCTGACACTCTCTGACACTCAATGACAATCTCTGAAACTCCCTATCACTCTCTATCACTCTCTGACACTCTCTGACACTCTCTGAAACTCTCTGACACTCTCTGACACTCTCTATCACTCTCTATCACTCTCTGACACTCTCTATCACACCCTATCACTCTCTGAAACTCTCTGACACTCTCTATCACTCAATGTTACTCTCTGACTCACTCTATCACTCTGTATCACTCTCTGACACTCTCTGATACACTCTGACACTCTCTGACACTCTCTATCACTCTCTAACACTGACTGACACTCTCAGACACTCTCTGTCACTCTCTGACACTCTCTGTCACTCTCTGACACTTTCTATCACTCTCTGACACACTCTGACACTCTCTGACAGTCTCAGACACTCTCTATCACTCTCTGACACACTCTGACAATCTCTGACACTCTCAGACACTCTCAAACACTCTATATCACTCGCTGACACTCACTGACACTCACAGACACTCTCTGTCACTCTCGGACAGCTCAGACACTCTCTTTCACTCACAGACACCTCAGACACTCTCTATCAATCTCTGACACTCTCTGGCATTCTCTGACACTCTCTGACGCTCTCTGACACTCTCTATCACTCCATGATACTCTCTGACATTCTCTATCACTCTCTATCACTCTATGACACTCCCTGAAAGTCTCTGACACTCTCAGACACTCTCAGACACTCTCTGACAATCTCTGACACTCTCAGACGCTCTCTGACACTCTCTGACACTCTCTGACACTCTCAGACACTCTCTCCCACTCTCTATCACTCTCTGACACTCTTAATCACTCTCTGACACTCTCTAATACTCTCTGAAACTCTCTGACACTCTCTGACACTCACAGACACTCTCTGACACTCTCAGACACTCTTTTCACTCAATGCCACTTTCTGACACTCTCCATCACTCTCTATCACTCTCTGACACCCTCTGACACACTCTGACACTCTCAGACACTCTCTGACAATGTCAGACACACTCAGACACTCTCTGACACTCTTTCACACTCTCTGACACTCTCTGACCCTCTCTGACACTCTCTATCACTCTCTGACACTTTCAGACACTCTCTGCCAATCTCTATCACTCTATATCATTCTCTGACACTCTCTGACACTCTCTGACACTCTCTATCACTCCATGATACTCTCTGACATTCTCTATCACTCTCTATCACTCTCTGACACTCTCTGACACACTCAGACACTCTCTATCACTCTCTATCACTCTATGACACGCTCTGACAGTCTCTGACACTCTCAGACACTCTCAGACACTCTCTGACAATCTCTGACACTCTCTGACACTCTCAGACACTCTCTGACACTCTCTGACACTCTCAGACACTCTCTCCCACTCTATATCACTCTCTGACACTCTCTGACACTCTCTATTACTCTCTGAAACTCTCTGACACTCTCTGACACTCACAGACACTCTCTGACACTCACAGACACTCTTATCACTCAATGCCACTTTCTGACACTCTCCATCACTCTCTATCACTCTCTGACACTCTCTGACACACTCTGACACACTCTGACACTCTCAGACACTCTCTGACAATGTCAGACACACTCAGACACTCTCTGACACTCTTTCACACTCTCTGACACTCTCTGACCCTCTCTGACACTCTCTATCACTCTCTGACACTATCAGACACTCTCTGCCACTCTCTATCACTCTATATCATTCTCTGACACTCTCTGACACTCTCTGACACTCTCTGACACTCTCTATCACTCTCAGACACTCTCTGACACTTTCAGACACTCTCTGCCACTCTCTATCCCTCTCTGACACTCTCTGACACTCGCACACTCTCTGCCACTCTCTGACACTCCTTCACACTCTCTGACACACTCTGACCCTCTCTGACACTCTCTGACACTCTCAGACACTCTCAGACACTCTCTGGCACACTCTATCACTCTCTGACACTCTCTATCACTCTCAGCCTTCTCTCTATCACTCTCTGACACTCTCTGACACTCGCACACTCTCTGACACTCTTTCACAGTCTCTGACACTCTCTGACACTCTTTCGCACTCTCTGACACTCTCTGACACTCTTTCACACTCTCTGACACTCTCAGACACACTCTGGCACACTCTATCACTCTCTGACACTCTCTGACACACTCAGACACTCTCTATCACTCTCTATCACTCTATGACACGCTCTGACAGTCTCTGACACTCTCAGACTCTCTCAGACACTCTCTGATAATCTCTGACACTATCTGACACTCTCCATCACTCTCTGACACTCTGACACTCTCTGACACTCTCAGACACTCCCTATCACTCTCTATCACTCTCTGACACTCTCTGACACTCTCAGACACTCACTATCACTCAATATCACTCTCTATCACTCTCTGACACTGTCTATCACTCTCTGTCACTCTCTGACACTCTTTATCACTCTCTGTCACTCTCTGACACTCTCTGACACTCACTATCACTCAATATCACTCTCTATCACTCTCTGACACTGTCTATCACTCTCTGTCACTCTCTGACACTCTTTATCACTCTCTGAAACTCTCTGACACTCTCTGACACTCAATGACAATCTCTGAAACTCCCTATCACTCTCTATCACTCTCTGACACTCTCTGACACTCTCTGACACTCTCTGACACTCTCTATCACTCTCTATCACTCTCTGACACTCTCTATCACACTCTATCACTCTCTGAAACTCTCTGACACTCTCTATCAATCAATGCTACTCTCTGACTCACTCTATCACTCTGTATCACTCTCTGACACTCTCTGATACACTCTGACACTCTCTGACACTCTCTATCACTCTCTAACACTGACTGACACTCTCAGACACTCTCTGTCACTCTCTGACACTCTCAGACACTCTCTGTCACTCTCTGACACTTTCTATCACTCTCTGACACACTCTGACACTCTCTGACAGTCTCAGACACTCTCTATCACTCTCGGACACACTCTGACAATCTCTGACACTCTCAGACACTCTCAAACACTCTATATTACTCGCTGACACTCACTGACACTCACAGACACTCTCTGTCACTCTCGGACACCTCAGACACTCTCTTTCACTCTCAGACACGTCAGACACTCTCTATCAATCTCTGACACTCTCTGGCATTCTCTGACGCTCTCTGACGCTCCCTGACACTCTCTATCACTCCATGATACTCTCTGACATTCTCTATCACTCTCTATCACTCTATGACACGCTCTGACAGTCTCTGACACTCTCAGACACTCTCAGACACTCTCTGACAATCTCTGACACTCTCTGACACTCTCAGACACTCTCTGACACTCTCTGACACTCTCAGACACTCTCTCCCACTCTCTATCACTCTCTGACACTCTCTGACACTCTTAATCACTCTCTGACACTCTCTATTACTCTCTGAAACTCTCTGACACTCTCTGACACTCACAGACACTCTCTGACACTCTCAGACACACTTATCACTCAATGCCACTTTCTGACACTCTCCATCACTCTCTATCACTCTCTGACACTCTCTGACACTCTCTGACACACTCAGACACTCTCTGACAATGTCAGACACACTCAGACACTCTCTGACACTCTTTCACACTCTCTGACACTCTCTGACCCTCTCTGACACTCTCTATCACTCTCTGACACTTTCAGACACTCTCTGCCACTCTCTATCACTCTATATCATTCTCTGACACTCTCTGACACTCTCTGACAATCTCTGACACTCTCTATCACTCTCAGACAATCTCTGACACTTTCAGACACTCTCTGCCACTCTCTATCATTCTCTGACACTCTCTGACACTCGCACACTCTCTGCCACTCTCTGACACTCTTTCACACTCTCTGACACTCTCTGACCCTCTCTGACCCTCTCTGACACTCTCAGACACTCTCAGACACTCTCAGACACTCTCTGGCACACTCTATCACTCTCTGACACTCTCTGACACTCTCTATCACTCTCAGCCTTCTCTCTATCACTCTCTGACACTCTCTGACACTCGCACACTCTCTGACACTCTTTCACAGTCTCTGAAACTCTCTGACACTCTTTCGCACTCTCTGACACTCTCTGACACACTTTCACACTCTCTGACACTCTGAGACACACTTTGGCACACTCTATCACTCTCTGACACTCTCTATCACTCTCTATCACTCTCTGATACTCTCTGACAATCTCTGACACACTCAGACACTCTCTATCACTCTCTTTCACTCTCTCACACACTCCGACAATCTCTGACACTCTCAGACACACTCTGTCACACTCTGACACTCTCAGACACTCTCTATCACTCTCTGTAACTCTCTGACACTCTCAGACACTCTCTATCACTCTCTATCACTCGCTGACACTCGCAGACACTCTCAGACAATCTCTATCACTCTCTGACACTCTCAGACACTCTCTGACAATCTCTGACACTCTCAGACACTCTCTGACACTCTCTATCACTCTCTATCACACTCTGATACTCTCTGACACACTGTGACACACTATGACACACTCTGACACTCTCTATCACTCTTTATCACTCTCTGACACTCTCTGACACACTCTGACACTCTCTGACATTCTCAGACACCCTCTGACACTCTCTGACACTCTCAGACACTCTCTACCACTCTCTATCACTCTCTGACACTCTCTGACTCTCTTAATCACTCTCTGACACTCTCTATCGCTCGCTGAAGCTCTCTGACACTCTCTGACACTCTCAGACACTCTCTGACACTCTCAGACACTCTCTATCACTCAATGCCACTTGCTGACACTCTCTATCACTCTCTATCACTCTCTGACACTCTCTGACACACTCTGAAAGTCTCTGACACTCTCAGACACTCTCTGACACTCTCTGACACTCTTTATCACTCTCTGAAACTCTCTGACACTCTCAGACACTCTCTATCACTCTCTATCACTCGCTGACACTCGCAGACACTCTCAGACAATCTCTATCACTCTCTGACACTCTCAGACACTCTCTGACAATCTCTGACACTCTCAGACACTCTCTGACACTCTCTATCACTCTCTATCACACTCTGATACTCTCTGACACACTGTGACACACTATGACACACTCTGACACTCTCTATCACTCTTTATCACTCTCTGACACTCTCTGACACACTCTGACACTCTCTGACATTCTCAGACACCCTCTGACACTCTCTGACACTCTCAGACACTCTCTACCACTCTCTATCACTCTCTGACACTCTCTGACTCTCTTAATCACTCTCTGACACTCTCTATCGCTCGCTGAAGCTCTCTGACACTCTCTGACACTCTCAGACACTCTCTGACACTCTCAGACACTCTCTATCACTCAATGCCACTTGCTGACACTCTCTATCACTCTCTATCACTCTCTGACACTCTCTGACACACTCTGAAAGTCTCTGACACTCTCAGACACTCTCTGACACTCTCAGACACTCCCTATCACTCTCTGACACTCTCTCTCACTCTCTGACACTGACTGCCACTCTCAGACACTCTCTGTCACTCTCTGACACTCTCAGACACTCTCTGTCACTCTCTGACACTTTCTATCACTCTCTGACACACTCTGACACTCTCTGACAGTCTCAGCCAGTCTCTATCATTCTCTGACACACTCTGACAATCTCTGACACTCTCAGACACTCTCAAACACTCTATATCACTCGCTGACACCTCAGACACTCTCTATCAATCTCTGACACTCTCTGGCATTCTCTGACGCTCTCTGACGCTCTCTGACACTCTCTATCACTCTATGATACTCTCTGACATTCTCTATCACTCTCTATCACTCTCTGACACTCTCTGACACACTCAGACACTCTCTATCACTCTCTATCACTCTATGACACGCTCTGACAGTCTCTGACACTCTCAGACTCTCTCAGACACTCTCTGATAATCTCTGACACTATCTGACACTCTCCATCACTCTCTGACACTCTGACACTCTCTGACACTCTCAGACACTCCCTACCACTCTCTATCACTCTCTGACACTCTCTGACACTCTCTGACACTCTCAGACACTCACTATCACTCACTATCACTCTCTATCACTCTCTGACACTCTCTATCACTCTCTGTCACTCTCTGACACTCTTTATCACTCTCTGAAACTCTCTGACACTCTCTGACACTCTCTGACACTCTCAGACACTCCCTATCACTCTCTATCACTCTCTGACACTCTCTGACACTCTCTGACACTCT
Organism: Heterodontus francisci; assembly: GCF_036365525.1. Taxonomy (NCBI): domain Eukaryota; kingdom Metazoa; phylum Chordata; class Chondrichthyes; order Heterodontiformes; family Heterodontidae; genus Heterodontus; species Heterodontus francisci. Next base: position 3,867,057 of record NC_090414.1, read on the forward strand.
CAGACACTCACTATCACTCACTATCACTCACTATCACTCACTATCACTCTCTATCACTCACTATCACTCTCTATCACTCTCTGTCACTCTCTGACACTCTTTATCACTCTCTGAAACTCTCTGACACTCTCTGACACTCTCTGACACTCTCAGACACTCCCTATCACTCTCTATCACTCTCTGACACTCTCTGACACTCTCTGACACTCTCAGACACTCACTATCACTCACTATCACTCTCTATCACTCTCTGACACTCTCTATCACTCTCTGTCACTCTCTGACACTCTTTATCACTCTCTGAAACTCTCTATCACTCTCTGACACTCTCTGACACTCTCTGACACTCTCAGACACTCTCTACCACTCTCTATCACTCTCTGACACTCTCTGACACTCTTAATCACTCTCTGACACTCTCTATCGCTCTCTGAAGCTCTCTGACACTCTCTGACACTCTCAGACACTCTCTGACACTCTCTATCACTCAATGCCACTTGCTGACACTCTCTATCACTCTCTATCACTCTCTGACACTCTCTGACACACTCTGAAAGTCTCTGACACTCTCAGACACTCTCTGACACTCTCAGACACTCTCTATCACTCTCTGACACTCTCTCTCACTCTCTGACACTGACTGCCACTCTCAGACACTCTCTGTCACTCTCTGACACTCTCAGACACTCTCTGTCACTCTCTGACACTTTCTATCACTCTCTGACACACTCTGACACTCTCTGACAGTCTCAGCCAGTCTCTTTCATTCTCTGACACACTCTGACACTCTCTGACACTCTCAGACACTCTCTATCACTCTCTATCACTCTCTGACACTCTCTATCACACTCTATCACTCTCTGAAACTCTCTGACACTCTCTATCACTCAATGCCACTCTCTGACTCACTCTATCACTCTGTATCACTCTCTGACACTCTCTGATACACTCTGACACTCTCTGACACTCTCTATCACTCTCTAACACTGACTGACACTCTCAGACACTCTCTGTCACTCTCTGACACTCTCAGACACTCTCTGTCACTCTCTGACACTTTCTATCACTCTCTGACACACTCTGACACTCTCTGACAGTCTCAGACACTCTCTATCACTCTCTGACACACTCTGACAATCTCTGACACTCTCAGACACTCTCAAACACTCTATATCACTCGCTGACACTCACTGACACTCACAGACACTCTCTGTCACTCTCGGACACCTCAGACACTCTCTTTCACTCTCAGACACCTCAGACACTCTCTATCAATCTCTGACACTCTCTGGCATTCTCTGACGCTCTCTGACGCTCTCTGACACTCTCTATCACTCCATGATACTCTCTGACATTCTCTATCACTCTCTATCACTCTCTGACACTCTCTGACACACTCAGACACTCTCTATCACTCTCTGTCACTCTATGACACGCTCTGACAGTCTCTGACACTCTCAGACTCTCTCAGACACTCTCTGACAATCTCTGACACTATCTGACACTCTCCATCACTCTCTGACACTCTCTGACACTCTCTGACACTCCCTATCACTCTCTGACACTCTCTGACACTCTCTGACACTCTCAGACACTCACTATCACTCACTATCACTCTCTATCACTCTCTGACACTCTCTATCACTCTCTGAAACTCTCTGACACTCTCTGACACTCAATGACAATCTCTGACACTCCCTATCACTCTCTATCACACTCTATCACTCTCTGAAACTCTCTGACACTCTCTATCACTCAATGCTACTCTCTGACACTCTCTATCACTCTTTATCACTCTTTATCACTCTCTGACACGCTCTGACACACTCTGACACGCTCTGACATTCTCAGACACCCTCTGACACTCTCTGACACTCTCAGACACTCTCTACCACTCTCTATCACTCTCTGACACTCTTTAACACTCTTAATCACTCTCTGACACTCTCTATCGCTCTCTGAAGCTCTCCGACACTCTCTGACACTCTCAGACACTCTCTGACACTCTCAGACACTCTCTATCGCTCAATGCCACTTGCTGACACTCTCTATCACTCTCTATCACTCTCTGACACTCTCTGACACAATCTGAAACTCTCTGACACTCTCAGACACTCTCTGACACTCTCAGACACTCTCTACCACTCTCTATCACTCTCTGACACTCTCTGACACTCTTAATCACTCTCTGACACTCTCTATCGCTCTCTGAAGCTCTCTGACACTCTCTGACACTCTCAGACACTCTCTGACACTCTCTATCACTCAATGCCACTTGCTGACACTCTCTATCACTCTCTATCACTCTCTGACACTCTCTGACACACTCTGAAAGTCTCTGACACTCTCAGACACTCTCTGACACTCTCAGACACTCTCTATCACTCTCTGACACTCTCTCTCACTCTCTGACACTGACTGCCACTCTCAGACACTCTCTGTCACTCTCTGACACTCTCAGACACTCTCTGTCACTCTCTGACACTTTCTATCACTCTCTGACACACTCTGACACTCTCTGACAGTCTCAGCCAGTCTCTTTCATTCTCTGACACACTCTGACACTCTCTGACACTCTCAGACACTCTCTATCACTCTCTGACACTCTCTATCACACTCTATCACTCTCTGAAACTCTCTGACACTCTCTATCACTCAATGCCACTCTCTGACTCACTCTATCACTCTGTATCACTCTCTGACACTCTCTGATACACTCTGACACTCTCTGACACTCTCTATCACTCTCTAACACTGACTGACACTCTCAGACACTCTCTGTCACTCTCTGACACTCTCAGACACTCTCTGTCACTCTCTGACACTTTCTATCACTCTCTGACACACTCTGACACTCTCTGACAGTCTCAGACACTCTCTATCACTCTCTGACACACTCTGACAATCTCTGACACTCTCAGACACTCTCAAACACTCTATATCACTCGCTGACACTCACTGACACTCACAGACACTCTCTGTCACTCTCGGACACCTCAGACACTCTCTTTCACTCTCAGACACCTCAGACACTCTCTATCAATCTCTGACACTCTCTGGCATTCTCTGACGCTCTCTGACACTCTCTATCACTCCATGATACTCTCTGACATTCTCTATCACTCTCTATCACTCTCTGACACTCTCTGACACACTCAGACACTCTCTATCACTCTCTGTCACTCTATGACACGCTCTGACAGTCTCTGACACTCTCAGACTCTCTCAGACACTCTCTGACAATCTCTGACACTATCTGACACTCTCCATCACTCTCTGACACTCTCTGACACTCTCTGACACTCCCTATCACTCTCTGACACTCTCTGACACTCTCTGACACTCTCAGACACTCACTATCACTCACTATCACTCTCTATCACTCTCTGACACTCTCTATCACTCTCTGAAACTCTCTGACACTCTCTGACACTCAATGACAATCTCTGACACTCCCTATCACTCTCTATCACACTCTATCACTCTCTGAAACTCTCTGACACTCTCTATCACTCAATGCTACTCTCTGACACTCTCTATCACTCTTTATCACTCTTTATCACTCTCTGACACGCTCTGACACACTCTGACACGCTCTGACATTCTCAGACACCCTCTGACACTCTCTGACACTCTCAGACACTCTCTACCACTCTCTATCACTCTCTGACACTCTTTAACACTCTTAATCACTCTCTGACACTCTCTATCGCTCTCTGAAGCTCTCCGACACTCTCTGACACTCTCAGACACTCTCTGACACTCTCAGACACTCTCTATCACTCAATGCCACTTGCTGACACTCTCTATCACTCTCTATCACTCTCTGACACTCTCTGACACAATCTGAAAGTCTCTGACACTCTCAGACACTCTCTGACACTCTCCGACACTCTCTATCACTCTCTGACACTCTCTCTCACTCTCTGACACTGACTGCCACTCTCAGACACTCTCTGTCACTCTCTGACACTCTCAGACACTCTCTGTCACTCTCTGACACTTTCTATCACTCTCTGACACACTCTGACACGCTCTGACAGTCTCAGCCAGTCTCTATCATTCTTTGACACACTCTGACAATCTCTGACACTCTCAGTCACTCTCAAACACTCTATATCACCCGCTGACACCTCAGACACTCTCTATCAATCTCTGACACTCTCTGGCATTCTCTGACGCTCTCTGACGCTCTCTGACACTCTCTATCACTCTATGATACTCTCTGACATTCTCTATTACTCTCTATCACTCTCTGACACTCTCTGACACACTCAGACACTCTCTATCACTCTCTATCACTCTATGACACGCTCTGACAGTCTCTGACACTCTCAGACTCTCTCAGACACTCTCTGATAATCTCTGACACTATCTGACACTCTCCATCACTCTCTGACACTCTGACACTCTCTGACACTCTCAGACACTCCCTATCACTCTCTATCACTCTCTGACACTCTCTGACACTCTCAGACACTCACTATCACTCACTATCACTCTCTATCACTCTCTGACACTGTCTATCACTCTCTGTCACTCTCTGACACTCTTTATCACTCTCTGAAACTCTCTGACACTCTCTGACACTCAATGACAATCTCTGAAACTCCCTATCACTCTCTATCACTCTCTGACACTCTCTGACACTCTCTGACACTCTCTGACACTCTCTATCACTCTCTATCACTCTCTGACACTCTCTATCACACTCTATCACTCTCTGAAACTCTCTGACACTCTCTATCACTCAATGCTACTCTCTGACTCACTCTATCACTCTGTATCACTCTCTGACACTCTCTGATACACTCTGACACTCTCTGACACTCTCTATCACTCTCTAACACTGACTGACACTCTCAGACACTCTCTGTCACTCTCTGACACTCTCAGACACTCTCTGTCACTCTCTGACACTTTCTATCACTCTCTGACACACTCTGACACTCTCTGACAGTCTCAGACACTCTCTATCACTCTCTGACACATTCTGACAATCTCTGACACTCTCAGACACTCTCAAACAATCTATATCACTCGCTGACACTCACTGACACTCACAGACACTCTCTGTCACTCTCGGACACCTCAGACACTCTCTTTCACTCTCAGACACCTCAGACACTCTCTATCAATCTCTGACACTCTCTGGCATTCTCTGACGCTCTCTGACGCTCCCTGACACTCTCTATCACTCCATGATACTCTCTGACATTCTCTATCACTCTCTATCACTCTCTGACACTCTCTGACACACTCAGACACTCTCTATCACTCTCTATCACTCTATGACACGCTCTGACAGTCTCTGACACTCTCAGACACTCTCAGACACTCTCTGACAATCTCTGACACTCTCTGACACTCTCAGACACTCTCTGACACTCTCTGACACTCTCAGACACTCTCTCCCACTCTCTATCACTCTCTGACACTCTCTGACACTCTTAATCACTCTCTGACACTCTCTATTACTCTCTGAAACTCACAGACACTCTCTGACACTCTCAGACACTCTTATCACTCAATGCCACTTTCTGACACTCTCCATCACTCTCTATCACTCTCTGACACTCTCTGACACACTCTGACACTCTCTGACACTCTCAGACACTCTCTGACAATGTCAGACACACTCAGACACTCTCTGACACTCTTTCACACTCTCTGACACTCTCTGACCCTCTCTGACACTCTCTATCACTCTCTGACACTTTCAGACACTCTCTGCCACTCTCTATCACTCGATATCATTCTCTGACACTCTCTGACACTCTCTGACACTCTCTGACACTCTCTGACACTCTCAGACACTCTCTGACAATGTCAGACACACTCAGACACTCTCTGACACTCTTTCACACTCTCTGACACTCTCTGACCCTCTCTGACACTCTCTATCACTCTCTGACACTTTCAGACACTCTCTGCCACTCTCTATCACTCTATATCACTCTCAGACAATCTCTGACACTTTCAGACACTCTCTGCCACTCTCTATCATTCTCTGACACTCTCTGACACTCGCACACTCTCTGCCACTCTCTGACACTCTTTCACACTCTCTGACACTCTCTGACCCTCTCTGACACTCTCAGACACTCTCAGACACTCTCTGGCACACTCTATCACTCTCTGACACTCTCTGACACTCTCTATCACTCTCAGCCTTCTCTCTATCACTCTCTGACACTCTCTGACACTCGCACACTCTCTGACACTCTTTCACAGTCTCTGACACTCTCTGACACTCTTTCGCACTCTCTGACACTCTCTGACACTCTTTCACACTCTCTGACACTCTGAGACACACTTTGGCACACTCTATCACTCTCTGACACTCTCTATCACTCTCTATCACTCTCTGACAATCTCTGACACACTCAGACACTCTCTATCACTCTCTTTCACTCTCTCACACACTCCGACAATCTCTGACACTCTCAGACACGCTCTGTCACGCTCTGACACTCTCAGACACTCTCTATCACTCTCTGTAACTCTCTGACACTCTCAGACACTCTCTATCACTCTCTATCACTCGCTGACACTCGCAGACACTCTCAGACAATCTCTATCACTCTCTGACACTCTCAGACACTCTCTGACAATCTCTGACACTCTCAGACACTCTCTGACACTCTCTATCACTCTCTATCACACTCTGATACTCTCTGACACACTGTGACACACTATGACACACTCTGACACTCTCTATCACTCTTTATCACTCTTTATCACTCTCTGACACTCTCTGACACACTCTGACACTCTCTGACATTCTCAGACACCCTCTGACACTCTCTGACACTCTCAGACACTCTCTACCACTCTCTATCACTCTCTGACACTCTCTGACACTCTTAATCACTCTCTGACACTCTCTATCGCTCTCTGAAGCTCTCTGACACTCTCTGACACTCTCTGACACTCTCAGACACTCTCTGACACTCTCTATCACTCAATGCCACTTGCTGACACTCTCTATCACTCTCTATCACTCTCTGACACTCTCTGACACACTCTGAAAGTCTCTGACACTCTCAGACACTCTCTGGCACTCTCAGACACTCTCTATCACTCTCTGACACTCTCTCTCACTCTCTGACACTCTCAGACACTCTCTGTCACTCTCTGACACTTTCTATCACTCTCTGACACACTCTGACACTCTCTGACAGTCTCAGCCAGTCTCTTTCATTCTCTGACACACTCTGACAATCTCTGACACTCTCAGACACTCTCAAACACTCTATATCACTCACTGACACCTCAGACACTCTCTATCAATCTCTGACACTCTCTGGCATTCTCTGACGCTCTCTGACGCTCTCTGACACTCTCTATCACTCTATGATACTCTCTGACATTCTCTATCACTCTCTATCACTCTCTGACACTCTCTGACACACTCAGACACTCTCTATCACTCTCTATCACTCCATGACACGCTCTGACAGTCTCTGACACTCTCAGACTCTCTCAGACACTCTCTGATAATCTCTGACACTATCTGACACTCTCCATCACTCTCTGACACTCTGACACTCTCTGACACTCTCAGACACTCCCTATCACTCTCTATCACTCTCTGACACTCTCTGACACTCTCTGACACTCTCAGACACTCTCAGACACTCACTATCACTCTCTATCACTCTCTGACACTCTCTGACACTCTTTATCACTCTCTGAAACTCTCTGACACTCTCTGACACTCAATGACAATCTCTGAAACTCCCTATCACTCTCTATCACTCTCTGACACTCTCTTACACTCTCTGACACTCTCTGACACTCTCAGACACTCTCTATCACTCTCTATCACTCTCTGACACTCTCTATCACACTCTATCACTCTCTGAAACTCTCTGACACTCTCTATCACTCAATGCTACTCTCTGACTCACTCTATCACTCTGTATCACTCTCTGACACTCTCTATCACTCTCTAACACTGACTGACACTCTCAGACACTCTCTGTCACTCTCTGACACTCTCAGACACTCTCGGTCACTCTCTGACACTTTCTATCACTCTCTGACACACTCTGACACTCTCTGACAGTCTCAGACACTCTCTATCACTCTCTGACACACTCTGACAATCTCTGACACTCTCAGACACTCTCAAACACTCTATATCACTCGCTGACACTCACTGACACTCACAGACACTCTCTGTCACTCTCGGACACCTCAGACACTCTCTTTCACTCTCAGACACCTCAGACACTCTCTATCAATCTCTGACACTCTCTGGCATTCTCTGCCGCTCTCTGACGCTCTCTGACACTCTCTATCACTCCATGATACTCTCTGACATTCTCTATCACTCTCTATCACTCTCTGACACTCTCTGACACACTCAGACACTCTCTCTCACTCTCTGTCACTCTATGACACGCTCTGTCAGTCTCTGACACTCTCAGACTCTCTCAGACACTCTCTGACAATCTCTGACACTATCTGACACTCTCCATCACTCTCTGACACTCTCTGACACTCTCTGACACTCCCTATCACTCTCTGACACTCTCTGACACTCTCTGACACTCTCAGACACTCACTATCACTCACTATCACTCTCTATCACTCTCTGACACTCTCTATCACTCTCTGAAACTCTCTGACACTCTCTGACACTCAATGACAATCTCTGACACTCCCTATCACTCTCTATCACACTCTATCACTCTCTGAAACTCTCTGACACTCTCTATCACTCAATGCTACTCTCTGACACTCTCTATCACTCTTTATCACTCTTTATCACTCTCTTACACTCTCTGAAACACTCTGACACGCTCTGACGTTCTCAGACACCCTCTGACACTCTCTGACACTCTCAGACACTCTCTACCACTCTCTATCACTCTCTGACACTCTCTGACACTCTTAATCACTCTCTGACACTCTCTATCGCTCTCTGAAGCTCTCTGACACTCTCTGACACTCTCAGACACTCTCTGACACTCTCAGACACTCTCTATCACTCAATGCCACTTGCTGACACTCTCTATCACTCTCTATCACTCTCTGACACTCTCTGACACAATCTGAAAGTCTCTGACACTCTCAGACACTCTCTGACACTCTCAGACACTCTCTATCACTCTCTGACACTCTCTCTCACTCTCTATCACTCTCTGACACTCTCTGACACTCTTAATCACTCTCTGACACTCTCTATTACTCTCTGAAACTCTCTGACACTCTCTGACACTCACAGACACTCTCTGACACTCTCAGACACTCTTATCACTCAATGCCACTTTCTGACACTCTCCATCACTCTCTATCACTCTCTGACACTCTCTGACACACTCTGACACTCTCTGACACTCTCTGACACTCTCAGACACTCTCTGACAATGTCAGACACACTCAGACACTCTCTGACACTCTTTCACACTCTCTGACACTCTCTGACCCTCTCTGACACTCTCTATCACTCTCTGACACTTTCAGACACTCTCTGCCACTCTCTATCACTCTATATCATTCTCTGACACTCTCTGACACTCTCTATCACGCTCAGACACTGTCTGACACTTTCAGACACTCTCTGCCACTCTCTATCCCTCTCTGACACTCTCTGACACTCGCAGACTCTCTGCCATTCTCTGACACTCTTTCACACTCTCTGACACTCTCTGACCCTCTCTGACACTCTCAGACACTCTCAGACACTCTCTGGCACACTCTATCACTCTCTGACACTCTCTGACACTCTCTATCACTCTCAGCCTTCTCTCTATCACTCTCTGACACTCTCTGACACTCGCACACTCTCTGACACTCTTTCACAGTCTCTGACACTCTCTGACACTCTTTCGCACTCTCTGACACTCTCTGACACTCTTTCACACTCTCTGACACTCTCAGACACACTCTGGCACACTCTATCACTCTCTGACACTCTCTATCACTCTCTATCACTCTCTGATACTCTCTGACAATCTCTGACACACTCAGACAATCTCTATCACTCTCTTTCACTCTCTCACACACTCCGACAATCTCTGACACTCTCAGACACGCTCTGTCACGCTCTGACACTCTCAGACACTCTCTATCACTCTCTGTAACTCTCTGACATTCTCAGACACTCTCTATCACTCTCTATCACTCGCTGACACTCGCAGACACTCTCAGACAATCTCTATCACTCTCTGACACTCTCAGACACTCTCTGACAATCTCTGACACTCTCAGACACTCTCTGACACTCTCTATCACTCTCTATCACACTCTGATACTCTCTGACACACTATGACACACTATGACACACTCTGACACTCTCTATCACTCTTTATCACTCTCTGACACTCTCTGACACTCTCTGACACTCTCTGACACACTCTGAAAGTCTCTGACACTCTCAGACACTCTAAGACACTCTCAGACACTCTCTATCACTCTCTGACACTCTCTCTCACTCTCTGACACTGACTGCCACTCTCAGACACTCTCTGTCACTCTCTGACACTCTCAGACACTCTCTGTCACTCTCTGACACTTTCTATCACTCTCTGACACACTCTGACACTCTCTGACAGTCTCAGCCAGTCTCTATCATTCTCTGACACACTCTGACAATCTCTGACACTCTCAGACACTCTCAAACACTCTCTGTCACTCTCTGACACTTTCTATCACTCTCTGACACACTCTGACACTCTCTGACAGTCTCAGCCAGTCTCTATCATTCTCTGACACTCTCTATCAATCTCTGACACTCTCTGGCATTCTCTGACGCTCTCTGACGCTCTCTGACACTCTCTATCACTCTATGATACTCTCTGACATTCTCTATCACGCTCTGACAGTCTCTGACAGTCTCAGACTCTCTCAGACACTCTCTGATAATCTCTGACACTATCTGACACTCTCCATCACTCTCTGACACTCTGACACTCTCTGACACTCTCAGACACTCCCTATCACTCTCTATCACTCTCTGACACTCTCTGACACTCTCAGACACTCACTATCACTCACTATCACTCTCTATCACTCTCTGACACTCTCTATCACTCTCTGTCACTCTCTGACACTCTTTATCACTCTCTGAAACTCTCTGACACTCTCTGACACTCAATGACAATCTCTGAAACTCCCTATCACTCTCTATCACTCTCTGACAGTCTCTGACTCTTTCAGACACTCTCTATCACTCTCTATCACTCTCTGACACTCTCTATCACACTCTATCACTCTCTGAAACTCTCTGACACTCTCTATCACTCAATGCTACTCTCTGACTCACTCTATCACTCTGTATCACTCTCTGACACTCTCTGACACTCTCTATCACTCTCTAACACTGACTGACAGTCTCAGACACTCTCTGTCACTCTCTGACATTCTCAGACACTCTCTGTCACTCTCTGACACTTTCTATCACTCTCTGACACACTCTGACACTCTCTGACAGTCTCAGACACTCTCTATCACTCTCTGACACACTCTGACAATCTCTGACACTCTCAGACACTCTCAAACACTCTATATCACTCGCTGACACTCACTGACACTCACAGACACTCTCTGTCACTCTCGGACACCTCAGACACTCTCTTTCACTCTCAGACACCTCAGACACTCTCTATCAATCTCTGACACTCTCTGGCATTCTCTGACGCTCTCTGACACTCTCTGACACTCTCTATCACTCCATGATACTCTCTGACAGTCTCTATCACTCTCTATCACTCTCTGACACTCTCTGACACACTCAGACACTCTCTATCACTCTCTGTCACTCTATGACACGCTCTGACAGTCTCTGACACTCTCAGACTCTCTCAGACACTCTCTGACAATCTCTGACACTATCTGACACTCTCCATCACTCTCTGACACTCTCTGACACTCTCTGACACTCCCTATCACTCTCTATCACTCTCTGACACTCTCTGACACTCTCAGACACTCACTATCACTCACTATCATTCTCTATCACTCTCTGACACTCTCTATCACTCTCTGTCACTCTCTGACACTCTTTATCACTCTCTGAAACTCTCTGACACTCTCTGACACTCAATGACACTCTCTATCACTCAATGCTACTCTCTGACTCACTCTATCACTCTGTATCACTCTCTGACACTCTCTGACACTCTCTGATACACTCTGACACTCTCTGACACTCTCAGACACTCTCTGACACTCTCAGACACTCTCTACCACTCTCTATCACTCTCTGACACTCTCTGACACTCTTAATCACTCTCTGACACCCTCTATTACTCTCTGAAACTCTCTGACACATTCTGACACTCTCAGACACTCTCTGACACTCTCAGACACTCTCTATCACTCAATGCCACTTTCTGACAATCTCTTATCACTCTCTATCACTCTCTGACACTCTCTGACACACTCTGACACTCTCTGACACTCTCAGACACTCTCTGACAATGTCAGACACTCTCTGACACTCTTTCACACTCTCTGACACTCTCTGACCCTCTCTGACACTCTCTATCACTCTCTGACACTTTCAGACACTCTCTGCCACTCTCTATCACTCTATATCACTCTCTGACACTCTCTGACACTCTCTGACACTCTCTGACACTCTCTATCACTCTCAGACACTCTCTGACACTTTCAGACACTCTCTGCCACTCTCTATCCCTCTCTGACACTCTCTGACACTCGCACACTCTCTGCCACTCTCTGACACTCTTTCACACTCTCTGACACTCTCTGACCCTCTCTGACCCTCTCTGACACTCTCAGACACTCTCAGACACTCTCTGGCACACTCTATCACTCTCTGACACTCTCTGGCACACTCTATCACTCTCTGACACTCTCAGCCTTCTCTCTATCACTCTCTGACACTCTCTGACACTCTTTCACACTCTCTGACACTCTTTCACAGTCTCTGACACTCTCTGACACTCTTTCACACTCTCTGACACTCTCTGACACTCTTTCACACTCTCTGACACTGTCAGACACACTCTGGCACACTCTATCACTCTCTGACACTCTCTATCACTCTCTATCACTCTCTGACACTCTCTGACAATCTCTGACACACTCAGACACTCTCTATCACTCTCTTTCACTCTCTCACACACTCCGACAATCTCTGACACTCTCAGACACGCTCTGTCACGCTCTGACACTCTCAGACACTCTCTATCACTCTCTGTAACTCTCTGACACTCTCAGACACTCTCTATCACTCTCTATCACTCGCTGACACTCGCAGACAATCTCAGACAATCTCTATCACTCTCTGACACTCTCAGACACTCTCTGACAATCTCTGACACTCTCAGACACTCTCTGACACTCTCTATCACTCTCTATCACACTCTGATACTCTCTGACACACTATGACACACTATGACACACTCTGACACTCTCTATCACTCTTTATCACTCTTTATCACTCTCTGACACTCTCAGACACACTCTGTCACTCTCAGACACTCTCAGACACTCTCTGTCACTCTCTGACACTCACTGACACTCACTGACACTCTCAGACACTCTCTGTCAATTTCAGACACTCTCAGACGCTCTGTATAACTCTCTGACTCTCTCTATCACTCTCTGTCACTCTCTATCACTCTCTGACACTCTCTGACTCTTTCAGACACTCTCTATCACTTTCTATCACTCTCTGACACACTCTGCCACTCTCTATCACTCTCTGACACTCTCTATCACTCTCTGACACTCTCAGACTCTCTCTATCAATCTCTGACACTCTCAGACACTCTCTATCACTCTCTGACACACTCTATCACTCTCTGACTCACTCTGACACTCACTATCACTCTCTGACACCCTCTATCACTCTCTATCACTCACTGACGCACTCTGACACACTCTGGCAATCTCTGACACTCTCAGACAGTCTCTATTACTCTCTGACACTCACTGACACTCTCAGACACTCTCTGTCACTTTCAGACACTCTCAGACACTCTGTATAACTCTCTGACTCTCTCTATCACTCTCTGTCACTCTCTGTCACTCTCTGACACTCTCTGACACTCTCTGACTCTTTCAGACACTCTCTCTCACTCTCTATCACTCTCTGACACACTCTGACACTCTCTATCACTCTCTGACACTCTCTATCACTCTCTGACACTCTCAGACTCTCTCTATCACTCTCTATCACTCGCTGACACTCGCAGACACTCTCAGACAATCTCTATCACTCTCTGACACTCTCAGACACTCTCTGACAATCTCTGACACTCTCAGACACTCTCTGACACTCTCTATCACACTCTGATACTCTCTGACACACTATGACACACTCTGACACACTCTGACACTCTCTATCACTCTTTATCACTCTTTATCACTCTCTGACACTCTCAGACACACTCTGTCACTCTCAGACACTCTCAGACACTCTCAGACACTCTCAGACACTCTCTGTCACTCTCTGACACTCACTGACACTCTCAGACACTCTCTGTCAATTTCAGACACTCTCAGACGCTCTGTATAACTCTCTGACTCTCTCTATCACTCTCTGTCACTCTCTGACAGTCTCTGACTCTTTCAGACACTCTCTATCACTCTCTATCACTCTCTGACACACTCTGACACTCTCTATCACTCTCTGACACTCTCTATCACTCTCTGACACTCTCAGACTCTCTCTATCAATCTCTGACACTCTCAGACACTCTCTATCACTCTCTGACACTCTCTATCACTCTCTGACTCACTCTGACACTCACTATCACTCTCTGACACCCTCTATCACTCACTGACGCACTCTGACACACTCTGGCAATCTCTGACACTCTCAGACACTCTCTATTACTCTCTGACACTCACTGACACTCTCAGACACTCTCTGTCACTTTCAGACACTCTCAGACACTCTGTATAACTCTCTGACTCTCTCTATCACTCTCTGTCACTCTCTGTCACTCTCTGACACTCTCTGACTCTTTCAGACACTCTCTATCACTCTCTGACACACTCTGACACTCTCTATCACTCTCTGACACTCTCTATCACTCTCTGACACTCTCAGACTCTCTCTATCGATCTCTGACACTCTCTGACACTCTCAGACACTCTCAGACACTCTCTGTCACTGTCTATCACTCTCTGACACACTCTGACAGTCGCTGATACTCTCAGACACTCTCATCCACTCTCAGACACTCTCTATCACTCTCTGACACTCACTGATACTCTCAGACACTCTCTGTCTCTCTCAGAAACTCTCTATCACTCTCTGACACTCTCAGACAGTCTCTACAACTCTCTGACACTCTCTACCAATCTCTGCCACTCTCTGACACTCTCTATCACTCTCTGACTCTCTCTCACATTCTCTGACACTCACTCTCACTTGCTGACTCTCTCAGACACTCTCTATCACTCTCTGACACTCTCTCACACTCTCTGACATTCTCTTTCACTCTCTGACACTCTCAAACACTCTCTTTCGCTCTCTGACACTCTCTGACAATCTCTGACACTCTCAGACACGCTCTGTCACGCTCTGACAATCTCAGACACTCTCTATCACTCTCTGTAACTCTCTGACACTCTCAGACACTCTCTATCACTCGCTGACACTCGCAGACACTCTCAGACACTCTCTATCACTCTCTGACACTCTCAGACACTCTCTCACAATCTCTGACACTCTCAGACACTCTCTGACACTCTCTATCTCTCTCTATCATTCTCTGATACTCTCTGACACACTATGACACACTCTGACACACTTTGACACGCTCTATCACTCTTTATCACTCTTTATCACTCTCTGACACTCTCTGACACACTCTGACAATCTCTGACACTCTCAGATACTCTCAGACACACTCTGTCACTCTCAGACAGTCTCTATCACTCTCTGACATTCTCTATCACTCTCTGACACTCTCTGACACTCAAAGACACTCACTATCACACCCTATCACTCTCCATCACTCTCTGACACTCTCAGAGACTCTCTATCACTCTCTGACACTCTCTGACACTCTCAGACACTCACTGATACTCTCTATCACGTTCTACCTCTCTCTGACACTCAATGACAATCTCTGAAACTCCCTATCACTCTCTATCACTCTCTGACACTCTCTTACACTCTCTGACACTCTCTGACACTCTCAGACACTCTCTATCACTCTCTATCACTCTCTGACACTCTCTATCACACTCTATCACTCTCTGAAACTCTCTGACACTCTCTATCACTCAATGCTACTCTCTGACTCACTCTATCACTCTGTATCACTCTCTGACACTCTCTATCACTCTCTAACACTGACTGACACTCTCAGACACTCTCTGTCACTCTCTGACACTCTCAGACACTCTCGGTCACTCTCTGACACTTTCTATCACTCTCTGACACACTCTGACACTCTCTGACAGTCTCAGACACTCTCTATCACTCTCTGACACACTCTGACAATCTCTGACACTCTCAGACACTCTCAAACACTCTATATCACTCGCTGACACTCACTGACACTCACAGACACTCTCTGTCACTCTCGGACACCTCAGACACTCTCTTTCACTCTCAGACACCTCAGACACTCTCTATCAATCTCTGACACTCTCTGGCATTCTCTGCCGCTCTCTGACGCTCTCTGACACTCTCTATCACTCCATGATACTCTCTGACATTCTCTATCACTCTCTATCACTCTCTGACACTCTCTGACACACTCAGACACTCTCTCTCACTCTCTGTCACTCTATGACACGCTCTGTCAGTCTCTGACACTCTCAGACTCTCTCAGACACTCTCTGACAATCTCTGACACTATCTGACACTCTCCATCACTCTCTGACACTCTCTGACACTCTCTGACACTCCCTATCACTCTCTGACACTCTCTGACACTCTCAGACACTCACTATCACTCACTATCACTCTCTATCACTCTCTGACACTCTCTATCACTCTCTGAAACTCTCTGACACTCTCTGACACTCAATGACAATCTCTGACACTCCCTATCACTCTCTATCACACTCTATCACTCTCTGAAACTCTCTGACACTCTCTATCACTCAATGCTACTCTCTGACACTCTCTATCACTCTTTATCACTCTTTATCACTCTCTTACACTCTCTGAAACACTCTGACACGCTCTGACGTTCTCAGACACCCTCTGACACTCTCTGACACTCTCAGACACTCTCTACCACTCTCTATCACTCTCTGACACTCTCTGACACTCTTAATCACTCTCTGACACTCTCTATCGCTCTCTGAAGCTCTCTGACACTCTCTGACACTCTCAGACACTCTCTGACACTCTCAGACACTCTCTATCACTCAATGCCACTTGCTGACACTCTCTATCACTCTCTATCACTCTCTGACACTCTCTGACACAATCTGAAAGTCTCTGACACTCTCAGACACTCTCTGACACTCTCAGACACTCTCTATCACTCTCTGACACTCTCTCTCACTCTCTATCACTCTCTGACACTCTCTGACACTCTTAATCACTCTCTGACACTCTCTATTACTCTCTGAAACTCTCTGACACTCTCTGACACTCACAGACACTCTCTGACACTCTCAGACACTCTTATCACTCAATGCCACTTTCTGACACTCTCCATCACTCTCTATCACTCTCTGACACTCTCTGACACACTCTGACACTCTCTGACACTCTCTGACACTCTCAGACACTCTCTGACAATGTCAGACACACTCAGACACTCTCTGACACTCTTTCACACTCTCTGACACTCTCTGACCCTCTCTGACACTCTCTATCACTCTCTGACACTTTCAGACACTCTCTGCCACTCTCTATCACTCTATATCATTCTCTGACACTCTCTGACACTCTCTATCACGCTCAGACACTGTCTGACACTTTCAGACACTCTCTGCCACTCTCTATCCCTCTCTGACACTCTCTGACACTCGCAGACTCTCTGCCATTCTCTGACACTCTTTCACACTCTCTGACACTCTCTGACCCTCTCTGACACTCTCAGACACTCTCAGACACTCTCTGGCACACTCTATCACTCTCTGACACTCTCTGACACTCTCTATCACTCTCAGCCTTCTCTCTATCACTCTCTGACACTCTCTGACACTCGCACACTCTCTGACACTCTTTCACAGTCTCTGACACTCTCTGACACTCTTTCGCACTCTCTGACACTCTCTGACACTCTTTCACACTCTCTGACACTCTCAGACACACTCTGGCACACTCTATCACTCTCTGACACTCTCTATCACTCTCTGATACTCTCTGACAATCTCTGACACACTCAGACACTCTCTATCACTCTCTTTCACTCTCTCACACACTCCGACAATCTCTGACACTCTCAGACACGCTCTGTCACGCTCTGACACTCTCAGACACTCTCTATCACTCTCTGTAACTCTCTGACATTCTCAGACACTCTCTATCACTCTCTATCACTCGCTGACACTCGCAGACACTCTCAGACAATCTCTATCACTCTCTGACACTCTCAGACACTCTCTGACAATCTCTGACACTCTCAGACACTCTCTGACACTCTCTATCACTCTCTATCACACTCTGATACTCTCTGACACACTATGACACACTATGACACACTCTGACACTCTCTATCACTCTTTATCACTCTTTATCACTCTCTGACACTCTCTGACACTCTCTGACACTCTCTGACACACTCTGAAAGTCTCTGACACTCTCAGACACTCTAAGACACTCTCAGACACTCTCTATCACTCTCTGACACTCTCTCTCACTCTCTGACACTGACTGCCACTCTCAGACACTCTCTGTCACTCTCTGACACTCTCAGACACTCTCTGTCACTCTCTGACACTTTCTATCACTCTCTGACACACTCTGACACTCTCTGACAGTCTCAGCCAGTCTCTATCATTCTCTGACACACTCTGACAATCTCTGACACTCTCAGACACTCTCAAACACTCTATATCACTCGCTGACACCTCAGACACTCTCTATCAATCTCTGACACTCTCTGGCATTCTCTGACGCTCTCTGACGCTCTCTGACACTCTCTATCACTCTATGATACTCTCTGACATTCTCTATCACGCTCTGACAGTCTCTGACAGTCTCAGACTCTCTCAGACACTCTCTGATAATCTCTGACACTATCTGACACTCTCCATCACTCTCTGACACTCTGACACTCTCTGACACTCTCAGACACTCCCTATCACTCTCTATCACTCTCTGACACTCTCTGACACTCTCAGACACTCACTATCACTCACTATCACTCTCTATCACTCTCTGACACTCTCTATCACTCTCTGTCACTCTCTGACACTCTTTATCACTCTCTGAAACTCTCTGACACTCTCTGACACTTAATGACAATCTCTGAAACTCCCTATCACTCTCTATCACTCTCTGACAGTCTCTGACTCTTTCAGACACTCTCTATCACTCTCTATCACTCTCTATCACTCTCTGACACTCTCTATCACACTCTATCACTCTCTGAAACTCTCTGACACTCTCTATCACTCAATGCTACTCTCTGACTCACTCTATCACTCTGTATCACTCTCTGACACTCTCTGACACTCTCTATCACTCTCTAACACTGACTGACAGTCTCAGACACTCTCTGTCACTCTCTGACATTCTCAGACACTCTCTGTCACTCTCTGACACTTTCTATCACTCTCTGACACACTCTGACACTCTCTGACAGTCTCAGACACTCTCTATCACTCTCTGACACACTCTGACAATCTCTGACACTCTCAGACACTCTCAAACACTCTATATCACTCGCTGACACTCACTGACACTCACAGACACTCTCTGTCACTCTCGGACACCTCAGACACTCTCTTTCACTCTCAGACACCTCAGACACTCTCTATCAATCTCTGACACTCTCTGGCATTCTCTGACGCTCTCTGACACTCTCTGACACTCTCTATCACTCCATGATACTCTCTGACAGTCTCTATCACTCTCTATCACTCTCTGACACTCTCTGACACACTCAGACACTCTCTATCACTCTCTGTCACTCTATGACACGCTCTGACAGTCTCTGACACTCTCAGACTCTCTCAGACACTCTCTGACAATCTCTGACACTATCTGACACTCTCCATCACTCTCTGACACTCTCTGACACTCCCTATCACTCTCTATCACTCTCTGACACTCTCTGACACTCTCAGACACTCTCAGACACTCACTATCACTCACTATCATTCTCTATCACTCTCTGACACTCTCTATCACTCTCTGTCACTCTCTGACACTCTTTATCACTCTCTGAAACTCTCTGACACTCTCTGACACTCAATGACACTCTCTATCACTCAATGCTACTCTCTGACTCACTCTATCACTCTGTATCACTCTCTGACACTCTCTGACACTCTCTGATACACTCTGACACTCTCTGACACTCTCAGACACTCTCTGACACTCTCAGACACTCTCTACCACTCTCTATCACTCTCTGACACTCTCTGACACTCTTAATCACTCTCTGACACCCTCTATTACTCTCTGAAACTCTCTGACACATTCTGACACTCTCAGACACTCTCTGACACTCTCAGACACTCTCTATCACTCAATGCCACTTTCTGACAATCTCTTATCACTCTCTATCACTCTCTGACACTCTCTGACACACTCTGACACTCTCTGACACTCTCAGACACTCTCTGACAATGTCAGACACTCTCTGACACTCTTTCACACTCTCTGACACTCTCTGACCCTCTCTGACACTCTCTATCACTCTCTGACACTTTCAGACACTCTCTGCCACTCTCTATCACTCTATATCACTCTCTGACACTCTCTGACACTCTCTGACACTCTCTGACACTCTCTATCACTCTCAGACACTCTCTGACACTTTCAGACACTCTCTGCCACTCTCTATCCCTCTCTGACACTCTCTGACACTCGCACACTCTCTGCCACTCTCTGACACTCTTTCACACTCTCTGACACTCTCTGACCCTCTCTGACCCTCTCTGACACTCTCAGACACTCTCAGACACTCTCTGGCACACTCTATCACTCTCTGACACTCTCTGGCACACTCTATCACTCTCTGACACTCTCAGCCTTCTCTCTATCACTCTCTGACACTCTCTGACACTCTTTCACACTCTCTGACACTCTTTCACAGTCTCTGACACTCTCTGACACTCTTTCACACTCTCTGACACTCTCTGACACTCTTTCACACTCTCTGACACTGTCAGACACACTCTGGCACACTCTATCACTCTCTGACACTCTCTATCACTCTCTATCACTCTCTGACACTCTCTGACAATCTCTGACACACTCAGACACTCTCTATCACTCTCTTTCACTCTCTCACACACTCCGACAATCTCTGACACTCTCAGACACGCTCTGTCACGCTCTGACACTCTCAGACACTCTCTATCACTCTCTGTAACTCTCTGACACTCTCAGACACTCTCTATCACTCTCTATCACTCGCTGACACTCGCAGACAATCTCAGACAATCTCTATCACTCTCTGACACTCTCAGACACTCTCTGACAATCTCTGACACTCTCAGACACTCTCTGACACTCTCTATCACTCTCTATCACACTCTGATACTCTCTGACACACTATGACACACTATGACACACTCTGACACTCTCTATCACTCTTTATCACTCTTTATCACTCTCTGACACTCTCAGACACACTCTGTCACTCTCAGACACTCTCAGACACTCTCTGTCACTCTCTGACACTCACTGACACTCACTGACACTCTCAGACACTCTCTGTCAATTTCAGACACTCTCAGACGCTCTGTATAACTCTCTGACTCTCTCTATCACTCTCTGTCACTCTCTATCACTCTCTGACACTCTCTGACTCTTTCAGACACTCTCTATCACTCTCTATCACTCTCTGACACACTCTGCCACTCTCTATCACTCTCTGACACTCTCTATCACTCTCTGACACTCTCAGACTCTCTCTATCAATCTCTGACACTCTCAGACACTCTCTATCACTCTCTGACACACACTATCACTCTCTGACACCCTCTATCACTCTCTATCACTCACTGACGCACTCTGACACACTCTGGCAATCTCTGACACTCTCAGACAGTCTCTATTACTCTCTGACACTCACTGACACTCTCAGACACTCTCTGTCACTTTCAGACACTCTCAGACACTCTGTATAACTCTCTGACTCTCTCTATCACTCTCTGTCACTCTCTGTCACTCTCTGACACTCTCTGACACTCTCTGACTCTTTCAGACACTCTCTCTCACTCTCTATCACTCTCTGACACACTCTGACACTCTCTATCACTCTCTGACACTCTCTATCACTCTCTGACACTCTCAGACTCTCTCTATCACTCTCTATCACTCGCTGACACTCGCAGACACTCTCAGACAATCTCTATCACTCTCTGACACTCTCAGACACTCTCTGACAATCTCTGACACTCTCAGACACTCTCTGACACTCTCTATCACTCTCTATCACACTCTGATACTCTCTGACACACTATGACACACTCTGACACACTCTGACACTCTCTATCACTCTTTATCACTCTTTATCACTCTCTGACACTCTCAGACACACTCTGTCACTCTCAGACACTCTCAGACACTCTCAGACACTCTCAGACACTCTCTGTCACTCTCTGACACTCACTGACACTCTCAGACACTCTCTGTCAATTTCAGACACTCTCAGACGCTCTGTATAACTCTCTGACTCTCTCTATCACTCTCTGTCACTCTCTGACAGTCTCTGACTCTTTCAGACACTCTCTATCACTCTCTATCACTCTCTGACACACTCTGACACTCTCTATCACTCTCTGACACTCTCTATCACTCTCTGACACTCTCAGACTCTCTCTATCAATCTCTGACACTCTCAGACACTCTCTATCACTCTCTGACACTCTCTATCACTCTCTGACTCACTCTGACACTCACTATCACTCTCTGACACCCTCTATCACTCACTGACGCACTCTGACACACTCTGGCAATCTCTGACACTCTCAGACACTCTCTATTACTCTCTGACACTCACTGACATTCTCAGACACTCTCTGTCACTTTCAGACACTCTCAGACACTCTGTATAACTCTCTGACTCTCTCTATCACTCTCTGTCACTCTCTGTCACTCTCTGACACTCTCTGACTCTTTCAGACACTCTCTATCACTCTCTATCACTCTCTGACACACTCTGACACTCTCTATCACTCTCTGACACTCTCTATCACTCTCTGACACTCTCAGACTCTCTCTATCGATCTCTGACACTCTCTGACACTCTCAGACACTCTCAGACACTCTCTGTCACTGTCTATCACTCTCTGACACACTCTGACAGTCGCTGATACTCTCAGACACTCTCATCCACTCTCAGACACTCTCTATCACTCTCTGACACTCACTGATACTCTCAGACACTCTCTGTCTCTCTCAGAAACTCTCTATCACTCTCTGACACTCTCAGACAGTCTCTACAACTCTCTGACACTCTCTACCAATCTCTGCCACTCTCTGACACTCTCTATCACTCTCTGACTCTCTCTCACATTCTCTGACACTCACTCTCACTTGCTGACCCTCTCAGACACTCTCTATCACTCTCTGACACTCTCTCACACTCTCTGACATTCTCTTTCACTCTCTGACACTCTCAAACACTCTCTTTCGCTCTCTGACACTCTCTGACAATCTCTGACACTCTCAGACACGCTCTGTCACGCTCTGACAATCTCAGACACTCTCTATCACTCTCTGTAACTCTCTGACACTCTCAGACACTCTCTATCACTCGCTGACACTCGCAGACACTCTCAGACACTCTCTATCACTCTCTGACACTCTCAGACACTCTCTCACAATCTCTGACACTCTCAGACACTCTCTGACACTCTCTATCTCTCTCTATCATTCTCTGATACTCTCTGACACACTATGACACACTCTGACACACTTTGACACGCTCTATCACTCTTTATCACTCTTTATCACTCTCTGACACTCTCTGACACACTCTGACAATCTCTGACACTCTCAGATACTCTCAGACACACTCTGTCACTCTCAGACAGTCTCTATCACTCTCTGACATTCTCTATCACTCTCTGACACTCTCTGACACTCAAAGACACTCACTATCACACCCTATCACTCTCCATCACTCTCTGACACTCTCAGAGACTCTCTATCACTCTCTGACACTCTCTGACACTCTCAGACACTCACTGATACTCTCTATCACGTTCTACCTCTCTCTGACACTCTCTGACACTCTCAGAGACTCTTTGTCACTCTCAGAAACTCTCTATCACTCTGTGACACTCTCTATCACTCTCTCTCTCTCTCTGTCACTCTCAGACACTCTCTATCACTCACTGACACTCTCTATCACTCTCTGACATTCTCAGACACTCTCTATCACTCTCTGACACTCTCTGACACTCTCTGACACTCTCTATCACTCTCTGACACTCTCAGACGCTCTCTGTCACTCTCAGACACTCTATCACTCTCTATCACTCTCTATCACTCTCTGACACTCTCTGACACTCTCTATCACTCAATGACACTCTGTGACACTCTCTATCACTCTCTATCACTCTCTGACACTCTCTGAAACACTCAGACACTCTGTGACAGACTCTGACACTCTCTGTCACTCTATGACACTCTCTTACGCTCTCTGTCACTCGATGACACTTTCTGACTCGCTCTGACACTCTCTATCACTCTCTATCACTCGCTGACACTCTCTGACAATCTCTGACACTCTCTATCACTCTCTGACACTTTCTGACTCGCTCTTACACTCTCTATCACTCTCTATCACGCACTGACACTCTCTGACACACTCTGACACTCTCAGAGGCTCTCTATCACTCTCGATCACTCACTGACACTCTCAGACACTCTCTCACACTCTGACACGCACTGACACTCTCAACACTCTCTTTCACTCTCTGTCACTCTCAGACACTCTCCGACACTCTCTATCACTCTCTGACACTCTCTATCGCTCTCTGACACTCTCTGACACACTCAATCACTCTCTCTCACTCTCTGACACACTCTGACACTCTCTATCACTCTATGACACTCTCTGACACTCTCTATCACTCTCTATCACTCTCTGACGCACTCGGACACTCTCTGACACTCTCAGACGCTCTCTGTCACTCTCAGACACTCTCTATCACTCTCTATCACTCTCTGACACTCTCTGACACTCTCTATCACTCAATGACACTCTGTGACACTCTCTATCACTCTCTATCACTCTCTGACACTCTCTGACACACTCAGACACTCTGTGACAGACTCTGACACTCTCTGTCACTCTATGACACTCCCTTACGCTCTCTATCACTCTGTGACACTTTCTGACTCGCTCTGACACTCTCTATCACTCTCTATCATTCTCTGACACTCTCTGACAATCTCTGACACTCTCTATCACTCTCTGACACTTTCTGACTCGTTCTTACACTCTCTATCACTCTCTATCACGCTCTGACACTCTCTGGCACACTCTGACCCTCTCAGAGGCTCTCTCTCACTCTCGATCACTCACTGACACTCTCAGACACTCTCTCACACTCTGACACTCACTGACACTCTCAACACTCTATTTATCTCTCTGTCACTCTCAGACACTCTCAGACACTCTCCATCACTCTCTGACACTCTCTATCACTCTCTGACACTCTCTATCGCTCTCTGACACTCTCTGACACTCTCTGACACTCTCTATCACTCTCTGACACTCTCTGACACTCTCTATCACTCTATGACACTCTCTGACCCTCTCTATCACTCTCTACCACTCTCTGACGCACTCGGACACTCTCTGACACTCTCAGACACTCACTGTCATTCTCTATCACTCTGTTACACTCTCTATCACTCTCTGACACTCTCTGACACTCCCTATCACTCTCTGACACTCACTGACACTCTCAGACACTCTCTGTCACTCTCTATCACTGTCTGACACTCTCTATCACTCTCTGACAAACTCAGAGGCTCTCTATCACTCTCAATCACTCACTGACACTCTCTGACACTCTCTATCACTCTCTGACACTCACTGACACTCTCAGACGCTCTCTGTCACTCTCAGACACTCTCTATCACTCTCTATCACTCTCTATCACTCTCTATCACTCTCTGACACTCTCTGACACTCTCTGACACTCTCTATCACTCAATGACACTCTGTGACACTCTATATCACTCTCTATCACTCTCTGACACTCTCTGAAACACTCAGACACTCTGTGACAGACTCTGACACTCTCTGTCACTCGATGACACTCTCTTACGCTCTCTGTCACTCAATGACACTTTCTGACACGCTCTGACACTCTCGATCACTCACTGACACTCTCAGACACTCTCTCACACTCTGACACGCACTGACACTCTCAACACTCTCTTTCACTCTCTGTCACTCTCAGACACTCTCCGACACTCTCTATCACTCTCTGACACTCTCTATCGCTCTCTGACACTCTCTGACACACTCAATCACTCTCTCTCACTCTCTGACACACTCTGACACTCTCTATCACTCTATGACACTCTCTGACACTCTCTATCACTCTCTATCACTCTCTGACGCACTCGGACACTCTCTGACACTCTCAGACGCTCTCTGTCACTCTCAGACACTCTCTATCACTCTCTATCACTCTCTATCACTCTCTGACACTCTCTGACACTCTCTATCACTCAATGACACTCTGTGACACTCTCTATCACTCTCTATCACTCTCTGACACTCTCTGACACACTCAGACACTCTGTGACAGACTCTGACACTCTCTGTCACTCTATGACACTCCCTTACGCTCTCTATCACTCTGTGACACTTTCTGACTCGCTCTGACACTCTCTATCACTCTCTATCATTCTCTGACACTCTCTGACAATCTCTGACACTCTCTATCACTCTCTGACACTTTCTGACTCGTTCTTACACTCTCTATCACTCTCTATCACGCTCTGACACTCTCTGGCACACTCTGACACTCTCAGAGGCTCTCTCTCACTCTCGATCACTCACTGACACTCTCAGACACTCTCTCACACTCTGACACTCACTGACACTCTCAACACTCTATTTATCTCTCTGTCACTCTCAGACACTCTCAGACACTCTCCATCACTCTCTGACACTCTCTATCACTCTCTGACACTCTCTATCGCTCTCTGACACTCTCTGACACTCTCTGACACTCTCTATCACTCAATGACACTCTGTGACACTCTATATCACTCTCTATCACTCTCTGACACTCTCTGAAACACTCAGACACTCTGTGACAGACTCTGACACTCTCTGTCACTCGATGACACTCTCTTACGCTCTCTGTCACTCAATGACACTTTCTGACACGCTCTGACACTCTCGATCACTCACTGACACTCTCAGACACTCTCTCACACTCTGACACGCACTGACACTCTCAACACTCTCTTTCACTCTCTGTCACTCTCAGACACTCTCCGACACTCTCTATCACTCTCTGACACTCTCTATCGCTCTCTGACACTCTCTGACACACTCAATCACTCTCTCTCACTCTCTGACACACTCTGACACTCTCTATCACTCTATGACACTCTCTGACACTCTCTATCACTCTCTATCACTCTCTGACGCACTCGGACACTCTCTGACACTCTCAGACGCTCTCTGTCACTCTCAGACACTCTCTATCACTCTCTATCACTCTCTATCACTCTCTGACACTCTCTGACACTCTCTATCACTCAATGACACTCTGTGACACTCTCTATCACTCTCTATCACTCTCTGACACTCTCTGACACACTCAGACACTCTGTGACAGACTCTGACACTCTCTGTCACTCTATGACACTCCCTTACGCTCTCTATCACTCTGTGACACTTTCTGACTCGCTCTGACACTCTCTATCACTCTCTATCATTCTCTGACACTCTCTGACAATCTCTGACACTCTCTATCACTCTCTGACACTTTCTGACTCGTTCTTACACTCTCTATCACTCTCTATCACGCTCTGACACTCTCTGGCACACTCTGACACTCTCAGAGGCTCTCTCTCACTCTCGATCACTCACTGACACTCTCAGACACTCTCTCACACTCTGACACTCACTGACACTCTCAACACTCTATTTATCTCTCTGTCACTCTCAGACACTCTCAGACACTCTCCATCACTCTCTGACACTCTCTATCACTCTCTGACACTCTCTATCGCTCTCTGACACTCTCTGACACTCTCTGACACTCTCTATCACTCTCTGACACTCTCTGACACTCTCTATCACTCTATGACACTCTCTGACACTCTCTATCACTCTCTACCACTCTCTGACGCACTCGGACACTCTCTGACACTCTCAGACACTCACTGTCATTCTCTATCACTCTGTTACACTCTCTATCACTCTCTGACACTCTCTGACACTCCCTATCACTCTCTGACACTCACTGACACTCTCAGACACTCTCTGTCACTCTCTATCACTGTCTGACACTCTCTATCACTCTCTGACAAACTCAGAGGCTCTCTATCACTCTCAATCACTCACTGACACTCTCTGACACTCTCTATCACTCTCTGACACTCACTGACACTCTCAGACGCTCTCTGTCACTCTCAGACACTCTCTATCACTCTCTATCACTCTCTATCACTCCCTGACACTCTCTGACACTCTCTGACACTCTCTATCACTCAATGACACTCTGTGACACTCTCTATCACTCTCTATCACTCTCTGACACTCTCTGAAACACTCAGACACTCTGTGACAGACTCTGACACTCTCTGTCACTCGATGACACTCTCTTACGCTCTCTGTCACTCAATGACACTTTCTGACACGCTCTGACACTCTCTATCACTCTATGACACTTTCTGACTCGCTCTTACACTCTCTATCACTCTCTATCACGCACTGACACTCTCTGACACACTCTGACACTCTCAGAGGCTCTCTATCACTCTCGATCACTCACTGACACTCTCAGACACTCTCTCACACTCTGACACTCACTGACACTCTCAACACTCTCTTTCACTCTCTGTCACTCTCAGACACTCTCAGACACTCTCTATCACTCTCTGACACTCTCTATCGCTCTCTCACACTCTCTGACACACTCAATCACTCTCTCTCACTCTCTGACACACTCTGACACTCTCTATCACTCTATGACACTCTCTGACACTCTCTATCACTCTCTGACGCACTTGGACACTCTCTGACACTCTCAGACGCTCTCTGTCACTCTCAGACACTCTCTATCACTCTCTATCACTCTCTGACACTCTCTGACACTCTCTATCACTCAATGACACTCTGTGACACTCTCTATCACTCTCTGACACTCTCTGACACACTCAGACACTCTGTGACAGACTCTGACACTCTCTGTCACTCTATGACACTCTCTTACGCTCTCTATCACTCTATGACACTTTCTGACTCGCTCTGACACTCTCTATCACTCTCTATCATTCTCTGACACTCTCTGACAATCTCTGACACTCTCTATCACTCTCTGCCACTTTCTGACTCGTTCTTACACTCTCAGAGGCTCTCTCTCACTCTCGATCACTCACTGACACTCTCAGACACTCTCTCACACTCTGACACTCACTGAGACTCTCAACACTCTCTTTCACTCTCTGTCACTCTCAGACACTCTCAGACACTCTCCATCACTCTCTGACACTCTCTATCACTCTCTGACACTCTCTATCGCTCTCTGACACTCTCTGACACACTCAATCACTCTCTATCACTCTCTGACACTCTCTGACACTCTCTATCACTCTATGACACTCTCTGACACTCTCTATCACTCTCTATCACTCTCTGACGCACTCGGACACTCTCTGACACTCTCAGACACTCACTGTCATTCTCTATCACTCTGTTACACTCTCTATCACTCTCTGACACTCTCTGACACTCCCTATCACTCTCTGACACTCACTGACACTCTCAGACACTCTCTGTCACTCTCTATCACTGTCTGACACTCTC
Organism: Heterodontus francisci; assembly: GCF_036365525.1. Taxonomy (NCBI): domain Eukaryota; kingdom Metazoa; phylum Chordata; class Chondrichthyes; order Heterodontiformes; family Heterodontidae; genus Heterodontus; species Heterodontus francisci. Next base: position 3,897,155 of record NC_090414.1, read on the forward strand.
TATCACTCTCTGACAAACTCAGAGGCTCTCTATCACTCTCAATCACTCACTGACACTCTCAGATACTCTCTATCACTCTCTGACACTCACTGACACTCTCAGACGCTCTCTGTCACTCTCAGACACTCTCGATCACTCTCTATCACTCTCTATCACTCTCTGACACTCTCTGACACTCTCTGACACTCTCTATCACTCAATGACACTCTGTGACACTCTCTATCACTCTCTATCACTCTCTGACACTCTCTGAAACACTCAGACACTCTGTGACAGACTCTGACACTCTCTGTCACTCTATGACACTCTCTTACACTCTCTGTCACTCGATGACACTTTCTGACACGCTCTGACACTCTATATCACTCTCTATCACTCGCTGACACTCTCTGACAATCTCTGACACTCTCTATCACTCTATGACACTTGCTGACTCGCTCTTACACTCTCTATCACTCTCTATCACGCACTGACACTCTCTGACACACTCTGACACTCTCAGAGGCTCTCTATCACTCTCGATCACTCACTGACACTCTCAGACACTCTCTCACACTCTGACACTCACTGACACTCTCAACACTCTCTTTCACTCTCTGTCACTCTCAGACACTCTCAGACACGCTCTATCACTCTCTGACACTCTCGATCGCTCTCTCACACTCTCTGACACACTCAATCACTCTCTCTCACTCTCTGACACACTCTGACACTCTCTATCACTCTATGACACTCTCTGACACTCTCTATCACTCTCTATCACTCTCTGACGCACTCGGACACTCTCTGACACTCTCAGACGCTCTCTGTCACTCTCAGACACTCTCTATCACTCTTTGACACTCTCTGACTCTCTCTGACACTCTCTATCACTCAATGACACTCTGTGACACTCTCTATCACTCTCTGACACTCACTGACACTCTCTGATACTCTCTTTCACTCTCTGTCATTCTCAGACAGTCTCAGACACTCTCTATCACTCTCTGACAAATGCAGAGGCTCTCTATCACTCTCAATCACTCACTGACACTCTCAGACACTCTCTATCACTCTCTGACACTCACTGACACTCTCTGACACTCTCTTTCACTCTCTCTCATTCTCAGACAGTCTCAGACACTCTCCATCACTCTCTGACACTCTCTATCACTCTCTGACACTCTCTGAGACACTCAATCACTCTCTATCACTCTCTGACACACTCTGACACTCTCTATCACTCCATGACACTCTCTGACACTCTCTATCACTCTCTATCACTCTCTGACACTCTCTGACACTCTCTATCACTCTGTGACACTCTCAGAGGCTCTCTATCACTCTCTATCACTCACTGACACTCTCAGACGCTGCCTGTCACTCTCAGACACTCACTGACACTCTCAGACTCTCTCGGTCACTCTCAGACACTCGCTATCACTCTCTGACACTCTCTGACACTGTCTATCACTCTCTGACACACTCTGACACACTCTGACACTCTGTAACACACTCTGACACTCTCTATCACTCTACGACACTCTCTGACGCTATCTATCACTCTCTATCACTCACTGACACTCTCTATCACTCTCTTACACTCTCTGACACTCTCTATCACTCTCTGTCACTCACTATCACTCTCTGACACTCTCTGTCACTCACTATCACTCTCTGACACTCTCTTTCACTCTCTGTCACTCTCAGACTCTCTAAGACACTCTCTGTCACTCTCTGACACTCTCTATCACTCTCTGACACTCTCTATCGCTCTCTGACACTCTCTGACACACTCAGTCACTCTCTATCACTCTCTGACACACTCTGACTCTCTCTATCACTCTATGACACTCTCTGACTCTCTCTATCACTCTCTGTCACACTCTGACACACTCTGACACTCTCTGACACTCTCAGACACTCTCTGTCACTCTCTATCACTCTCTAACACTCTATATCACTCTCTGACACTCTCTATCACTCTCTGACACTCACTGACACTCTCAGACACTCTCTGTCACTCACTATCACTCTCTGACACTCTCTATCACTCTCTGAATCTCTCTGACACTCTCAGAGGCTCTCTATCACTCTCTATCACTCACTGACACTCTCAGACACTCTCTATCACTCTCTATCACTCTCTGACACTCTCTATCACTCACTGACACTCTCTATCGCTCGCTGACACTCTCTGACACACTCAATCACTCTCTATCAATCTCTGACACTCTCTGACTCTTTCTATCACTCTTTGACACTCTCTGACATTCTCTAATACTCTCTGTCACTCTCTGACACACACTGACACTCTCTGACACGCTCTGTCACTCTCTATCACGCTCTGACACTCTCTATCACTCTCTGACACTCTCTGTCACTCTCTATCACTCTCTGACACTCTCTGTCACTCTCTATCACTCTCTGACACTCTCTATCACTCACTGACACTCTCAGACGCTGTCTCTCACTCTCAGACACTCACTGACACTCTCAGACTCTCTCTGTCACTCTCAGACACTCTCTATCACTGTCTGACACTCTCTGACACTCTCTATCACTCTCTGACACACTCTGACACACTCTGACACTCTGTGACACACTCTGACACTCTCTATCGCTCTACGACACTCTCTGACACTCTCTATCACTCTCTTACACTCTCTGACACTCTCTATCACACTCTGACACTCACTGACACCCTCAGACACTCTCTGTCACTCACTATCACTCTCTGACACTCTCTTTCACTCTCTGTCACTCTCAGACACTCTCAGACACTCTCTATCACTCTCTGACACACTCTGACTCTCTATCACTCTATGACACTCTCTGACACTCTCTATCACTCCCTGTCACACTCTGACACACTCTGACACTCTCTGACACTCTCAGACACTCTCTGTCATTCTCTATCACTCTCTAACACTCTCTATCACTCTCTGACACTCTCTATCACTCTCTGACACTCACTGTCACTCTCTGTCACTCTATATCACTCTCTGACACTCTCTATCACTCTCTGACACTCACTGACACTCTCAGACACTCTCTGTCACTCACTATCACTCTCTGACACTCTCTATCACTCTCTGAATCTCTCTGACACTCTCAGAGGCTCTCTATCACTCTCTATCACTCACTGACACTCGCAGACACTCTCTATCACTCTCTGTCACTCTCAGACACTCTCAGACACTCTCTATCACTCTCTGACACTCTCTATCACTCTCTGACACTCTCTATCGCTCGCTGACACTCTCTGACACACTCAATCACTCTCTATCAATCTCTGACACTCTCTGACTCTTTCTATCACTCTTTGACACTCTCTGACACTCTCTAATACTCTCTGTCACTCTCTGACACACACTGACACTCTCTGACACGCTCTGTCACTCTCTATCACTCTCTGACACTCTCTATCACTCTCTGACACTCTCTATCACTCTCTGACACTCTCTGTCACTCTCTATCACTCTCTGACACTCTCTGTCACTCTCTATCACGCTCTGACACTCTCTGGCACACTCTGACACTCTCAGAGGCTCTCTCTCACTCTCGATCACTCACTGACACTCTCAGACACTCTCTCACACTCTGACACTCACTGACACTCTCAACACTCTCTTTCTCTCTCTGTCACTCTCAGACACTCTCAGACACTCTCCATCACTCTCTGACACTCTCTATCACTCTCTGACACTCTCTATCGCTCTCTGACACTCTCTGACACACTCAATCACTCTCTATCACTCTCTGACACTCTCTGACACTCTCTATCACTCTATGACACTCTCTGACACTCTCTATCACTCTCTATCACTCTCTGACGCACTCGGACACTCTCTGACACTCTCAGACACTCACTGTCATTGTCTATCACTCTGTTACACTCTCTATCACTCTCTGACACTCTCTGACACTCCCTATCACTCTCTGACACTCACTGACACTCTCAGACACTCTCTGTCACTCTCTATCACCGTCTGACACTCTCTATCACTCTCTGACAAACTCAGAGGCTCTCTATCACTCTCAATCACTCACTGACACTCTCAGACACTCTCTATCACTCTCTGACACTCACTGACACTCTCAGACGCTCTCTGTCACTCTCAGACACTCTCGATCACTCTCTATCACTCTCTATCACTCTCTGACACTCTCTGACACTCTCTGACACTCTCTATCACTCAATGACACTCTGTGACACTCTCTATCACTCTCTATCACTCTCTGACACTCTCTGAAACACTCAGACACTCTGTGACAGACTCTGACACTCTCTGTCACTCTATGACACTCTCTTACGCTCTCTGTCACTCGATGACACTTTCTGACACACTCTGACACTCTCTATCACTCGCTGACACTCTCTGACAATCTCTGACACTCTCTATCACTCTATGACACTTTCTGACTCGCTCTTACACTCTCTATCACTCTCTATCACGCACTGACACTCTCTGACACACTCTGACACTCTCAGAGGCTCTCTATCACTCTCGATCACTCACTGACACTCTCAGACACTCTCTCACACTCTGACACTCACTGACACTCTCAACACTCTCTTTCACTCTCTGTCACTCTCAGACACTCTCAGACACGCTCTATCACTCTCTGACACTCTCGATCGCTCTCTCACACTCTCTGACACACTCAATCACTCTCTCTCACTCTCTGACACACTCTGACACTCTCTATCACTCTATGACACTCTCTGACACTCTCTATCACTCTCTATCACTCTCTGACGCACTCGGACACTCTCTGACACTCTCAGACGCTCTCTGTCACTCTCAGACACTCTCTATCACTCTCTGACACTCTCTGACTCTCTCTGACACTCTCTATCACTCAATGACACTCTGTGACACTCTCTATCACTCTCTATCACTCTCTGACACTCTCTGACACACTCAGATACTCTGTGACAGACTCTGACACTCTCTGTCACTCTATGACACTCTCTTACGCTCTCTATCACTCTATGACACTTTCTGACTCGCTCTGACACTCTCTATCACTCTCTATCATTCTCTGACACTCTCTGACAATCTCTGACACTCTCTATCACTCTCTGACACTTTCTGACTCGTTCTTACACTCTCAGAAGCTCTCTCTCACTCTCGATCACTCACTGACACTCTCAGACACTCTCTCACACTCTGACACTCACTGAGACTCTCAACACTCTCTTTCACTCTCTGTCACTCTCAGACACTCTCAGACACTCTCAGACACTCTCCATCACTCTCTGACACTCTCTATCACTCTCTGACACTCTCTATCGCTCTCTGACACTCTCTGACACACTCAATCACTCTCTATCACTCTCTGACACTCTCTGACACTCTCTATCACTCTATGACACTCTCTGACACTCTCTATCACTCTCTATCACTCTCTGACGCACTCGGACACTCTCTGACACTCTCAGACGCTCTCTGTCACTCTCAGACACTCTCTATCACTCTTTGACACTCTCTGACTCTCTCTGACACTCTCTATCACTCAATGACACTCTGTGACACTCTCTATCACTCTCTGACACTCACTGACACTCTCTGATACTCTCTTTCACTCTCTGTCATTCTCAGACAGTCTCAGACACTCTCTATCACTCTCTGACAAACTCAGAGGCTCTCTATCACTCTCAATCACTCACTGACACTCTCAGACACTCTCCATCACTCTCTGACACTCTCTATCACTCTCTGACACTCTCTGAGACACTCAATCACTCTCTATCACTCTCTGACACACTCTGACACTCTCTATCACTCCATGACACTCTCTGACACTCTCTATCACTCTCTATCACTCTCTGACACTCTCTGACACTCTCTATCACTCTGTGACACTCTCAGAGGCTCTCTATCACTCTCTATCACTCTCTGACACTCTCAGACGCTGCCTGTCACTCTCAGACACTCACTGACACTCTCAGACTCTCTCGGTCACTCTCAGACACTCTCTATCACTCTCTGACACTCTCTGACACTGTCTATCACTCTCTGACACACTCTGACACACTCTGACACTCTGTAACACACTCTGACACTCTCTATCACTCTACGACACTCTCTGACGCTATCTATCACTCTCTATCACTCACTGACACTCTCTATCACTCTCTTACACTCTCTGACACTCTCTATCACTCTCTGTCACTCACTATCACTCTCTGACACTCTCTGTCACTCACTATCACTCTCTGACACTCTCTTTCACTCTCTGTCACTCTCAGACTCTCTAAGACACTCTCTGTCACTCTCTGACACTCTCTATCACTCTCTGACACTCTCTATCGCTCTCTGACACTCTCTGACACACTCAGTCACTCTCTATCACTCTCTGACACACTCTGACTCTCTCTATCACTCTATGACACTCTCTGACACTCTCTATCACTCTCTGTCACACTCTGACACACTCTGACACTCTCTGACACTCTCAGACACTCTCTGTCACTCTCTATCACTCTCTAACACTCTATATCACTCTCTGACACTCTCTATCACTCTCTGACACTCACTGACACTCTCAGACACTCTCTGTCACTCACTATCACTCTCTGACACTCTCTATCACTCTCTGAATCTCTCTGACACTCTCAGAGGCTCTCTATCACTCTCTATCACTCACTGACACTCTCAGACACTCTCTATCACTCTCTATCACTCTCTGACACTCTCTATCACTCTCTGACACTCTCTATCGCTCGCTGACACTCTCTGACACACTCAATCACTCTCTATCAATCTCTGACACTCTCTGACTCTTTCTATCACTCTTTGACACTCTCTGACATTCTCTAATACTCTCTGTCACTCTCTGACACACACTGACACTCTCTGACACGCTCTGTCACTCTCTATCACGCTCTGACACTCTCTATCACTCTCTGACACTCTCTGTCACTCTCTATCACTCTCTGACACACTCTGACACACTCTGACACTCTGTGACACACTCTGACACTCTCTATCACTCTACGACACTCTCTTTCACTCTCTGACACTCTCTTACACTCTCTGACACTCTCTATCACACTCTGTCACACTCTGACACACTCTGACACTCTCTGACACTCTCAGACACTCTCTGTCACTCTCTATCACTCTCTAACACTCTATATCACTCTCTGACACTCTCTATCACTCTCTGACACTCACTGACACTCTCAGACACTCTCTGTCACTCACTATCACTCTCTGACACTCTCTATCACTCTCTGAATCTCTCTGACACTCTCAGAGGCTCTCTATCACTCTCTATCACTCACTGACACCCTCAGACACTCTCTGTCACTCACTATCACTCTCTGACACTCTCTTTCACTCTCTGTCACTCTCAGACACTCTCAGACACTCTCTATCACTCTCTGACACACTCTGACTCTCTATCACTCTATGACACTCTCTGACACTCTCTATCACTCCCTGTCACACTCTGACACACTCTGACACTCTCTGACACTCTCAGACACTCTCTGTCATTCTCTATCACTCTCTAACACTCTCTATCACTCTCTGACACTCTCTTTCACTCTCTGTCACTCTCAGACACTCTCAGACACTCTCTATCACTCTCTGACACACTCTGACTCTCTATCACTCTATGACACTCTCTGACACTCTCTATCACTCCCTGTCACACTCTGACACACTCTGACACTCTCTGACACTCTCAGACACTCTCTGTCATTCTCTATCACTCTCTAACACTCTCTATCACTCTCTGACACTCTCTATCACTCTCTGACACTCACTGTCACTCTCTGTCACTCTATATCACTCTCTGACACTCTCTATCACTCTCTGACACTCACTGACACTCTCAGACACTCTCTGTCACTCACTATCACTCTCTGACACTCTCTATCACTCTCTGAATCTCTCTGACACTCTCAGAGGCTCTCTATCACTCTCTATCACTCACTGACACTCTCAGACACTCTCTATCACTCTCTGTCACTCTCAGACACTCTCAGACACTCTCTATCACTCTCTGACACTCTCTATCACTCTCTGACACTCTCTATCGCTCGCTGACACTCTCTGACACACTCAATCACTCTCTATCAATCTCTGACACTCTCTGACTCTTTCTATCACTCTTTGACACTCTCTGACACTCTCTAATACTCTCTGTCACTCTCTGACACACACTGACACTCTCTGACACGCTCTGTCACTCTCTATCACTCTCTGACACTCTCTATCACTCTCTGACACTCTCTGTCACTCTCTATCACTCTCTGACACTCTCTGTCACTCTCTATCACGCTCTGACACTCTCTGGCACACTCTGACACTCTCAGAGGCTCCTTCTCACTCTCGATCACTCACTGACACTCTCAGACACTCTCTCACACTCTGACACTCACTGACACTCTCAACACTCTCTTTCTCTCTCTGTCACTCTCAGACACTCTCAGACACTCTCCATCACTCTCTGACACTCTCTATCACTCTCTGACACTCTCTATCGCTCTCTGACACTCTCTGACACACTCAATCACTCTCTATCACTCTCTGACACTCTCTGACACTCTCTATCACTCTATGACACTCTCTGACACTCTCTATCACTCTCTATCACTCTCTGACGCACTCGGACACTCTCTGACACTCTCAGACACTCACTGTCATTCTCTATCACTCTGTTACACTCTCTATCACTCTCTGACACTCTCTGACACTCCCTATCACTCTCTGACACTCACTGACACTCTCAGACACTCTCTGTCACTCTCTATCACTGTCTGACACTCTCTATCACTCTCTGACAAACTCAGAGGCTCTCTATCACTCTCAATCACTCACTGACACTCTCAGACACTCTCTATCACTCTCTGACACTCACTGACACTCTCAGACGCTCTCTGTCACTCTCAGACACTCTCGATCACTCTCTATCACTCTCTATCATTCTCTGACACTCTCTGACACTCTCTGACACTCTCTATCACTCAATGACACTCTGTGACACTCTCTATCACTCTCTATCACTCTCTGACACTCTCTGAAACACTCAGACACTCTGTGACAGACTCTGACACTCTCTGTCACTCTATGACACTCTCTTACGCTCTCTGTCACTCGATGACACTTTCTGACACGCTCTGACACTCTCTATCACTCTCTATCACTCGCTGACACTCTCTGACAATCTCTGACACTCTCTATCACTCTATGACACTTTCTGACTCGCTCTTACACTCTCTATCACTCTCTATCACGCACTGACACTCTCTGACACACTCTGACACTCTCAGAGGCTCTCTATCACTCTCGATCACTCACTGACACTCTCAGACACTCTCTCACACTCTGACACTCACTGACACTCTCAACACTCTCTTTCACTCTCTGTCACTCTCAGACACTCTCAGACACGCTCTATCACTCTCTGACACTCTCGATCGCTCTCTCACACTCTCTGACACACTCAATCACTCTCTCTCACTCTCTGACACACTCTGACACTCTCTATCACTCTATGACACTCTCTGACACTCTCTATCACTCTCTATCACTCTCTGACGCACTCGGACACTCTCTGACACTCTCAGACGCTCTCTGTCACTCTCAGACACTCTCTATCACTCTCTGACACTCTCTGACTCTCTCTGACACTCTCTATCACTCAATGACACTCTGTGACACTCTCTATCACTCTCTATCACTCTCTGACACTCTCTGACACACTCAGATACTCTGTGACAGACTCTGACACTCTCTGTCACTCTATGACACTCTCTTACGCTCTCTATCACTCTATGACACTTTCTGACTCGCTCTGACACTCTCTATCACTCTCTATCATTCTCTGACACTCTCTGACAATCTCTGACACTCTCTATCACTCTCTGACACTTTCTGACTCGTTCTTACACTCTCAGAAGCTCTCTCTCACTCTCGATCACTCACTGACACTCTCAGACACTCTCTCACACTCTGACACTCACTGAGACTCTCAACACTCTCTTTCACTCTCTGTCACTCTCAGACACTCTCAGACACTCTCCATCACTCTCTGACACTCTCTATCACTCTCTGACACTCTCTATCGCTCCCTGACACTCTCTGACACACTCAATCACTCTCTATCACTCTCTGACACTCTCTGACACTCTCTATCACTCTATGACACTCTCTGACACTCTCTATCACTCTCTATCACTCTCTGACGCACTCGGACACTCTCTGACACTCTCAGACACTCACTGTCATTCTCTATCACTCTGTTACACTCTCTATCACTCTCTGACACTCTCTGACACTCCCTATCACTCTCTGACACTCACTGACACTCTCAGACACTCTCTGTCACTCTCTATCACTGTCTGACACTCTCTATCACTCTCTGACAAACTCAGAGGCTCTCTATCACTCTCAATCACTCACTGACACTCTCAGACACTCTCTATCACTGTCTGACACTCACTGACACTCTCTGATACTCTCTTTCACTCTCTGTCATTCTCAGACAGTCTCAGACACTCTCCATCACTCTCTGACACTCTCTATCACTCTCTGACACTCTCTGAGACACTCAATCACTCTCTATCACTCTCTGACACACTCTGACACTCTCTATCACTCCATTACACTCTCTGACACTCTCTATCACTCTCTATCACTCTCTGACACTCTCTGACACTCTCTATCACTCACTGACACTCTCAGACGCTGCCTGTCACTCTCAGACACTCACTGACACTCTCAGACTCTCTCGGTCACTCTCAGACACTCTCTATCACTCACTGACACTCTCTGACACTCTCTATCACTCTCTGACACACTCTGACACACTCTGACACTCTGTAACACACTCTGACACTCTCTATCACTCTACGACACTCTCTGACGCTATCTATCACTCTCTATCACTCACTGACACTCTCTATCACTCTCTTACACTCTCTGACACTCTCTATCACTCTCTGTCACTCACTATCACTCTCTGACACTCTCTGTCACTCACTATCACTCTCTGACACTCTCTTTCACTCTCTGTCACTCTCAGACTCTCTAAGACACTCTCTGTCACTCTCTGACACTCTCTATCACTCTCTGACACTCTCTATCGCTCTCTGACACTCTCTGACACACTCAGTCACTCTCTATCACTCTCTGACACACTCTGACTCTCTCTATCACTCTATGACACTCTCTGACACTCTCTATCACTCTCTGTCACACTCTGACACTCTGACACTCTCTGACACTCTCAGACACTCTCTGTCACTCTCTATCACTCTCTAACACTCTATATCACTCTCTGACACTCTCTATCTCTCTCTGACACTCACTGACACTCTCAGACACTCTCTGTCACTCACTATCACTCTCTGACACTCTCTATCACTCTCTGGATCTCTCTGACACTCTCAGAGGCTCTCTATCACTCTCTATCACTCACTGACACTCTCAGACACTCTCTATCACTCTCTGTCACTCTCAGACACTCTCAGACACTCTCTATCACTCTCTGACACTCTCTATCACTCTCTGACACTCTCTATCGCTCGCTGACACTCTCTGACACACTCAATCACTCTCTATCAATCTCTGACACTCTCTGACTCTTTCTATCACTCTTTGACACTCTCTGACACTCTCTAATACTCTCTGTCACTCTCTGACACACATTGACACTCTCTGACACGCTCTGTCACTCTCTATCACTCTCTGACACTCTATATCACTCTCTGACACTCTCTATCACTCTCTGACACTCTCTGTCACTCTCTATCACTCTCTGACACTCTCTGACACTCTCTATCACTCTCTGACACTCTCTATCACACTCTGACACTCACTGACACCCTCAGACACTCTCTGTCACTCACTATCACTCTCTGACACTCTCTTTCACTCTCTGTCACTGTCAGACACTCTCAGACACTCTCTAATACTCTCTGTCACTCTCTGACACACATTGACACTCTCAGACTCTCTCTGTCACTCTCAGACACTCTCTATCACTCTCTGACACACTCTGACACACTCTGACACTCTGTGACACACTCTGACACTCTCTATCACTCTACGACACTCTCTGACACTCTCTATCACTCTCTTACACTCTCTGACACTCTCTATCACACTCTGACACTCACTGACACCCTCAGACACTCTCTGTCACTCACTATCACTCTCTGACACTCTCTTTCACTCTCTGTCACTCTCAGACACTCTCAGACACTCTCTATCACTCTCTGACACTCACTATCGCTCTCTGACACTCTCTGACACACTCAGTCACTCTCTATCACTCTCTGACACACTCTGACTCTCTATCACTCTATGACACTCTCTGACACTCTCTATCACTCCCTGTCACTCTCTGACACACTCTGACACTCTCTGACACTCTCAGACACTCTCTGTCATTCTCTATCACTCTCTAACACTCTCTATCACTCTCTGACACTCTCGATCACTCTCTGACACTCTCTGTCACTCTCTGTCACTCTCTATCACTCTCTGACACTCTCTATCACTCTCTGACACTCTCTGACACTCTCAGAGTCTCTCGATCACTCTCTGTCACTCACTGACACTCTCAGACACTCTCTATCATTTTCTGACACTCACTGACACTCTCAGACACTCCCTTTCACTCTTTGTCACTCTCAGACACTCTCAGGCGCTCTCTATCACTCTCTGACACTCTCTATCGCTCTCTGACACTCTCTGACACATTCAATCGCTCTCTATCACTCTCTGACACACTCTGACACTCTCTATCACTCAATGACACTCTCTGACACTCTCTATCACTCTCTATCACTCTCTGACACACTCTGGCACTCTCTGACACTCTCAGACACTCTCTGTCACTCTCTATCACTCTCTGACACTCTATCACTCTCTGACACGCTCTATCACTCTCTATCACTCTCTTACACTCTCTGACACTCTCTGACACTCTCTATCACACTCTGACACTATCTGACACTCTCTATCACGCAATGACACACTCTGAAACTCTCTATCACTCTCTATCACTCTCTATCACTCTCTGACACTCACTGACACTCTCAGACACTCGCTGTCACTCTCAGACACTCTCTGTCACTCTCAGGCACTCTCAGACACTCTCTATCACTCTCTGACACTCTCTTTCGCTCTCTGACACTCTCTGACACACTCTGACACTCTCTGACACTCTCAGACACTCTCTATCACTCTCTATCACTCTCTGACACTCTCTGACACTCTCAGAATCTCTCTCTCACTCTCTGAAACTCTCAGACACTCTCTATCACTCTCTATCACTCTCTATCACTATCTGACACTCTCTATCACTCTCTGACACTCTCTGACACTCTCTGACTCTATCAGACACTCACTATCACTCTCTATCACTCTCTGAAACTCTCTGACACTCTCAGAATCTCTCTCTCACTCTCTGTCACTCTCAGAAACTCTCTATCACTCTCTGACACTCTCGATCACTCTCTGACACTCTCTATCACTCTCTGACACTCTCTGACACTCTCTATCACTGTCTGACACACGCTGTCACTCTCAGACACTCTCTGTCACTCTCAGACACTCTCAGACACTCTCTATCACTCTCTGACACTCTATATCACTCTCTGACACTCTCTTACGCTCTCTGACACTCTCTGACACACTCTGACACTCTCTGACACTCTCAGACACTCTCTACCACTCTCTGTCACTCTCTGACACTCTCTGACACTCTCAGAGTCTCTCTCTCACTCTCTGAAACTCTCAGACATTCTCTATCACTCTCTATCACTCTCTTACACTCTCTATCACTCTCTGACACTCTCTGACACTCTCTATCACACCCTGACACTATCTGACACTCTCTATCACGCAGTGACACACTCTGAAACTCTCTATCACTCTCTATCACTCTCTATCACTCTCTGACACTCACTGACACTCTCAGACACTCGCTGTCACTCTCAGACACTCTCTGTCACTCTCAGACACTCTCAGACGCACTCTATCACTCTCTGACACTCTATTTCGCTCTCTGACACTCTCTGACACAATCTGACACTCTCTGACACTCTCAGACACTCTCTATCACTCTCTATCACTCTCTGACACTCTCTGACACTCTCAGAATCTCTCTCTCACTCTCTGAAACTCTCAGACACTCTCTATCACTCTCTGACATTCTCAGACACTCTCTATCACTCTCTGACACTCTCTATCACTCTCTATCACTCTCTGACACTCTCTATCAGTCTCTGACACTCTCTGACACTCTCTGACACTCTCTGACACTATCTGACACTCTCAGAAACTCTCTATCACTCTCTGACACTCTCGATCACTCTCTGACACTCTCTATCACTCTCTGACACTCTCTGACACTCTCTATCACTGTCTGACACACGCTGTCACTCTCAGACACTCTCTGTCACTCTCAGACACTCTCAGACACTCTCTATCACTCTCTGACACTCTATATCACTCTCTGACACTCTCTTCCGCTCTCTGACACTCTCTGACACACTCTGACACTCTCTGACACTCTCAGACACTCTCTACCACTCTCTGTCACTCTCTGACATTCTCTGACACTCTCAGAGACTCTCTCTCACTCTCTGAAACTCTCAGACATTCTCTATCACTCTCTATCACTCTCTATCACTCTCTGGCACTCTCTGACAGTCCCTGACACTCTCAGACTCTCTCAGACACTCTCTGACACTCTCTGACACTCTCTATCAATCTCTATCACTCTCTGACTCTCTCTGACACTCTCTGACACTCTCAGACTCTCCCTATCGCTCTCTATCACTCTGTGACACTCTCTGACACTCTCTGACACTCTCAGACACTCTCTATCACACTCTGACACTGTCTATCACTCTCTATCACTTTCTGACACGCTCTGACACTCACTCCCACTCAATGACACTCTCTGACACTCTCTATCACTCAATATCACTCTCTGACACTCTCTGACACACTCTGACACTCTCTGACACTCTCTATCACTCTTTATCACTCTCTGGCACTCTCTGACACTCTCTGACACTCTCTATCACTCTCTATTACTCTCTGACACACTCTGACACTCTCTATTACTCTATGACACTCTCTGATACTCTCTATCAGTCTCTATTACTCACTGACACACTCTGACGCTCTCTGACACTCTCTGACACTCTCAGATACTCTCTATCACTCTTTGACACTCTCTATCACTCTCTGAAACTCTCTGACACTCTCAGAATCTCTCTCTCACTCTCTGTCACTCTCAGAAACTCTCTATCACTCTCTGACACTCTCGATCACTCTCTGACACTCTCTGACACTCTCTATCACTGTCTGACACACGCTGTCACTCTCAGACACACTCTGTCACTCTCAGACACTCTCAGACACTCTCTATCACTCTCTGCCACTCTATATCACTCTCTGACACTCTCTTACGCTCTCTGACACTCTCTGACACACTCTGACACTCTCTGACACTCTCAGACACTCTCTATCACTCTCTGCCACTCTATATCACTCTCTGACACTCTCTTACGCTCTCTGACACTCTCTGACACACTCTGACACTCTCTGACACTCTCAGACACTCTCTACCACTCTCTGACACTCACTGACACTCTCAGACACTCGCTGTCACTCTCAGACACTCTCTGTCACTCTCAGGCACTCTCAGACACTCTCTATCACTCTCTGACACTCTCTTTCGCTCTCTGACACTCTCTGACACACTCTGACACTCTCTGACACTCTCAGACACTCTCTATCACTCTCTATCACTCTCTGACACTCTCTGACACTCTCAGAATCTCTCTCTCACTCTCTGAAACTCTCAGACACTCTCTATCACTCTCTATCACTCTCTATCACTATCTGACACTCTCTATCACTCTCTGACACTCTCTGACACTCTCTGACTCTATCAGACACTCACTATCACTCTCTATCACTCTCTGAAACTCTCTGACACTCTCAGAATCTCTCTCTCACTCTCTGTCACTCTCAGAAACTCTCTATCACTCTCTGACACTCTCGATCACTCTCTGACACTCTCTATCACTCTCTGACACTCTCTGACACTCTCTATCACTGTCTGACACACGCTGTCACTCTCAGACACTCTCTGTCACTCTCAGACACTCTCAGACACTCTCTACCACTCTCTGACACTCTATATCACTCTCTGACACTCTCTTACGCTCTCTGACACTCTCTGACACACTCTGACACTCTCTGACACTCTCAGACACTCTCTACCACTCTCTGTCACTCTCTGACACTCTCTGACACTCTCAGAGTCTCTCTCTCACTCTCTGAAACTCTCAGACATTCTCTATCACTCTCTATCACTCTCTTACACTCTCTATCACTCTCTGACACTCTCTGACACTCTCTATCACACCCTGACACTATCTGACACTCTCTATCACGCAGTGACACACTCTGAAACTCTCTATCACTCTCTATCACTCTCTATCACTCTCTGACACTCACTGACACTCTCAGACACTCGCTGTCACTCTCAGACACTCTCTGTCACTCTCAGACACTCTCAGACGCACTCTATCACTCTCTGACACTCTATTTCGCTCTCTGACACTCTCTGACACAATCTGACACTCTCTGACACTCTCAGACACTCTCTATCACTCTCTATCACTCTCTGACACTCTCTGACACTCTCAGAATCTCTCTCTCACTCTCTGAAACTCTCAGACACTCTCTATCACTCTCTGACATTCTCAGACACTCTCTATCACTCTCTGACACTCTCTATCACTCTCTATCACTCTCTGACACTCTCTATCAGTCTCTGACACTCTCTGACACTCTCTGACACTCTCTGACACTATCTGACACTCTCAGAAACTCTCTATCACTCTCTGACACTCTCGATCACTCTCTGACACTCTCTATCACTCTCTGACACTCTCTGACACTCTCTATCACTGTCTGACACACGCTGTCACTCTCAGACACTCTCTGTCACTCTCAGACACTCTCAGACACTCTCTATCACTCTCTGACACTCTATATCACTCTCTGACACTCTCTTCCGCTCTCTGACACTCTCTGACACACTCTGACACTCTCTGACACTCTCAGACACTCTCTACCACTCTCTGTCACTCTCTGACATTCTCTGACACTCTCAGAGACTCTCTCTCACTCTCTGAAACTCTCAGACATTCTCTATCACTCTCTATCACTCTCTATCACTCTCTGGCACTCTCTGACAGTCCCTGACACTCTCAGACTCTCTCAGACACTCTCTGACACTCTCTGACACTCTCTATCAATCTCTATCACTCTCTGACTCTCTCTGACACTCTCTGACACTCTCAGACTCTCCCTATCGCTCTCTATCACTCTGTGACACTCTCTGACACTCTCTGACACTCTCAGACACTCTCTATCACACTCTGACACTGTCTATCACTCTCTATCACTTTCTGACACGCTCTGACACTCACTCCCACTCAATGACACTCTCTGACACTCTCTATCACTCAATATCACTCTCTGACACTCTCTGACACACTCTGACACTCTCTGACACTCTCTATCACTCTTTATCACTCTCTGGCACTCTCTGACACTCTCTGACACTCTCTATCACTCTCTATTACTCTCTGACACACTCTGACACTCTCTATTACTCTATGACACTCTCTGATACTCTCTATCAGTCTCTATTACTCACTGACACACTCTGACGCTCTCTGACACTCTCTGACACTCTCAGATACTCTCTATCACTCTTTGACACTCTCTATCACTCTCTGAAACTCTCTGACACTCTCAGAATCTCTCTCTCACTCTCTGTCACTCTCAGAAACTCTCTATCACTCTCTGACACTCTCGATCACTCTCTGACACTCTCTGACACTCTCTATCACTGTCTGACACACGCTGTCACTCTCAGACACACTCTGTCACTCTCAGACACTCTCAGACACTCTCTATCACTCTCTGCCACTCTATATCACTCTCTGACACTCTCTTACGCTCTCTGACACTCTCTGACACACTCTGACACTCTCTGACACTCTCAGACACTCTCTACCACTCTCTGTCACTCTCTGACACTCTCTGACACTCTCAGAGTCTTTCTCTCACTCTCTGAAACTCTCAGACATTCTCTATCACTCTCTATCACTCTCGATCACTCTCTGACACTCTCTGACACACTCAGACACACTCTATCACACTCTATCACTCTCTGGCACACTCTGACAGTCCCTGACACTCTCAGACTCTCTCAGACACTCTCTGACTCTCTCTGACACTCTCTATCAATCTCTATCACTCTCTGACTCTCTCTGACACTCTCTGACACTCTCAGACTCTCCCTATCGCTCTCTATCACTCTGTGACACTCTCAGACACTCTCTATCACACTCTGACACTCTCTATCACTCTCTATCACTTTCTGACACTCTCTGACACTCTCTACCACTCAATGACACTCTCTGACACTCTCTATCACTCAATATCACTCTCTGACACTCTCTGACACACTCTGACACTCTCTGACACTCTCTATCACTCTTTGTCACTCTCTGGCACTCTCTGACACTCTCTGACACTCTCTATCACTCTCTATTACTCTCTGACACACTCTGACACTCTCTATCACTCTATGACACTCTCTGATACTCTCTATCACTCTCTATTACTCACTGACACACTCTGACGCTCTCTGACACTCTCAGATACTCTCTATCACTCTTTGACGCTCTCTATCACTCTCTGACACTCTATTTCGCTCTCTGACACTCTCTGACACAATCTGACACTCTCTGACACTCTCAGACACTCTCTATCACTCTCTATCACTCTCTGACACTCTCTGACACTCTCAGAATCTCTCTCTCACTCTCTGAAACTCTCAGACACTCTCTATCACTCTCTGACATTCTCAGACACTCTCTATCACTCTCTGACACTCTCTATCACTCTCTATCACTCTCTGACACTCTCTATCAGTCTCTGACACTCTCTGACACTCTCTGACACTATCTGACACTCTCAGAAACTCTCTATCACTCTCTGACACTCTCGATCACTCTCTGACACTCTCTATCACTCTCTGACACTCTCTGACACTCTCTATCACTGTCTGACACACGCTGTCACTCTCAGACACTCTCTGTCACTCTCAGACACTCTCAGACACTCTCTATCACTCTCTGACACTCTATATCACTCTCTGACACTCTCTTACGCTCTCTGACACTCTCTGACACACTCTGACACTCTCTGACACTCTCAGACACTCTCTACCACTCTCTGTCACTCTCTGACATTCTCTGACACTCTCAGAGACTCTCTCTCACTCTCTGAAACTCTCAGACATTCTCTATCACTCTCTATCACTCTCTGGCACTCTCTGACAGTCCCTGACACTCTCAGACTCTCTCAGACACTCTCTGACTCTCTCTGACACTCTCTATCAATCTCTATCACTCTCTGACTCTCTCTGACACTCTCTGACACTCTCAGACTCTCCCTATCGCTCTCTATCACTCTGTGACACTCTCTGACACTCTCTGACACTCTCAGACACTCTCTATCACACTCTGACACTCTCTATCACTCTCTATCACTTTCTGACACGCTCTGACACTCACTCCCACTCAATGACACTCTCTGACACTCTCTATCACTCAATATCACTCTCTGACACTCTCTGACACACTCTGACACTCTCTGACACTCTCTATCACTCTTTATCACTCTCTGGCACTCTCTGACACTCTCTGACACTCTCTATCACTCTCTATTACTCTCTGACACACTCTGACACTCTCTATTACTCTATGACACTCTCTGATACTCTCTATCAGTCTCTATTACTCACTGACACACTCTGACGCTCTCTGACTCTCTCTGACACTCTCAGATACTCTCTATCACTCTTTGACACTCTCTATCACTCTCTATTACTCTCTGACACACTCTGACACTCTCTATTACTCTATGACACTCTCTGATACTCTCTATCAGTCTCTATTACTCACTGACACACTCTGACGCTCTCTGACACTCTCTGACACTCTCAGATACTCTCTATCACTCTTTGACACTCTCTATCACTCTCTGAAACTCTCTGACACTCTCAGAATCTCTCTCTCACTCTCTGTCACTCTCAGAAACTCTCTATCACTCTCTGACACTCTCGATCACTCTCTGACACTCTCTGACACTCTCTATCACTGTCTGACACACTCTGTCACTCTCAGACACTCTCAGACACTCTCTATCACTCTCTGCCACTCTATATCACTCTCTGACACTCTCTTACGCTCTCTGACACTCTCTGACACACTCTGACACACTCTGACACTCTCTATCACTCTATGACACTCTCTGATACTCTCTATCACTCTCTATTACTCACTGACACACTCTGACGCTCTCTGACACTCTCAGATACTCTCTATCACTCTTTGACGCTCTCTATCACTCTCTGACACTCTCAGACACTCTCTGACACTCTCAGACACTCACAATCACTCTCTATCACTCTCTGACACTCTCTGACACTCTCAGACACTCTCTATCATTCTCAGACACTCTCTATCACTCTCTGACACTCTCTGACACTCTCAGACACTCTCTGACACTCTCTAACACTCTCTATCACTCTCTGACAATCTCAGACACTCTCTATCGCTCTCAGACACTCTCTATCACTCTCTGACACTCGCTATCACTCTCTGACACTCTAAAACAATCTCTATCACTCTCTGACAGTCTCTGACACTCTCTGACACTCTCTATCACTCTCAGACACTCTCTGTCACTCTCTATCACTCTCTGACACTCTCTATCACTCTCTGACACTCTCTGACACTCTCAGAGGCTCTCTATCACTCTGTGTCACTAACTGACACTCTCAGACACTCTCTATCACTCTCTGACACTCACTGACACTCTTAGACACTCTCTTTCACTCTCTGTCACTCTCAGACACTCTCAGACACTCTCTATCACTCTCTGACACTCTCTGTCACTCTCTGACACTCTCTATCGCTCTCTGACACTATCTGACACACTCAATTACTCTCTATCACTCTCTGACACACTCTGACACGCTCTATCACTCTATGACACTCTCTGACACTCTCAGACACTCTCTATCACACTCTAACACTCTCTATCACTCTCTATCACTTTCTGACACTCTCTGACACTCTCTACCACTCAATGACACTCTCTGACACTCTCTATCACTCAATATCACTCTCTGACACTCTCTAACACTCTCTATCACTCTCTGACAATCTCAGACACTCTCTATCACTCTCAGACACTCTCTATCACTCTCTGACACTCGCTATCACTCTCTGACACTCTAAGACAGTCTCTATCACTCTCTGACACTCTCAATCACACTCTGACACTCTCTATCACTCTCAGACACTCTATGTCACTCTCTATCACTCTCTGACACTCTCTATCACTCTCTGACACTCTCTGACACTCTCAGAGGCTCTCTATCACTCTCTATCACTAACTGACACTCTCAGACACTCTCTATCACTCGCTGACACTCACTGACACTCTTAGACACTCTCTTTCACTCTCTGTCACTCTCAGACACTCTCAGACACTCTCTATCACTCTCTGACACTCTCTATCTCTCTCTGACGCTCTCTATCGCTCTCTGACACTATCAGACACTCTCTACCACTCTCTGTCACTCTCTGACATTCTCTGACACTCTCAGAGTCTCTCTCTCACTCTCTGAAACTCTCAGACATTCTCTATCACTCTCTATCACTCTCTATCACTCTCTGGCAGTCTCTGACAGTCCCTGACACTCTCAGACTCTCTCAGACACTCTCTGACTCTCTCTGACACTCTCTATCAATCTCTATCACTCTCTGACTCTCTCTGACACTCTCTGACACTCTCAGACTCTCCCTATCGCTCTCTATAACTCTGTGACACTCTCTGACACTCTCTGACACTCTCAGACACTCTCTGACACTCTCTATCACTGTCTGACACACGCTGTCACTCTCAGACACACTCTGTCACTCTCAGACACTCTCAGACACTCTCTATCACTCTCTGACACTCTATATCACTCTCTGACACTCTCTTACGCTCTCTGAAACTCTCTGACACACTCTGACACTCTCTGACACTCTCAGACACTCTCTACCACTCTCTGTCACTCTCTGACACTCTCTGACACTCTCAGAGTCTCTCTCTCACTCTCTGAAACTCTCAGACATTCTCTATCACTCTCTATCACTCTCGATCACTCTCGATCACTCTCTGACACTCTCTGACACACTCAGACACTCTCTATCACACTCTATCACTCTCTGGCACACTCTGACAGTCCCTGACACTCTCAGACTCTCTCAGACACTCTCTGACTCTCTCTGACACTCTCTATCAATCTCTATCACTCTCTGACTCTCTCTGACACTCTCTGACACTCTCAGACTCTCCCTATCGCTCTCTATCACTCTGTGACACTCTCTGACACTCTCTGACACTCTCAGACACTCTCTATCACACTCTGACACTCTCTATCACTCTCTATCACTTTCTGACACGCTCTGACACTCTCTCCCACTCAATGACACTCTCTGACACTCTCTATCACTCAATATCACTCTCTGACACTCTCTGACACACTCTGACACTCTCTGACACTCTCTATCACTCTTTATCACTCTCTGGCACTCTCTGACACTCTCTGACACTCTCTATCACTCTCTATTACTCTCTGACACACTCTGACACTCTCTATTACTCTATGACACTCTCTGATAATCTCTATCAGTCTCTATTACGCACTGACACACTCTGACGCTCTCTGACACTCTCTGACACTCTCAGATACTCTCTATCACTCTTTGACACTCTCTATCACTCTCTGAAACTCTCTGACACTCTCAGAATCTCTCTCTCACTCTCTGTCACTCTCAGAAACTCTCTATCACTCTCTGACACTCTCGATCAATCTCTGACACTCTCTGACACTCTCTATCACTGTCTGACACACGCTGTCACTCTCAGACACACTCTGTCACTCTCAGACACTCTCAGACACTCTCTATCACTCTCTGACACTCTATATCACTCTCTGACACTCTCTTACGCTCTCTGACACTCTCTGACACACTCTGACATTCTCTGACACTCTCAGACACTCTCTACCACTCTCTGTCACTCTCTGACACTCTCTGACACTCTCAGAGTCTCTCTCTCACTCTCTGAAACTCTCAGACATTCTCTATCACTCTCTATCACTCTCGATCACTCTCTGACACACTCAGACACTCTCTATCACACTCTATCACTCTCTGGCACACTCTGACAGTCCCTGACACTCTCAGACTCTCTCAGACACTCTTTGACTCTCTCTGACACTCTCTATCAATCTCTATCACTCTCTGACTCTCTCTGACACTCTCTGACACTCTCAGACACTCTCTATCACACTCTGACACTCTCTATCACTCTCTATCACTTTCTGACACTCTCTGACACTCTCTACCACTCAATGACACTCTCTGACACTCTCTATCACTCAATATCACTCTCTGACACTCTCTGACACACTCTGACACTCTCTGACACTCTCTATCACTCTTTGTCACTCTCTGGCACTCTCTGACACTCTCTGACACTCTCTATCACTCTCTATTACTCTCTGACACACTCTGACACTCTCTATCACTCTATGACACTCTCTGATACTCTCTATCACTCTCTATTACTCACTGACACACTCTGACGCTCTCTGACACTCTCTGACACTCTCAGATACTCTCTATCACTCTTTGACACTCTCTATCACTCTCTGACACTCTCAGACACTCTCTGACACTCTCAGACACTCACAATCACTCTCTATCACTCTCTGACACTCTCTGACACTCTCAGACACTCTCTATCATTCTCAGACACTCTATATCACTCTCTGACACTCTCTGACACTCTCAGACACTCTCTGACACTCTCTAACACTCTCTATCACTCTCTGACAATCTCAGACACTCTCTATCGCTCTCAGACACTCTCTATCACTCTCTGACACTCGCTATCACTCTCTGACACTCTAAGACAATCTCTATCACTCTCTGACACTCTCTGACACTCTCTGACACTCTCTATCACTCTCAGACACTCTCTGTCACTCTATATCACTCTCTGACACTCTCTATCACTCTCTGACACTCTCTGACACTCTCAGAGGCTCTCTATCACTCTCTATCACTAACTGACACTCTCAGACACTCTCTATCACTCTCTGACACTCACTGACACTCTTAGACACTCTCTTTCACTCTCTGTCACTCTCAGACACTCTCAGACACTCTCTATCACTCTCTGACACTCTCTGTCACTCTCTGACACTCTCTATCGCTCTCTGACACTATCTGACACACTCAATCACTCTCTATCACTCTCTGACACACTCTGACACGCTCTATCACTCTATGACACTCTCTGACACTCTCAGACACTCTCTATCACACTCTAACACTCTCTATCTCTCTCTATCACTTTCTGACACTCTCTGACACTCTCTACCACTCAATGACACTCTCTGACACTCTCTATCACTCAATATCACTCTCTGACACTCTCTAACACTCTCTATCACTCTCTGACAATCTCAGACACTCTCTATCACTCTCAGACACTCTCTATCACTCTCTGACACTCGCTATCACTCTCTGACACTCTAAGACAATCTCTATCACTCTCTGACACTCTCAATCACTCTCTGACACTCTCTATCACTCTCAGACACTCTCTGTCACTCTCTAACACTCTCTGACACTCTCTATCACTCTCTGACACTCTCTGACACTCTCAGAGGCTCTCTATCACTCTCTATCACTAACTGACACTCTCAGACACTCTCTATCACTCGCTGACACTCACTGACACTCTTAGACACTCTCTTTCACTCTCTGTCACTCTCAGACACTCTCAGACACTCTCTATCACTCTCTGACACTCTCTATCTCTCTCTGACGCTCTCTATCGCTCTCTGACACTATCTGACACACTCAATCACTCTCTATCACTCTCTGACACACTCTGACACTCTCTATCGCTCTCTATCACTCTGTGACACTCTCAGACACTCTCTATCACACTCTGACACTCTCTATCACTCTCTATCACTTTCTGACACTCTCTGTCACTCTCTACCAGTCAATGACACTCTCTGACACTCTCTATCACTCAATATCACTCTCTGACACTCTCTGACACACTCTGACACTCTCTGACACTCTCTATCACTCTTTATCACTCTCTGGCACTCTCTGACACTCTCTGACACTCTCTATCACTCTCTATTACTCTCTGACACACTCTGACACTCTCTATCACTCTATGACACTCTCTGATACTCTCTATCACTCTCTATTACTCACTGACACACTCTGACGCTCTCTGACACTCTCTGACACTCTCAGATACTCTCTATCACTCTTTGACACTCTCTATCACTCTGTGACACTCTCAGACATTCTCTGACACTCTCAGACACTCACAATCACTCTCTATCACTCTCTGACACTCTCTGACACTCTCAGACACTCTCTGACACTCTCTAACACTCTCTATCACTCTCTGACAATCTCAGACACTCTCTATCGCTCTCAGACACTCTCTATCACTCTCTGACACTCGCTATCACTCTCTGACACTCTAAGACACTCTCTATCACTCTCTGACACTCTCTGACACTCTCTGACACTCTCTGACACTCTCTATCACTCTCAGACACTCTCTGTCACTCTATATCACTCTCTGACACTCTCTATCACTCTCTGACACTCTCTGACACTCTCAGAAGCTCTCTATCACTCTCTATCACTAACTGACACTCTCAGACACTCTCTATCACTCTCTGACACTCACTGACACTCTTAGACACTCTCTTTCACTCTCTGTCACTCTCAGACACTCTCAGACACTCTCTATCACTCTCTGACACTCTCTGTCACTCTCTGACACTCTCTATCGCTCTCTGACACTATCTGACACACTCAATCACTCTCTATCACTCTCTGACACACTCTGACACGCTCTATCACTCTATGACACTCTCTGACACTCTCAGACACTCTCTATCACACTCTAACGCTCTCTATCACTCTCTACCACTTTCTGACACTCTCTGACACTCTCTACCACTCAATGACACTCTCTGACACTCTCTGACACTCAATATCACTCTCTGACACTCTCTAACACTCTCTATCACTCTCTGACAATCTCAGACACTCTCTATCACTCTCAGACACTCTCTATCACTCTCTGACACTCGCTATCACTCTCTGACACTCTAAGACAATCTCTATCACTCTCTGACACTCTCAATCACTCTCTGACACTCTCTATCACTCTCAGACACTCTCTGTCACTCTCTAACACTCTCTGACACTCTCTATCACTCTCTGACACTCTCTGACACTCTCAGAGGCTCTCTATCACTCTCTATCACTAACTGACACTCTCAGACACTCTCTATCACTCGCTGACACTCACTGACACTCTTAGACACTCTCTTTCACTCTCTGTCACTCTCAGACACTCTCAGACACTCTCTATCACTCTCTGACACTCTCTATCTCTCTCTGACGCTCTCTATCGCTCTCTGACACTATCTGACACACTCAATCACTCTCTATCACTCTCTGACACACTCTGACACTCTCTATCACTCTATGACACTCTCTGACACTCTCAGACACTCTCTATCACACTCTGACACTCTCTATCACTCTCTATCACTTTCTGACACTCTCTGACACTCTCTATCACTCTCTATTACTCTCTGACACACTCTGACACTCTCTATCACTCTATGACACTCTCTGATACTCTCTATCACTCTCTATTACTCACTGACACACTCTGACGCTCTCTGACACTCTCTGACACTCTCAGATACTCTCTATCACTCTTTGACACTCTCTATCACTCTGTGACACTCTCAGACATTCTCTGACACTCTCAGACACTCACAATCACTCTCTATCACTCTCTGACACTCTCAGACACTCTCTATCATTCTCAGACACTCTCTATCACTCTCTGACACTCTCTGACACTCTCTGACACTCTCTATCACTCTCTGACACTCTCTGACAATCTCAGACACTCTCTGTCGCTCTCAGACACTCTCTATCACTCTCTGACACTCGCTATCACTCTCTGACACTCAAAGACAATCTCTATCACTCTCTGACACTCTCTATCACTCTCTGACACTCCCTATCACTCTCAGACACTCTCTGTCACTCTCTATCACTCTCTGACACTCTCTATCACTCTCTGACACTCTCTGACACTCTTAGACACTCTCTTTCACTCTCTGTCACTCTCAGACACTCTCAGACACTCTCTATCACTCTCTGACACTCCATATCACTCTCTGACACTCCATATCACTCTCTGACACTCTCTGACACACTCTGACACTCTCTGACACTCTCAGACACTCTCTACCACTCTCTGTCACTCTCTGACACTCTCTGACACTCTCAGAGTCTCTCTCTCGCTCTCTATCAATCTCGATCACTCTCTGACACTCTCTGACACACTCAGACACTCTCTATCACTCTCTATCACTCTCTGGCACACTCTGACAGTCCCTGACACTCTCAGACTCTCTCAGACACTCTCTGACTCTCTCTGACACTCTCTATCAATCTCTATCACTCTCTGACTCTCTCTGACACTCTCTGACACTCTCAGACTCTCCCTATCACTCTCTATCACTCTGTGACACTCTCTGACACTCTCTGACACTCTCAGACACTCTCTATCACACTCTGACACTCTCTATCACTCTCTGACACTCTCTGACACTCTCTATCACTGTCTGACACACGCTGTCACTCTCAGACACTCTCTGTCACTCTCAGACACTCTCAGACACTCTCTATCACTCTCTGACACTCCATATCACTCTCTGACACTCTCTTACGCTCTCTGACACTCTCTGACACACTCTGACACTCTCTGACACTCTCAGACACTCTCTACCACTCTCTGTCAGTCTTTGACACTCTCTGACACTCTCAGAGTCTCTCTCTCACTCTCTGAAACTCTCAGACATTCTCTATCACTCTCTATCACTCTCGATCACTCTCTGACACTCTCTGACACTCTCAGACACACTCAGACACTCTCTATCACTCTCTATCACTCTCTGGCACACTCTGACTGTCCCTGACACTCTCAGACTCTCTCAGACACTCTCTGACTCTCTCTGACACTCTCTGACACTCTCAGACTCTCCCTATCGCTCTCTATCACTCTGTGACACTCTCTGACACTCTCTGACACTCTCAGACACTCTCTATCACTTTCTGACACTCTCTGACACTCTCTACCACTCAATGACACTCTCTGACACTCTCTATCACTCAATATCACTCTCTGACACTCTCTGACACACTCTGACACTCTCTGACACTCTCTATCACTCTTTATCACTCTCTGGCACTCTCTGACACTCTCTGACACTCTCTATCACTCTCTATTACTCTCTGACACACTCTGACACTCTCTATCACTCTATGACACTCTCTGATACTCTCTATCACTCTCTATTACTCACTGACACACTCTGACGCTCTCTGACACTCTCTGACACTCTCAGATACTCTCTATCACTCTTTGACACTCTCTATCACTCTCTGACACTCTCAGACACTCTCTGACACTCTCAGACACTCACAAACACTCTCTATCACTCTCTGACACTCTCTGACACTCTCAGACACTCTCTATCATTCTCAGACACTCTCTATCACTCTCTGACACTCTCTGACACTCTCAGACACTCTCTATCACTCTCTGACACTCTCAGACACTCTCTGACACTCTCAGACACTCACAAACACTCTCTATCACTCTCTGACAATCTCAGACACTCTCTATCGCTCTCAGACACTCTCTATCACTCTCTGACACTCGCAATCACTCTCTGACACTCTAAGACAATCTCTATCACTCTCTGACACTCTCTGACACTCTCTGACACTCTCTATCACTCTCAGACACTCTCTGTCACTCTATATCACTCTCTGACACTCTCTATCACTCTCTGACACTCTCTGACACTCTCAGAGGCTCTCTATCACTCTCTATCACTAACTGACACTCTCAGACACTCTCTATCACTCTCTGACACTCACTGACACTCTTAGACACTCTCTTTCACTCTCTGTCACTCTCAGTCACTCTCAGACACTCTCTATCACTCTCTGACACTCTCTGTCACTCTCTGACACTCTCTATCGCTCTCTGACACTATCTGACACACTCAATCACTCTCTATCACTCTCTGACACACTCTGACACGCTCTATCACTCTATGACACTCTCTGACACTCTCAGACACTCTCTATCACACTCTAACACTCTCTATCACTCTCTATCACTTTCTGACACTCTCTGACACTCTCTACCACTCAATGACACTCTCTGACACTCTCTATCACTCAATATCACTCTCTGACACTCTCTAACACTCTCTATCACTCTCTGACAATCTCAGACACTCTCTATCACTCTCAGACACTCTCTATCACTCTCTGACACTCGCTATCACTCTCTGACACTCTAAGACAATCTCTATCACTCTCTGACACTCTCAATCACTCTCTGACACTCTCTATCACTCTCAGACACTCTCTGTCACTCTCTATCACTCTCTGACACTCTCTATCACTCTCTGACACTCTCTGACACTCTCAGAGGCTCTCTATCATTCTCTATCACTAACTGACACTCTCAGACACTCTCTATCACTCGCTGACACTCACTGACACTCCTAGACACTCTCTTTCACTCTCTGTCACTCTCAGACACTCTCAGACACTCTCTATCACTCTCTGACACTCTCTATCTCTCTCTGACGCTCTCTATCGCTCTCTGACACTATCTGACACACTCAATCACTCTCTATCACTCTCTGACACACTCTGACACTCTCTATCACTCTATGACACTCTCTGACACCCTCAGACACTCTCTATCACACTCTGACACTCTCTATCACTCTCTATCACTTTCTGACACACTCTGACACTCTCTACCACTCAATGACACTCTCTGACACTCTCTAACACTCAATATCACTCTCTGACACTCTCTGACACACTCTGACACTCTCTGACACTCTCTATCACTCTTTATCACTCTCTGGCACTCTCTGACACTCTCTATCACTCTCTATTACTCTCTGACACACTCTGACACTCTCTATCACTCTATGACACTCTCTGATACTCTCTATCACTCTCTATTACTCACTGACACACTCTGACGCTCTCTGACACTCTCTGACACTCTCAGATACTCTCTATCACTCTTTGACACTCTCTATCACTCTGTGACACTCTCAGACATTCTCTGACACTCTCAGACACTCACAATCACTCTCTATCACTCTCTGACACTCTCTGACACTCTCAGACACTCTCTATCATTCTCAGACACTCTCTATCACTCTCTGACACTCTCTGACACTCTCTGACACTCTCTGACACTCTCTATCACTCTCTGACACTCTCTGACAATCTCAGACACTCTCTGTCGCTCTCAGACACTCTCTATCACTCTCTGACACTCGCTATCACTCTCTGACACTCAAAGACAATCTCTATCACTCTCTGACACTCTCTATCACTCTCTGACACTCCCTATCACTCTCAGACACTCTCTGTCACTCTCTATCACTCTCTGACACTCTCTATCACTCTCTGACACTCTCTGACACTCTTAGACACTCTCTTTCACTCTCTGTCACTCTCAGACACTCTCAGACACTCTCTATCACTCTCTGACACTCCATATCACTCTCTGACACTCTCTTACGCTCTCTGACACTCTCTGACACACTCTGACACTCTCTGACACTCTCAGACACTCTCTACCACTCTCTGTCACTCTCTGACACTCTCTGACACTCTCAGAGTCTCTCTCTCACTCTCTGAAACTCTCAGACATTCTCTATCACTCTCTATCACTCTCGATCACTCTCTGACACTCTCTGACACACTCAGACACTCTCTATCACTCTCTATCACTCTCTGGCACACTCTGACAGTCCCTGACACTCTCAGACTCTCTCAGACACTCTCTGACTCTCTCTGACACTCTCTATCAATCTCTATCACTCTCTGACTCTCTCTGACACTCTCTGACACTCTCAGACTCTCCCTATCGCTCTCTATCACTCTCTGACACTCTCAGACACTCTCTATCACACTCTGACACTCTCTATCACTCTCTGACACTCTCTGACACTCTCTATCACTGTCTGACACACGCTGTCACTCTCAGACACTCTCTGTCACTCTCAGACACTCTCAGACACTCTCTATCACTCTCTGACACTCTATATCACTCTCTGACACTCTCTTACGCACTCTGACACTCTCTGACAGACTCTGACACTCTCTGACACTCTCAGACACTCTCTACCACTCTCTGTCACTCTTTGACACTCTCTGACAATCTCAGAGTCTCTCTCTCACTCTCTGAAACTCTCAGACACTCTCTGACACTCTCAGACACTCACAATCACTCTCTATCACTCTCTGACACTCTCTGACACTCTCAGACACTCTCTATCATTCTCAGACACTCTCTATCACTCTCTGACACTCTCTGACACTCTCAGACACTCTCTGACACTCTCTAACACTCTCTATCACTCTCTGACAATCCCAGACACTCTCTATCGCTCTCAGACACTCTCTATCACTCTCTGACACTCGCTGTCCCTCTCTGACACTAAGACAATCTCTATCACTCTCTGACACTCTCAATCACTCTCTGACACTCTCTATCTCTCTCAGACACTCTCTGTCACTCTCTATCACTCTCTGACACTCTCTATCACTCTCTGACACTCTCTGACACCTCAGAGGCTCTCTATCACTCTCTATCACTAACTGACACTCTCAGACACTCTCTATCACTCTCTGACACTCACTGACACTCTTAGACACTCTCTTTCACTCTCTGTCACTCTCAGACACTCTCAGACACTCTCTATCACTCTCTGACACTCTCTATTTCTCTCTGACACTCTCTATCGCTCTCTGACACTATCTGACACACTCAATCACTCTCTATCACTCTCTGACACACTCTGACACTCTCTATCACTCTATGACACTCTCTGACACTCTCAGACACTCTCTATCACACTCTGACACTCTCTATCACTCTCTATCACTTTCTGACACTCTCTGACACTCTCTACCACTCAATGACACTCTCGGACACTCTCTATCACTCAATATCACTCTCTGACACACTCTGACACTCTCTGACACTCTCTATCACTCTTTATCACTCTCTGGCACTCTCTGACACTCTCTGACACTCTCTATCACTCTCTACCACTCTCTGTCACTCTCTGACACTCTCTGACACTCTCTGACACTCTCTATCACTCTCTGACACTCTCTGACACTCTCAGACACACTCTGACACTCTCTAACACTCTCTATCACTCTCTGACAATCTCAGACACTCTCTATCGCTCTCAGACACTCTCTATCACTCTCTGACACTCGCTATCACTCTCTGACACTCTAAGACAATCTCTATCACTCTCTGACACTCTCTGACACTCTCTGACACTCTCTATCACTCTCAGACACTCTCTGTCACTCTATATCACTCTCTGACACTCTCTATCACTCTCTGACACTCTCTGACACTCTCAGACGTTCTCTATCACTCTCTATCACTAACTGACACTCTCAGACACTCTCTATCACTCTCTGACACTCACTGACACTCTTAGACACTCTCTTTCACTCTCTGTCACTCTCAGACACCCTCAGACACTCTCTATCACTCTCTGACACTCTCTGTCACTCTCTGACACTCTCTATCGCTCTCTGACACTATCTGACACACTCAATCACTCTCTATCACTCTCTGACACACTCTGACACGCTCTATCACTCTATGACACTCTCTGACACTCTCAGACACTCTCTATCACACTCTAACACTCTCTATCTCTCTCTACCACTTTCTGACACTCTCTGACACTCTCTACCACTCAATGACACTCTCTGACACTCTCTATCACTCAATATCACTCTCTGACACTCTCTAACACTCTCTATCACTCTCTGACAATCTCAGACACTCTCTATCACTCTCAGACACTCTCTATCACTCTCTGACACTCGCTATCACTCTCTGACACTCTAAGACAATCTCTATCACTCTCTGACACTCTCAATCACTCTCTGACACTCTCTATCACTCTCAGACACTCTCTGTCACTCTCTATCACTCTCTGACACTCTCTATCACTCTCTGACACTCTCTGACACTCTCAGAGGCTCTCTATCACTCTCTATCACTAACTGACACTCTCAGACACTCTCTATCACTCGCTGACACTCACTGACACTCTTAGACACTCTATTTCACTCTCTGTCACTCTCAGACACTCTCAGACACTCTCTATCACTCTCTGACACTCTCTATCTCTCTCTGACGCTCTCTATCGCTATCTGACACTATCTGACACACTCAATCACTCTCTATCACTCTCTGACACACTCTGACACTCTCTATCACTCTATGACACTCTCTGACACTCTCAGACACTCTCTATCACACTCTGACACTCTCTATCACTCTCTATCACTTTCTGACACTCTCTGACACTCTCTACCACTCAATGACACTCTCTGACACTCTCTATCACTCAATATCACTCTCTGACACTCTCTGACACACTCTGACACTCTCTGACACTCTCTATCACTCTTTATCACTCTCTGGCACTCTCTGACACTCTCTGACACTCTCTATCACTCTCTATTACTCTCTGACACACTCTGACACTCTCTATCACTCTATGACACTCTCTGATACTCTCTATCACTCTCTATTACTCACTGACACACCCTGACGCTCTCTGACACTCTCTGACACTCTCAGATACTCTCTATCACTCTTTGACACTCTCTATCACTCTGTGACACTCTCAGACATTCTCTGACACTCTCAGACACTCACAATCACTCTCTATCACTCTCTGACACTCTCTGACACTCTCAGACACTCTCTATCATTCTCAGACACTCTCTATCACTCTCTGACACTCTCTGACACTCTCTGACACTCTCTGACACTCTCTATCACTCTCTGACACTCTCTGACAATCTCAGACACTCTCTGTCGCTCTCAGACACTCTCTATCACTCTCTGACACTCGCTATCACTCTCTGACACTCAAAGACAATCTCTATCACTCTCTGACACTCTCTATCACTCTCTGACACTCCCTATCACTCTCAGACACTCTCTGTCACTCTCTATCACTCTCTGACACTCTCTATCACTCTCTGACACTCTCTGACACTCTTAGACACTCTCTTTCACTCTCTGTCACTCTCAGACACTCTCAGACACTCTCTATCACTCTCTGACACTCCATATCACTCTCTGACACTCTCTTACGCTCTCTGACACTCTCTGACACACTCTGACACTCTCTGACACTCTCAGACACTCTCTACCACTCTCTGTCACTCTCTGACACTCTCAGAGTCTCTCTCTCACTCTCTGAAACTCTCAGACATTCTCTATCACTCTCTATCACTCTCGATCACTCTCTGACACTCTCTGACACACTCAGACACTCTCTATCACTCTCTATCACTCTCTGGCACACTCTGACAGTCCCTGACACTCTCAGACTCTCTCAGACACTCTCTGACTCTCTCTGACACTCTCTATCAATCTCTATCACTCTCTGACTCTCTCTGACACTCTCTGACACTCTCAGACTCTCCCTATCGCTCTCTATCACTCTCTGACACTCTCAGACACTCTCTATCACACTCTGACACTCTCTATCACTCTCTGACACTCTCTGACACTCTCTATCACTGTCTGACACACGCTGTCACTCTCAGACACTCTCTGTCACTCTCAGACACTCTCAGACACTCTCTATCACTCTCTGACACTCTATATCACTCTCTGACACTCTCTTACGCTCTCTGACACTCTCTGACACACTCTGACACTCTCTGACACTCTCAGACACTCTCTACCACTCTCTGTCACTCTTTGACACTCTCTGACACTCTCAGAGTCTCTCTCTCACTCTCTGAAACTCTCAGACACTCTCTGACACTCTCAGACACTCACAATCACTCTCTATCACTCTCTGACACTCTCTGACACTCTCAGACACTCTCTATCATTCTCAGACACTCTCTATCACTCTCTGACACACTCTGACACTCTCAGACACTCTCTGACACTCTCTGACACACTCTGACACTCTCTGACACTCTCAGACACTCTCTACCACTCTCTGTCACTCTCTATCACTCTCAGACACTCTCTATCACTCTCTGACACTCGCTGTCCCTCTCTTACACTCTAAGACAATCTCTATCACTCTCTGACACTCTCAATCACTCTCTGACACTCTCTATCACTCTCAGACACTCTCTGTCACTCTCTATCACTCTCTGACACTCTCTATCACTCTCTGACACTCTCTGACACTCTCAGAGGCTCTCTATCACTCTCTATCACTAACTGACACTCTCAGACACTCTCTATCACTCTCTGACACTCACTGACACTCTTAGACACTCTCTTTCACTCTCTGTCACTCTCAGACACTCTCAGACACTCTCTATCACTCTCTGACACTCTCTATCTCTCTCTGACACTCTCTATCGCTCCCTGACACTATCTGACACACTCAATCACTCTCTATCACTCTCTGACACACTCTGACACTCTCTATCACTCTATGACACTCTCTGACACTCTCAGACACTCTCTATCACACTCTGACACTCTCTATCACTCTCTATCACTTTCTGACACTCTCTGACACTCTCTACCACTCAATGACACTCTCTGACACTCTCTATCACTCAATATCACTCTCTGACACTCTCTGACACACTCTGACACTCTCTGACACTCTCTATCACTCTTTATCACTCTCTGGCACTCTCTGACACTCTCTGACACTCTCTATCACTCTCTATTACTCTCTGACACACTCTGACACTCTCTATCACTCTATGACACTCTCTGATACTCTCTATCACTCTCTATTACTCACTGACACACTCTGACGCTCTCTGACACTCTCTGACACTCTCAGATACTCTCTATCACTCTTTGACACTCTCTATCACTCTCTGACACTCTCAGACACTCTCTGACACTCTCAGACACTCACAATCACTCTCTATCACTCTCTGACACTCTCTGACACTCTCAGACACTCTCTATCATTCTCAGACACTCTCTATCACTCTCTGACACTCTCTGACACTCTCTGACACTCTCTATCACTCTCTGACACTCTCTGACAATCTCAGACACTCTCTATCGCTCTCAGACACTCTCTATCACTCTCTGACACTCGCTATCACTCTCTGACACTCAAAGACAATCTCTATCACTCTCTGACACTCTCTATCACTCTCTGACACTCTCTATCACTCTCAGACACTCTCTGTCACTCTCTATCACTCTCTGACACTCTCTATCACTCTCTGACACTCTCTGACACTCTCAGAGGCTCTCTATCACTCTCTATCACTCACTGACACTCTCAGACACTCTCTGGCACTCTCTGACACTCTCTGACACTCTTAGACACTCTCTTTCACTCTCTGTCACTCTCAGACACTCTCAGACACTCTCTATCACTCTCTGACACTCCATATCACTCTCTGACACTCTCTTATGCTCTCTGACACTCTCTGACACACTCTGACACTCTCTGACACTCTCAGACACTCTCTACCACTCTCTGTCACTCTCTGACACTCTCAGAGTCTCTCTCTCACTCTCTGAAACTCTCAGACATTCTCTATCATTCTCTATCACTCTCGATCACTCTCTGACACTCTCTGACACACTTAGACACTCTCTATCACTCTCTATCACTCTCTGGCACACTCTGACAGTCCCTGACACTCTCAGACTCTCTCAGACACTCTCTGACTCTCTCTGACACTCTCTATCAATCTCTATCACTCTCTGACTCTCTCTGACACTCTCTGACACTCTCAGACTCTCCCTATCGCTCTCTATCACTCTGTGACACTCTCTGTCACTCTCAGACACTCTCAGACACTCTCTATCACTCTCTGACACTCTATATCACTCTCTGACACACTCTGACACTCTCTGACACTCTCAGACACTCTCTACCACTCTCTGTCTCTCTCTGACACTCTCTGACACTCTCAGAGTCTCTCTCTCACTCTCTGAAACTCTCAGACATTCTCTATCACTCTCTATCACTCTCTGACACACTCTGACACTCTCTATCACTCTATGACACTCTCTGACACTCTCAGACACTCTCTATCACACTCTGACACTCTCTATCACTCTCTATCACTTTCTGACACTCTCTGACACTCTCTACCACTCAATGACACTCTCTGACACTCTCTATCACTCAATATCACTCTCTGACACTCTCTGACACACTCGGACACTCTCTGACACTCTCTATCACTCTTTATCACTCTCTGGCACTCTCTGACACTCTCTGACACTCTCTATCACTCTCTATTACTCTCTGACACACTCTGACACTCTCTATCACTCTATGACACTCTCTGATACTCTCTATCACTCTCTATTACTCACTGACACACTCTGACGCTCTCTGACACTCTCTGACACTCTCAGATACTCTCTATCACTCTTTGACACTCTCTATCACTCTCTGACACTCTCAGACACTCTCTGACACTCTCAGACACTCAGAATCACTCTCTATCACTCTCTGACACTCTCTGACACTCTCAGACACTCTCTATCATTCTCAGACACTCTCTATCACTCTCTGACACTCTCTGACACTCTCTATCACTCTCTGACACTCTCTGACAATCTCAGACACTCTCTATCGCTCTCAGACACTCTCTATCACTCTCTGACACTCGCTATCACTCTCTGACACTCAAAGACAATCTCTATCACTCTCTGACACTCTCTATCACTCTCTGACACTCTCTATCACTCTCAGACACTCTCTGTCACTCTCTATCACTCTCTGACACTCTCTATCACTCTCTGACACTCTCTGACACTCTCAGAGGCTCTCTATCACTCTCTATCACTCTCTGACACTCTCAGACACTCTCTATCACTCTCTGACACTTACTGACACTCTTAGACACTCTCTTTCACTCTCTGTCACTCTCAGACACTCTCAGACACTCTCTATCACTCTCTGACACTCCATATCACTCTCTGACACTCTCTTACGCTCTCTGACACTCTCTGACACACTCTGACACTCTCTGACACTCTCTACCACTCTCTGTCACTCTCTGACACTCTCTGACACTCTCAGAGTCTCTCTCTCACTCTCTGAAACTCTCAGACATTCTCTATCATTCTCTATCACTCTCGATCACTCTCTGACACTCTCTGACACACTCAGACACTCTCTATCACTCTCTATCACTCTCTGGCACACTCTGACAGTCCCTGACACTCTCAGACTCTCTCAGACACTCTCTGACTCTCTCTGACACTCTCTATCAATCTCTATCACTCTCTGACTCTCTCTGACACTCTCAGACACTCTCAGACACTCTCTATCACTCTCTGACACTCTATATCACTCTCTGACACACTCTGACACTCTCTGACACTCTCAGACACTCTCTACCACTCTCTGTCTCTCTCTGACACTCTCTGACACTCTCAGAGTCTCTCTCTCACTCTCTGAAACTCTCAGACATTCTCTATCACTCTCTATCACTCTCGATCACTCTCTGACACTCTCTGACACTCTCTGACACACTCAGACACTCTCTATCATTCTCTATCACTCTCTGGCACACTCTGACAGTCCCTGGCACTCTCAGACTCTCTCAGACACTCTCTGACTCTCTCTGACACTCTCTGACACTCTCAGACTCTCCCTATCGCTCTCTATCACTCTGTGACACTCTCTGACACTCTCTGACACTCTCAGACACTCTCTATCACTTTCTGACACTCTCTGACACTCTCTACCACTCAATGACACTCTCTGACACTCTCCATCACTCAATATCACTCTCTGACACTCTCTGACACACTCTGACACTCTCTGACACTCTCTATCACTCTTTATCACTCTCTGGCACTCTCTATCACTCTCTGACACTCTCTATCACTCTCTATTACTCTCTGACACACTCTGACACTCTCTATCACTCTATGACACTCTCTGATACTCTGTATCACTCTCTATTACTCACTGACACACTCTGACGCTCTCTGACACTCTCTGACACTCTCAGATACTCTCTATCACTCTTTGACACTCTCTATCACTCTCTGACACTCTCAGACACTCTCTGACACTCTCAGACACTCACAATCACTCTCTATCACTCTCTGACACTCTCTGACACTCTCAGACACTCTCTATCATTCTCAGACACTCTCTATCACTCTCTGACACTCTCTGACACTCTCTGACACTCTCTAACACTCTCTATCACTCTCTGACAATCTCAGACACGCTCTATCGCTCTCAGACACACTCTATCACTCTCTGACACTCGCTATCACTCTCTGACACTCTAAGACAATCTCTATCACTCTCTGACACTCTCAATCACTCTCTGACACTCTCTATCACTCTCAGACACTCTCTGTCACTCTCTATCGCTCTCTGACACTCTCTATCACTCTCTGACACTCTCTGACACTCTCAGAGGCTCTCTATCACTCTCTATCACTAACTGACACTCTCAGGCA
The DNA here is from genome assembly GCF_036365525.1 of Heterodontus francisci. NCBI lineage: Eukaryota > Metazoa > Chordata > Chondrichthyes > Heterodontiformes > Heterodontidae > Heterodontus > Heterodontus francisci. The sequence continues at coordinate 3,936,964 of NC_090414.1, forward strand.
CTCTCTATCACTCTCTGACACTCACTGACACTCTTAGACACTCTCTTTCACTCTCTGTCACTCTCAGACACTCTCAGACACTCTCTATCACTCTCTGACACTCTCTATCTCTCTCTGACACTCTCTATCGCTCTCTGACACTATCTGACACACTCAATCACTCTCTATCACTCTCTGACACACTCTGACACTCTCTATCACTCTATGACACTCTCTGACACTCTCAGACACTCTCTATCACACTTTGACACTCTCTATCACTCTCTATCACTTTCTGACACTCTCTGACACTCTCTACCACTCAATGACACTCTCTGACACTGTCTATCACTCAATATCACTCTCTGACACTCTCTGACACACTCTGACACTCTCTGACACTCTCTATCACTCTTTATCACTCTCTGGCACTCTCTGACACTCTCTGACACTCTCTATCACTCTCTATTACTCTCTGACACACTCTGACACTCTCTATCACTCTATGACACTCTCAGACACTCACAATCACTCTCTATCACTCTCTGACACACTCTGACACTCTCAGACACTCTCTATCATTCTCAGACACTCTCTATCACTCTCTGACACTCTCTGACACTCTCTGACACTCTCTGACACTCTCTGACAATCTCAGACACTCTCTATCGCTCTCAGTCACTCTCTATCACTCTCTGACACTCGCTATCACTCTCTGACACTCAAAGACAATCTCTATCACTCTCTGACACTCTCTATCACTCTCTGACACTCTCTATCACTCTCAGACACTCTCTGTCACTCTCTATCACTCTCTGACACTCTCTATCACTCTCTGACACTCTCTGACACTCTCAGAGGCTCTCTATCACTCTCTGACACTCACTGACACTCTTAGACACTCTCTTTCACTCTCTGTCACTCTCAGACACTCTCAGACACTCTATATCACTCTTTGACACTCTCTATCACTCTGTGACACTCTCAGACATTCTCTGACACTCTCAGACACTCACAATCACTCTCTATCACTCTCTGACACTCTCTGACACTCTCAGACACTCTCTATCATTCTCAGACACTCTCTATCACTCTCTGACACTCTCTGACACTCTCTGACACTCTCTGACACTCTCTATCACTCTCTGACACTCTCTGACAATCTCAGACACTCTCTGTCGCTCTCAGACACTCTCTATCACTCTCTGACACTCGCTATCACTCTCTGACACTCAAAGACAATCTCTATCACTCTCTGACACTCTCTATCACTCTCTGACACTCCCTATCACTCTCAGACACTCTCTGTCACTCTCTATCACTCTCTGACACTCTCTATCACTCTCTGACACTCTCTGACACTCTTAGACACTCTCTATCACTCTCGATCACTCTCTGACACTCTCTGACACACTCAGACACTCTCTATCACTCTCTATCACTCTCTGGCACACTCTGACAGTCCCTGACACTCTCAGACTCTCTCAGACACTCTCTGACTCTCTCTGACACTCTCTATCAATCTCTTTCACTCTCTGACTCTCTCTGACACTCTCTGACACTCTCAGACTCTCCCTATCGCTCTCTATCACTCTCTGACACTCTCAGACACTCTCTATCACACTCTGACACTCTCTATCACTCTCTGACACTCTCTGACACTCTCTATCACTGTCTGACACACGCTGTCACTCTCAGACACTCTCTGTCACTCTCAGACACTCTCAGACACTCTCTATCACTCTCGGACACTCTATATCACTCTCTGACACTCTCTTACGCTCTCTGACACTCTCTGACACACTCTGACACTCTCTGACACTCTCAGACACTCTCTACCACTCTCTGTCACTCTTTGACACTCTCTGACACTCTCAGAGTCTCTCTCTCACTCTCTGAAACTCTCAGACATTCTCTATCACTCTCTATCACTCTCGATCACTCTCTGACACTCTCTGACACTCTCAGACACACTCAGACACTCTCTATCACTCTCTATCACTCTCTGGCACACTCTGACAGTCCCTGACACTCTCAGACCCTCTCAGACACTCTCTGACTCTCTCTGACACTCTCTGACACTCTCAGACTCTCCCTATCGCTCTCTATCACTCTGTGACACTCTCTGACACTCTCTGACACTCTCAGACACTCTCTATCACTTTCTGACACTCTCTGACACTCTCTACTACTCAATGACACTCTCTGACACTCTCTATCACTCAATATCACTCTCTGACACTCTCTGACACACTCTGACACTCTCTGACACTCTCTATCACTCTTTATCACTCTCTGGCACTCTCTGACACTCTCTGACACTCTGTGAAACTCTCTGAATCTCTCAGACAGTCTCTGACACTCTCTGACACTCTCTGAAACCCTCTGACACTCTCTGACACTCTGAAGATCTCTGGAACTCTCTGAAACTCTCTGAAACTCTCTGACACTATCTGACACTCTCAGACACTCTCTGACACTCTCAGACACTCTCTGACACTCTCTGACACTTTCTGAAACTCTCTGATACTATCTGGCACTTTCTGAAACTTTCTGACAATCTCTGACACTCTCTGACACTCTCAGAAACTCTCAGAAAATCTCTGAAACTCTCTGACACTCGCTGACACTCTCCGAAGCTCTCTGACACTCTGTGACACTCTGTGAAACTTTCTGGCACTCTCTGAAACTCTCTGAAGATCTCTGAAACTCTCTGCCACTCCCTGACACTCTCTGAAGCTCTCTGAAACTCTCTGAAACTTTCTGACACTCTCTGAAACTCTATGAAACTCTCTGACACTCGCAGACACTCTCTGACACTCTCAGACACTCTCTGACACTCTCAGACACTCTCTGACACTCTCTGGTACTCTGAGAAAGTCTCTGAAACTCTTTGACACTGTTTGACAATCTCTGACTCTTTTTGAAACTCTCTGACACTATCTGACACTTTCTGAAACTATCTGACACTCTCTGACACTCTCTGACGCTCTCTGAAGATTTCTGACACTCTCTGAGTCTCTGAGACACTCTCTGAGAAACTCACAAAATCTCAGAAACCCTCTGGCACTCTCTGACACTCTCAGACACTGTCTGACTCTCTCTGAAAATCTCCGAAATTCTCTTACACTCTCTGACACTCCCTGACACTCACTGAAGCTCTCTGAAACTCTCTGACACTCTCTGACACTCCCTGAAACTCTCTGAAACTCTCTGACACTCCCTGAAACTTTCTGACACTCTCTGACACTCTCAGACACTCTCTGAAGATCTCTGAAACTCTCTGACAATCTCTGAAACACACTCATACTCTGTGACACTCTCTGAAATTCTCTGACACTCTCTGACAATCTCTGACAAACTCAGAAACTCTCTGACACTCTCGGACACTCTCAGACACTCTCTGAAACTCTCTGACCCTCTCTGACACTCTCTGAAACACTCTGAAACTCTCTGAAACTCTCTGACTCTCTCTGAAACTCTCTGACACTCTCTGACACTTTCAGAAACTCTCTGACACTCTCTCAATCTCTCTGAAACTCTCTGACACTCTGTGCCACTCTCTGAAACTTTCTGGCACTCTCTGACACTCTCTGAATATCTCTGAAACTCTCTGAAAATCTCTGAAACTCTGTGACACTCTTTGAAACACTCTGACACTCTGAAACTCTCTGAATTTCTCTGAAGCTCCCAGACACTCTCTGACTCGCTCTGAAACTTTCTGACATTCTCTGAACATCTCTGAAACTCTCTGAAAATCTCTGAAACTCTCTGACACTCTCTGACTCTCTCTGAAAATCTCTGACACACTCTGACACTGTCTGAAACTCTCAGACACTCTATCATACTCTCTGACACTCTCTGACACTCTCTGAAACTCTCTGAACATCTCTGACACACTGTGAAACTCTCTGAAACTCTCTTAGACTCTCTGACTCTCTCTGAAACTCTCTGACACTCTCTGACACTCTCAGAAACTCTCTGACACTCTCTGACACTTTCTGAAATTCTCTGACACTATCTGACACTTTCTGAATCTCTCCAACACTCTCTGACACTCTCTGACTCTCTCTGACACTCTCTGATACTCTCTGACACTCTCTGAATCTCTCTGAAACTCTCGGACACTCTGTGACCCTCTCTGAAACTTTTTGGCACTCTCTGACACTCTCTGAAGATCTCTGAAGATCTCTGAATCTCTCTGAAAATCTCTGACACTCTCTGAAACTCTGTGACACTCTCTGTAACACTCTTACACTCTCTGACAGTCTCAGACACTCTCTGAAACTCTCTGACACTTTCTGAAATTCTCTGAAACTAACTGACACTCTCTGAATCTCTCTGAAATTCTCTGACACTCTGTGACCCTCTCTGAAACTTTCTGGCACTCTCTGACACTCTCTGAAGATCTCTGAAGATCTCTGAAACTCTCTGAAAATCTCTGACACTCTCTGAATCTCTGTGACACTCTCTGTAACACTCTTACACTCTCTGACAGTCTCAGACACTCTCTGAAACTCTCTGACACTTTCTGAAATTCTCTGAAACTACCGTTTGAAAGTAAATTTAATTTCCTTTTGTTTTTCGGCGGAGGCCAGGGGGCTGCTGGGTAAGTAAAACACTATATATTTGGGCGGTTTAAAATAACTTTCCTTTCAGTGCAGCAGCTTTTTCGGGAGCAGCGTGTGAGCGAGTGAGCAGCTGGGAAAGTCCGTTTGAAAGTCAATTTAATTTCCTTTTGTTTTTCGGCGGAGGCCAGGGGGCTGCTGGGTAAGTAAAACACTATATATTTCGGCGGTTTCTGAACCCGAGACACCACACTTGTAGTGTCTCCCACCCGCCCTCCTCCTCTAACCAAAAAAAAGGACTCGGTGGGGTGTTTATAAGGTAAGGCTTTTTCGATTTCTCTGGTTTTATTGTGATTGGTAAAAACTTTTCGTTCCTTTTTCATTTAACTAAGTTTAAACTTAAGATTAAAAATGGCAGGAGATCTCAGACCCGTATCATGCTCCTCTTGCTCAATGTGGGAGCTCAGGGACATGGCTGATGACCCTGACTCCTTCACGTGCAGGAAGTGTGTTCAGCTGCAGCTCTTGTTAGACCGCATGACGGCTCTCGAGCTGCGGATGGACTCACTTTGGAGCATGCGCGATGCTGAGGAGGTCGTGGATAGCACGTTTAGTGAATTGGTCACACCGCAGATTAGGATTGCTGAGGGAGAAAGGGAATGGGTGACCAAAAGGCAGAGAAAGAGCAGGAAGGCAGCGCAGGAGTCCCCTGCGGTCATCTCCCTCCAAAACAAGTATACCGTTTTGGATACTGTTGAGGGAGATGGCTCACCAGGGGAAGGCAGCAGTAGCCAGGTCCATGGCACCGTGGCTGGCTCTGCTGTTCCGAAGGGCGGGAAAAAGAGTGGAAGGGCTATAGTCGTAGGGGATTCGATTGTAAGGGGAGTAGATAGGCGGTTCTGTGGTCGAAAACGAGGCTCCCGAATGGTATGTTGCCTCCCAGGTGCACGGGTCAGGGACGTCTCAGATCGGCTGCAGAACATTCTAAAGGGGGAGGGTGAACAGCCAGTTGTCATTGTGCACATAGGCACTAATGATATAGGTAAAAAACGGGATGAGGTCCTACATGCAGAGTTTAGGGAGTTAGGAGCCAAGTTAAAAAGTAGGACCTCAAAGGTAGTAATCTCAGGATTACTACCAGTGCCACGTGATAGTCAGAGTAAAAATGAAAGAATCGTCAGGATGAATGCGTGGCTTGAGAGATGGTGCAGGAAGGAGGGGTTCAGATTTTTGGGACATTGGGACCGGTTCTGGGGGAGGTGGGACTATTACAAATTGGACGGTCTACACCTGGGCCGGACTGGAACCAATGTCCTTGGAGGCGCTTTTGCTAACGCTGTTGGGGAGGGTTTAAACTAATGTGGCAGGGGGATGGGAACCAATTGAGGTCAGTTGACAGTAAGGAGGTAGTAACAAAAGCCTGTAAGGAACTAGATAATGAAGTCAGTGTGACTAAGGGGAAGAGCAGGCAGGGAGCAGATGATGAATATAAAGGGACTGGTGGTCTGAGGTGCATTTGTTTTAATGCAAGAAGTGTAGTAGGTAAGGCAGATGAACTTAGGGCTTGGATTAGTACCTGAGAGTATGATGTTATTGCTATTACTGAGACTTGGTTGAGGGAAGGGCATGATTGGCAACTAAATATCCCAGGATATCGATGCTTCAGGCGGGATAGAGAGGGAGGTAAAAGGGGTGGAGGAGTTGCATTACTGGTCAAAGAGGATATCACAGCTGTGCTGAAGGAAGGCACTATGGAGGACTCGAGCAGTGAGGCAATATGGACAGAACTCAGAAATAGGAAGGGTGCGGTAACAATGTTGGGGCTGTACTACAGGCCTCCCAACAGCGAGCGTGAGATAGAGGTACAAATATGTAAACAGATTATGGAAAGATGTAGGAGCAACAGGGTGGTGGTGATAGGAGATTTTAATTTTCCCAACATTGACTGGGATTCGCTTAGTGTTAGAGGTCCAGATGGAGCAGAATTTGTAAGGAGCATCCAGGAGGGTTTTCTAGAGCAGTATGTAAATAGTCCAACTCGGGAAGGGGCCATACTGGACCTGGTGTTGGGGAATGAGCCCGGCCAGGTTATTGAAGTTTCAGTAGGGGACTACTTTGGGAATAGTGATCACAATTCCATAAGCTTTAAAATACTCATGGACAAAGACGAGAGTGGTCCAAAAGGGAGAGTGCTAAATTGGGGGAAGGCCAACTACACCAAAATTCGGCAGGAGCTGGGAAATGTAGATTGGGAGCAGCTGTTTGAAGGTAAATCCACATGTGATATGTGGGAGGCTTTTAAAGAGAGGTTGATTAGCGTGCAGGAGAGACATGTTCCTGTGAAAATGAGGGATAGAAATGGCAAGATTAGGGAACCATGGATGACAGGTGAAATTGTGAGACTAGCTAAGAGGAAAAAGGAAGCATACATAAGGTCTAGGCGGCTGATGAAAGACGAAGCTTTGAAAGAATATCGGGAATGTAGGACCAATCTGAAACGAGGAATTAAGAGGGCTAAAAGGGGTCATGAAATATCTTTAGCAAACAGGGTTAAGGAAAATCCCAAAGCCTTTTATTCATATATAAGGAGAAAGAGGGTAACTAGAGAAAGGATTGGCCCACTAAAGGACAAAGGAGGAATGTTATGCTTGGACTCAGAGAAAATGGGTGAGATTCTAAACGAGCACTTTGCATCGGTATTCACCGAGGAGAGGGACATGACGGATGTTGAGGTTAGGAACAGATGTTTGATTACTCTAGGTCAAGTCGGCATAAGGAGGGAGGAAGTGTTGGGTATTCTAAAGGGCATTAAGGTGGACAAGTCCCCAGTTCCGGATGGGATCTATCCCAGGTTACTGAGGGAAGCGAGAGAGGAAATAGCTGGGGCCTTAACAGATATCTTTGCAGCATCCTTAAACACGGGTGAGGTCCCGGAGGACTGGAGAATTGCTAATGTTGTCCCCTTGTTTAAGAAGGGTAGCAGGGATAATCCAGGTAATTATAGACCGGTGAGCCTGACGTCAGTGGTAGGGAAGCTGCTGGAGAAGATACTGAGGGATAGGATCTATTCCCATTTGGAAGAAAATGGGCTCATCAGTGATAGGCAACATGGTTTTGTGCAGGGAAGGTCATGTCTTACCAACTTAATAGAATTCTTTGAGGAAGTGACAAAGTTGATTGATGAGGGAAGGGCTGTCGATGTCATATACATGGACTTCAGTAAGGCGTTTGATAAGGTTCCCCATGGCAGGCTGCTGGAGAAAGTGAAGGCGCTTGGGGTCCAAGGTGTACTAGCTAGATGGATAAAGAACTGGCTGGGCAACAGGAGACAGAGAGTAGCAGTAGAAGGGAGTTTCTCAAAATGGAGACGTGTGACCAGTGGTGTTCCACAGGGATCCGTGCTGGGACCACTGTTGTTTGTGATATACATTAATGATTTGGAGGAAAGTATAGGTGGACTGATTAGCAAATTTGCAGACGACACTAAGATTGGTGGAGTAGCAGATAGTGAAGGGGACTGTCAGAGAATACAGCAGAATATAGATAGATTGGAGAGTTGGGCAGAGAAATGGCAGATGGAGTTCAATCAGGGCAAATGCGAGGTGATGCATTTTGGAAGATCCAATTCAAGAGTGAACTATACAGTAAATGGAAAAGTCCTGGGGAAAATTGATGTCCAGAGAGATTTGGGTGTTCAGGTCCACTGTTCCCTGAAGGTGGCAACGCAGGTAAATAGAGTGGTCAAGAAGGCATACGGCATGCTTTCCTTCATCGGACGGGGCATTGAGTACAAGAGTTGGCAGGTCATGTTACAGTTGTATAGGACTTTGGTTCGGCCACATTTGGAATACTGCGTACAGTTCTGGTCGCCACATTATCAAAAGGATGTGGATGCTTTGGAGAGGGTGCAGAGGAGGTTCACCAGGATGTTGCCTGGTATGGAGGGCGCTAGCTATGAAGAGAGGTTGAGCAGATTAGGATTATTTTCATTAGAAAGACGGAGGTTGAGGGGGGACCTGATTGAGGTGTACAAAATCATGAGAGGTATAGACAGGGTGGATAGCAAGAGGCTTTTTCCCAGAGTGGGGGTTTCAATTACTAGATGACACGAGTTCAAAGTGAAAGGGGAAAAGTTTAGGGGGGATATGCGTGGAAAGTTCTTTACGCAGAGGGTGGTGGGCACCTGGAACGCATTGCCAGCGGAGGTGGTAGATGCGGGCACGATGGAGTCTTTTAAGATGTATCTAGACAGATACATGAATGGGCAGGAAGAAAAGAGATACAGAACCTTAGAAAATAGGCGACATGTTTAGAGAGAGGATCTGGATCGGCGCAGGCTTGGAGGGCCGAAGGGCCTGTTCCTGTGCTGTAATTATCTTTGTTCTTTGTTCTTTGTTCTGACACTCTCTGAAACTCTCGGACCCTCTCTGACACTCTCTGAAACTCTCTGAAACTCTCTGACACTCTCTGACTCTCTCTGAAACTCTCTGACACTCTCTGACACTTTCTGACACTCTCTGACACTATCTGACACTTTCTGAATTTTTCGGACTCTCTCTGACACTCTCTGACTCTCTCTGACACTCTCTGATAGTCTCTGACATTCTCTGAATCCCTCTGAAACTCTCTGACACTCTGTGCCACTCTCTGAAACTTTCTGGCACTCTCTGACACTCTCTGAATATCTCTGAAACTCTCTGAAAATCTCTGACACTCTCTGAAACTCTCTGACACTCTCTGAAACACTCTGACACTCTGTGAAACTCTCTGAATCTCTCTGAAACTCCCAGACACTCTCTGACACTCTCTGAAACTTTCTGGCACTCTCTGACACTCTGTGAAGATCTCTGAAACACTCTGAAAATCTCTGACACTCTCTGAAACTCTGTGACACTCTCTGAAACTCTCTTACACTCTCTGACAGTCTCAGACACTCTCTGAAACTCTCTGACACTTTCTGAAATTCTCTGACACTATCTGACACTTTCAGAAACTCTCGGACACTCTCTGACACTCTCTGAAAATCTCTGACACTCTCTGACTCTCGCTGACACTCTCTGATACTCTCTGACACTCACTGACACTCTGTGACACTCTCTGAAACTCTCTGACACTCTCTGACACTCTCTGAAACTCTTCGGCACTCTCTGACACTCTCTGATACTGTCTGACACTCTCTGACACTCTCTGAAATTATCTGACACTCTCTGACACTCCCTGACACTCTCTGAATCCCTCTGAAGGTCTCTGACACTCTCTGAAGATCTCTGAAACTCTCTGAAAATCTCTGATACTCTCTGAAACTCTGTGAAACTCTCTGAAACACTCTGACACTCTCTGACACTCTCCGACTCCCTCAGAAACTGTCAGAAACTCTCAGGCACTCTCTGACACTCTCAGAAAGTCTCTGAAACTCTCTGACACTCTCTGAAACTCTCTGACACTCTCTGACACTCTCTGAAACTCTCTGAAACTGTCTGACACTCTCCGACAGTCTCTGACACTCTCTGAAGCTCTCTGAAAATCTCTGACACTCTGTGACATTATCTGAAACTCTCTGACACTCTCTGAAACTTTCTGACACTCACTGAAGCTCTCTGAAACTTTCTGAAACTCTCTGACACTCTCAGAAACACTCAGAAACGCTCTGAAATTCTCTGACAATCTCTGACACTCTCTGACAAACTCAGAAACTCTCTGAATCTCTCCGACACACCATGACACTCTCAGACACTCTATGAAACTGTCTGAAACTCTGTGACAATCTCTGAAACTCTCTGACAAACTCACAATCTCTCAGAAACTCTCTGACACTCTTGGACACTCTCAGACACTCTCTGAAACTCTCTGACACTCTCTGACACTCTCTGACACACTCAGAAACTGTCAGAAACTCTCAGGCACTCTCTGACACTCTCAGAAAGTCTCTGAAACTCTCTGACACTCTCTGAAACTCTCTGAATCTCTCTGAAACTCTCTGACAATCTGTGACACTCTCTGAAACTTTCTGGCACTCTCTGACACTCTCTGACACTCTGTGAAACTCTCTGAATCTCTCTGAAACTGCCAGACACTCTCTGACACTCTCTGAAACTTTCTGACACTCTCTGAACATCTCTGACACACTGTGAAACTCTTTGAAACTCTCTTACCGTCTCTGACTGTCTCTGAAACTCTCTGACACTCTTAGACACTCTCTGACACTCTCTGACTCTTTCTGAAATTCTCTGACACTATCTGACACTTTCTGAATCTCTCGAACACTCTCTGACACTCTCTGACTCTGACACTCTCTGATACTCTCTGACACTCCCTGAATCTCTCTGAAACTCTCTGACACTCTGTGACCCTCTCTGAAACTTTCTGGCACACTCTGACACTCTCTGAAGATCTCTGATACTCTCTGAAAATCTCTGACACTCTCTGAAACTCTGTGACACTCTCTGAAACACTCTTACACTCTCTGACAGTCTCGGACACTCTCTGAAACTCTCTGACACTTTCTGAAATTCTCTGACACTATCTGACACTCTCTGAAACTCTCTGACACTCTCTGACACTGTCTGAAACCCTCTGAAACTCTCTGACACTCTCTGACTCTCTCTGAAACTCTCTGACACTCTCTGACACTCTCAGACACTCTCTGACACTCTCTGACACTTTCTGACACTCTCTGACACAATCTGACACTTTCTGAATTTCTCGGTTTCTCTCTGACACTCTCTGAGTGTCTCTGACACTCTCTGATAGTCTCTGACACTCTCTGAATCTCTCTGAAACTCTCTGAAAATCTCTGACACTCTCTGAAACTCTGTGACACACTCTGAAACTCTGTGACACTCTCTGAAACACTCTGACACTCTGTGAAACTCTGTGAAACTCTCTGAAACTCCCAGACACTCTCTGACTCTCTCTGAAACTTTCTGACACTCTCTGAACATCTCTGAAACTCTCTGAAAATCTCTGAAACTCTCTGACACTCTCTGAAAATCTCTGACACACTCTGACAGTGTCTGAAACTCTCAGACACTCTCTGATACTCTCTGACACTCTCTGACACTCTCTGAAACTCTCTGAACATCTCTGACACACTGTGAAACTCTCTGAAACTATCTTACCCTCTCTGACTCTCTCTGAAACTCTCTGACACTCTCTGACACTCTCAGACACTCTCTGACACTCTCTGACACTTTCTGAAATACTCTGACAATATCTGACACTTTCTGAATCTCTCGGACACTCTCTGACACTTTCTGACTCTCTCTGACACTCTCTGATACTCTCTGACACTCTCTGAATCTCTCTGAAACTCTCTGACACTCTGTGACCCTCTCTGAAACTTTCTGGCACTCTCTGACACTCTCTGAAGATCTCTGAAACTCTCTGAAAATCTCTGACACTCTCTGAAACTCTGTGACACTCACTGAAACACTCTTACACTCTCTGACAGTCTCAGACACTCTCTGAAACTCTCTGACACTTTCTGAAATTCTCTGACACTATCTGACACTTTCGGAAACTCTCGGACACTCTCTGACACTCTCTGAAACTCTCTGACACTCTCTGACTCTTGCTGACACTCTCTGAAACTCTCTGACACTCTCTGACACTCTCTGAAACTCTTCGACACTCTCTGACACTCTCTGATACTGTCTGACACTCTCTGACACTCTCTGAAATTCTCTGACACTCTCTGACACTCCCTGACACTCTCTGAATCCCTCTGAAGCTCTCTGACACTCTCTGAAGATCTCTGAAACACTCTGAAAATCTCTGACACTCTCTGAAACTCTGTGAAACTCTCTGAAACACTCTGACACTCTCTGACACTCTCTGACACACTCAGAAACTGTCAGAAACTCTCAGGCACTCTCTGACACTCTCAGAAAGTCTCTGAAACTCTTTGACACTCTCTGAAACTCTCTGACACTCTCGGACACTCTCTGAAACTCTCTGAAACTCTTTGACACTCTACTACTCCCTCAGAAACTGTCAGAAACTCTCAGGCACACTCTGACACTCTCAGAAAGTCTCTGAAACTCTCTGACACTCTCTGAAACTCTCTGACACTCTCTGACACTCTCTGAAACTCTTTGACACTCTTTGACACTCTCAGACACTGTCTGACTCTCTCTGAAACTCTCTGACACTCTCTGAAACTCTCTGAAACTGTCTGACACTCTCCGACAGTCTCTGACACTCTCTGAAGCTCTCTGAAACTCTCTGACACTCTGTGACATTTTCTGACACTCTCTGACACTCTCTGAAACTTTCTGACACTCTCTGAAGCTCTCTGAAACTTTCTGAATCTCTCTGACACTCTCAGAAACTCTCAGAAACGCTCTGAAACTCTCTGACACTCTCTGACACTCTTTGACACTCTCTGAAATTCTCTGACAATCTCTGACACTCTCTGACAAACTCAGAAACTCTCTGAATCTCTCCGACACACCATGACACTCTCAGACACTCTCTGAAACTGTCTGACACTCTGTGACACTCTCTGAAATTCTCTGACAATCTCTGAAACTCTCTGACAAACTCACAATCTCTCAGAAACTCTCTGACACTCTCTGACACTCTCAGACACTCTCTGAAACTCTCTGACACTCTCTGACACTATCTGACACTTTCTGAATCTCTCGGACACTCTCTGACACTCTCTGACTCTCTCTTGCACTCTCTGATACTCTCTGACACTCTCTGAATCTCTCTGAAGATCTCTGGCACTCTCTGAAAATCTCTGACACTCTCTGAAACTCTGTGAAGCTCTCTGAAACACTCTGACACTCTCTGACACTCTCTGACACACTCAGAAACTGTCAGAAACTCCCAGCCACTCTCTGACACTCTCAGAAAGTCTCTGAAACTCTCTGACACTCTCTGAAACACTCTGACACTCTTTGACACTCTCTGACACTCTCCGACTCACTCAGAAACTGTCAGAAACTCTCAGGCACTCTCTGACACTCTGAGAAAGTCTCTGAAACTCTCTGACACTCTCTGAAACTCTCTGACACTCTCTGACACTCTCTGAAACACTTTGACACTCTCTGACACTCTCCAACACACTCAGAAACTGTCAGAAACTCTCAGGCACTCTCTGACACTCTCAGAAAGTCTCTGAAACTCTCGGACACTCTCTGAAACTCTTTGACAGTCTTTGACACTCTCAGACACTTTCTGACTCTCTCTGAAACTCTCTGACACTCTCTGAAACTCTCTGAAACTGTCTGACACTCTCTGACAGTCTCTGACACTCTCTGAAGCTCTCTGAAACTCTCTGACACTCTCTGAAACTTTCTGACACTCTCTGAAGATCTCTGAAACTTTCTGAAACTCTCTGACACTCTCAGAAACTCTCAGAAACGCTCTGAAACTCTCTGACACTCTCTGAAAATCTCTGACACACTCTGACAGTGTCTGAAACTCTCAGACACTCTCTGATACTCTCTGACACTCTCTGACACTCTCTGAAAATCTCTGAACATCTCTGACACACTGTGAAACTCTCTGAAACTCTCTTACCCTCTCTGACTCTCTCTGAAACTCTCTGACACTCTCTGACACTCTCAGACACTCTCTGACACTTTCTGACTCCCTCTGACACTCTCTGATACTCTCTGACACTCTCTGAATCTCTCTGAAACTCTCTGAAACTCTGTGACCCTCTCTGAAACTTTCTGGCACTCTCTGACACTCTCTGAAGATCTCTGAAACTCTCTGAAATTCTCTGACACTCTCTGAAACTCTGTGACACTCACTGAAACACTCTTACACTCTCTGACAGTCTCAGACACTCTCTGAAACTCTCTGACACTTTCTGAAATTCTCTGACACTATCTGACACTTTCGGAAACTCTCGGACACTCTCTGACACGCTCTGAAACTCTCTGACACTCTCTGACTCTTGCTGACACTCTCTGAAACTCTCTGACACTCTCTGACACTCTCTGAAACTCTTCGACACTCTCTGACACTCTCTGATACTGTCTGACACTCTCTGACACTCTCTGAAATTCTCTGACACTCTCTGACACTCCCTGACACTCTCTGAATCCCTCTGAAGCTCTCTGACACTCTCTGACACTCTCTGAAACTCTTCGACACTCTCTGACACTCTCTGATACTGTCTGACACTCTCTGACACTCTCTGAAATTCTCTGACACTCTCTGACACTCCCTGACACTCTCTGAATCCCTCTGAAACTCTCTGACACTCTCTGACACTCTTTGACACTCTCTGAAATTCTCTGACAATCTCTGAAAGTCTCTGACAAACTCAGAAACTCTCTGAAGCTCTCCGACACACCATGACACTCTCAGACACTCTCTGAAATTGTCTGACACTCTGTGACACTCTCTGAAATTCGCTGACAATCTCTGAAACTCTCTGACAAACTCACAATCTCTCAGAAACTCTCTGACACTCTCTGACACTCTCAGACACTCTCTGATACTCTCTGACACTCTCTGAATCTCTCTGAAACTCTCTGAAAATCTCTGACACTCTCTGAAACTCTGTGACACTCTCTGAAACACTCTGAAACTCTCGGACACTCTCTGACACACTCTGCAACTCTGTGACACTCTCTGACACTCTCTGACACTCTCTGAATCTCTCTGAAACTCTGTGACACTCTGTGACACTCTCTGACACTCTCTGACACCCTCTGAATCTCTCTGAAACTCCCTGACACTCTCTGACCCTCTCTGAAAATTTCTGACTCTCTCTGACACTCTCTGAACATCTCTGAAACTCTCTGAAAATCTCTGAAACTCTCTGACACTCTCTGACTCTCTCTGAAAATCTCTGACACTCTCTGACACTGTCTGAAACTCTCAGACACTCTCTGACACTCTCTGACACTCTCTGAAACACACTGAACATCTCTGACAGACTGTGAAACTCTCTGACTCTCTCTGACACTCTCTGAACATCTCTGAAACTCTCTGCAAATCTCTGAAACTCTCTGACACTCTCTGACTCTCTCTGAAAATCTCTGACACTCTCTGACACTGTCTGAAACTCTCAGACACTCTCTGACAATCTCTGACACTCTCAGACACTCTCTGACACTCTCTGACACTTTCTGAAACTCTCTGACACTATCTGACACTTTCTGAATCTCTCGGACAATCTCTGACACTCTCTGACTCTCTCTGACACTCTCTGATACTCTCTGAATCTCTCTGAAACTCTCTGACACTCTCTGAAGATCTCTGAAACTCTCTGAAAATCTCTGACACTCTCTGAAACTCTGTGACACTCTCTGAAACAATCTGACACTCTCTGAAAGTCTCAGACAATCTCTGACACTCTCTGACTCTTTCTGAAACTCTCTGACACTATCTGACACTTTATGAAACTCTCGGACACTCTCTGACAATTTCTGAAACTCTCTGACACTCTCTGACAACCTCTGACTCTCGCTGAAACTCTCTGAAACTCTCTGACACTCTCTGACACTCTCTGAAACACTGTGACACTCTATGAAACACTCTGACACTCTCTGACACTCTCCGACAAACTCAGAAACTGTCAGAAACTCTCAGGCACTCTCTGACACTCTCAGAAAGTCTCTGAAACTCTCTGACACTCTCTGAAACTCTCTGACACTCTCTGACACTCTCTGAAACACTTTGACACTCTCTGACACTCTCCAACACACTCAGAAACTGTCAGAAACTCTCAGGCACTCTCTGACACACTCAGAAAGTCTCTGAAACTCTCGGACACTCTCTGAAACTCTTTGACACTCTTTGACACTCTCAGACACTTTCTGACTCTCTCTGAAACTCTCTGACACTCTCTGAAACTCTCTGAAACTGTCTGACACTCTCTGACAGTCTCTGACACTCTCTGAAGCTCTCTGAAACTCTCTGACACTCTCTGAAACTTTCTGACACTCTCTGAAGCTCTCTGAAACTTTCTGAAACTCTCTGACACTCTCAGAAACTCTCTGAAACTCTCTGAAACTCTCTGACACTCTCAGAAAGTCTCTGAAACTCTCTGACACTCTCTGAAACTCTCTGACACTCTCTGACACTCTCTGACACTCTCTGAAACTCTTTGACACTCTTTGACACTCTCAAACACTGTTTGTCTCTCTCTGAAACTCTCTGACACTCTCTGAAACTCTCTGAAACTGTCTGACACTCTCCGACAGTCTCTGACACTCTCTGAAGCTCTCTGAAACTCTCTGACATTCTGTGACATTTTCTGAAACTCTCTGACGCTCTCTGAAACTTTCTGACACACTCTGAAGCTCTCTGAAACTTTCTGAAACTCTCTGACACTCTCAGAAACACTCAGAAACGCTCTGAAACTCTCTGACACTCTCTGACACTCTTTGACACTCTCTGAAATTCTCTGACAATCTCTGAAAGTATCTGACAAACTCAGAAACTCTCTGAAGCTCTCCGACACACCATGACACTCTCAGACACTCTCTGAAACTGTCTGACACTCTGTGACACTCTCTGAAATTCTCTGACAATCTCTGAAACTCTCTGACAAACTCACAATCTCTCAGAAACTCTCTGACACTCTCTGACACTCTCAGACACTCTCTGAAACTCTCTGAGACTCTCTGAAACTATCTGACACTTTCTGAATCTCTCGGACTCTCTCTAACACTCTCTGACTCTCTCTGACACTCTCTGATAATCTCTGACACTCTCTGAATCTCTCTGAAACTCTCTGAAACTCTGTGACACTCTCTGAAACACTGTGGAAATCTCTGACACTCTCAGACACTCTCTGACACTCTGTGACACATTCTGAAACTCTCTGACACTGTCTGACACTTTCTGAAACTCTCGGACACTCTCTGACACACTCTGCAACTCTGTGACACTCTCTGACACTCTCTGACACTCTCTGAATCTCTCTGAAACTCTGTGACACTCTGTGACACTCTCCGACACTCTCTGACACTCTCTGAATCTCTCTGAAACTCCCTGACACTCTCTGACCCTCTCTGAAACTTTCTGACTCTCCCTGACACTCTCTGAACATCTCTGAAACTCTCTGAAAATCTCTGAAACTCTCTGACACTCTCTGACCCTCTCTGAAAATCTCTGACACTCTCTGACACTGTCTGTAACACTCAGACACTCTCTGACACTCTCTGACACTCTCTGAAACTCTCTTAACATCTCTGACACACTGTGAAACTCTCTGACACTCTCTGACACTCTCTGACACTCTCTGAACATCTCTGAAACTCTCTGCAAATCTCTGAAACTCTCTGACACTCTCTGACTCTCTCTGAAAATCTCTGACACTCTCTGACACTGTCTGAAACTCTCAGACACTCTCTGACAATCTCTGACACTCTCAGACACTCTCTGACACTCTCTGACACTATCTGAAACTCTCTGACACTATCTGACACATTCTGAATCTCTCGGACAATCTCTGACACTCTCTGACTCTCTCTGACACTCTCTGATACTCTCTGAAACTTTCTGGCACTCTCTGACACTCTCTGAAGATCTCTGAAACTCTCTGAAAATCTCTGACAATCTCTGAAACTCTGTGACACTCTCTGAAACAATCTGACACTCTCTGACAGTCTCAGACACTCTCTGACACTCTCTGACTCTTTCTGAAACTCTCTGACACTATCTGACACTTGATGAAACTCTCGGACACTCTCTGACAATTTCTGAAACTCTCTGACACTCTCTGACAACCTCTGACTCTCGCTGACACTCTCTGATACTCTCTGACACACACTGACACTCTGTGACACTCTCTGAAACTCTCTGACACTCTCTGACACTCTCTGACAATCTCTGAAACTCTGTGACACTGTCTGAAACACTCTGACACTCTCTGACACTCTCCGACAAACTCAGAAACTGTCAGAAACTCTCAGGCACTCTCTGACACTCTCAGAAAGTCTCTGAAACTCTCTGACACTCTCTGAAACTCTCTGACACTCTCTGACACTCTCTGAAACACTTTGACACTCTCTGACACTCTCCGACACACTCAGAAACTGTCAGAAACTCTCAGGCACTCTCTGACACTCTCAGAAAGTCTCTGAAACTCTCGGACACTCTCTGAAACTCTTTGACACTCTTTGACACTCTCAGACACTTTCTGACTCTCTCTGACAGTCTCTGACACTCTCTGAAACTCTCTGAAACTGTCTGACACTCTCTGACAGTCTCTGACACTCTATGAAGCTCTCTGAAACTCTCTGACACTCTGAAACTTTCTGACACTCTCTGAAGCTCTCTGAAACTTTCTGAAACTCTCTGACACTCTCAGAAACACTCAGAAACGCTCTGAAACTCTCTGACACTCTCTGACACTCTCTGAAACTATCTGACTCTCACTGACACTCTGTGACACTCTCTGAAACTCCCTGACACTCTCTGACTCTATCTGAAACTTTCTGACAACCTCTGACACTCTCTGAACATCTCTGAATCGCTCTGAAAATCTCTGAAACTCTCTGACACTCTCTGACACTCTCTGACACGCTCTGAAACTCTCTGAACATCTCTGACACACTGTGAAACTCTCTGAAACACTCTGACAGTCTCTGACTCTCTCTGAAACTCTCTGACAATCTCTGACACTCTCAGACACTCTCTGACACTCTGTGACACTTTCTGAAACTCTCTGACAATATCTGATACTTTCTGAATCTCTCGGAAACTCTCTGACACACTCTGACTCTCTCTGACACTCTCTGACATTCTATGACACTCTCTGAAACTTTCTGGCACTCTCTGACACTCTCTGAAGATCTCTGAAACTCTCTGAAAATCTCTGAATCTCTCTGAAACTCTCTGACACTCTATGACACTCTCTGAAACTTTCTGGCACTCTCTGACACTCTCTGAAGATCTCTGAAACTCTCTGAAAATCTCTGACACTCTCTGAAACTCTGTGACACTCTCTGAAACACTCTGACACGCTCTGACAGTCTCAGACACTCTCTGACAGTCTCTGACACTTTCTGAAACTCTCTGACACTATCTGACACTTTCTGAAACTCTCGGACACTCTCTGACACTCTCTGAAACTCTCTGACACTCTCTGACTCTCGCTGACACTCTCTGATACTCTCTGACTCTCACTGACACTCTGTGACACTCTCTGAAACTCTCTGACACTCTCTGACTCTCTCTGACACTCTCTGAAACTCTCTGACTCTCACTGACACTCTGTGACACTCTCTGAAACTCTCTGACACTATCTGACACTTTCTGAATCTCTCGGACAATCTCTGACACTCTCTGACTCTCTCTGACACTCTCTGATACTCTCTGACACTCTCTGAATCTCTCTGAAACTCTCTGACACTCTGTGAAACTCTCTGAAACTTTCTGGCACTCTCTCACACTCTCTGAAGATCTGTGAAACTCTCTGAAAATCTCTGACACTCTCTGAAACTCTGTGACACTCTCTGAAACAATCTGACACTCTCTGACAGTCTCAGACACTCTCTGACACTCTCTGACTCTTTCTGAAACTCTCTGACACTATCTGACACTTTATGAAACTCTCGGACACTCTCTGACAACCTCTGACTCTCGCTGACACTCTCCGATACTCTCTGACACTCACTGACACTCTGTGACACGCTCTGAAACTCTCTGACACTCTCTGACACTCTCTGACACTCTCTGAAACTCTGTGACACTCTCTGAAACACTCTGACACTCTCTGACACTCTCCGACAAACTCAGAAACTGTCAGAAACTCTCAGGCACTCTCTGACACTCTCAGAAAGTCTCTGAAACTCTCTGACACTCTCTGAAACTCTCTGACACTCTCTGACACTCTCTGAAACACTTTGACACTCTCTGACACTCTCCGACACACTCAGAAACTGTCAGAAACTCTCAGGCACTCTCTGACACTCTCAGAAAGTCTCTGAAACTCTCTGACACTCTCTGAAACTCTTTGACACTCTTTGACACTCTCTGAAACTCTCTGACACTCTCTGAAACTCTCTGAAACTGTCTGACACTCTCTGACAGTCTCTGACACTCTCTGAAGCTCTCTGAAACTATCTGACACTCTCTGAAACTTTCTGACACTCTCTGAAGCTCTCTGAAACTTTCTGAAACTCTCTGACACTCTCAGAAACACTCTCTAAAACTCTCTGAAACTCTCTGACACTCTCTGACACTCTCTGAAACTCTCTCACTCTCACTGACACTCTGTGACACTCTCTGAAACTCCCTGACACTCTCTGACTCTCTCTGAAACTTTCTGACACTCTATGACACTCTCTGAAACTTTCTGGCACTCTCTGACACTCTCTGAAGATCTCTGAAGCTCTCTGAAAATCTCTGACACTCTCTGAAACTCTGTGACACTCTCTGAAACACTCTGACACGCTCTGACAGTCTCAGACACTCTCTGACAGTCTCTGACACTTTCTGAAACTCTCTGACACTATCTGACACTTTCTGAAACTCTCGGACACTCTCTGACACTCTCTGAAACTCTCTGACACTCTCTGACTCTCGCTGACACTCTCTGATACTCTCTGACTCTCACTGACACTCTGTGACACTCTCTGAAACTCTCTGACACTCTCTGACTCTCTCTGACACTCTCTGAAACTCTCTGACTCTCACTGACACTCTGTGACACTCTCTGAAACTCTCTGACACTATCTGACACTTTCTGAATCTCTCGGACAATCTCTGACACTCTCTGACTCTCTCTGACACTCTCTGATACTCTCTGACAATCTGTGAATCTCTCTGAAACTCTCTGACACTCTGTGAAACTCTCTGAAACTTTCTGGCACTCTCTCACACTCTCTGAAGATCTGTGAAACTCTCTGAAAATCTCTGACACTCTCTGAAACTCTGTGACACTCTCTGAAACAATCTGACACTCTCTGACAGTCTCAGACACTCTCTGACACTCTCTGACTCTTTCTGAAACTCTCTGACACTATCTGACACTTTATGAAACTCTCGGACACTCTCTGACAACCTCTGACGCTCGCTGACACTCTCTGATACACTCTGACACTCACTGACACTCTGTGACACGCTCTGAAACTCTCTGACACTCTCTGACACTCTCTGACACTCTCTGAAACTCTGTGACACTCTCTGAAACACTCTGACACTCTCTGACACTCTCCGACAAACTCAGAAACTGTCAGAAACTCTCAGGCACTCTCTGACACTCTCAGAAAGTCTCTGAAACTCTCTGACACTCTCTGAAACTCTCTGACACTCTCTGACACTCTCTGAAACACTTTGACACTCTCTGACACTCTCCGACACACTCAGAAACTGTCAGAAACTCTCAGGCACTCTCTGACACTCTCAGAAAGTCTCTGAAACTCTCTGACACTCTCTGAAACTCTTTGACACTCTTTGACACTCTCAGACACTTTCTGACTCTCTCTGAAACTCTCTGACACTCTCTGAAACTCTCTGAAACTGTCTGACACTCTCTGACAGTCTCTGACACTCTCTGAAGCTCTCTGAAACTATCTGACACTCTCTGAAACTTTCTGACACTCTCTGAAGCTCTCTGAAACTTTCTGAAACTCTCTGACACTCTCAGAAACACTCTCTAAAACTCTCTGAAACTCTCTGACACTCTCTGACACTCTCTGAAACTCTCTCACTCTCACTGACACTCTGTGACACTCTCTGAAACTCCCTGACACTCTCTGACTCTCTCTGAAACTTTCTGACAACCTCTGACACTCTCTGAACATCTCTGAAACTCTCTGAAAATCTCTGAAACTCTCTGACACTCTCTGACACGCTCTGAAACTCTCTGAACATCTCTGACACACTGTGAAACTCTGTGAAACTCTCTGACAGTCTCTGACTCTCTCTGAAACTCTCTGACAATCTCTGACACTCTCAGACACTCTCTGACACTCTGTGACACTTTCTGAAACTCTCTGACAATATCTGATACTTTCTGAATCTCTCGGAAACTCTCTGACACACTCTGACTCTCTCTGACACTCTCTGATACTCTCTGACACTCTCTGAAGATCTCTGAAACTCTCTGAAAATCTCTGACACTCTCTGAAACTCTGTGACACTCTCTGAAACACGCTGACACTCTCTGACAGTCTCTGACACTTTCGGAAACTCTCTGACACTATCTGACACTTTCTGAAACTCTCGGACACTCTCTGACACTCTCTGAAACTCTCTGACAGTCTCTGACACTCTCTGACTCTCTCTGAAACTCTCTGACAATCTCTGACACTCTCAGACACTCTCTGACACTCTGTGACACTTTCTGAAACTCTCTGAACTCCCTGACACTCTCTGACAATCTCTGACACTCTCTGAATCTCTCTGAAACTCCCTGACACTCTCTGACACTCTCTGACACTTTCTGACTCTCACTGACACTCTCTGAACATCTCTGAAACTCTCTGAAAATCTCTGAAACTCTCTGCCACTCTCTGACTCTCTCTGAAAATCTCTGACACTCTCTGACTCTGTCTGAAACTCTCAGACATTCTCTGACACTCTCTGACTCTCTCTGACACTCTCTGATACTCATTGACACTCTCTGAATCTCTCTGAAACTCTCTGACACTCTGTGACACTCTCTGAAATTTTCTGGCACTCTCTGACACTCTCTGCAGAACTCTGAAACTCTCTGAAAATCTCTGACACTCTCTGAAAATCTGTGACACTCTCTGAAACACTCTGACACTCTGTGACAGTCTCAGACACTCTCTGACACTCTCTGACACTCTCCGAAACTCTCTGACACGCTCTGACACTCTGTGACACACTGTGAAACTTTCTGACACTCTCTGACACTCTCTGAAGCTCTCTGGAACTCTCTGAAAATCTCTGACACTCGCTGACACTCTCAGACACTCTTTGACACTCTCTGAAACTCTCTGACACTCTCTGACACTCTGTGACACACTGTGAAACTCTCTGACACTCTCTGACACTCGGTGACACTCTCTGACACACTCAGAAACTCTCTGAACCCTCTGACAGTCTGTGAAAGTCTCTGAAACTCTCTGACACTCACAGATACTCTCAGAAACTCTCTGACATTCTCTGACACTCTCTGACACTCTATGACACTCTCCAACACTCTCTGAATCTCTCTGACACTCTCTGACACTCTGTAACACACTGTGAAACTCTCTGATACTCTCTGACACTCACAGAGACTCTCAGAAACTCTCCGACATTCTCTGAAAGTCTCTGACACTCTCTGACACTCTCTGGCACTCTCTGACACTCTCTGACACTCTGTGACACTCTCTGAAACGCTCTGACACTCTGTGACGCACTGTGAATCTCTCTGACACGTTCTGACACTCTCTGACACTCTCTGACACTCTGTGAAACTCTGTGAAACTCTCTGACACTCTCTGACAGTCTCTGACACTCTGTGACACTCCCTGACACACTCAGAAAATCTCAGAACCCTCTGACACTCTCTTACACTCACAGATACTCTCAGAAACTCTCCGACATTCTCTGACACTCTCTGACACTCTCAGACACTCTCTGACACTCTCTGACTTTCTCTGAAACTCTTTGACACTCTCTGACACTCTCAGACAATCTCTGACACTCTCTGAAATTCTCTGAAACTCTCTGACACTCTCTGACACACTCAGAAACTGTCAGAAATTCTCAGGCACTCTCTGACACTCTCAGAAAGTCTCTGAAACTCTCTGAAACTCTCTGGCACTCTCTGACACTCTCTGACGCTCTCTGAAGCTCTCTGATGCTCTCTGACACTCTGTGACACTCACTGAAACTCTCTGAAAGTCTCTGACCCTCTCTGGCACTCTCTGAAACTTTCTGACACTCTCTGAAACAGACTGATTCTCTCTGAAGCTCTCTGAAAATCTCTGACACTCTCAGAAACTATCAGAAACTCTCTGAAACTCTCTGAAACTCTCTGATACTCTCCGACACTCTGTGACACTCTCTGACATTCTCCGACAAACTCAGAAACTCTCAGAAACTCTCTGACACTCTTTGACACTCGCTGACACTCTCTGAAACTCTCTGACACTCTCTGACACACTCTGACACTTTCTGAAACTCTCTGACACTATCTGACACTTTCTGAATCTCTCAGACACTCTCTGACACTCTCTGACACTCTCTGACACTTTCTGAAACTCTCTGACACTTTCTGAAACTCTCGGACACTCTCTGACACTCTCTGACATTCTCTGAAACTCTGTGACACTCTGTGACACTCTGTGACACTCTCTGACACTCTCTGACAGTCTCTGAAACTCTCTGAAACTCCCTGACACTCTCTGACACTCTCTGACATTCTCCGACACACTCAGAAACTCTCAGAAACTCTCTGACACTCTCTGATACTCGCTGACACGCTCTGAAACTTTCTGACACTCTCTAAAACTCTCAGAAGCTCTCTGAAACTCTCTGAAACTCTCTGACACTCTCTGACAATCTCTGACAAACTCAAATACTCTCAGAAACTCTCTGACACTCTCAGACACTCTCTGAAAATCTCTGACACTCTCTGAAACTCTCTGACACTCTCTGACACTCTCTGAAACTCTCTGACACTCTCTGACACTCTCTGAAACTCTCTGACACTCTCTGACACTTTCTGAAACTCTGACACTATCTGACACTTTCTGAATCTCTCAGACACTCTCTGACACTCTCTGACACTTTCTGAAACTCTCTGACACTTTCTGAAACTCTCGGACACTCTCTGACACACTCTGCGACTCTGTGACACTCTGTGACACTCTCTGAAACTCTCTGAAACTCTCTGACACTCTCTGACACACTCTGACAATTTCTGAAACTCTCTGACACTATCTGACACTTTCTGAATCTCTCAGACACTCTCTGACACTCTCTGACACTCTCTGACACTTTCTGAAACTCTCTGACACTTTCTGAAACTCTCGGACACTCTCTGACACAATCTGCAACTCTGTGACACTCTGTGACACTCTCTGACTCTCTCTGAAACTCTGTGACACTCTGTGACACTCTGTGACACTCTCTGACACTCTCTGACAGTCTCTGAAACTCTCTGAAACTCCCTGACACTCTCTGACACTCTCTGACATTCTCCGACACACTCAGAAACTCTCAGAAACTCTCTGACACTCTCTGATACTCGCTGACACTCTCTGAAACTTTCTGACACTCTCTAAAACTCTCAGAAGCTCTCTGAAACTCTCTGAAACTGTCTGACACTCTCTGACAATCTCTGACAAACTCAAATACTCTCAGAAACTCTCTGACACTCTCA
The DNA here is from genome assembly GCF_036365525.1 of Heterodontus francisci. Lineage (NCBI taxonomy): Eukaryota > Metazoa > Chordata > Chondrichthyes > Heterodontiformes > Heterodontidae > Heterodontus > Heterodontus francisci. The sequence continues at coordinate 3,962,773 of NC_090414.1, forward strand.
GACACTCTCTGAAAATCTCTGACACTCTCTGAAACTCTCTGACACTTTCTGAAACTCTCTGACACTTTCTGAAACTCTCGGACACTCTCTGACACACTCTGCAACTCTGTGACACTCTGTGACACTCTCTGACTCTCTCTGAAACTCTGTGACACTCTGTGATACTCTGTGACACTCTCTGACACTCTCTGACAGTCTCTGAAACTCTCTGAAACTCTCTGACACTCTCTGACATCTCTGACATTCTCCGACACACTCAGAAACTCTCTGATACTCGCTGACACTCTCTGAAACTTTCTGACACTCTCTAAAACTCTCAGAAGCTCTCTGAAACTCTCTGAAACTCTCTGACACTCTCTGACAATCTCTGACAAACTCAAATACTCTCAGAAACTCTCTGACACTCTCAGACACTCTCTGAAAATCTCTGACACTCTCTGAAACTCTCTGACACTCTCTGACACTCTCTGAAACTCTCTGACACTCTCTGACACTCTCTGAAACTCTCTGACACTCTCTGACACTTTCTGAAACTCTGACACTATCTGACACTTTCTGTATCTCTCAGACACTCTCTGACACTCTCTGACAGTTTCTGAAACTCTCTGACACTTTTTGAAACTCTCGGACACTCTCTGACACACTCTGCGGCTCTGTGACACTCTTTGACACTCGCTGACACTCTCTGAAACTCTCTGACACTCTCTGACACACTCTGACACTTTCTGAAACTCTCTGACACTATCTGACACTTTCTGAATCTCTCAGACACTCTCTGACACTCTCTGACACTCTCTGACACTTTCTGAAACTCTCTGACACTTTCTGAAACTCTCGGACACTCTCTGACACACTCTGCAACTCTGTGACACTCTGTGACACTCTCTGACTCTCTCTGAAACTCTCTGACACTCTCTGACACTCTCTGAAACTCTCTCACTCTCACTGACACTCTGTGACACTCTCTGAAACTCCCTGACACTCTCTGACTCTCTCTGAAACTTTCTGACAACCTCTGACACTCTCTGAACATCTCTGAAACTCTCTGAAAATCTCTGAAACTCTCTGACACTCTCTGACACGCTCTGAAACTCTCTGAACATCTCTGACACACTGTGAAACTCTGTGAAACTCTCTGACAGTCTCTGACTCTCTCTGAAACTCTCTGACAATCTCTGACACTCTCAGACACTCTCTGACACTCTGTGACACTTTCTGAAACTCTCTGACAATATCTGATACTTTCTGAATCTCTCGGAAACTCTCTGACACACTCTGACTCTCTCTGACACTCTCTGATACTCTCTGACACTCTCTGAAGATCTCTGAAACTCTCTGAAAATCTCTGACACTCTCTGAAACTCTGTGACACTCTCTGAAACACGCTGACACTCTCTGACAGTCTCTGACACTTTCGGAAACTCTCTGACACTATCTGACACTTTCTGAAACTCTCGGACACTCTCTGACACTCTCTGAAACTCTCTGACAGTCTCTGACACTCTCTGACTCTCTCTGAAACTCTCTGACAATCTCTGACACTCTCAGACACTCTCTGACACTCTGTGACACTTTCTGAAACTCTCTGAACTCCCTGACACTCTCTGACAATCTCTGACACTCTCTGAATCTCTCTGAAACTCCCTGACACTCTCTGACACTCTCTGACACTTTCTGACTCTCACTGACACTCTCTGAACATCTCTGAAACTCTCTGAAAATCTCTGAAACTCTCTGCCACTCTCTGACTCTCTCTGAAAATCTCTGACACTCTCTGACTCTGTCTGAAACTCTCAGACATTCTCTGACACTCTCTGACTCTCTCTGACACTCTCTGATACTCATTGACACTCTCTGAATCTCTCTGAAACTCTCTGACACTCTGTGACACTCTCTGAAATTTTCTGGCACTCTCTGACACTCTCTGCAGAACTCTGAAACTCTCTGAAAATCTCTGACACTCTCTGAAAATCTGTGACACTCTCTGAAACACTCTGACACTCTGTGACAGTCTCAGACACTCTCTGACACTCTCTGACACTCTCCGAAACTCTCTGACACGCTCTGACACTCTGTGACACACTGTGAAACTTTCTGACACTCTCTGACACTCTCTGAAGCTCTCTGGAACTCTCTGAAAATCTCTGACACTCGCTGACACTCTCAGACACTCTTTGACACTCTCTGAAACTCTCTGACACTCTCTGACACTCTGTGACACACTGTGAAACTCTCTGACACTCTCTGACACTCGGTGACACTCTCTGACACACTCAGAAACTCTCTGAACCCTCTGACAGTCTGTGAAAGTCTCTGAAACTCTCTGACACTCACAGATACTCTCAGAAACTCTCTGACATTCTCTGACACTCTCTGACACTCTATGACACTCTCCAACACTCTCTGAATCTCTCTGACACTCTCTGACACTCTGTAACACACTGTGAAACTCTCTGATACTCTCTGACACTCACAGAGACTCTCAGAAACTCTCCGACATTCTCTGAAAGTCTCTGACACTCTCTGACACTCTCTGGCACTCTCTGACACTCTCTGACACTCTGTGACACTCTCTGAAACGCTCTGACACTCTGTGACGCACTGTGAATCTCTCTGACACGTTCTGACACTCTCTGACACTCTCTGACACTCTGTGAAACTCTGTGAAACTCTCTGACACTCTCTGACAGTCTCTGACACTCTGTGACACTCCCTGACACACTCAGAAAATCTCAGAACCCTCTGACACTCTCTTACACTCACAGATACTCTCAGAAACTCTCCGACATTCTCTGACACTCTCTGACACTCTCAGACACTCTCTGACACTCTCTGACTTTCTCTGAAACTCTTTGACACTCTCTGACACTCTCAGACAATCTCTGACACTCTCTGAAATTCTCTGAAACTCTCTGACACTCTCTGACACACTCAGAAACTGTCAGAAATTCTCAGGCACTCTCTGACACTCTCAGAAAGTCTCTGAAACTCTCTGAAACTCTCTGGCACTCTCTGACACTCTCTGACGCTCTCTGAAGCTCTCTGATGCTCTCTGACACTCTGTGACACTCACTGAAACTCTCTGAAAGTCTCTGACCCTCTCTGGCACTCTCTGAAACTTTCTGACACTCTCTGAAACAGACTGATTCTCTCTGAAGCTCTCTGAAAATCTCTGACACTCTCAGAAACTATCAGAAACTCTCTGAAACTCTCTGAAACTCTCTGATACTCTCCGACACTCTGTGACACTCTCTGACATTCTCCGACAAACTCAGAAACTCTCAGAAACTCTCTGACACTCTTTGACACTCGCTGACACTCTCTGAAACTCTCTGACACTCTCTGACACACTCTGACACTTTCTGAAACTCTCTGACACTATCTGACACTTTCTGAATCTCTCAGACACTCTCTGACACTCTCTGACACTCTCTGACACTTTCTGAAACTCTCTGACACTTTCTGAAACTCTCGGACACTCTCTGACACTCTCTGACATTCTCTGAAACTCTGTGACACTCTGTGACACTCTGTGACACTCTCTGACACTCTCTGACAGTCTCTGAAACTCTCTGAAACTCCCTGACACTCTCTGACACTCTCTGACATTCTCCGACACACTCAGAAACTCTCAGAAACTCTCTGACACTCTCTGATACTCGCTGACACGCTCTGAAACTTTCTGACACTCTCTAAAACTCTCAGAAGCTCTCTGAAACTCTCTGAAACTCTCTGACACTCTCTGACAATCTCTGACAAACTCAAATACTCTCAGAAACTCTCTGACACTCTCAGACACTCTCTGAAAATCTCTGACACTCTCTGAAACTCTCTGACACTCTCTGACACTCTCTGAAACTCTCTGACACTCTCTGACACTCTCTGAAACTCTCTGACACTCTCTGACACTTTCTGAAACTCTGACACTATCTGACACTTTCTGAATCTCTCAGACACTCTCTGACACTCTCTGACACTTTCTGAAACTCTCTGACACTTTCTGAAACTCTCGGACACTCTCTGACACACTCTGCGACTCTGTGACACTCTGTGACACTCTCTGAAACTCTCTGAAACTCTCTGACACTCTCTGACACACTCTGACAATTTCTGAAACTCTCTGACACTATCTGACACTTTCTGAATCTCTCAGACACTCTCTGACACTCTCTGACACTCTCTGACACTTTCTGAAACTCTCTGACACTTTCTGAAACTCTCGGACACTCTCTGACACAATCTGCAACTCTGTGACACTCTGTGACACTCTCTGACTCTCTCTGAAACTCTGTGACACTCTGTGACACTCTGTGACACTCTCTGACACTCTCTGACAGTCTCTGAAACTCTCTGAAACTCCCTGACACTCTCTGACACTCTCTGACATTCTCCGACACACTCAGAAACTCTCAGAAACTCTCTGACACTCTCTGATACTCGCTGACACTCTCTGAAACTTTCTGACACTCTCTAAAACTCTCAGAAGCTCTCTGAAACTCTCTGAAACTGTCTGACACTCTCTGACAATCTCTGACAAACTCAAATACTCTCAGAAACTCTCTGACACTCTCAGACACTCTCTGAAAATCTCTGACACTCTCTGAAACTCTCTGACACTTTCTGAAACTCTCTGACACTTTCTGAAACTCTCGGACACTCTCTGACACACTCTGCAACTCTGTGACACTCTGTGACACTCTCTGACTCTCTCTGAAACTCTGTGACACTCTGTGATACTCTGTGACACTCTCTGACACTCTCTGACAGTCTCTGAAACTCTCTGAAACTCTCTGACACTCTCTGACATCTCTGACATTCTCCGACACACTCAGAAACTCTCTGATACTCGCTGACACTCTCTGAAACTTTCTGACACTCTCTAAAACTCTCAGAAGCTCTCTGAAACTCTCTGAAACTCTCTGACACTCTCTGACAATCTCTGACAAACTCAAATACTCTCAGAAACTCTCTGACACTCTCAGACACTCTCTGAAAATCTCTGACACTCTCTGAAACTCTCTGACACTCTCTGACACTCTCTGAAACTCTCTGACACTCTCTGACACTCTCTGAAACTCTCTGACACTCTCTGACACTTTCTGAAACTCTGACACTATCTGACACTTTCTGTATCTCTCAGACACTCTCTGACACTCTCTGACAGTTTCTGAAACTCTCTGACACTTTTTGAAACTCTCGGACACTCTCTGACACACTCTGCGGCTCTGTGACACTCTTTGACACTCGCTGACACTCTCTGAAACTCTCTGACACTCTCTGACACACTCTGACACTTTCTGAAACTCTCTGACACTATCTGACACTTTCTGAATCTCTCAGACACTCTCTGACACTCTCTGACACTCTCTGACACTTTCTGAAACTCTCTGACACTTTCTGAAACTCTCGGACACTCTCTGACACACTCTGCAACTCTGTGACACTCTGTGACACTCTCTGACTCTCTCTGAAACTCTGTGACACTCTGTGACACTCTGTGACACTCTCTGACACTCTCTGACAGTCTCTGAAACTCTCTGAAACTCCCTGACACTCTCTGACACTCTCTGACATTCTCCGACACACTCAGAAACTCTCAGAAACTCTCTGACACTCTCTGATACTCGCTGACACTCTCTGAAACTTTCTGACACTCTCTAAAACTCTCAGAAGCTCTCTGAAACTCTCTGAAACTCTCTGACACTCTCTGACAATCTCTGACAAACTCAAATACTCTCAGAAACTCTCTGACACTCTCAGACACTCTCTGAAAATCTCTGACACTCTCTGAAACTCTCTGACACTCTCTGACACTCTCTGAAACTCTCTGACACTCTCTGACACTCTCTGAAACTCTCTGACACTCTCTGACACTTTCTGAAACTCTGACACTATCTGACACTTTCTGAATCTCTCAGACACTCTCTGACACTCTCTGACACTTTCTGAAACTCTCTGACACTTTCTGAAACTCTCGGACACTCTCTGACACACTCTGCGACTCTGTGACACTCTGTGACACTCTCTGAAACTCTCTGAAACTCCCTGACAGAGAGATTCAGAGAGTGTCAGAGAGTGTCAGAGAGTTTCACAGAGTTGCAGAGTGTGTCAGACAGTGTCCGAGAGTTTCAGAAAGTGTCAGATAGTGTCAGAGAGTTTCGGAAAGTGTCAGAGAGTGTCAGAGAGTGTCTGAGAGTTTCAGAGATTATCAGAGTGTTTCAGAGAGTGTCACAGAGTTTCAGTGAGTGTCAGAGAGTGTCAGAGAGTTTCAGAGAGAGTCAGAGAGTGTCAGAGAGTTTCAGAGAGTGTCAGAGAGTTCAGAGAGTGTCAGAGAGTGTCAGAGTGTTTCAGAGAGTGTCAGAGAGTTTCAGAGAGTGTCTGAGAGTGTCTGAGAGTGTCAGAGAGTTTCAGAGAGTGTCAGAGAGTGTCAGAGAGTGTCAGAGAGTTTTAGAGAGTGTCAGAGAGTTTCAGAAAGTGTCTGAGAGCATGAGAGAGTGTCAGAGAGTGTCAGTGAGTTTCAGAGAGCTTCTGAAAGTTTCTGAGAGTGTCAGAGAGTTTCAGAGAGTTTCAGAGAGTTTCAGAGAGTGTCAGAAAGTTTCAGAGAGTGTCAGAGAGTGTCAGAGAGTTTCAGAGAGTTTCAGAGAATGTCAGATAGTGTCAGAGAGTTTCAGAGAGATTCAGAGAGTGTCAGGGAGTGTCAGAGAGTTTCGGAGATTTTCAGAGAGAGTCAGACAGTGTCCGAGAGTGTCAGAGAGTGTCAAAGAGTTTCAGAGAGTGTCAGAGAGTGTCAGAGAGTGTCAGAGTGTTTCAGAGAGTGTCAGAGAGTTTCAGAGAGTGTCTGAGAGTGTCTGAGAGAGTCAGAGAGTTTCGGAGAGTTTCAGAGAGTGTCAGAGAGTGTCAGAGAGTTTTAGAGAGTGTCAGAGAGTTTCAGAAAGTGTCTGAGAGCATGAGAGAGTGTCAGAGAGTGTCAGTGAGTTTCAGAGAGCTTCTGAAAGTTTCTGAGAGTGTCAGAGAGTTTCAGAGAGTTTCAGAGAGTTTCAGAGAGTGTCAGAAAGTTTCAGAGAGTGTCAGAGAGTTTCAGAGAGTTTCAGAGAATGTCAGATAGTGTCAGAGAGTTTCAGAGAGATTCAGAGAGTGTCAGGGAGTGTCAGAGAGTGTCAGAGAGTTTCGGAGATTTTCAGAGAGAGTCAGACAGTGTCCGAGAGTGTCAGAGAGTGTCAAAGAGTTTCAGAGAGTGTCAGAGAGTGTCAGAGAGTGTCAGAGAGGTTCAGATAGTGTCAGAGAGTTTCAGAGACTTTCTGAGAGTGTAATAGAGTGCCTGAGATTTTCTGACAGTTTCTGAGTGTGTCGGAAAGTGTCAGAGAGTGTCAGAGTGTTTCAGAGAGTGTCAGAGAGTTTCAGAGAGTGTCTGAGAGTGTCAGAGAGTTTCAGAGAGTGTCAGAGAGTGTCAGAGAGTGTCAGAGAGTTTTAGAGAGTGTCAGAGAGTTTCAGAAAGTGTCTGAGAGTGTCAGAGAGTGTCAAAGAGTTTCAGAGAGTGTCAGAGAGTGTCAGAGAGGTTCAGATAGTGTCCGAGAGTGTCAGAGAGTGTCAAAGAGTTTCAGAGAGTGTCAGAGAGTGTCAGAGAGGTTCAGATAGTGTCAGAGAGTTTCAGAGACTTTCTGAGAGTGTCATAGAGCGCCTGAGATTTTCTGACAGTTTCTGAGTGTGTCGGAAAGTGTCAGAGAATGTCAGAGTGTTTCAGAGAGTGTCACAGAGTTTCAGAGAGTGTCAGAGATTTTCAGAGAGTTTCAGAGATCTTCGGAGAGTGTCAGAGAGTGCCAGAAAGTTTCAGAGAGTGTCACAGAGTGTCAGAGAGCTTCAGAGAGATTCAGAGAGTGTCAGGGAGTGTCAGAGAGTGTCAGAGAATTTCAGAGAGTGTCAGAGAGTTTCAGAGAGTGTCAGACAGTATCTGAGAATGTCAGAGAGTGCCGAAGAGTTTCAGAGAGTGTCAGAGAGTGTCAGAGAGTTTCAGAGAGTGTCACAGAGCGTCAGTGAGAGTCAGAGAGTTTCAGAGAGTTTCAGAGAGTGTCAGAGAGTGTTAGAGAGTTTCAGAGAGTGTCACAGAGTGTCAGTGAGTGTCAGGGAGTATCACAGAGTGTCAGCGAGAATCAGAGAGTGTCAGCGAGTGTCAGATAGTGTCAGAGAGTTTCAGAGACTTTCTGAGAGTGTCAGAGAGTGCCTGAGAGTTTCTGACAGTTTCTGAGTGTGTCGCAGAGTGTCAGAGAGTGTCAGAGTGTTTCAGAGAGCGTCACAGAGTTTCAGAGAGTGTCAGAGATTTTCAGAGAGTTTCAGAGATCTTCGGAGAGTGTCAGAGAGTGCCAGAAAGTTTCAGAGAGTGTCACAGAGTGTCAGAGAGCTTCAGAGAGATTCAGAGAGTGTCAGGGAATGTCAGAGAGTGTCAGAGAATTTCAGAGAGTGTCAGAGAGTTTCAGAGAGCGTCAGACAGTATCTGAGAATGTCAGAGAGTGCCGAAGAGTTTCAGAGAGTGTCAGAGAGTGTCAGAGAGTTTCAGAGAGTTTCAGAGAGTGTCACAGAGCGTCAGTGAGAGTCAGAGAGTTTCAGGGAGTGTCACAGAGTGTCAGTGAGTGTCAGGGAGTATCAGAATGTGTCAGCGAGAATCAGAGAGTGTCAGCGAGTGTCAGAGAGTGTCAGAGAGTTTCAGAGAGTGTCAGAGAGTGTCAGAGAGTGTCAGAGAGTTTCAGAGAGCTTCACAGAGTGTCAGTGAGTGTCAGAGAGTATCAGAGACTTTCAGTGAGAGTCAGAGAGTGTCAGCGAGTGTCAGAGAGTGTCAGAGAGTTTCAGAGAGTGTCAGAGAGTGTCAGAAAGTTTCAGAGAGTTTCAGAGAGTGTCAGAGAGTTTCAGAGAGTTTCACAGACTTTCGGAGAGTGTCAGAGAGTGCCTCAGAGTTTCTGAATGTTTCTGAGTATGTCGGAGAGTGTCAGAGCTTGTCAGACAGTTTCAGAGAATGTCACAGAGTGTCACAGAGTGTCGCAGAGTTTCAGAGAGATTCAGAGAGTGTCAGAGAGTGTCACAGAGTGTCACAGAGCTGCAGAGTGTGTCAGTGAGTGTCTGAGAGTTTCAGAAAGTGTCAGATAGTGTCAGCGAGTGTCAGAGAGTGTCAGAGAGTGGCACAGAGTGTCAGAGAGTGTCAGAGAGTGTCAGAGAGTTTCAGAGAGTTTCTGATAGTTTCTGAGAGTGTCAGAGAGTTTCAGAGAGTTTCAGAGAGCTTCAGTGTGTTTCAGAGAGGGTCAGAAAGTTTCAGAGAGTTTCAGAGAGCTTCACAGAGTGTCAGTGAGTGTCAGAGAGTATCAGAGACTTTCAGTGAGAGTCAGAGAGTGTCAGCGAGTGTCAGAGAGTGTCAGAGAGTTTCAGAGAGTGTCAGAGAGTGTCAGAGAGTTTCAGAGAGTTTCAGAGAGTGTCAGAGAGTTTCAGAGAGTTTCACAGACTTTCTGAGAGTGTCAGAGAGTTCCTCAGAGTTTCTGAAAGTTTCTGAGTATGTCGGAGAGTGTCAGAGAGTGTCAGACAGTTTCAGAGAATGTCACAGAGTGTCACAGAGTGTCACAGAGTTTCAGAGAGATTCAGAGTGTGTCAGAGAGTGTCAGAGAGTGTCAGAGAGTGTCGGAGAGTTTCAGAGAGTTTCTGAGAGTGTCAGAGAGTTTCAGAGAACTTCAGAGAGTGTCAGGGAGTGTCAGAGCGTGTCAGAGAGTTTCGGAGATTTTCAGAGAGAGTCAGACAGTGTCCGAGAGTGTCAGAGATTGTCAAAGAGTTTCAGAGAGTGTCAGAGAGTGTCAGAGAGTTTCCGAGAGTGTCACAGAGTGTCAGTGAGAGTCAGAGAGTTTCTGATAGTTTCTGAGAGTGTCAGAGAGTTTCAGAGAGTTTCAGAGAGCTTCAGTGTGTTTCAGAGAGGGTCAGAAAGTTTCAGAGAGTTTCAGAGAGCTTCACAGAGTGTCAGTGAGTGTCAGAGAGTATCAGAGACTTTCAGTGAGAGTCAGAGAGTGTCAGCGAGTGTCAGAGAGTGTCAGAGAGTTTCAGAGAGTGTCAGAGAGTGTCAGAGAGTTTCAGAGAGTTTCAGAGAGTGTCAGAGAGTTTCAGAGAGTTTCACAGACTTTCTGAGAGTGTCAGAGAGTTCCTCAGAGTTTCTGAAAGTTTCTGAGTATGTCGGAGAGTGTCAGAGAGTGTCAGACAGTTTCAGAGAATGTCACAGAGTGTCACAGAGTGTCACAGAGTTTCAGAGAGATTCAGAGTGTGTCAGAGAGTGTCAGAGAGTGTCAGAGAGTGTCGGAGAGTTTCAGAGAGTTTCTGAGAGTGTCAGAGAGTTTCAGAGAACTTCAGAGAGTGTCAGGGAGTGTCAGAGCGTGTCAGAGAGTTTCGGAGATTTTCAGAGAGAGTCAGACAGTGTCCGAGAGTGTCAGAGATTGTCAAAGAGTTTCAGAGAGTGTCAGAGAGTGTCAGAGAGTTTCCGAGAGTGTCACAGAGTGTCAGTGAGAGTCAGAGAGTTTCAGAGAGTGTCAGAGAGTTTCAAAGAGTGTCACAGAGTGTCAGTGAGTGTCAGAGAGTATCAGAGAGTGTCAGCGAGAGGCAGAGAGTGTCAGAGAGTATGAGAGAGTTTCAGAGAGTGTCAGAGAGTGTCGGAGAGTTTCAGAGAGTTTCAGAGATCTTCAGAGAGTGTCAGTGAGTGCCACAGAGTGTCAGTGAGTGTCAGAGAGTTTCAGAGAGTGTCAGAGATTTTCAGAGAGTTTCAGAGATCTTCAGAGAGTGTCAGAGATTGCCAGAAAGTTTCAGAGAGTGTCACAGAGTGTCAGAGAGTGTCAGAGAGTTTCAGAGAGTGTCAGAGAGTGTCAGAAAGTGTCTGAGAGCATGAGAGAGTGTCAGAGAGTGTCAGTGAGTTTCAGAGAGCTTCTGAATGTTTCTGAGAGTGTCAGAGAGTTTCAGAGAGTTTCAGAGAGTTTCAGAGAGTGTCAGATAGTGCCAGAGAGTTTCAGAGAGATTCAGAGAGTGTCAGGGAGTGTCAGAGAGTGTCAGAGAATTTCAGAGAGTATCAGAGAGTTTCAGAGAGTGTCAGACAGTATCTGAGAATGTCAGAGAGTGCCGAAGAGTTTCAGAGAGTGTCGGAGAGTGTCAGAGAGTTTCATAGAGTGTCACAGAGCGTCAGTGAGAGTCAGAGAGTTTCAGAGAGTTTCAGAGAGTGTCAGAGAGTGTTAGAGAGTTTCAGAGAGTGTCACAGAGTGTCAGTGAGTGTCAGGGAGTATCACAGAGTGTCAGCGAGAATCAGAGAGTGTCAGCGAGTGTCAGATAGTGTCAGAGAGTTTCAGAGACTTTCTGAGAGTGTCAGAGAGTGCCTGAGAGTTTCTGACAGTTTCTGAGTGTGTCGGAGAGTGTCAGAGAGTGTCAGAGTGTTTCAGAGAGCGTCACAGAGTCTCAGAGATTTTCAGAGAGTTTCAGAGAGATTCAGAGAGTGTCAGGGAATGTCAGAGAGTGTCAGAGAATTTCAGAGAGTGTCAGAGAGTTTCAGAGAGTGTCAGACAGTATCTGAGAATGTCAGAGAGTGCCGAAGAGTTTCAGAGAGTGTCAGAGAGTGTCAGAGAGTTTCAGAGAGAGTCACAGAGCGTCAGTGAGAGTCAGAGAGTTTCAGGGAGTGTCGGAGAGTGTCAGAGAGTGTCAGAGATTTTCAGAGCGTGTCCCAGAGTGTCAGTGAGTGTCATGGAGTATCAGAGAGTGTCAGCGAGAATCAGAGAGTGTCAGCGAGTGTCTGAGAGTGTCAGAGAGTTTCAGAGAGAGTCAGAGAGTGTCAGAGAGTGTCAGAGAGTTTCAGAGAGCTTCACAGAGTGTCAGTGAGTGTCAGAGAGTATCAGAGACGTTCAGTGAGAGTCAGAGAGTGTCAGCGAGTGTCAGAGAGTGTCAGAGAGTTTCAGAGAATTTCAGAGAGTGTCAGAGAGTTTCAGAGAGTCTCACAGACTTTCTGAGAGTGTCAGAGAGTGCCTCAGAGTTTCTGAATGTTTCTGAGTATGTCAGAGAGCGTCAGAGATTGTCAGACAGTTTCAGAGAATGTCACAGAGTGTCACAGAGTTTCAGAGAGATTCAGAGAGTGTCAGAGAGTGTCAGAGAGTGTCACAGAGTGTCACAGAGCTGCAGAGTGTGTCAGAGAGTGTCTGAGAGTTTCAGAAAGTGTCAGATAGTGTCAGCGAGTGTCAGAGAGTGTCAGAGAGTGGCACAGAGTGTCAGAGAGTGTCAGAGAGTGTCAGAGAGTTTCAGAGAGCTTCAGTGTGTTTCAGAGATTGTCAGAATGTTTCAGAGAGTTTCAGAGATCTTCACAGAGTGTCAGTGAGTGTCAGAGAGTATCAGAGACTTTCAGTGAGAGTCAGAGAGTGTCAGCGAGTGTCAGAGAGTGTCAGAGAGTGTCAGAGAGTGTCAGAGAGTTACAGAGAGTTTCAGAGAGTGTCAGAGAGTTTCAGAGAGTTTCACAGACTTTCTGAGAGTGTCAGAGAGTGCCTCAGAGTTTCTGAAAGTTTCTGAGTATGTCGGAGAGTGTCAGAGAGTGTCAGACAGTTTCAGAGAATGTCACAGAGTGTCACAGAGTGTCACAGAGTTTCAGAGAGATTCAGAGAGTGTCAGAGAGTGTCAGAGAGTGTCAGAGAGTGTCACAGAGCTGCAGAGTGTGTCAGAGAGTATCTGAGAGTTTCAGAGAGTTTCTGATAGTTTCTGAGAGTGTCAGAGAGTTTCAGAGCGTTTCAGAGAGCTTCAGTGTGTTTCAGAGAGTGTCAGAGAGTGTCAGAGGGTTTCAGAGAGTGTCACAGAGTTTCAGAGAGTGTCAGAGATTTTCAGAGAGTTTCAGAGATCTTCAGAGACAGCAAGAAAATTTCAGAGAGTGTCACAGAGTGTCAGAGAGCTTCAGAGACATTCAGAGAGTGTCAGAGAGTGTCAGAGAGTTTCAGAGAGTTTCAGCGAGTGTCAGAGAGTTTCAGAGAGTTTCACAGACTTTCTGAGAGTGTCAGAGAGTGCCTCAGAGTTTCTGAATGTTTCTGAGTATGTCGGAGAGTGTCAGAGAGTGTCAGACAGTTTCAGAGAATGTCACAGAGTGTCACAGAGTGTCACAGAGTTTCAGAGAGATTCAGAGAGTGTCAGAGAGTGTCAGCGAGTGTCACAGAGTGTCACAGAGCTGCAGAGTGTGTCAGAGAGTGTCTGAGAGTTTCAGAAAGTGTCAGATAGTGTCAGCGAGTGTCAGAGAGTGTCAGAGAGTGGCACAGAGTGTCAGAGAGTGTCAGAGAGTGTCAGAGAGTTTCAGAGAGCTTCAGTGTGTTTCAGAGAGTGTCAGAATGTTTCAGAGAGTTTCAGAGATCTTCACAGAGTGTCAGTCAGTGTCAGAGGGTATCAGAGACTTTCAGTGAGAGTCAGAGAGTGTCAGCGAGTGTCAGAGAGTGTCAGAGAGTTTCAGAGAGTGTCAGAGAGTGTCAGAGAGTTACAGAGAGTTTCAGAGAGTGTCAGAGAGTTTCAGAGAGTTTCACAGACTTTCTGAGAGTGTCAGAGAGTGCCTCAGAGTTTCTGAAAGTTTCTGAGTATGTCGGAGAGTGTCAGAGAGTGTCAGACAGTTTCAGAGAATGTCACAGCGTGTCACAGAGTTTCAGAGAGATTCAGAGAGTGTCAGAGAGTGTCAGAGAGTGTCAGAGAGTGTCACAGAGCTGCAGAGTGTGTCAGAGAGTATCTGAAAGTTTCAGAGAGTTTCTGATAGTTTCTGAGAGTGTCAGAGAGTTTCAGAGAGTTTCAGAGAGCTTCAGTGTGTTTCAGAGAGTGTCAGAGAGTGTCAGAGTGTTTCAGAGAGTGTCACAGAGTTTCAGAGAGTGTCAGAGATTTTCAGAGAGTTTCAGACAGTATCAGAGAATGTCAGAGAGAGTCGAAGAGTTTCAGAGAGTGTCAGAGAGTGTCAGAGAGTTTCCGAGAGTGTCACAGAGTGTCAGTGAGAGTCAGAGAGTTTCAGAGAGTGTCAGAGAGTGTCAGAGAGTTTCAGAGAGTGTCACAGAGTGTCAGTGAGTGTCAGAGAGTATCAGAGAGTGTCAGCGAGAGTCAGAGAGTGTCAGAGAGTGTCAGAGAGTTTCCGAGAGTGTCAGAGAGTGTCCGAGAGTTTCAGAAAGTGTCAAATAGTGTCAGAGAGTTTCAGACCGTGTCAGAGAGTGTCAGAGAGTGTCTGAGACTCTCAGAGAGTGTCAGAATGTTTCAGAGAGTGTCACAGAGTTTCAGAGAGTGTCAAAGAGCTTCAGAGAGTTTCAGAGAGTGTCAGAGAGTGTCAGAGAGTTTCAGAGAGTGTCAGAGAGTTTCAGAGACATTCTGAGAGTGTCAGAGAGTGCCAGAGAGTTTCTGAGAGTTTCTGAGTGTGTCGGAGAGTGTCAGAGAGCGTCAGAGAGTTTCGAGATTTTCAGAGAGTTTCAGAGATGTTAAGAGAGTGTCAGAGAGTGTCAGAAAGTTTCAGAGAGTGTCAGAGAGTGTCAGGGAGTTTCAGAGAGATTCAGAGACTGTCAGAGAGTGTCAGAGAGTGCCAGAGAGTGTCAGAGAGTTTCACAGAGTTGCAGAGTTTGTCAGACAGTGTCCGAGAGTTTCAGTAAGTGTCAGATAGGGTCAGAGAGTTTCGGAAAGTGTCAGAGAGTGTCAGAGAGAGTCCGTGAGTTTCAGAGAGCTTCAGAGAGTGTCAGGGAGTGTCAGAGAGTGTCAGAGAGTTTCGGAGATTTTCAGAGAGAGTCAGACAGTGTCCGAGAGTTTCAGAAAGTGTCAGATAGTGTCAGAGAGTTTCGGAAAGTGTCAGAGAGTGTCAGAGAGTGTCTGAGAGTTTCAGAGAGCTTCAGAGAGTGTCAGAGAGTGTCAGAGAGGTTCAGAGAGTGTCAGAGAGTTTCAGAGACTTTCTGAGAGTGTCAGAGAGTGCCTGAGAGTTCCTGACAGTCTCTGAGTGTGTCGGAGAGTGTCAGAGAGTGTCAGAGTGTTTCAGAGAGTGTCACAGAGTTTCAGAGAGTGTCACAGAGTGTCAGAGAGCTTCAGAGACATTCAGAGAGTGTGAGAAAGTATCAGAGAATGTCAGAGAGAGCCGAAGAGTTTCAGAGAGTGTCAGAGAGTGTCAGAGAGTTTCCGAGAGTGTCACAGAGTGTCAGTGAGAGTCAGAGAGTTTCAGAGAGTGTCAGAGAGTGTCAGAGAGTTTCAGAAGGTGTCACAGAGTGTCAGTGAGTGTCAGAGAGTATCAGAGAGTGTCAGCGAGAGTCAGAGAGTGTCAGAGAGTGTCAGAGAGTTTCAAAGAGTGTCAGAGAGTGTCCGAGAGTTTCAGAAAGTGTCAAATAGTGTCAGAGAGTTTCAGAACGTGTCAGAGAGTGTCAGAGAGTGTCAGAGAGGTTCAGAGAGTGTCAGAGAGTTTCAGAGACTTTCTGAGAGTGTCAGAGAGTGCCTGAGAGTTTCTGACAGTCTCTGAGTGTGTCGGAGAGTGTCAGAGAGTGTCAGAGTGTTTCAGAGAGTGTCACAGAGTTTCAGAGAGTGTCACAGAGTGTCAGAGAGCTTCAGAGACATTCAGAGAGTGTGAGAAAGTATCAGAGAATGTCAGAGAGAGCCGAAGAGTTTCAGAGAGTGTCAGAGAGTGTCAGAGAGTTTCAGAAAGTGTCAAATAGTGTCAGAGAGTTTCAGAACGTGTCAGAGAGTGTCAGAGAGGTTCAGAGAGTGTCAGAGAGTTTCAGAGACTTTCTGAGAGTGTCAGAGAGTGCCTGAGAGTTTCTGACAGTCTCTGAGTGAGTCGGAGAGTGTCAGAGAGTGTCACAGAGTGTTTCAGAGAGTGTCAGAATGTTTCAGAGAGTGTCACAGAGTTTCAGAGAGCGTCAGAGATTTTCAGAGAGTTTCAGAGATCTTCAGAGAGTGTCAGAGATTGCCAGAAAGTTTCAGAGAGTGTCACAGAGTGTCAGAGAGTTTCAGAGAGATTCAGAGAGATTCAGAGAGTGTCAGAGAGTATCAGAGAGTGTCAGAGAGAGTCAAAGAGTGTCAGAGAGTGTCCGAGAGATTCAGAAAGTGTCAGAGAGTATGAGAGAGTGTCTCAGAGTGTCAGTGAGTTTCAGAGATGTTCAGAGAGTGTCAGAGAGTGTCAGAAATTTTCAGAGAGTGTCAGAGAGTGTCAGGGAGTTTCAGAGAGATTCAGAGAGTGTCAGAGAGTGTCTGAGAGTTTCAGAGAGTTTCAGAAAATGTCAGGGAGTGTCAGAGAGTGTCAGAGAGTTTCGGAGATTTTCAGAGAGAGTCAGACAGTGTCCGAGAGTGTCAGAGAGTATCAAAGAGTTTCAGAGAGTGTCAGAGAGTGTCAGAGAGTTTCCGAGAGTGTCACAGAGTGTCAGTGAGAGTCAGAGAGTTTCAGAGAGTGTCAGAGAGTTTCAAAGAGTGTCACAGAGTGTCAGTGAGTGTCAGAGAGTATCAGAGAGTGTCAGCGAGAGGCAGAGAGTGTCAGAGAGTATGAGAGAGTTTCAGAGAGTGTCAGAGAGTGTCAGAGAGTTTCAGAGAGTTTCAGAGATCTTCAGAGTGTCAGTGAGTGCCACAGAGTGTCAGTGAGTGTCAGAGAGTTTCAGAGAGTGTCAGAGAGTGTCAGAAAGTTTCAGAGAGTGTCAGAGAGTGTCAGGGAGTTTCAGAGAGATTCTGAGACTGTCAGAGAGTGTCAGAGAGAGCCAGAGAGTGTCAGAGAGTTTCACAGAGTTGCAGAGTTTGTCAGACAGTATCCGAGAGTTTCAGTAAGTGTCAGATAGTGTCAGAGAGTTTCGGAAAGTGTCAGAGAGTGTCAGAGAGAGTCTGAGAGTTTCAGAGAGCTTCAGAGAGTGTCAGGGAGTGTCAGAGAGTGTCAGAGAGTTTCGGAGATTTTCAGAGAGAGTCAGACAGTGTCCGAGAGTTTCAGAAAGTGTCATATAGTGTCAGAGAGTTTCGGAAAGTGTCAGAGAGTGTCAGAGAGTGTCTGAGAGTTTCAGAGAGCTTCAGAGAGTGTCAGAGAGTGTCAGAGAGGTTCAGAGAGTGTCAGAGAGTTTCAGAGACTTTCTGAGAGTGTCAGAGAGTGCCTGAGAGTTTCTGACAGTCTCTGAGTGTGTCGGAGAGTGTCAGAGAGTGTCAGAGTGTTTCAGAGAGTGTCACAGAGTTTCAGAGAGTGTCACAGAGTGTCAGAGAGCTTCAGAGACATTCAGAGAGTGTGAGAATGTATCAGAGAATGTCAGAGAGAGCCGAAGAGTTTCAGAGAGTGTCAGAGAGTGTCAGAGAGTTTCCGAGAGTGTCACAGAGTGTCAGTGAGAGTCAGAGAGTTTCAGAGAGTGTCAGAGAGTGTCAGAGAGTTTCAGAAGGTGTCACAGATTGTCAGTGAGTGTCAGAGAGTATCAGAGAGTGTCAGCGAGAGTCAGAGAGTGTCAGAGAGTGTCAGAGAGTTTCAAAGAGTGTCAGAGAGTGTCCGAGAGTTTCAGAAAGTGTCAAATAGTGTCAGAGAGTTTCAGAACGTGTCAGAGAGTGTCAGAGAGTGTCTGAGACTCTCAGAGAGTGTCAGAATGTTTCAGAGAGTGTCACAGAGTTTCAGAGAGTGTCAGAGATTTTCAGAGAGTTTCAGAGATCTTCAGAGAGTGTCAGAGATTGCCAGAAAGTTTCAGAGAGTGTCACAGAGTGTCAGAGTGTTTCAGAGAGATTCAGAGAGTGTCAGAGAGTATCAGAGAGTGTCAGAGAGAGTCAAAGAGTGTCAGAGAGTGTCCGAGAGATTCAGAAAGTGTCAGAGAGTATGAGAGAGTGTCTGAGAGTGTCAGTGAGTTTCAGAGATGTTCAGAGAGTGTCAGAGAGTGTCAGAAATTTTCAGAGAGTGTCAGAGAGAGTCAGGGAGTTTCAGAGAGATTCAGAGAGTGTCACAGAGTGTCAGAGAGTGTCACAGAGTGTCACATAGTGTCAGAGAGTTTCAGAGAGATTCAGAGAGTGTCAGAGAGTGTCTGAGAGTTTCAGAGAGTTTCAGAAAATGTCAGGGAGTGTCAGAGAGTGTCAGAGAGTTTCGGAGATTTTCAGAGAGAGTCAGACAGTGTCCGAGAGTGTCAGAGAGTGTCAAAGAGTTTCAGAGAGTGTCAGAGAGTGTCAGAGAGTTTCCGAGAGTGTCACAGAGTGTCAGTGAGAGTCAGAGAGTTTCAGAGAGTGTCAGAGAGTTTCAAAGAGTGTCACAGAGTGTCAGTGAGTGTCAGAGAGTATCAGAGAGTGTCAGCGAGAGGCAGAGAGTGTCAGAGAGTATGAGAGAGTTTCAGAGAGTGTCAGAGAGTGTCAGAGAGTTTCAGAGAGTTTCAGAGATCTTCAGAGAGTGTCAGTGAGTGCCACAGAGTGTCAGTGAGTGTCAGAGAGTTTCAGAGAGTGTCAGAGATTTTCAGAGAGTTTCAGAGATCTTCAGAGAGTGTCAGAGATTGCCAGAAAGTTTCAGAGAGTGTCACAGAGTGTCATAGAGTGTCAGAGAGTTTCAGAGAGTGTCAGAGAGTTTCAGAAAGTGTCTGAGAGCATGAGAGAGTGTCAGAGAGTGTCAGTGAGTTTCAGAGAGCTTCTGAATGTTTCTGAGAGTGTCAGAGAGTTTCAGAGAGTTTCAGAGAGTTTCAGAGAGTGTCAGATAGTGTCAGAGAGTTTCACAGAGATTCAGACAGTGTCAGGGAGTGTCAGAGAGTTTCAGAGAGTTTCGGAGATTTTCAGAGAGAGTCAGACAGTGTCCGAGATTGTCAGAGAGTGTCAAAGAGTTTCAGAGAGTTTCAGAGAGTGTCAGAGAGTGTCAGAGAGTGTCAGAGAGGTTCAGATAGTGTCAGAGAGTGTCAGAGAATTTCTGAGAGTGTCATAGAGTGCCTGAGAGTTTCTGACATTTTCTGAGTGTGTCGGAGAGTGTCAGAGAGTGTCAGAGTGTTTCAGAGAGTGTCACAGAGTTTCAGAGAGTGTCAGAGATTTTCAGAGAGTTTCAGAGATCTTCGGAGAGTGTCAGAGAGTGCCAGAAAGTTTCAGAGAGTGTCACAGAGTGTCAGAGAGCTTCAGAGAGATTAGAGAGTGTCAGGGAGTGTCAGAGAGTGTCAGAGAATTTCAGAGAGTGTCAGAGAGTTTCAGAGAGTGTCAGACAGTATCTGAGAATGTCAGAGAGTGCCGAAGAGTTTCAGAGAGTGTCAAATAGTGTCAGAGAGTTTCAGAACGTGTCAGAGAGTGTCAGAGAGTGTCTGAGACTCTCAGAGAGTGTCAGAATGTTTCAGAGAGTGTCACAGAGTTTCAGAGAGTGTCAGAGATTTTCAGAGAGTTTCAGAGATCTTCAGAGAGTGTCAGAGATTGCCAGAAAGTTTCAGAGAGTGTCACAGAGTGTCAGAGTGTTTCAGAGAGATTCAGAGAGTGTCAGAGAGTATCAGAGAGTGTCAGAGAGAGTCAAAGAGTGTCAGAGAGTGTCCGAGAGATTCAGAAAGTGTCAGAGAGTATGAGAGAGTGTCTGAGAGTGTCAGTGAGTTTCAGAGATGTTCAGAGAGTGTCAGAGAGTGTCAGAAATTTTCAGAGAGTGTCAGAGAGAGTCAGGGAGTTTCAGAGAGATTCAGAGAGTGTCACAGAGTGTCAGAGAGTGTCACAGAGTGTCACATAGTGTCAGAGAGTTTCAGAGAGATTCAGAGAGTGTCAGAGAGTGTCTGAGAGTTTCAGAGAGTTTCAGAAAATGTCAGGGAGTGTCAGAGAGTGTCAGAGAGTTTCGGAGATTTTCAGAGAGAGTCAGACAGTGTCCGAGAGTGTCAGAGAGTGTCAAAGAGTTTCAGAGAGTGTCAGAGAGTGTCAGAGAGTTTCCGAGAGTGTCACAGAGTGTCAGTGAGAGTCAGAGAGTTTCAGAGAGTGTCAGAGAGTTTCAAAGAGTGTCACAGAGTGTCAGTGAGTGTCAGAGAGTATCAGAGAGTGTCAGCGAGAGGCAGAGAGTGTCAGAGAGTATGAGAGAGTTTCAGAGAGTGTCAGAGAGTGTCAGAGAGTTTCAGAGAGTTTCAGAGATCTTCAGAGAGTGTCAGTGAGTGCCACAGAGTGCCACAGAGTGTCAGTGAGTGTCAGAGAGTTTCAGAGAGTGTCAGAGATTTTCAGAGAGTTTCAGAGATCTTCAGAGAGTGTCAGAGATTGCCAGAAAGTTTCAGAGAGTGTCACAGAGTGTCATAGAGTGTCAGAGAGTTTCAGAGAGTGTCAGAGAGTTTCAGAAAGTGTCTGAGAGCATGAGAGAGTGTCAGAGAGTGTCAGTGAGTTTCAGAGAGCTTCTGAATGTTTCTGAGAGTGTCAGAGAGTTTCAGAGAGTTTCAGAGAGTTTCAGAGAGTGTCAGATAGTGTCAGAGAGTTTCACAGAGATTCAGACAGTGTCAGGGAGTGTCAGAGAGTTTCAGAGAGTTTCGGAGATTTTCAGAGAGAGTCAGACAGTGTCCGAGATTGTCAGAGAGTGTCAAAGAGTTTCAGAGAGTTTCAGAGAGTGTCAGAGAGTGTCAGAGAGTGTCAGAGAGGTTCAGATAGTGTCAGAGAGTGTCAGAGAATTTCTGAGAGTGTCATAGAGTGCCTGAGAGTTTCTGACATTTTCTGAGTGTGTCGGAGAGTGTCAGAGAGTGTCAGAGTGTTTCAGAGAGTGTCACAGAGTTTCAGAGAGTGTCAGAGATTTTCAGAGAGTTTCAGAGATCTTCGGAGAGTGTCAGAGAGTGCCAGAAAGTTTCAGAGAGTGTCACAGAGTGTCAGAGAGCTTCAGAGAGATTAGAGAGTGTCAGGGAGTGTCAGAGAGTGTCCGAGAGATTCAGAAAGTGTCAGAGAGTATGAGAGAGTGTCTGAGAGTGTCAGTGAGTTTCAGAGATGTTCAGAGAGTGTCAGAGAGTGTCAGAAATTTTCAGAGAGTGTCAGAGAGAGTCAGGGAGTTTCAGAGAGATTCAGAGAGTGTCACAGAGTGTCAGAGAGTGTCACAGAGTGTCACATAGTGTCAGAGAGTTTCAGAGAGATTCAGAGAGTGTCAGAGAGTGTCTGAGAGTTTCAGAGAGTTTCAGAAAATGTCAGGGAGTGTCAGAGAGTGTCAGAGAGTTTCGGAGATTTTCAGAGAGAGTCAGACAGTGTCCGAGAGTGTCAGAGAGTGTCAAAGAGTTTCAGAGAGTGTCAGAGAGTGTCAGAGAGTTTCCGAGAGTGTCACAGAGTGTCAGTGAGAGTCAGAGAGTTTCAGAGAGTGTCAGAGAGTTTCAAAGAGTGTCACAGAGTGTCAGTGAGTGTCAGAGAGTATCAGAGAGTGTCAGCGAGAGGCAGAGAGTGTCAGAGAGTATGAGAGAGTTTCAGAGAGTGTCAGAGAGTGTCAGAGAGTTTCAGAGAGTTTCAGAGATCTTCAGAGAGTGTCAGTGAGTGCCACAGAGTGTCAGTGAGTGTCAGAGAGTTTCAGAGAGTGTCAGAGATTTTCAGAGAGTTTCAGAGATCTTCAGAGAGTGTCAGAGATTGCCAGAAAGTTTCAGAGAGTGTCACAGAGTGTCATAGAGTGTCAGAGAGTTTCAGAGAGTGTCAGAGAGTTTCAGAAAGTGTCTGAGAGCATGAGAGAGTGTCAGAGAGTGTCAGTGAGTTTCAGAGAGCTTCTGAATGTTTCTGAGAGTGTCAGAGAGTTTCAGAGAGTTTCAGAGAGTTTCAGAGAGTGTCAGATAGTGTCAGAGAGTTTCACAGAGATTCAGACAGTGTCAGGGAGTGTCAGAGAGTTTCAGAGAGTTTCGGAGATTTTCAGAGAGAGTCAGACAGTGTCCGAGATTGTCAGAGAGTGTCAAAGAGTTTCAGAGAGTTTCAGAGAGTGTCAGAGAGTGTCAGAGAGTGTCAGAGAGGTTCAGATAGTGTCAGAGAGTGTCAGAGAATTTCTGAGAGTGTCATAGAGTGCCTGAGAGTTTCTGACATTTTCTGAGTGTGTCGGAGAGTGTCAGAGAGTGTCAGAGTGTTTCAGAGAGTGTCACAGAGTTTCAGAGAGTGTCAGAGATTTTCAGAGAGTTTCAGAGATCTTCGGAGAGTGTCAGAGAGTGCCAGAAAGTTTCAGAGAGTGTCACAGAGTGTCAGAGAGCTTCAGAGAGATTAGAGAGTGTCAGGGAGTGTCAGAGAGTGTCAGAGAATTTCAGAGAGTGTCAGAGAGTTTCAGAGAGTGTCAGACAGTATCTGAGAATGTCAGAGAGTGCCGAAGAGTTTCAGAGAGTGTCAAATAGTGTCAGAGAGTTTCAGAACGTGTCAGAGAGTGTCAGAGAGTGTCTGAGACTCTCAGAGAGTGTCAGAATGTTTCAGAGAGTGTCACAGAGTTTCAGAGAGTGTCAGAGATTTTCAGAGAGTTTCAGAGATCTTCAGAGAGTGTCAGAGATTGCCAGAAAGTTTCAGAGAGTGTCACAGAGTGTCAGAGTGTTTCAGAGAGATTCAGAGAGTGTCAGAGAGTATCAGAGAGTGTCAGAGAGAGTCAAAGAGTGTCAGAGAGTGTCCGAGAGATTCAGAAAGTGTCAGAGAGTATGAGAGAGTGTCTGAGAGTGTCAGTGAGTTTCAGAGATGTTCAGAGAGTGTCAGAGAGTGTCAGAAATTTTCAGAGAGTGTCAGAGAGAGTCAGGGAGTTTCAGAGAGATTCAGAGAGTGTCACAGAGTGTCAGAGAGTGTCACAGAGTGTCACATAGTGTCAGAGAGTTTCAGAGAGATTCAGAGAGTGTCAGAGAGTGTCTGAGAGTTTCAGAGAGTTTCAGAAAATGTCAGGGAGTGTCAGAGAGTGTCAGAGAGTTTCGGAGATTTTCAGAGAGAGTCAGACAGTGTCCGAGAGTGTCAGAGAGTGTCAAAGAGTTTCAGAGAGTGTCAGAGAGTGTCAGAGAGTTTCCGAGAGTGTCACAGAGTGTCAGTGAGAGTCAGAGAGTTTCAGAGAGTGTCAGAGAGTTTCAAAGAGTGTCACAGAGTGTCAGTGAGTGTCAGAGAGTATCAGAGAGTGTCAGCGAGAGGCAGAGAGTGTCAGAGAGTATGAGAGAGTTTCAGAGAGTGTCAGAGAGTGTCAGAGAGTTTCAGAGAGTTTCAGAGATCTTCAGAGAGTGTCAGTGAGTGCCACAGAGTGCCACAGAGTGTCAGTGAGTGTCAGAGAGTTTCAGAGAGTGTCAGAGATTTTCAGAGAGTTTCAGAGATCTTCAGAGAGTGTCAGAGATTGCCAGAAAGTTTCAGAGAGTGTCACAGAGTGTCATAGAGTGTCAGAGAGTTTCAGAGAGTGTCAGAGAGTTTCAGAAAGTGTCTGAGAGCATGAGAGAGTGTCAGAGAGTGTCAGTGAGTTTCAGAGAGCTTCTGAATGTTTCTGAGAGTGTCAGAGAGTTTCAGAGAGTTTCAGAGAGTTTCAGAGAGTGTCAGATAGTGTCAGAGAGTTTCACAGAGATTCAGACAGTGTCAGGGAGTGTCAGAGAGTTTCAGAGAGTTTCGGAGATTTTCAGAGAGAGTCAGACAGTGTCCGAGATTGTCAGAGAGTGTCAAAGAGTTTCAGAGAGTTTCAGAGAGTGTCAGAGAGTGTCAGAGAGTGTCAGAGAGGTTCAGATAGTGTCAGAGAGTGTCAGAGAATTTCTGAGAGTGTCATAGAGTGCCTGAGAGTTTCTGACATTTTCTGAGTGTGTCGGAGAGTGTCAGAGAGTGTCAGAGTGTTTCAGAGAGTGTCACAGAGTTTCAGAGAGTGTCAGAGATTTTCAGAGAGTTTCAGAGATCTTCGGAGAGTGTCAGAGAGTGCCAGAAAGTTTCAGAGAGTGTCACAGAGTGTCAGAGAGCTTCAGAGAGATTAGAGAGTGTCAGGGAGTGTCAGAGAGTGTCAGAGAATTTCAGAGAGTGTCAGAGAGTTTCAGAGAGTGTCAGACAGTATCTGAGAATGTCAGAGAGTGCCGAAGAGTTTCAGAGAGTGTCAGAGAGTGTCAGAGAGTTTCAGAGAGTGTCACAGAGCGTCAGTGAGAGTCAGAGAGTTTCAGAGAGTTTCAGAGAGTGTCAGAGAGTGTTAGAGAGTTTCAGAGAGTGTCACAGAGTGTCAGTGAGTGTCAGGGAGTATCACAGAGTGTCAGCGAGAATCAGAGAGTGTCAGCGAGTGTCAGATAGTGTCAGAGAGTTTCAGAGACTTTCTGAGAGTGTCAGAGAGTGCCTGAGAGTTTCTGACAGTTTCTGAGTGTGTCGGAGAGTGTCAGAGAGTGTCAGAGTGTTTCAGAGAGCGTCACAGAGTGTCAGAGAGTGTCAGAGAGTGTCAGAGAGTTTCAGAGAGCTTCAGTGTGTTTCAGAGAGTGTCAGAATGTTTCAGAGAGTTTCAGAGATCTTCACAGAGTGTCGGTCAGTGTCAGAGAGTATCAGAGACTTTCAGTGAGAGTCAGAGAGTGTCAGCGAGTGTCAGAGAGTGTCAGAGAGTTTCAGAGAGTGTCAGAGAGTGTCAGAGAGTTACAGAGAGTTTCAGAGAGTGTCAGAGAGTTTCAGAGAGTTTCACAGACTTTCTGAGAGTGTCAGAGAGTGCCTCAGAGTTTCTGAAAGTTTCTGAGTATGTCGGAGAGTGTCAGAGAGTGTCAGACAGTTTCAGAGAATGTCACAGAGTGTCACAGAGTTTCAGAGAGATTCAGAGAGTGTCAGAGAGTGTCAGAGAGTGTCAGAGAGTGTCACAGAGCTGCAGAGTGTGTCAGAGAGTATCTGAAAGTTTCAGAGAGTTTCTGATAGTTTCTGAGAGTGTCAGAGAGTTTCAGAGAGTTTCAGAGAGCTTCAGTGTGTTTCAGAGAGTGTCAGAGAGTGTCAGAGTGTTTCAGAGAGTGTCACAGAGTTTCAGAGAGTGTCAGAGATTTTCAGAGAGTTTCAGACAGTATCAGAGAATGTCAGAGAGAATCGAAGAGTTTCAGAGAGTGTCAGAGAGTGTCAGAGAGTTTCCGAGAGTGTCACAGAGTGTCAGTGAGAGTCAGAGAGTTTCAGAGAGTGTCAGAGAGTTTCAGAGAGTGTCACAGAGTGTCAGTGAGAGTCAGAGAGTTTCAGAGAGTGTCAGAGAGTGTCAGAGAGTTTCAGAGAGTGTCACAGAGTGTCAGTGAGTGTCAGAGAGTATCAGAGAGTGTCAGCGAGAGTCAGAGAGTGTCAGAGAGTGTCAGAGAGTGTCAGAGAGTTTCAGAGAGTGTCAGAGAGTGTCAGAGAGTTACAGAGAGTTTCAGAGAGTGTCAGAGAGTGTCAGAGAGTTTCAGAGAGTTTCACAGACTTTCTGAGAGTGTCAGAGAGTGCCTCAGAATTTCTGAAAGTTTCTGAGTATGTCGGAGAGTGTCAGAGAGTGTCAGACAGTTTCAGAGAATTTCACAGAGTGTCACAGAGTTTCAGAGAGATTCAGAGAGTGTCAGAGAGTGTCAGAGAGTGTCAGAGAGTGTCACAGAGCTGCAGAGTGTGTCAGAGAGTATCTGAAAGTTTCAGAGAGTTTCTGATAGTTTCTGAGAGTGTCAGAGAGTTTCAGAGAGTTTCAGAGAGCTTCAGTGTGTTTCAGAGAGTGTCAGAGAGTGTCAGAGTGTTTCAGAGAGTGTCACAGAGTTTCAGAGAGTGTCAGAGATTTTCAGAGAGTGTCACAGAGTTTCAGAGAGTGTCAGAGATTTTCAGAGAGTTTCAGACAGTATCAGAGAATGTCAGAGAGAATCGAAGAGTTTCAGAGAGTGTCAGAGATTGTCAGAGAGTTTCCGAGAGTGTCACAGAGTGTCAGTGAGAGTCAGAGAGTTTCAGAGAGTGTCAGAGAGTGTCAGAGAGTTTCAGAGAGTGTCACAGAGTGTCAGTGAGTGTCAGAGAGTATCAGAGAGTGTCAGCGAGAGTCAGAGAGTGTCAGAGAGTGTCACAGAGTTTCCGAGAGTGTCAGAGAGTGTCCGAGAGTTTCAGAAAGTGTCAAATAGTGTCAGAGAGTTTCAGAACGTGTCAGAGAGTGTCAGAGAGTGTCTGAGACTCTCAGAGAGTGTCAGAATGTTTCAGAGAGTGTCACAGAGTTTCAGAGAGTGTCAAAGAGCTTCAGAGAGTTTCAGAGAGTGTCAGAGAGTGTCAGAGAGTTTCAGAGAGTGTCAGAGAGTTTCAGAGACATTCTGAGAGTGTCAGAGAGTGCCAGAGAGTTTCTGAGAGTTTCTGAGTGTGTCGGAGAGTGTCAGAGAGCGTCAGAGAGTTTCGAGATTTTCAGAGAGTTTCAGAGATGTTAAGAGAGTGTCAGAGAGTGTCAGAAAGTTTCAGAGAGTGTCAGAGAGTGTCAGGGAGTTTCAGAGAGATTCAGAGACTGTCAGAGAGTGTCAGAGAGTGCCAGAGAGTGTCAGAGAGTTTCACAGAGTTGCAGAGTTTGTCAGACAGTGTCCGAGAGTTTCAGTAAGTGTCAGATAGTGTCAGAGAGTTTCGGAAAGTGTCAGAGAGTGTCAGAGAGAGTCCGTTAGTTTCAGAGAGCTTCAGAGAGTGTCAGGGAGTGTCAGAGAGTGTCAGAGAGTTTCGGAGATTTTCAGAGAGAGTCAGACAGTGTCCGAGAGTTTCAGAAAGTGTCAGATAGTGTCAGAGAGTTTCGGAAAGTGTCAGAGAGTGTCAGAGAGTGTCTGAGAGTTTCAGAGAGCTTCAGAGAGTGTCAGAGAGTGTCAGAGAGGTTCAGAGAGTGTCAGAGAGTTTCAGAGACTTTCTGAGAGTGTCAGAGAGTGCCTGAGAGTTTCTGACAGTCTCTGAGTGTGTCGGAGAGTGTCAGAGAGTGTCAGAGTGTTTCAGAGAGTGTCACAGAGTTTCAGAGAGTGTCACAGAGTGTCAGAGAGCTTCAGAGACATTCAGAGAGTGTGAGAAAGTATCAGAGAATGTCAGAGAGAGCCGAAGAGTTTCAGAGAGTGTCAGAGAGTGTCAGAGAGTTTCCGAGAGTGTCACAGAGTGTCAGTGAGAGTCAGAGAGTTTCAGAGAGTGTCAGAGAGTGTCAGAGAGTTTCAGAAGGTGTCACAGAGTGTCAGTGAGTGTCAGAGAGTGTCAGAGAGTGTCAGCGAGAGTCAGAGAGTGTCAGAGAGTGTCAGAGAGTTTCAAAGAGTGTCAGAGAGTGTCCGAGAGTTTCAGAAAGTGTCAAATAGTGTCAGAGAGTTTCAGAACGTGTCAGAGAGTGTCAGAGAGTGTCAGAGAGGTTCAGAGAGTGTCAGAGAGTTTCAGAGACTTTCTGAGAGTGTCAGAGAGTGCCTGAGAGTTTCTGACAGTCTCTGAGTGTGTCGGAGAGTGTCAGAGAGTGTCAGAGTGTTTCAGAGAGTGTCACAGAGTTTCAGAGAGTGTCACAGAGTGTCAGAGAGCTTCAGAGACATTCAGAGAGTGTGAGAAAGTATCAGAGAATGTCAGAGAGAGCCGAAGAGTTTCAGAGAGTGTCAGAGAGTGTCAGAGAGTTTCAGAAAGTGTCAAATAGTGTCAGAGAGTTTCAGAACGTGTCAGAGAGTGTCAGAGAGTGTCAGAGAGTTTCTGACAGTCTCTGAGTGTGTCGGAGAGTGTCAGAGAGTGTCAGAGTGTTTCAGAGAGTGTCACAGAGTTTCAGAGAGTGTCACAGAGTGTCAGAGAGCTTCAGAGACATTCAGAGAGTGTGAGAAAGTATCAGAGAATGTCAGAGAGAGCCAAAGAGTTTCAGAGAGTGTCAGAGAGTGTCAGAGAGTTTCCGAGAGTGTCACAGAGTGTCAGTGAGAGTCAGAGAGTTTCAGAGAGTGTCAGAGACTTTCTGAGAGTGTCAGAGAGTGCCTGAGAGTTTCTGACAGTCTCTGAGTGTGTCGGAGAGTGTCAGAGAGTGTCAGAGTGTTTCAGAGAGTGTCACAGAGTTTCAGAGAGTGTCACAGAGTGTCAGAGAGCTTCAGAGACATTCAGAGAGTGTGAGAAAGTATCAGAGAATGTCAGAGAGAGCCAAAGAGTTTCAGAGAGTGTCAGAGAGTGTCAGAGAGTTTCCGAGAGTGTCACAGAGTGTCAGTGAGAGTCAGAGAGTTTCAGAGAGTGTCAGAGAGTGTCAGAGAGTTTCAGAAGGTGTCACAGAGTGTCAGTGAGTGTCAGAGAGTATCAGAGAGTGTCAGCGAGAGTCAGAGAGTGTCAGAGAGTGTCAGAGAGTTTCAAAGAGTGTCAGAGAGTGTCCGAGAGTTTCAGAAAGTGTCAAATAGTGTCAGAGAGTTTCAGAACGTGTCAGAGAGTGTCAGAGAGTGTCTGAGACTCTCAGAGAGTGTCAGAATGTTTCAGAGAGTGTCACAGAGTTTCAGAGAGTGTCAGAGATTTTCAGAGAGTTTCAGAGATCTTCAGAGAGTGTCAGAGATTGCCAGAAAGTTTCAGAGAGTGTCACAGAGTGTCAGAGAGTTTCAGAGAGATTCAGAGAGTGTCAGAGAGTATCAGAGAGTGTCAGAGAGAGTCAAAGAGTGTCAGAGAGTGTCCGAGAGATTCAGAAAGTGTCAGAGAGTATGAGAGAGTGTCTGAGAGTGTCAGTGAGTTTCAGAGATGTTCAGAGAGTGTCAGAGAGTGTCAGAAATTTTCAGAGAGTGTCAGAGAGTGTCAGGGAGTTTCAGAGAGATTCAGAGAGTGTCACAGAGTGTCAGAGAGTGTCACAGAGTGTCACATAGTGTCAGAGAGTTTCAGAGAGATTCAGAGAGTGTCAGAGAGTGTCTGAGAGTTTCAGAGAGTTTCAGAAAATGTCAGGGAGTGTCAGAGAGTGTCAGAGAGTTTCGGAGATTTTCAGAGAGAGTCAGACAGTGTCCGAGAGTGTCAGAGAGTGTCAAAGAGTTTCAGAGAGTGTCAGAGAGTGTCAGAGAGTTTCCGAGAGTGTCACAGAGTGTCAGTGAGAGTCAGAGAGTTTCAGAGAGTGTCAGAGAGTTTCAAAGAGTGTCACAGAGTGTCAGTGAGTGTCAGAGAGTATCAGAGAGTGTCAGCGAGAGGCAGAGAGTGTCAGAGAGTATGAGAGAGTTTCAGAGAGTGTCAGAGAGTGTCAGAGAGTTTCAGAGAGTTTCAGAGATCTTCAGAGAGTGTCAGTGAGTGCCACAGAGTGTCAGTGAGTGTCAGATAGTTTCAGAGAGTGTCAGAGATTTTCAGAGAGTTTCAGAGATCTTCAGAGAGTGTCAGAGATTGCCAGAAAGTTTCAGAGAGTGTCACAGAGTGTCAGAGAGTGTCAGAGAGTTTCAGAGAGTGTCAGAGAGTTTCAGAAAGTGTCTGAGAGCATGAGAGAGTGTCAGAGAGTGTCAGTGAGTTTCAGAGAGCTTCTGAATGTTTCTGAGAGTGTCAGAGAGTTTCAGAGAGTTTCAGAGAGTTTCAGAGAGTGTCAGATAGTGTCATAGAGTTTCAGAGAGATTCAGAGAGTGTCAGGGAGTGTCAGAGAGTTTCAGAGAGTTTCGGAGATTTTCAGAGAGTCAGACAGTGTCCGAGATTGTCAGAGAGTGTCAAAGAGTTTCAGAGAGTGTCAGAGAGTGTCAGAGAGTGTCAGAGAGTGTCAGAGAGGTTCAGATAGTGTCAGAGAGTGTCAGAGAATTTCTGAGAGTGTCATAGAGTGCCTGAGAGTTTCTGACAGTTTCTGAGTGTGTCGGAGAGTGTCAGAGAGTGTCAGAGTGTTTCAGAGAGTGTCACAGAGTTTCAGAGAGTGTCAGAGATTTTCAGAGAGTTTCAGAGATCTTCGGAGAGTGTCAGAGAGTGCCAGAAAGTTTCAGAGAGTGTCACAGAGTGTCAGAGAGCTTCAGAGAGATTAGAGAGTGTCAGGGAGTGTCAGAGAGTGTCAGAGAATTTCAGAGAGTGTCAGAGAGTTTCAGAGAGTGTCAGACAGTATCTGAGAATGTCAGAGAGTGCCGAAGAGTTTCAGAGAGTGTCAGAGAGTGTCAGAGAGTTTCAGAGAGTGTCACAGAGCGTCAGTGAGAGTCAGAGAGTTTCAGAGAGTTTCAGAGAGTGTCAGAGAGTGTTAGAGAGTTTCAGAGAGTGTCACAGAGTGTCAGTGAGTGTCAGGGAGTATCACAGAGTGTCAGCGAGAATCAGAGAGTGTCAGCGAGTGTCAGATAGTGTCAGAGAGTTTCAGAGACTTTCTGAGAGTGTCAGAGAGTGCCTGAGAGTTTCTGACAGTTTCTGAGTGTGTCGGAGAGTGTCAGAGAGTGTCAGAGTGTTTCAGAGAGCGTCACAGAGTTTCAGAGAGTGTCAGAGATTTTCAGAGAGTTTCAGAGAGATTCAGAGAGTGTCAGGGAATGTCAGAGAGTGTCAGAGAATTTCAGAGAGTGTCAGAGAGTTTCAGAGAGTGTCAGACAGTATCTGAGAATGTCAGAGAGTGCCGAAGAGTTTCAGAGAGTGTCAGAGAGTGTCAGAGAGTTTCAGTGAGTGTCACAGAGCGTCAGTGAGAGTCAGAGAGTTTCAGGGAGTGTCAGCGAGTGTCAGAGAGTGTCAGAGAGTGTCAGAGAGTGTCAGAGAGTTTCAGAGAATTTCAGAGAGTGTCAGAGAGTTTCAGAGAGTCTCACAGACTTTCTGAGAGTGTCAGAGAGTATCAGATACGTTCAGTGAGAGTCAGAGAGTGTCAGCGAGTGTCAGAGAGTGTCAGAGAGTTTCAGAGAGTGTCAGAGAGTGTCAGAGAGTTTCAGAGAATTTCAGAGAGTGTCAGAGAGTTTCAGAGAGTCTCACAGACTTTCTGAGAGTGTCAGAGAGTGCCTCAGAGTTTCTGAATGTTTCTGAGTATGTCAGAGAGTGTCAGAGAGTGTCAGACAGTTTCAGAGAATGTCACAGTGTGTCACAGAGTGTCACAGAGTTTCAGAGAGATTCAGAGAGTGTCAGAGAGTGTCAGAGAGTGTCACAGAGTGTCACAGAGCTGCAGAGTGTGTCAGAGAGTGTCTGAGAGTTTCAGAAAGTGTCAGATAGTGTCAGCGAGTGTCAGAGAGTGTCAGAGAGTGGCACAGAGTGTCAGAGAGTGTCAGAGAGTGTCAGAGAGTTTCAGAGAGCTTCAGTGTGTTTCAGAGAGTGTCAGAATGTTTCAGAGAGTTTCAGAGATCTTCACAGAGTGTCAGTGAGTGTCAGAGAGTATCAGAGACTTTCAGTGAGAGTCAGAGAGTGTCAGCGAGTGTCAGAGAGTGTCAGACAGTTTCAGAGAATGTCACAGAGTGTCACAGAGTGTCACAGAGTTTCAGAGAGATTCAGAGAGTGTCAGAGAGTGTCAGAGAGTGTCACAGAGTGTCACAGAGCTGCAGAGTGTGTCAGAGAGTGTCTGAGAGTTTCAGAAAGTGTCAGATAGTGTCAGCGAGTGTCAGAGAGTGTCAGAGAGTGGCACAGAGTGTCAGAGAGTGTCAGAGAGTGTCAGAGAGTTTCAGAGAGCTTCAGTGTGTTTCAGAGAGTGTCAGAATGTTTCAGAGAGTTTCAGAGATCTTCACAGAGTGTCAGTGAGTGTCAGAGAGTATCAGAGACTTTCAGTGAGAGTCAGAGAGTGTCAGCGAGTGTCAGAGAGTGTCAGACAGTTTCAGAGAATGTCACAGAGTGTCACAGAGTGTCACAGAGTTTCAGAGAGATTCAGAGAGTGTCAGAGAGTGTCAGAGAGTGTCAGAGAGTGTCACAGAGCTGCAGATTGTGTCAGAGAGTATCTGAGAGTTTCAGAGAGTTTCTGATAGTTTCTGAGAGTGTCAGAGAGTTTCAGAGAGTTTCAGAGAGCTTCAGTGTGTTTCAGAGAGTGTCAGAGAGTGTCAGAGTGTTTCAGAGAGAGTCACAGAGTTTCAGAGAGTGTCAGAGATTTTCAGAGAGTTTCAGAGATCTTCAGAGACAGCAAGAAAATTTCAGTGAGTGTCACAGAGTGTCAGAGAGCTTCAGAGAGATTCAGAGAGTGTCAGACAGTATCAGAGAATGTCAGAGAGAGTCGAAGAGTTTCAGAGAGTGTCAGAGAGTGTCAGAGAGTTTCCGAGAGAGTCACAGAGTGTCAGTGAGAGTCAGAGAGTTTCAGAGAGTGTCAGAGAGTGTCAGAGAGTTTCAGAGAGTGTCACAGAGTGTCAGTGAGTGTCAGAGAGTATCAGAGAGTGTCAGCGAGAGTCAGAGATTGTCAGAGAGTGTCAGCGAGAGTTTCCGAGAGTGTCAGAGAGTGTCCGAGAGTTTCAGAAAGTGTCAAATAGTGTCAGAGAGTTTCAGAACGTGTCAGAGAGTGTCAGAGAGTGTCTGAGACTCTCAGAGAGTGTCAGAATGTTTCAGAGAGTGTCACAGAGTTTCAGAGAGTGTCAAAGAGCTTCAGAGAGTTTCAGAGAGTGTCAGAGAGTGTCAGAGACTTTCAGAGAGTGTCAGAGAGTTTCAGAGACATTCTGAGAGTGTCAGAGAGTGCCAGAGAGTTTCTGAGAGTTTCTGAGTGTGTCGGAGAGTGTCAGAGAGCGTCAGAGAGTTTCGAGATTTTCAGAGAGTTTCAGAGATGTTAAGAGAGTGTCAGAGAGTGTCAGAAAGTTTCAGAGAGTGTCAGAGAGTGTCAGGGAGTTTCAGAGAGATTCAGAGACTGTCAGAGAGTGTCAGAGAGTGCCAGAGAGTGTCAGAGAGTTTCACAGAGTTGCAGAGTTTGTCAGACAGTGTCCGAGAGTTTCAGAAAGTGTCAGATAGTGTCAGAGAGTTTCGGAAAGTGTCAGAGAGTGTCAGAGAGTGTCTGAGAGTTTCAGAGAGCTTCAGAGATTGTCAGGG
This sequence comes from Heterodontus francisci, assembly GCF_036365525.1. Lineage (NCBI taxonomy): Eukaryota > Metazoa > Chordata > Chondrichthyes > Heterodontiformes > Heterodontidae > Heterodontus > Heterodontus francisci. The sequence goes on from NC_090414.1 coordinate 3,995,368, forward strand.
AGTGTCAGAGAGTGTCAGAGAGTTTCAGAGATTTTCAGAGAGAGCCAGACAGTGTCCGAGAGTTTCAGAAAGTGTCAGATAGTGTCAGAGAGTTTCGGAAAGTGTCAGAGAGTGTCAGAGAGTGTCTGAGAGTTTCAGAGAGCTTCAGAGAGTGTCAGAGAGTGTCAGAGAGGTTCAGAGAGTGTCAGAGAGTTTCAGAGACTTTCTGAGAGTGTCAGAGAGTGCCTGAGAGTTTCTGACAGTTTCTGAGTGTGTCGGAGAGTGTCAGAGAGTGTCAGAGTGTTTCAGAGAGTGTCACAGAGTTTCAGAGAGTATCAGAGATTTTCAGAGTGTTTCAGAGATCTTCAGAGACAGCAAGAAAATTTCAGAGAGTGTCACAGAGTGTCAGAGAGCTTCAGAGACATTCAGAGAGTGTCAGAAAGTATCAGAGAATGTCAGAGAGAGCCGAAGAGTTTCAGAGAGTGTCAGAGAGTTTCCGAGAGTGTCACAGAGTGTCAGTGAGAGTCAGAGAGTTTCAGAGAGTGTCAGAGAGTGTCAGAGAGTTTCAGAAGGTGTCACAGAGTGTCAGTGAGTGTCAGAGAGTATCAGAGAGTGTCAGCGAGAGTCAGAGAGTGTCAGAGAGTGTCAGAGAGTTTCAAAGAGTGTCAGAGAGTGTCCGAGAGTTTCAGAAAGTGTCAAATAGTGTCAGAGAGTTTCAGAACGTGTCAGAGAGTGTCAGAGAGTGTCTGAGACTCTCAGAGAGTGTCAGAATGTTTCAGAGAGTGTCACAGAGTTTCAGAGAGTGTCAGAGATTTTCAGAGAGTTTCAGAGATCTTCAGAGAGTGTCAGAGAGTATCAGAGAGTGTCAGAGAGAGTCAGAGAGTGTCCGAGAGATTCTGAAAGTGTCAGAGAGTATGAGAGAGTGTCTGAGAGTGTCAGTGAGTTTCAGAGATGTTCAGAGAGTGTCAGAGAGTGTCAGAAAGTTTCAGAGAGTGTCAGAGAGTGTCAGTGATTTTACGAGAGATTCAGAGAGTGTCACAGAGTGTCAGAGAGTGTCACAGAGTGTCACAGAGTGTCAGAGAGTTTCAGAGAGATTCAGAGAGTGTGAGAGAGTGTCTGAGAGTTTCAGAGAGTTTCAGAAAATGTCAGGGAGTGTCAGAGAGTGTCAGAGATTTTCGGAGATTTTCAGAGAGAGTCAGACAGTGTCCGAGAGTGTCAGAGAGTGTCAAAGAGTTTCAGAGACAGTCAGAGAGTGTCAGAGAGTTTCCGAGAGTGTCACAGAGTGTCAGTGAGAGTCAGAGAGTTTCAGAGAGTGTCAGAGAGTTTCAAAGAGTGTCACAGAGTGTCAGTGAGTGTCAGAGAGTATCAGAGAGTGTCAGCGAGAGGCAGAGAGTGTCAGAGAGTATGAGAGAGTTTCAGAGATGTTCAGAGAGTGTCCGAGAGTTTCAGAAAGTGTCAATAAGTGTCAGAGAGTTTCAGAACGTGTCAGAGAGTGTCAGAGAGTGTCTGAGACTCTCAGAGAGTGTCAGAATGTTTCAGAGAGTGTCACATAGTTTCAGAGAGTGTCAGAGATTTTCAGAGAGTTTCAGAGATCTTCAGAGAGTGTCAGAGATTGCCAGAAAGTTTCAGAGAGTGTCACAGAGTGTCAGAGAGTTTCAGAGAGATTCAGAGAGTGTCAGAGAGTATCAGAGAGTGTCAGAGAGAGTCAGAGAGTGTCAGAGAGTGTTCGAGAGATTCAGAAAGTGTCAGAGAGTATGAGAGAGTGTCTGAGAGTGTCAGAGAGTGTCAGAGAGTTTCAGAGATGTTCAGAGAGTGTCAGAGAGTGTCAGGGAGTTTCAGAGAGATTCAGAGAGTGTCACAGAGTGTCAGAGAGTGTCACAGAGTGTCACAGAGTGTCAGAGAGTTTCAGAGAGATTCAGAGAGTGTCAGAGAGTGTCTGAGAGTTTCAGAGAGCTTCAGAGAGTGTCAGGGAGTGTCAGAGAGTGTCGGAGAGTTTCAGAAAGTGTCAGAGAGTGTCAGAGAGTTTCGGAGATTTTGAGAGAGAGTCAGACAGTGTCCGAGGGTGTCAGAGAGTGTCACAGAGTGTCAGTGAGTGTCAGATAGTATCAGAGAGTGTCAGCGAGAGTCAGAGAGTGTCAGTGAGTGTCAGAGAGTTTCAGAGAGTGTCAGAGAGTGTCCGAGAGTTTCAGAAAGTGTCAAATAGTGTCAGCGAGTTTCAGAAGGTGTCAGAGAGTGTCAGAGAGTGTCTGAGACTCTCAGAGAGTGTCAGAATGTTTCAGAGAGTGTCACAGAGTTTCAGAGAGTGTCAGAGATTTTCAGAGAGTTTCAGAGATCTTCAGAGAGTGTCAGAGATTGCCAGAAAGTTTCAGAGAGTGTCACAGATTGTCAGAGAGTTTCAGAGAGATTCAGAGAGTGTCAGAGAGTATCAGAGAATGTCAGAGAGAGTCAGAGAGTGTCAGAGAGTGTCCGAGAGATTCAGAAAGTGTCAGAGAGTACGAGAGAGTGTCTGAGAGTGTCAGAGAGTGTCAGAGAGTTTCAGAGATGTTCAGAGAGTGTCAGAGAGTGTCAGAAAGTTTCAGAGTGTCAGAGAGTGTCAGGGAGTTTCAGAGAGATTCAGAGAGTGTCACAGAGTGTCACAGAGTGACACAGAGTGTCACAGAGTGTCAGAGAGTTTCAGAGAGATTCAGAAAGTGTCAGAGAGTATGAGAGAGTGTCTGAGAGTGTCAGACAGTGTCCGAGAGTTTCAGAAAGTGTCAGATAGTGTCAGAGAGTTTCGGAAAGTGTCAGAGAGTGTCAGAGAGTGTCTGAGAGTTTCAGAGAGCTTCAGAGATTGTCAGGGAGTGTCAGAGAGTGTCAGATTGTTTCGGAGATTTTCAGAGAGAGCCAGACAGTGTCCGAGAGTTTCAGAAAGTGTCAGATAGTGTCAGAGAGTTTCGGAAAGTGTCAGAGAGTGTCAGAGAGTGTCTGAGAGTTTCAGAGAGCTTCAGAGAGTGTCAGAGAGTGTCAGAGAGGTTCAGAGAGTGTCAGAGAGTTTCAGAGACTTTCTGAGTGTGTCAGAGACTGCCTGAGAGTTTCTGACAGTTTCTGAGTGTGTCGGAGAGTGTCAGAGAGTGTCAGAGTGTTTCAGAGAGTGTCAGAGAGTTTCCGAGAGTATCAGAGAGTGTCAGCGAGAGTCAGAGAGTGTCAGAGAGTGTCAGAGAGTTTCAAAGAGTGTCAGAGAGTGTCCGAGAGTTTCGGAAAGTGTCCAATAGTGTCAGAGAGTTTCACAACGTGTCAGAGAGTGTCAGAGAGTGTCTGAGACTCTCAGAGAGTGTCAGAATGTTTCAGAGAGTGTCAGACATTTTCAGAGAGTTTCAGAGATCTTCAGAGAGTGTCCGAGATTGCCAGAAAGTTTCAGAGAGTGTCACAGAGTGTCAGAGAGTTTCAGAGAGATTCAGAGAGTGTCAGAGAGTATCAGAGAGTGTCAGAGAGAGTCAGAGAGTGTCCGAGAGATTCTGAAAGTGTCAGAGAGTATGAGAGAGTGTCTGAGAGTGTCAGTGAGTTTCAGAGATGTTCAGAGAGTGTCAGAGAGTGTCAGAAAGTTTCAGAGAGTGTCAGAGAGTGTCAGGGAGTTTATGAGAGATTCAGAGAGTGTCACAGAGTGTCAGAGAGTGTCACAGAGTGTCACAGAGTGTCAGAGAGTTTCAGAGAGATTCAGAGAGTGTGAGAGAGTGTCTGAGAGTTTCAGAGAGTTTCAGAAAATGTCAGGGAGTGTCAGAGAGTGTCAGAGAGTTTCGGAGATTTTCAGAGAGAGTCAGACAGTGTCCGAGAGTGTCAGAGAGTGTCAAAGAGTTTCAGAGAGTGTCAGAGAGTGTCAGAGAGTTTCCGAGAGTGTCACAGAGTGTCAGTGAGAGTCAGAGAGTTTCAGAGAGTGTCAGAGAGTTTCAAAGAGTGTCACAGAGTGTCAGTGAGTGTCAGAGAGTATCAGAGAGTGTCAGCCAGAGGCAGAGAGTGTCAGAGAGTATGAGAGAGTTTCAGAGATGTTCTGAGAGTGTCCGAGAGTTTCAGAAAGTGTCAAATAGTGTCAGAGAGTTTCAGAACGTGTCAGAGAGTGTCAGAGAGTGTCTGAGACTCTCAGAGAGTGTCAGAATGTTTCAGAGAGTGTCACATAGTTTCAGAGAGTGTCAGAGATTTTCAGAGAGTTTCAGAGATCTTCAGAGAGTGTCAGAGATTGCCAGAAAGTTTCAGAGAGTGTCACAGAGTGTCAGAGAGTTTCAGAGAGATTCAGAGTGTGTCAGAGAGTATCAGAGAGTGTCAGAGAGAGTCAGAGAGTGTCAGAGAGTGTCCGAGAGATTCAGAAAGTGTCAGAGAGTATGAGAGAGTGTCTGAGAGTGTCAGAGAGTGTCAGAGAGTTTCAGAGATGTTCAGCGAGTGTCAGAGAGTATCAGAAAGTTTCAGAGAGTGTCAGAGAATTTCAAGGAGTTTCAGAGAGATTCAGAGAGTGTCACAGAGTGTCAGAGAGTGTCACAGAGTGTCACAGAGTGTCAGAGAGTTTCAGAGAGATTCAGAGAGTGTCAGAGAGTGTCTGAGAGTTTCAGAGAGCTTCAGAGAGTGTCAGGGAGTGTCAGAGAGTGTCGGAGAGTTTCAGAACGTGTCAGAGAGTGTCAGAGAGTTTCGGAGATTTTCAGAGAGAGTCAGACAGTGTTCGAGGGTGTCAGAGAGTGTCACAGAGTGTCAGTGAGTGTCAGATAGTATCAGAGAGTGTCAGCGAGAGTCAGAGAGTGTCAGTGAGTGTCAGAGAGTTTCAGAGAGTGTCAGAGAGTGTCCGAGAGTTTCAGAAAGTGTCAAATAGTGTCAGAGAGTTTCAGAACGTGTCAGAGAGTGTCAGAGAGTGTCTGAGACTCTCAGAGAGTGTCAGAATGTTTCAGAGAGTGTCACAGAGTTTCAGAGAGTGTCAGAGATGTTCAGAGAGTTTCAGAGATCTTCAGAGAGTGTCAGAGATTGCCAGAAAGTTTCAGAGAGTGTCACAGATTGTCAGAGAGTTTCAGAGAGATTCAGAGAGTGTCAGAGAGTATCAGAGAATGTCAGAGAGAGTCAGAGAGTGTCAGAGAGTGTCCGAGAGATTCAGAAAGTGTCAGAGAGTACGAGAGAGTGTCTGAGAGTGTCAGAGAGTGTCGGAGAGTTTCAGAAAGTGTCAGAGAGTGTCAGAGAGTTTCGGAGATTTTCAGAGAGAGTCAGACAGTGTCCGAGGGTGTCAGAGAGTGTCACAGAGTGTCAGTGAGTGTCAGATAGTATCAGAGAGTGTCAGCGAGAGTCAGAGAGTGTCAGTGAGTGTCAGAGAATTTCAGAGAGTGTCAGAGAGTGTCCGAGAGTTTCAGAAAGTGTCAAATAGTGTCAGAGAGTTTCAGAACGTGTCAGAGAGTGTCAGAGAGTGTCTGAGACTCTCAGAGAGTGTCAGAATGTTTCAGAGAGTGTCACAGAGTTTCAGAGAGTGTCAGAGATTTTCAGAGAGTTTCAGAGATCTTCAGAGAGTGTCAGAGATTGCCAGAAAGTTTCAGAGAGTGTCACAGATTGTCAGAGAGATTCAGAGAGTGTCAGAGAGTATCAGAGAATGTCAGAGAGAGTCAGAGAGTGTCAGAGAGTGTCCGAGAGATTCAGAAAGTGTCAGAGAGTACGAGAGAGTGTCTGAGAGTGTCAGAGAGTGTCAGAGAGTTTCAGAGATGTTCAGAGAGTGTCAGAGAGTGTCAGAATGTTTCAGAGTGTCAGAGAGTGTCAGGGAGTTTCAGAGAGATTCAGAGAGTGTCACAGAGTGTCACAGAGTGACACAGAGTGTCACAGAGTGTCAGAGAGTTTCAGAGAGATTCAGAGAGTGTCAGAGAGTATGAGAGAGTGTCTGAGGGTGTCAGAGAGTGTCAGAGAGTTTCAGAGATGTTCAGAGAGTGTCAGAGAGTGTCAGAAAGTTTCAGAGAGTGTCAGAGAGTGTCAGGGAGTTTCAGAGAGATGCAGAGAGTGTCACAGAGTGTCAGAGAGTGTCACAGAGTGTCACAGAGTGTCAGAGAGTTTCAGAGAGATTCAGAGAGTGTCAGAGAGTGTCAGAGAGTGTCAGAGAGTTTCACAGAGTTGCAGAGTGTGTCAGACAGTGTCCGAGAGTTTCAGAAAGTGTCAGATAGTGTCAGAGAGTTTCAGAACGTGTCAGAGAGTGTCAGAGAGTGTCTGAGAGTTTCAGAGATTGTCAGAGTGTTTCAGAGAGTGTCACAGAGTTTCAGTTAGAGTCAGAGAGTGTCAGAGAGGTTCAGAGTGAGTCAGAGAGTGTAGAGTGTGTCAGAGAGTGTCAGAGTGTGTCAGAGAGTTTCAGAGAGTTTCAGAGAGTTTCAGAGAGTTTCAGAGAGTGTCTGAGAGTGTCTGAGATTGTCAGAGAGTTTCAGAGAGTGTCAGAGAGTTTCACAGGGTGTCAGAGAGTTTCAGAAAGTGTCTGAGAGTATGAGAGAGTGTCAGAGAGTGTCAGTGAGTGTCAGAGAGCTTCTGAAAGTTTCTGAGAGTGTCACAGAGATTCAGAGAGTTTCAGGGAGTTTCAGAGAGTTTCAGAGAGTGTCAGAAAGTTTCAGAGAGTGTCAGAGAGTGTCAGAGAGTTTCAGAGAGTTTCAGATTGTGTCAGAGAGTTTCGGAGATTTTCAGAGAGAGTCAGACAGTGTCCGAGAGTGTCAGAGAGTGTCAAAGAGTTTCAGAGAGTGTCAGAGAGTGTCAGAGAGGTTCAGATAGTGTCAGAGAGTTTCAGAGACTTTCTGAGAGTGTCAGAGAGTGCCTGAGAGTTTCTGACAGTTTCTGAGTGTGTCGGAGAGTGTCAGAGAGTGTCAGAGTGTTTCAGAGAGTGTCACAGAGTTTCAGAGAGTGTCAGAGATTTTCAGAGAGTTTCAGAGATCTGCAGAGACAGCAAGAAAATTTCAGAGAGTGTCACAGAGTGTCAGAGAGCTTCAGAGAGATTCAGAGAGTGTCAGACAGTATCAGAGAATGTCAGAGAGTGTCGAAGAGTTTCAGAGAGTGTCAGAGAGTTTCCGAGAGTGTCACAGAGTGTCAGTGAGAGTCAGAGAGTTTCAGAGAGTGTCAGAGAGTTTCAGAGAGTGTCACAGAGTGTCAGTGAGTGTCAGAGAGTATCAGAGAGTGTCAGCGAGAGTCAGAGAGTGTCAGAGAGTTTCAGAGAGTGTCAGAGAGTATCCGAGAGTTTCAGAGAGTGTCAGATAGTGTCAGAGAGTTTCAGAACGTGTCAGAGAGTGTCTGAGACTGTCAGAGAGTGTCAGTGTGTTTCAGAGAGTGTCACAGAGTTTCAGAAAGTGTCAGAGATTTTCAGAGAGTTTCAGAGATCTTCAGAGAGTGTCAGAGAATGCGAGAAAGTTTCAGAGTGTGTCACAGAGTGTCAGAGAGTTTCAGAGAGATTCAGAAAGTGTCAGAGAGTATGAGAGAGTGTCTGAGAGCGTCAGAGAGTGTCAGAGAGTTTCAGAGATGTTCAGAGAGTGTCAGAGAGTGTCAGAAAGTTTCAGAGAGTGTCAGAGAGTGTCAGGGAGTTTCAGAGAGATGCAGAGAGTGTCACAGAGTGTCAGAGAGTGTCACAGAGTGTCACAGAGTGTCAGAGAGTTTCAGAGAGATTCAGAGAGTGTCAGAGAGTATCAGAGAGTGTCAGAGAGAGTCAGAGAGTGTCAGAGAGTGTCCGAGAGATTCAGAAAGTGTCAGAGAGTATGAGAGAGTGTCTGAGAGTGTCAGAGAGTGTCAGAGAGTTTCAGAGATGTTCAGAGAGTGTCAGAAAGTTTCAGAGAGTGTCAGAGAGTGTCAGGGAGTTTCAGAGAGATTCAGAGAGTGTCACAGAGTGTCAGAGAGTGTCACAGAGTGTCACAGAGTGTCAGAGAGTTTCAGAGAGATTCAGAGAGTGTCAGAGAGTGTCAGAGAGTGTCAGAGAGTTTCACAGAGTTGCAGAGTGTGTCAGACAGTGTCCGAGATTTTCAGAAAGTGTCAGATAGATTAGATTAGAGATACAGCACTGAAACAGGCCCTTCGGCCCACCGAGTCTGTGCCGAACATCAACCACCCATTTATACTAATCCTACACTAATCCCATATTCCTACCAAACATCCCCACCTGTCCCTATATTTCCCTACCACCTACCTATACTAGTGACAATTTATAATGGCCAATTTACCTATCAACCTGCAAGTCTTTTGGCTTGTGGGAGGAAACCGGAGCACCCGGAGAAAACCCACGCAGACACAGGGAGAACTTGCAAACTCCACACAGGCAGAACCCAGAATCGAACCCGGGTCCCGGGAGCTGTGAGGCTGCGGTGCTAACCACTGCGCCACTGTGCCGCCCTAATATAGTGATAGATAATATATAGATAGTGTCAGAGAGTTTCAGAACGTGTCAGAGAGTGTCAGAGAGTGTCTGAGAGTTTCAGAGATTGTCAGAGTGTTTCAGAGAGTGTCACAGAGTTTCAGTGAGAGTCAGAGAGTGTCAGAGAGTTTCAGAGTGAGTCAGAGAGTGTAGAGTGTGTCAGAGAGTGTCAGAGTGTGTCAGAGAGTTTCAGAGAGTTTCAGAGAGTTTCAGAGAGTTTCAGAGAGTGTCTGAGAGTGTCTGAGATTGTCAGAGAGTTTCAGAGAGTGTCAGAGAGTTTCACAGGGTGTCAGAGTGTTTCGGAAAGTGTCTGAGAGTATGAGAGAGTGTCAGAGAGTGTCAGTGAGTGTCAGAGAGCTTCTGAAAGTTTCTGAGAGTGTCACAGAGATTCAGAGAGTTTCAGGGAGTTTCAGAGAGTTTCAGAGAGTGTCAGAAAGTTTCAGAGAGTGTCAGAGAGTGTCAGAGAGTTTCAGAGAGTTTCAGAGAGTGTCAGAGAGTGTCAGAGAGTTTCAGAGAGCTTCAGAGAGTGTCAGAGAGTTTCAGAGAGCTTCAGAGAGTGTCAGGGAGTGTCAGAGAGTGTCAGAGAGTTTCGGAGATTTTCAGAGAGAGTCAGACAGTGTCCGAGCGTGTCAGAGAGTGTCAAAGAGTTTCAGAGAGTGTCAGAGAGTGTCAGAGAGGTTCAGATAGTGTCAGAGAGTTTCAGAGACTTTCTGAGAGTGTCAGAGAGTGCCTGAGAGTTTCTGACAGTTTCTGAGTGTGTCGGAGAGTGTCAGAGAGTGTCAGAGTGTTTCAGAGAGTGTCACAGAGTTTCAGAGAGTGTCAGAGATTTTCCGCGAGTTTCAGAGATCTGCAGAGACAGCAAGAAAATTTCAGAGAGTGTCACAGAGTGTCAGAGAGCTTCAGAGAGATTCAGAGAGTGTCAGACAGTATCAGAGAATGTCAGAGAGTGTCGAAGAGTTTCAGAGAGTGTCAGAGAGTTTCCGAGAGTGTCACAGAGTGTCAGTGAGAGTCAGAGAGTTTCAGAGAGTGTCAGAGAGTTTCAGAGAGTGTCACAGAGTGTCAGTGAGTGTCAGAGAGTATCAGAGAGTGTCAGCGAGAGTCAGAGAGTGTCAGAGAGTATCCGAGAGTTTCAGAAAGTGTCAGATAGTGTCAGAGAGTTTCAGAACGTGTCAGAGAGTGTCAGAGAGTGTCTGAGACTGTCAGAGAGTGTCAGTGTGTTTCAGAGAGTGTCACAGAGTTTCAGAGAGTGTCAGAGATTTTCAGAGAGTTTCAGAGATCTTCAGAGAGTGTCAGAGAATGCGAGAAAGTTTCAGAGTGTGTCACAGAGTGTCAGAGAGGTTCAGAGAGATTCAGAAAGTGTCAGAGAGTATGAGAGAGTGTCTGAGAGCGTCAGAGAGTGTCAGAGAGTTTCAGAGATGTTCAGAGAGTGTCAGAGAGTGTCAGAAAGTTTCAGAGAGTGTCAGAGAGTGTCAGGGAGTTTCAGAGAGATGCAGAGAGTGTCACAGAGTGTCAGAGAGTGTCAGAGAGTGTCACAGAGTGTCAGAGAGTTTCAGAGAGATTCAGAGAGTGTCAGAGAGTATCAGAGAGTGTCAGAGAGTTTCAGGGAGTGTCAGAGAGTGTCAGAGAGTTTCAGAAAGTGTCAGAGAGTGTCAGAGAGTTTCGGAGATTTTCAGAGAGAGTCAGACAGTGTCCGAGGGTGTCAGAGAGTGTCACAGAGTGTCAGTGAGTGTCAGATAGTATCAGAGAGTGTCAGCGAGAGTCAGAGAGTGTCAGTGAGTGTCAGAGAGTTTCAGAGAGTGTCAGAGAGTGTCCGAGAGTTTCAGAAAGTGTCAAATAGTGTCAGAGAGTTTGAGAACGTGTCAGAGAGTGTCAGAGAGTGTCTGAGACTCTCAGAGAGTGTCAGAATGTTTCAGAGAGTGTCACAGAGTTTCAGAGAGTGTCAGAGATTTTCAGAGAGTTTCAGAGATCTTCAGAGAGTGTCAGAGATTGCCAGAAAGTTTCAGAGAGTGTCACAGATTGTCAGAGAGTTTCAGAGAGATTCAGAGAGTGTCAGAGAGTATCAGAGAATGTCAGAGAGAGTCAGAGAGTGTCAGAGAGTGTTCGAGAGATTCAGAAAGTGTCAGAGAGTACGAGAGAGTGTCTGAGAGTGTCAGAGAGTGTCAGAGAGTTTCAGAGATGTTCAGAGAGTGTCAGAGAGTGTCAGAAAGTTTCAGAGTGTCAGAGAGTGTCAGGGAGTTTCAGAGAGATTCAGAGAGTGTCACAGAGTGTCACAGAGTGACACAGAGTGTCACAGAGTGTCACAGAGTTTCAGAGAGATTCAGAAAGTGTCAGAGAGTATGAGAGAGTGTCTGAGAGTGTCAGAGAGTGTCAGAGAGTTTCAGAGATGTTCAGAGAGTGTCAGAGAGTGTCAGAAAGTTTCAGAGAGTGTCAGAGAGTGTCAGGGAGTGTCAGAGAGATGCAGAGAGTGTCACAGAGTGTCAGAGAGTGTCACAGAGTGTCACAGAGTGTCAGAGAGTTTCAGAGAGATTCAGAGAGTGTCAGAGAGTGTCAGAGAGTGTCAGAGAGTTTCACAGAGTTGCAGAGTGTGTCAGACAGTGTCCGAGATTTTCAGAAAGTGTCAGATAGTGTCAGAGAGTTTCAGAACGTGTCAGAGAGTGTCAGAGAGTGTCTGAGAGTTTCAGAGATTGTCAGAGTGTTTCAGAGAGTGTCACAGAGTTTCAGTGAGAGTCAGAGAGTGTCAGAGAGTTTCAGAGTGAGTCAGAGAGTGTAGAGTGTGTCAGAGAGTTTCAGAGTGTGTCAGAGAGTTTCAGAGAGTTTCAGAGAGTTTCAGAGAGTTTCAGAGAGTGTCTGAGAGTGTCTGAGATTGTCAGAGAGTTTCAGAGAGTGTCAGAGAGTTTCACAGGGTGTCAGAGTGTTTCGGAAAGTGCCTGAGAGTATGAGAGAGTGTCAGAGAGTGTCAGTGAGTGTCAGAGAGCTTCTGAAAGTTTCTGAGAGTATAACAGAGATTCAGAGAGTTTCAGGGAGTTTCAGAGAGTTTCAGAGAGTGTCAGAAAGTTTCAGAGAGTGTCAGAGAGTGTCAGAGAGTTTCAGAGAGTTTCAGAGAGTGTCAGAGAGTGTCAGAGAGTTTCAGAGAGCTTCAGAGAGTGTCAGAGAGTTTCAGAGAGCTTCAGAGAGTGTCAGGGAGTGTCAGAGAGTGTCAGAGAGTTTCGGAGATTTTCAGAGAGAGTCAGACAGTGTCCGAGCGTGTCAGAGAGTGTCAAAGAGTTTCAGAGAGTGTCAGAGAGTGTCAGAGAGGTTCAGATAGTGTCAGAGAGTTTCAGAGACTTTCTGAGAGTGTCAGAGAGTGCCTGAGAGTTTCTGACAGTTTCTGAGTGTGTCGGAGAGTGTCAGAGAGTGTCAGAGTGTTTCAGAGAGTGTCACAGAGTTTCAGAGAGTGTCAGAGATTTTCAGCGAGTTTCAGAGATCTGCAGAGACAGCAAGAAAATTTCAGAGAGTGTCACAGAGTGTCAGAGAGCTTCAGAGAGATTCAGAGAGTGTCAGACAGTATCAGAGAATGTCAGAGAGTGTCGAAGAGTTTCAGAGAGTGTCAGAGAGTTTCCGAGAGTGTCACAGAGTGTCAGTGAGAGTCAGAGAGTTTCAGAGAGTGTCAGAGAGTTTCAGAGAGTGTCACAGAGTGTCAGTGAGTGTCAGAGAGTATCAGAGAGTGTCAGCGAGAGTCAGAGAGTGTCAGAGAGTATCCGAGAGTTTCAGAAAGTGTCAGATAGTGTCAGAGAGTTTCAGAACGTGTCAGAGAGTGTCAGAGAGTGTCTGAGACTGTCAGAGAGTGTCAGTGTGTTTCAGAGAGTGTCACAGAGTTTCAGAGAGTGTCAGAGATTTTCAGAGAGTTTCAGAGATCTTCAGAGAGTGTCAGAGAATGCGAGAAAGTTTCAGAGTGTGTCACAGAGTGTCAGAGAGGTTCAGAGAGATTCAGAAAGTGTCAGAGAGTATGAGAGAGTGTCTGAGAGCGTCAGAGAGTGTCAGAGAGTTTCAGAGATGTTCAGAGAGTGTCAGAGAGTGTCAGAAAGTTTCAGAGAGTGTCAGAGAGTGTCAGGGAGTTTCAGAGAGATGCAGAGAGTGTCACAGAGTGTCAGAGAGTGTCAGAGAGTGTCACAGAGTGTCAGAGAGTTTCAGAGAGATTCAGAGAGTGTCAGAGAGTATCAGAGAGTGTCAGAGAGAGTCAGAGAGTGTCAGAGAGTGTCCGAGAGATTCAGAAAGTGTCAGAGAGTATGAGAGAGTGTCTGAGAGTGTCAGAGAGTGTCACAGAGTGTCAGAGAGTTTCAGAGAGATTCAGAGAGTGTCAGAGAGTATCAGAGAGTGTCAGAGAGAGTCAGAGAGTGTCAGACAGTGTCCGAGAGTTTCAGAAAGTGTCAGATAGTGTCAGAGAGTTTCAGAACGTGTCAGAGAGTGTCAGAGAGTGTCTGAGAGTTTCAGAGATTGTCAGAGTGTTTCAGAGAGTGTCACAGAGTTTCAGTGAGAGTCAGAGAGTGTCAGAGAGTTTCAGAGTGAGTCAGAGAGTGTAGAATGTGTCAGAGAGTGTCAAATTGTGTCAGAGAGTTTCAGAGAGTTTCAGAGAGTTTCAGAGATTTTCAGAGAGTGTCTGAGAGTGTCTGAGATTGTCAGAGAGTTTCAGAGAGTGTCAGAGAGTTTCACAGGGTGTCAGAGTGTTTCAGAAAGTGTCTGAGAGTATGAGAGAGTGTCAGAGAGTGTCAGTGAGTGTCAGAGAGCTTCTGAAAGTTTCTGAGAGTGTCACAGAGATTCAGAGAGTTTCAGGGAGTTTCAGAGAGTTTCAGAGAGTGTCAGAAAGTTTCAGAGAGTGTCAGAGTGTGTCAGAGAGTTTCAGAGAGTTTCAGAGAGTGTCAGAGAGTGTCAGAGAGTTTCAGAGAGCTTCAGAGAGTGTCAGGGAGTGTCAGAGAGTGTCAGAGAGTTTCGGAGATTTTCAGAGAGAGTCAGACAGTGTCCGAGAGTGTCAGAGAGTGTCAAAGAGTTTCAGAGAGTTTCAGAGAGTGTCAGAGAGGTTCAGATAGTGTCAGAGAGTTTCAGAGACTTTCTGAGAGTGTCAGAGAGTGCCTGAGAGTTTCTGACAGTTTCAGAGATTGTCAGAGTGTTTCAGAGAGTGTCACAGAGTTTCAGTGAGTGTCAGAGGGTTTCACAGAGTGTCAGTGAGAGTCAGAGAGTTTCAGAGAGTGTCAGAGAATTTCAGAGAGTGTCAGAGAGTTTCAGAGAGTGTCACAGAGTGTCAGTGAGTGTCAGAGAGTATCAGAGAGTTTCAGCGAGAGTCAGAGAGTTTCAGAGAGTGTCAGAGATTTTCAGAGAGTGTCAGAGAGTGTCCGAGAGTTTCAGAACGTGTCAGATAGTGTCACAGAGTTTCAGAACGTGTCAGAGAGTGTCAGAGAGTGTCTGAGACTGTCAGAGAGTGTCAGAGTGTTTCAGAGAGTGTCACAGAGTTTCAGAGAGTGTCAGAGATTTTCAGAGAGTTTCAGAGATCTTCAGAGAGTGTCAGAGATTGCCAGAAAGTTTCAGAGTGTGTCACAGAGTGTCAGAGAGTTTCAGAGAGATTCACAGAGTGTCAGAGAGTATCAGAGAGTGTCAGAGAGAGTCAGAGAGTGTCCGAGAGATTCAGAAAGTGTCAGATTGTATGAGAGAGTGTCTGAGAGTGTCAGAGATTGTCAGAGAGTTTCAGAGATGTTCAGAGAGTGTCAGACAGTGTCAGGGAGTTTCAGAGAGACTCAGAGAGTGTCACAGAGTGTCAGAGAGTGTCAGAGAGTGTCACAGAGTGTCAGAGAGTTTCAGAGAGATTCAGAGAGTGTCAGAGAGTGTCAGAGAGTGTCAGAGAGTTTCACAGAGTTGCAGAGTGTGTCAGACAGTGTCCGAGAGTTTCAGAAAGTGTCAGATAGTGTCAGAGAGCTTCGGAAAGTGTCAGAGAGTGTCAGAGAGTGTCTGAGAGTTTCGGAGATTGTCAGAGTGTTTCAGAGAATGTCACAGAGTTTCAGTGAGTGTCAGAGAGTGTCAGAGAGTTTCAGAGAGAGTCAGAGAGTGTCAGAGAGTGTCAGAGACTGTCAGAGAGTTTCAGAGAGTGTCAGAGAGTTTCAGAGAGTGTCTGAGAGTGTCTGAGAGTGTCAGAGAGTTTCAGAGAGTGTCAGAGAGTTTCAGAGAGTGTCAGTGTGTGTCAGAGAGTGTCAGAGAGTGTCAGAGACTGTCAGAGAGTTTCAGAGAGTGTCAGAGAGTTTCAGAGAGTGTCTGAGAGTGTCTGAGAGTTTCAGAGACTTTCTGAGAGTTTCAGAGAGTGCCTGAGAGTTTCTGACAGTTTCTGAGTGTGTCGGAGAGTGTCAGAGAGTGTCAGAGTGTTTCAGAGAGTGTCACAGAGTTTCAGAGAGTGTCAGAGATTTTCAGAGAGTTTCAGAGATCTGCAGAGACAACAAGAAAATTTCAGAGAGTGTCACAGAGTGTCAGAGAGCTTCAGAGAGATTCAGAGAGTGTCAGACAGTATCAGAAAATGTCAGAGAGTGTCGAAGAGTTTCAGAGAGTGTCAGAGAGTTTCCGAGAGTGTCAGAGAGTTTCAGAGAGTGTCACAGAGTGTCAGTGAGTGTCAGAGAGTATCAGAGAGTGTCAGCGAGAGTCAGAGAGTGTCAGAATGTTTCAGAGAGTGTCACAGAGTTTCAGAGAGTGTCAGAGATTTTCAGAGAGTTTCAGAGATCTTCAGAGAGTGTCAGAGATTGCCAGAAAGTTTCAGAGAGAGTCACAGATTGTCAGAGAGTTTCAGAGAGATTCAGAGAGTGTCAGAGAGTATCAGAGAGTGTCAGAGAGAGTCAGAGAGTGTCAGAGAGTGTCCGAGATATTCAGAAAGTGTCAGAGAGTATGAGAGAGTGTCTGAGAGTGTCAGAGAGTGTCAGAGAGTTTCCGAGATGTTCAGAGAGTGTCAGAGAGTGTCAGAAAGTTTCGGAGTGTCAGAGAGTGTCAGGGAGTTTCAGAGAGATTCAGAGAGTGTCACAGAGTGTCACAGGGTGTCACAGAGTGTCACAGAGTGTCAGAGAGTTTCAGAGAGATTCAGAGAGTGTGAGAGAGTGTCAGAGAGTGTCAGAGAGTGTCAGAGAGTTTCACAGAGTTGCAGAGTGTGTCAGACAATGTCCGAGAGTTTCAGAAAGTGTCAGATAGTGTCAGAGAGTTTCGGAAAGTGTCAGAGAGTGTCAGAGAGTGTCTGAGAGTTTCAGAGATTGTCAGAGTGTTTCAGAGAGTGTCACAGAGTTTCAGTGAGAGTCAGAGAGTGTCAGAGAGTTTCAGAGTGAGTCAGAGAGTGTAGAGTGTGTCAGAGAGTGTCATAGTGTGTCAGAGAGTTTCAGAGAGTTTCAGAGAGTTTCAGAGAGTGTCTGAGAGTGTCTGAGATTGTCAGAGAGTTTCAGAGAGTGTCAGAGAGTTTCACAGGGTGTCAGAGTGTTTCAGAAAGTGTCTGAGAGTATGAGAGAGTGTCAGAGAGTGTCAGTGAGTGTCAGAGAGCTTCTGAAAGTTTCTGAGATTGTCACAGAGATTCAGAGAGTTTCAGGGAGTTTCAGAGAGTTTCAGAGAGTGTCAGAAAGTTTCAGAGAGTGTCAGAGACAGTCAGAGAGTTTCAGAGAGTTTCAGAGAGTGTCAGAGAGTGTCAGAGAGTTTCAGAGAGCTTCAGAGAGTGTCAGGGAGTGTCAGAGAGTGTCAGAGAGTTTCGGAGATTTTCAGAGAGAGTCAGACAGTGTCCGAGAGTGTCAGAGAGTGTCAAAGAGTTTCAGAGAGTGTCAGAGAGTGTCAGAGAGGTTCAGATAGTGTCAGAGAGTTTCAGAGACTTTCTGAGAGTGTCAGAGAGTGCTTGAGAGTTTCTGACAGTTTCTGAGTGTGTCGGAGAGTGTCAGAGAGTTTCAGAGTGTTTCAGAGAGTGTCACAGAGTTTCAGAGAGTGTCAGAGATTTTCAGAGAGTTTCAGAGATCTGCAGAGACAGCAAGAAAATTTCAGAGAGTGTCACAGAGTGTCAGAGAGCTTCAGAGAGATTCAGAGAGTGTCAGACAGTATCAGAGAATGTCAGAGAGTGTCGAAGAGTTTCAGAGAGTGTCAGAGAGTTTCCGAGAGTGTCACAGAGTGTCAGTGAGAGTCAGAGAGTTTCAGAGAGTGTCAGAGAGTTTCAGAGAGTGTCACAGAGTGTCAGTGAGTGTCAGAGAGTATCAGAGAGTGTCAGCGAGAGTCAGAGAGTGTCAGAGAGTTTCAGAGAGTGTCGTAGAGTATCCGAGAATTTCAGAAAGTGTCAGATAGTGTCAGAGAGTTTCAGAACGTGTCAGAGAGTGTCAGAGAGTGTCTGAGACTCTCAGAGAGTGTCAGAATGTTTCAGAGAGTGTCACAGAGTTTCAGAGAGTGTCAGAGATTTTCAGAGAGTTTCAGAGATCTTCAGAGAGTGTCAGAGATTGCCAGAAAGTTTCAGAGAGTGTCACAGATTGTCAGAGAGTTTCAGAGAGATTCAGAGAGTGTCAGAGAGTATCAGAGAGTGTCAGAGAGAGTCAGAGAGTGTCAGAGAGTGTCCGAGAGATTCAGAAAGTGTCAGAGAGTATGAGAGAGTGTCTGAGAGTGTCAGAGAGTGTCAGAGAGTTTCCGAGATGTTCAGAGAGTGTCAGAGAGTGTCAGAAAGTTTCAGAGTGTCAGAGAGTGTCAGGGAGTTTCAGAGAGATTCAGAGAGTGTCACAGAGTGTCACAGGGTGTCACAGAGTGTCACAGAGTGTCAGAGAGTTTCAGAGAGATTCAGAGAGTGTCAGAGAGTGTCAGAGAGTGTCAGAGAGTGTCAGAGAGTTTCACAGAGTTGCAGAGTGTGTCAGACAATGTCCGAGAGTTTCAGAAAGTGTCAGATAGTGTCAGAGAGTTTCGGAAAGTGTCAGAGAGTGTCAGAGAGGGTCTGAGAGTTTCAGAGATTGTCAGAGTGTTTCAGAGAGTGTCACAGAGTTTCAGTGAGAGTCAGAGAGTGTCAGAGAGTTTCAGAGTGAGTCAGAGAGTGTAGAGTGTGTCAGAGAGTGTCATAGTGTGTCAGAGAGTTTCAGAGAGTTTCAGAGAGTTTCAGAGAGTGTCTGAGAGTGTCTGAGATTGTCAGAGAGTTTCAGAGAGTGTCAGAGAGTTTCACAGGGTGTCAGAGTGTTTCAGAAAGTGTCTGAGAGTATGAGAGAGTGTCAGAGAGTGTCAGTGAGTGTCAGAGAGCTTCTGAAAGTTTCTGAGAGTGTCACAGAGATTCAGAGAGTTTCAGGGAGTTTCAGAGAGTTTCAGAGAGTGTCAGAAAGTTTCAGAGAGTGTCAGAGACAGTCAGAGAGTTTCAGAGAGTGTCAGAGAGTGTCAGAGAGTGTCAGAGAGTTTCAGAGAGCTTCAGAGAGTGTCAGGGAGTGTCAGAGAGTGTCAGAGAGTTTCGGAGATTTTCAGAGAGAGTCAGACAGTGTCCGAGAGTGTCAGAGAGTGTCAAAGAGTTTCAGAGAGTGTCAGAGAGTGTCAGAGAGGTTCAGATAGTGTCAGAGAGTTTCAGAGACTTTCTGAGAGTGTCAGAGAGTGCTTGAGAGTTTCTGATAGTTTCTGAGTGTGTCGGAGAGTGTCAGAGAGTGTCAGAGTGTTTCAGAGAGTGTCACAGAGTTTCAGAGAGTGTCAGAGATTTTCAGAGAGTTTCAGAGATCTGCAGAGACAGCAAGAAAATTTCAGAGAGTGTCACAGAGTGTCAGAGAGCTTCAGAGAGATTCAGAGAGTGTCAGACAGTATCAGAGAATGTCAGAGAGTGTCGAAGAGTTTCAGAGAGTGTCAGAGAGTTTCCGAGAGTGTCACAGAGTGTCAGTGAGAGTCAGAGAGTTTCAGAGAGTGTCAGAGAGTTTCAGAGAGTGTCACAGAGTGTCAGTGAGTGTCAGAGAGTATCAGAGAGTGTCAGCGAGAGTCAGAGAGTGTCAGAGAGTTTTAGAGAGTGTCGTAGAGTATCCGAGAGTTTCAGAAAGTGTCAGATAGTGTCAGAGAGTTTCAGAACGTGTCAGAGGGTATCAGAGAGTGTCTGAGACTGTCAGAGAGTGTCAGTGTGTTTCAGAGAGTGTCACAGAGTTTCAGAGAGTGTCAGAGATTTTCAGAGAGTTTCAGAGATCTTCAGAGAGTGTCAGAGAATGCGAGACAGTTTCAGAGTGTGTCACAGAGTGTCAGAGAGTTTCAGAGAGATTCAGAAAGTGTCAGAGAGTATGAGAGAGTGTCTGAGAGTGTCAGAGAGTGTCAGAGAGTTTCAGAGATGTTCAGAGAGTGTCAGAGAGTGTCAGAAAGTTTCAGAGAGATGCAGAGAGTGTCACAGAGTGTCAGAGAGTGTCACAGAGTGTCACAGAGTGTCAGAGAGTTTCAGAGAGATTCAGAGAGTGTCAGAGAGTGTCAGAGAGTGTCAGAGAGTTTCACAGAGTTGCAGAGTGTGTCAGACAGTGTCCGAGAGTTTCAGAAAGTGTCAGATAGTGTCAGAGAGTTTCGGAAAGTGTCAGAGAGTGTCAGAGAGTGTCTGAGAGTTTCAGAGATTGTCAGAGTGTTTCAGAGAGTGTCACAGAGTTTCAGTGAGTGTCAGAGGGTGTCACAGAGTGTCAGTGAGAGTCAGAGAGTTTCAGAGAGTGTCAGAGAATTTCAGAGAGTGTCAGAGAGTTTCAGAGAGTGTCACAGAGTGTCAGTGAGTGTCAGAGAGTATCCGAGAGTTTCAGAAAGTGTCAGATAGTGTCAGAGAGTTTCGGAAAGTGTCAGAGAGTGTCAGAGAGGGTCTGAGAGTTTCAGAGATTGTCAGAGTGTTTCAGAGAGTGTCACAGAGTTTCAGTGAGAGTCAGAGAGTGTCAGAGAGTTTCAGAGTGAGTCAGAGAGTGTAGAGTGTGTCAGAGAGTGTCATAGTGTGTCAGAGAGTTTCAGAGAGTTTCAGAGAGTTTCAGAGAGTGTCTGAGAGTGTCTGAGATTGTCAGAGAGTTTCAGAGAGTGTCAGAGAGTTTCACAGGGTGTCAGAGTGTTTCAGAAAGTGTCTGAGAGTATGAGAGAGTGTCAGAGAGTGTCAGTGAGTGTCAGAGAGCTTCTGAAAGTTTCTGAGAGTGTCACAGAGATTCAGAGAGTTTCAGGGAGTTTCAGAGAGTTTCAGAGAGTGTCAGAAAGTTTCAGAGAGTGTCAGAGACAGTCAGAGAGTTTCAGAGAGTGTCAGAGAGTGTCAGAGAGTGTCAGAGAGTTTCAGAGAGCTTCAGAGAGTGTCAGGGAGTGTCAGAGAGTGTCAGAGAGTTTCGGAGATTTTCAGAGAGAGTCAGACAGTGTCCGAGAGTGTCAGAGAGTGTCAAAGAGTTTCAGAGAGTGTCAGAGAGTGTCAGAGAGGTTCAGATAGTGTCAGAGAGTTTCAGAGACTTTCTGAGAGTGTCAGAGAGTGCTTGAGAGTTTCTGATAGTTTCTGAGTGTGTCGGAGAGTGTCAGAGAGTGTCAGAGTGTTTCAGAGAGTGTCACAGAGTTTCAGAGAGTGTCAGAGATTTTCAGAGAGTTTCAGAGATCTGCAGAGACAGCAAGAAAATTTCAGAGAGTGTCACAGAGTGTCAGAGAGCTTCAGAGAGATTCAGAGAGTGTCAGACAGTATCAGAGAATGTCAGAGAGTGTCGAAGAGTTTCAGAGAGTGTCAGAGAGTTTCCGAGAGTGTCACAGAGTGTCAGTGAGAGTCAGAGAGTTTCAGAGAGTGTCAGAGAGTTTCAGAGAGTGTCACAGAGTGTCAGTGAGTGTCAGAGAGTATCAGAGAGTGTCAGCGAGAGTCAGAGAGTGTCAGAGAGTTTTAGAGAGTGTCGTAGAGTATCCGAGAGTTTCAGAAAGTGTCAGATAGTGTCAGAGAGTTTCAGAACGTGTCAGAGGGTATCAGAGAGTGTCTGAGACTGTCAGAGAGTGTCAGTGTGTTTCAGAGAGTGTCACAGAGTTTCAGAGAGTGTCAGAGATTTTCAGAGAGTTTCAGAGATCTTCAGAGAGTGTCAGAGAATGCGAGACAGTTTCAGAGTGTGTCACAGAGTGTCAGAGAGTTTCAGAGAGATTCAGAAAGTGTCAGAGAGTATGAGAGAGTGTCTGAGAGTGTCAGAGAGTGTCAGAGAGTTTCAGAGATGTTCAGAGAGTGTCAGAGAGTGTCAGAAAGTTTCAGAGAGATGCAGAGAGTGTCACAGAGTGTCAGAGAGTGTCACAGAGTGTCACAGAGTGTCAGAGAGTTTCAGAGAGATTCAGAGAGTGTCAGAGAGTGTCAGAGAGTGTCAGAGAGTTTCACAGAGTTGCAGAGTGTGTCAGACAGTGTCCGAGAGTTTCAGAAAGTGTCAGATAGTGTCAGAGAGTTTCGGAAAGTGTCAGAGAGTGTCAGAGAGTGTCTGAGAGTTTCAGAGATTGTCAGAGTGTTTCAGAGAGTGTCACAGAGTTTCAGTGAGTGTCAGAGGGTGTCACAGAGTGTCAGTGAGAGTCAGAGAGTTTCAGAGAGTGTCAGAGAATTTCAGAGAGTGTCAGAGAGTTTCAGAGAGTGTCACAGAGTGTCAGTGAGTGTCAGAGAGTATCCGAGAGTTTCAGAAAGTGTCAGATAGTGTCAGAGAGTTTCAGAACGTGTCAGAGAGTGTCAGAGAGTGTCTGAGACTGTCAGAGAGTGTCAGAGTGTTTCAGAGAGTGTCACAGAGTTTCAGAGAGTGTCAGAGATTTTCAGAGAGTTTCAGAGATCTTCAGAGAGTGTCAGAGAATGCGAGAAAGTTTCAGAGTGTGTCACAGAGTGTCAGAGAGTTTCAGAGAGATTCAGAAAGTGTCAGAGAGTATGAGAGAGTGTCTGAGAGTGTCAGAGAGTGTCAGAGAGTTTCAGAAAGTGTCAGATAGTGTCAGAGAGTTTCGGAAAGTGTCAGAGAGTGTCAGAGAGTGTCTGAGAGTTTCAGAGATTGTCAGAGTGTTTCAGAGAGTGTCACAGAGTTTCAGTGAGTGTCAGAGGGTGTCACAGAGTTTCAGTGAGAGTCAGAGAGTTTCAGAGAGTGTCAGAGAATTTCAGAGAGTGTCAGAGAGTTTCAGAGAGTGTCACAGAGTGTCAGTGAGTGTCAGAGAGTATCCGAGAGTTTCAGAAAGTGTCAGATAGTGTCAGAGAGTTTCAGAACGTGTCAGAGAGTGTCAGAGAGTGTCTGAGACTGTCAGAGAGTGTCAGTGTGTTTCAGAGAGTGTCACAGAGTTTCAGAGAGTTTCAGAGAGATTCAGAAAGTGTCAGAGAGTATGAGAGAGTGTCTGAGAGTGTCAGAGAGTGTCAGAGAATTTCAGAGATGTTCAGAGAGTGTCAGAGAGTGTCAGAAAGTTTCAGAGAGTGTCAGAGAGTGTCAGGGAGTTTCAGAGAGATGCAGAGAGTGTCACAGAGTGTCAGAGAGTGTCACAGAGTGTCACAGAGTGTCAGAGAGTTTCAGAGAGATTCAGAGAGTGTCAGAGAGTGTCAGAGAGTGTCAGAGAATTTCACAGAGTTGCAGAGTGTGTCAGACAGTGTCCGAGAGTTTCAGAAAGTGTCAGATAGTGTCAGAGAGTTTCGGAAAGTGTCAGAGAGTGTCAGAGAGTGTCTGAGAGTTGCAGAGATTGTCAGAGTGTTTCAGAGAGTGTCACAGAGTTTCAGTGAGTGTCAGAGGGTGTCACAGAGTGTCAGTGAGAGTCAGAGAGTTTCAGAGAGTGTCAGAGAATTTCAGAGAGTGTCAGAGAGTTTCAGAGAGTGTCACAGAGTGTCAGTGAGTGTCAGAGAGTATCAGAGAGTTTCAGCGAGAGTCAGAGAGTTTCAGAGAGTGTCAGAGATTTTCAGAGAGTGTCAGAGAGTGTCCGAGAGTTTCAGAACGTGTCAGATAGTGTCACAGAGTTTCAGAACGTGTCAGAGAGTGTCAGAGAGTGTCTGAGACTGTCAGAGAGTGTCAGAGTGTTTCAGAGAGTGTCACAGAGTTTCAGAGAGTGTCAGAGATTTTCAGAGAGTTTCAGAGATCTTCAGAGAGTGTCAGAGATTGCCAGAAAGTTTCAGAGTGTGTCACAGAGTGTCAGAGAGTTTCAGAGAGATTCAGAGAGTGTCAGAGAGTATCAGAGAGTGTCAGAAAGAGTCAGAGAGTGTCCGAGAGATTCAGAAAGTGTCAGAGTGTATGAGAGAGTGTCTGAGAGTGTCCCAGATTGTCAGAGAGTTTCAGAGATGTTCAGAGAGTGTCAGACAGTGTCAGGGAGTTTCAGAGAGACTCAGAGAGTGTCACAGAGTGTCAGAGAGTGTCAGAGAGTGTCACAGAGTGTCAGAGAGTTTCAGAGAGATTCAGAGAGTGTCAGAGAGTGTCAGAGAGTGTCAGAGAGTTTCACAGAGTTGCAGAGTGTGTCAGACAGTGTCCGAGAGTTTCAGAAAGTGTCAGATAGTGTCAGAGAGCTTCGGAAAGTGTCAGAGAGTGTCAGAGAGTGTCTGAGAGTTTCGGAGATTGTCAGAGTGTTTCAGAGAATGTCACAGAGTTTCAGTGAGTGTCACAGAGTGTCAGAGAGTTTCAGAGAGAGTCAGAGAGTGTCAGAGAGTGTCAGAGACTGTCAGAGAGTTTCAGAGAGTGTCAGAGAGTTTCAGAGAGTGTCTGAGAGTGTCTGAGAGTGTCAGAGAGTTTCAGAGAGTGTCAGAGAGTTTCAGAGAGTGTCAGTGTGTGTCAGAGAGTGTCAGAGAGTGTCAGAGACTGTCAGAGAGTTTCAGAGAGTGTCAGAGAGTTTCAGAGAGTGTCTGAGAGTGTCTGAGAGTTTCAGAGACTTTCTGAGAGTGTCAGAGAGTGCCTGAGAGTTTCTGACAGTTTCTGAGTGTGTCGGAGAGTGTCAGAGAGTGTCAGAGTGTTTCAGAGAGTGTCACAGAGTTTCAGAGAGTGTCAGAGATTTTCAGAGAGTTTCAGAGATCTGCAGAGACAGCAAGAAAATTTCAGAGAGTGTCACAGAGTGTCAGAGAGCTTCAGAGAGATTCAGAGAGTGTCAGACAGTATCAGAAAATGTCAGAGAATGTCGAAGAGTTTCAGAGAGTGTCAGAGAGTTTCCGAGAGTGCCACAGAGTGTCAGTGAGAGTCAGAGAGTTTCAGAGAGTGTCAGAGAGTTTCAGAGAGTGTCACAGAGTGTCAGTGAGTGTCAGAGAGTATCAGAGAGTGTCAGCGAGAGTCAGAGAGTGTCAGAGAGTTTCAGAGAGTGTCGTAGAGTATCCGAGAATTTCAGAAAATGTCAGATAGTGTCAGAGAGTTTCAGAACGTGTCAGAGAGTGTCAGAGAGTGTCTGAGACTCTCAGAGAGTGTCAGAATGTTTCAGAGAGTGTCACAGAGTTTCAGAGAGTGTCAGAGATTTTCAGAGAGTTTCAGAGATCTTCAGAGAGTGTCAGAGATTGCCAGAAAGTTTCAGAGAGTGTCACAGATTGTCAGAGAGTTTCAGAGAGATTCAGAGAGTGTCAGACAGTATCAGAGAATGTCAGAGAGTGTCGAAGAGTTTCAGAGAGTGTCAGAGAGTTTCCGAGAGTGTCACAGAGTGTCAGTGAGAGTCAGAGAGTTTCAGAGAGTGTCAGAGAGTTTCAGAGAGTGTCAGATAGTGTCAGAGAGTTTCGGAAAGTGTCAGAGAGTGTCAGAGAGTGTCTGAGAGTTTCAGAGATTGTCAGAGTGTTACAGAGAGTGTCACAGAGTTTCAGTGAGTGTCAGAGAGTGTCAGAGAGTTTCAGAGAGAGTCAGAGAGTGTCAGAGAGTGTCAGAGAGTGTCACATAGTGTCATAGAGTTGCAGAGTGTGTCAGACAGTGTCCGAGAGTTTCAGAAAGTGTCAGATAGTGTCAGAGAGTTTCGGAAAGTGTCAGAGAGTGTCAGAGAGTGTCTGAGAGTTTCAGAGATTGTCAGAGTGTTACAGAGAGTGTCACAGAGTTTCAGTGAGTGTCAGAGAGTGTCAGAGAGTTTCAGAGAGAGTCAGAGAGTGTCAGAGAGTGTCAGAGAGTGTCAGAGAGTGTCAGAGAGTTTCAGAGAGTGTCAGAGAGTTTCAGAAAGTGTCTGAGAGTATGAGAGAGTTTCAGAGAGTGTCAGTGAGTTTCAGAGAGCTTCTGAAAGTTTCTAAGAGTGTCAGAGAGTTTCAGAGTGTTTCAGGGAGTTTCAGAGAGTTTCAGAGAGTGTCAGAAAGTTTCAGAGAGTGTGAGAGAGTTTCAGACAGTTTCAGAGAGTGTCAGAGAGTGTCAGAGAGTTTCAGAGAGCTTCAGAGAGTGTCAATGAGTGTCAGAGAGTGTCAGAGAGTTTCGGAGATTTTCAGAGAGAGTCAGACAGTGTCCGAGAGTGTCAGAGAGTGTCAGAGAGTGTCAGAGAGTTTCAGAGAGTGTCAGAGAGTGTCAGAGAGGTTCAGATAGTGTCCGAGAGTTTCAGAGACTTTCTGAGAGTGTCAGAGAGTGCCTGAGAGTTTCTGACAGTTTCTGAGAGTGTCGGAGAGTGTCAGAGAGTGTCAGAGATTTTCAGACAGTTTCAGAGATCTTCGGAGACAGCAAGAAAATTTCAGAGAATGTCACAGAGTGTCAGAAAGCTTCAGAGAGATTCAGAGAGTGTCAGACAGTATCAGAGAATGTCAGAGAGTGTCAAAGAGTTTCAGAGAGTGTCAGAGAGTTTCCGAGGGTGTCACAGAGTGTCAGTGAGAGTCAGAGTGTTTCAGAGAGTGTCAGAGAGTGTCAGAGAGTTTCAGAGAGTGTCACAGAGTGTCAGTGAGTGTCAGAGAGTATGAGAGCGTTTCAGCGAGAGTCAGAGAGTTTCAGAGAGTGTCAGAGATTTTCAGAGAGTGTCAGAGAGTGTCCGAGAGTTTCAGAACGTGTCAGATAGTGTCAGAGAGTTTCAGAACGTGTCAGAGAGTGTCAGAGAGTGTCTGAGACTGTCAGAGAGTGTCAGAGATTTTCAGAGAGTTTCAGAGATCTTCAGAGAGTGTCAGAGATTGCCAGAAAGTTTGAGTGTGTCACAGAGTGTCAGAGAGTTTCAGAGAGATTCACAGAGTGTCAGAGAGTATCAGAGAGTGTCAGAGAGAGTCAGAGAGTGTCCGAGAGATTCAGAAAGTGTCAGAGTGTATGAGAGAGTGTCTGAGAGTGTCAGAGATTGTCAGAGAGTTTCAGAGATGTTCAGAGAGTGTCAGACAGTGTCAGAAAGTTTCAGAGAGCGTCAGAGAGTCTCAGGGAGTTTCAGAGAGACTCAGAGAGTGTCACAGAGTGTCAGAGAGTGTCAGAGAGTTTCACAGAGTTGCAGAGTGTGTCAGACAGTGTCCGAGAGTTTCAGAAAGTGTCAGATAGTGTCAGAGAGCTTCGGAAAGTGTCAGAGAGTGTCAGAGAGTGTCAGTGAGTGTCAGAGAGTATCAGAGAGTGTCAGAGAGTTTCAGAGAGTGTCAGAGAGTTTCAGAAAGTGTCTGAGAGTATGAGAGAGTTTCAGAGAGTGTCAGTGAGTTTCAGAGAGCTTCTGAAAGTTTCTAAGAGTGTCAGAGAGTTTCAGAGTGTTTCAGGGAGTTTCAGAGAGTTTCAGAGAGTGTCAGAAAGTTTCAGAGAGTGTGAGAGAGTTTCAGACAGTTTCAGAGAGTGTCAGAGAGTGTCAGAGAGTTTCAGAGAGCTTCAGAGAGTGTCAATGAGTGTCAGAGAGTGTCAGAGAGTTTCGGAGATTTTCAGAGAGAGTCAGACAGTGTCCGAGAGTGTCAGAGAGTGTCAGAGAGTGCCAGAGAGTTTCAGAGAGTGTCAGAGAGTGTCAGAGAGGTTCAGATAGTGTCCGAGAGTTTCAGAGACTTTCTGAGAGTGTCAGAGAGTGCCTGAGAGTTTCTGACAGTTTCTGAGAGTGTCGGAGAGTGTCAGAGAGTGTCAGAGATTTTCAGACAGTTTCAGAGATCTTCGGAGACAGCAAGAAAATTTCAGAGAGTGTCACAGAGTGTCAGAAAGCTTCAGAGAGATTCAGAGAGTGTCAGACAGTATCAGAGAACGTCAGAGAGTGTCAAAGAGTTTCAGAGAGTGTCAGAGAGTTTCCGAGGGTGTCACAGAGTGTCAGTGAGAGTCAGAGTGTTTCAGAGAGTGTCAGAGAGTGTCAGAGAGTTTCAGAGAGTGTCACAGAGTGTCAGTGAGTGTCAGAGAGTATGAGAGAGTTTCAGCGAGAGTCAGAGAGTTTCAGAGAGTGTCAGAGATTTTCAGAGAGTGTCAGAGAGTGTCCGAGAGTTTCAGAACGTGTCAGATAGTGTCAGAGAGTTTCAGAACGTGTCAGAGAGTGTCAGAGAGTGTCTGAGACTGTCAGAGAGTGTCAGAGTGTTTCAGAGAGTGTCACAGAGTTTCAGAGAGTGTCAGAGATTTTCAGAGAGTTTCAGAGATCTTCAGAGAGTGTCAGAGATTGCCAGAAAGTTTGAGTGTGTCACAGAGTGTCAGAGAGTTTCAGAGAGATTCACAGAGTGTCAGAGAGTATCAGAGAGTGTCAGAGAGAGTCAGAGAGTGTCCGAGAGATTCAGAAAGTGTCAGAGTGTATGAGAGAGTGTCTGAGAGTGTCAGAGATTGTCAGAGAGTTTCAGAGATGTTCAGAGAGTGTCAGACAGTGTCAGAAAGTTTCAGAGAGCGTCAGAGAGTCTCAGGGAGTTTCAGAGAGACTCAGAGAGTGTCACAGAGTGTCAGAGAGTGTCAGAGAGTTTCACAGAGTTGCAGAGTGTGTCAGACAGTGTCCGAGAGTTTCAGAAAGTGTCAGATAGTGTCAGAGAGCTTCGGAAAGTGTCAGAGAGTGTCAGAGAGTGTCAGTGAGTGTCAGAGAGTATCAGAGAGTTTCAGCGAGAGTCAGAGAGTTTCAGAGAGTGTCAGAGATTTTCAGAGAGTGTCAGAGAGTGTCCGTGAGTTTCAGAAAGTGTCAGATAGTGTCAGAGAGCTTCGGAAAGTGTCAGAGAGTGTCAGAGAATGTCACAGAGTTTCAGTGAGTGCCAGAGAGTGTCAGAGAGTTTCAGAGAGAATCAGAGAGTGTCAGAGACTGTCAGAGAGTTTCAGAGAGTGTCAGAGAGTTTCAGAGAGTGCCTGAGAGTGTCTGAGAGTGTCAGAGAGTTTCAGAGATTGTCAGAGAGTTTCAGAGAGTGTCAGTGTGTGTCAGAGAGTTTCAGAGAATGTCAGAGAGTTTCAGAAAGTGTCTGAGAGTATGACAGAGTGTCGGAGAGTGTCAGTGAGTTTCAGAGATCTTCTGAAAGTTTCTGAGAGTGCCAGAGAGTTTCAGAGAGTTTCAGGGTGTTTCAGAGAGTTTCAGAGAGTGTCAGAAAGTTTCAGAGAGTGTCAGAGAGTTTCAGAGAGTTCCAGAGAGTGTCAGAGAGTTTCAGAGAGCTTCAGAGAGTGTCAGGGAGTGTCAGAGAGTGTCAGAGAGTTTCAGAGATTTTCAGAGAGAGTCAGACAGTGTCCGAGAGTGTCAGAGAGTGTCAAAGAGTTTCAGAGAGTGTCAGAGAGTGTCAGAGAGTGTCAGAGAGGTCCAGATAGTGTCAGAGAGTGTCAGAGAGTTTCAGATAGTGTCCGAGAGTGTCAGCGAATGTCTGAGAGATTCAGAGAGTGTCAGAGAGTGTCAGTGAGTTTCAGAGAGTGTCAGAGAGTTTCAGAGAGTGTCTGAGAGTGGCAGGGAGTGTCAGAGAGTTTCTGTGAGTTTGTGAGTTTGTCAGAGAGTGTCAGAGATTGTCAGCGCATTTCAGAGAGTGTCACAGAGTGTCAGAGGATTTCAGAGAGTTTCAGAGAATGTCAGAGTTTCTGTGAGTTTCTGAGTTTGTCTGAGAGCGTCAGAGATTGTCAGAGAATTGCAGAGAGTGTCACAGTGTGTCAGAGAGTGTCAGAGAGTTTCAGAGAGTTTCTGAGTGTTTCTGAGAGTGTCAGATAGTTTCAGTGAGTTTTAGAGAGCTTCAGAGAGTTTCAGAAAGTGTCAGAAAGTTTCAGAGAGTGTCAGAGAGTTTCAGAAAGTTTCAGAGAGTGTCTGAGAGTGTCAGAGTGTATCAGCAAGTTTGTGAGAGTTTCTGAGTTTGTCAGAGAGTGTCAGAGATTGTCAGAGAATTTCAGAGAGTGTCACAGAGTGTCAGAGAGTGTCAGAGAGTGTCAGAGAGTTTCAGAGAGTTTCTGAGTGTTCTGAGAGTGTCAGAGAGTTTCAGAAAGTTTCACAGAGCTTCAGAGTGTGTCAGAAAGTTTCAGAGATTGTCAGAGAGTTTCACAGAGTTTCACAGACTGTCAGAGAGTTTCAGAGAGCTTCAGAGAGTGTCAGAGACTGTCAGAATGTGTCAGACAGTTTCAGAGAGTTTCAGAGAGTTTCAGAGAGTGTCAGAGAGTGTCAGAGAGTTTCAGAGAGTGTCAGAGAGTTTCAGAGACATTCTGAGAGTGTCAGAGAGTGCCAGAGAGTTTCTGAGAGTTTCTGAGTGTGTCGGAGAGTGTCAGAGAGCGTCAGAGAGTTTCGAGATTTTCAGAGAGTTTCAGAGATGTTCAGAGAGTGTCAGAGAGTGTCAGAAAGTTTCAGAGAGTGTCAGAGAGTGTCAGGGAGTTTCAGAGAGATTCAGAGACTGTCAGAGAGTGCCAGAGAGTGTCAGAGAGTTTCACAGAGTTGCAGAGTGTGTCAGACAGTGTCCGAGAGTTTCAGAAAGTGCCAGATAGTGTCAGAGAGTTTCGGAAAGTGTCAGAGAGTGTCAGAGAGTGTCTGAGAGTTTCAGAGAGCTTCAGAGAGTGTCAGGGAGTGTCAGAGAGTGTCAGAGAGTTTCGGAGATTTTCAGAGAGAGTCAGACAGTGTCCGAGAGTGTCAAAGAGTGTCAGAGAGTGTCAGAGAGTGTCAGAGAGGTTCAGATAGTGTCAGAGAGTTTCAGAGACTTTCTGAGAGTGTCAGATGTTGCCTGAGAGTTTCTGACAGTTTCTGAGTGTGTCGGAGAGTGTCAGAGAGTGTCAGTGTGTTTCAGAGAGTGTCACAGAGTTTCAGAGAGTGTCAGAGAGTTTCAGAGATCTTCAGAGACAGCAAGAAAATTTCAGAGAGTGTCACAGAGTGTCAGAGAGCTTCAGAGTGATTCAGAGAGTGTCAGACAGTATCAGAGAATGTCAGAGAGAGTCGAAGAGTTTCAGAGAGAGTCAGAGAGTGTCAGAGAGTTTCCGAGAGTGTCACAGAGTGTCAGTGAGAGTCAGAAAGTTTCAGAGAGTGTCAGAGAGTGTCAGAGAGTTTCAGAGAGTGTCACAGAGTGTCAGTGAGTGTCAGAGAGTATCAGAGAGTGTCAGCGAGAGTCAGAGAGTGTCAGAGAGTGTCAGAGAGTTTCAGAGAGTGTCTGAGAGTGTCCGAGAGTTTCAGAAAGAGTCAGATAGTATCAGAGAGTTTCAGGTCATGTCAGAGAGTGTCAGAGAGTGTCTGAGACTCTCAGAGAGTGTCAGAATGTTTCAGAGAGTGTCACAGAGATTCAGAGAGTGTCAGAGATTTTCAGAGATTTTCAGAGATCTTCAGAGAGTGTCAGAGATTGCCAGAAAGTTTCAGAGAGTGTCACAGAGTGTCAGAGAGTTTCAGAGAGATTCAGAGAGTGTCAGAGAGTATCAGAGAGTGTCAGAGAGAGTCAGAGAGCGTCAGAGGGTGTCCGACAGATTCAGAAAGTGTCAGAGAGTATGAGAGAGTGTCTGAGAGTGTCAGAGAGTGTCAGAGAGTTTCAGAGATGTTCAGAGAGTTTCAGAGATATTCAGAGAGTGTCACAGAGTGTCAGAGAGTGTCACAGAGTGTCAGAGAGTTTCAGAGAGATCCAGAGAGATCCAGAGAGTGTCAGAGACTGTCAGAGAGTGTCAGAGAGTTTCACAGAGATGCAGAGAGTGTCAGACAGTGTCCGAGAGTTTCAGAAAGTGTCAGATAGTGTCAGAGAGTTTCGGAAAGTGTCAGAGAGTGTCAGAGAGTGTCTGAGAGTTTCAGAGATTGTCAGAGTGTTTCAGAGAGTGTCACAGAGTTTCAGTGAGTGTCAGAGAGTGCCAGAGAGTTTCAGAGTGAGTCAGAGAGTGTCAGAGTGTGTCAGAGAGTGTCAGAGAGTGTCAGAGAGTTTCAGAGAGTGTCAGAGTGTTTCAGAGGGTGTCTGAGTGTGTCTGAGAGTGTCAGAGAGTTTCAGAGAGTGTCAGAGAGTTTCAGAGAGTGTCAGAGAGTGTCAGAGAGTTTCAGAGAGTGTCAGTGAGTTACAGAGAGCTTCTGAAAGTTTCTGAGAGTGTCACAGAGTTTCAGAGAGTTTCAGGGAGTTTCAGAGAGTTTCAGAGAGTGTCAGAAAGTTTCAGAGAGTGTCAGAGAGTGTCAGAGAGTTTCAGAGAGTTTCAGACAGTGTCAGAGAGTGTCAGAGAGTTTCAGAGAGCTTCAGAGAGTGTCAGGGAGTGTCAGAGCGTGTCAGAGAGTTTCGGAGATTTTCAGAGAGAGTCAGACAGTGTCCGAGAGTGTCAGAGAGTGTCAAAGAGTTTCAGAGAGTGTCAGAGAGTGTCAGAGAGGTTCAGATAGTGTCAGAGAGTTTCAGAGACTATCTGAGAGTGTCAGAGAGTGCCTGAGAGTTTCTGACAGTTTCTGAGTGTGTCGGATAGTGTCAGAGAGTGTCAGAGTGTTTCAGAGAGTGTCACAGAGTTTCAGAGCGTGTCAGAGATTTTCAGAGAGTTTCAGAGATCTTCAGACACAGCAAGAAAATTTCAGAGAGTGTCACAGAGTGTCAGAGAGCTTCAGAGAGATTCAGAGAGTGTCAGACAGTATCAGAGAATGTCAGAGAGTGTCGAAGAGTTTCAGAGTGTTTCCGAGAGTGTCACAGAGTGTCAGTGAGAGTCAGAGAGTTTCAGAGCGTCTCAGAGAGTGTCAGAGAGTTTCAGAGAGTTTCACAGAGTGTCACTGAGTGTCAGAGAGTATCAGAGAGTGTCAGCGAGAGTCAGAGAGTATCAGAGAGTGTCAGAGAGTTTCAGAGGGTGTCAGAGAGTATCCGAGAGTTTGAGAAAGTGTCAGATAGTGTCAGAGAGTTTCAGAACGTGTCAGAGAGTATCAGAGAGTGTCTGAGACTGTCAGAGAGTGTCAGATTGTTTCAGAGAGTGTCACAGAGTTTCAGAGAGTGTCAGAGATTTTCAGAGAGTTTCAGAGATCTTCAGAGAGTGTCAGAGATTGCCAGAAAGTTTCAGAGAGTGTCACAGAGTGTCAGAGAGTTTCAGAGAGATTCAGAGATTGTCAGAGAGTTTCAGAGAGTGTCTGAGAGTGTCTGAGAGTGTCAGAGAGTTTCAGAGAGTTTCAGAGAGTTTCAGAGAGTGTCAGAGAGTTTCAGAGAGTGTCAGAGAGTTTCAGAGAGTTTCAGAGAGTGTCAGAGAGTGTCAGAGAGTTTCAGAGAGCTTCGGAGAGTGTCAGGGAGTGTCAGAGAGTTTCAGAGAGCTTCTGAAAGTTTCTGAGAGTGTCAGAGAGCTTCAGAGAGTTTCAGGGAGTTTCAGAGAGTTTCAGAGAGTGTCAGAAAGTTTCAGAGAGTGTCAGAGAGTGTCAGAGAGTTTCAGAGAGTTTCAGAGAGTGTCAGAGAGTGTCAGAGAGTTTCAGAGAGCTTCGGAGAGTGTCAGGGAGTGTCAGAGAGTGTCAGAGCGTTTCGGAGATATTCAGAGAGAGTCAGACTGTGTCCGAGAGTGTCAGAGAGTGTCAGAGAATTTCAGAGAGTGTCAGAGAGTGTCAGAGAGTGTCAGAGAGGTTCAGATAGTGTCAGAGAGTTTCAGAGACTTGCTGAGAGTGTCAGAGAGTGCTTGAGAGTTTCTGACAGTTTCTGAGTGTGTCGGAGAGTGTCAGAGAGTTTCCGAGAGTGTCACAGAGTGTCAGTGAGAGTCAGAGAGTGTCAGAGAGTGTCCGACAGATTCAGAAAGTGTCAGAGAGTATGAGAGAGTGTCTGAGAGTGTCAGAGAGTTTCCGAGAGTGTCAGAGAGTGTCAGTGAGAGTCAGAGAGTGTCAGAGAGTATCAGAGAATGTCAGAGAGTGTCAAAGAGTTTCAGAGAGTGTCAGAGAGTGTCAGAGAGTTTCCGAGAGTGTCACAGAGTGTCAGTGAGAGTCAGAGAGTGTCAGAGAGTGTCCGACAGATTCAGAAAGTGTCAGAGAGTATGAGAGAGTGTCTGAGAGTGTCAGAGAGTGTCAGAGAGTTTCAGAGATGTTCAGAGAGTGTCAGAAAGTTTCAGAGAGTGTCAGGGAGTTTCAGAGAGATTCAGAGAGTGTCACAGAGTGTCAGAGAGTGTCACAGAGTGTCAGAGAGTTTCAGAGAGATTCAGAGAGTGTCAGACAGTGTCAGAGAGTGTCAGATAGTTTCACAGAGTTGCAGAGTGTGTCAGAGAGTGTCTGAGAGTTTCAGAGATTGTCAGAGTGTTTCAGAGAGTGTCACAGAGTTTCAGTGAGTGTCAGAGAGTGTAAGAGAGTTTCAGAGAGAGTCAGAGAGTGTCAGAGAGCTTCAGAGAGTGTCTGAGAGTGTCTGAGAGTGTCAGAGAGTTTCAGAGAGTTTCAGAGAGTGTCAGAGAGTTTCAGAGAGTGTCAGAGAGTTTCAGAAAGTGTCTGAGAGTATGAGAGAGTGTCAGAGAGTGTCAGTGAGTTTCAGAGAGCTTCTGAAAGTTTCTGAGAGTGTCAGAGAGCTTCAGAGAGTTTCAGGGAGTTTCAGAGAGTTTCAGAGAGTGTCAGAAAGTTTCAGAGAGTGTCAGAGAGTGTCAGAGAGTTTCAGAGAGTTTCAGAGAGTGTCAGAGAGTGTCAGAGAGTTTCAGAGAGCTTCGGAGAGTGTCAGGGAGTGTCAGAGAGTGTCAGAGCGTTTCGGAGATATTCAGAGAGAGTCAGACAGTGTCCGAGAGTGTCAGAGAGTGTCAGAGAGTGTCAGAGAGTTTCAGAGAGTGTCAGAGAGTGTCAGAGAGTGTGAGACAGGTTCAGATAGTGTCAGAGAGTGTCAGAGACTTGCTGAGAGTGTCACAGAGTGCCTGAGAGTTTCTGACAGTTTCTGAGTGTGTCGGAGAGTGTCAGAGAGTGTCAGAGTGTTTCAGAGAGTGTCACAAAGTTTCAGAGAGTGTCAGATATTTTCAGAGAGTTTCAGAGATCTTCAGAGACAGCAAGAAAATTTCAGAGAGTGTCACAGAGTGTCAGAAAGCTTCAGAGAGATTCAGAGAGTGTCAGACAGTATCAGAGAATGTCAGAGAGTGTCAAAGAGTTTCAGAGAGTGTCAGAGAGTGTCAGAGAGTTTCCGAGAGTGTCACAGAGTGTCAGTGAGAGTCAGAGAGTGTCAGAGAGTGTCCGACAGATTCAGAAAGTGTAAGAGAGTATGAGAGAGTGTCTGAGAGTATCAGAGAGTGTCAGAGAGTTTCAGAGATGTTCAGAGAGTGTCAGAGAGTGTCAGAAAGTTTCAGAGAGTGTCAGAGAGCGTCAGGGAGTTTCAGAGAGATTCAGAGAGTGTCACAGAGTGTCAGAGAGTGTCACAGAGTGTCAGAGAGTTTCAGAGAGATGCAGAGAGTGTCAGACAGTGTCCGAGAGTTTCAGAAAGTGTCAGATAGTGTCAGAGAGTTTCGGAAAGTGTCAGAGAGTGTCAGAGAGTGTCTGAGAGTTTCAGAGATTGTCAGAGTGTTTCAGAGCGTGTCACAGAGTTTCAGTGAGTGTCAGAGAGTGTCAGAGAGTTTCAGAGTGAGTCAGAGAGCGTCAGAGAGTTTCACAGAGATGCAGAGAGTGTCAGACAGTGTCCGAGAGTTTCAGAAAGTGTCAGATAGTGTCAGAGAGTTTCGGAAAGTGTCAGAGAGTTTCAGAGAGTGTCTGAGAGTTTCAGAGAATGTCAGAGTGTTTCAGAGCGTGTCACAGAGTTTCAGTGAGTGTCAGAGAGTGTCAGAGAGTTTCAGAGTGAGTCAGAGAGTGTCAGAGAGTGTCAGAGAGTGTCAGAGAGTTTCAGAGAGTTGCAGAGAGTGTCAGAGAGTTTCAGAGAGTTTCAGAGAGTTTCAGAGAGTTGCAGAGAGTGTCAGAAAGTTTCAGAGAGTGTCAGAGAGTTTCAGAGAATTTCAGAGAGTTTCAGAGAGTGTCAGAGAGTGTCAGAGAGTTTCAGAGAGTTTCAGAGAGTGTCAGACAGTGTCAGAGAGTTTCAGAGCGCTTCAGAGAGTGTCAGGGAGTGTCAGAGCGTGTCAGAGAGTTTCGGAGATTTTCAGAGAGAGTCAGACAGTGTCCGAGAGTGTCAGAGAGTGTCAAAGAGTTTCAGAGAGTGTCAGAGAGTGTCAGAGAGGTTCAGATAGTGTCAGAGAGTTTCAGAGACTATCTGAGAGTGTCAGAGAGTGCCTGAGAGTTTCTGACAGTTTCTGAGTGTGTCGGATAGTGTCAGAGAGTGTCAGAGTGTTTCAGAGAGTGTCACAGAGTTTCAGAGCGTGTCAGAGATTTTCAGAGAGTTTCAGAGATCTTCACAGATAGCAAGAAAATTTCAGAGAGTGTCAGAGAGTGTCCGACAGATTCAGAAAGTGTAAGAGAGTATGAGAGAGTGTCTGAGAGTATCAGAGAGTGTCAGAGAGTTTCAGAGATGTTCAGAGAGTGTCAGAGAGTGTCAGAAAGTTTCAGAGAGTGTCAGAGAGCGTCAGGGAGTTTCAGAGAGATTCAGAGAGTGTCACAGAGTGTCAGAGAGTGTCACAGAGTGTCAGAGAGTTTCAGAGAGATGCAGAGAGTGTCAGACAGTGTCCGAGAGTTTCAGAAAGTGTCAGATAGTGTCAGAGAGTTTCGGAAAGTGTCAGAGAGTGTCAGAGAGTGTCTGAGAGTTTCAGAGATTGTCAGAGTGTTTCAGAGCGTGTCACAGAGTTTCAGTGAGTGTCAGAGAGTGTCAGAGAGTTTCAGAGTGAGTCAGAGAGCGTCAGAGAGTTTCACAGAGATGCAGAGAGTGTCAGACAGTGTCCGAGAGTTTCAGAAAGTGTCAGATAGTGTCAGAGAGTTTCGGAAAGTGTCAGAGAGTTTCAGAGAGTGTCTGAGAGTTTCAGAGAATGTCAGAGTGTTTCAGAGCGTGTCACAGAGTTTCAGTGAGTGTCAGAGAGTGTCAGAGAGTTTCAGAGTGAGTCAGAGAGTGTCAGAGAGTGTCAGAGAGTGTCAGAGAGTTTCAGAGAGTTGCAGAGAGTGTCAGAGAGTTTCAGAGAGTTTCAGAGAGTTTCAGAGAGTTGCAGAGAGTGTCAGAAAGTTTCAGAGAGTGTCAGAGAGTTTCAGAGAATTTCAGAGAGTTTCAGAGAGTGTCAGAGAGTGTCAGAGAGTTTCAGAGAGTTTCAGAGAGTGTCAGACAGTGTCAGAGAGTTTCAGAGCGCTTCAGAGAGTGTCAGGGAGTGTCAGAGCGTGTCAGAGAGTTTCGGAGATTTTCAGAGAGAGTCAGACAGTGTCCGAGAGTGTCAGAGAGTGTCAAAGAGTTTCAGAGAGTGTCAGAGAGTGTCAGAGAGGTTCAGATAGTGTCAGAGAGTTTCAGAGACTATCTGAGAGTGTCAGAGAGTGCCTGAGAGTTTCTGACAGTTTCTGAGTGTGTCGGATAGTGTCAGAGAGTGTCAGAGTGTTTCAGAGAGTGTCACAGAGTTTCAGAGCGTGTCAGAGATTTTCAGAGAGTTTCAGAGATCTTCACAGATAGCAAGAAAATTTCAGAGAGTGTCACAGAGTGTCAGAGAGCTTCAGAGAGATTCAGAGAGTGTCAGAGAGTATCAGAGAGTGTCAGAGAGTGTCTGAGACTGTCAGAGAGTGTCAGAGTGTTTCAGAGAGCTTCAGAGAGTGTCAGGGAGTGTCAGAGCGTGTCAGAGAGTTTCGGACATTTTCAGAGAGAGTCAGACAGTGTCCGAGAGTGTCAGAGAGTGTCAAAGAGTTTCAGAGAGTGTCAGAGAGTGTCAGAGAGGTTCAGATAGTGTCAGAGAGTTTCACAGACTATCTGAGAGTGTCAGAGAGTGCCTGAGAGTTTCTGACAGTTTCTGAGTGTGTCGGATAGTGTCAGAGACTGTCAGAGTGTTTCAGAGAGTGTCACAGAGTTTCAGAGCGTGTCAGAGATTTTCAGAGTGTTTCAGAGATCTTCACAGACAGCAAGCAAATTTCAGAGAGTGTCACAGAGTGTCAGAGAGCTTCAGAGAGATTCAGAGAGTGTCAGAGAGTATCAGAGAGTGTCAGAGAGTGTCTGAGACTGTCAGAGAGTGTCAGAGTGTTTCAGAGAGTGTCACAGAGTTTCGGTGAGTGTCAGAGAGTGTCAGAGAGTTTCAGAGAGTGTCAGAGAGTGTCAGAGAGTGTCAGAGAGTTTCAGAGAGTGTTAGAGAGTTTCAGAGAGTGTCTGAGAGTGTCTGAGAGTGTCAGAGCGTTTCAGAGAGTTTCAGAGAGTTTCAGAGAGTGTCAGAGATTTTCAGAGAGTGTCAGAGAGTGTCAGAGAGTGTCAGAGAGTTTCAGAGGGTGTCAGAGAGTTTCAGAGAGTGTCTTAGAGTGTCTGAGAGTGTCAGAGCGTTTCAGAGAGTTTCAGAGATTTTCAGAGAGTGTCAGAGATTTTCAGAGAGTGTCAGAGAGTTTCAGAAAGTGTCTGAGAGTATGAGAGAGTGTCAGAGAGTGTCAGTGAGTTTCAGAGAGCTTCTGAAAGTTTCTGAGAGTGTCAGAGAGCTTCAGAGAGTTTCAGGGAGTTTCAGAGAGTTTCAGAGCGTGTCAGAACGTTTCAGAGAGTGTCAGAGAGTGTCAGAGAGTTTCAGAGAGTTTCAGAGAGTGTCAGAGAGTGTCAGAGAGTTTCAGAGAGCTTCAGAGAGTGTCAGGAGTTTCGAGAGTGTCAGAGCGTTTCGGAGATATTCAGAGAGAGTCAGACAGTGTCAGAGAGTGTCAGAGAGTGTCAGAGAGTGTCAGAGAGTTTCAGAGAGTGTCAGAGAGTGTCAGAGAGTGTCAGAGAGGTTCAGATAGTGTCAGAGAGTTTCAGAGAGTGTCAGAGAGTGCCTGAGAGTTTCTGACAGTTTCTGAGTGTGTCGGAGAGTTTCAGAGAGTGTCAGAGAGTGTCAGAGAGTTTCAGAGAGCTTCAGAGAGTGTCAGGGAGTGTCAGAGCGTGTCAGAGAGTTTCGGAGATTTTCAGAGAGAGTCAGACAGTGTCCGAGAGTGTCAGAGAGTGTCAAAGAGTTTCAGAGAGTGTCAGAGAGTGTCAGAGAGGTTCAGATAGTGTCAGAGAGTTTCAGAGACTATCTGAGAGTGTCAGAGAGTGCCTGAGAGTTTCTGACAGTTTCTGAGTGTGTCGGATAGTGTCAGAGAGTGTCAGAGTGTTTCAGAGAGTGTCACAGAGTTTCAGAGCGTGTCAGAGAGTGTCTGAGACTGTCAGAGAGTGTCAGAGTGTTTCAGAGAGTGTCACAGAGTTTCAGTGAGTGTCAGAGAGTGTCAGAGAGTTTCAGAGAGAGTCAGAGAGTGTCAGAGAGTGTCAGAGAGTGTCAGAGAGTGTCAGAGAGTGTCAGAGAGTTTCAGAGAGTGTCAGAGATTTTCAGATAGTGTCTGAGAGTGTCAGAGAGTTTCAGAGAGTTTCAGAGAGTTTCAGAGATCTTCACAGACAGCAAGAAAATTTCAGAGATTGTCACAGAGTGTCAGAGAGCTTCAGAGAGATTCAGAGAGTGTCAGAGAGTATCAGAGAGTGTCAGAGAGTGTCTGAGACTGTCAGAGAGTGTCAGAGTGTTTCAGAGAGTGTCACAGAGTTTCAGTGAGTGTCAGAGAGTGTCAGAGAGTTTCAGAGAGAGTCAGAGAGTGTCAGAGAGTGTCAGAGAGTGTCAGAGAGTGTCAGAGAGTTACAGAGAGTTTCAGAGAGTTTCAGAGAGTGTCAGAGAGTTTCAGAGAGTGTCAGAGAGTTTCAGAAAGTGTCTGAGAGTATGAGAGAGTGTCAGAGAGTGTCAGTGAGTTTCAGATAGTGTCAGCGAGTGTCAGAGACTTTCTGAGAGTGTCAGAGAGTGCCTGAGAGTTTCTGACAGTTTCTGAGTGTGTCGGAGAGTGTCAGAGAGTGTCAGAGTGTTTCAGAGAGTGTCAGAGAGTTTCAGAGAATGTCAGAGAGTTTCACAGAGTTGCAGAGTGTGTCAGACAGTGTCCGAGAGTTTCAGAAAGTGCCAGATAGTGTCAGAGAGTTTCGGAAAGTGTCAGAGAGTGTCAGAGAGTGACTGAGAGTTTCAGAGATTGTCAGAGTGTTTCAGAGAGTGTCACAGAGTTTCAGTGAGTGTCAGAGAATGTCAGAGAGTTTCAGAGAGAGTCAGAGAGTGTCAGAGAGTGTCAGAGAGTGTCAGAGAGTTTCAGAGAGTGTCAGAGTGTTTCAGAGAGAGTCAGAGATGTTCAGAGAGTGTCAGAGAGTTTCAGAAAGTGTCTGTGAGTATGAGAGAGTGTCAGAGAGTGTCAGTGAGTTTCAGAGAGCTTCTGAAAGTTTCTGAGAGCGTCAGCGAGTTTCAGAGAGTTTTAGAGAGTTTCAGAGAGTTTCAGAGAGTGTCAGAAAGATTCAGAGAGTGTCAGAGAGTGTCAGAGTGTTTCCGAGAGTTTCAGAGAGTGTCAGAGAGTGTCAGAGAGTTTCAGAGAGCTTCAGAGAGAGTCAGGGAGTGTCAGAGAGTGTCAGAGAGTTTCGGAGATTTTCAGAGAGAGTCAGACAGTGTCCGAGAATGTCAGAGAGTGTCAAAGAGTTTCAGAGAGTGTCAGAGAGTGTCAGAGACCTTCAGATAGTGTCAGAGAGTTTCAGAGACTTTCTGAGAGTGTCAGAGAGTGCCTGTGAGTTTCTGACAGTTTCTGAGTGTGTCGGAGAGTGTCAGAGAGTGTCAGAGTGTTTCAGAGAGTGTCACAGAGTTTCAGAGAGTGTCAGAGATTTTCAGAAAGTTTCAGAGATCTTCAGAGAGTGTCAGAGAGTGCCAGAAAGTTTCAGAGAGTGTCACAGCGTGTCAGAGAGCTTCAGAGAGATTCAGCGAGCGTCAGGGAGTGTCACAGAGTGTCAGAGAATTTCAAAGAGTGTCAGAGAGTTTCAGAGAGTGTCAGACAGTATCTGAGAATGTCAGAGAGTGGCGAAGAGTTTCAGAGAGTGTCAGAGAGTGTCAGAGAGTGTCAGAGAGTTTCAGAGAGTGTCACAGAGCGTTGGTGAGAGTCAGAGAGTTTCAGAGAGTGTCAGTGAGTGTAAGAGAGTTTCAGAGAGTGTCACAGAGTGTCAGTGAGTGTCAGGGAGTATCAGAGATTGTTAGCGAGAATCAGAGAGTGTCAGAGAGTTTCAGAGAGTGTCAGAGAGTGTCAGAAAGTTTCAGAGAGCTTCACAGAGTTTCAGTGAGTGTCAGAGAGTTTCAGAGACTTTCTGAGAGTGTCAGAGAGTGCCTGAGAGTTTCTGACAGTTTCTGAGTGTGTCGGAGAATGTCAGAGAGTGTCAGAGTGTTTCAGAGAGTGTCACAGAGTTTCAGAGAGTGTCAGAGATTTTCAGAGAGTTTCAGAGTTCTTCAGAGACAGCAGGAAAATTTCAGAGAGTGTCACAGAGTGTCAGAGAGCTTCAGAGAGATTCAGAGAGTGTCAGACAGTATCAGAGAATGTCAGAGAGTGTCGAAGAGTTTCAGAGAGTGTCAGAGAGTTTCCGAGACTGTCACAGAGTGTCAGTGAGAGTCAGAGAGTGTCAGAGAGTGTCAGAGAGTTTCAGGCAGTGTCACAGAGTGTCAGAGAGTGTCCGAGAGTTTCAGAAAGTGTCAGATAGTGTCAGAGAGTTTCAGAACGTGTCAGAGAGTGTCAGAGAGTGTCTGAGACTGTCAGAGAGTGTCAGAGTGTTTCAGAGAGTGTCACAGAGTTTCAGTGAGTGTCAGAGATTGTCAGAGGATTTCAGAGATCTTCAGAGAGTGTCAGAGATTGCCACAAAGTTTCAGAGAGTGTCACAGAGTGTCAGAGAGTTTCAGAGAGATTCAGAGAGTGTCAGAGAGTATCAGAGAGTGTCCGAGAGTTTCAGAAAGTGTCAGAGAGTATCAGAGAATGTCTGAGAGTGTCAGAGAGTGTCAGAGAATTTCAAAGATGTTCAGAGTGTGTCAGAGAGTGTCAGAAAGTTTCAGAGTGTGTCAGAGAGTGTCAGGGTGTTTCAGAGAGATTCAGAGAGTGTCACAGAGGGTCAGAGCGTGTCCGAGAGATTCAGAGAGTCAGAGAGTGTCAGAGAGTGTCAGAGAGTGTCAGAGAGTTTCAGAGATCTTCAGAGAGTGTCAGAGAGTGTCAGAAAGTTTCAGAGAGTGTCAGAGAGTGTCACAGAGCGTCAGTGAGAGTCAGAGAGTTTCAGAGAGTGTCAGAGAGTGTCAGAGAGTGTCAGAGAGTTTCAGAGAGTGTCACAGAGTGTCAGTGAGTGTCAGGGAGTATCAGAGAGTGTCAGCGAGAATCAGAGAGTGTC
Organism: Heterodontus francisci; assembly: GCF_036365525.1. Taxonomy (NCBI): domain Eukaryota; kingdom Metazoa; phylum Chordata; class Chondrichthyes; order Heterodontiformes; family Heterodontidae; genus Heterodontus; species Heterodontus francisci. The sequence goes on from NC_090414.1 coordinate 4,035,984, forward strand.
AGCGAGTGTCAGAGAGAGTCAGAGAGTTTCAGAGAGTATCAGAGAGTGTCAGAGAGTGTCAGAGAGTTTCAGAGAGCTTCACAGAGTGTCAGTGAGTGTCAGAGAGTATCAGAGACTTTCAGTGAGAGTCAGAGAGTGTCAGCGAGTGTCAGAGAACGTCAGAGAGTCTCTGAGAGTTTCTGAGTTTGTCGGAGAGTGTCAGAGAGTGTCAGAGAGTTTCGGAGAGTGTCACAGAGTGTCAGAGAGTGCCAGAGAGTTTCAGAGAGTTTCTGAGAGTGTCAGAGAGTGTCAGAGAGTGTCAGAGAGTGTCAGAGAGTTTCAGAGATGTTCAGAGAGTGCCAGAGAGTGTCAGAAAGTTTCAGAGAGTGTCAGAGAGTGTCACAGAGCGTCAGTGAGAGTCAGAGAGTTTCAGAGAGTGTCAGAGAGTGTCAGAGAGTGTCAGAGAGTTTCAGAGAGTGTCACAGAGTGTCAGTGAGTGTCAGGGAGTATCAGAGAGTGTCAGCGAGAATCAGAGAGTGTCAGCGAGTGTCAGAGAGAGTCAGAGAGTTTCAGAGAGTATCAGAGAGTGTCAGAGAGTGTCAGAGATTTTCAGAGAGCTTCACAGAGTGTCAGTGAGTGTCAGAGAGTATCAGAGACTTTCAGTGAGAGTCAGAGAGTGTCAGCGAGTGTCAGAGAACGTCAGAGAGTCTCTGAGAGTTTCTGAGTTTGTCGGAGAGTGTCAGAGAGTGTCAGAGAGTTTCGGAGAGTGTCACAGAGTGTCAGAGAGTGCCAGAGAGTTTCAGAGAGTTTCTGAGAGTGTCAGAGAGTGTCAGAGATTGTCAGAAAGTTTCAGAAAGTGTCAGATAGTGTCAGAGATTTTCAGAAAGTGTCAGAGAGTGTCAGAGAGTGTCTGAGAGTGTCAGAGAGTTTCTGAGAGTCTCAGAGAGTTTCAGAGAGTTTCGGAGAGCGTCAGAAACTTTCAGAGAGTGTCAGAGAGTGTCAGAGAGTTTCAGAGAGTTTCAGAGAGTGTCAGAGAGTGTCAGAGAGTTTCAGGCAGTGTCACAGAGTGTCAGAGAGTGTCCGAGAGTTTCAGAAAGTGTCAGATAGTGTCAGAGAGTTTCAGAACGTGTCAGAGAGTGTCAGAGAGTGTCTGAGACTGTCAGAGAGTGTCAGAGTGTTTCAGAGAGTGTCACAGAGTTTCAGTGAGTGTCAGAGATTGTCAGAGGATTTCAGAGATCTTCAGAGAGTGTCAGAGATTGCCACAAAGTTTCAGAGAGTGTCACAGAGTGTCAGAGAGTTTCAGAGAGATTCAGAGAGTGTCAGAGAGTATCAGAGAGTGTCCGAGAGTTTCAGAAAGTGTCAGAGAGTATCAGAGAATGTCTGAGAGTGTCAGAGAGTGTCAGAGAGTTTCAAAGATGTTCAGAGTGTTTCAGAGAGTGTCAGAAAGTTTCAGAGTGTGTCAGAGAGTGTCAGGGTGTTTCAGAGAGATTCAGAGAGTGTCACAGAGTGTCACAGAGTGTCCGAGAGATTCAGAGAGTCAGAGAGTGTCAGAGAGTGTCCGAGAGTTTCAGAGATGTTCAGAGAGTGTCAGAGAGTGTCAGAAAGTTTCAGAGAGTGTCAGAGAGTGTCACAGAGCGTCAGTGAGAGTCAGAGAGTTTCAGAGAGTGTCAGAGAGTGTCAGAGAGTGTCAGAGAGTTTCAGAGAGTGTCACAGAGTGTCAGTGAGTGTCAGGGAGTATCAGAGAGTGTCAGCGAGAATCAGAGAGTGTCAGCGAGTGTCAGAGAGAGTCAGAGAGTTTCAGAGAGTATCAGAGAGTGTCAGAGAGTGTCAGAGAGTTTCAGAGAGCTTCACAGAGTGTCAGTGAGTGTCAGAGAGTTTCAGAGAGCTTCACAGAGTGTCAGTGAGTGTCAGAGAGTATCAGAGACTTTCAGTGAGAGTCAGAGAGTGTCAGCTAGTGTCAGAGAGAGTCAGAGAGTCTCTGAGAGTTTCTGAGTTTGTCGGAGAGTGTCAGAGAGTGTCAGAGAGTTTCGGAGAGTGTCACAGAGTGTCAGAGAGTGCCAGAGAGTTTCAGAGAGTTTCTGAGAGTGTCAGAGAGTGTCAGAGATTGTCAGAACGTTTCAGAAAGTGTCAGATAGTGTCAGAGATTTTCAGAAAGTGTCAGAGAGTGTCAGAGAGTGTCAGAGAGTTTCAGAGAGTGTCAGAGAGTGTCAGAGAGTGTCAGAGAGTTTCAGAGAGTGTCACAGAGTGTCAGTGAGTGTCAGGGAGTATCAGAGAGTGTCAGCGAGAATCAGAGAGTGTCAGCGAGTGTCAGAGAGAGTCAGAGAGTTTCAGAGAGTATCAGAGAGTGTCAGAGAGTGTCAGAGAGTTTCAGAGAGCTTCACAGAGTGTCAGTGAGTGTCAGAGAGTTTCAGAGAGCTTCACAGAGTGTCAGTGAGTGTCAGAGAGTATCAGAGACTTTCAGTGAGAGTCAGAGAGTGTCAGCTAGTGTCAGAGAGAGTCAGAGAGTCTCTGAGAGTTTCTGAGTTTGTCGGAGAGTGTCAGAGAGTGTCAGAGAGTTTCGGAGAGTGTCACAGAGTGTCAGAGAGTGCCAGAGAGTTTCAGAGAGTTTCTGAGAGTGTCAGAGAGTGTCAGAGATTGTCAGAACGTTTCAGAAAGTGTCAGATAGTGTCAGAGATTTTCAGAAAGTGTCAGAGAGTGTCAGAGAGTGTCTGAGAGTGTCAGAGAGTTTCTGAGAGTCTCAGAGAGTTTCAGAGAGTTTCGGAGAGCGTCAGAAACTTTCAGAGAGTGTCAGAGAGTGTCAGAGAGTTTCAGAGAGTTTCAGAGAGTGTCAGAGAGTGTCAGAGAGTGCCAGAGAGTTTCAGAGAGTTTCTGAGAGTGTCAGAGAGTGTCAGAGATTGTCAGAACGTTTCAGAAAGTGTCAGATAGTGTCAGAGATTTTCAGAAAGTGTCAGAGAGTGTCAGAGAGTGTCAGAGAGTTTCAGAGAGTGTCAGAGAGTGTCAGAGAGTGTCAGAGAGTTTCAGAGAGTGTCACAGAGTGTCAGTGAGTGTCAGGGAGTATCAGAGAGTGTCAGCGAGAATCAGAGAGTGTCAGCTAGTGTCAGAGAGAGTCAGAGAGTTTCAGAGAGTATCAGAGAGTGTCAGAGAGTGTCAGAGAGTTTCAGAGAGCTTCACAGAGTGTCAGTGAGTGTCAGAGAGTTTCAGAGAGCTTCACAGAGTGTCAGTGAGTGTCAGAGAGTATCAGAGACTTTCAGTGAGAGTCAGAGAGTGTCAGCTAGTGTCAGAGAGAGTCAGAGAGTCTCTGAGAGTTTCTGAGTTTGTCGGAGAGTGTCAGAGAGTGTCAGAGAGTTTCGGAGAGTGTCACAGAGTGTCAGAGAGTGCCAGAGAGTTTCAGAGAGTTTCTGAGAGTGTCAGAGAGTGTCAGAGATTGTCAGAACGTTTCAGAAAGTGTCAGATAGTGTCAGAGATTTTCAGAAAGTGTCAGAGAGTGTCAGAGAGTGTCTGAGAGTGTCAGAGAGTTTCTGAGAGTCTCAGAGAGTTTCAGAGAGTTTCGGAGAGCGTCAGAAACTTTCAGAGAGTGTCAGAGAGTGTCAGAGAGTTTCAGAGAGTTTCAGAGAGTGTCAGAGAGTGTCAGAGAGTGTCAGAGAGTTTCGGAGAGTTTCAGAGTGAGTCAGACAGTGTCTGAGAGTGTCAGAGAGTGTCAAAGAGTTTCAGAGAGTGTCAGAGAGTGTCAGAGAGTGTCTGAGACTGTCAGAGAGTGTCAGAGTGTTTCAGAGAGTGTCACAGAGTTTCAGTGAGTGTCAGAGATTGTCAGAGGATTTCAGAGATCTTCAGAGAGTGTCAGAGATTGCCACAAAGTTTCAGAGAGTGTCACAGAGTGTCAGAGAGTTTCAGAGAGATTCAGAGAGTGTCAGAGAGTATCAGAGAGTGTCCGAGAGTTTCAGAAAGTGTCAGAGAGTATCAGAGAATGTCTGAGAGTGTCAGAGAGTGTCAGAGAATTTCAAAGATGTTCAGAGTGTGTCAGAGAGTGTCAGAAAGTTTCAGAGTGTGTCAGAGAGTGTCAGGGTGTTTCAGAGAGATTCAGAGAGTGTCACAGAGGGTCAGAGCGTGTCCGAGAGATTCAGAGAGTCAGAGAGTGTCAGAGAGTGTCAGAGAGTGTCAGAGAGTTTCAGAGATGTTCAGAGAGTGTCAGAGAGTGTCAGAAAGTTTCAGAGAGTGTCAGAGAGTGTCACAGAGCGTCAGTGAGAGTCAGAGAGTTTCAGAGAGTGTCAGAGAGTGTCAGAGAGTGTCAGAGAGTTTCAGAGAGTGTCACAGAGTGTCAGTGAGTGTCAGGGAGTATCAGAGAGTGTCAGCGAGAATCAGAGAGTGTCAGCGAGTGTCAGAGAGAGTCAGAGAGTTTCAGAGAGTATCAGAGAGTGTCAGAGAGTGTCAGAGAGTTTCAGAGAGCTTCACAGAGTGTCAGTGAGTGTCAGAGAGTATCAGAGACTTTCAGTGAGAGTCAGAGAGTGTCAGCGAGTGTCAGAGAACATCAGAGAGTCTCTGAGAGTTTCTGAGTTTGTCGGAGAGTGTCAGAGAGTGTCAGAGAGTTTCGGAGAGTGTCACAGAGTGTCAGAGAGTGCCAGAGAGTTTCAGAGAGTTTCTGAGAGTGTCAGAGAGTGTCAGAGATTGTCAGAAAGTTTCAGAAAGTGTCAGATAGTGTCAGAGATTTTCAGAAAGTGTCAGAGAGTGTCAGAGAGTGTCTGAGAGTGTCAGAGAGTTTCTGAGAGTCTCAGAGAGTTTCAGAGAGTTTCGGAGAGCGTCAGAAACTTTCAGAGAGTGTCAGAGAGTGTCAGAGAGTTTCAGAGAGTTTCAGAGAGTGTCAGAGAGTGTCAGAGAGTTTCAGGCAGTGTCACAGAGTGTCAGAGAGTGTCCGAGAGTTTCAGAAAGTGTCAGATAGTGTCAGAGAGTTTCAGAACGTGTCAGAGAGTGTCAGAGAGTGTCTGAGACTGTCAGAGAGTGTCAGAGTGTTTCAGAGAGTGTCACAGAGTTTCAGTGAGTGTCAGAGATTGTCAGAGGATTTCAGAGATCTTCAGAGAGTGTCAGAGATTGCCACAAAGTTTCAGAGAATGTCACAGAGTGTCAGAGAGTTTCAGAGAGATTCAGAGAGTGTCAGAGAGTATCAGAGAGTGTCCGAGAGTTTCAGAAAGTGTCAGAGAGTATCAGAGAATGTCTGAGAGTGTCAGAGAGTGTCAGAGAGTTTCAAAGATGTTCAGAGTGTTTCAGAGAGTGTCAGAAAGTTTCAGAGTGTGTCAGAGAGTGTCAGGGTGTTTCCGAGAGATTCAGAGAGTGTCACAGAGTGTCAGAGAGTGTCCGAGAGATTCAGAGAGTCAGAGAGTGTCAGAGAGTGTCCGAGAGTTTCAGAGATGTTCAGAGAGTGTCAGAGAGTGTCAGAAAGTTTCAGAGAGTGTCAGAGAGTGTCACAGAGCGTCAGTGAGAGTCAGAGAGTTTCAGAGAGTGTCAGAGGATTTCAGAGATCTTCAGAGAGTGTCAGAGATTGCCACAAAGTTTCAGAGAGTGTCACAGAGTGTCAGAGAGTTTCAGAGAGATTCAGAGAGTGTCAGAGAGTATCAGAGAGTGTCCGAGAGTTTCAGAAAGTGTCAGAGAGTATCAGAGAATGTCTGAGAGTGTCAGAGAGTGTCAGAGAATTTCAAAGATGTTCAGAGTCTGTCAGAGAGTGTCAGAAAGTTTCAGAGTGTGTCAGAGAGTGTCAGGGTGTTTCAGAGAGATTCAGAGAGTGTCACAGAGGGTCAGAGCGTGTCCGAGAGATTCAGAGAGTCAGAGAGTGTCAGAGAGTGTCAGAGAGTGTCAGAGAGTTTCAGAGATGTTCAGAGAGTGTCAGAGAGTGTCAGAAAGTTTCAGAGAGTGTCAGAGAGTGTCACAGAGCGTCAGTGAGAGTCAGAGAGTTTCAGAGAGTGTCAGAGAGTGTCAGAGAGTGTCAGAGAGTTTCAGAGAGTGTCACAGAGTGTCAGTGAGTGTCAGGGAGTATCAGAGAGTGTCAGCGAGAATCAGAGAGTGTCAGCGAGTGTCAGAGAGAGTCAGAGAGTTTCAGAGAGTATCAGAGAGTGTCAGAGAGTGTCAGAGAGTTTCAGAGAGCTTCACAGAGTGTCAGTGAGTGTCAGAGAGTATCAGAGACTTTCAGTGAGAGTCAGAGAGTGTCAGCGAGTGTCAGAGAACGTCAGAGAGTCTCTGAGAGTTTCTGAGTTTGTCGGAGAGTGTCAGAGAGTGTCAGAGAGTTTCGGAGAGTGTCACAGAGTGTCAGAGAGTGCCAGAGAGTTTCAGAGAGTTTCTGAGAGTGTCAGAGAGTGTCAGAGATTGTCAGAAAGTTTCAGAAAGTGTCAGATAGTGTCAGAGATTTTCAGAAAGTGTCAGAGAGTGTCTGAGAGTGTCAGAGAGTTTCTGAGAGTCTCAGAGAGTTTCAGAGAGTTTCGGAGAGCGTCAGAAACTTTCAGAGAGTGTCAGAGAGTGTCAGAGAGTTTCAGAGTGTTTCAGAGAGTGTCAGAGAGTGTCAGAGAGTTTCAGGCAGTGTCACAGAGTGTCAGAGAGTGTCCGAGAGTTTCAGAAAGTGTCAGATAGTGTCAGAGAGTTTCAGAACGTGTCAGAGAGTGTCAGAGAGTGTCTGAGACTGTCAGAGAGTGTCAGAGTGTTTCAGAGAGTGTCACAGAGTTTCAGTGAGTGTCAGAGATTGTCAGAGGATTTCAGAGATCTTCAGAGAGTGTCAGAGATTGCCACAAAGTTTCAGAGAGTGTCACAGAGTGTCAGAGAGTTTCAGAGAGATTCAGAGAGTGTCAGAGAGTATCAGAGAGTGTCCGAGAGTTTCAGAAAGTGTCAGAGAGTATCAGAGAATGTCTGAGAGTGTCAGAGAGTGTCAGAGAGTTTCAAAGATGTTCAGAGTGTTTCAGAGAGTGTCAGAAAGTTTCAGAGTGTGTCAGAGAGTGTCAGGGTGTTTCAGAGAGATTCAGAGAGTGTCACAGAGTGTCAGAGAGTGTCCGAGAGATTCAGAGAGTCAGAGAGTGTCAGAGAGTGTCCGAGAGTTTCAGAGATGTTCAGAGAGTGTCAGAGAGTGTCAGAAAGTTTCAGAGAGTGTCAGAGAGTGTCACAGAGCGTCAGTGAGAGTCAGAGAGTTTCAGAGAGTGTCAGAGAGTGTCAGAGAGTGTCAGAGAGTTTCAGAGAGTGTCACAGAGTGTCAGTGAGTGTCAGGGAGTATCAGAGAGTGTCAGCGAGAATCAGAGAGTGTCAGCGAGTGTCAGAGAGAGTCAGAGAGTTTCAGAGAGTATCAGGGAGTGTCAGAGAGTGTCAGAGAGTTTCAGAGAGCTTCACAGAGTGTCAGTGAGTGTCAGAGAGTTTCAGAGAGCTTCACAGAGTGTCAGTGAGTGTCAGAGAGTATCAGAGACTTTCAGTGAGAGTCAGAGAGTGTCAGCTAGTGTCAGAGAGAGTCAGAGAGTCTCTGAGAGTTTCTGAGTTTGTCGGAGAGTGTCAGAGAGTGTCAGAGAGTTTCGGAGAGTGTCACAGAGTGTCAGAGAGTGCCAGAGAGTTTCAGAGAGTTTCTGAGAGTGTCAGAGAGTGTCAGAGATTGTCAGAACGTTTCAGAAAGTGTCAGATAGTGTCAGAGATTTTCAGAAAGTGTCAGAGAGTGTCAGAGAGTGTCAGAGAGTTTCAGAGAGTGTCAGAGAGTGTCAGAGAGTGTCAGAGAGTTTCAGAGAGTGTCACAGAGTGTCAGTGAGTGTCAGGGAGTATCAGAGAGTGTCAGCGAGAATCAGAGAGTGTCAGCGAGTGTCAGAGAGAGTCAGAGAGTTTCAGAGAGTATCAGAGAGTGTCAGAGAGTGTCAGAGAGTTTCAGAGAGCTTCACAGAGTGTCAGTGAGTGTCAGAGAGTTTCAGAGAGCTTCACAGAGTGTCAGTGAGTGTCAGAGAGTATCAGAGACTTTCAGTGAGAGTCAGAGAGTGTCAGCTAGTGTCAGAGAGAGTCAGAGAGTCTCTGAGAGTTTCTGAGTTTGTCGGAGAGTGTCAGAGAGTGTCAGAGAGTTTCGGAGAGTGTCACAGAGTGTCAGAGAGTGCCAGAGAGTTTCAGAGAGTTTCTGAGAGTGTCAGAGAGTGTCAGAGATTGTCAGAACGTTTCAGAAAGTGTCAGATAGTGTCAGAGATTTTCAGAAAGTGTCAGAGAGTGTCAGAGAGTGTCTGAGAGTGTCAGAGAGTTTCTGAGAGTCTCAGAGAGTTTCAGAGAGTTTCGGAGAGCGTCAGAAACTTTCAGAGAGTGTCAGAGAGTGTCAGAGAGTTTCAGAGAGTTTCAGAGAGTGTCAGAGAGTGTCAGAGAGTGTCAGAGAGTTTCGGAGAGTTTCAGAGTGAGTCAGACAGTGTCTGAGAGTGTCAGAGAGTGTCAAAGAGTTTCAGAGAGTGTCAGAGAGTTTCAGAGAGTGTCAGAGAGGTTCAGATAGTGTCAGCGATTCAGAGACTTTCTGAGAGTGTTAGAGACTGCCTGAGAGTTTCTGACAGTTTCTGATTGTGTCGGAGAGTGTCAAAGAGTGTCAGAGATTTTCAGAGAGTTTCGGAGATCTTCAGAGAGTGTCAGAGAGTGCCAGAAAGTTTCAGAGAGTGTCACAGAGTGTCAGAGAGCTTCAGAGAGATTCAGAGAGTGTCAGGGAGTGTCAGATAGTGTCAGTGAGTTTCAGAAAGTGTCAGAGAGTGTCAGAGAGTGTCTGAGAGTGTCAGAGATTTTCAAAGAGTTTCAGAGATCTTCAGAGAGCGTCAGAGAGTGCCAGAAAGTTTCAGAGAGTGTCACAGAGTGTCAGAGAGTTTCAGAGAGATTCAGAGATTGTCAGAGAGTGACTGAGAGTAGCAGAGAGTGTCAGAGAGAGTCAGAGAGTGTCAGAGAGTTTCCAAGAGATTCAGAAAGTGTCAGATAGTGACAGAGAGTTTCAGAAAGTCTCAGAGAGTGTCAGAGAGTGTCCGAGAGTTTCAGAGAGTGTCACAGAGTGTCAGAGATTTTCAGAGATTGTTAGAGAGTTTCAGAGAGTGTCTTGGAGTGTCAGAGAGTTTCTGAGAGTTTCTGAGTTTGTCAGAGATTGTCAGAGAGTTTCAGAGATTTTCAGAGAGAGTCAGACAGTGTCCGAGAGTCTCAGAGAGTGTCAGAGTGTTTCAGAGAGTGTCAGAGAGTGTCAGAGAGGTTCAGATAGTGTCAGAGAGTTTCAGAGACTTTCTGAGAGTGTCAGAGAGTGCCTGAGAGTTTCTGACAGTTACTGAGTGTGTCGGAGAGTGTCAGAGAGTGTCAGAGTGTTTCAGAGAGTGTCACAGAGTTTCAGAGAGTTTCAGAGATTTTCAGAGAGTTTCAGAGATCTTCAGAGACAGCAAGAAAATTTCAGAGAGTGTCACAGAGTGTCAGAGAGCTTCAGAGAGATTCAGAGAGTGTCAGACAGTATCAGAGAATGTCAGAGATAGTCGAAGAGTTTCAGATAGTGTCAGAGAGTGTCAGAGAGTGTCAGAGAGTTTCCGAGAGTGTCACAGAGTGTCAGTGAGAGTCAGAAAGTTTCAGAGTGTCAGAGAGTTTCAGAGAGTGTCAGAGAGTGTCCGAGAGTTTCAGAAAGTGTCAGATAGTGTCAGAGAGTTACAGAACATGTCAGAGATTGTCAGAGAGTGTCTGAGACTCTCAGAGAGTGTCAGAATGTTTCAGAGAGTGTCAGAGAGTTTCAGAGAGTGGCTGAGAGTTGCAGAGAGTGTCAGAGAGTTTCTGTGAGTTTGTGAGTTTGTCAGAGAGTTTCAGAGAATGTCAGCGAATTTCAGAGAGTGTCACAGTGTGTCAGAGGATTTCAGAGAGTTTCAGAGAGTGTCAGAGAGTTTCAGAGAGTATCTGAGAGTTTCAGAGAATGTCAGAGAGTTTCTGAGAGTTTCTGAGTGTTTCTGAGAGTGTCAGATAGTTTCAGTGAGTTTTAGAGAGCTTCAGAGAGTTTCAGAAAGTGTCAGAAAGTTTCAGAGAGTGTCAGAGAGTTTCAGAAAGTTTCAGAGGGTGTCTGAGAGTGTCAGAGTGTGTCAGCGAGTTTGTGAGAGTTTCTGAGTTTGTCAGAGAGTGTCAGAGATTTTCAGAGAATTTCAGAGAGTGTCACAGAGAGTCAGAGAGTGTCAGAGAGTGTCAGAGAGTTTCAGAGAGTTTCTGAGTGTTTCTGAGAGTGTCAGAGAGTTTCAGAAAGTTTCACAGAGCTAGAGAGTTTGTCAGAAAGTTTCTGAGATTGTCAGAGAGTTTCACAGAGTTTCACAGACTGTCAGAGAGTTTCAGAGAGATTCAGAGAGTGTCAGAGACTGTTAGAATGTGTCAGACAGTTTCAGAGAGTTTCAGAGAGTTTCAGAGAGTGTCAGAGAGTGTCAGAGAGTTTCAGAGAGTGTCAGAGAGTTTCAGAGACATTCTGAGAGTGTCAGAGAGTGCCAGAGAGTTTCTGAGAGTTTCTGAGTGTGTCGGAGAGTGTCAGAGAGCGTCAGAGAGTTTCGAGATTTTCAGAGAGTTTCAGAGATGTTCAGAGAGTGTCATAGAGTGTCAGAGAGTGTCAGAGAGTGTCAGAGAGTTTCAGAGAGTTTCTGATAGTTTCGGAGAGTGTCAGAGAGTTTCAGAGAATTTCAGGGAGCTTCAGTGTGTTTCAGAGAGTGTCAGAAAGTTTCAGAGAGTGTCAGAGAGTTTCAGAACATGTCAGAGAGTGTCAGAGAGTGTCTGAGACTCTCAGAGAGTGTCAGAATATTTCAGAGAGTGTCAGAGAGCTTCAGAGAGTGTCTGAGAGTGTCTGAGAGTGTCAGAGAGTTTCAGAGAGTTTCAGAGACTTTCAGAGAGTGTCAGAGAGTTTCAGAGAATGTCAGAGAGTTTCAGAAAGTGTCTGAGAGTATGAGACAGTGTCAGAGAGTGTCAGTGAGTTTCAGAGAGCTTCTGAAAGGTTCTGAGAGTGTCAGAGAGTTTCAGAGAGTTTCAGGGAGTTTCAGAGAGTTTCAGAGAGTGTCAGAAAGTTTCAGAGAGTTTCAGAGAGTTCCAGAGAGTGTCAGAGAGTTTCAGAGAGCTTCAGAGAGTGTCAGGGAGTGTCAGAGAGTGTCAGAGAGTTTCAGAGAGTTTCAGAGAGTTCCAGAGAGTGTCAGAGAGTTTCAGAGAGCTTCAGAGAGTGTTAGGGAGTGTCAGAGAGTGTCAGAGAGTTTCGGAGATTTTCAGAGAGAGTCAGACAGTGTCCGAGAGTGTCAGAGAGTGTCAAAGAGTTTCAGAGAGTGTCAGAGAGTGTCAGAGAGTGTCAGAGAGGTTCAGATAGTGTCAGAGAGTGTCAGAGAGTTTCAGATAGTGTCCGAGAGTGTCAGCGAATGTCTGAGAGATTCAGAGAGTGTCAGAGAGTTTCAGTGAGTTTCAGAGAGTGTCAGAGAGTTTCAGAGAGTGTCTGACAGTTGCAGAGAGTGTCAGAGAGTTTCTGTGAGTTTGTCAGAGAGTGTCAGAGATTGTCAGCGAATTTCAGAGAATGTCACTGAGTGTCAGTGGATTTCAGAGAGTTTCAGAGAGTGTCAGAAAGTTTCAGAGTGTGTCAGAGAGTGTCAGGGTGTTTCAGAGAGATTCAGAGAGTGTCACAGAGTGTCAGAGAGTGTCCGAGAGATTCAGAGAGTCAGAGAGTGTCAGAGAGTGTCCGAGAGTTTCAGAGATGTTCAGAGAGTGTCAGAGAGTGTCAGAAAGTTTCAGAGAGTGTCAGAGAGTGTCACAGAGCGTCAGTGAGAGTCAGAGAGTTTCAGAGAGTGTCAGAGAGTGTCAGAGAGTGTCAGAGAGTTTCAGAGAGTGTCACAGAGTGTCAGTGAGTGTCAGGGAGTATCAGAGAGTGTCAGCGAGTGTCAGAGAGAGTCAGAGAGTTTCAGAGAGTATCAGGGAGTGTCAGAGAGTGTCAGAGAGTTTCAGAGAGCTTCACAGAGTGTCAGTGAGTGTCAGAGAGTTTCAGAGAGCTTCACAGAGTGTCAGTGAGTGTCAGAGAGTATCAGAGACTTTCAGTGAGAGTCAGAGAGTGTCAGCTAGTGTCAGAGAGAGTCAGAGAGTCTCTGAGAGTTTCTGAGTTTGTCGGAGAGTGTCAGAGAGTGTCAGAGAGTTTCGGAGAGTGTCACAGAGTGTCAGAGAGTGCCAGAGAGTTTCAGAGAGTTTCTGAGAGTGTCAGAGAGTGTCAGAGATTGTCAGAACGTTTCAGAAAGTGTCAGATAGTGTCAGAGATTTTCAGAAAGTGTCAGAGAGTGTCAGAGAGTGTCAGAGAGTTTCAGAGAGTGTCAGAGAGTGTCAGAGAGTGTCAGAGAGTTTCAGAGAGTGTCACAGAGCGTCAGTGAGAGTCAGAGAGTTTCAGAGAGTGTCAGAGAGTGTCAGAGAGTGTCAGAGAGTTTCAGAGAGTGTCACAGAGTGTCAGTGAGTGTCAGGGAGTATCAGAGAGTGTCAGCGAGTGTCAGAGAGAGTCAGAGAGTTTCAGAGAGTATCAGGGAGTGTCAGAGAGTGTCAGAGAGTTTCAGAGAGCTTCACAGAGTGTCAGTGAGTGTCAGAGAGTTTCAGAGAGCTTCACAGAGTGTCAGTGAGTGTCAGAGAGTATCAGAGACTTTCAGTGAGAGTCAGAGAGTGTCAGCTAGTGTCAGAGAGAGTCAGAGAGTCTCTGAGAGTTTCTGAGTTTGTCGGAGAGTGTCAGAGAGTGTCAGAGAGTTTCGGAGAGTGTCACAGAGTGTCAGAGAGTGCCAGAGAGTTTCAGAGAGTTTCTGAGAGTGTCAGAGAGTGTCAGAGATTGTCAGAACGTTTCAGAAAGTGTCAGATAGTGTCAGAGATTTTCAGAAAGTGTCAGAGAGTGTCAGAGAGTGTCAGAGAGTTTCAGAGAGTGTCAGAGAGTGTCAGAGAGTGTCAGAGAGTTTCAGAGAGTGTCACAGAGTGTCAGTGAGTGTCAGGGAGTATCAGAGAGTGTCAGCGAGAATCAGAGAGTGTCAGCGAGTGTCAGAGAGAGTCAGAGAGTTTCAGAGAGTATCAGAGAGTGTCAGAGAGTGTCAGAGAGTTTCAGAGAGCTTCACAGAGTGTCAGTGAGTGTCAGAGAGTTTCAGAGAGCTTCACAGAGTGTCAGTGAGTGTCAGAGAGTATCAGAGACTTTCAGTGAGAGTCAGAGAGTGTCAGCTAGTGTCAGAGAGAGTCAGAGAGTCTCTGAGAGTTTCTGAGTTTGTCGGAGAGTGTCAGAGAGTGTCAGAGAGTTTCGGAGAGTGTCACAGAGTGTCAGAGAGTGCCAGAGAGTTTCAGAGAGTTTCTGAGAGTGTCAGAGAGTGTCAGAGATTGTCAGAACGTTTCAGAAAGTGTCAGATAGTGTCAGAGATTTTCAGAAAGTGTCAGAGAGTGTCAGAGAGTGTCTGAGAGTGTCAGAGAGTTTCTGAGAGTCTCAGAGAGTTTCAGAGAGTTTCGGAGAGCGTCAGAAACTTTCAGAGAGTGTCAGAGAGTGTCAGAGAGTTTCAGAGAGTGTCAGAGAGTTTCAGAGAGTGTCAGAGAGTTTCGGAGAGTTTCAGAGTGAGTCAGACAGTGTCTGAGAGTGTCAGAGAGTGTCAAAGAGTTTCAGAGTGTCAGAGAGTTTCAGAGAGTGTCAGAGAGGTTCAGATAGTGTCAGCGATTCAGAGACTTTCTGAGAGTGTTAGAGACTGCCTGAGAGTTTCTGACAGTTTCTGATTGTGTCGGAGAGTGTCAAAGAGTGTCAGAGATTTTCAGAGAGTTTCGGAGATCTTCAGAGAGTGTCAGAGAGTGCCAGAAAGTTTCAGAGAGTGTCACAGAGTGTCAGAGAGCTTCAGAGAGATTCAGAGAGTGTCAGGGAGTGTCAGATAGTGTCAGTGAGTTTCAGAAAGTGTCAGAGAGTGTCAGAGAGTGTCTGAGAGTGTCAGAGATTTTCAAAGAGTTTCAGAGATCTTCAGAGAGCGTCAGAGAGTGCCAGAAAGTTTCAGAGAGTGTCACAGAGTGTCAGAGAGTTTCAGAGAGATTCAGAGATTGTCAGAGAGTGACTGAGAGTAGCAGAGAGTGTCAGAGAGAGTCAGAGAGTGTCAGAGAGTTTCCAAGAGATTCAGAAAGTGTCAGATAGTGACAGAGAGTTTCAGAAAGTCTCAGAGAGTGTCAGAGAGTGTCCGAGAGTTTCAGAGAGTGTCAGAGAGTGTCAGAGATTTTCAGAGATTGTTAGAGAGTTTCAGAGAGTGTCTTGGAGTGTCAGAGAGTTTCTGAGAGTTTCTGAGTTTGTCAGAGATTGTCAGAGAGTTTCAGAGATTTTCAGAGAGAGTCAGACAGTGTCCGAGAGTGTCAGAGAGTGTCAGAGTGTTTCAGAGAGTGTCAGAGAGTGTCAGAGAGGTTCAGATAGTGTCAGAGAGTTTCAGAGACTTTCTGAGAGTGTCAGAGAGTGCCTGAGAGTTTCTGACAGTTACTGAGTGTGTCGGAGAGTGTCAGAGAGTGTCAGAGTGTTTCAGAGAGTGTCACAGAGTTTCAGAGAGTTTCAAAGATTTTCAGAGAGTTTCAGAGATCTTCAGAGACAGCAAGAAAATTTCAGAGAGTGTCACAGAGTGTCAGAGAGCTTCAGAGAGATTCAGAGAGTGTCAGACAGTATCAGAGAATGTCAGAGATAGTCGAAGAGTTTCAGATAGTGTCAGAGAGTGTCAGAGAGTGTCAGAGAGTTTCCGAGAGTGTCACAGAGTGTCAGTGAGAGTCAGAAAGTTTCAGAGTGTCAGAGAGTTTCAGAGAGTGTCAGAGAGTGTCCGAGAGTTTCAGAAAGTGTCAGATAGTGTCAGAGAGTTACAGAACATGTCAGAGATTGTCAGAGAGTGTCTGAGACTCTCAGAGAGTGTCAGAATGTTTCAGAGAGTGTCAGAGAGTTTCAGAGAGTGGCTGAGAGTTGCAGAGAGTGTCAGAGAGTTTCTGTGAGTTTGTGAGTTTGTCAGAGAGTTTCAGAGAATGTCAGCGAATTTCAGAGAGTGTCACAGTGTGTCAGAGGATTTCAGAGAGTTTCAGAGAGTGTCAGAGAGTTTCAGAGAGTATCTGAGAGTTTCAGAGAATGTCAGAGAGTTTCTGAGAGTTTCTGAGTGTTTCTGAGAGTGTCAGATAGTTTCAGTGAGTTTTAGAGAGCTTCAGAGAGTTTCAGAAAGTGTCAGAAAGTTTCAGAGAGTGTCAGAGAGTTTCAGAAAGTTTCAGAGGGTGTCTGAGAGTGTCAGAGTGTGTCAGCGAGTTTGTGAGAGTTTCTGAGTTTGTCAGAGAGTGTCAGAGATTTTCAGAGAATTTCAGAGAGTGTCACAGAGAGTCAGAGAGTGTCAGAGAGTGTCAGAGAGTTTCAGAGAGTTTCTGAGTGTTTCTGAGAGTGTCAGAGAGTTTCAGAAAGTTTCACAGAGCTAGAGAGTTTGTCAGAAAGTTTCTGAGATTGTCAGAGAGTTTCACAGAGTTTCACAGACTGTCAGAGAGTTTCAGAGAGCTTCAGAGAGTGTCAGAGACTGTTAGAATGTGTCAGACAGTTTCAGAGAGTTTCAGAGAGTTTCAGAGAGTGTCAGAGAGTGTCAGAGAGTTTCAGAGAGTGTCAGAGAGTTTCAGAGACATTCTGAGAGTGTCAGAGAGTGCCAGAGAGTTTCTGAGAGTTTCTGAGTGTGTCGGAGAGTGTCAGAGAGCGTCAGAGAGTTTCGAGATTTTCAGAGAGTTTCAGAGATGTTCAGAGAGTGTCATAGAGTGTCAGAGAGTGTCAGAGAGTGTCAGAGAGTTTCAGAGAGTTTCTGATAGTTTCGGAGAGTGTCAGAGAGTTTCAGAGAATTTCAGGGAGCTTCAGTGTGTTTCAGAGAGTGTCAGAAAGTTTCAGAGAGTGTCAGAGAGTTTCAGAACATGTCAGAGAGTGTCAGAGAGTGTCTGAGACTCTCAGAGAGTGTCAGAATATTTCAGAGAGTGTCAGAGAGTTTCAGAGAGTGTCTGAGAGTGTCTGAGAGTGTCAGAGAGTTTCAGAGAGTTTCAGAGACTTTCAGAGAGTGTCAGAGAGTTTCAGAGAATGTCAGAGAGTTTCAGAAAGTGTCTGAGAGTATGAGACAGTGTCAGAGAGTGTCAGTGAGTTTCAGAGAGCTTCTGAAAGGTTCTGAGAGTGTCAGAGAGTTTCAGAGAGTTTCAGGGAGTTTCAGAGAGTTTCAGAGAGTGTCAGAAAGTTTCAGAGAGTTTCAGAGAGTTCCAGAGAGTGTCAGAGAGTTTCAGAGAGCCCTCAGAGAGTGTCAGGGAGTGTCAGAGAGTGTCAGAGAGTTTCAGAGAGTTTCAGAGAGTTCCAGAGAGTATCAGAGAGTTTCAGAGAGCTTCAGAGAGTGTTAGGGAGTGTCAGAGAGTGTCAGAGAGTTTCGGAGATTTTCAGAGAGAGTCAAACAGTGTCCGAGAGTGTCAGAGAGTGTCAAAGAGTTTCAGAGAGTGTCAGAGAGTGTCAGAGAGTGTCAGAGAGGTTCAGATAGTGTCAGAGAGTGTCAGAGAGTTTCAGATAGTGTCCGAGAGTGTCAGCGAATGTCTGAGAGATTCAGAGAGTGTCAGAGAGTTTCAGTGAGTTTCAGAGAGTGTCAGAGAGTTTCAGAGAGTGTCTGACAGTTGCAGAGAGTGTCAGAGAGTTTCTGTGAGTTTGTCAGAGAGTGTCAGAGATTGTCAGCGAATTTCAGAGAATGTCACTGAGTGTCAGTGGATTTCAGAGAGTTTCAGAGAGTGTCAGAGAGTTTCAGAGAGTATCTGAGAGTTTCAGAGAGTGTCAGAGAGTGTCTGAGAGTTTCTGAGTTTGTCTGAGAGTGTCAGAGATTGTCAGAGAATTTCAGAGAGTGTCAGAGAGTGTCAGAGAGTTTCAGAGAGTTTCTGAGTGTTTCTGAGAGTGTCAGATAGTTTCAGTGAGTTTTAGAGAGCGTCAGAGAGTTTCAGAAAGTGTCAGAAAGTTTCAGAGAGTGTCAGAGAGTTTCAGAAATTTTCAGAGAGTGTCTGAGAGTGTCAGAGTGTGTCAGCGAGTTTGTGAGAGTTTCTGAGTTTGTCAGAGAGTGTCAGAGATTTTCAGAGAATTTCAGAGAGTGTCACAGAGAGTCAGAGAGTGTCCGAGAGTGTCAGAGAGTTTCAGAGAGTTTCAGAGAGTGTCAGAGAGTGTCAGAGAGTTTCAGAGAGTGTCAGAGAGTTTCAGAGACATTCTGAGAGTGTCAGAGAGTGCCAGAGATTTTCTGAGAGTTTCTGAGTGTGTCGGAGAGTGTCAGAGAGCGTCAGAGCGTTTCGAGATTTTCAGAGAGTTTCAGAGATGTTCAGAGAGTGTCATAGAGTGTCAGAAAGTTTCAGAGAGTGTCAGAGCGTGTCAGGGAGTTTCAGAGAGATTCAGAGACTGTCAGAGAATGCCAGAGAGTATCAGAGAGTTTCACAGAGTTGCAGAGTGTGTCAGACAGTGTCCGAGAGTTTCAGAAAGTGTCAGATAGTGTCAGAGAGTTTCGGAAAGTGTCAGAGAGTGTCTGAGAGTTTCAGAGAGCTTCAGAGAGTGTCAGGGAGTGTCAGAGAGTGTCAGAGAGTTTCAGAGATTTTCAGAGAGAGTCAGACAGTGTCCGAGAGTGTCAGAGAGTGTCAGAGAGTTTCAGAGAGTGTCAGAGAGTGTCAGAGAGGTTCAGATAGTGTCAGAGAGTTTCAGAGACTTTCTGAGAGTGTCAGAGAGTGCCTGACAGTTTCTGACAGTTACTGAGTGTGTCGGAGAGTGTCAGAGAGTGTCAGAGTGTTTCAGAGAGTGTCACAGAGTTTCAGAGAGTGTCAGAGATTTTCAGAGAGTTTCAGAGATCTTCAGAGACAGCAAGAAAATTTCAGAGAGTGTCACAGAGTGTCAGAGAGCTTCAGAGAGATTCAGAGAGTGTCAGACAGTATCAGAGAATGTCAGAGATAGTCGAAGAGTTTCAGATAGTGTCAGAGAGTGTCAGAGAGTGTCAGAGAGTTTCCGAGAGTGTCACAGAGTGTCAGTGAGAGTCAGAAAGTTTCAGAGTGTCAGAGAGTTTCAGAGAGTGTCAGAGAGTGTCCGAGAGTTTCAGAAAGTGTCAGATAGTGTCAGAGAGTTACAGAACATGTCAGAGATTGTCAGAGAGTGTCTGAGACTCTCAGAGAGTGTCAGAATGTTTCAGAGAGTGTCAGAGAGTTTCAGAGAGTGGCTGAGAGTTGCAGAGAGTGTCAGAGAGTTTCTGTGAGTTTGTGAGTTTGTCAGAGAGTTTCAGAGAATGTCAGCGAATTTCAGAGAGTGTCACAGTGTGTCAGAGGATTTCAGAGAGTTTCAGAGAGTGTCAGAGAGTTTCAGAGAGTATCTGAGAGTTTCAGAGAATGTCAGAGAGTTTCTGAGAGTTTCTGAGTGTTTCTGAGAGTGTCAGATAGTTTCAGTGAGTTTTAGAGAGCTTCAGAGAGTTTCAGAAAGTGTCAGAAAGTTTCAGAGAGTGTCAGAGAGTTTCAGAAAGTTTCAGAGAGTGTCTGAGAGTGTCAGAGTGTGTCAGCGAGTTTGTGAGAGTTTCTGAGTTTGTCAGAGAGTGTCAGAGATTTTCAGAGAATTTCAGAGAGTGTCACAGAGAGTCAGAGAGTGTCAGAGAGTGTCAGAGCGTTTCAGAGAGTTTCTGAGTGTTTCTGAGAGTGTCAGAGAGTTTCAGAAAGTTTCACAGAGCTAGAGAGTTTGTCAGAAAGTTTCTGAGATTGTCAGAGAGTTTCACAGAGTTTCACAGACTGTCAGAGAGTTTCAGAGAGCTTCAGAGAGTGTCACAGACTGTTAGAATGTGTCAGACAGTTTCAGAGAGTTTCAGAGAGTTTCAGAGAGTGTCAGAGAGTTTCAGAGAGTGTCAGAGAGTTTCAGAGACATTCTGAGAGTGTCAGAGAGTGCCAGAGAGTTTCTGAGAGTTTCTGAGTGTGTCGGAGAGTGTCAGAGAGCGTCAGAGAGTTTCGAGATTTTCAGAGAGTTTCAGAGATGTTCAGAGAGTGTCATAGAGTGTCAGAGAGTGTCAGAGAGTGTCAGAGAGTTTCAGAGAGTTTCTGATAGTTTCGGAGAGTGTCAGAGAGTTTCAGAGAATTTCAGGGAGCTTCAGTGTGTTTCAGAGAGTGTCAGAAAGTTTCATAGAGTGTCAGAGAGTTTCAGAACATGTCAGAGAGTGTCAGAGAGTGTCTGAGACTCTCAGAGAGTGTCAGAGACTTTCAGAGAGTGTCAGAGAGTTTCAGAGAATGTCAGAGAGTTTCAGAAAGTGTCAGAAAGTTTCAGAGAGTGTCAGAGAGTTTCAGAAATTTTCAGAGAGTGTCTGAGAGTGTCAGAGTGTGTCAGCGAGTTTGTGAGAGTTTCTGAGTTTGTCAGAGAGTGTCAGAGATTTTCAGAGAATTTCAGAGAGTGTCACAGAGAGTCAGAGAGTGTCCGAGAGTTTCAGAGAGTTTCAGAGAGTTTCAGAGAGTGTCAGAGAGTGTCAGAGAGTTTCAGAGAGTGTCAGAGAGTTTCAGAGACATTCTGAGAGTGTCAGAGAGTGCCAGAGATTTTCTGAGAGTTTCTGAGTGTGTCGGAGAGTGTCAGAGAGCGTCAGAGAGTTTCGAGATTTTCAGAGAGTTTCAGAGATGTTCAGAGAGTGTCATAGAGTGTCAGAAAGTTTCAGAGAGTGTCAGAGCGTGTCAGGGAGTTTCAGAGAGATTCAGAGACTGTCAGAGAATGCCAGAGAGTATCAGAGAGTTTCACAGAGTTGCAGAGTGTGTCAGACAGTGTCCGAGAGTTTCAGAAAGTGTCAGATAGTGTCAGAGAGTTTCGGAAAGTGTCAGAGAGTGTCTGAGAGTTTCAGAGAGCTTCAGAGAGTGTCAGGGAGTGTCAGAGAGTGTCAGAGAGTTTCAGAGATTTTCAGAGAGAGTCAGACAGTGTCCGAGAGTGTCAGAGAGTGTCAGAGAGTTTCAGAGAGTGTCAGAGAGTGTCAGAGAGGTTCAGATAGAGTCAGAGAGTTTCAGAGACTTTCTGAGAGTGTCAGAGAGTGCCTGACAGTTTCTGACAGTTACTGAGTGTGTCGGAGAGTGTCAGAGAGTGTCAGAGTGTTTCAGAGAGTGTCACAGAGTTTCAGAGAGTGTCAGAGATTTTCAGAGAGTTTCAGAGATCTTCTGAGACAGCAAGAAAATTTCAGAGAGTGTCACAGAGTGTCAGATAGCTTCAGAGAGATTCAGAGAGTGTCAGACAGTATCAGAGAATGTCAGAGAGAGTCGAAGAGTTTCAGAGAGTGTCAGAGAGTGTCAGAGAGTTTCCGAGAGTGTCACAGAGTGTCAGTGAGAGTCAGAAAGTTTCAGAGAGTGTCAGAGAGTTTCAGAGAGTGTCACAGAGTGTCAGTGAGTGTCAGAGAGTATCAGAGAGTGTCAGCGAGAGTCAGAGAGTGTCAGAGAGTGTCAGAGAGTTTCAGAGAGTGTCAGAGAGTGTCCGAGAGTTTCAGAAAGTGTCAGATAGTGTCAGAGAGTTTCAGAACATGTCAGAGATTGTCAGAGAGTGTCTGAGACTCTCAGAGAGTGTCAGAATGTTTCAGAGAGTGTCACAGAGTTTCAGAGAGTGTCAGAGATTTTCAGAGAGTTTCAGAGATCTTCAGAGAGTCTCAGAGATTGCCAGAAAGTTTCAGAGAGTGTCACAGAGTTTCAGATAGTTTCAGAGAGATTCAGAGAGTGTCAGAGAGTATCAGAGAATGTCAGAGAGAGTCAGAGAGTGTCAGAGAGTGTCCGACAGATTCAGAAAGTGTCAGAGAGTATGTAAGAGTGTCTGAGAGTGTCAGAGAGTGTCAGAGAGTTTCAGAGATGTTCAGAGAGTGTCAGAGAGTGTCAGAAAGTTTCAGAGAGTGTCAGAGATTGTCAGGGAGTTTCAGAGAGATTCAGAGAGTGTCACAGAGTGTCAGAGAGTGTCACAGAGTGTCACAGAGTGTCAGAGAGTTTCAGAGAGATTCAGAGAGTGTCAGAGACTGTCAGAGAGTGTCAGAGAGCTTCACAGAGATGCAGAGTGTGTCAGACCGTGTCCGAGAGTTTCGGAAAGTGTCAGATAGTGTCAGAGAGTTTCGGAAAGTGTCAGAGAGTGTCAGAGAGTGTCTGAGAGTTTCAGAGATTGTCAGAGTGTTTCAGAGAGTGTCACAGAGTTTCAGTGAGTGTCAGAGAGTGTCAGAGAGTTTCAGAGTGAGTCAGAGAGTGTCAGAGTGTGTCAGAGAGTGTCAGAGAGTGTCAGAGAGTTTCAGAGAGTGTCAGAGAGTTTCAGAGAGTGTCAGAGAGTGTCTGAGAGTGTCAGAGAGTTTCAGAGAGTGTCAGAGAGTTTCAGAGAGTGTCAGAGAGTGTCAGAGAGTTTCAGAGAGTGTCAGAGAGTTTCAGAAAGTGTCTGAGTGTATGAGAGAGTGTCAGAGATTGTCAGTGAGTTTCAGAGAGCTTCTGAAATTTTTTAAAGTTTCACAGAGTTTCAGAGAGTTTCAGGGAGTTTCAGAGAGTTTCAGAGAGTGTCAGAAAGTTTCAGAGAGTGTCAGAGAGTGTCAGAGAGTTTCAGAGAGTTTCAGAGAGTGTCAGAGAGTGTCAGAGCGTTTCAGAGAGCTTCAGAGAGTGTCAGGGAGTGTCAGAGAGTGTCAGAGAGTTTCGGAGATTTTCAGAGAGAGTCAGACAGTGTCCGAGAGTGTCAGAGAGTGTCAAAGAGTTTCAGAGAGTGTCAGAGAGTGTCAGAGAGTATCCGAGAGTTTCAGAGAGTTTCAGAGAGTGTCAGCGAGAGTCAGAGAGTGTCAGAGAGTGTCAGAGAGTTTCAGAGAGTGTCAGAGTGTATCCGAGAGTTTCAGAAAGTGTCAGATAGTGTCAGAGAGTTTCAGAACGTGTCAGAGAGTGTCTGAGACTGTCAGAGAGTGTCAGAGTGTTTCAGAGATTGTCACAGAGTTTCAGAGAGTGTCAGAGATTTTCAGAGAGTTTCAGAGATCTTCAGAGAGTGTCAGAGATTGCCAGAAAGTTTCAGAGAGTGTCACAGAGTGTCAGAGAGTTTCAGAGAGATTCAGAGAGTGTCAGAGAGTATCAGAGAGTGTCAGAGAGAGTCAGAGAGTGACAGAGAGTGTCCGAGAGATTCAGAAAGTGTATGTGAGTATGAGAGTGTCTGAGAGTGTCAGAGAGTGTCAGTGAGTTTCAGAGATGTTCAGAGAGTGTCAGAGAGTGTCAGAAAGTTTCAGAGAGTATCAGAGAGTGTCAGGGAGTGTCAGAGAGTTTCACAGAGTTGCAGAGTGTGTCAGACAGTGTCCGAGAGTTTCAGAAAGTGTCAGATAGTGTCAGAGAGTTTTGGAAAGTGTCAGAGAGTGTCAGAGAGTGTCTGAGAGTTTCAGAGATTGTCAGAGTGTTTCAGAGAGTGTCACAGTGTTTCATTGAGTGTCAGAGAGTATCAGAGAGTTTCAGAGAGAGTCAGAGAGTGTCAGAGAGTGTCTGAGAGTTTGAGAGAGTGTCAGAGAGTTTCAGAAAGTGTCTGGGAGTATGAGAGAGTGTCATAGAGTGTCAGTGAGTTTCAGAGAGCTTCTGAAAGTTTCTGAGAGTGTCAGAGAGCTTCAGAGAGTTTCAGGCAGTTTCAGAGAGTTTCAGAGAGTGTCAGAAAGTTTCAGAGATTGTCAGAGAGTGTCAGAGAGTTTCAGAGAGTGTCAGAGAGGTTCAGAGAGCTTCAGAGAGGGTCAGAGAGAGTCAGAGAGTCAGAGAGTTTCGGAGATTTTCAGAGAGAGTCAGACAGTGTCCGAGAGTGTCAGAGAGTGTCAGAGAGTGTCAGAGAGTGTCAGAGAGGTTCAGATAGTGTCAGAGAGTTTCAGAGACTTTCTGAGAGTGTCAGAGAGTTCCTGAGAGTTTCTGACAGTTTCTGAGTGTGTCGGAGAGTGTCAGAGAGTGTCAGAGTGTTTCAGAGAGTGTCACAGAGTTTCAGAGAGTGTCAGATATTTTCAGAGAGTTTCAGAGATCTTCAGAGACAGCAAGAAAATTTCAGAGAGTGTCACAGAGTGTCAGAGAGATTCAGAGAGTGTCAGACAGTATCAGAGAATGTCAGAGAGTGTCAAAGAGTTTCAGAGAGTGTCTGAGAGTGTCAGAGACTGCCGAAGAGTTTCAGAGAGTGTCAGAGAGTGTCAGAGAGCTTCAGAGAGATTCAGAGAGTGTCGGGGAGTGTCAGAGAGTGTCAAAGAACTTCAGAGAGTGTCAGAGAGTTTCAGAGAGTGTCAGACAGTATCTGAGAGTGTCAGAGAGTGCCGAAGAGTTTCAGAGAGTGTCAGAGAGTGTGAGAGAGTGTCAGAGAGTTTCAGAGAGTGTCACAGAGTGTCAGTGAGTGTCAGAGAGTATCAGAGAGGGTCAGCGAGAATCACAGAGTGTCAGCGAGTGTCAGAGAGTTTCAGAGATTTTCTGAGAGTGTCTGAGAGTGTCAGAGAGTTTCAGATTGTCAGAGAGTTTCAGAGAGTGTCAGAGAGTTTCAGAGAGTGTCAGAGAGTTTCAGAAAGTGTCTGAGTGTATGAGAGAGTGTCAGAGAGTGTCAGTGAGTTTCAGAGAGTTTCAGAGAGTGTCAGAAAGTTTCAGAGAGTGTCAGAGAGTGTCAGAGAGTTTCAGAGAGTTTCAGAGAGTGTCAGAGAGTGTCAGAGAGTTTCAGAGAGCTTCAGAGAGTGTCAGGGAGTGTCAGAGAGTGTCAGAGAGTTTCGGAGATTTTCAGAGAGAGTCAGACAGTGTCCGAGAGTGTCAGAGAGTGTCAAAGAGTTTCAGAGAGTGTCAGAGAGTGTCAGAGAGTATCCGAGAGTTTCAGAGAGTTTCAGAGAGTGTCAGCGAGAGTCAGAGAGTGTCAGAGAGTGTCAGAGAGTTTCAGAGAGTGTCAGAGTGTATCCGAGAGTTTCAGAAAGTGTCAGATAGTGTCAGAGAGTTTCAGAACGTGTCAGAGAGTGTCTGAGACTGTCAGAGAGTGTCAGAGTGTTTCAGAGAGTGTCACAGAGTTTCAGAGAGTGTCAGAGATTTTCAGAGAGTTTCAGAGATCTTCAGAGAGTGTCAGAGATTGCCAGAAAGTTTCAGAGAGTGTCACAGAGTGTCAGAGAGTTTCAGAGAGATTCAGAGAGTGTCAGAGAGTATCAGAGAGTGTCAGAGAGAGTCAGAGAGTGGCAGAGAGTGTCCGAGAGATTCAGAAAGTGTCAGTGAGTATGAGAGTGTCTGAGAGAGTCAGAGAGTGTCAGAGAGTTTCAGAGATGTTCAGAGAGTGTCAGAGAGTGTCAGAAAATTTCAGAGAGTATCAGAGAGTGTCAGGGAGTGTCAGAGAGTTTCACATAGTTGCAGAGTGTGTCAGACAGTGTCCGAGAGTTTCAGAAAGTGTCAGATAGTGTCAGAGAGTTTTCGAAAGTGTCGGAGAGTGTCAGAGAGTGTCTGAGAGTTTCAGAGATTGTCAGAGTGTTTCAGAGAGTGTCACAGTGTTTCATTGAGTGTCAGAGAGTATCAGAGTTTCAGAGAGAGTCAGAGAGTGTCAGAGAGTGTCAGAGAGTGTCTGAGAGTTTGAGAGAGTTTCAGAGAGTTTCAGAAAGTGTCTGAGAGTATGAGAGAGTGTCATAGAGTGTCAGTGAGTTTCAGAGAGCTTCTGAAAGTTTCTGAGAGTGTCAGAGAGCTTCAGAGAGTTTCAGGGAGTTTCAGAGAGTTTCAGAGAGTGTCAGAAACTTTCAGAGATTGTCAGAGAGTGTCAGAGAGTTTCAGAGAGTGTCAGAGAGGTTCAGAGAGCTTCAGAGAGGGTCAGAGAGAGTCAGAGAGTGTCAGAGAGTTTCGGAGATTTTCAGAGAGAGTCAGACAGTGTCCGAGAGTGTCAGAGAGAGTCAGAGAGTTTCAGAGAGTGTCAGAGAGTGTCAGAGAGTGTCAGAGAGGTTCAGATAGTTTCAGAGAGTTTCAGAGACTTTCTGAGAGTGTCAGAGAGTTCCTGAGAGTTTCTGACATTTTCTGAGTGTGTCGGAGAGTGTCAGAGAGTGTCAGAGTGTTTCAGAGAGTGTCACAGAGTTTCAGAGAGTGTCAGATATTTTCAGAGAGTTTCAGAGATCTTCAGAGACAGCAAGAAAATTTCAGAGAGTGTCACAGAGTGTCAGAGAGATTCAGAGAGTGTCAGACAGTATCAGAGAATGTCAGAGAGTGTCAAAGAGTTTCAGAGAGTGTCTGAGAGTGTCAGAGAGTGCCGAAGAGTTTCAGAGATTGTCAGAGAGTGTCAGAGAGTGTCAGAGAGTTTCAGAGAGTGTCACAGATTGTCAGAGAGCTTCAGAGAGATTCAGAGAGTGTCGGGGAGTGTCAGAGAGTGTCAAAGAACTTCAGAGAGTGTCAGAGAGTTTCAGAGAGTGTCAGACAGTATCTGAGAGTGTGAGAGAGTGTCAGAGAGTTTCAGAGAGTGTCAAAGAGTGTCAGTGAGTGTCAGAGAGTATCAGAGAGGGTCAGCGAGAATCACAGAGTGTCAGCGAGTGTCAGAGAGTTTCAGAGATTTTCTGAGAGTGTCAGAGAGTGCCTGAGAGTTTCTGACAGTTTCTGAGTGTGTCGGAGAGTGTCAGAGAGTGTCAGAGTGTTTCAGAGAGTGTCACAGAATTTCAGAGAGTGTCAGAGATCTTCAGAGAGTGTCACAGAGTGTCAGAGAGCTTCAGAGAGATTCAGAGAGTGTCAGGGTGTGTCCGAGAGTTTCAGAGAGTGTCAGAGAGTGTCAGAGAGTTTCAGAGAGTTTCAGAGAGTGTCAGAGAGTTTCAGAGAGTGTCACAGAGTGTCAGAGAGTGTCAGAGAGTTTCAGAGAGTGTCACAGAGTGTCAGTGAGTGTCAGAGAGTATCAGAGAGTGTCAGCGAGAATCAGAGAGTGTCAGCGAATGTCAGAGAGTTTCAGAGAGTGTCAGATAGTGTCAGTGAGTGTTAGAGAGTATCAGAGACTTTCAGTGAGAGTCAGAGAGTGTCATCGAGTGTCAGAGAGGGTCAGAGAGTTTTTGAAAGTTTCTGAGTTTGTCGGAGAGTGTCAGAGAGTGTCAGAGAGTTTCTGAGAGTGTCACAGAGTGTCAGAGATTGTCAGAAAGATTCAGAAAGTGTCAGATAGTATCAGAGAGTTTCAGAAAGTGTCAGAGAGTGTCTGAGAGTGTCAGAGTGTGTCAGAGAGATTCAGAGAGTTTCAGAGAGTGCCAGAGAGCTTCAGAGGGTTTCAGAGATTGTCAGAGCGTGTCAGAGAGTGTCAGAGAGTGTCAGAGAGTTTCAGAGAGTGTCAGAGATTGTCAGAGAGTTTCAGAGAGTTTCAGAGAGTGTCGGAGAGTGTCAGAGAGTTTCAGAGAGCTTCAGAGAGTGTCAGGGAGTGTCAGAGAGTGTCAGAGAGTTTCGGAGAGTTTCAGAGAGAGTCAGACAGTGTCTGAGAGTGTCAGAGAGTGTCAAAGAGTTTCAGAGAGTGTCAGAGAGTGTCAGAGAGTGTCAGAGAGGGTCAGATATTGTCAGAGAGTTTCAGAGTCTTTCTGAGAGTGTCAGAGAGTGCCTGAGAGTTTCAGAGAGTGTCACGGAGTGTCAGAGAGTGTCAGAGAGTTTCAGAGAGTGTCACAGAGTGTCAGAGAGTATCAGAGTGGGTTAGCGAGAATCAGAGAGTTTCAGAGACTTTCTGAGAGTGTCAGAAAGTGCCTGAGAGTTTCTGACAGTTTCTGAGTGTGTCGGAGAGTGTCAGAGAGTGTCAGAGAGTTTCAGAGAGTGTCACAGAGTGTCAGTGAGTGTCAGAGAGTTTCAGAGAGTGTCAGATAGTGTCAGTGATTGTTAGAGAGTATCAGAGACTTTCAGTGAGAGTCAGAGAGTGTCATCGAGTGTCAGAGAGGGTCAGAGAGTTTTTGAAAGATTCTGAGTTTGTCGGAGAGTGTCAGAGAGTGTCATAGAGTTTCAGAGAGTGTCACAGAGTGTCAGAGAGTGTCAGAGATTTTCTGAGAGTTTCTGAGAGTGTCACAGAGTGTCAGAGATTGTCAGAAAGATTCAGAAAGTGTCAGATAGTATCAGAGAGTTTCAGAAAGTGTCAGAGAGTGTCTGAGAGTGTCAGCGTGTGTCAGAGAGATTCAGAGAGTTTCAGAGAGTGCCAGAGAGCTTCAGAGGGTTTCAGAGATTGTCAGAGCGTGTCAGAGAGTTTCAGAGAGTGTCAGAGAGTGTCTGAGAGATTCAGAGAGTGTCAGAGAGTGTCAGAGAGTTTCAGAGAGTTTCAGAGAGTTTCAGAGACTTTCTGAGAGTGTCAGAAAGTGCCTGAGAGTTTCTGACAGTTTCTGAGTGTGTCGGAGAGTGTCAGAGAGTGTCAGAGTGTTTCAGAGAGTGTCACAGAATTTCAGAGAGTGTCAGAGATTCTCAGAGAGTTTCAGAGATCTTCAGAGAGTGTCAGAGAGTGCCAGAAAGTTTCAGAGAGTGTCACAGAGTGTCAGAGAGTTTCAGAGAGATTCAGAGAGTGTCAGGGAGTGTCATAGAGTGTCAGAGAATTTCAGAGAGTGTCAGAGAGTTTCAGAGAGTGTCAGACAGTATCTGAGGGTGTCAGACAGCGCCGAAGAGTTTCAGAGAGTGTCAGAGTGTCAGAGAGTTTCAGAGAGTGTCACAGAGCGTCAGTGAGAGTCAGAGAGTTTCAGAGTGTGTCAGAGAGTGTCAGAGAGTGTCAGAGAGTTTCAGAGAGCGTCACAGAGTGTCAGTGAGTGTCAGAGAGTATCAGAGAGTGTGAGCGAGAATCAGAGAGTGTCAGCGAGTGTCAGAGAGTGTCAGAGAGTGTCAGAGAGTTTCAGAGAGTGTCACAGAGTGTCAGTGAGTGTCAGAGAGTTTCAGAGAGTGTCAGAGAGTTCCTGAGAGTTTCTCAGTTTGTCGGAGAGTGTCGGAGAGTGTCAGAGAGTTTCGGAGAGTGTCACAGAGTGTCAGAGAGTGTCAGAGAGTTTCAGAGAGTTTCAGAGAGTTTCAGATAGTGTCAGTGAGTGTTAGAGACTATCAGACACTTTCAGTGAGAGTCAGAGAGTTTCAGCGAGTGTCAGAGAGTGTCAGACAGTTTCTGAGAGTTTCTCAGGTTGTCGGAGAGTGTCGGAGAGTGTCAGAGAGTTTCGGAGAGTGTCAGAGAGTGTCAGAGAGTTTCAGAGATTTTCTGAGAGTTTCTGAGAGTGTCAGAGAGAGTCAGAGATTGTCAGAGAGTGTCAGAGAGATTCAGAGAGTTTCAGAGAGTGCCAGAGAGCTTCAGAGAGTTTCAGAGAGTGTCAGAGCGTGTCAGAGAGTTTCAGAGAGCGTCAGAGAGTGTCAGCGAGTGTCTGAGAGATTCAGAGAGTGTCGGAGAGTGTCAGAGAGTTTCAGAGAGCTTCAGAGAGTGTCAGGGAGTTTCAGAGAGTGTCAGAGAGTTTCGGAGAGTTTCAGAGAGAGTCAGACAGTGTCTGAGAGTGTCAGAGAGTGTCAAAGAGTTTCAGAGAGTGTCAGAGAGTGTCAGAGAGTGTCAGAGAGGTTCAGATATTGTCAGAGAGTTTCAGAGTCTTTCTGAGAGTGTCAGAGAGTGCCTGAGAGTTTCAGAGAGTGTCACGGAGTGTCAGAGAGTGTCAGAGAGTTTCAGAGAGTGTCACAGAGTGTCAGTGAGTGTCAGAGAGTATCAGAGTGGGTTAGCGAGAATCAGAGAGTATCAGAGAGTTTCAGAGACTTTCTGAGAGTGTCAGAAAGTGCCTGAGAGTTTCTGACAGTTTCTGAGTGTGTCGGAGAGTGTCAGAGAGTGTCAGAGTGTTTCAGAGAGTGTCACAGAATTTCAGAGAGTGTCAGAGATTTTCAGAGAGTTTCAGAGATCTTCAGAGAGTGTCAGAGAGTGCCAGAAAGTTTCAGAGAGTGTCACAGAGTGTCAGAGAGTTTCAGAGAGATTCAGAGAGTGTCAGGGAGTGTCATAGAGTGTTAGCGAATTTCAGAGAGTGTCAGAGAGTTTCAGAGAGTGTCAGACTGTATCTGAGAGTGTCAGACAGCGCCGAAGAGTTTCAGAGAGTGTCAGAGTGTCAGAGAGTTTCAGAGAGTGTCACAGAGCGTCAGTGAGAGTCAGAGAGTTTCAGAGTGTGTCAGAGAGTGTCAGAGAGTGTCAGAGAGTTTCAGAGAGTGTCACAGAGTGTCAGTGAGTGTCAGAGAGTATCAGAGAGTATCAGAGAGTGTCAGCGAGTGTCAGAGAGTGTCAGAGAGTGTCAGAGAGTTTCAGAGAGTGTCACAGAGTGTCAGTGAGTGTCAGAGAGTTTCAGAGAGTGTCAGAGAGTTTTTGAGAGTTTCTCAGTTTGTCGGAGAGTGTCGGAGAGTGTCAGAGAGTTTCGGAGAGTGTCACAGAGTGTCAGAGAGTGTCAGAGAGTTTCAGAGAGTTTCAGAGAGTTTCAGATAGTGTCAGTGAGTGTCAGAGAGTGTCAGAGAGTTTCAGAGAGTGTCACAGAGTGTCAGTGAGTGTCAGAGAGTTTCAGAGAGTGTCAGAGAGTTTCTGAGAGTTTCTCAGTTTGTCGGAGAGTGTCGGAGAGTGTCAGAGAGTTTCGGAGAGTGTCACAGAGTGTCAGAGAGTGTCAGAGAGTTTCAGAGAGTTTCAGAGAGTTTCAGATAGTGTCAGTGAGTGTCAGTCAGTTTCTGAGAGTTTCTCAGGTTTTCGGAGAGTGTCGGAGAGTGTCAGAGAGTTTCGGAGAGTGTCACAGAGTGTCAGAGAGTGTCAGAGAGTTTCAGAGATTTTCTGAGAGTTTCTGAGAGTGTCAGAGAGAGTCAGAGATTGTCAGATAGTGTCAGAGAGATTCAGAGAGTTTCAGAGAGTGCCAGAGAGCTTCAGAGAGTTTCAGAGAGTGTCAGAGCGTGTCAGAGAGTTTCAGAGAGCGTCAGAGAGTGTCAGCGAGTGTCTGAGAGATTCAGAGAGTGTCAGAGAGTTTCAGAGAGTTTCAGAGAGTGTTGGGGAGTGTCAGAGTGTTTCAGAGAGCTTCAGAGAGTGTCAGGGAGTGTCAGAGAGTGTCAGAGAGGTTCAGATAGTGTCAGAGATTTTCAGAGACTTTCTGAGAGTGTCGGAGAGTGCCTGAGAGTTTCTGACAGTTTCTGAGTGTGTCGGAGAGTTTCAGAGAGTGTCAGAGTGTTTCAGAGAGTGTCATAGAGTTTCAGAGAGTGTCAGAGATTTTCAGAGATTTTCAGAGATCTTCAGAGAGTGTCAGAGTGGGCCGGAAAGTTTCAGAGAGTGTCACAGAGTGTCAGAGAGCTTCAGAGAGATTCAGAGAGTGTCAGGGAGTGTCAGAGAGTGTCAGAGAATTTCAGAGAGTGTCAGATAGTGTCAGTGAGTGTTAGAGACTATCAGACACTTTCAGTGAGAGTCAGAGAGTTTCAGCGAGTGTCAGAGAGTGTCAGAGAGTTTTTGAGAGTTTCTGAGTTTGTCGGAGAGTGTCAGAGAGTGTCAGAGAGTTTCAGAGAGTGTCAGTGAGTGTCAGAGAGTGTCAGAGAGTTTCAGAGATTTTCTGAGAGTTTCTGAGAGTGTAAGAGATTGTCAGAAAGATTCAGGAAGTGTCAGATAGTATCAGAGAGTTTCAGAAAGTGTCAGAGAGTGTCTGAGAGTGTCAGAGAGTGTCAGAGAGATTCAGAGAGTTTCAGAGAGTGCCAGAGAGCTTCAGAGGGTTTCAGAGAGTGCCAGAGCGTGTCAGAGAGTTTCAGAGCGTGTCAGAGAGTGTCGGGGAGTGTCAGAGAGGGTCAAATAACTTCAGAGAGTTTCAGAGAGTGCCAGAGAGCTTCAGAGGTTTTCAGAGATTATCAGAGCGCGTCAGAGAGTTTCAGAGAGTGTCAGAGAGTGTCTGAGAGATTCAGAGAGTGTCAGAGAGTGTCAGAGAGTTTCAGAGAGTTTCAGAGAGTGTCGGAGAGTGTCAGAGAGTTTCAGAGAGCTTCAGAGAGTGTCAGGGAGTGTCAGAGAGTGTCAGAGAGTTTCGGAGAGTTTCAGAGAGAGTCAGACAGTGTCTGAGAGTGTCAGAGAGTGTCAAAGAGTTTCAGAGAGTGTCAGAGAGTGTCAGAGAGTGTCAGAGAGGTTCAGATATTGTCAGAGAGTTTCAGAGACTTTCTGAGAGTGTCAGAGAGTGCCTGAGAGTTTCAGAGAGTGTCACGGAGTGTCAGAGAGTTTCAGAGAGTTTCAGAGAGTGTCACAGAGTGTCAGTGAGTGTCAGAGAGTATCAGAGTGGGTTAGCGAGAATCAGACAGTATCAGAGAGTTTCAGAGACTTTCTGAGAGTGTCAGAAAGTGCCTGAGAGTTTCTGACAGTTTCTGAGTGTGTCGGAGAGTGTCAGAGAGTGTCAGAGTGTTTCAGAGAGTGTCACAGAATTTCAGAGAGTGTCAGAGATTTTCAGAGAGTTTCAGAGATCTTCAGAGAGTGTCAGAGAGTGCCAGAAAGTTTCAGAGAGTGTCACAGAGTGTCAGAGAGTTTCAGAGAGATTCAGAGAGTGTCAGGGAGTGTCATAGAGTGTCAGAGAATTTCAGAGAGCGTCAGAGAGTTTCAGAGAGTGTCAGACAGTATCTGAGAGTGTCAGACAGCGCCGAAGAGTTTCAGAGAGTGTCAGAGTGTCAGAGAGTTTCAGAGAGTGTCACAGAGCGTCAGTGAGAGTCAGAGAGTTTCAGAGTGTGTCAGAGAGTGTCAGAGAGTGTCAGAGAGTTTCAGAGAGTGTCACAGAGTGTCAGTGAGTGTCAGAGAGTATCAGAGAGTGTCAGCGAGAATCAGAGAGTGTCAGCGAGTGTCAGAGAGTGTCAGAGAGTGTCAGAGAGTTTCAGAGAGTGTCACAGAGTGTCAGTGAGTGTCAGAGAGTTTCAGAGAGTGTCAGAGAGTTTTTGAGAGTTTCTCAGTTTGTCGGAGAGTGTCGGAGAGTGTCAGAGAGTTTCGGAGAGTGTCACAGAGTGTCAGAGAGTGTCAGCGAGAATCAGAGAGTGTCAGCGAGTGTCAGAGAGTGTCAGAGAGTGTCAGAGAGTGTCAGAGAGTTTCAGAGAGTGTCACAGAGTGTCAGTGAGTGTCAGAGAGTTTCAGAGAGTGTCAGAGAGTTTCTGAGAGTTTCTCAGTTTGTCGGAGAGTGTCGGAGAGTGTCAGAGAGTTTCGGAGAGTGTCACAGAGTGTCAGAGAGTGTCAGAGAGTTTCAGAGAGTTTCAGAGAGTTTCAGAGAGTTTCAGAGAGTTTCAGATAGTGTCAGTGAGTGTCAGACAGTTTCTGAGAGTTTCTCAGGTTGTCGGAGAGTGTCGGAGAGTGTCAGAGAGTTTCGGAGACTGTCACAGAGTGTCAGAGAGTGTCAGAGAGTTTCGGAGAGTGTCACCGAGTGTCAGAGAGTGTCAGAGAGTTTCAGAGATTTTCTGAGAGTTTCTGAGAGTGTCAGAGAGAGTCAGAGATTGTCAGAGAGTGTCAGAGAGATTCAGAGAGTTTCAGAGAGTGCCAGAAAGCTTCAGAGAGTTTCAGAGAGTGTCAGAGCGTGTCAGAGAGTTTCAGAGAGCGTCAGAGAGTGTCAGCGAGTGTCTGAGAGATTCAGAGAGTGTCAGAGAGTGTCAGAGAGTTTCTGAGAGTTTCAGAGAGTGTTGGGGAGTGTCAGAGTGTTTCAGAGAGCTTCAGAGAGTGTCAGGGAGTGTCAGAGAGTGTCAGAGAGGTTCAGATAGTGTCAGAGAGTTTCAGAGACTTTCTGAGAGTGTCGGAGAGTGCCTGAGAGTTTCTGACAGTTTCTGAGTGTGTCGGAGAGTTTCAGAGAGTGTCAGAGTGTTTCAGAGAGTGTCATAGAGTTTCAGAGAGTGTAAGAGATTTTCAGAGATTTTCAGAGATCTTCAGAGAGTGTCAGAGAGGGCCGGAAAGTTTCAGAGAGTGTCACAGAGTGTCAGAGAGCTTCAGAGAGATTCAGAGAGTGTCAGGGAGTGTCAGAGAGTGTCAGATAGTGTCAGTGAGTGTTTGAGACTATCAGACACTTTCAGTGAGAGTCAGAGAGTTTCAGCGAGTGTCAGAGAGTGTCAGAGAGTTTTTGAGAGTTTCTGAGTTTGTCGGAGAGTGTCAGAGAGTGTCAGAGAGTTTCAGAGAGTGTCAGTGAGTGTCAGAGAGTGTCAGAGAGTTTCAGAGATTTTCTGAGAGTTTCAGAGAGTGTAAGAGATTATCAGAAAGATTCAGGAAGTGTCAGATAGTATCAGAGAGTTTCAGAAAGTGTCAGAGAGTGTCTGAGAGTGTCAGAGAGTGTCAGAGAGATTCAGAGAGTTTCAGAGAGTGCC
Source organism: Heterodontus francisci (assembly GCF_036365525.1). Classification (NCBI taxonomy): domain Eukaryota; kingdom Metazoa; phylum Chordata; class Chondrichthyes; order Heterodontiformes; family Heterodontidae; genus Heterodontus; species Heterodontus francisci. The sequence continues at coordinate 4,069,113 of NC_090414.1, forward strand.
AGAGAGCTTCAGAGGGTTTCAGAGAGTGCCAGAGCGTGTCAGAGAGTTTCAGAGAGTGTCAGAGAGTGTCGGGGAGTGTCAGAGAGTGTCAAAGAACTTCAGAGAGTGTCAGAGAGTTTCAGAGAGTGTCAGGCAGTATCTGAGAGTGTCAGAGAGTGCCGAAGAGTTTCAGAGAGTGTCTGAGAGTGTCAGAGAGTTTCAGAGAGTGTCACAGATTGTCAGAGAGCTTCAGAGAGTTTCAGAGAGTGTCACAGAGTGTCAGTGAGTGTCAGAGAGTATCAGAGTGGGTTAGCGAGAATCAGACAGTATCAGAGATTTTTCAGAGACTTTCTGAGAGTGTCAGAAAGTTCCTGAGAGTTTCTGACAGTTTCTGAGTGTGTCGGAGAGTGTCAGAGAGTGTCAGAGTGTTTCAGAGAGTGTCACAGAATTTCAGAGCGTGTCAGAGATTTTCAGAGAGTTTCAGAGATCTTCAGAGAGTGTCAGAGCGTGCCAGAAAGTTTCAGAGAGTGTCACAGAGTGTCAGAGAGTTTCAGAGAGATTCAGAGAGTGTCAGGGAGTGTCATAGAGTGTCAGAGAATTTCAGAGAGTGTCAGAGAGTTTCAGAGAGTGTCAGACAGTATCTGAGAGTGTCAGACAGCGCCGAAGAGTTTCAGAGAGTGTCAGAGTGTCAGAGAGTTTCAGAGAGTGTCACAGAGCGTCAGTGAGAGTCAGAGAGTTTCAGAGTGTGTCAGAGAGTGTCAGAGAGTGTCAGAGAGTTTCAGAGAGTGTCACAGCGTGTCAGTGAGTGTCAGAGAGTATCAGAGAGTGTCAGCGAGAATCAGAGAGTGTCAGCGAGTGTCAGAGAGTGTCAGAGAGTGTCAGAGAGTTTCAGAGAGTGTCACAGAGTGTCAGTGAGTGTCAGAGAATTTCAGAGAGTGTCAGAGAGTTTCTGAGAGTTTCTCAGTTTGTCGGAGAGTGTCGGAGAGTGTCAGAGAGTTTCGGAGAGTGTCACAGAGTGTCAGAGAGTGTCACAGAGTTTCAGAGAGTTTCAGAGAGTTTCAGATAGTGTCAGTGAGTGTCAGACAGTTTCTGAGAGTTTCTCAGGTTGTCGGAGAGTGTCGGAGAGTGTCAGAGAGTTTCGGAGAGTGTCACAGAGTGTCAGAGAGTGTCAGAGAGTTTCAGAGATTTTCTGAGAGTTTCTGAGAGTGTCAGAGAGAGTCAGAGATTGTCAGAGAGTGTCAGAGAGATTCAGAGAGTTTCAGAGAGTGCCAGAAAGCTTCAGAGAGTTTCAGAGAGTGTCAGAGCGTGTCAGAGAGTTTCAGAGAGCGTCAGAGAGTGTCAGCGAGTGTCTGAGAGATTCAGAGAGTGTCAGAGAGTGTCAGAGAGTTTCAGAGAGTTTCAGAGAGTGTTGGGGAGTGTCAGAGTGTTTCAGAGAGATTCAGAGAGTGTCAGGGAGTGTCAGAGATTGTCAGAGAGGTTCAGATAGTGTCAGAGAGTTTCAGAGACTTTCTGAGAGTGTCGGAGAGTGCCTGAGAGTTTCTGACAGTTTCTGAATGTGTCGGAGAGTTTCAGAGAGTGTCAGAGTGTTTCAGAGAGTGTCATAGAGTTTCAGAGAGTGTCAGAGATTTTCAGAGATTTTCAGAGATCTCCAGAGAGTGTCAGAGAGGGCCGGAAAATTTCAGAGAGTGTCACAGAGTGTCAGAGAGCTTCAGAGAGATTCAGAGAGTGTCAGGGAGTGTCAGAGAGTGTCAGATAGTGTCAGTGAGTGTTAGAGACTATCAGACACTTTCAGTGAGAGTCAGAGAGTTTCAGCGAGTGTCAGAGAGTGTCAGAGAGTTTTTGAGAGTTTCTGAGTTTGTCGGAGAGTGTCAGAGAGTGTCAGAGAGTTTCAGAGAGTGTCAGTGAGTGTCAGAGAGTGTCAGAGAGTTTCAGAGATTTTCTGAGAGTTTCTGAGAGTGTAAGAGATTGTCAGAAAGATTCAGGAAGTGTCAGATAGTATCAGAGAGTTTCAGAAAGTGTCAGAGAGTGTCTGAGAGTGTCAGAGAGTGTCAGAGAGATTCAGAGAGTTTCAGAGAGTGCCAGAGAGCTTCAGAGGGTTTCAGAGAGTGCCAGAGCGTGTCAGAGAGTTTCAGAGAGTGTCAGAGAGTGTCGGGGAGTGTCAGAGAGTGTCAAAGAACTTCAGAGAGTGTCAGAGAGTTTCAGAGAGTGTCAGGCAGTATCTGAGAGTGTCAGAGAGTGCCGAAGAGTTTCAGAGAGTGTCAGAGAGTGTCAGAGAGTTTCAGAGAGTGTCACAGATTGTCAGAGAGCTTCAGAGAGATTCAGAGAGTGTCGGGGAGTGTCAGAGAGTGTCAAAGAACTTCAGAGAGTGTCAGAGAGTTTCAGAGTGTGTCAGACAGTATCTGAGAGTGTCAGAGAGTGCCGAAGTGTTTCAGAGAGTGTCAGAGAGTGTCAGAGAGTGTCAGAGAGTTTCAGCGAGTGTCACAGAGTGTCAGTGAGTGTCAGAGAGTATCAGAGAGGGTCAGCGAGAATCACAGAGTGTCAGCGAGTGTCAGAGAGTTTCAGAGATTTTCTGAGAGTGTCAGAGAGTGCCTGAGAGTTTCTGACAGTTTCTGAGTGTGTCGGAGAGTGTCAGAGAGTGTCAGAGTGTTTCAGAGAGTGTCACAGAATTTCAGAGAGTGTCAGAGATTTTCAGAGAGTTTCAGAGATCTTCAGAGAGTGTCAGAGAGTGTCAGAAAGTTTCAGAGAGTGTCACAGAGTGTCAGAGAGCTTCAGAGAGATTCAGAGAGTGTCAGGGAGTGTCAGAGAATTTCAGAGAGTGTCAGAGAGTTTCAGAGAGTGTCAGACAGTATCTGAGAGTGTCAGAGAGTGCCGAAGAGTTTCAGAGATTGTCAGAGTGTCAGAGAGTTTCAGAGAGTGTCAGAGAGTGTCAGAGAGTTTCAGAGAGTGTCACAGAGTGTCAGAGAGTGTCAGAGAGTTTCAGAGAGTGTCAAAGAGTGTCAGTGAGTGTCAGAGAGTATCAGAGAGTGTCAGCGAGAATCAGAGAGTGTCAGCGAGTGTCAGAGAGTGTCAGAGAGTGTCAGAGAGTGTCAGAGAGTGCCAGAGAGTTTCAGAGAGTGTCACAGAGTGTCAGTGAGTGTCAGAGAGTTTCAGAGAGTGTCAGATAGTGTCAGTGAGTGTTAGAGAGTATCAGAGACTTTCAGTGAGAGTCAGAGAGTGTCATCGAGTGTCAGAGAGGGTCAGAGAGTTTTTGAAAGTTTCTGAGTTTGTCGGAGAGTGTCAGAGAGTGTCAGAGAGGTTCAGAGAGTGTCACAGAGTGTCAGAGAGTGTCAGAGAGTTTCAGAGATTTTCTGAGAGTTTCTGAGAGTGTAAGAGATTGTCAGAAAGATTCAGGGAGTGTCAGATAGTATCAGAGAGTTTCAGAAAGTGTCAGAGAGTGTCTGAGAGTGTCAGAGAGTGTCAGAGAGATTCAGAGAGTTTCAGAGAGTGCCAGAGAGCTTCAGAGGGTTTCAGAGAGTGTCACAGATTGTCAGAGAGCTTCAGAGAGATTCAGAGAGTGTCGGGGAGTGTCAGAGAGTGTCAAAGAACTTCAGTGAGTGTCAGAGAGTTTCAGAGTGTGTCAGACAGTATCTGAGAGTGTCAGAGAGTGCCGAAGTGTTTCAGAGAGTGTCAGAGAGTGTCAGAGAGTGTCAGAGAGTTTCAGAGAGTGTCACAGAGTGTCAGTGAGTGTCAGAGAGTATCAGAGAGGGTCAGCGAGAATCACAGAGTGTCAGCGAGTGTCAGAGAGTTTCAGATATTTTCTGAGAGTTTCAGAGAGTGCCTGAGAGTTTCTGACAGTTTCTGAGTGTTTCAGAGAGTGTCACAGAATTTCAGAGAGTTTCAGAGATTTTCAGAGAGATTCAGAGATCTTCAGAGAGTGTCAGAGAGTGTCAGAAAGTTTCAGAGAGTGTCACAGAGTGTCAGAGAGCTTCAGAGAGATTCAGAGAGTGTCAGGGAGTGTCAGAGAGTGTCAGAGAATTTCAGAGAGTGTCAGAGAGTTTCAGAGAGTGTCAGACAGTATCTGAGAGTGTCAGAGAGTGCCGAAGAGTTTCAGAGAGTTTCAGAGTGTCAGAGAGTTTCAGAGAGTGTCAGAGAGTGTCAGAGAGTTTCAGAGAGTGTCACAGAGTGTCAGAGAGTGTCAGAGAGTTTCAGAGAGAGTCACAGAGTGTCAGTGAGTGTCAGAGAGTATCAGAGAGTGTCAGCGAGAATCAGAGAGTGTCAGCGAGTGTCAGAGAGTGTCAGAGAGTTTCAGAGAGTGTCAGAGAGTGTCAGAGAGTGTCAGAGAGTTTCAGAGAGTGTCACAGAGTGTCAGTGAGTGTCAGAGAGTTTCAGAGAGTGTCAGATAGTGTCAGTGAGTGTTAGAGAGTATCAGAGACTTTCAGTGAGAGTCAGAGAGTGTCATCGAGTGTCAGAGAGGGTCAGAGAGTTTTTGAAAGTTTCTGAGTTTGTCGGAGAGTGTCAGAGAGTGTCAGAGAGTTTCAGAGAGTGTCACAGAGTGTCAGAGAGTGTCAGAGATTTTCTGAGAGTTTCTGAGAGTGTCACAGAGTGTCAGAGATTGCCAGAAAGATTCAGAAAGTGTCAGATAGTATCAGAGAGTTTCAGAAAGTGTCAGAGAGTGTCTGAGAGTGTCAGAGTGTGTCAGAGAGATTCAGAGAGTTTCAGAGAGTGCCAGAGAGCTTCAGAGGTTTTCAGAGATTGTCAGAGCGTGTCAGAGAGTTTCAGAGAGTTTCTGAGAGATTCAGAGAGTGTCAGAGATTGTCAGAGAGTTTCAGAGAGTTTCAGAGAGTGTCGGAAAGTTTCGGAGAGTTTCAGAGAGAGTCAGACAGTGTCTGAGAGTGTCAGAGAGTGTCAAAGAGTTTCAGAGAGTGTCAGAGAGTGTCAGAGAGTGTCAGAGAGGTTCAGAGAGTGTCAGAGAGTTTCGGAGAGTTTCAGAGAGAGTCAGACAGTGTCTGAGAGTGTCAGAGAGTGTCAAAGAGTTTCAGAGAGTGTCAGAGAGTGTCAGAGAGTGTCAGAGAGGTTCAGATATTGTCAGAGAGTTTCAGCGACTTTCTGAGAGTGTCAGAGAGTGCCTGAGAGTTTCAGAGAGTGTCACGGAGTGTCAGAGAGTGTCAGAGAGTTTCAGAGAGTGTCACAGAGTGTCAGTGAGTGTCAGAGAGTATCAGAGTGGGTTAGCGAGAATCAGAGAGTATCAGAGAGTTACAGAGACTTTCTGAGAGTGTCAGAAAGTGCCTGAGAGTTTCTGACAGTTTCTGAGTGTGTCGGAGAGTGTCAGAGAGTGTCAGAGTGTTTCAGAGAGTGTCACAGAATTTCAGAGAGTGTCAGAGATTTTCAGAGAGTTTCAGAGATCTTCAGAGAGTGTCAGAGAGTGCCAGAAAGTTTCAGAGAGTGTCACAGAGTGTCAGAGAGTTTCAGAGAGATTCAGAGAGTGTCAGGGAGTGTCATAGAGTGTCAGAGAATTTCAGAGAGTTTCGGAGAGTTTCAGAGAGTGTCAGACAGTGTCTGAGAGTGTCAGAGAGTGTCAAAGAGTTTCAGAGAGTGTCAGAGAGTGTCAGAGAGTTTCAGAGAGTTTCAGAGACTTTCTGAGAGTGTCAGAGAGTGCCTGAGAGTTTCAGAGAGTGTCACGGAGTGTCAGAGAGTGTCAGAGAGTTTCAGAGAGTGTCACAGAGTGTCAGTGAGTGTCAGAGAGTATCAGAGAGGGTTAGCGAGAATCAGAGAGTATCAGAGAGTTTCAGAGACTTTCTGAGAGTGTCAGAAAGTGCCTGAGAGTTTCTGACAGTTTCTGAGTGTGTCGGAGAGTGTCAGAGAGTGTCAGAGTGTTTCAGAGAGTGTCACAGAATTTCAGAGAGTGTCAGAGATTTTCAGAGAGTTTCAGAGATCTTCAGAGAGTGTCAGAGAGTTTCAGAGAGTGTCACAGAGTGTCAGAGAGTTTCAGAGAGATTCAGAGAGTGTCAGGGAGTGTCATAGAGTGTCAGAGAATTTCAGAGAGTGTCAGAGAGTTTCAGAGAGTGTCAGACAGTATCTGAGAGTGTCAGACAGCGCCGAAGAGTTTCAGAGAGTGTCAGAGTGTCAGAGAGTTTCAGAGAGTGTCACAGAGCGTCAGTGAGAGTCAGAGAGTTTCAGAGAGTATCAGAGAGGGTCAGCGAGAATCACAGAGTGTCAGCGAGTGTCAGAGAGATTCAGAGATTTTCTGAGAGTGTCAGAGAGTGCCTGAGAGTTTCTGACAGTTTCGGAGTGTGTCAGAGAGTGTCAGATAGTGTCAGAGTGTTTCAGAGAGTGTCACAGAATTTCAGAGAGTGTCAGAGATTTTCAGAGAGTTTCAGAGATCTTCAGAGAGTGTCAGAGAGTGTCAGAAAGTTTCAGAGAGTGTCACAGAGTGTCAGAGAGCTTCAGAGAGATTCAGAGAGTGTCAGGGAGTGTCAGAGAATTTCAGAGAGTGTCAGAGAGTTTCAGAGAGTGTCAGACAGTATCTGAGAGTGTCAGAGAGTGCCGAAGAGTTTCAGAGATTGTCAGAGTGTCAGAGAGTTTCAGAGAGTGTCAGAGAGTGTCAGAGAGTTTCAGAGAGTGTCACAGAGTGTCAGAGAGTGTCAGAGAGTTTCAGAGAGTGTCACAGAGTGTCAGTGAGTGTCAGAGAGTATCAGAGAGTGTCAGCGAGAATCAGAGAGTGTCAGCGAGTGTCAGAGAGTGTCAGAGAGTGTCAGAGAGTGCCAGAGAGTTTCAGAGAGTGTCACAGAGTGTCAGTGAGTGTCAGAGAGTTTCAGAGAGTGTCAGATAGTGTCAGTGAGTGTTAGAGAGTATCAGAGACTTTCAGTGAGAGTCAGAGAGTGTCATCGAGTGTCAGAGAGGGTCAGAGAGTTTTTGAAAGTTTCTGAGTTTGTCGGAGAGTGTCAGAGAGTGTCAGAGAGGTTCAGAGAGTGTCACAGAGTGTCAGAGAGTGTCAGAGAGTTTCAGAGATTTTCTGAGAGTTTCTGAGAGTGTAAGAGATTGTCAGAAAGATTCAGGGAGTGTCAGATAGTATCAGAGAGTTTCAGAAAGTGTCAGAGAGTGTCTGAGAGTGTCAGAGAGTGTCAGAGAGATTCAGAGAGTTTCAGAGAGTGCCAGAGAGCTTCAGAGGGTTTCAGAGAGTGTCACAGATTGTCAGAGAGCTTCAGAGAGATTCAGAGAGTGTCGGGGAGTGTCAGAGAGTGTCAAAGAACTTCAGTGAGTGTCAGAGAGTTTCAGAGTGTGTCAGACAGTATCTGAGAGTGTCAGAGAGTGCCGAAGTGTTTCAGAGAGTGTCAGAGAGTGTCAGAGAGTGTCAGAGAGTTTCAGAGAGTGTCACAGAGTGTCAGTGAGTGTCAGAGAGTATCAGAGAGGGTCAGCGAGAATCACAGAGTGTCAGCAAGTGTCAGAGAGTTTCAGATATTTTCTGAGAGTTTCAGAGAGTGCCTGAGAGTTTCTGACAGTTTCTGAGTGTTTCAGAGAGTGTCACAGAATTTCAGAGAGTTTCAGAGATTTTCAGAGAGATTCAGAGATCTTCAGAGAGTGTCAGAGAGTGTCAGAAAGTTTCAGAGAGTGTCACAGAGTGTCAGAGAGCTTCAGAGAGATTCAGAGAGTGTCAGGGAGTGTCAGAGAGTGTCAGAGAATTTCAGAGAGTGTCAGAGAGTTTCAGAGAGTGTCAGACAGTATCTGAGAGTGTCAGAGAGTGCCGAAGAGTTTCAGAGAGTTTCAGAGTGTCAGAGAGTTTCAGAGAGTGTCAGAGAGTGTCAGAGAGTTTCAGAGAGTGTCACAGAGTGTCAGAGAGTGTCAGAGAGTTTCAGAGAGAGTCACAGAGTGTCAGTGAGTGTCAGAGAGTATCAGAGAGTGTCAGCGAGAATCAGAGAGTGTCAGCGAGTGTCAGAGAGTGTCAGAGAGTTTCAGAGAGTGTCAGAGAGTGTCAGAGAGTGTCAGAGAGTTTCAGAGAGTGTCACAGAGTGTCAGTGAGTGTCAGAGAGTTTCAGAGAGTGTCAGATAGTGTCAGTGAGTGTTAGAGAGTATCAGAGACTTTCAGTGAGAGTCAGAGAGTGTCATCGAGTGTCAGAGAGGGTCAGAGAGTTTTTGAAAGTTTCTGAGTTTGTCGGAGAGTGTCAGAGAGTGTCAGAGAGTTTCAGAGAGTGTCACAGAGTGTCAGAGAGTGTCAGAGATTTTCTGAGAGTTTCTGAGAGTGTCACAGAGTGTCAGAGATTGCCAGAAAGATTCAGAAAGTGTCAGATAGTATCAGAGAGTTTCAGAAAGTGTCAGAGAGTGTCTGAGAGTGTCAGAGTGTGTCAGAGAGATTCAGAGAGTTTCAGAGAGTGCCAGAGAGCTTCAGAGGTTTTCAGAGATTGTCAGAGCGTGTCAGAGAGTTTCAGAGAGTTTCTGAGAGATTCAGAGAGTGTCAGAGATTGTCAGAGAGTTTCAGAGAGTTTCAGAGAGTGTCGGAGAGTGTCAGAGAGTTTCAGAGAGCTTCAGAGAGTGTCAGGGAGTTTCAGAGAGTGTCAGAGAGTTTCGGAGAGTTTCAGAGAGAGTCAGACAGTGTCTGAGAGTGTCAGAGAGTGTCAAAGAGTTTCAGAGAGTGTCAGAGAGTGTCAGAGAGTGTCAGAGAGGTTCAGATATTGTCAGAGAGTTTCAGCGACTTTCTGAGAGTGTCAGAGAGTGCCTGAGAGTTTCAGAGAGTGTCACGGAGTGTCAGAGAGTGTCAGAGAGTTTCAGAGAGTGTCACAGAGTGTCAGTGAGTGTCAGAGAGTATCAGAGTGGGTTAGCGAGAATCAGAGAGTATCAGAGAGTTACAGAGACTTTCTGAGAGTGTCAGAAAGTGCCTGAGAGTTTCTGACAGTTTCTGAGTGTGTCGGAGAGTGTCAGAGAGTGTCAGAGTGTTTCAGAGAGTGTCACAGAATTTCAGAGAGTGTCAGAGATTTTCAGAGAGTTTCAGAGATCTTCAGAGAGTGTCAGAGAGTGCCAGAAAGTTTCAGAGAGTGTCACAGAGTGTCAGAGAGTTTCAGAGAGATTCAGAGAGTGTCAGGGAGTGTCATAGAGTGTCAGAGAATTTCAGAGAGTTTCGGAGAGTTTCAGAGAGTGTCAGACAGTGTCTGAGAGTGTCAGAGAGTGTCAAAGAGTTTCAGAGAGTGTCAGAGAGTGTCAGAGAGTTTCAGAGAGTTTCAGAGACTTTCTGAGAGTGTCAGAGAGTGCCTGAGAGTTTCAGAGAGTGTCACGGAGTGTCAGAGAGTGTCAGAGAGTTTCAGAGAGTGTCACAGAGTGTCAGTGAGTGTCAGAGAGTATCAGAGAGGGTTAGCGAGAATCAGAGAGTATCAGAGAGTTTCAGAGACTTTCTGAGAGTGTCAGAAAGTGCCTGAGAGTTTCTGACAGTTTCTGAGTGTGTCGGAGAGTGTCAGAGAGTGTCAGAGTGTTTCAGAGAGTGTCACAGAATTTCAGAGAGTGTCAGAGATTTTCAGAGAGTTTCAGAGATCTTCAGAGAGTGTCAGAGAGTGCCAGAAAGTTTCAGAGAGTGTCACAGAGTGTCAGAGAGTTTCAGAGAGATTCAGAGAGTGTCAGGGAGTGTCATAGAGTGTCAGAGAATTTCAGAGAGTGTCAGACAGTGTCTGAGAGTGTCAGAGAGTGTCAAAGAGTTTCAGAGAGAGTCAGAGAGTGTCAGAGAGTTTCAGAGAGTTTCAGAGACTTTCTGAGAGTGTCAGAGAGTGCCTGAGAGTTTCAGAGAGTGTCACGGAGTGTCAGAGAGTGTCAGAGAGTTTCAGAGAGTGTCACAGAATGTCAGTGAGTGGCAGAGAGTATCAGAGAGGGTTAGCGAGAATCAGAGAGTATCAGAGAGTTTCAGAGACTTTCTGAGAGTGTCAGAAAGTGCCTGAGAGTTTCCGACAGTTTCTGAGTGTGTCGGAGAGTGTCAGAGAGTGTCAGAGTGTTTCAGAGAGTGTCACAGAATTTCAGAGAGTGTCAGAGATTTTCAGAGAGTTTCAGAGATCTTCAGAGAGTGTCAGAGAGTGCCAGAAAGTTTCAGAGAGTGTCACAGAGTGTCAGAGAGTTTCAGAGAGATTCAGAGAGTGTCAGAGTGTTTCAGAGAGTGTCAGACAGTATCTGAGAGTGCCAGACAGCGCCGAAGAGTTTCAGAGAGTGTCAGAGTGTCAGAGAGTTTCAGAGAGTGTCACAGAGCGTCAGTGAGAGTCAGAGAGTTTCAGAGTGTGTCAGAGAGTGTCAGAGAGTGTCAGAGAGTGTCAGAGAGTTTCAGAGAGTGTCACAGAGTGTCAGTGAGTGTCAGAGAGTATCAGAGAGTGTCAGCGAGAATCAGAGAGTGTCAGCGAGTGTCAGAGAGTGTCAGAGAGTGTCAGTGAGTTTCAGAGAGTGTCACAGAGTGTCAGTGAGTGTCAGAGAGTTTCAGAGAGTGTCAGAGAGTGTCAGAGAGTTTCTGAGAGTTTCTCAGTTTGTCGGAGAGTGTCGGAGAGTGTCAGAGAGTTTCGGAGAGTGTCACAGAGTGTCAGAGAGTGTCAGAGAGTTTCAGAGAGTTTCAGAGAGTTTCAGAGAGTGTCAGTGAGTGTTAGAGACTATCAGACACTTTCAGTGAGAGTCAGAGAGTTTCAGCGAGTGTCAGAGAGTGTCAGACAGTTTCTGAGAGTTTCTCAGTTTGTCGGAGAGTGTCGGAGAGTGTCAGAGAGTTTCGGAGAGTGTCACAGAGTGTCAGAGAGTGTCAGAGAGTTTCAGAGATTTTCTGAGAGTTTCTGAGAGTGTCAGAGAGAGTCAGAGATTGTCAGAGAGTGTCAGAGAGATTCAGAGAGTTTCATAGAGTGCCAGAGAGCTTCAGAGAGTTTCAGAGAGTGTCAGAGCGTGTCAGAGAGTTTCAGAGAGCGTCAGAGAGTGTCAGCGAGTGTCTGAGTGATTCAGAGAGTGTCAGAGAGTGTCAGAGAGTTTCAGAGAGTTTCAGAGAGTTTCAGAGAGTGTTGGGGAGTGTCAGAGTGTTTCAGAGAGCTTCAGAGAGTGTCAGGGAGTGTCAGAGAGTGTCAGAGAGGTTCAGATAGTGTCACAGTGTTTCAGAGAGTGTCAGAGATTTTCAGAGATTTTCAGAGATCTTCAGAGAGTGTCAGAGAGGGCCGGAAAGTTTCAGAGAGTGTCACAGAGTGTCAGAGAGCTTCAGAGAGATCCAGAGAGTGTCAGGGAGTGTCAGAGAGTGTCAGAGAATTTCAGAGAGTGTCAGATTGTGTCAGTGAGTGTTAGAGACTATCAGACACTTTCAGTGAGAGTCAGAGAGTTTCAGCGAGTGTCAGAGAGTGTCAGAGAGTTTTTGAGAGTTTCTGAGTTTGTCGGAGAGTGTCAGAGAGTGTCAGAGAGTTTCAGAGAGTGTCAGTGAGTGTCAGAGAGTGTCAGAGAGTTTCAGAGATTTTCTGAGAGTTTCTGAGAGTGTAAGAGATTGTCAGAAAGATTCAGGAAGTGTCAGATAGTATCAGAGAGTTTCAGAAAGTGTCAGAGAGTGTCTGAGAGTGTCAGAGAGTGTCAGAGAGATTCAGAGAGTTTCAGAGAGTGCCAGAGAGCTTCAGAGGGTTTCAGAGAGTGCCAGAGCGTGTCAGAGAGTTTCAGAGAGTGTCAGAGAGTGTCGGGGAGTGTCAGAGAGTGTCAAAGAACTTCAGAGAGTGTCAGAAGTTTCCGAGAGTGTCAGGCAGTATCTGAGAGTGTCAGAGAGTGCCGAAGAGTTTCAGAGAGTGTCAGAGAGTGTCAGAGAGTTTCAGAGAGTGTCACAGATTGTCAGAGAGCTTCAGAGAGATTCAGAGAGTTTCGGGGAGTGTCAGAGAGTGTAAAAGAATTTCAGAGAGTTTCAGAGAGTTTCAGAGTGTGTCAGACAGTATCTGAGAGTGTCAGAGAGTGCCGAAGTGTTTCAGAGAGTGTCAGAGAGTGTCAGAGACTTTCTGAGAGTGTCAGAGAGTGCCTGAGAGTTTCAGAGAGTGTCACGGAGTGTCAGAGAGTGTCAGAGAGTTTCAGAGAGTGTCACAGAGTGTCAGTGAGTGTCAGAGAGTATCAGAGTGGGTTAGCGAGAATCAGAGAGTATCAGAGAGTTTCAGAGACTTTCTGAGAGTGTCAGAAAGTGCCTGAGAGTTTCTGACAGTTTCTGAGTGTGTCGGAGAGTGTCAGAGAGTGTCAGAGTGTTTCAGAGAGTGTCACAGAATTTCAGAGAGTGTCAGAGATTTTCAGAGAGTTTCAGAGATCTTCAGAGAGTGTCAGAGAGTGCCAGAAAGTTTCAGAGAGTGTCACAGAGTGTCAGAGAGTTTCAGAGAGATTCAGAGAGTGTCAGGGAGTGTCATAGAGTGTCAGAGAATTTCAGAGAGTTTCGGAGAGTTTCAGAGAGTGTCAGACAGTGTCTGAGAGTGTCAGAGAGTGTCAAAGAGTTTCAGAGAGTGTCAGAGAGTGTCAGAGAGTTTCAGAGAGTTTCAGAGACTTTCTGAGAGTGTCAGAGAGTGCCTGAGAGTTTCAGAGAGTGTCACGGAGTGTCAGAGAGTGTCAGAGAGTTTCAGAGAGTGTCACAGAGTGTCAGTGAGTGTCAGAGAGTATCAGAGAGGGTTAGCGAGAATCAGAGAGTATCAGAGAGTGTCAGAGAGTGTCAGAGAGTTTTTGAGAGTTTCTGAGTTTGTCGGAGAGTGTCAGAGAGTGTCAGAGAGTTTCAGAGAGTGTCAGTGAGTGTCAGAGAGTGTCAGAGAGTTTCAGAGATTTTCTGAGAGTTTCTGAGAGTGTAAGAGTTTGTCAGAAAGATTCAGGAAGTGTCAGATAGTATCAGAGAGTTTCAGAAAGTGTCAGAGAGTGTCTGAGAGTGTCAGAGAGTGTCAGAGAGATTCAGAGAGTTTCAGAGAGTGCCAGAGAGCTTCAGAGGGTTTCAGAGAGTGCCAGAGCGTGTCAGAGAGTTTCAGAGAGTGTCAGAGAGTGTCGGGGAGTGTCAGAGAGTGTCAAAGAACTTCAGAGAGTGTCAGAAGTTTCCGAGAGTGTCAGGCAGTATCTGAGAGTGTCAGAGAGTGCCGAAGAGTTTCAGAGAGTGTCAGAGAGTGTCAGAGAGTTTCAGAGAGTGTCACAGATTGTCAGAGAGCTTCAGAGAGATTCAGAGAGTTTCGGGGAGTGTCAGAGAGTGTAAAAGAATTTCAGAGAGTTTCAGAGAGTTTCAGAGTGTGTCAGACAGTATCTGAGAGTGTCAGAGAGTGCCGAAGTGTTTCAGAGAGTGTCACGGAGTGTCAGAGAGTGTCAGAGAGTTTCAGAGAGTGTCACAGAGTGTCAGTGAGTGTCAGAGAGTATCAGAGTGGGTTAGCGAGAATCAGAGAGTATCAGAGAGTTTCAGAGACTTTCTGAGAGTGTCAGAAAGTGCCTGAGAGTTTCTGACAGTTTCTGAGTGTGTCGGAGAGTGTCAGAGAGTGTCAGAGTGTTTCAGAGAGTGTCACAGAATTTCAGAGAGTGTCAGAGATTTTCAGAGAGTTTCAGAGATCTTCAGAGAGTGTCAGAGAGTGCCAGAAAGTTTCAGAGAGTGTCACAGAGTGTCAGAGAGTTTCAGAGAGATTCAGAGAGTGTCAGGGAGTGTCATAGAGTGTCAGAGAATTTCAGAGAGTTTCGGAGAGTTTCAGAGAGTTTCAGACAGTGTCTGAGAGTGTCAGAGAGTGTCAAAGAGTTTCAGAGAGTGTCAGAGAGTGTCAGAGAGTTTCAGAGAGTTTCAGAGACTTTCTGAGAGTGTCAGAGAGTGCCTGAGAGTTTCAGAGAGTGTCACGGAGTGTCAGAGAGTGTCAGAGAGTTTCAGAGAGTGTCACAGAGTGTCAGTGAGTGTCAGAGAGTATCAGAGAGGGTTAGCGAGAATCAGAGAGTATCAGAGAGTTTCAGAGACTTTCTGAGAGTGTCAGAAAGTGCCTGAGAGTTTCTGACAGTTTCTGAGTGTGTCGGAGAGTGTCAGAGAGTGTCAGAGTGTTTCAGAGAGTGTCACAGAATTTCAGAGAGTGTCAGAGATTTTCAGAGAGTTTCAGAGAGATTCAGAGAGTGTCAGAGTGTTTCAGAGAGTGTCAGACAGTATCTGAGAGTGTCAGACAGCGCCGAAGAGTTTCAGAGAGTGTCAGAGTGTCAGAGAGTTTCAGAGACTGTCACAGAGCGTCAGTGAGAGTCAGAGAGTTTCAGAGTGTGTCAGAGAGTGTCAGAGAGTGTCAGAGAGTGTCAGAGAGTTTCAGAGAATGTCACAGAGTGTCAGTGAGTGTCAGAGAGTATCAGAGAGTGTCAGCGAGAATCAGAGAGTGTCAGCGAGTGTCAGAGAGTGTCAGAGAGTGTCAGAGAGTTTCAGAGAGTGTCACAGAGTGTCAGTGAGTGTCAGAGATTTTCAGAGAGTGTCAGAGAGTGTCAGAGAGTTTCTGAGAGTTTCTCAGTTTGTCGGAGAGTGTCGGAGAGTGTCAGAGAGTTTCGGAGAGTGTCACAGTGTGTCAGAGAGTGTCAGAGCGTTTCAGAGAGTTTCAGAGAGTTTCAGATAGTGTCAGTGAGTGTTAGAGACTATCAGACACTTTCAGTGAGAGTCAGAGAGTTTCAGCGAGTGTCAGAGAGTGTCAGACAGTTTCTGAGAGTTTCTCAGTTTGTCGGAGAGTGTCGGAGAGTGTCAGAGAGTTTCGGAGAGTGTCACAGAGTGTCAGAGAGTGTCAGAGAGTTTCAGTGATTTTCTGAGAGTTTCTGAGAGTGTCAGAGAGAGTCAGAGATTGTCAGAGAGTGTCAGAGAGATTCAGAGAGTTTCAGAGAGTGCCAGAGAGCTTCAGAGAGTTTCAGAGAGTGTCAGAGCGTGTCAGAGAGTTTCAGAGAGCGTCAGAGAGTGTCAGCGAGTGTCTGAGAGATTCAGAGAGTGTCAGAGAGTGTCAGAGAGTTTCAGAGAGTTTCAGAGAGTTTCAGAGAGTGTTGGGGAGTGTCAGAGTGTTTCAGAGAGCTTCAGAGAGTGTCAGGGAGTGTCAGAGAGTGTCAGAGAGGTTCAGATAGTGTCAGAGAGTTTCAGAGACTTTCTGAGAGTGACGGAGAGTGCCTGAGAGTTTCTGACAGTTTCTGAGTGTGTCGGAGAGTTTCAGAGAGTGTCAGAGTGTTTCAGAGAGTGTCACAGAGTTTCAGAGAGTGTCAGAGATTTTCAGAGATTTTCAGAGATCTTCAGAGAGTGTCAGAGAGGGCCGGAAAGTTTCAGAGACTGTCACAGAGTGCCAGAGAGCTTCAGAGAGATTCAGAGAGTGTCAGGGAGTGTCAGAGAGTGTCAGAGAATTTCAGAGAGTGTCAGATAGTGTCAGTGAGTGTTAGAGACTATCAGACACTTTCAGTGAGAGTCAGAGAGTTTCAGCGAGTGTCAGAGAGTGTCAGAGAGTTTTTGAGAGTGTCAGAGAGTTTCAGAGATTTTCTGAGAGTTTCTGAGAGTGTAAGAGATTGTCAGAAAGATTCAGGAAGTGTCAGATAGTATCAGAGAGTTTCAGAAAGTGTCAGAGAGTGTCTGAGAGTGTCAGAGAGTGTCAGAGAGATTCAGAGAGTTTCAGAGAGTGCCAGAGAGCTTCAGAGGGTTTCAGAGAGTGCCAGAGCGTGTCAGAGAGTTTCAGAGAGTGTCAGAGAGTGTCGGGGAGTGTCAGAGAGTGTGAAAGAACTTCAGAGAGTGTCAGAGAGTTTCAGAGAGTGTCAGGCAGTATCTGAGAGTGTCAGAGAGTGCCGAAGAGTTTCAGAGAGTGTCAGAGAGTGTCAGAGAGTTTCAGAGAGTGTCACAGATTGTCAGAGAGCTTCAGAGAGATTCAGAGAGTGTCGGGGAGTGTCAGAGAGTGTCAAAGAACTTCAGAGAGTGTCAGAGAGTTTCAGAGTGTGTCAGACAGTATCTGAGAGTGTCAGAGAGTGCCGAAGTGTTTCAGAGAGTGTCAGAGAGTGTCAGAGAGTGTCAGAGAGTTTCAGAGAGTGTCACAGAGTGTCAGTGAGTGTCAGAGAGTATCAGAGAGGGTCAGCGAGAATCACAGAGTGTCAGCGAGTGTCAGAGAGTTTCAGAGATTTTCTGTGAGTGTCCGAGAGTGCCTGAGAGTTTCTGACAGTTTCTGAGTGTGTCAGAGAGTGTCAGAGAGTGTCAGAGTGTTTATGAGAGTGTCACAGAATTTCAGAGAGTGTCAGAGATTTTCAGAGAGTTTCAGAGATCTTCAGAGAGTGTCAGAGAGTGTCAGAAAGTTTCAGAGAGTGTCACAGAGTGTCAGAGAGCTTCAGAGAGATTCAGAGAGTGTCAGGGAGTGTCAGAGAGTGTCAGAGAATTTCAGAGAGTGTCAGAGAGTTTCTGAGAGTGTCAGACAGTATCTGAGAGTGTCAGACAGTGCCGAAGAGTTTCAGAGAGTGTAGAGTGTCAGAGAGTTTCAGAGAGTGTCGAGAGTGTCAGAGAGTTTCAGAGAGTGTCACAGAGTGTCAGAGAGTGTCAGAGAGTTTCAGAGAGTGTCACAGAGTGTCAGTGAGTGTCAGAGAGTATCAGAGAGTGTCAGCGAGAATCAGAGAGTGTCAGCGAGTGTCAGAGAGTGTCAGAGAGTTTCAGAGAGTGTCAGAGAGTGTCAGAGAGTGTCAGAGAGTTTCAGAGAGTGTCACAGAGTGTCAGTGAGTGTCAGAGAGTTTCAGAGAGTGTCAGATAGTGTCAGTGAGTGTTAGAGAGTATCAGAGACTTTCAGTGAGAGTCAGAGAGTGTCATCGAGTGTCAGAGAGGGACAGAGAGTTTTTGAAAGTTTCTGAGTTTGTCGGAGAGTGTCAGAGAGTGTCAGAGAGTTTCAGAGAGTGTCACAGAGTGTCAGAGAGTGTCAGAGATTTTCTGAGAGTTTCTGAGAGTGTCACAGAGTGTCAGAGATTGTCAGAAAGATTCAGAAAGTGTCAGATAGTATCAGAGAGTTTCAGAAAGTGTCAGAGATGTGTCTGAGAGTGTCCGAGTGTGTCAGAGAGATTCAGAGAGTTTCAGAGAGTGCCAGAGAGCTTCAGAGGGTTTCAGAGATTGTCAGAGCGTGTCAGAGAGTTTCAGAGAGTGTCAGAGAGTGTCTGAGAGATTCAGTGAGTGTCAGAGAGCGTCAGAGAGTTTCAGAGAGTTTCAGAGAGTGTCGGAGAGTGTCAGAGAGTTTCAGAGAGCTTCAGAGAGTGTCAGGGAGTGTCAGAGAGTGTCAGAGAGTTTCGGAGAGTTTCGGAGAGAGTCAGACAGTGTCTGAGAGTGTCAGAGAGTGTCAAAGAGTTTCAGAGAGTGTCACAGAGTGTCAGTGAGTGTCAGAGAGTATCAGAGAGTGTCAGCGAGAATCAGAGAGTGTCAGCGAGTGTCAGAGAGTGTCAGAGAGTTTCAGAGAGTGTCAGAGAGTGTCAGAGAGTGTCAGAGAGTTTCAGAGAGTGTCACAGAGTGTCAGTGAGTGTCAGAGAGTTTCAGAGAGTGTCAGATAGTGTCAGTGAGTGTTAGAGAGTATCAGAGACTTTCAGTGAGAGTCAGAGAGTGTCATCGAGTGTCAGAGAGGGACAGAGAGTTTTTGAAAGTTTCTGAGTTTGTCGGAGAGTGTCAGAGAGTGTCAGAGAGTTTCAGAGAGTGTCACAGAGTGTCAGAGAGTGTCAGAGATTTTCTGAGAGTTTCTGAGAGTGTCACAGAGTGTCAGAGATTGTCAGAAAGATTCAGAAAGTGTCAGATAGTATCAGAGAGTTTCAGAAAGTGTCAGAGATGTGTCTGAGAGTGTCAGAGTGTGTCAGAGAGATTCAGAGAGTTTCAGAGAGTGCCAGAGAGCTTCAGAGGGTTTCAGAGATTGTCAGAGCGTGTCAGAGAGTTTCAGAGAGTGTCAGAGAGTGTCTGAGAGATTCAGAGAGTGTCAGAGAGTGTCAGAGAGTTTCAGAGAGTTTCAGAGAGTGTCGGAGAGTGTCAGAGAGTTTCAGAGAGCTTCAGAGAGTGTCAGGGAGTGTCAGAGAGTGTCAGAGAGTTTCGGAGAGTTTCGGAGAGAGTCAGACAGTGTCTGAGAGTGTCAGAGAGTGTCAAAGAGTTTCAGAGAGTGTCAGAGAGTGTCAGAGAGTGTCAGAGAGTGTCAGAGAATTTCAGAGAGTGTCAGATAGTGTCAGTGAGTGTTAGAGACTATCAGACACTTTCAGTGAGAGTCAGAGAGTTTCAGCGAGTGTCAGAGAGTGTCAGAGAGTTTTTGAGAGTTTCTGAGTTTGTCGGAGAGTGTCAGAGAGTGTCAGAGAGTTTCAGAGATTTTCTGAGAGTTTCTGAGAGTGTAAGAGATTGTCAGAAAGATTCAGGAAGTGTCAGATAGTATCAGAGAGTTTCAGAAAGTGTCAGAGAGTGTCTGAGAGTGTCAGAGAGTGTCAGAGAGATTCAGAGAGTTTCAGAGAGTGCCAGAGAGCTTCAGAGGGTTTCAGAGAGTGTCAGAGCGTGTCAGAGAGTTTCAGAGAGTGTCAGAGAGTGTCGGGGAGTGTCAGAGAGTGTCAAAGAACTTCAGAGAGTGTCAGAGAGTTTCAGAGAGTGTCAGACAGTATTTGAGAGTGTCGGAGAGGGCCGAAGAGTTTCAGAGAGTGTCAGAGAGTGTCAGAGAGTGTCAGAGAGTTTCAGAGAGTGTCACAGATTGTCAGAGAGCTTCAGAGAGATTCAGAGAGTGTCGGGGAGTGTCAGAGAGTGTCAAAGAACTTCAGAGAGTGTCAGAGAGTTTCAGAGAGTGTCAGACAGTATCTGAGAGTGTCAGAGGGTGCCGAAGTGTTTCAGAGAGTGTCAGAGAGTGTCAGAGAGTGTCAGAGAGTTTCAGAGAGTGTCACAGAGTGTCAGTGAGTGTCAGAGAGTATCAGAGAGGGTCAGCGAGAATCACAGAGTGTCAGCGAGTGTCAGAGAGTTTCAGAGATTTTCTGAGAGTGTCAGAGAGTGCCTGAGAGTTTCTGACAGTTTCTGAGTGTGTCGGAGAGTGTCAGAGTATTTCAGCGAGTGTCACAGAATTTCAGAGAGTGTCAGAGATTTTCAGAGAGTTTCAGAGATCTTCAGAGAGTGTCAGAGAGTGTCAGAAAGTTTCAGAGAGTGTCACAGAGTGTCAGAGAGCTTCAGAGAGATTCAGAGAGTGTCATGGAGTGTCAGAGAGTGTCAGAGAATTTCAGAGAGTGTCAGAGAGTTTCAGAGAGTGTCAGACAGTATCTGAGAGTGTCAGAGAGTGCCGAAGAGTTTCAGAGAGTGTCAGAGTGTCAGAGAGTTTCAGAGAGTGTCAGAGAGTGTCAGAGAGTTTCACAGAGTGTCACAGAGTGTCAGAGAGTGTCAGAGAGTTTCAGAGAGTGTCACAGAGTGTCAGTGAGTGTCAGAGAGTATCAGAGAGTGTCAGCGAGAATCAGAGAGTGTCAGCGAGTGTCAGAGAGTGTCAGAGAGTTTCAGAGAGTGTCAGAGAGTGTCAGAGAGTGTCAGAGAGTTTCAGAGAGTGTCACAGAGTGTCAGTGAGTGTCAGAGAGTTTCAGAGAGTGTCAGATAGTGTCAGTGAGTGTTAGAGAGTATCAGAGACTTTCAGTGAGAGACAGAGAGTGTCAACGAGTGTCAGAGAGGGACAGAGAGTTTTTGAAAGTTTCTGAGTTTGTCGGAGAGTGTCAGAGAGTGTCAGAGAGTTTCAGAGAGTGTCACAGAGTGTCAGAGAGTGTCAGAGATTTTCTGAGAGTTTCTGAGAGTGTCACAGAGTGTCAGAGATTGTCAGAAAGATTCAGAAAGTGTCAGATAGTATCAGAGAGTTTCAGAAAGTGTCAGAGAGTGTCTGAGAGTGTCAGAGTGTGTTAGAGAGATTCAGAGAGTTTCAGAGAGTGCCAGGGAGCTTCAGAGGGTTTCAGAGATTGTCAGAGCGTGTCAGAGCGTTTCAGAGAGTGTCAGAGAGTGTCTGAGAGATTCAGAGAGTGTCAGAGAGTGTCAGAGAGTTTCAGAGAGTTTCAGAGAGTGTCGGAGAGTGTCAGAGAGTTTCAGAGAGCTTCAGAGAGTGTCAGGGAGTGTCAGAGAGTGTCAGAGAGTTTCGGAGAGTTTCAGAGAGAGTCAGACAGTGTCTGAGAGTGTCAGAGAGTGTCAAAGAGTTTCAGAGAGTGTCAGAGCGTGTCAGAGAGTGTCAGAGAGGTTCAGATATTGTCAGAGAGTTTCAGAGACTTTCTGAGAGTGTCAGAGAGTGCCTGAGAGTTTCAGAGAGTGTCATTGAGTGTCAGAGAGTGTCAGAGAGTTTCAGAGAGTGTCACAGAGTGTCAGTGAGTGTCAGAGAGTATCAGAGTGGGTTAGCGAGAATCAGAGATTATCAGAGAGTTTCAGAGACTTTCTGAGAGTGTCAGAAAGTGCCTGAGAGTTTCTGACAGTTTCTGAGTGTGTCGGAGAGTGTCAGAGAGTGTTAGGGTGTTTCAGAGAGTGTCACAGAATTTCAGAGAGTGTCACAGACTTTCAGAGAATTTCAGAGATCTTCAGAGAGTGTCAGAGAGTGCCAGAAAGTTTCAGAGAGTGTCACAGAGTGTCAGAGAGTTTCAGAGAGATTCAGAGAGTGTCAGGGAGTGTCATAGAGTGTCAGAGAATTTCAGAGAGTTTCGGAGAGTTTCAGAGAGAGTCAGACAGTGTCTGAGAGTGTCAGAGAGTGTCAAAGAGTTTCAGAGAGTGTCAGAGAGTGTCAGAGAGGTTCAGATATTGTCAGAGAGTTTCAGAGACTTTCTGAGAGTGTCAGAGAGTGCCTAAGAGTTTCAGAGAGTGTCACGGAGTGTCAGAGAGTGTCAGAGAGTTTCAGAGAGTGTCACAGAGTGTCAGTGAGTGTCAGAGAGTATCAGAGAGGGTTAGCGAGAATCAGAGAGTATCAGAGAGTTTCAGAGACTTTCTGAGAGTGTCAGAAAGTGCCTGAGAGTTTCTGACAGTTTCTGAGTGTGTCGGAGAGTGTCAGAGAGTGTCAGAGTGTTTCAGAGAGTGTCACAGAATTTCAGAGAGTGTCAGAGATTTTCAGAGAGTTTCAGAGATCTTCAGAGAGTGTCAGAGAGTGCCAGAAAGTTTCAGAGAGTGTCACAGAGTGTCAGAGAGTTTCAGAGAGATTCAGAGAGTGTCAGGGAGTGTCATAGAGTGTCAGAGAATTTCAGAGAGTGTCAGAGAGTTTCAGAGAGTGTCAGACAGTATCTGAGAGTGTCAGACAGCGCCGAAGAGTTTCAGAGAGTGTCAGAGTGTCAGAGAGTTTCAGAGAGTGTCACAGAGCGTCAGTGAGAGTCAGAGAGTTTCAGAGTGTGTCAGAGAGTGTCAGAGAGTGTCAGAGAGTTTCAGAGAGTGTCACAGAGTGTCAGTGAGTGTCAGAGAGTATCAGAGAGTGTCAGCGAGAATCAGAGAGTGCCAGAATGTTTCAGAGAGTGTCACAGACTGTCAGAGAGTGCCAGAGAGTGTCAGAGAGTTTCAGAGAATGTCGGAGAGTGTCAGAGAGTGTCAGAGAGTTTCAGAGAGTGTCAGAGAGTTTCAGAGAGTTTCTGAGAGTGTCAGAGAGAGTCAGAGATTGTCAGATAGTGTCAGAGAGATTCAGAGAGTTTCAGAGAGTGCCAGAGAGCTTCAGAGAGTTTCAGAGAGTGTCAGAGCGTGTCAGAGAGTGTCAGAGAGTTTCAGTGAGTGTCAGAGAGTGTCAGAGAGTTTCAGAGATTTGCTGAGAGTGTCGGAGAGTGCCTGAGAGTTTCTGACAGTTTCTGAGTGTGTCGGAGAGTGTCAGAGAGTGTCAGAGTGTTTCCGAGAGTGTCACAGAGTTTCAGAGAGCGTCAGAGATTTTCAGAGAGTTTCAGAGATCTTCAGAGAGTGTCAGAGAGTGCCAGAATGTTTCAGAGAGTGTCACAGACTGTCAGAGAGTGTCAGAGACTGTCAGAGAGTTTCAGAGAGTGTCTCAGAGGGTCAGAGAGTGTCAGAGAGTTTCAGAGAGTTTCAGACATTGTCTGAGATTGTCAAAGAGTGTCAAAGTGTTTCAGAGAGTGTCAGAGTGTGTCAGAGAGTTTCAGAGAGTGTCAGAGAGTCTCAGAGACTTTCTGAGAGTGTCAGAGAGTGCCAGAGAGCTTTCTGAGAGTTACTGAGTGTGTCGGACTGTGTCAGGGAGTGTCAGAGTGTGTCACAGAGTGTCACAGAGTGTCACAGAGTGTCAGAGAGTTTCGGAGACATTCAGAGATATTCAGAGAGTTTCACAGTGTTTGAGAGAATGTCAGGGAGTTTCAGAGAGTTTCAGAGATATTCACAGAGTGTCAGAGAATGTCAGAGAGTTTCAGAGACTGTCAGAGGGCTCTGAGATTTTCTGAGTGTGTCAGAGAGTGTCAGAGATTTTCAGAGAGTGTCAGAGAGTGTTAGAGAGTTTCAGAGAGTGTCACAGAGTGTCAGTGAGTGTCAGAGAGTTTCAGCGAGTGTCAGAGAGTGTCAGAGAGTTTCTGAGAGTTTCTCAGTTTGTCGGAGAGTGTCGGAGAGTGTCAGAATGTTTCAGAGAGTGTCACAGACTGTCAGAGAGTGTCAGAGAGTGTCAGAGACTGTCAGAGAGTTTCACAGAGTTCATCAGAGGGTCAGTGCGTGTCAGAGAGTTTCCGAGAGTGTCAGATATTGTCAGTGAGTGTCAGAGAGTGTCAGCGAGAGTCAGCGAGAGTCAGATCGTGTCAGTAAATGTCAGAGAGTATCAGAGAGTGTCTGCGAAGGTCAGAGAGTGTCAGAGAGTGTAAGGGAGTGTCAGAGATTTTCAGAGAGTGTCACAGAGTGTCAGAGCGTGTCGGAGTGTTTCATAGAGTTTCAGAGAGTGTCACAGGGTGTCAGAGAGTTTCAGAGAGCTTCAGAGAGTGTCAGAGAGTGTCAGATAGTTTCAGACAGTTTCAGAGAGTGTCAGAGAGTTTCAGAGAGTTTCAGACATTGTCTGAGAGTGTCAAAGAGTGTCAAAGTGTTTCAGAGAGTGTCAGAGAGTGTCAGAGAGTTTCAGAGAGTTTCAGAGAGTGTCAGAGAGTCTCAGAAACTTTCTGAGAGTGTCAGAGAGTTCCAGAGAGTTTTCTGAGAGTTACTGAGTGTGTCGGAGAGTGTCAGGGAGTGTCAGAGTGTGTCACAGAGTGTCACAGAGTGTCACAGAGTGTCAGAGAGTTTCGGAGACATTCAGAGATTTTCAGAGAGTGTCACAGAGATTGAGAGAATGTCAGGGAGAATTTCAGAGAGTTTCAGTGATATTCACACAGTGTCAGAGAATGTCAGAGAGTTTCAGAGACTGTCAGAGGGCTCTGAGATTTTCTGAGTGTGTCAGAGAGTGTCAGAGATTTTCAGAGAGTGTCAGAGAGTGTTAGAGAGTTTCAGAGACTGTCAGAGGGCTCTGAGATTTTCTGAGTGTGTCAGAGAGTGTCAGAGATTTTCAGAGAGTGTCAGAGAGTGTTAGAGAGTTTCAGAGAGTGTCACAGAGTGTCAGTGAGTGTCAGAGAGTTTCAGCGAGTGTCAGAGAGTGTCAGAGAGTTTCTGAGAGTTTCTCAGTTTGTCGGAGAGTGTCGGAGAGTGTCAGAATGTTTCAGAGAGTGTCACAGACTGTCAGAGAGTGTCAGAGAGTGTCAGAGACTGTCAGAGAGTTTCACAGAGTTCATCAGAGGGTCAGTGCGTGTCAGAGAGTTTCCGAGAGTGTCAGATATTGTCAGTGAGTGTCAGAGAGTGTCAGCGAGAGTCAGCGAGAGTCAGATCGTGTCAGTAAATGTCAGAGAGTATCAGAGAGTGTCTGCGAAGGTCAGAGAGTGTCAGAGAGTGTAAGGGAGTGTCAGAGATTTTCAGAGAGTGTCACAGAGTGTCAGAGCGTGTCGGAGTGTTTCATAGAGTTTCAGAGAGTGTCACAGGGTGTCAGAGAGTTTCAGAGAGCTTCAGAGAGTGTCAGAGAGTGTCAGATAGTTTCAGACAGTTTCAGAGAGTGTCAGAGAGTTTCAGAGAGTTTCAGACATTGTCTGAGAGTGTCAAAGAGTGTCAAAGTGTTTCAGAGAGTGTCAGAGAGTGTCAGAGAGTTTCAGAGAGTTTCAGAGAGTGTCAGAGAGTCTCAGAAACTTTCTGAGAGTGTCAGAGAGTTCCAGAGAGTTTTCTGAGAGTTACTGAGTGTGTCGGAGAGTGTCAGGGAGTGTCAGAGTGTGTCACAGAGTGTCACAGAGTGTCACAGAGTGTCAGAGAGTTTCGGAGACATTCAGAGATTTTCAGAGAGTGTCACAGAGATTGAGAGAATGTCAGGGAGAATTTCAGAGAGTTTCAGTGATATTCACACAGTGTCAGAGAATGTCAGAGAGTTTCAGAGACTGTCAGAGGGCTCTGAGATTTTCTGAGTGTGTCAGAGAGTGTCAGAGATTTTCAGAGAGTGTCAGAGAGTGTTAGAGAGTTTCAGAGAGTGTCACAGAGTGTCAGTGAGTGTCAGAGAGTTTCTGAGAGTTTCGCAGTTTGTCGGAGAGTGTCGGTGAGTGTCAGGAAGTTTCGGAGAGTGTCACAGAGTGTCAGAGAGTGTCAGAGAGTTTCAGAGAGTGCCAGAGAGTTTAGGAGAGTTTCAGAGAGTGTCAGAGCGTGTCAGAGAGTTTCAGAGAGCGTCAGAGAGTGTCAGCGAGTGTCTGAGAGATTCAGAGAGTGTCAGAGAGTGTCAGAGAGTTTCAGAGAGTTTCAGAGAGTGTCGGGGAGCGTCAGAGAGTTTCAGAGAGCTTCAGAGAGTTTCAGGGAGTGTCAGAGAGTGTCAGAGAGTTTCGGAGAGTTTCAGAGAGAGTCAGACAGTGTCTGAGAGTTTCAGAGAGTGTCAAAGAGTTTCAGAGAGTGTCAGAGAGTGTCAGAGAGTGTCAGAGAGGTTCAGATAGTGTCAGAGAGTTTCAGAGATTTTCTGAGAGTGTCGGAGAGTGCCTGAGAGTTTCTGACAGTTTCTGGGTGTGTCGGAGAGTTTCAGAGAGTGTCCGAGTGTTTCAGAGAGTGTCACAGAGTTTCAGAGAGTGTCAGAGATTTTCAGAGAGTTTCAGAGATCTTCAGAGAGTTTCAGTGAGTGCCGGAAAGTTTCAGAGAGTGTCACAGAGTGTCAGAGAACTTCAGAGAGATTCAGAGAGTGTCAGGGAGTGTCAGAGAGTGTCAGAGAATTTCAGAGAGTTTCAGAGAGTGTCGGACAGTATCTGAGAGTGTCAGAGAGTGCCGCAGAGTTTCAGAGAGTGTCAGAGAGTGTCAGAGAGTTTCAGAGAGTGTCACAGAGCGTCAGTGAGAGTCAGAGAGTTTCAGAGAGTGTCAGAGAGTGTCAGAGAATGTCAGAGAGTTTCAGAGAGTGTCACAGAGTGTCAGTGAGTGTCAGAGAGTATCAGAGAGTGTCAGCGAGAATCAGAGAGTGTCAGCGAGTGTCAGAGAGTGTCAGAGAGTTTCGGAGAGTGCCAGAAAGTTTCAGAGAGTGTCACAGAGTGTCAGAGAGCTTCAGAGAGATTCAGAGAGTGTCAGGGAGTATCAGAGAGTGTCAGAGAATTTCAGAGAGTGTCAGAGAGTTTCAGAGAGTGTCAGACATTATCTGAGAGTGTCAGAGAGAGTCAGAGATTGTCAGAGAGTGTCAGAGAGATTCAGAGAGTTTCAGAGAGTGCCAGAGAGCTTCAGAGAGTTTCAGAGAGTGTCAGAGCGTGTCAGAGAGTGTCAGAGAGTTTCAGTGAGTGTCAGAGAGTGTCAGAGAGTTTCAGAGAATTGCTGAGAGTGTCGGAGAGTGCCTGAGAGTTTCTGACAGTTTCTGAGTGTGTCGGAGAGTGTCAGAGAGTGTCAGAGTGTTTCCGAGAGTGTCACAGAGTTTCAGAGAGCGTCAGAGATTTTCAGAGAGTTTCAGAGATCTTCAGAGAGTGTCAGAGAGTGCCAGAATGTTTCAGAGAGTGTCACAGACTGTCAGAGAGTGTCAGAGACTGTCAGAGAGTTTCAGAGAGTGTCTCAGAGGGTCAGAGAGTGTCAGAGAGTTTCAGAGAGTTTCAGACATTGTCTGAGAGTGTCAAAGAGTGTCAAAGTGTTTCAGAGAGTGTCAGAGTGTGTCAGAGAGTTTCAGAGAGTGTCAGAGAGTCTCAGAGACTTTCTGAGAGTGTCAGAGAGTGCCAGAGAGCTTTCTGAGAGTTACTGAGTGTGTCGGACAGTGTCAGGGAGTGTCAGAGTGTGTCACAGAGTGTCACAGAGTGTCACAGAGTGTCAGAGAGTTTCGGAGACATTCAGAGATATTCAGAGAGTTTCACAGAGTTTGAGAGAATGTCAGGGAGTTTCAGAGAGTTTCAGAGATATTCACAGAGTGTCAGAGAATGTCAGAGAGTTTCAGAGACTGTCAGAGGGCTCTGAGATTTTCTGAGTGTGTCAGAGAGTGTCAGAGATTTTCAGAGAGTGTCAGAGAGTGTTAGAGAGTTTCAGAGAGTGTCACAGAGTGTCAGTGAGTGTCAGAGAGTTTCAGCGAGTGTCAGAGAGTGTCAGAGAGTTTCTGAGAGTTTCTCAGTTTGTCGGAGAGTGTCGGAGAGTGTCAGAATGTTTCAGAGAGTGTCACAGACTGTCAGAGAGTGTCAGAGAGTGTCAGAGACTGTCAGAGAGTTTCACAGAGTTCATCAGAGGGTCAGTGCGTGTCAGAGAGTTTCAGAGAGTGTCAGATATTGTCAGTGAGTGTCAGAGAGTGTCAGCGAGAGTCAGCGAGAGTCAGATCGTGTCAGTGAATGTCAGAGAGTATCAGAGAGTGTCTGCGAAGGTCAGAGAGTGTCAGAGAGTGTAAGGGAGTGTCAGAGATTTTCAGAGAGTGTCACAGAGTGTCAGAGCGTGTCGGAGTGTTTCATAGAGTTTCAGAGAGTGTCACAGGGTGTCAGAGAGTTTCAGAGAGCTTCAGAGAGTGTCAGAGAGTGTCAGATAGTTTCAGACAGTTTCAGAGAGTGTCAGAGAGTTTCAGAGAGTTTCAGACATTGTCTGAGAGTGTCAAAGAGTGTCAAAGTGTTTCAGAGAGTGTCAGAGAGTGTCAGAGAGTTTCAGAGAGTTTCAGAGAGTGTCAGAGAGTCTCAGAAACTTTCTGAGAGTGTCAGAGAGTTCCAGAGAGTTTTCTGAGAGTTACTGAGTGTGTCGGAGAGTGTCAGGGAGTGTCAGAGTGTGTCACAGAGTGTCACAGAGTGTCACAGAGTGTCAGAGAGTTTCGGAGACATTCAGAGATTTTCAGAGAGTGTCACAGAGATTGAGAGAATGTCAGGGAGAATTTCAGAGAGTTTCAGAGATATTCACACAGTGTCAGAGAATGTCAGAGAGTTTCAGAGACTGTCAGAGGGCTCTGAGATTTTCTGAGTGTGTCAGAGAGTGTCAGAGATTTTCAGAGAGTGTCAGAGAGTGTTAGAGAGTTTCAGAGAGTGTCACAGAGTGTCAGTGAGTGTCAGAGAGTTTCTGAGAGTTTCGCAGTTTGTCGGAGAGTGTCGGTGAGTGTCAGGAAGTTTCGGAGAGTGTCACAGAGTGTCAGAGAGTGTCAGAGAGTTTCAGAGAGTGCCAGAGAGTTTAGGAGAGTTTCAGAGAGTGTCAGAGCGTGTCAGAGAGTTTCAGAGAGCGTCAGAGAGTGTCAGCGAGTGTCTGAGAGATTCAGAGAGTGTCAGAGAGTGTCAGAGAGTTTCAGAGAGTTTCAGAGAGTGTCGGGGAGCGTCAGAGAGTTTCAGAGAGCTTCAGAGAGTTTCAGGGAGTGTCAGAGAGTGTCAGAGAGTTTCGGAGAGTTTCAGAGAGAGTCAGACAGTGTCTGAGAGTTTCAGAGAGTGTCAAAGAGTTTCAGAGAGTGTCAGAGAGTGTCAGAGAGTGTCAGAGAGGTTCAGATAGTGTCAGAGAGTTTCAGAGATTTTCTGAGAGTGTCGGAGAGTGCCTGAGAGTTTCTGACAGTTTCTGGGTGTGTCGGAGAGTTTCAGAGAGTGTCCGAGTGTTTCAGAGAGTGTCACAGAGTTTCAGAGAGTGTCAGAGATTTTCAGAGAGTTTCAGAGATCTTCAGAGAGTTTCAGAGAGTGCCGGAAAGTTTCAGAGAGTGTCACAGAGTGTCAGAGAACTTCAGAGAGATTCAGAGAGTGTCAGGGAGTGTCAGAGAGTGTCAGAGAATTTCAGAGAGTTTCAGAGAGTGTCGGACAGTATCTGAGAGTGTCAGAGAGTGCCGCAGAGTTTCAGAGAGTGTCAGAGAGTGTCAGAGAGTTTCAGAGAGTGTCACAGAGCGTCAGTGAGAGTCAGAGAGTTTCAGAGAGTGTCAGAGAGTGTCAGAGAATGTCAGAGAGTTTCAGAGAGTGTCACAGAGTGTCAGTGAGTGTCAGAGAGTATCAGAGAGTGTCAGCGAGAATCAGAGAGTGTCAGCGAGTGTCAGAGAGTGTCAGAGAGTTTCGGAGAGTGCCAGAAAGTTTCAGAGAGTGTCACAGAGTGTCAGAGAGCTTCAGAGAGATTCAGAGAGTGTCAGGGAGTATCAGAGAGTGTCAGAGAATTTCAGAGAGTGTCAGAGAGTTTCAGAGAGTGTCAGACATTATCTGAGAGTGTCAGAGAGAGTCAGAGATTGTCAGAGAGTGTCAGAGAGATTCAGAGAGTTTCAGAGAGTGCCAGAGAGCTTCAGAGAGTTTCAGAGAGTGTCAGAGCGTGTCAGAGAGTGTCAGAGAGTTTCAGTGAGTGTCAGAGAGTGTCAGAGAGTTTCAGAGAATTGCTGAGAGTGTCGGAGAGTGCCTGAGAGTTTCTGACAGTTTCTGAGTGTGTCGGAGAGTGTCAGAGAGTGTCAGAGTGTTTCCGAGAGTGTCACAGAGTTTCAGAGAGCGTCAGAGATTTTCAGAGAGTTTCAGAGATCTTCAGAGAGTGTCAGAGAGTGCCAGAATGTTTCAGAGAGTGTCACAGACTGTCAGAGAGTGTCAGAGACTGTCAGAGAGTTTCAGAGAGTGTCTCAGAGGGTCAGAGAGTGTCAGAGAGTTTCAGAGAGTTTCAGACATTGTCTGAGAGTGTCAAAGAGTGTCAAAGTGTTTCAGAGAGTGTCAGAGTGTGTCAGAGAGTTTCAGAGAGTGTCAGAGAGTCTCAGAGACTTTCTGAGAGTGTCAGAGAGTGCCAGAGAGCTTTCTGAGAGTTACTGAGTGTGTCGGACTGTGTCAGGGAGTGTCAGAGTGTGTCACAGAGTGTCACAGAGTGTCACAGAGTGTCAGAGAGTTTCGGAGACATTCAGAGATATTCAGAGAGTTTCACAGAGTTTGAGAGAATGTCAGGGAGTTTCAGAGAGTTTCAGAGATATTCACAGAGTGTCAGAGAATGTCAGAGAGTTTCAGAGACAGTCAGAGGGCTCTGAGATTTTCTGAGTGTGTCAGAGAGTGTCAGAGATTTTCAGAGAGTGTCAGAGAGTGTTAGAGAGTTTCAGAGAGTGTCACAGAGTGTCAGTGAGTGTCAGAGAGTTTCAGCGAGTGTCAGAGAGTGTCAGAGAGTTTCTGAGAGTTTCTCAGTTTGTCGGAGAGTGTCGGAGAGTGTCAGAATGTTTCAGAGAGTGTCACAGACTGTCAGAGAGTGTCAGAGAGTGTCAGAGACTGTCAGAGAGTTTCACAGAGTTCATCAGAGGGTCAGTGCGTGTCAGAGAGTTTCAGAGAGTGTCAGATATTGTCAGTGAGTGTCAGAGAGTGTCAGCGAGAGTCAGCGAGAGTCAGATCGTGTCAGTAAATGTCAGAGAGTATCAGAGAGTGTCTGCGAAGGTCAGAGAGTGTCAGAGAGTGTAAGGGAGTGTCAGAGATTTTCAGAGAGTGTCACAGAGTGTCAGAGCGTGTCGGAGTGTTTCATAGAGTTTCAGAGAGTGTCACAGGGTGTCAGAGAGTTTCAGAGAGCTTCAGAGAGTGTCAGAGAGTGTCAGATAGTTTCAGACAGTTTCAGAGAGTGTCAGAGAGTTTCAGAGAGTTTCAGACATTGTCTGAGAGTGTCAAAGAGTGTCAAAGTGTTTCAGAGAGTGTCAGAGAGTGTCAGAGAGTTTCAGAGAGTTTCAGAGAGTGTCAGAGAGTCTCAGAAACTTTCTGAGAGTGTCAGAGAGTTCCAGAGAGTTTTCTGAGAGTTACTGAGTGTGTCGGAGAGTGTCAGGGAGTGTCAGAGTGTGTCACAGAGTGTCACAGAGTGTCACAGAGTGTCAGAGAGTTTCGGAGACATTCAGAGATTTTCAGAGAGTGTCACAGAGATTGAGAGAATGTCAGGGAGAATTTCAGAGAGTTTCAGTGATATTCACACAGTGTCAGAGAATGTCAGAGAGTTTCAGAGACTGTCAGAGGGCTCTGAGATTTTCTGAGTGTGTCAGAGAGTGTCAGAGATTTTCAGAGAGTGTCAGAGAGTGTTAGAGAGTTTCAGAGAGTGTCACAGAGTGTCAGTGAGTGTCAGAGAGTTTCTGAGAGTTTCGCAGTTTGTCGGAGAGTGTCGGTGAGTGTCAGGAAGTTTCGGAGAGTGTCACAGAGTGTCAGAGAGTGTCAGAGAGTTTCAGAGAGTGCCAGAGAGTTTAGGAGAGTTTCAGAGAGTGTCAGAGCGTGTCAGAGAGTTTCAGAGAGCGTCAGAGAGTGTCAGCGAGTGTCTGAGAGATTCAGAGAGTGTCAGAGAGTGTCAGAGAGTTTCAGAGAGTTTCAGAGAGTGTCGGGGAGCGTCAGAGAGTTTCAGAGAGCTTCAGAGAGTTTCAGGGAGTGTCAGAGAGTGTCAGAGAGTTTCGGAGAGTTTCAGAGAGAGTCAGACAGTGTCTGAGAGTTTCGGAGAGTGTCAAAGAGTTTCAGAGAGTGTCAGAGAGTGTCAGAGAGTGTCAGAGAGGTTCAGATAGTGTCAGAGAGTTTCAGAGATTTTCTGAGAGTGTCGGAGAGTGCCTGAGAGTTTCTGACAGTTTCTGGGTGTGTCGGAGAGTTTCAGAGAGTGTCCGAGTGTTTCAGAGAGTGTCACAGAGTTTCAGAGAGTGTCAGAGATTTTCAGAGAGTTTCAGAGATCTTCAGAGAGTTTCAGTGAGTGCCGGAAAGTTTCAGAGAGTGTCACAGAGTGTCAGAGAACTTCAGAGAGATTCAGAGAGTGTCAGGGAGTGTCAGAGAGTGTCAGAGAATTTCAGAGAGTTTCAGAGAGTGTCGGACAGTATCTGAGAGTGTCAGAGAGTGCCGCAGAGTTTCAGAGAGTGTCAGAGAGTGTCAGAGAGTTTCAGAGAGTGTCACAGAGCGTCAGTGAGAGTCAGAGAGTTTCAGAGAGTGTCAGAGAGTGTCAGAGAATGTCAGAGAGTTTCAGAGAGTGTCACAGAGTGTCAGTGAGTGTCAGAGAGTATCAGAGAGTGTCAGCGAGAATCAGAGAGTGTCAGCGAGTGTCAGAGAGTGTCAGAGAGTTTCGGAGAGTGCCAGAAAGTTTCAGAGAGTGTCACAGAGTGTCAGAGAGCTTCAGAGAGATTCAGAGAGTGTCAGGGAGTATCAGAGAGTGTCAGAGAATTTCAGAGAGTGTCAGAGAGTTTCAGAGAGTGTCAGACATTATCTGAGAGTGTCAGAGAGAGTCAGAGATTGTCAGAGAGTGTCAGAGAGATTCAGAGAGTTTCAGAGAGTGCCAGAGAGCTTCAGAGAGTTTCAGAGAGTGTCAGAGCGTGTCAGAGAGTGTCAGAGAGTTTCAGTGAGTGTCAGAGAGTGTCAGAGAGTTTCAGAGAATTGCTGAGAGTGTCGGAGAGTGCCTGAGAGTTTCTGACAGTTTCTGAGTGTGTCGGAGAGTGTCAGAGAGTGTCAGAGTGTTTCCGAGAGTGTCACAGAGTTTCAGAGAGCGTCAGAGATTTTCAGAGAGTTTCAGAGATCTTCAGAGAGTGTCAGAGAGTACCAGAATGTTTCAGAGAGTGTCACAGACTGTCAGAGAGTGTCAGAGACTGTCAGAGAGTTTCAGAGAGTGTCTCAGAGGGTCAGAGAGTGTCAGAGAGTTTCAGAGAGTTTCAGACATTGTCTGAGAGTGTCAAAGAGTGTCAAAGTGTTTCAGAGAGTGTCAGAGTGTGTCAGAGAGTTTCAGAGAGTGTCAGAGAGTCTCAGAGACTTTCTGAGAGTGTCAGAGAGTGCCAGAGAGCTTTCTGAGAGTTACTGAGTGTGTCGGACAGTGTCAGGGAGTGTCAGAGTGTGTCACAGAGTGTCACAGAGTGTCACAGAGTGTCAGAGAGTTTCGGAGACATTCAGAGATATTCAGAGAGTTTCACAGAGTTTGAGAGAATGTCAGGGAGTTTCAGAGAGTTTCAGAGATATTCACAGAGTGTCAGAGAATGTCAGAGAGTTTCAGAGACTGTCAGAGGGCTCTGAGATTTTCTGAGTGTGTCAGAGAGTGTCAGAGATTTTCAGAGAGTGTCAGAGAGTGTTAGAGAGTTTCAGAGAGTGTCACAGAGTGTCAGTGAGTGTCAGAGAGTTTCAGCGAGTGTCAGAGAGTGTCAGAGAGTTTCTGAGAGTTTCTCAGTTTGTCGGAGAGTGTCGGAGAGTGTCAGAATGTTTCAGAGAGTGTCACAGACTGTCAGAGAGTGTCAGAGAGTGTCAGAGACTGTCAGAGAGTTTCACAGAGTTCATCAGAGGGTCAGTGCGTGTCAGAGAGTTTCAGAGAGTGTCAGATATTGTCAGTGAGTGTCAGAGAGTGTCAGCGAGAGTCAGCGAGAGTCAGATCGTGTCAGTGAATGTCAGAGAGTATCAGAGAGTGTCTGCGAAGGTCAGAGAGTGTCAGAGAGTGTAAGGGAGTGTCAGAGATTTTCAGAGAGTGTCACAGAGTGTCAGAGCGTGTCGGAGTGTTTCATAGAGTTTCAGAGAGTGTCACAGGGTGTCAGAGAGTTTCAGAGAGCTTCAGAGAGTGTCAGAGAGTGTCAGATAGTTTCAGACAGTTTCAGAGAGTGTCAGAGAGTTTCAGAGAGTTTCAGACATTGTCTGAGAGTGTCAAAGAGTGTCAAAGTGTTTCAGAGAGTGTCAGAGAGTGTCAGAGAGTTTCAGAGAGTTTCAGAGAGTGTCAGAGAGTCTCAGAAACTTTCTGAGAGTGTCAGAGAGTTCCAGAGAGTTTTCTGAGAGTTACTGAGTGTGTCGGAGAGTGTCAGGGAGTGTCAGAGTGTGTCACAGAGTGTCACAGAGTGTCACAGAGTGTCAGAGAGTTTCGGAGACATTCAGAGATTTTCAGAGAGTGTCACAGAGATTGAGAGAAT
This sequence comes from Heterodontus francisci, assembly GCF_036365525.1. NCBI lineage: Eukaryota > Metazoa > Chordata > Chondrichthyes > Heterodontiformes > Heterodontidae > Heterodontus > Heterodontus francisci. The sequence continues at coordinate 4,102,145 of NC_090414.1, forward strand.
GTCAGGGAGAATTTCAGAGAGTTTCAGAGATATTCACACAGTGTCAGAGAATGTCAGAGAGTTTCAGAGACTGTCAGAGGGCTCTGAGATTTTCTGAGTGTGTCAGAGAGTGTCAGAGATTTTCAGAGAGTGTCAGAGAGTGTTAGAGAGTTTCAGAGAGTGTCACAGAGTGTCAGTGAGTGTCAGAGAGTTTCTGAGAGTTTCGCAGTTTGTCGGAGAGTGTCGGTGAGTGTCAGGAAGTTTCGGAGAGTGTCACAGAGTGTCAGAGAGTGTCAGAGAGTTTCAGAGAGTGCCAGAGAGTTTAGGAGAGTTTCAGAGAGTGTCAGAGCGTGTCAGAGAGTTTCAGAGAGCGTCAGAGAGTGTCAGCGAGTGTCTGAGAGATTCAGAGAGTGTCAGAGAGTGTCAGAGAGTTTCAGAGAGTTTCAGAGAGTGTCGGGGAGCGTCAGAGAGTTTCAGAGAGCTTCAGAGAGTTTCAGGGAGTGTCAGAGAGTGTCAGAGAGTTTCGGAGAGTTTCAGAGAGAGTCAGACAGTGTCTGAGAGTTTCAGAGAGTGTCAAAGAGTTTCAGAGAGTGTCAGAGAGTGTCAGAGAGTGTCAGAGAGGTTCAGATAGTGTCAGAGAGTTTCAGAGATTTTCTGAGAGTGTCGGAGAGTGCCTGAGAGTTTCTGACAGTTTCTGGGTGTGTCGGAGAGTTTCAGAGAGTGTCCGAGTGTTTCAGAGAGTGTCACAGAGTTTCAGAGAGTGTCAGAGATTTTCAGAGAGTTTCAGAGATCTTCAGAGAGTTTCAGAGAGTGCCGGAAAGTTTCAGAGAGTGTCACAGAGTGTCAGAGAACTTCAGAGAGATTCAGAGAGTGTCAGGGAGTGTCAGAGAGTGTCAGAGAATTTCAGAGAGTTTCAGAGAGTGTCGGACAGTATCTGAGAGTGTCAGAGAGTGCCGCAGAGTTTCAGAGAGTGTCAGAGAGTGTCAGAGAGTTTCAGAGAGTGTCACAGAGCGTCAGTGAGAGTCAGAGAGTTTCAGAGAGTGTCAGAGAGTGTCAGAGAATGTCAGAGAGTTTCAGAGAGTGTCACAGAGTGTCAGTGAGTGTCAGAGAGTATCAGAGAGTGTCAGCGAGAATCAGAGAGTGTCAGCGAGTGTCAGAGAGTGTCAGAGAGTTTCGGAGAGTGCCAGAAAGTTTCAGAGAGTGTCACAGAGTGTCAGAGAGCTTCAGAGAGATTCAGAGAGTGTCAGGGAGTATCAGAGAGTGTCAGAGAATTTCAGAGAGTGTCAGAGAGTTTCAGAGAGTGTCAGACATTATCTGAGAGTGTCAGAGAGAGTCAGAGATTGTCAGAGAGTGTCAGAGAGATTCAGAGAGTTTCAGAGAGTGCCAGAGAGCTTCAGAGAGTTTCAGAGAGTGTCAGAGTGTGTCAGAGAGTGTCAGAGAGTTTCAGTGAGTGTCAGAGAGTGTCAGAGAGTTTCAGAGAATTGCTGAGAGTGTCGGAGAGTGCCTGAGAGTTTCTGACAGTTTCTGAGTGTGTCGGAGAGTGTCAGAGAGTGTCAGAGTGTTTCCGAGAGTGTCACAGAGTTTCAGAGAGCGTCAGAGATTTTCAGAGAGTTTCAGAGATCTTCAGAGAGTGTCAGAGAGTGCCAGAATGTTTCAGAGAGTGTCACAGACTGTCAGAGAGTGTCAGAGACTGTCAGAGAGTTTCAGAGAGTGTCTCAGAGGGTCAGAGAGTGTCAGAGAGTTTCAGAGAGTTTCAGACATTGTCTGAGAGTGTCAAAGAGTGTCAAAGTGTTTCAGAGAGTGTCAGAGTGTGTCAGAGAGTTTCAGAGAGTGTCAGAGAGTCTCAGAGACTTTCTGAGAGTGTCAGAGAGTGCCAGAGAGCTTTCTGAGAGTTACTGAGTGTGTCGGACAGTGTCAGGGAGTGTCAGAGTGTGTCACAGAGTGTCACAGAGTGTCACAGAGTGTCAGAGAGTTTCGGAGACATTCAGAGATATTCAGAGAGTTTCACAGAGTTTGAGAGAATGTCAGGGAGTTTCAGAGAGTTTCAGAGATATTCACAGAGTGTCAGAGAATGTCAGAGAGTTTCAGAGACTGTCAGAGGGCTCTGAGATTTTCTGAGTGTGTCAGAGAGTGTCAGAGATTTTCAGAGAGTGTCAGAGAGTGTTAGAGAGTTTCAGAGAGTGTCACAGAGTGTCAGTGAGTGTCAGAGAGTTTCAGCGAGTGTCAGAGAGTGTCAGAGAGTTTCTGAGAGTTTCTCAGTTTGTCGGAGAGTGTCGGAGAGTGTCAGAATGTTTCAGAGAGTGTCACAGACTGTCAGAGAGTGTCAGAGAGTGTCAGAGACTGTCAGAGAGTTTCACAGAGTTCATCAGAGGGTCAGTGCGTGTCAGAGAGTTTCAGAGAGTGTCAGATATTGTCAGTGAGTGTCAGAGAGTGTCAGCGAGAGTCAGCGAGAGTCAGATCGTGTCAGTAAATGTCAGAGAGTATCAGAGAGTGTCTGCGAAGGTCAGAGAGTGTCAGAGAGTGTAAGGGAGTGTCAGAGATTTTCAGAGAGTGTCACAGAGTGTCAGAGCGTGTCGGAGTGTTTCATAGAGTTTCAGAGAGTGTCACAGGGTGTCAGAGAGTTTCAGAGAGCTTCAGAGAGTGTCAGAGAGTGTCAGATAGTTTCAGACAGTTTCAGAGAGTGTCAGAGAGTTTCAGAGAGTTTCAGACATTGTCTGAGAGTGTCAAAGAGTGTCAAAGTGTTTCAGAGAGTGTCAGAGAGTGTCAGAGAGTTTCAGAGAGTTTCAGAGAGTGTCAGAGAGTCTCAGAAACTTTCTGAGAGTGTCAGAGAGTTCCAGAGAGTTTTCTGAGAGTTACTGAGTGTGTCGGAGAGTGTCAGGGAGTGTCAGAGTGTGTCACAGAGTGTCACAGAGTGTCACAGAGTGTCAGAGAGTTTCGGAGACATTCAGAGATTTTCAGAGAGTGTCACAGAGATTGAGAGAATGTCAGGGAGAATTTCAGAGAGTTTCAGAGATATTCACACAGTGTCAGAGAATGTCAGAGAGTTTCAGAGACTGTCAGAGGGCTCTGAGATTTTCTGAGTGTGTCAGAGAGTGTCAGAGATTTTCAGAGAGTGTCAGAGAGTGTTAGAGAGTTTCAGAGAGTTTCAGAGAGTGTCACAGAGCGTCAGTGAGAGTCAGAGAGTTTCAGAGAGTGTCAGAGAGTGTCAGAGAATGTCAGAGAGTTTCAGAGAGTGTCACAGAGTGTCAGTGAGTGTCAGAGAGTATCAGAGAGTGTCAGCGAGAATCAGAGAGTGTCAGCGAGTGTCAGAGAGTGTCAGAGAGTTTCGGAGAGTGCCAGAAAGTTTCAGAGAGTGTCACAGAGTGTCAGAGAGCTTCAGAGAGATTCAGAGAGTGTCAGGGAGTATCAGAGAGTGTCAGAGAATTTCAGAGAGTGTCAGAGAGTTTCAGAGAGTGTCAGACATTATCTGAGAGTGTCAGAGAGAGTCAGAGATTGTCAGAGAGTGTCAGAGAGATTCAGAGAGTTTCAGAGAGTGCCAGAGAGCTTCAGAGAGTTTCAGAGAGTGTCAGAGCGTGTCAGAGAGTGTCAGAGAGTTTCAGTGAGTGTCAGAGAGTGTCAGAGACTTTCAGAGAATTGCTGAGAGTGTCGGAGAGTGCCTGAGAGTTTCTGACAGTTTCTGAGTGTGTCGGAGAGTGTCAGAGAGTGTCAGAGTGTTTCCGAGAGTGTCACAGAGTTTCAGAGAGCGTCAGAGATTTTCAGAGAGTTTCAGAGATCTTCAGAGAGTGTCAGAGAGTGCCAGAATGTTTCAGAGAGTGTCACAGACTGTCAGAGAGTGTCAGAGACTGTCAGAGAGTTTCAGAGAGTGTCTCAGAGGGTCAGAGAGTGTCAGAGAGTTTCAGAGAGTTTCAGACATTGTCTGAGAGTGTCAAAGAGTGTCAAAGTGTTTCAGAGAGTGTCAGAGTGTGTCAGAGAGTTTCAGAGAGTGTCAGAGAGTCTCAGAGACTTTCTGAGAGTGTCAGAGAGTGCCAGAGAGCTTTCTGAGAGTTACTGAGTGTGTCGGACAGTGTCAGGGAGTGTCAGAGTGTGTCACAGAGTGTCACAGAGTGTCACAGAGTGTCAGAGAGTTTCGGAGACATTCAGAGATATTCAGAGAGTTTCACAGAGTTTGAGAGAATGTCAGGGAGTTTCAGAGAGTTTCAGAGATATTCACAGAGTGTCAGAGAATGTCAGAGAGTTTCAGAGACTGTCAGAGGGCTCTGAGATTTTCTGAGTGTGTCAGAGAGTGTCAGAGATTTTCAGAGAGTGTCAGAGAGTGTTAGAGAGTTTCAGAGAGTGTCACAGAGTGTCAGTGAGTGTCAGAGAGTTTCAGCGAGTGTCAGAGAGTGTCAGAGAGTTTCTGAGAGTTTCTCAGTTTGTCGGAGAGTGTCGGAGAGTGTCAGAATGTTTCAGAGAGTGTCACAGACTGTCAGAGAGTGTCAGAGAGTGTCAGAGACTGTCAGAGAGTTTCACAGAGTTCATCAGAGGGTCAGTGCGTGTCAGAGAGTTTCAGAGAGTGTCAGATATTGTCAGTGAGTGTCAGAGAGTGTCAGCGAGAGTCAGCGAGAGTCAGATCGTGTCAGTGAATGTCAGAGAGTATCAGAGAGTGTCTGCGAAGGTCAGAGAGTGTCAGAGAGTGTAAGGGAGTGTCAGAGATTTTCAGAGAGTGTCACAGAGTGTCAGAGCGTGTCGGAGTGTTTCATAGAGTTTCAGAGAGTGTCACAGGGTGTCAGAGAGTTTCAGAGAGCTTCAGAGAGTGTCAGAGAGTGTCAGATAGTTTCAGACAGTTTCAGAGAGTGTCAGAGAGTTTCAGAGAGTTTCAGACATTGTCTGAGAGTGTCAAAGAGTGTCAAAGTGTTTCAGAGAGTGTCAGAGAGTGTCAGAGAGTTTCAGAGAGTTTCAGAGAGTGTCAGAGAGTCTCAGAAACTTTCTGAGAGTGTCAGAGAGTTCCAGAGAGTTTTCTGAGAGTTACTGAGTGTGTCGGAGAGTGTCAGGGAGTGTCAGAGTGTGTCACAGAGTGTCACAGAGTGTCACAGAGTGTCAGAGAGTTTCGGAGACATTCAGAGATTTTCAGAGAGTGTCACAGAGATTGAGAGAATGTCAGGGAGAATTTCAGAGAGTTTCAGAGATATTCACACAGTGTCAGAGAATGTCAGAGAGTTTCAGAGACTGTCAGAGGGCTCTGAGATTTTCTGAGTGTGTCAGAGAGTGTCAGAGATTTTCAGAGAGTGTCAGAGAGTGTTAGAGAGTTTCAGAGAGTGTCACAGAGTGTCAGTGAGTGTCAGAGAGTTTCTGAGAGTTTCGCAGTTTGTCGGAGAGTGTCGGTGAGTGTCAGGAAGTTTCGGAGAGTGTCACAGAGTGTCAGAGAGTGTCAGAGAGTTTCAGAGAGTGCCAGAGAGTTTAGGAGAGTTTCAGAGAGTGTCAGAGCGTGTCAGAGAGTTTCAGAGAGCGTCAGAGAGTGTCAGCGAGTGTCTGAGAGATTCAGAGAGTGTCAGAGAGTGTCAGAGAGTTTCAGAGAGTTTCAGAGAGTGTCGGGGAGCGTCAGAGAGTTTCAGAGAGCTTCAGAGAGTTTCAGGGAGTGTCAGAGAGTGTCAGAGAGTTTCGGAGAGTTTCAGAGAGAGTCAGACAGTGTCTGAGAGTTTCAGAGAGTGTCAAAGAGTTTCAGAGAGTGTCAGAGAGTGTCAGAGAGTGTCAGAGAGGTTCAGATAGTGTCAGAGAGTTTCAGAGATTTTCTGAGAGTGTCGGAGAGTGCCTGAGAGTTTCTGACAGTTTCTGGGTGTGTCGGAGAGTTTCAGAGAGTGTCCGAGTGTTTCAGAGAGTGTCACAGAGTTTCAGAGAGTGTCAGAGATTTTCAGAGAGTTTCAGAGATCTTCAGAGAGTTTCAGAGAGTGCCGGAAAGTTTCAGAGAGTGTCACAGAGTGTCAGAGAACTTCAGAGAGATTCAGAGAGTGTCAGGGAGTGTCAGAGAGTGTCAGAGAATTTCAGAGAGTTTCAGAGAGTGTCGGACAGTATCTGAGAGTGTCAGAGAGTGCCGCAGAGTTTCAGAGAGTGTCAGAGAGTGTCAGAGAGTTTCAGAGAGTGTCACAGAGCGTCAGTGAGAGTCAGAGAGTTTCAGAGAGTGTCAGAGAGTGTCAGAGAATGTCAGAGAGTTTCAGAGAGTGTCACAGAGTGTCAGTGAGTGTCAGAGAGTATCAGAGAGTGTCAGCGAGAATCAGAGAGTGTCAGCGAGTGTCAGAGAGTGTCAGAGAGTTTCGGAGAGTGCCAGAAAGTTTCAGAGAGTGTCACAGAGTGTCAGAGAGCTTCAGAGAGATTCAGAGAGTGTCAGGGAGTATCAGAGAGTGTCAGAGAATTTCAGAGAGTGTCAGAGAGTTTCAGAGAGTGTCAGACATTATCTGAGAGTGTCAGAGAGTGCCGAAGAGTTACAGAGAGTGTCAGAGAGTGTCAGAGAGTTTCAGATAGTGTCACAGAGCGTCAGTGAGAGTCAGAGAGTTTCAGAGAGTGTCAGAGAGTTTCAGAGAGAGTCACAGAGTGTCAGTGAGTGTCAGAGAGTATCAGAGAGTGTCAGCGAGTGTCAGAGAGTGTCAGAGAGTTTCAGAGAATGTCGGAGAGTGTCAGAGAGTGTCAGAGAGTTTCAGAGAGTGTCAGATAGTGTCAGTGAGTGTTAGAGAGTATCAGAGACTTTCAGTGAGAGTCAGAGAGTGTCAGCGAGTGTCAGAGAGTGTCTGAGAGCTTCAGAGAGTGTCAGAGAGTGTCAGAGAGTGTCAGAGAGTTTCAGAGACTTTCTGAGAGTGTCAGAGAGTGCCTGAGAGTTTCTGACAGTTTCTGAGTGTGTCGGAGAGTGTCAGAGAGTGTCAGAGTGTTTCCGAGAGTGTCACAGAGTTTCAGAGAGTGTCAGAGATTTTCAGAGAATTTCAGAGATCTTCAGAGAGTGTCAGAGAGTGCCAGAATGTTTCAGAGAGTGTCACAGACTGTCAGAGAGTGTCAGAGACTGTCAGAGAGTTTCACAGAGTTTCTCAGAGGGTCAGTGAGTGTCAGAGAGTTTCAGAGAGTGTCAGATATTGTCAGTGAGTGTCAGAGAGCATCAGAGAGTGTCAGCGAGAGTCAGATAGTGTCAGTGAATGTCAGAGAGTATCAGAGAGTGTCAGCGAAAGTCAGAGAGAGTCAGAGAGTGTAAGGGAGTGTCAGAGATTTTCAGAGAGTGTCACAGAGTGTCAGAGAGTGTCAGAGCTTTTCAGAGAGTTCCATAGAGTTTCAGAGAGCTTCTGAGAGTTTCAGAGAGTTTCAGAGAGCTTCAGAGAGTTTCAGAGAGTTTCAGACATTGTCTGAGAATGTCAAAGAGTGTCAAAGTGTTTCAGAGAGTGTCAGAGAGTGTCAGAGAGTTTCAGAGAGTTTCAGAGAGTGTCAGAGAGTCTCAGAGACTTTCTGAGAGTGTCAGAGAGTGCCAGAGAGTTTTCTGAGAGTTACTGAGTGTGTCGGAGAGTGTCAGGGAGTGTCAGAGTGTGTCACAGAGTGTCACAGAGTGTCAGAGAGTTTCAGAGACATTCAGAGATTTTCAGAGAGTGTCACAGAGTTTGAGAGAATGTCAGGGAGTTTCATAGAGTTTCAGAGATATTTACAGAGTGTCAGAGAGTGTCAGAGAGTTTCAGAGAGTTTCAGAGATCTTCAGAGAGTGTCAGAGAGTGCCAGAATGTTTCAGAGAGTGTCACAGACTGTCAGAGAGTGTCAGAGAGTGTCAGAGACTGTCAGAGAGTTTCACAGAGTGTCTAGGAGGGTCAGTGAGTGTCAGAGAGTTTCAGAGAGTGTCAGATATTGTCAGTGAGTGTCAGAGAGTATCAGAGAGTGTCAGCGAGAGTCAGATAGTGTCAGTGAATGTCAGAGAGTATCAGAGAGTGTCAGCGAAAGTCAGAGAGTGTCAGAGAGTGTAAGGGAGTGTCAGAGATTTTCAGAGAGTGTCACAGAGTGTCAGAGAGTGTCAGAGCGTTTCAGAGAGTTTCATAGAGTTTCAGAGCCTGTCAGAGAGTTTCAGAGAGTGTCAGAGGGTGTCAGAGAGTTTCAGAGAGCTTCAGAGAGTGTCAGAGAGTGTCAGATAGTTTCAGACAGTTTCAGAGAGTGTCAGAGAGTTTCAGAGAGTTTCAGAGAGTGTCACAGACTGTCAGAGAGTGTCAGAGAGTGTCAGAGACTGTCAGAGAGTTTCACAGAGTGTCTCAGAGGGTCAGTGAGTGTCAGAGAATTTCAGAGAGTGTCACAGGGTGTCAGTGAGTTTCAGAGAGCTTCAGAGAGTGTCTGAGAGTGTAAAAGAGTGTCAAAGTGTTTCAGAGAGTGTCAGAGAGTGTCAGAGAGTTTCAGAGAGTTTCAGAGAGTGTCAGAGAGTCTCAGAGACTTTCTGAGAGTGTCAGAGAGTGCCAGAGAGTTTTCTGAGAGTTACTGAGAGTGTCAGAGAGTGCCTGAGAGTTTCTGACAGTTTCTGAGTGTGTCGGAGAGTGTCAGAGAGTGTCAGAGTGTTTCCGAGAGTGTCACAGAGTTTCAGAGAGTGTCAGAGATTTTCAGAGAATTTCAGAGATCTTCAGAGAGTGACAGAGAGTGCCAGAATGTTTCAGAGAGTGTCACAGACTGTCAGAGAGTGTCAGAGAGTGTCAGAGACTGTCAGAGAGTTTCACAGAGTGTCTCAGAGGGTCAGTGAGTGTCAGAGTTTCAGAGAGTGTCAGATATTGTCAGTGAGTGTCAGAGAGCATCAGAGAGTGTCAGCGAGAGTCAGATAGTGTCAGTGAATGTCAGAGAGTATCAGAGAGTGTCAGCGAAAGTCAGAGAGTGTCAGAGAGTGTAAGGGAGTGTCAGAGATTTTCAGAGAGAGTCACAGAGTGTCAGAGAGTGTCAGAGCATTTCAGAGAGTTTCATAGAGTTTCAGAGAGTTTCTGAGAGTTTCAGAGAGTTTCAGAGAGCTTCAGAGAGTTTCAGAGAGTGTCAGAGCCTGTCAGAGAGTTTCAGAGAGTGACATAGGGTGTCACAGAGTTTCAGAGAGCTTCAGAGAGTGTCAGAGAGTGTCAGATAGTTTCTGACAGTTTCAGAGAGTGTCAGAGAGTTTCAGAGAGTTTCAGACATTGTCTGAGAATGTCAAAGAGTGTCAAAGTGTTTCAGACAGTGTCAGAGAGTGTCAGAGAGTTTCAGAGAGTTTCAGAGAGTGTCAGAGAGTCTCAGAGACTTTCTGAGAGTGTCAGAGAGTGCCAGAGAGTTTTCTGAGAGTTACTGAGTGTGTTGGAGAGTGTCAGGGAGTGTCAGAGTGTGTCACAGAGTGTCACAGAGTGTCAGAGAGTTTCAGAGACATTCAGAGATTTTCAGAGATTGTCACAGAGTTTGAGAGAATGTCAGGGAGTTTCAGAGAGTTTCAGAGATATTCACAGAGTGTCAGAGAATGTCAGAGAATTTCAGCGAGAATCAGAGAGTGTCAGCGAGTGTCAGAGAGTGTCAGAGAGTTTCAGAGAGTTTCAGAGATCTTCAGAGAGTGTCAGAGAGTGCCAGAATGTTTCAGAGAGTGTCACAGACTGTCAGAGAGTGTCAGAGAGTGTCAGAGACTGTCAGAGATTTTCAGAGAGAGTCACAGAGTGTCAGAGAGTGTCAGAGCTTTTCAGAGAGTTTCATAGAGTTTCAGAGAGTTTCTGAGAGTTTCAGAGAGTTTCAGAGAGCTTCAGAGAGTTTCAGAGAGTGTCAGAGCCTGTCAGAGAGTTTCAGAGAGTGTCATAGGGTGTCAGAGAGTTTCAGAGAGCTTCAGAGAGTGTCAGAGAGTGTCAGATAGTTTCAGACAGTTTCAGAGAGTGTCAGAGAGTTTCAAAGAGTTTCAGACATTGTCTGAGAATGTCAAAGAGTGTCAAAGTGTTTCAGACAGTGTCAGAGAGTGTCAGAGAGTTTCAGAGAGTTTCAGAGAGTGTCAGAGAGTCTCAGAGACTTTCTGAGAGTGTCAGAGAGTGCCAGAGAGTTTTCTGAGAGTTACTGAGTGTGTCGGAGAGTGTCAGGGAGTGTCAGAGTGTGTCACAGAGTGTCACAGAGTGTCAGAGAGTTTCAGAGACATTCAGAGATTTTCAGAGAGTGTCACAGAGTTTGAGAGAATGTCAGGGAGTTTCAGAGAGTTTCAGAGATATTCACAGAGTGTCAGAGAATGTCAGAGAGTTTCAGCGAGAATCAGAGAGTGTCAGCGAGTGTCAGAGAGTGTCAGAGAGTTTCAGAGAGTTTCAGAGATCTTCAGAGAGTGTCAGAGAGTGCCAGAATGTTTCAGAGAGTGTCACAGACTGTCAGAGAGTGTCAGAGAGTGCCAGAGACTGTCAGAGAGTTTCACAGAGTGTCTAGGAGGGTCAGTGAGTGTCAGAGAGTTTCAGAGAGTGTCAGATATTGTCAGTGAGTGTCAGAGAGTATCAGAGAGTGTCAGCGAGAGTCAGATAGTGTCAGTGAATGTCAGAGAGTATCAGAGAGTGTCAGCGAAAGTCAGAGAGTGTCAGAGAGTGTAAGGGAGTGTCAGAGATTTTCAGAGAGTGTCACAGAGTGTCAGAGAGTGTCAGAGCGTTTCAGAGAGTTTCAGAGAGTTTCAGAGCCTGTCAGAGAGTTTCAGAGAGTGTCACAGGGTGTCAGAGAGTTTCAGAGAGCTTCAGAGAGTGTCAGAGAGTGTCAGAAAGTTTCAGACAGTTTCAGAGAGTGTCAGAGAGTTTCAGAGAGTTTCAGACATTGTCTGAGAGTGTCAAAGAGTGTCAAAGTGTTTCAGAGAGTGTCAGAGAGTGTCAGAGAGTTTCAGAGAGTTTCAGAGAGTGTCAGAGAGTCTCAGAGACTTTCTGAGAGTGTCAGAGAGTGCCAGAGAGTTTTCTGAGAGTTACTGAGTGTGTCGGAGAGTGTCAGGGAGTGTCAGAGTGTGTCACAGAGTGTCAGAGAGTTTCAGAGACATTCAGAGATTTTCAGAGAGTGTCACAGAGTTTGAGAGAATGTCAGGGAGTTTCAGAGAGTTTCAGAGATATTCACAGAGTGTCAGAGAATGTCAGAGAGTTTCAGAGACTGTCAGAGGGCTCTGAGATTTTTTGAGTGTGTCAGAGAGTGTCAGAGATTTTCAGAGAATGTCACAGAGTGTCAGTGAGTGTCAGAGAGTTTCAGCGAGTGTCAGAGAGTGTCAGAGAGTTTCTGAGAGTTTCTCAGTTTGTCGGAGAGTGTCGGAGAGTGTCAGAGAGTTTCGGAGAGTGTCACAGAGTGTCAGAGAGTGTCAGAGAGTTTCAGAGATTTTCTGAGAGTTTCTGAGAGTGTCAGAGAGTGTCAAAGATTGTCAGAGAGTGTCAGAGAGATTCAGAGTGTTTCAGAGAGTGTCAGAGAGCTTCAGAGAGTTTCAGAGAGTGTCAGAGAGTGTCAGCGAGTGTCTGAGAGATTCAGAGAGTGTCAGAGAGTGTCAGAGAGTTTCAGAGAGAGTCGGGGAGTGTCTGAGTGTTTCAGAGAGCTTCAGAGAGTGTCAGGGAGTGTCAGAGAGTGTCAGAGAGTTTCGGAGAGTTTCAGAGAGAGTCAGACAGTGTCTGAGAGTTTCAGAGAGTGTCAAAGAGTTTCAGAGAGTGTCAGAGAGTGTCAGAAAGGTTCAGGTAGTGTCAGAGAGTTTCAGAGACTTTCTGAGAGTGTCGGAGAGTGCCTGAGAGTTTCTGACAGTTTATGAGTGTGTCGGAGAGTTTCAGAGAATGTCAGAGTGTTTCAGAGAGTGTCACAGAGCTTCAGAGAGTGTCAGAGATTTTCAGAGAGTTTCAGAGATCTTCAGAGAGTGTCAGAGAGTGCCGGAAAGTTTCAGAGAGTGTCACAGAGTGTCAGAGAGCTTCAGAGAGTTTCAGAGAGTGTCAGGGAGTGTCAGAGTGTGTCAGAGAATTTCAGAGAGTGTCAGAGAGTTTCACAGAGTGTCAGACAGTATCTGAGAGTGTCAGAGAGTGCCGAAGAGTTTCAGAGAGTGTCAGAGAGTGTCAGAGAGTTTCAGAGAGTGTCAGAGAGTGTCAGAGAGTGTCAGAGAGTGTCAGAGAATGTCAGAGAGTTTCAGAGAGTGTCACAGAGTGTCAGTGAGTGTCAGAGAGTATCAGAGAGTGTCAGCGAGAATCAGAGAGTGTCAGCGAGTGTCAGAGAGTGTCAGAGAGTTTCGGAGAGTGCCAGAAAGTTTCAGAGAGTGTCACAGAGTGTCAGAGAGCTTCAGAGAGATTCAGAGAGTGTCAGGGAGTGTCAGAGAGTGTCAGAGAATTTCAGAGAGTGTCAGAGAGTTTCAGAGAGTGTCAGACAGTATCTGAGAGTGTCAGAGAGTGCCGAAGAGTTACAGAGTGTCAGAGAGTGTCAGAGAGTTTCAGAGAGTGTCACAGAGCGTCAGTGAGAGTCAAAGAGTTTCAGAGAGTGTCAGAGAGTTTCAGACAGTGTCACAGAGTGTCAGTGAGTGTCAGAGAGTGTCAGAGAGTGTCAGCGAGTGTCAGAGAGTGTCCGAGAGTTTCAGAGAGTGTCGGAGAGTGTCAGAGAGTGTCAGAGAGTTTCAGAGAGTGTCAGATAGTGTCAGTGAGTGTTGGAGTGTATCAGAGACTTTCAGTGAGAGTCAGAGAGTGTCAGCTAGTGTCAGAGAGTGTCAGAGAGTGTCAGAGAGTTTCGGAGAGTTTCTGAGTTTGTCGGAGAGTGTCAGAGAATGTCAGAGACTTTCAGAGAGTGTCACAGCGTGTCAGTGAGTGTCAGAGAGTATCAGAGAGTGTCAGCGAGAATCAGAGAGTGTCAGAGAGTGTCAGAGAGTTTCAGAGACTTTCTGAGAGTGTCAGAGAGTGCCTGACAGTTTCTGACAGTTTCTGAGTGTGTCGGAGATTGTCAGAGAGTGCCAGAGTGTTTCCGAGAGTGTCACAGAGTTTCAGAGAGTGTCAGAGATTTTCAGAGAGTTTCAGAGATCTTCAGAGAGTGTCAGAGAGTGCCAGAATGTTTCAGAGAGTGTCACAGACTGTCAGAGAGTGTCAGAGAGTGTCAGAGACTGTCAGAGATTTTCAGAGAGAGTCACAGAGTGTCAGAGAGTGTCAGAGCTTTTCAGAGAGTTTCATAGAGTTTCAGAGAGTTTCTGAGAGTTTCAGAGAGTTTCAGAGAGCTTCAGAGAGTTTCAGAGAGTGTCAGAGCCTGTCAGAGAGTTTCAGAGAGTGTCATAGGGTGTCAGAGAGTTTCAGAGAGCTTCAGAGAGTGTCAGAGAGTGTCAGATAGTTTCAGACAGTTTCAGAGAGTGTCAGAGAGTTTCAAAGAGTTTCAGACATTGTCTGAGAATGTCAAAGAGTGTCAAAGTGTTTCAGACAGTGTCAGAGAGTGTCAGAGAGTTTCAGAGAGTTTCAGAGAGTGTCAGAGAGTCTCAGAGACTTTCTGAGAGTGTCAGAGAGTGCCAGAGAGTTTTCTGAGAGTTACTGAGTGTGTCGGAGAGTGTCAGGGAGTGTCAGAGTGTGTCACAGAGTGTCACAGAGTGTCAGAGAGTTTCAGAGACATTCAGAGATTTTCAGAGAGTGTCACAGAGTTTGAGAGAATGTCAGGGAGTTTCAGAGAGTTTCAGAGATATTCACAGAGTGTCAGAGAATGTCAGAGAGTTTCAGCGAGAATCAGAGAGTGTCAGCGAGTGTCAGAGAGTGTCAGAGAGTTTCAGAGAGTTTCAGAGATCTTCAGAGAGTGTCAGAGAGTGCCAGAATGTTTCAGAGAGTGTCACAGACTGTCAGAGAGTGTCAGAGAGTGTCAGAGACTGTCAGAGAGTTTCACAGAGTGTCTAGGAGGGTCAGTGAGTGTCAGAGAGTTTCAGAGAGTGTCAGATATTGTCAGTGAGTGTCAGAGAGTATCAGAGAGTGTCAGCGAGAGTCAGATAGTGTCAGTGAATGTCAGAGAGTATCAGAGAGTGTCAGCGAAAGTCAGAGAGTGTCAGAGAGTGTAAGGGAGTGTCAGAGATTTTCAGAGAGTGTCACAGAGTGTCAGAGAGTGTCAGAGCGTTTCAGAGAGTTTCAGAGAGTTTCAGAGCCTGTCAGAGAGTTTCAGAGAGTGTCACAGGGTGTCAGAGAGTTTCAGAGAGCTTCAGAGAGTGTCAGAGAGTGTCAGAAAGTTTCAGACAGTTTCAGAGAGTGTCAGAGAGTTTCAGAGAGTTTCAGACATTGTCTGAGAGTGTCAAAGAGTGTCAAAGTGTTTCAGAGAGTGTCAGAGAGTGTCAGAGAGTTTCAGAGAGTTTCAGAGAGTGTCAGAGAGTCTCAGAGACTTTCTGAGAGTGTCAGAGAGTGCCAGAGAGTTTTCTGAGAGTTACTGAGTGTGTCGGAGAGTGTCAGGGAGTGTCAGAGTGTGTCACAGAGTGTCAGAGAGTTTCAGAGACATTCAGAGATTTTCAGAGAGTGTCACAGAGTTTGAGAGAATGTCAGGGAGTTTCAGAGAGTTTCAGAGATATTCACAGAGTGTCAGAGAATGTCAGAGAGTTTCAGAGACTGTCAGAGGGCTCTGAGATTTTTTGAGTGTGTCAGAGAGTGTCAGAGATTTTCAGAGAATGTCACAGAGTGTCAGTGAGTGTCAGAGAGTTTCAGCGAGTGTCAGAGAGTGTCAGAGAGTTTCTGAGAGTTTCTCAGTTTGTCGGAGAGTGTCGGAGAGTGTCAGAGAGTTTCGGAGAGTGTCACAGAGTGTCAGAGAGTGTCAGAGAGTTTCAGAGATTTTCTGAGAGTTTCTGAGAGTGTCAGAGAGTGTCAAAGATTGTCAGAGAGTGTCAGAGAGATTCAGAGTGTTTCAGAGAGTGTCAGAGAGCTTCAGAGAGTTTCAGAGAGTGTCAGAGAGTGTCAGCGAGTGTCTGAGAGATTCAGAGAGTGTCAGAGAGTGTCAGAGAGTTTCAGAGAGAGTCGGGGAGTGTCTGAGTGTTTCAGAGAGCTTCAGAGAGTGTCAGGGAGTGTCAGAGAGTGTCAGAGAGTTTCGGAGAGTTTCAGAGAGAGTCAGACAGTGTCTGAGAGTTTCAGAGAGTGTCAAAGAGTTTCAGAGAGTGTCAGAGAGTGTCAGAAAGGTTCAGGTAGTGTCAGAGAGTTTCAGAGACTTTCTGAGAGTGTCGGAGAGTGCCTGAGAGTTTCTGACAGTTTATGAGTGTGTCGGAGAGTTTCAGAGAATGTCAGAGTGTTTCAGAGAGTGTCACAGAGCTTCAGAGAGTGTCAGAGATTTTCAGAGAGTTTCAGAGATCTTCAGAGAGTGTCAGAGAGTGCCGGAAAGTTTCAGAGAGTGTCACAGAGTGTCAGAGAGCTTCAGAGAGTTTCAGAGAGTGTCAGGGAGTGTCAGAGTGTGTCAGAGAATTTCAGAGAGTGTCAGAGAGTTTCACAGAGTGTCAGACAGTATCTGAGAGTGTCAGAGAGTGCCGAAGAGTTTCAGAGAGTGTCAGAGAGTGTCAGAGAGTTTCAGAGAGTGTCAGAGAGTGTCAGAGAGTGTCAGAGAGTGTCAGAGAATGTCAGAGAGTTTCAGAGAGTGTCACAGAGTGTCAGTGAGTGTCAGAGAGTATCAGAGAGTGTCAGCGAGAATCAGAGAGTGTCAGCGAGTGTCAGAGAGTGTCAGAGAGTTTCGGAGAGTGCCAGAAAGTTTCAGAGAGTGTCACAGAGTGTCAGAGAGCTTCAGAGAGATTCAGAGAGTGTCAGGGAGTGTCAGAGAGTGTCAGAGAATTTCAGAGAGTGTCAGAGAGTTTCAGAGAGTGTCAGACAGTATCTGAGAGTGTCAGAGAGTGCCGAAGAGTTACAGAGTGTCAGAGAGTGTCAGAGAGTTTCAGAGAGTGTCACAGAGCGTCAGTGAGAGTCAAAGAGTTTCAGAGAGTGTCAGAGAGTTTCAGACAGTGTCACAGAGTGTCAGTGAGTGTCAGAGAGTGTCAGAGAGTGTCAGCGAGTGTCAGAGAGTGTCCGAGAGTTTCAGAGAGTGTCGGAGAGTGTCAGAGAGTGTCAGAGAGTTTCAGAGAGTGTCAGATAGTGTCAGTGAGTGTTGGAGTGTATCAGAGACTTTCAGTGAGAGTCAGAGAGTGTCAGCTAGTGTCAGAGAGTGTCAGAGAGTGTCAGAGAGTTTCGGAGAGTTTCTGAGTTTGTCGGAGAGTGTCAGAGAATGTCAGAGACTTTCAGAGAGTGTCACAGCGTGTCAGTGAGTGTCAGAGAGTATCAGAGAGTGTCAGCGAGAATCAGAGAGTGTCAGAGAGTGTCAGAGAGTTTCAGAGACTTTCTGAGAGTGTCAGAGAGTGCCTGACAGTTTCTGACAGTTTCTGAGTGTGTCGGAGATTGTCAGAGAGTGCCAGAGTGTTTCCGAGAGTGTCACAGAGTTTCAGAGAGTGTCAGAGATTTTCAGAGAGTTTCAGAGATCTTCAGAGAGTGTCAGAGAGTGCCAGAATGTTTCAGACAGTGTCACAGACTGTCAGAGAGTGTCAGAGAGTGTCAGAGACTGTCAGAGAGTTTCATAGAGTTTCAGAGAGTTTCAGAGAGCTTCAGAGAGTTTCAGAGAGTGTCAGAGCCTGTCAGAGAGTTTCAGAGAGTGTCACAGGGTGTCAGAGAGTTTCAGAGAGCTTCAGAGAGTGTCAGAGAGTGTCAGATAGTTTCAGACAGTTTCAGAGAGTGTCAGAGACTTTCAGAGAGTTTCAGACATTGTCTGAGAGTGTCAAAGAGTGTCAAAGTGTTTCAGAGAGTGTCAGAGAGTGTCAGAGAGTTTCAGAGAGTTTCAGAGAGTGTCAGAGAGTCTCAGAGACTTTCAGAGAGTGTCAGAGAGTGCCAGAGAGTTTTCTGAGAGTTACTGAGTGTGTCGGAGAGTGTCAGGGAGTGTCAGAGTGTGTCACCGAGTGTCACAGAGTGTCACAGAGTGTCAGAGAGTTTCAGAGACATTCAGAGATTTTCAGAGAGTGTCAGAGAATGTCAGAGAGTTTCAGAGACTGTCAGAGGGCTCTGAGATTTTCTGAGTGTGTCAGAGAGTGTCAGAGAGTGTCAGAGAGTGTTAGAGAGTTTCAGAGAGTGTCACAGAGTGTCAGTGAGTGTCAGAGAGTTTTAGAGAGTGTCAGAGAGTGTCAGTGAGTGTCAGAGAGTGTGAGAGAGTTTCTTAAAGTCTCAGAGAGTGTCAAAGAGTTTCAGAGAGTGTCAGAGAGCTTCAGAGAGTGTGGCAGAGTGTCAGAGAGTGTCAGAATGTGTCAGAGAGTTTCAGAGAGTTCCTGAGATTGTCAGAGAGTTTCAGAGAGTTTCAGAGAGCTTCAGTGTGTTTCAGAGAGTGTCAGAAAGTTTCAGAGAGTGCCAGAGAGTGTCTGAGAGTGTCTGAGAGAGTCATAGAGTTTCTGAGAGTTTGTGAGTTTGTCAGAGAGTGTCAGAGATTGTCCGAGAGTGTCAGAGAGTATCAGAGACTGTCAGAGAGTGTCAGAGATTGTCAGAGAGTGTCAGGAAGTTTCAGAAAGTTTCAGATCGTGTCAAAGAGTTTCAGAAAGTGTCAGAGAGTGTCAGAGAGTGTCAGAGAGTGTCAGAAAGTTTCAGAGCGTGTCAGAGATTGTCAGAGAGTTTCAGAGAGTGTCAGAGAGTTTCTGACAGTTTCTGAGTTTGTCAGAGAGTGTCAGAGAGTGTCAGAGATTTTCAGAGAGTGTCACAGAGTGTCAGAGAGTGTCAGAGACTTTCATTAGAGTTTCTGAGAGTTTCAGAGAGTTTCAGAATGTTTCAGAGAGTGTCAGAGCCTGTCAGAGAGTTTCAGAGAGTGTCACAGGGTGTCAGACAGTTTGAGAGAGCTTCAGAGAGTGTCAGAGAGTGTCAGAAAGTGTCAGAGTGTGTCAGAGAGTGTCTGAGATTGTCAGAGAGTGTCAGAGAGTTTCAGAAAGTGTCAGAGAGTGTCAGAGAGTTTCAGAGAGCTTCCGAGGGAGCCGGAGAGTTTCAGAGAATTTCAGACAGTGTCGGAGAGTGTCAGAGATTTTCAGAGAGTGTCAGAGAGTGTCAGAGAGTGTCTGAGAGATTCAGAGAGTGTCAGGGAGTTTCAGAGAGTTTCAGAGAGTTTCAGAGAGTGTCTGAGAGAGTCAGAGAGAGTCAGAGAGTTTCTGAGAGTTTGTGAGTTTGTCAGAGAGTGTCAGAGATTGTCCGAGAGTGTCAGAGAGTATCAGAGAGTGTCAGAGAGTGTCAGAAAGTTTCAGAAAGTATCAGACAGTGTCAGAGTGATTCAGAAATTGTCAGAGAGTTTCCGAGAGTGTCTGAGAGTTTCAGAGAGTGTCAGAGAGTTTCAGAGCGTGTCAGAAATTGTCAGAGAGTGTCTGAGAGTTTCAGAGAGTGTCAGAGAGTTTCAGAGAGTGTCAGAGAGTTTCTGAGAGTTTCTGAGTTTGTCAGAGAGTGTCAGAGAGTGTCAGAGATTTTCAGAGAGTGTCAGAGAGTGTCAGAGACTTTCAGTGAGTTTCTGAGTGTTTCTGAGAGTTTCAGAGAGTTTCAGAGAACTTCAGAGAGTTTCAGAGAGTGTCAGAGCCTGTCAGAGAGTTTCAGAGAATGTCACGGGGTGTCAGAGAGTTTCAGAGAGCTTCAGAGAGTGTCAGAGAGTGTTAGAGAGTTTCAGTCAGTTTCAGAGAGTGTCAGAGAGTTTCAGAGACAGCCAGACACTGTCTGAGATTGTCAAAGAGTGTCAAAGTGTTTCAGAGAGTGTCAGAAAGAGTCAGAGAGTTTCTGAGAGTTTGTGAGTTTGTCAGAGTGTGTCAGAGATAGTCCGAGAGTGTCCGAGAGTGTCAGAGAGTGTCAGAAAGTTTCAGAAAGTGTCAGATAGTGTCAGAGAGATTCAGAACGTGAAAGAGAGTGTCAGAGAGTGGCTGAGAGTGTCAGAGAGTTTTAGAGAGTGTCAGATAGTGTCAGTGAGTGTCAGAGAGTGTCAGAGAGTTTGAGAGAATGTCAGGGAGTTTCATAGTGTTTCAGAGAGTTTCAGAGAGTTTCAGAGAGCTTCAGAGAGTTTCAGAGAGTGTCAGAGCCTGTCAGAGAGTTTCAGAGAGTGTCACAGGGTGTCAGAGAGTTTCAGTGAGCTTCAGAGAGTGTCAGAGAGTGTCAGATAGTTTCAGACAGTTTCAGAGAGTGTCAGAGAGTTTCAGAGATTTTCAGACATTGTCTGAGAGTGTCAAAGACTGTCAATGTGTTTCAGAGAGTATCAGAGAGTGTCAGAGAGTTTCAGAGAGTTTCAGAGAGTGTCAGAGAGTCTCAGAGACTTTCTGAGAGTGTCAGAGAGTGCCAGAGAGTTTTCTGAGAGTTACTGAGTGTGTCGGAGAGTGTCAGGGAGTGTCAGAGTGTGTCACAGAGTGTCACAGAGTGTCACAGAGTGTCAGAGAGTTTCAGAGACATTCAGAGATTTTCAGAGAGTGTCAGTGAATGTCAGAGAGTTTCAGAGACTGTCAGAGGGCTCTGAGATTTTCTGAGTGTGTCAGAGAGTGTCAGAGAGTGTCAGAGAGTGTTAGAGAGTTTCAGAGAGTGTCACAGAGTGTCAGTGAGTGTCAGAGAGTTTTAGAGAGTGTCAGAGAGTGTCAGTGAGTGTCAGAGAGTGTGAGAGAGTTTCTTAAAGTCTCAGAGAGTGTCAAAGAGTTTCAGAGAGTGTCAGAGAGCTTCAGAGAGTGTGGCAGAGTGTCAGAGAGTGTCAGAATGTGTCAGAGAGTTTCAGAGAGTTCCTGAGATTGTCAGAGAGTTTCAGAGAGTTTCAGAGAGCTTCAGTGTGTTTCAGAGAGTGTCAGAAAGTTTCAGAGAGTGCCAGAGAGTGTCTGAGAGTGTCTGAGAGAGTCATAGAGTTTCTGAGAGTTTGTGAGTTTGTCAGAGAGTGTCAGAGATTGTCCGAGAGTGTCAGAGAGGATCAGAGAGTGTCAGAGAGTGTCAGAGATTGTCAGAGAGTGTCAGGAAGTTTCAGAGCGTGTCAGAGATTGTCAGAGAGTTTCAGAAAGTGTCAGAGAGTGTCAGAGAGTTTCAGAGAGCTTCCGAGGGAGCCGGAGAGTTTCAGAGAATTTCAGACAGTGTCGGAGAGTGTCAGAGATTTTCAGAGAGTGTCAGAGAGTGTCAGAGAGTGTCTGAGAGATTCAGAGAGTGTCAGGGAGTTTCAGAGAGTTTCAGAGAGTTTCAGAGAGTGTCTGAGAGAGTCAGAGAGAGTCAGAGAGTTTCTGAGAGTTTGTGAGTTTGTCAGAGAGTGTCAGAGATTGTCCGAGAGTGTCAGAGAGTATCAGAGAGTGTCAGAGAGTGTCAGAGAGAGTCAGAGAGAGTCAGAGAGTTTCTGAGAGTTTGTGAGTTTGTCAGAGAGCGTCAGAGATTGTCCGAGAATGTCAGAGAGTATCAGAGAGTGTCAGAGAGTGTCAGAGAGTGTCAGAGAGTGTCAGAAAGTTTCAGAAAGTATCAGACAGTGTCAGAGTGATTCAGAAAGTGTCAGAGAGTTTCCGAGAGTGTCTGAGTGTTTCAGAGAGTGTCAGAGAGTTTCAGAGCGTGTCAGAAGTTGTCAGAGAGTGTCTGAGAGTTTCAGAGAGTGTCAGAGTGTTTCAGAGAGTGTCAGAGAGTTTCTGAGAGTTTCTGAGTTTGTCAGAGTGTCAGAGAGTGTCAGAGATTTTCAGAGAGTGTCACAGAGTGTCAGAGAGTGTCAGAGACTTTCAGAGAGTTTCTGAGTGTTTCTGAGAGTTTCAGAGAGTTTCAGAGAACTTCAGAGAGTTTCAGAGAGTGTCAGAGCCTGTCAGAGAGTTTCAGAGAATGTCACGGGGTGTCAGAGAGTTTCAGAGAGCTTCAGAGAGTGTCAGAGAGTGTTAGAGAGTTTCAGTCAGTTTCAGAGAGTGTCAGAGAGTTTCAGAGGCAGTCAGACACTGTCTGAGATTGTCAAAGAGTGTCAAAGTGTTTCAGAGAGTGTCAGAAAGAGTCAGAGAGTTTCTGAGAGTTTGTGAGTTTGTCAGAGTGTGTCAGAGATAGTCCGAGAGTGTCCGAGAGTGTCAGAGAGTGTCAGAAAGTTGCAGAAAGTGTCAGATAGTGTCAGAGAGATTCAGAACGTGAAAGAGAGTGTCAGAGAGTGGCTGAGAGTGTCAGAGAGTTTTAGAGAGTGTCAGATAGTGTCAGTGAGTGTCAGAGAGTGTCAGAGAGTTTGAGAGAATGTCAGGGAGTTTCATAGAGTTTCAGAGAGTTTCAGAGCGCTTCAGAGAGTTTCAGAGAGTGTCAGAGCCTGTCAGAGAGTTTCAGAGAGTGTCACAGGGTGTCAGAGAGTTTCAGAGAGCTTCAGAGAGTGTCAGAGACTGTCAGATAGTTTCAGACAGTTTCAGAGAGTGTCAGAGTGTTTCAGAGATTTTCAGACATTGTCTGAGAGAGTCAAAGAGTGTCAAAGTGTTTCAGAGAGTGTCAGAGAGTGTCAGAGAGTTTCAGAGAGTTTCAGAGAGTGTCAGAGAGTCTCAGAGACTTTCTGAGAGTGTCAGAGAGAGCCAGAGAGTTTTCTGAGAGTTACTGAGTGTGTCGGAGAGTGTCAGGGAGTGTCAGAGTGTGTCACAGAGTGTCACAGAGTGTCACAGAGTGTCAGAGAGTTTCAGAGACATTCAGAGATTTTCAGAGAGTGTCGGAGAATGTCAGAGAGTTTCAGAGACTGTCAGAGGGCTCTGAGATTTTCTGAGTGTGTCAGAGAGTGTCAGAGAGTGTCAGAGAGTGTTAGAGAGTTTCAGAGAGTGTCACAGAGTGTCAGTGAGTGTCAGAGAGTTTTAGAGAGTGTCAGAGAGTGTCAGTGAGTGTCAGAGAGTGTGAGAGAGTTTCTTAAAGTCTCAGAGAGTGTCAAAGAGTTTCAGAGAGTGTCAGAGAGCTTCAGAGAGTGTGGCAGAGTGTCAGAGAGTGTCAGAATGTGTCAGAGAGTTTCAGAGAGTTCCTGAGATTGTCAGAGAGTTTCAGAGAGTTTCAGAGAGCTTCAGTGTGTTTCAGAGAGTGTCAGAAAGTTTCAGAGAGTGCCAGAGAGTGTCTGAGAGTGTCTGAGAGAGTCATAGAGTTTCTGAGAGTTTGTGAGTTTGTCAGAGAGTGTCAGAGATTGTCCGAGAGTGTCAGAGAGGATCAGAGAGTGTCAGAGCGTGTCGGAGATTGTCAGAGAGTTTCAGAGAGTGTCAGAGAGTTTCTGACAGTTTCTGAGTTTGTCAGAGAGTGTCAGAGAGTGTCAGAGATTTTCAGAGAGTGTCACAGAGTGTCAGAGAGTGTCAGAGACTTGCATTAGAGTTTCTGAGAGTTTCTGAGAGTTTCAGAGAGTTTCAGAATGTTTCAGAGAGTGTCAGAGCCTGTCAGAGAGTTTCAGAGAGTGTCACAGGGTGTCAGACCGTTTGAGAGAGCTTCAGAGAATGTCAGAGAGTGTCAGAAAGTGTCAGAGTGTGTCAGAGAGTGTCTGAGATTGTCAGAGAGTGTCAGAGAGTTTCAGAAAATGTCAGAGAGTTTCAGAGAATTTCAGACAGTGTCGGAGAGTGTCTGAGAGATTCAGAGAGTGTCAGGGAGTTTCAGAGAGTTTCAGAGAGTTTCAGAGAGTGTCTGAGAGAGTCAGAGAGAGTCAGAGAGTTTCTGAGAGTTTGTGAGTTTGTCAGAGAGTGTCAGAGAATGTCCGAGAGTGTCAGAGAGTATCAGAGAGTGTCAGAGAGTGTCAGAGAGTGTCAGAAAGTTTCAGAAAGTATCAGACAGTGTCAGAGTGATTCAGAAAGTGTCAGAGAGTTTCCGAGAGTGTCTGAGAGTTTCAGAGAGTGTCTGAGAGTTTCAGAGAGTGTCAGAGAGTTTCAGAGAGTTTCAGAGAGTTTCTGAGAGTTTCTGAGTTTGTCAGAGTGTCAGAGAGTGTCAGAGATTTTCAGAGAGTGTCACAGAGTGTCAGAGAGTGTCAGAGACTTTCAATGAGTTTCTGAGTGTTTCTGAGAGTTTCAGAGAGTTTCAGAGAACTTCAGAGAGTTTCAGAGAGTGTCAGAGCCTGTCAGAGAGTTTCAGAGAATGTCACGGGGTGTCAGAGAGTTTCAGAGAGCTTCAGAGAGTGTCAGAGAGTGTTAGAGAGTTTCAGTCAGTTTCAGAGAGTGTCAGAGAGTTTCAGAGAGAGTCAGACACTGTCTGAGATTGTCAAAGAGTGTCAAAGTGTTTCAGAGAGTGTCAGAAAGAGTCAGAGAGTTTCTGAGAGTTTGTGAGTTTGTCAGAGTGTGTCAGAGATAGTCCGAGAGTGTCAGAGAGTATCAGAGATTGTCAGAGAGTGTCAGAAAGTTTCAGAAAGTGTCAGATAGTGTCAGAGAGATTCAGAACGTGAAAAAGAGTGTCAGAGAGTGGCTGAGAGTGTCAGAGAGTTTTAGAGAGTGTCAGATAGTGTCAGTGAGTGTCAGAGAGTGTCAGAGAGTTTGAGAGAATGTCAGGGAGTTTCAGAGAGTTTCAGAGATATTCACAGAGTGTCAGAGAATGTCAGAGAGTTTCAGAGACTGTCAGAGGGCTCTGATATTTTCTGAGTGTGTCAGAGAGTGTCAGAGATTTTCAGAGAGTGTCAGAGAGTGTTAGAGAGTTTCAGAGAGTTTCACAGAGTGTCAGTGAGTGTCAGAGAGTTTTAGAGAGTGTCAGAGAGTGTCAGTGAGTGTCAGAGAGTGTCAGAGAGTTTCTTAGAGTCTCAGAGAGTGTCAAAGAGTTTCAGAGAGTGTCAGAGAGCTTCAGAGATTGTGGCAGAGTGTCAGAGAGTGTCAGAATGTGTCAGAGAGTTTCAGATAGTTCCTGAGATTGTCAGAGCGTTTCAGAGAGTTTCAGAGAGCTTCAGTGTGTTTCAGAGAGTGTCAGAAAGTTTCAGAGAGTGCCAGAGAGTGTCTGAGAGTGTCTGAGAGAGTCATAGAGTTTCTGAGAGTTTGTGAGTTTGTCAGAGAGTGTCAGAGATTGTCCGAGAGTGTCAGAGAGGATCAGAGAGTGTCAGAGAGTGTCAGAGATTGTCAGAGAGTGTCAGGAAGTTTCAGAAAGTGTCAGATAGTGTCAACGAGTTTCAGAAAGTGTCAGAGAGTGTCAGAGAGTGTCTGAGAGTGTCAGAGAGGGTCAGAAAGTTTCAGAGCGTGTCAGAGATTGTCAGAGAGTTTCAGAGAGTGTCAGAGAGTTTCTGACAGTTTCTGAGTTTGTCAGAGAGTGTCAGAGAGTGTCAGAGATTTTCAGAGAGTGTCACAGAGTGTCAGAGAGTGTCAGAGACTTTCATTAGAGTTTCTGAGAGTTTCTGAGAGCTTCAGAGAGTTTCAGAATGTTTCAGAGAGTGTCAGAGCCTGTCAGAGAGTTTCAGAGAGTGTCACAGGGTGTCAGACAGTTTGAGAGAGCTTCAGAGAGTGTCAGAGAGTGTCCGAAAGTGTCAGAGTGTGTCAGAGAGTGTCTGAGATTGTCAAAGAGTGTCAGAGAGTTTCAGAAAGTGTCAGAGAGTGTCAGAGAGTTTCAGAGAGCTTCCGAGGGAGCCGGAGAGTTCCAGAGAATTTCAGACAGTGTCGGAGAGTGTCAGAGATTTTCAGAGAGTGTCAGAGAGTGTCAGAGAGTGTCTGAGAGAGTCAGAGACTGTCAGAGAGTTTCAGAGAGTTTCAGAGTGTGTCTGAGAGAGTCAGAGAGAGTCAGAGAGTTTCTGAGAGTTTGTGAGTTTGTCAGAGAGTGTCAGAGATTGTCCGAGAGTGTCAGAGAGTATCAGAGAGTGTCAGAGAGTGTCAGAGAGTTTCAGAAAGTTTCAGAAAGTATCAGACAGTGTCAGAGTGATTCAGAAAGTGTCAGAGAGTTTCCGAGAGTGTCTGAGTGTTTCAGAGAGTGTCAGAGAGTTTCAGAGCGTGTCAGAAGTTGTCAGAGAGTGTCTGAGAGTTTCAGAGAGTGTCAGAGTGTTTCAGAGAGTGTCAGAGAGTTTCTGAGAGTTTCTGAGTTTGTCAGAGTGTCAGAGAGTGTCAGAGATTTTCAGAGAGTGTCAGAGAGTGTCAGAGATTGTCAGAGACTTTCAGAGAGTGTCTGAGTGTTTCTGAGAGTTTCAGAGAGTTTCAGAGAACTTCAGAGAGTTTCAGAGAGTGTCAGAGCCTGTCAGAGAGTTTCAGAGAATGTCACGGGGTGTCAGAGAGTTTCAGAGAGCTTCAGAGAGTGTCTGAGAGAGTCAGAGAGTTTCAGAGAATGTCACGGGGTGTCAGAGAGTTTCAGAGAGCTTCAGAGAGTGTCAGAGAGTGTTAGAGAGTTTCAGTCAGTTTCAGAGAATGTCAGAGAGTTTCAGAGACAGTCAGACACTGTCTGA
This sequence comes from Heterodontus francisci, assembly GCF_036365525.1. Classification (NCBI taxonomy): domain Eukaryota; kingdom Metazoa; phylum Chordata; class Chondrichthyes; order Heterodontiformes; family Heterodontidae; genus Heterodontus; species Heterodontus francisci. The sequence goes on from NC_090414.1 coordinate 4,127,321, forward strand.
GATTGTCAAAGAGTGTCAAAGTGTTTCAGAGAGTGTCAGAAAGAGTCAGAGAGTTTCTGAGAGTGTCAGAGAGTGTCAGAGATAGTCCGAGAGTGTCAGAGATTATCAGAGAGTGTCAGAGAGTGTCAGAGAGTGGCTGAGAGTCTCAGAGAGTGTCAAAGAGTTTCAGAGAGTGTCAGAGAGCTTCAGAGAGTGTGGCAGTGTGTCAGAGAGTGTCAGAATGTGTCAGAGAGTTTCAGAGAGTTCCTGAGATTGTCAGAGAGTTTCAGAGAGTTTCAGAGTGCTTCAGTGTGTTTCAGAGAGTGTCAGAAAGTTTCAGAGAGTGCCAGAGAGTGTCTGAGAGTGTCTGAGAGAGTCATAGAGTTTCTGAGATTTTGTGAGTTTGTCAGAGAGTGTCAGATATTGTCCGAGAGTGTCAGAGAGTATCAGAGAGTGTCAGAGAGTGTCAGAGATTGTCAGAGATTGTCAGGAAGTTTCAGAAAGTGTCAGATAGTGTCAGAGAGTTTCAGAAAGTGTCAGAGAGTGTCAGAGAGTGTCTGAGAGTGTCAGAGAGTGTCAGAGAGTTTCAGAGCGTGTCAGAGATTGTCAGAGAGTTTCAGAGAGTGTCAGAGAGTTTCTGACAGTTTCTGAGTTTGTCAGAGAGTGTCAGAGAGTGTCAGAGATTTTCAGAGAGTGTCACAGAGTGTCAGAGACTTTCAGAGAGTTTCAGAGAGTGTCAGAGAGTTTCAGAGAGTTTCAGAGAGTGTCTGAGAGAGTCAGAGAGAGTCAGAGAGTTTCTGAGAGTTCGTGAGTTTGTCAGAGAGTGTCTGAGATTGTCCGAGAGTGTCAGAGAGTATCAGAGAGTGTCAGAGAGTGTCAGAAAGTTTCAGAAAGTATCAGATAGTGTCAGAGAGATTCAGAAAGTGTCAGAGCCTGTCAGAGAGTTTCAGAGAGTGTCACAGGGTGTCACACAGTTTGAGAGAGCTTCAGAGAGTGTCAGAGAGAGTCAGAAAGTGTCAGAGAGTGTCAGAGAGTGTCTGAGAGTGCCAGAGAGTGTCAGAGAGTTTCAGAAAGTGTCAGAGAGTGTCAGAGAGTTTCAGAGAGTTTCAGAGGGTCCGGAGAGTTTCAGAGAGTTTCAGAGAGTGTCAGAGAGTGTCAGAGATTTTCAGAGAGTGTCAGAGAGTGTCTGAGAGATTCATAGAGTGTCAGAGAGTGTCAGAGAGTTTCAGAGAGTTTCAGAGAGTGTCTGAGAGAGTCAGAGAGAGTCAGAGAGTTTCTGAGAGTTTGTGAGTTTGTCAGAGAGTGTCAGAGATTGTCCGAGAGTGTCAGAGAGTATCAGAGAGTGTCAGAGAGTGTCAGAAAGTTTCAGAAAGCATCAGATAGTGTCAGAGAGATTCAGAAAGTGTCAGAGAGTTCCCGAGAGTGTCTGAGAGTTTCAGAGAGTGTCAGAGAGTTTCAGAGCGTGTCAGAGAGTTTCTGAGAGTTTCAGAGAGTGTCAGAGTGTTTCAGAGAGTGTCAGAGAGTTTCTGAGAGTTTCTGAGTTTGTCAGAGTGTCAGAGAGTGTCAGAGATTTTCAGAGAGTGTCACAGAGTGTCAGAGAGTGTCAGAGACTTTCAGAGAGTTTCTGAGTGCTTCTGAGAGTTTCAGAGAGTTTCAGAGAACTTCAGAGAGTTTCAGAGAGTGTCAGAGCCTGTCAGAGAGTTTCAGAGAATGTCACGGGGTGTCAGAGAGTTTCAGAGAGCTTCAGAGAGTGTCAGAGAGTGTTAGAGAGTTTCAGTCAGTTTCAGAGAATGTCAGAGAGTTTCAGAGACAGTCAGACACTGTCTGAGATTGTCAAAGAGTGTCAAAGTGTTTCAGAGAGTGTCAGAAAGAGTCAGAGAGTTTCTGAGAGTGTCAGAGAGTGTCAGAGATAGTCCGAGAGTGTCAGAGATTATCAGAGAGTGTCAGAGAGTGTCAGAGAGTGGCTGAGAGTCTCAGAGAGTGTCAAAGAGTTTCAGAGAGTGTCAGAGAGCTTCAGAGAGTGTGGCAGTGTGTCAGAGAGTGTCAGAATGTGTCAGAGAGTTTCAGAGAGTTCCTGAGATTGTCAGAGAGTTTCAGAGAGTTTCAGAGTGCTTCAGTGTGTTTCAGAGAGTGTCAGAAAGTTTCAGAGAGTGCCAGAGAGTGTCTGAGAGTGTCTGAGAGAGTCATAGAGTTTCTGAGAGTTTGTGAGTTTGTCAGAGAGTGTCAGATATTGTCCGAGAGTGGCAGAGAGTATCAGAGAGTGTCAGAGAGTGTCAGAGATTGTCAGAGAGTGTCAGAGAGTGTCAGAGAGTGTCTGAGAGTGTCAGAGAGTTTCAGAGAGTTTCAGAGAGTGTCTGAGAGAGTCAGAGAGTTTCAGAGAATGTCACGGGGTGTCAGAGAGTTTCAGAGAGCTTCAGAGAGTGTCAGAGAGTGTTAGAGAGTTTCAGTCAGTTTCAGAGAATGTCAGAGAGTTTCAGAGACAGTCAGACACTGTCTGAGATTGTCAACGAGTGTCAAAGTGTTTCAGAGAGTGTCAGAAAGAGTCAGAGAGTTTCTGAGAGTGACAGAGAGTGTCAGAGATAGTCCGAGAGTGTCAGAGATTATCAGAGAGTGTCAGAGAGTGTCAGAGAGTGGCTGAGAGTCTCAGAGAGTGTCAAAGAGTTTCAGAGAGTGTCAGAGAGCTTCAGAGAGTGTGGCAGTGTGTCAGAGAGTGTCAGAATGTGTCAGAGAGTTTCAGAGAGTTCCTGAGATTGTCAGAGAGTTTCAGAGAGTTTCAGAGTGCTTCAGTGTGTTTCAGAGAGTGTCAGAAAGTTTCAGAGAGTGCCAGAGAGTGTCTGAGAGTGTCTGAGAGAGTCATAGAGTTTCTGAGAGTTTGTGAGTTTGTCAGAGAGTGTCAGATATTGTCCGAGAGTGTCAGAGAGTATCAGAGAGTGTCAGAGAGTGTCAGAGAGTGTCAGAGATTGTCAGGAAGTTTCAGAAAGTGTCAGATAGTGTCAGAGAGTTTCAGAAAGTGTCAGAGATTGTCAGAGAGTGTCTGAGAGTGTCAGAGAGTGTCAGAGAGTTTCAGAGCGTGTCAGAGATTGTCAGAGAGTTTCAGAGAGTGTCAGAGAGTTTCTGACAGTTTCTGAGTTTGTCAGAGAGTGTCAGAGAGTGTCAGAGATTTTCAGAGAGTGTCACAGAGTGTCAGAGACTTTCAGAGAGTTTCAGAGAGTGTCAGAGAGTTTCAGAGAGTTTCAGAGAGTGTCTGAGAGAGTCAGAGAGAGTCAGAGAGTTTCTGAGAGTTCGTGAGTTTGTCAGAGAGTGTCTGAGATTGTCCGAGAGTGTCAGAGAGTATCAGAGAGTGTCAGAGAGTGTCAGAAAGTTTCAGAAAGTATCAGATAGTGTCAGAGAGATTCAGAAAGTGTCAGAGCCTGTCAGAGTGTTTCAGAGAGTGTCACAGGGTGTCAGACAGTTTGAGAGAGCTTCAGAGAGTGTCAGAGAGAGTCAGAAAGTGTCAGAGAGTGTCAGAGAGTGTCTGAGAGTGCCAGAGAGTGTCAGAGAGTTTCAGAAAGTGTCAGAGAGTGTCAGAGAGTTTCAGAGAGTTTCAGAGGGTCCGGAGAGTTTCAGAGAGTTTCAGAGAGTGTCAGAGAGTGTCAGAGATTTTCAGAGAGTGTCAGAGAGTGTCTGAGAGATTCATAGAGTGTCAGAGAGTGTCAGAGAGTTTCAGAGAGTTTCAGAGAGTGTCTGAGAGAGTCAGAGAGAGTCAGAGAGTTTCTGAGAGTTTGTGAGTTTGTCAGAGAGTGTCAGAGATTGTCCGAGAGTGTCAGAGAGTATCAGAGAGTGTCAGAGAGTGTCAGAAAGTTTCAGAAAGCATCAGATAGTGTCAGAGAGATTCAGAAAGTGTCAGAGAGTTCCCGAGAGTGTCTGAGAGTTTCAGAGAGTGTCAGAGAGTTTCAGAGCGTGTCAGAGAGTTTCTGAGAGTTTCAGAGAGTGTCAGAGTGTTTCAGAGAGTGTCAGAGAGTTTCTGAGAGTTTCTGAGTTTGTCAGAGTGTCAGAGAGTGTCAGAGATTTTCAGAGAGTGTCACAGAGTGTCAGAGAGTGTCAGAGACTTTCAGAGAGTTTCTGAGTGTTTCTGAGAGTTTCAGAGAGTTTCAGAGAACTTCAGAGAGTTTCAGAGAGTGTCAGAGCCTGTCAGAGAGTTTCAGAGAATGTCACGGGGTGTCAGAGAGTTTCAGAGAGCTTCAGAGAGTGTCAGAGAGTGTTAGAGAGTTTCAGTCAGTTTCAGAGAATGTCAGAGAGTTTCAGAGACAGTCAGACACTGTCTGAGATTGTCAAAGAGTGTCAAAGTGTTTCAGAGAGTGTCAGAAAGAGTCAGAGAGTTTCTGAGAGTGTCAGAGAGTGTCAGAGATAGTCCGAGAGTGTCAGAGATTATCAGAGAGTGTCAGAGAGTGTCAGAGAGTGGCTGAGAGTCTCAGAGAGTGTCAAAGAGTTTCAGAGAGTGTCAGAGAGCTTCAGAGAGTGTGGCAGTGTGTCAGAGAGTGTCAGAATGTGTCAGAGAGTTTCAGAGAGTTCCTGAGATTGTCAGAGAGTTTCAGAGAGTTTCAGAGTGCTTCAGTGTGTTTCAGAGAGTGTCAGAAAGTTTCAGAGAGTGCCAGAGAGTGTCTGAGAGAGTCATAGAGTTTCTGAGAGTTTGTGAGTTTGTCAGAGAGTGTCAGATATTGTCCGAGAGTGTCAGAGAGTATCAGAGAGTGTCAGAGAGTGTCAGAGATTGTCAGAGAGTGTCAGAGAGTGTCAGAGAGTGTCTGAGAGTGTCAGAGAGTTTCAGAGAGTTTCAGAGAGTGGCTGAGAGTGTCAGAGAATTTTAGAGAGTGTCAGATAGTGTCAGTGAGTGTCAGAGAGTGTCAGAGAGTGTCAGAGAGTGTCAGAGAGTTTCTGAGAGTCTCAGAGAGTGTCAAAGAGTTTCAGAGAGTGTCAGAGAGCTTCAGAGAGTGTGGCAGTGTGTCAGAGAGTGTCAGAATGTGTCAGAGAGTGTCAGAGATTGTCAGAGAGTGTCAGGAAGTTTCAGAAAGTGTCAGATAGTGTCAGAGAGTTTCAGAAAGTGTCAGAGAGTGTCAGAGAGTGTCTGAGAGTGTCAGAGAGTGTCAGAGAGTTTCAGAGCGTGTCAGAGATTGTCAGAGAGTTTCAGAGAGTGTCAGAGAGTTTCTGACAGTTTCTGAGTTTGTCAGAGAGTGTCAGAGAGTGTCAGAGATTTTCAGAGAGTGTCACAGAGTGTCAGAGACTTTCAGAGAGTTTCAGAGAGTGTCAGAGAGTTTCAGAGAGTTTCAGAGAGTGTCTGAGAGAGTCAGAGAGAGTCAGAGAGTTTCTGAGAGTTTGTGAGTTTGTCAGAGAGTGTCAGAGATTGTCCGAGAGTGTCAGAGAGTATCAGAGAGTGTCAGAGAGTGTCAGAAAGTTTCAGAAAGTATCAGATAGTGTCAGAGAGATTCAGAAAGTGTCAGAGCCTGTCAGAGAGTTTCAGAGAGTGTCACAGGGTGTCAGACAGTTTGAGAGAGCTTCAGAGAGTGTCAGAGAGAGTCAGAAAGTGTCAGAGAGTGTCAGAGAGTGTCTGAGAGTGCCAGAGAGTGTCAGAGAGTTTCATAAAGTGTCAGAGAGTGTCAGAGAGTTTCAGAGAGTTTCAGAGGGTCCGGAGAGTTTCAGAGAGTTTCAGAGAGTGTCAGAGAGTGTCAGAGATTTTCAGAGAGTGTCAGAGAGTGTCTGAGAGATTCAGAGAGTGTCAGAGAGTGTCAGAGAGTTTCAGAGAGTTTCAGAGAGTGTCTGAGAGAGTCAGAGAGAGTCAGAGAGTTTCTGAGAGTTTGTGAGTTTGTCAGAGAGTGTCAGAGATTGTCCGAGAGTGTCAGAGAGTATCAGAGAGTGTCAGAGAGTGTCAGAAAGTTTCAGAAAGTATCAGATAGTGTCAGAGAGATTCAGAAAGTGTCAGAGAGTTCCCGAGAGTGTCTGAGAGTTTCAGAGAGTGTCAGAGAGTTTCAGAGCGTGTCTGAGATTGTCAGAGAGTATCAGCAAGTTTCAGAGACTGTCAGAGAGTTTCAGAGAGTGTCAGAGAGTGTCGGAGAGTTTCAGACAGTGTCAGAGAGTTTCAGAGAGTGTCAGAGAGTTTCCGAGAGTTTCTGAGTCTGTCAGAGAGTGTCAGAGAGTGTCAGAGATTTTCAGAGAGTGTCACAGAGTGTCAGAGAGTGTCAGAGACTTTCAGAGAGTTTCTGAGTGTTTCTGAGAGTTTCAGAGAGTTTCAGAGAACTTCCGAGAGTTTCAGAGAGTGTCAGAGCCTGTCAGAGAGTTTCAGAAAATGTCACGGGGTGTCAGAGAGTTTCAGAGAGCTTCAGAGAGTGTCAGAGAGTGTCTGAAAGTGTTAGAGAGTTTCAGTCAGTGTCAGAGAGTGTCAGAGAGTTTCAGAAGTTTCAAAGGTGCCGGAGAGTTTCAGAGAATTTCAGACAGTGTCGGAGAGTGTCAGAGATTTTCAGAGAGTGTCAGAGAGTGTCAGAGAGTGTCTGAGAGTGTCAGAGAGTTTCAGAGAGTTTCAGAGAGTTTCAGAGAGTGTCTGAGAGAGTCAGAGAGTTTCTGAGAGTTTGTGAGTTTGTCAGAGAGCGTCGGAGATTGTCCGAGAGTGTCAGAGAGTATCAGAGAGTGTCAGAGAGTGTCAGAGAGTGTCAGAAAGTTTCAGAAAGTATCAGACAGTGTCAGAGTGATTCAGAAAGTGTCAGAGAGTTTCCGAGAGTGTCTGAAAGTTTCAGAGAGTGTCAGAGAGTTTCAGAGCGTGTCAGAAATTGTCAGAGAGTGGCTGAGAGTTTCAGAGAGTGTCAGAGAGTTTCAGAGAGTGTCAGAGAGTTTCTGAGGGTTTCTGAGTTTGTCAGAGAGTGTCAGAGAGTGTCAGAGATTCTCAGAGAGTGTCACAGAGTGTCAGAGAGTGTCAGAGACTTTCAGAGAGTTTCTGAGTGTTTCTGAGAGTTTCAGAGAGTTTCAGAGAACTTCAGAGAGTTTCAGAGAGTGTCAGAGCCTGTCAGAGAGTTTCAGAGAATGTCACGGGGTGTCAGAGAGTTTCAGAGAGCTTCAGAGAGTGTCAGAGAGTGTTAGAGAGTTTCAGTCAGTTTCAGAGAGTGTCAGAGAGTTTCAGAGACAGTCAGACACTGTCTGAGATTGTCAAAGAGTGTCAAAGTGTTTCAGAGAGTGTCAGAAAGAGTCAGAGAGTTTCTGAGAGTTTGTGAGTTTGTCAGAGAGTGTCAGAGATAGTCCGAGAGTGTCAGAGAGTATCAGAGAGTGTCAGAGAGTGTCAGAAAGTTTCAGAAAGTGTCAGATAGTGTCAGAGAGATTCAGAGAGTGTCAGAGAGTGGCTGAGAGTGTCAGAGAATTTTAGAGAGTGTCAGATAGTGTCAGTGAGTGTCAGAGAGTGTCAGAGAGTGTCAGAGAGTGTCAAAGAGTTTCAGAGAGTTTCAGAGAGTTTCAGAATGTTTCAGAGAGTGTCAGAGCCTGTCAGAGAGTTTCAGAGAGTGTCACAGGGTGTCAGACAGTTTGAGAGAGCTTCAGAGAGTGTCAGAGAGAGTCAGAAAGTGTCAGAGAGTGTCAGACAGTGTCGGAGAGTGTCAGGCAGTGTCAGAGAGTTTCAGAAAGTGTCAGAGAGTGTCAGAGAGTTTCAGAGAGTTTCAGATGGTGCCGGAGAGTTTCAGAGAGTTTCAGAGAGTGTCAGAGAGTGTCAGAGATTTTCAGAGAGTTTCAGAGAGCTTCAGTGTGTTTCAGAGAGTGTCAGAAAGTTTCAGAGAGTGCCAGAGAGTGTCTGAGAGTGTCTGAGAGAGTCATAGAGTTTCTGAGAGTTTGTGAGTTTGTCAGAGAGTGTCAGAGATTGTCCGAGAGTGTCAGAGAGTATCAGAGACTGTCAGAGAGTGTCAGAGATTGTCAGAGAGTGTCAGGAAGTTTCAGAAAGTGTCAGATAGTGTCAGAGAGTTTCAGAAAGTGTCAGAGAGTGTCAGAGAGTGTCTGAGAGTGTCAGAGAGTGTCAGAGAGTTTCAGAGCGTGTCAGAGATTGTCAGAGAGTTTCAGAGAGTGTCAGAGAGTTTCTGACAGTTTCTGAGTTTGTCAGAGAGTGTCAGAGAGTGTCAGAGATTTTCAGAGAGTGTCACAGAGTGTCAGAGAGTGTCAGAGACTTTCAGAGAGTTTCAGAGAGTGTCACAGGGTGTCAGACAGTTTGAGAGAGCTTCAGAGAGTTTCAGAGAGAGTCAGAGAGTGTCAGAGAGTGTCAGAGAGTTTCTGAGAGTCTCAGAGAGTGTCAAAGAGTTTCAGAGAGTGTCAGAGAGCTTCAGAGAGTGTGGCAGTGTGTCAGAGAGTGTCAGAATGTGTCAGAGAGTGTCAGAGATTGTCAGAGAGTGTCAGGAAGTTTCAGAAAGTGTCAGATTGTGTCAGAGAGTTTCAGAAAGTGTCAGAGAGTGTCAGAGAGTTTCTGAGAGTGTCAGAGAGTGTCAGAGAGTTTCAGAGCGTGTCAGAGATTGTCAGAGAGTTTCAGAGAGTGTCAGAGAGTTTCTGACAGTTTCTGAGTTTGTCAGAGAGTGTCAGAGAGTGTCAGAGATTCTCAGAGAGTGTCACAGAGTGTCAGAGAGTGTCAGAGACTTTCAGAGAGTTTCTGAGTGTTTCTGAGAGTTTCAGAGAGTTTCAGAATGTTTCAGAGAGTGTCAGAGCCTGTCAGAGAGTTTCAGAGAGTGTCACAGGGTGTCAGACAGTTTGAGAGAGCTTCAGAGAGTGTCAGAGAGAGTCAGAAAGTGTCAGAGAGTGTCAGACAGTGTCGGAGAGTGTCAGGCAGTGTCAGAGAGTTTCAGAAAGTGTCAGAGAGTGTCAGAGAGTTTCAGAGAGTTTCAGATGGTGCCGGAGAGTTTCAGAGAGTTTCAGAGAGTGTCAGAGAGTGTCAGAGATTTTCAGAGAGTTTCAGAGAGCTTCAGTGTGTTTCAGAGAGTGTCAGAAAGTTTCAGAGAGTGCCAGAGAGTGTCTGAGAGTGTCTGAGAGAGTCATAGAGTTTCTGAGAGTTTGTGAGTTTGTCAGATAGTGTCAGAGAGTTTCAGAAAGTGTCAGAGAGTGTCAGAGAGTGTCTGAGAGTGTCAGAGAGTGTCAGAGATTTTCAGAGCGTGTCAGAGATTGTCAGAGAGTTTCAGAGAGTGTCAGAGAGTTTCTGACAGTTTCTGAGTTTGTCAGAGAGTGTCAGAGAGTGTCAGAGATTTTCAGAGAGTGTCAGAGATTGTCAGAGAGTGTCAGAGACTTTCAGAGAGTTTCTGAGAGTTTCAGAGAGTTTCAGAATGTTTCAGAGAGTGTCAGAGCCTGTCAGAGAGTTTCAGAGAGTGTCACAGGGTGTCAGACAGTTTGAGAGAGCTTCAGAGAGTTTCAGAGAGAGTCAGAAAGTGTCAGAGAGTGTCAGAGAGTTTCAGAAAGTGTCAGAGAGTGTCAGAGAGTTTCAGAGAGTTTCAGAGGGTGCCGGAGAGTTTCAGAGAGTTTCAGAGAGTGTCAGAGAGTGTCAGAGATTTTCAGAGTGTGTCAGAGAGTGTCAGAGAGTGTCTGAGAGATTCAGAGAGTGTCAGAGAGTGTCAGAGAGTTTCAGAGAGTTTCAGAGAGTGTCTGAGAGAGTCAGAGACAGTCAGAGAGTTTCTGAGAGTCTGTGAGTTTGTCAGAGAGTGTCAGAGATTGTCCGAGAGTGTCAGAGAGTATCAGCGAGTGTCAGAGAGTGTCAGAAAGTTTCAGAAAGTATCAGATAGTGTCAGAGAGATTCAGAAAGTGTCAGAGAGTTTCCGTGAGTGTCTGAGAGTTTCAGAGAGTGTCAGAGAGTTTCAGAGCGTGTCAGAGATTGTCAGAGAGTATCAGAAAGTTTCAGAGACTGTCAGAGAGTTTCAGAGAGTGTCAGAGAATGTCAGAGAGTGTCTGAGAGTTTCAGACAGTGTCAGAGAGTTTCAGAGAGTGTCAGAGTTTCTGAGAGTTTCTGAGTTTGTCAGAGAGTGTCAGAGAGTGTCAGAGATTTTCAGAGAGTGTCACATAGTGTCAGAGAGTGTCAGAGACTTTCAGAGAGTTTCTGAGTGTTTCTGAGAGTTTCAGAGAGTTTCAGAGAACTTCAGAGAGTTTCAGAGAGTGTCAGAGCATGTCAGAGAGTTTCAGAGAATGTCACGGGGTGTCAGAGAGTTTCAGAGAGCTTCAGAGAGTGTCAGAGAGTGTCAGAGAGTGTTAGAGAGTTTCAGTCAGTTTCAGAGAGTGTCAGAGAGTGTCAGAGAGATTCAGAGAGTTTCAGAGAGTGCCAGAGAACTTCAGAGGGTTTCAGAGAGTGTCAGAGCGTGTCAGAGAGATTCAGAGAGTGTCAGAGAGTTTCAGAGAGTGTCATACAGTATCTGAGAGTGTCAGAGAGTGCCGAAGAGTTTCAGAGAGTGTCAGAGAGTGTCAGAGAGTTTCAGAGAGTGTCACAGATTGTCAGAGAGCTTCAGAGAGATTCAGAGAGTGTCGGGGAGTGTCAGAGAGTGTCAAAGAATCTCAGAGAGTGTCAGAGAGTTTCAGAGAGTGTCAGACAGTATCTGAGAGTGTCAGAGAGTGCCGAAGTGTTTCAGAGAGTGTCAGAGAGTGTCAGAGAGTGTCAGAGAGTTTCAGAGAGTGTCACAGAGTGTCAGTGAGTGTCAGAGAGTATCAGAGAGGGTCAGCGAGAATCACAGAGTGTCAGCGAATGTCAGAGAGTTTCAGAGATTTTCTGAGAGTGTCAGAGAGTGCCTGAGAGTTTCTGACAGATTCTGAGTGTGTCGGAGAGTGTCAGTGAGTGTCAGAGTGTTTCAGCGAGTGTCACAGAATTTCAGAGAGTGTCAGAGATTTTCAGAGAGCTTCAGAGAGATTCAGAGAGTGTCAGGGAGTGTCAGAGAGTGTCAGAGAATTTCAGAGAGTGTCAGAGAGTTTCAGAGAGTGTCAGACAGTATCTGAGAGTGTCAGAGAGTGCCGAAGAGTTTCAGAGAGTGTCAGAGTGTCAGAGAGTTTCATAGAGTGTCAGAGAGTGTCAGAGAGTTTCAGAGAGTGTCACAGAGTGTCAGAGAGTGTCACAGAGTGTCAGAGAGTGTCACAGAGTGTCAGTGAGTGTCAGAGAGTATCAGAGAGTGTCAGCGAGAATCAGAGAGTGTCAGCGAGTGTCAGAGAGTTTCAGAGAGTGTCAGAGAGTGTCAGAGAATATCAGAGAGTTTCAGAGAGTGTCACAGAGTGTCAGTGAGTGTCAGAGAGTTTGAGAGTGACAGATAGTGTCAGTGAGTGTTAGAGAGTATCAGAGACTTTCAGTGAGAGTCAGAGAGTGTCATCGAGTGTCAGAGAGGGACAGAGAGTTTTTGAAAGTTTCTGAGTTTGTCGGAGAGTGTCAGAGAGTGTCAGAGAGTTTCAGAGAGTGTCACAGAGTGTCAGAAGTGTCAGAGAATTTCTGAGAGTTTCTGAGAGTGTCACAGAGTGTCAGAGATTGTCAGAAAGATTCAGAAAGTGTCAAATAGTATCAGAGAGTTTCAGAAAGTGTCAGAGAGTGTCTGAGAGTGTCAGAGTGTGTCAGAGAGATTCAGAGAGTTTCAGAGAGTGCCAGACAGCTTCAGAGGGTTTCTGAGATTGTCAGAGCGTGTCAGAGAGTTTCAGAGAGTGTCAGAGAGTGTCTGAGAGATTCAGAGAGTGTCAGAGAGTGTCAGAGAGTTTCAGAGAGTTTCAGAGAGTGTCGGAGAGTGTCAGAGTGTTTCAGAGAGCTTCAGAGAGTGTCAGGGAGTGTCAGAGAGTGTCAGAGAGTTTCGGAGAGTTTCAGAGAGAGTCAGACAGTGTCTGAGAGTGTCAGAGAGTGTCAAAGAGTTTCAGAGAGTGTCAGAGAGTGTCAGAGAGCTTCAGAGAGATTCAGAGAGTGTCAGGGAGTGTCAGAGAGTGTCAGAGAATTTCAGAGAGTGTCAGAGAGTTTCAGAGAGTGTCAGACATTATCTGAGAGTGTCAGAGAGTGTCAGCGAATGTCAGAGAGTTTCAGAGATTTTCTGAGAGTGTCAGAGAGTGCCTGAGAGTTTCTGACAGATTCTGAGTGTGTCGGAGAGTGTCAGTGAGTGTCAGAGTGTTTCAGCGAGTGTCACAGAATTTCAGAGAGTGTCAGAGATTTTCAGAGAGTTTCAGAGATCTTCAGAGAGTGTCAGAGAGTGTCAGAAAGTTTCAGAGAGTGTCACAGAGTGTCAGAGAGCTTCAGAGAGATTCAGAGAGTGTCAGGGAGTGTCAGAGAGTGTCAGAGAATTTCAGAGAGTGTCAGAGAGTTTCAGAGAGTGTCAGACAGTATCTGAGAGTGTCAGAGAGTGCCGAAGAGTTTCAGAGAGTGTCAGAGTGTCAGAGAGTTTCATAGAGTGTCAGAGAGTGTCAGAGAGTTTCAGAGAGTGTCACAGAGTGTCAGAGAGTGTCACAGAGTGTCAGAGAGTGTCACAGAGTGTCAGTGAGTGTCAGAGAGTATCAGAGAGTGTCAGCGAGAATCAGAGAGTGTCAGCGAGTGTCAGAGAGTTTCAGAGAGTGTCAGAGAGTGTCAGAGAATATCAGAGAGTTTCAGAGAGTGTCACAGAGTGTCAGTGAGTGTCAGAGAGTTTGAGAGTGACAGATAGTGTCAGTGAGTGTTAGAGAGTATCAGAGACTTTCAGTGAGAGTCAGAGAGTGTCATCGAGTGTCAGAGAGGGACAGAGAGTTTTTGAAAGTTTCTGAGTTTGTCGGAGAGTGTCAGAGAGTGTCAGAGAGTTTCAGAGAGTGTCACAGAGTGTCAGAAGTGTCAGAGATTTTCTGAGAGTTTCTGAGAGTGTCACAGAGTGTCAGAGATTGTCAGAAAGATTCAGAAAGTGTCAAATAGTATCAGAGAGTTTCAGAAAGTGTCAGAGAGTGTCTGAGAGTGTCAGAGTGTGTCAGAGAGATTCAGAGAGTTTCAGAGAGTGCCAGACAGCTTCAGAGGGTTTCTGAGATTGTCAGAGCGTGTCAGAGAGTTTCAGAGAGTGTCAGAGAGTGTCTGAGAGATTCAGAGAGTGTCAGAGAGTGTCAGAGAGTTTCAGAGAGTTTCAGAGAGTGTCAGAGAGTGTCAGAGTGTTTCAGAGAGCTTCAGAGAGTGTCAGGGAGTGTCAGAGAGTGTCAGAGAGTTTCGGAGAGTTTCAGAGAGAGTCAGACAGTGTCTGAGAGTGTCAGAGAGTGTCAAAGAGTTTCAGAGAGTGTCAGAGAGTGTCAGAGAGCTTCAGAGAGATTCAGAGAGTGTCAGGGAGTGTCAGAGAGTGTCAGAGAATTTCAGAGAGTGTCAGATAGTGTCAGTGAGTGTTAGAGACTATCAGACACTTTCAGTGAGAGTCAGAGAGTTTCAGCGAGTGTCAGAGAGTGTCAGAGAGTTTTTGAGAGTTTCTGAGTTTGTCGGAGAGTGTCAGAGAGTGTCAGAGAGTTTCAGAGAGTGTCAGTGAGTGTCAGAGAGTGTCAGAGAGTTTCAGAGATTTTCTGAGAGTTTCTGAGAGTGTAAGAGATTGTCAGAAAGATTCAGGAAGTGTCAGATAGTATCAGAGAGTTTCAGAAAGTGTCAGAGAGTGTCTGAGAGTGTCAGAGAGTGTCAGAGAGATTCAAAGAGTTTCAGAGAGTGCCAGAGAGCTTCAGAGGGTCTCAGAGAGTGTCAGAGCGTGTCAGAGAGTTTCAGAGAGTGTCAGAGAGTGTCGGGGAGTGTCAGAGAGTGTCAAAGAACTTCAGAGAGTGTCAGAGAGTTTCAGAGAGTGTCAGACAGTATCTGAGAGTGTCAGAGAGTGCCGAAGAGTTTCAGAGAGTGTCAGAGAGTGTCAGAGAGTGTCAGAGAGTTTCAGAGAGTGTCACAGATTGTCAGAGAGCTTCAGAGAGATTCAGAGAGTGTCGGGGAGTGTCAGAAAGTGTCAAAGAACTTCAGAGAGTGTCAGAGAGTTTCAGAGAGTGTCAGACAGTATCTGAGAGTGTCAGAGAGTGCCGAAGTGTTTCAGAGAGTGTCAGAGAGTGTCAGAGAGTGTCTGAGAGTGTCAGAGATTGTCAGAGAGTTTCAGAGAGTGTCAGAGAGTGTCAGAGAGTTTCAGAGAGTGTCAGAGAGTGTCAGAGAGCTTCAGACAGTGTCAGAGAGTGTCAGAGAGTGTCAGAGAGTTTCAGATAGAGTCAGACAGTGTCTGAGATTGTCAAAGACTGTCAAAGAGTTTCAGAGAGTGTCAGAGAGTTTCAGAGAGTGTCAGGGAGTGTCAGAGAGTGTCAGAGAGTTTCAGAGGGAGTCAGACAGTGTCACAGAGTGTCAAAGAGTGTCAAAGAGTTTCAGAGAGTGTCAGAGAGTGTCAGAGAGTTTCAGAGAGTTTCAGAGAGTGTCAAAGAGTTTCAGAGAGTTACTGAGAAAGTCAGAGAGAGCCAGAGAGTTTCTGAGAGTTTCTGAGTGTGTCGAAGTGTGTCTGCGGGAGTCAGAGATTATCTGAGAGTGTCACAGAGTGTCAGAGAGTGTCAGAGATTTTCAGAGAGTTTCAGAGATGTTCAGAGAGTGTCAGAGAGTGTCAGAAAGATTCAGAGAGTGTCAGGGAGTGTCAGAGAGTTTCAGAAAGTGTCAGAGAGTGTCAGTGAGTGTGTGAGAATGTCAGAGAGTGTCAAAGTGTTTCAGAGAGTTTTACAGAGTTTCAGAGAGTGTCAGAGATTTTCAGAGTGTTTCAGAGATCCTCAGAGAGTGTCAGAGAGTGCGAGAAAGTTTCAGAGAGTTTGACAGAGTGTCGGAGAGTTTCAGAGAGATTCAGAGCGTGTCCGAGAGATTCAGAAAGTGTCAGAGAGTGTCAGAGAGTTTCAGAGATCTTCAGAGAGTGTCTGAGAGTGTCTGAGAGTGCCAGAGATTGTCAGAGAGTTTCAGAGAGTGTCAGAGAGTGTCAGAGAGTTTCAGAGAGTTTCAGAGTGTGTCAGAGAGTGTCAGAGAGTGTCAGAGAGTTTCAGAGAGTTTCAGAGAGCTTCAGAGAGTTTCAGAGTGTGTCAGAAAGTTTCAGAGAGTGTCAGAGAGTTTCAGAGAGTGTCACAGAGTGTCAGGGTGATTCAGAGAGATTCAGAGAGTGTCAGAGATTGTCAGAGAGTTTCAGAGAGAGTCAGTGAGTGTCAGAGAGTGTCAAAGTGTGTCACAGAGATTCAGAGAGTGTCAGAGAGTGTCAGAGAGTTTCAGTGAGCTTCTGAGAGTTTCTGAGAGTGTCAGAGAGTTACAAAGAGTTTCAGAGAGTGTCAGAAAGTTTCAGAGAGTGTCCGAGAGGTTCAGAGAGTTTCAGAGGGTGTCACAGAGTGTCAGAGAGTTTCAGAAAGCTTCAGAGAGTGTCAGGGAGTGTCAGAGAGTGTCAGAGAGTTTCAGAGAGTTTCAGAGAGAGTCAGACAATGTCTGAGAGTGTCAAAGAGTGTCAAGAAGTTTCAGAGAGTGTCAGAGAGTGTCAGAGGGTTTCAGAGAGTGTCAGAGAGTTTCAGAGAATTTCTGTGAGTGTCAGAGAGTGCCTGAGAGTTTCTGACAGTATCTGAGAGTACCGGAGAGTGTCAGAGAGTGTCAGAGTGTTTCAGAGAGTGTCACAGAGTTTCAGAGAGTGTCAGAGATTTTCAGAGAGTTTCAGAGATCTTCAGAGAGTGTCAGTGAGTGCCACAGAGTGTCAGTGAGTGTCAGAGAGTTTCAGAGAGTGTCAGTGATTTTCAGAGTGTTTCAGAGATCTTCAGAGAGTGTCAGAGAGTGCCAGAAAGTTTCAGAGAGTGTCACAGAGTGTCGGAGAGTTTCAGAGAGATTCAGAGAGTGTCCGCGAGATTCAGAAAGTGTCAGATAGTGTCAGAGAGTTTCAGAAAGTGTCAGAGAGTGTCTGAGAGTGTCAGAGATTGTCAGAGAGTTTCAGAGATTGTCAGAGAGTTTCAGAGAGTTTCAGAAAGTGTCAGAGAGTGTCAGAGAGCTTCAGACAGTGTCAGGGAGTGTCAGAGAGTGTCAGAGAGTTTCAGATAGAGTCAGTCAGTTTCTGAGATTGTCAAAGAGCGTCAAAGAGTTTCAGAGAGTGTCAGAGAGTTTCAGAGAGTGTCAGGGAGTGTCAGGGAGTGTCAGAGAGTGTCAGAGAGTGTCAGAGAGTTTCAGAGTGTCAAAGAGTTTCTGAGAGTTTCTGAGTGTGTCGAAGTGTGTCTGCGTGAGTCAGAGAGTATCTGAGAGTGTCACAGAGTTTCAGAGAGTGTCAGAGATTTTCAGAGGGTTTCAGAGATGTTCAGAGAGTGTCACAGAGTGTCAGAAAGTTTCAGACAGTGTCAGAGAGTGTCAGGGAGTTTCAGAGAGTTACAGAGTGTCACAGAGTGTCAGAGAGTTTCAGAGAGATTCAGAGAGTGTCAGAAAGTGTCAGAGAGTGTCACAGAGTGACACAGAGTTGCAGAGTGTGTCAGAGAGTGTCCGAGAGTTTCAGAAAGTGTCAGATAGTGTCAGAGAGTTTCAGAAAGTGTCAGAGAGTGTCAGAGAGTGTCTGAGAATGTCAGAGAGTCTCAGAGATCTTCAGAGAGTGTCAGAGAGTGCGAGAAAGTTTCAGAGAGTGTGACAGAGTGTCGGAGAGTTTCAGAGAGATTCTGAGAGTGTCCGAGAGATTCAGAAAGTGTCAGATAGTGTCAGAGAGTTTCAGAGATCTTCAGAGAGTGTCTGAGAGTGTCTAAGAGTGCCAGAGACTGTCAGAGAGTTTCAGAGAGTGTCAGAGAGTTTCAGAGAGTTTCAGAGAGTGTCAGAGAGCTTCAGAGAGTTTCAGAGAGTGTCAGAAAGTTTCAGAGAGTGTCAGAGAGTTTCAGAGAGTGTCACAGAGTGTCAGAGTGATTCAGAGAGATTCAGAGAGTGTCAGAGATTGCCAGAGATTGTCAGACAGTTTCAGAGAGTTTCAGAGAATGTCAGAGAGTTTCATAGAGAGTCAGTGAGTGTCAGAGAGTGTCAAAGTGTGTCACAGAGTTTCAGAGAGTGTCAGAGAGCGTCAGAGAATGTCAGAGAGTTTCAGAGAGTGTCAGAGTGTTTCAGAGACTTTCTGAGAGTGTCACAGAGATCCATAGGGTTTCTGAGAGTTTCTGAGTGTGTCGGAGTGAGTCTGAGAGAGTCAGAGAGTATCTGAGAGTGTCACAGAGTGTCAGAGAGTGTCAGAGATTTTCAGAGATGTTCAGAGAGTGTCAGAATGTTTCAGAGAGAGTCAGAGAGTGTCAGGGACTTTCAGAGAGTTTCAGAGAGTGTCAAAGAGTGTCAGAGCTTTTCAGAGAGATTCAGAGAGTGTCAGAGAGTGTCACCGAGTGTCATAGAGTTGCAGAGTGTGTCAGAGAGTGTCCGAGAGTTTCAGAAAGAGTCAGATAGTGTCAGAGAGTTTCAGAAAGTGTCAGAGAGTGTCAGAGAGTGTCTGAGAGTGTAAGAGAGTGTCAGAGTCCTTCAGAGAGGGTCACAGAGTTTCAGAGAGTGTCAGAGATTTTCAGAGAGTGCCAGAGATCTTCAGAGAGTGTCAGAGAGTGCCAGAAAGTTTCAGAGAGTGTCACAGAGTGTCGGAGAGTTTCAGAGAGATTCAGAGAGTGTCCGAGAGATTCAGAAAGTGTCAGATAGTGTCAGAGAGTTTCAGAAAGTGTCAGAGAGTTTCAGAGAATTTCAGAGAGTGTCAGAGAGTTTCAGAGAGTCTCAGATAGTGTCAGAGAGTGTCAGAGAGTGTCTGAGAGTGTCTGAGAGTTTCAGAGAGTGTCAGAGAGTATCAGTGAGCTTCTGAGAGTTTCGGAGAGTGTCAGGGAGTTACAAAGAGTTTCAGAGAGTTTCAGAGAGTGTCAGAAAGTTTCAGAGATTGTCCGAGAGTTTCAGAGAGTGTCACAGAGTGTCAGAGAGTTTCAGAAAGCTTCAGAGAGTGTCAGGGAGTGTCACAGAGTGTCAGAGAGTTTCAGAGAGTTTCAGAGAGAGTCAGACAGTGACTGAGAGTGTCAAAGAGTGTCAAAGAGTTTCAGAGAGTGTCAGAGAGTGTCAGAGAGTGTCAGAGGGTTTCAGAGAGTGTCAAAGAGTTTCAGAGAATTTCTGAGAGTGTCAGAGAGAGCCTGAGAGTTTCTGAGTGTGCCCGAGAGTGTCAGAGATTGTCAGAGTGTTTCAGAGAGTGTCACAGAGTTTCAGAGGGTGTCAGAGAGTTTCAGAGAGTGTCAGAGAGTGCCGGAGAGTTTCAGAGAGATTCAGAGAGTGTCCGAGAGATTCAGAAAGTGTCAGATAGTGTCAGAGAGTTTCAGAAAGTGTCAGAGAGTGTCAGAGAGTGTCTGAGAGTGCCCGAGAGTGTCAGAGATTGTCAGAGTGTTTCAGAGAGTGTCACAGAGTTTCAGAGAGTGTCAGAGAGTTTCAGAAAGTGTCACAGAGTGTCGGAGAGTTTCAGAGAGATTCAGAGAGTGTCCGAGAGATTCAGAAAGTGTCAGATAGTGTCAGAGAATTTCAGAAAGTGTCAGAGAGTGTCAGAGAGTGTCTATGAGTGTCAGAGATTGTCAGAGAGTGTCAGTGAGTGCCACAGAGTGTCAGTGAGTGTCAGAGAGTTTCAGAGAGTGTCAGAGATTTCCAGAGAGTTTCAGAGATCTTCAGAGAGTGTCAGAGAGTGCCAGAAAGTTTCAGAGAGTGTCACAGAGTGCCGGAGAGTTTCAGAGAGATTCAGAGAGTGTCCGAGAGATTCAGAAAGTGTCAGATAGTGTCAGAGAGTTTCAGAAAGTGTCAGAGAGTGTCAGAGAGTGTCTGAGAGTGTCAGAGATTGTCAGAGAGTTTCAGAGAGTGTCAGAGAGTGTCAGAGAGTTTCAGAGAGTGTCAGAGAGTGTCAGAGAGCTTCAGACAGTGTCAGAGAGTGTCAGAGAGTGTCAGAGAGTTTCAGATAGAGTCAGACAGTGTCTGAGATTGTCAAAGACTGTCAAAAAGTTTCAGAGAGTGTCAGAGCGTTTCAGAGAGTGTCAGGGAGTGGCAGAGAGTGTCAGAGAGTTTCAGAGAGAGTCAGACAGTGTCACAGAGTGTCAAAGAGTGTCAAAGAGTTTCAGAGAGTGTCAGAGAGTGTCAGAGAGTTTCAGAGAGTTTCAGAGAGTGTCAAAGAGTTTCAGAGAGTTACTGAGAAAGTCAGAGAGAGCCAGAGAGTTTCTGAGAGTTTCTGAGTGTGTCGAAGTGTGTCTGCGGGAGTCAGAGAGTATCTGAGAGTGTCAGAGAGTGTCAGAGATTTTCAGAGAGTTTCAGAGATGTTCAGAGAGTGTCAGAGAGTGTCAGAAAGATTCAGAGAGTGTCAGGGAGTGTCAGAGAGTTTCAGAGAGATTCAGAGAGTGTCAGACAGTGTCACAGAGTGACACAGAGTTGCAGAGTGTGTCAGAGAGTGTCCGAGAGTTTCAGAAAGTGTCAGATACTGTCAGAGAGTTTCAGAAAGTGTCAGAGAGTGTCAGTGAGTGTGTGAGAATGTCAGAGAGTGTCAAAGTGTTTCAGAGAGTTTCACAGAGTTTCAGAGAGTGTCAGAGATTTTCAGAGTGTTTCAGAGATCCTCAGAGAGTGTCAGAGAGTGCGAGAAAGTTTCAGAGAGTTTGACAGAGTGTCGGAGAGTTTCAGAGAGATTCAGAGCGTGTCCGAGAGATTCAGAAAGTGTCAGAGAGTGTCAGAGAGTTTCAGAGATCTTCAGAGAGTGTCTGAGAGTGTCTGAGAGTGCCAGAGATTGTCAGAGAGTTTCAGAGAGTGTCAGAGAGTGTCAGAGAGTTTCAGAGAGTTTCAGAGAGTGTCAGAGAGTGTCAGAGAGTTTCAGAGAGTTTCAGAGAGCTTCAGAGAGTTTCAGAGTGTGTCAGAATGTTTCAGAGAGTGTCAGAGAGTTTCAGAGAGTCTCACAGAGTGTCAGGGTGATTCAGAGAGATTCAGAGAGTGTCAGAGATTGTCAGAGAGTTTCAGACAGTTTCAGACAGTTTCAGTGAGTGTCAGAGAGTTTCAGAGAGAGTCAGTGAGTGTCAGAGAGTTTCAAAGTGTGTCACAGAGTTTCAGAGAGTGTCAGAGAGCGTCAGATTGTGTCAGAGAGTTTCAGAGAGTGTCAGAGTGTTTCAGAGACTTTCTGAGAGTGTCAGAGAGTTCCAGAGAGTTTCTGAGAGATTCTGAGTGTGTCGGAGTGTGTCTGAGAGAGTCAGAGAGTATCTGAGAGTGTCACAGAGGGTCAGAGAGTGTCAGAGATTTTCAGAGAGATTCAGAGATGTTCAGAGAGTGTCAGAGAGTGTCAGAAAGTTTCAGAGAGTGTCAGAGAGTGTCACAGAGCGTCAGAGCTTTTCAGAGAGATTCGGAGAGTGTCAGAGACTGTCAGAGAGTGTCATAGATTTGCAGAGTGTGTCAGAGAGTGTCCGAGAGTTTCAGAAAGAGTCAGATAGTGTCAGAGAGTTTCAGAAAGTGTCAGAGAGTGTCAGAGAGTGTCTGAGAGTGTCAGGGAGTGTCAGACTCTTTCAGAGAGTGTCACAGAGTTTCAGAGAGTGTCAGAGATTTTCAGAGAGTGCCAGAGATCTTCAGAGAGTGTCAGAGAGTGCCAGAAAGTTTCAGAGAGTGTCACAGAGTGTCGGAGAGTTTCAGAGAGTGTCCGAGAGATTCAGAAAGTGTCAGATAGTGTCAGAGAGTTTCAGAAAGTGTCACAGAGTGTCAGAGAGTGTCTGAGAGTGTCAGAGAGTGTCAGAGAGTTTCAGAGAGTGTCAGAGAGTGTCAGAGAGTTTCAGAGAATTTCAGAGAGATTCCGAGAGTGTCAGAGAGTGTCACATAGTGTCATAGAGTTGCAGAGTGTGTCAGAGAGTGTCCGAGAGGTTCAGAAAGAGTCAGATAGTGTCAGAGAGTTTCAGAGATCTTTAGAGAGTGTCTGAGAGTGTCTGAGAGTGCCAGAGAGTTTCAGAGAGTGTCAGAGAGTTTCAGAGAATTTCTGAGAGTGTCAGAGAGAGCCTGAGAGTTTCTGACAGTTTCTGAGTGTGCCCGAGAGTTTCAGAGATTGTCAGAGAGTTTCAGAGAGTGTCGCAGAGTTTCAGAGGGTGTCAGAGATTTTCAGAGAGTTTCAGAGATCTTCAGAGAGTGTCAGTAAGTGCCACAAAGTATCAGTGAGTGTCAGAGAGTTTCAGAGAGTGTCAGAGATTTTCAGAGAGTTTCAGAGATCTTCAGAGAGTGTCAGAGAGTGCCAGAAAGTTTCAGAGAGTGTCACAGAGAGCCGGAGAGTTTCAGAGAGATTCAGACAGTTTCAGTGAGTGTCAGAGAGTTTCAGAGAGAGTCAGTGAGTGTCAGAGAGTTTCAAAGTGTGTCACAGAGTTTCAGAGAGTGTCAGAGAGCGTCAGATTGTGTCAGAGAGTTTCAGAGAGTGTCAGAGTGTTTCAGAGACTTTCTGAGAGTGTCAGAGAGTTCCAGAGAGTTTCTGAGAGATTCTGAGTGTGTCGGAGTGTGTCTGAGAGAGTCAGAGAGTATCTGAGAGTGTCACAGAGGGTCAGAGAGTGTCAGAGATTTTCAGAGAGATTCAGAGATGTTCAGAGAGTGTCAGAGAGTGTCAGAAAGTTTCAGAGAGTGTCAGAGAGTGTCACAGAGCGTCAGAGCTTTTCAGAGAGATTCGGAGAGTGTCAGAGACTGTCAGAGAGTGTCATAGATTTGCAGAGTGTGTCAGAGAGTGTCCGAGAGTTTCAGAAAGAGTCAGATAGTGTCAGAGAGTTTCAGAAAGTGTCAGAGAGTGTCAGAGAGTGTCTGAGAGTGTCAGGGAGTGTCAGACTCTTTCAGAGAGTGTCACAGAGTTTCAGAGAGTGTCAGAGATTTTCAGAGAGTGCCAGAGATCTTCAGAGAGTGTCAGAGAGTGCCAGAAAGTTTCAGAGAGTGTCACAGAGTGTCGGAGAGTTTCAGAGAGTGTCCGAGAGATTCAGAAAGTGTCAGATAGTGTCAGAGAGTTTCAGAAAGTGTCACAGAGTGTCAGAGAGTGTCTGAGAGTGTCAGAGAGTGTCAGAGAGTTTCAGAGAGTGTCAGAGAGTGTCAGAGAGTTTCAGAGAATTTCAGAGAGATTCCGAGAGTGTCAGAGAGTGTCACATAGTGTCATAGAGTTGCAGAGTGTGTCAGAGAGTGTCCGAGAGGTTCAGAAAGAGTCAGATAGTGTCAGAGAGTTTCAGAGATCTTTAGAGAGTGTCTGAGAGTGTCTGAGAGTGCCAGAGAGTTTCAGAGAGTGTCAGAGAGTTTCAGAGAATTTCTGAGAGTGTCAGAGAGAGCCTGAGAGTTTCTGACAGTTTCTGAGTGTGCCCGAGAGTTTCAGAGATTGTCAGAGAGTTTCAGAGAGTGTCGCAGAGTTTCAGAGGGTGTCAGAGATTTTCAGAGAGTTTCAGAGATCTTCAGAGAGTGTCAGTAAGTGCCACAAAGAATCAGTGAGTGTCAGAGAGTTTCAGAGAGTGTCAGAGATTTTCAGAGAGTTTCAGAGATCTTCAGAGAGTGTCAGAGAGTGCCAGAAAGTTTCAGAGAGTGTCACAGAGAGCCGGAGAGTTTCAGAGAGATTCAGAGAGTGTCCGAGAGATTCAGAAAGTGTCAGATAGTGTCAGAGAGTTTCAGAAAGAGTCAGAGAGTGTCAGAGAGTGTCTGAGAGTGTCAGAGATTGTCAGAGAGTTTCAGAGAGTGTCAGAGAGTGTCAGAGAGTTTCAGAGAGTTTCAGAGAGTGTCAGAGAGTGTCAGAGAGCTTCAGACAGTGTCAGAGAGTGTCAGAGAGTTTCAGATAGAGTCAGACAGTGTCTGAGATTGTCAAAGACTGTCAAAGAGTTTCAGAGAGTGTCAGAGAGTTTCAGAGAGTGTCAGGGAGTGTCAGAGAGTGTCATAGAGTTTCAGAGAGAGTCAGACAGTGTCACAGAGTGTCAAAGAATGTCAAAGAGTTTCAGAGAGTGTCAGAGAGTGTCAGAGAGTTTCAGAGAGTTTCAGAGAGTGTCAAAGAGTTTCCGAGAGTTACTGAGAAAGTCAGAGAGAGCCAGAGACTTTCTGAGTGTTTCTGAGTGTGTCGAAGTGTGTCTGCGGGTGTCAGAGAGTATCTGAGAGTGTCACAGAGTGTCAGAGAGTGTCAGAGATTTTCAGAGAGTTTCAGAGATGTTCAGAGAGTGTCAGAGAGTGTCAGAAAGTTTCAGAGAGTGTCAGAGAGTGTCAGGGAGTGTCCGAGAGTTTCAGAAAGTGTCAGATAAAGTCAGAGAGTTTCAGAAAGTGTCAGAGAGTGTCAGAGAGTTTCAGAGAGTCTCAGAGAGTTTCTGAGTGTTTCTGAGAGAGTCAGAGAGTTTCAGAGAGTGTCAGAAAGTGTCAGAGAGTGTCAGAGAGTTTCAGAGAGTGTCACAGAGTGTCGTAGTGCTTCAGAGAGATTCAGAGAGTGTCAGAGATTGTCACAGAGTGTCAGACAATTTCAGAGAGTTTCAGTGAGTGTCAGAGAGTTTCAGAGAGAGTCAAAGAGTTTCCGAGAGTTACTGAGAAAGTCAGAGAGAGCCAGAGACTTTCTGAGTGTTTCTGAGTGTGTCGAAGTGTGTCTGCGGGAGTCAGAGAGTATCTGAGAGTGTCACAGAGTGTCAGAGAGTGTCAGAGATTTTCAGAGAGTTTCAGAGAGATTCAGAGAGTGTCAGAGAGTGTCACAGAGTGACACAGAGTTGCAGAGTGTGTCAGAGAGTGTCCGAGAGTTTCAGAAAGTGTCAGATAAAGTCAGAGAGTTTCAGAAAGTGTCAGAGAGTTTCAGAGAATTTCAGAGAGATTCCGAGAGTGTCAGAGAGTGTCACATAGTGTCATAGAGTTGCAGAGTGTGTCAGAGAGTGTCCGAGAGGTTCAGAAAGAGTCAGATAGTGTCAGAGAGTTTCAGAGATCTTTAGAGAGTGTCTGAGAGTGTCTGAGAGTGCCAGAGAGTTTCAGAGAGTGTCAGAGAGTTTCAGAGAATTTCTGAGAGTGTCAGAGAGAGCCTGAGAGTTTCTGACAGTTTCTGAGTGTGCCCGAGAGTTTCAGAGATTGTCAGAGAGTTTCAGAGAGTGTCGCAGAGTTTCAGAGGGTGTCAGAGATTTTCAGAGAGTTTCAGAGATCTTCAGAGAGTGTCAGTAAGTGCCACAAAGTATCAGTGAGTGTCAGAGAGTTTCAGAGAGTGTCAGAGATTTTCAGAGAGTTTCAGAGATCTTCAGAGAGTGTCAGAGAGTGCCAGAAAGTTTCAGAGAGTGTCACAGAGAGCCGGAGAGTTTCAGAGAGATTCAGAGAGTGTCCGAGAGATTCAGAAAGTGTCAGATAGTGTCAGAGAGTTTCAGAAAGTGTCAGAGAGTGTCAGAGAGTGTCTGAGAGTGTCAGAGATTGTCAGAGAGTTTCAGAGAGTGTCAGAGAGTGTCAGAGAGTTTCAGAGAGTTTCAGAGAGTGTCAGAGAGTGTCAGAGAGCTTCAGACAGTGTCAGAGAGTGTCAGAGATTTTCAGAGATCTTCAGAGAGTGTCAGAGAGTGCGAGAAAGTTTCAGAGAGCTTGACAGAGTGTCGGAGAGTTTCAGAGAGATTCAGAGAGTGTCCGAGAGATTCAGAAAGTGTCAGATAGTGTCAGAGAGTTTCAGAGATCTTCAGAGAGTGCCTGAGAGTGTCTGAGAGTGCCAGAGATTGTCAGAGAGTTTCAGAGAGATTCAGAGAGTGTCAGAGAGGGTCAGAGAGTTTCAGAGAGTTTCAGAGAGTGTCAGAGAGTGTCAGAGAGTTTGAGAGAGTTTCACAGAGCTTCAGAGAGTTTCAGAGTCTGTCAGAAAGTTTCAGAGAGTGTCAGAGAGTTTCGGAGAGTGTCACAGAGTGTCAGGGTTATTCAGAGAGATTCAGAGAGTGTCAGAGATTGTCAGAGAGTTTCAGACAGTTTCAGAGAGTTTCAGAGAGTGTCAGAGACTTTCAGAGAGAGTCAGAGAGTGTCAGAGAGTGTCAAAGTGTGTCACAGAGTTTCAGAGAGTGTCAGAGAGCGTCAGATAGTGTCAGAGAGTTTCAGAGAGTGTCAGAGTGTTTCAGAGACATTCTGAGAGTGTCAGAGAGTTCCAGAGAGTTTCTGAGAGTTTCTGAGTGTGTCGGATTGTGTCTGAGAGAGTCAGAGAGTATCTGAGAGTGTCACAGAGTTTCAGAGAGTGTCAGAGATTTTCAGAGAGATTCAGAGATGTTCAGAGAGTGTCAGAGAGTGTCAGAAAAGTTTCAGAGAGAGTCAGAGAGTGTCAGGGACTTTCAGAGAGTTTCAGAGAGTCTCACAGAGTGTCAGAGCTTTTCAGAGAGATTCAGAGAGTGTCACAGAGTGTCACATAGAGTCATAGAGTTGCAGAGTGTGTCAGAGAGTGTCCGAGAGTTTCAGAGTCTTTCAGAGAGTGTCACAGAGTTTCAGAGAGTGTCAGAGATTTTCAGAGAGTGTCAGAGAGTGCCAGAAAGTTTCAGAGAGTGTCACAGAGTGTCGGAGAGTTTCAGAGAGATTCAGAGAGTGTCCGAGAGATTCAGAAAGTGTCAGATAGTGTCAGAGAGTTTCAGAAAGTGTCACAGAGTGTCAGAGAGTGTTTGAGAGTGTCAGAGAGTGTCAGAGAGTTTCAGAGAGTGTCAGAGAGTGTCAGAGAGTGTCAGAGAGTTTCAGAGAGTTTCAGAGGGTGTCACAGAGTGTCAGAGAGTTTCAGAAAGCTTCAGAGAGTGTCAGGGAGTGTCAGAGAGTGTCAGAGAGTTTCAGAGAGTTTCAGAGAGAGTCAGACAGTGTCTGAGAGTGTCAAACAGTGTCAAAGAGTTTCAGAGAGTGTCAGAGAGATTCAGAGAGTGTCAGAGATTTTCAGAGAGTTTCAGAGATCTTCAGAGAGTGTCAGAGAGTGCCAGAAAGTTTCAGAGAGTGTCACAGAGTGTCGGAGAGTTTCAGAGAGAATCAGAGAGTGGCCGAGAGATTCAGAAAGTGTCAGATAGCGTCAGAGAGTTTCAGAATGTTTCAGAGAGTGTCAGAGAGTGTCTGAGAGTTTCAGAGAGTTTCAGAGAGTGTCAGAGAGTGTCAGAGAGCTTCAGACAGTGTCAGGGAGTGTCAGAGAGTGTCAGAGAGTTTCAGATAGAGTCAGACAGTGTCAGAGAGTTTCAGAGAGTGTCAGAGAGTGTCAGAGAGTGTCAGAGAGTTTCAGAGAGAGTCAGACAGTGTCTGAGAGTGTCAAAGAGTGTCAAAGAGTTTCAGAGAATGTTAGAGACTCTCAGAGAGTTTCAGAGAGTGGCAAAGTGTTTCAGAGAGTTTCTGAGAGTGTCAGAGAGTGCCACAGAGTTTCTGAGAGTTTCTGAGTGTGTCGAAGTGTGTCCGCGGGATTCAGAGAGTATCTGAGAGTGTCACAGAGTGACACAGAGTGACACAGAGTTGCAGAGTGTGTCAGAGAGTGTCCGAGAGTTTCAGAAAGTGTCAGATACTGTCAGAGAGTTTCAGAAAGTGTCAGAGAGTGTCAGAGAGTGTCTGAGAATGTCAGAGAGTGTCAGAGTGTATCAGAGAGTTTCACAGAGTTTCAGAAAGTGTCAGATACTGTCAGAGAGCTTCAGAAAGTGTCAGAGAGTGTCAGAGAGTGTCAGGGAGTTTCAGAGAGATTCAGAGAGTGTCAGAGAGTGTCAGAGAGTGTCACAGTGTGACACAGAGTTGCAGAGTGTGTCAGAGAGTGTCCGAGAGTTTCAGAAAGTGTCAGATACTGTCAGAGAGTTTCAGAAAGTGTCAGAGAGTGTCAGAGAGTGTCTGAGAATGTCAGAGAGTGTCAGAGTGTATCAGAGAGTTTCACAGAGTTTCAGAAAGTGTCAGATACTGTCAGAGAGCTTCAGAAAGTGTCAGAGAGTGTCAGAGAGTGTCTGAGAATGTCAGAGAGTGTAAGAGTGTATCAGAGAGTTTCACAGAGTTTCAGAGAGTGTCAGAGATTTTCAGAGAGTTTCAGAGATCTTCAGAGAGTGTCAGAGAGTGCGAGAAAGTTTCAGAGAGTGTCACAGAGTGTCGGAGAGTTTCAGAGATCTTCAGAGAGTGTCAGAGAGTGCGAGAAAGTTTCAGAGAGTGTCACAGAGTGACGGAGAGTTTCAGAGAGATTCAGAGAGTTTCCGAGATATTCAGAAAGTGTCAGATAGTGTCTGAGAGTTACAGAGATCTTCAGAGAGTGTCTGAGAGTGTCTGAGAGTGCCAGAGATTGTCAGAGAGTTTCAGAGAGTGTCAGAGAGTGTCAGAGAGTTTCAGAGAGTGTCGGAGAGTGTCAGAGAGTTTCAGAGAGCTTCAGAGAGTTTCAGAGAGTGTCAGAAAGTTTCAGAGTGTGTCAGAGAGTTTCAGAGAGTGTCACAGAGTGTCAGAGTGATTGAGAGATTCAGAGAGTGTCAGTGATTGTCAGAGAGTGTCAGACAGTTTCAGAGAGTTTCAGAGAGTGTCAGAGAGTTTCAGAGAGAGTCAGTGAGTGTCAGAGAGTAACAAAGAGTGTCACAGAGTTTCAGAGAGTGTCAGGGAGCGTCAGAGAGTGTCAGTGAGTTTCAGAGAGTGTCACAGAGTTTCAGAGACTTTCTGAGAGTGTCAGAGAGTTCCAGAGAGTTTCTGAGCGTTTCTGAGTGTGTCGGAGTGTGTCTGAGAGAGTCAGAGAGTATCTGAGAGTGTCACAGAGTGTCAGAGAGTGTCAGAGAGTGTCAGAGATTTTCGGAGAGTTTCAGAGATGTTTTGAGAGTGTCAGAGAGTGTCAGAAAGTTTCAGAGAGAGTCAGAGAGTGTCAGGGAGTTTCAGAGAGTTTCAGAGAGTGTCACAGAGTGTCAGAGCTTTTCAGAGAGTTTCAGAGAGTGTCACAGAGTGTCATAGAGTTGCAGAGTGTGTCAGAGAGTGTCCGAGAGTTTCAGAAAGAGTCAGATAGTGTCAGAGAGTTTCAGAAAGTGCCAGAGAGTGGCAGAGAGTGTCTGAGAGTGTCAGAGATTGCCAGAGATATTCAGAGAGTGTCAGAGAGTGCCAGAAAGTTTCAGAGAGTGTCACAGAGTGTCAGAGAGTTTCAGAGAGATTCAGAGAGTGTCCGAGAGATTCAGAAAGTGTCAGATAGTGTCAGAGAGTTTCAGAAAGTGTCAGAGAGTGTCAGAGATTGTCAGAGAGTTTCATAGAGTGTCAGAGAGTGTCAGAGAGTTTCAGAGAGTTTCACAGAGTGTCAGAGAGTGTCAGAGAGTGTCAGAGAGTTTCAGATAGAGTCAGACAGTGTCTGAGATTGTCAAAGAGTGTCAAAGAGTTTCAGAGAGTGTCAGAGAGAGTCAGAGAGTTTCAGAGAGTGTCAGGGAGTGTCAGAGAGTTTCAGAGAGAGTCAGACAGTGTGTGAGAGTGTCCAAGAGTGTCAAAGTGTTTCAGAGAGTGTCAGAGAGTGTCAGAGAGTGTCAGAGAGTTTCAGAGAATGTCAGAGAGTGTCAGAGAGTTTCAGAGAGTTTCAGAGAGCTTCAGAGAGTTTCAGAGAGTGCCAGAAAGTTTCAGAGAGTGTCAGAGAGTTTCAGAGAGTGCCACAGAGTGTCAGAGTGATTCAGAGAGATTCAGAGAGTGTCAGAGATTGCCAGAGATTGTCAGACAGTTTCAGAGAGTTTCAGAGAATGTCAGAGAGTTTCAGAGAGAGTCAGTGAGTGTCAGAGAGTGTCAAAGTGTGTCACAGAGTTTCAGAGAGTGTCAGAGAGCGTCAGAGAGTGTCAGAGAGTTTCAGAGAGTGTCAGAGTGTTTCAGAGACTTTCTGAGAGTGTCAGAGAGTTCCATAGGGTTTCTGAGAGTTTCTGAGTGTGTCGGAGTGTGTCTGAGAGAGTCAGAGAGTATCTGAGAGTGTCACAGATTGTCAGAGAGTGTCAGAGATTTTCAGAGAGTTTCAGAGATGTTCAGAGAGTGTCAGAGATTGTCAGAAATTTTCAGAGAGAGTCAGAGAGTGTCAGGGAGTTTCAGAGAGTTTCAGAGAGTGTCACAGAGTGTCAGAGCTTTTCAGAGAGATTCAGAGAGGTGTCAGAGAGTGTCACCGAGTGTCATAGATTTGCAGAGTGTGTCAGAGAGTGTCCGAGAGTTTCAGAAAGTTTCAGATAGTGTCAGAGAGTTTCAGAAAGTGTCAGAGAGTGTCAGAGAGTGTCTGAGAGTGTAAGAGAGTGTCAGAGTCTTTCAGAGAGTGTCACAGAGTTTCAGAGAGTGTCAGAGATTTTCAGAGAGTGCCAGAGATCTTCAGAGAGTGTCAGGGAGTGCCAGAAAGTTTCAGAGAGTGTCACAGAGTGTCGGAGAGTTTCAGAGAGATTCAGAGAGTGTCCGAGAGATTCAGAAAGTGTCAGATAGTGTCAGAGAGTTTCAGAAAGTGTCATAGAGTTTCAGAGAATTTCAGAGAGTGTCAGAGAGTTTCAGAGAGGCGCAGATAGTCTCAGAGAGTGTCAGAGAGTGTCTGAGAGTGTCTGAGAGTTTCAGAGAGAGTCAGAGAGTTTCAGTGAGCTTCTGAGAGTTTCGGAGTGTGTCAGAGAGTTACAAAGAGTTTCAGAGAGTTTCAGAGAGTGTCAGAAAGTTTCAGAGATTGTCCGAGAGTTTCAGAGAGTTTCAGAGAGTGTCACAGAGTGTCAGAGAGTTTCAGAAAGCTTCAGAGAGTGTCAGGGAGTGTCAGAGAGTGTCAGAGAGTTTCAGAGAGTTTCAGAGAGAGTCAGACAGTGTCTGAGAGTCTCAAAGAGTGTCAAAGAGTTTCAGAGAGTGTCAGAGAGTGTCAGAGAGTGTCAGAGGGTTTCAGAGAGTGTCAGAGAGTTTCAGAGAATTTCTGAGAGTGTCAGAGAGAGCCTGAAAGTTTCTGACAGTTTCTGAGTGTGCCCGAGAGTTTCAGAGATTGTCAGAGTGTTTCAGAGAGTGTCACAGAGTTTCAGAGAGTGTCAGAGATTTTCAGAGAGTTTCAGAGATCTTCAGAGAGTGTCAGTAAGTGCCACAGAGTGTCAGTGAGTGTCAGTGAGTTTCAGAGAGTGTCAGAGATTTTCAGAGAGTTTCAGAGATCTTCAGAGAGTGTCAGACAGTGCCAGAAAGTTTCAGAGAGTGTCAGAAAGTGTCAGAGAGTTTCAGAGAGTTTCAGAGAGTGTCAGAGAGCTTCAGACAGTGTCAGAGAGTGTCAGAGGGTGTCAGAGAGTTTCAGATAGAGTCAGACAGTGTCAGAGATTGTCAAAGACTGTCAAAGAGTTTCAGAGAGTGTCAGAGAGTTTCAGAGAGTGTCAGGGAGTGTCAGAGAGTTTCAGAGAGAGTCAGACAGTGTCACAGAGTGTCAAAGAATGTCAAAGAGTTTCAGAGAGTGTCAGAGAGTGTCAGAGAGTTTCAGAGAGTTTCAGAGAGTGTCAAAGAGTTTCAGAGAGTTACTGAGAAAGTCAGAGAGAGCCAGAGAGTTTCTGAGTGTTTCTGAGTGTGTCGAAGTGTGTCTGCGGGAGTCAGAGAGTATCTGAGAGTGTCACAGAGTGTCAGAGAGTGTCAGAGATTTTCAGAGAGTTTCAGAGATGTTCAGAGAGTGTCAGAGAGTGTCAGAAAGTTTCAGAGAGTGTCAGAGAGTGTCAGGGAGTCTCAGAGAGTTTCAGAGAGATTCAGAGAGTGTCAGAGAGTGTCACAGAGTGACACAGAGTTGCAGAGTGTGTCAGAGAGTGTCTGAGAGTTTCAGAAAGTGTCCGATACAGTCAGAGTTTCAGAAAGTGTCAGAGAGTGTCAGAGCGTGTCTGAGAATGTCAGAGAGTGTCAGAGTGTTTCAGAGAGTTTCACAGAGTTTCAGAGAGTGTCAGAGATTTTCAGAGAGTTTCAGAGATCTTCAGAGAGTGTCAGAGAGTGCGAGAAAGTTTCAGAGAGTTTGACAGAGTGTCGGAGAGTTTCAGAGAGATTCAGAGAGAGTCCGAGAGATTCAGAAAGAGTCAAATAGTGTCAGAGAGTTTCAGAGATCTTCAGAGAGTGTCTGAGAGTGTCTGACAGTGCCAGAGATTGTCAGAGAGTTTCAGAGAGTGTCAGAGAGTGTCAGAGAGTTTCAGAGAGTTTCAGAGAGTGTCAGAGAGTGTCAGAGAGTTTGAGAGAGTTTCACAGAGCTTCAGAGAGTTTCAGAGTGTGTCAGAAAGTTTCAGAGAGTGTCAGAGAGTGTCACAGAGTGTCAGGGTGATTCAGAGGGATTCAGAGAGTGTCAGAGATTGTCAGAGAGTTTCAGACAGTTTCAGAGAGTTTCAGAGAGTGTCAGAGACTTTCAGAGAGAGTCAGTGAGTGTCAGAGAGTGTCAAAGTGTGTCACCGAGTTTCAGAGAGTGTCAGAGAGCGTCAGATTGTGTCAGAGAGTTTCAGAGAGTGTCAGAGTGTTTCAGAGACTTTCTGAGAGTGTCAGAGAGTTCCAGAGAGTTTCTGAGAGTTTCTGAGTGTGTCGGAGTGTGTCTGAGAGAGTCAGAGAGTATCTGAGAGTGTCACAGAGTGTCAGAGAGTGTCAGAGAAATTCAGAGAGATTCAGAGATGTTCAGAGAGTGTCAGAGAGTGTCAGAAAGTTTCAGAGAGAGTCAGTGAGTGTCAGGGACTTTCAGAGAGTTTCAGAGAGTGTCACAGAGTGTCAGAGCTTTTCAGAGAGATTCAGAGAGTGTCACAGAGTGTCACATAGTGTCATAGAGTTACAGAGTGTGTCAGAGAGTGTCCGAGAGTTTCAGAAAGAGTCAGATAGTGTCAGAGAGTTTCAGAAAGTGTCAGAGAGTGCCAGAGAGTGTCTGAGAGTGTGAGAGAGTGTCAGAGTCTTTCAGAGAGTGTCACAGAGTTTCAGAGAGTGTCAGAGATTTTCAGAGAGTGCCAGAGATCTTCAGAGAGTGTCAGAGAGTGCCAGAAAGTTTCAGAGAGTGTCACAGAGTGTCGGAGAATTTCAGAGAGATTCATAGAGTGTCCGAGAGATTCAGAAAGTGTCAGATAGTGTCAGAGAGTTTCAGAAAGTGTCACAGAGTGTCAGAGAGTGTCTGAGAGTGTCAGAGAGTGTCAGAGAGTTTCAGAGAGTGTCAGAGAGTGTCAGAGAGTGTCAGAGAGTTTCAGAGAGTGTCAGAGAGTTTCAGAGAGTCTCAGATAGTGTCAGACAGTGTCAGAGAGTGTCTGAGAGTGTCTGAGAGTTTCAGAGAGTGTCAGAGATTGTCAGAGAGTTTCAGAGAGCTTCTGAGAGTTTCTGAGAGTGTCAGAGAGTTACAAAGAGTTTCAGAGAGTTTCAGAGAGTGTCAGAAAGTTTCAGAGAGTGTCCGAGAGTTTCAGAGAGTTTCAGAGAGTTTCAGAGAGAGTCAGACAGTGTCTGAGAGTGTCAAAGAGTGTCAAAGAGTTTCAGAGAGTGTCAGAAGGTGTCAGAGAGTGTCAGAGGGTTTCAGAGAGCGTCAGAGAGTTTCAGAGAATTTCTGAGAGTGTCAGAGAGTGCCTGAGAGTTTCTGACAGTTTCTGAGTGTGCCGGAGAGTGTCAGAGAGTGTCAGAGCGTTTCAGAGAGTGTCACAGAGTTTCAGAGAGTGTCAGAGGTTTTCAGAGTGTTTCAGAGATCTTCAGAGAGTGTCAGAGAGTGCCAGAAAGTTTCAGAGAGTGTCACAGAGTGTCGGAGAGTTTCAGAGACCTTCAGAGAGTGTCCGAGAGATTCAGAGAGTGTCAGAGGGTTTCAGAGAGTTTCAGAATGTTTCAGAGAATGTCAGAGAGTGTCTGAGAGTTTCAGAGATTGTCAGAGAGTTTCAGAGAGTGTCAGAGAGTTTCAGAGAGTTTCAGAGAGTGTCAGAGAGTGTCAGAGAGCTTCAGACAGTGTCAGGGAGTGTCAGAGAGTATCAGAGAGTTTCAGATAGAGTCAGACAGTGTCAGAGAGTTTCAGAGAGTGTCAGGGTGTGTCAGAGAGTGTCAGAGAGTTTCAGAGAGAGTCAGACAGTGTCTGAGAGTGTCAAGGAGTGTCAAAGAGTTTCAGAGAGTGTCAGAGACTGTCAGAGAGTTTCAGAGAGTGGCAAAGAGTTTCAGAGAGTTTCTGAGAGTGTCAGAGAGTGCCAGAGAGTTTCTGAGAGTTTCTGAGTGTGTCGAAGTGTGTCCGCGGGATTCAGAGAGTATCTGAGAGGGTCACAGAGTGTCAGAGAGCGTCAGAGATTTTCAGAGAGTTTCAGAGAGTGTCAGAGAGTTTCAGAAAATTTCAGAGAGTGTCAGAGAGTGTCAGGGAGTTTCAGAGAGTTACAGAGTGTCACAGAGTGTCAGAGAGTTTCAGAAAAATTCAGAGAGTGTCAGAGAGTGTCACAGAGTGTCACAGAGTGTCACAGAGTTGCAGAGTGTGTCAGAGAGTGTCCGAGAGTTTCAGAAAGTGTCAGATACTGTCAGAGAGTGTTAGAGAGTGTCTGAATATGTCAGAGAGTGTCAGAGTGTATCAGAGAGTTTCACAGAGTTTCAGAGAGTGTCAGAGATTTTCAGAGAGTTTCAGAGATCTTCAGAGAGTGTCAGAGAGTGCGAGAAAGTTTCAGAGAGTGTCACAGAGTGTCAGAGAGTTTCAGAGAGATTCAGAGAATTTCCGAGATATTCAGAAAGTGTCAGATAGTGTCTGAGAGTTGCAGAGATCTTCAGAGAGTGTCTGAGAGTGTCTGAGAGTGTCTGAGAGTGCCAGAGATTGTCAGAGAGTTTCAGAGAGTGTCAGAGAGTGCCAGAGAGTTTCAGAGTGTGTCGGAGAGTGTCAGAGAGTTTCAGAGAGCTTCAGAGAGTTTCAGAGAGTGTCAGAAAGTTTCAGAGTGTGTCAGAGAGTTTCAGAGAGTGTCACAGAGTGTCAGAGTGATTGAGAGATTCAGAGAGTGTCAGTGATTGTCAGAGAGTGTCAGACAGTTTCAGAGAGTTTCAGAGAGTGTCAGAGAGTTTCAGAGAGAGTCAGTGAGTGTCAGAGAGTAACAAAGAGTGTCACAGAGTTTCAGAGAGTGTCAGGGAGCGTCAGAGAGTGTCAGAGAGTTTCAGAGAGTGTCAGAGAGTTTCAGAGACTTTCTGAGAGTGTCAGAGAGTTCCAGAGAGTTTCTGAGCGTTTCTGAGTGTGTCGGAGTGTGTCTGAGAGAGTCAGAGACTATCTGAGAGTGTCACAGAGTGTCAGAGAGTGTCAGAGAGTGTCAGAGAGTTTCAGAGAGTGGCAAACAGTTTCAGAGAGTTTCTGAGAGTGTCAGAGAGTGCCAGAGAGTTTCTGAGAGTTTCTGAGTGTGTCGAAGTGTGTCTGCGGGATTCAGAGAGTATCTGAGAGGGTCACAGAGTGTCAGAGAGTGTCAGAGATTTTCAGAGAGTTTCAGAGAGTGTCAGAGAGTTTCAGAAAATGTCAGAGAGTGTCAGAGAGTGTCAGGGAGTTTCAGAGAGTTACAGTGTGTCACAGAGTGTCAGAGAGTTTCAGAAAAATTCAGAGAGTGTCAGAGAGTGTCACAGAGTGCCACAGAGTGTCACAGAGTTGCAGAGTGTGTCAGAGAGTTTCCGAGAGTTTCAGAAAGTGTCAGATACTGTCAGAGAGTTTCAGAAAGTGTCAGAGAGTGTTAGAGAGTGTCTGAGAATGTCAGAGAGTGTCAGAGTGTATCAGAGAGTTTCACAGAGTTTCAGACAGTGTCAGAGATTTTCAGAGAGTTTCAGAGATCTTCAGAGAGTGTCAGAGAGTGCGAGAAAGTTTCAGAGAGTGTCACAGAGTGTCAGAGTGCTTCAGAGAGATTCAGAGAGTGTCAGAGAGTGTCAGAGTGTTTCAGAGAGTTCCTGAGTGTTTCTGAGAGTTTCAGAGAGTGTCAGATAGTTTCAGAGAGTGTCAGATAGTGTCTGAGAGTTGCAGAGATCTTCAGAGAGTGTCTGAGAGTTTCTGAGAGTGTCTGAGAGTGCCAGAGATTGTCAGAGAGTTTCAGAGAGTGTCAGAGAGTGCCAGAGAGTTTCAGAGAGTGTCGGAGAGTGTCAGAGAGTTTCAGAGAGCTTCAGAGAGTTTCAGAGAGTGTCAGAAAGTTTCAGAGTGTGTCAGAGAGTTTCAGAGAGTGTCACAGAGTGTCAGAGTGATTGAGAGATTCAGAGAGTGTCAGTGATTGTCAGATAGTGTCAGACAGTTTCAGAGAGTTTCAGAGAGTGTCAGAGAGTTTCAGAGAGAGTCAGTGAGTGTCAGAGAGTAACAAAGAGTGTCACAGAGTTTCAGAGAGTGTCAGGGAGCGTCAGAGAGTGTCAGAGAGTTTCAGAGAGTGTCAGAGAGTTTCAGAGACTTTCTGAGAGTGTCAGAGAGTTCCAGAGAGTTTCTGAGCGTTTCTGAGTGTGTCGGAGTGTGTCTGAGAGAGTCAGAGACTATCTGAGAGTGTCACAGAGTGTCAGAGAGTGTCAGAGAGTGTCAGAGATTTTCGGAGAGTTTCAGAGATGTTTTGAGAGTGTCAGAGAGTGTCAGAAAGTTTCAGAGAGAGTCAGAGTGTGTCAGGGAGTTTCAGAGAGTTTCAGAGAGTGTCACAGAGTGTCAGAGCTTTTCAGAGAGATTCAGAGAGTGTCAGAGAGTGTCACAGAGTGTCATAGAGTTGCAGAGTGTGTCAGAGAGTTTCCGAGAGTTTCAGAAAGAGTCAGATAGTGTCAGAGAGTTTCAGAAAGTGCCAGAGAGTGGCAGAGAGTATCTGAGAGTGTCAGAGAGTGCCAGAGATATTCAGAGAGTGTCAGAGAGTGCCAGAACGTTTCAGAGAGTGTCACAGAGTGTCCGAGAGTTTCAGAGAGATTCAGAGTGTCCGAGAGATTCAGAAAGTGTCAGATAGTGTCAGAGAGTTTCAGAAAGTGTCACAGAGTGTCAGAGATTGTCAGAGAGTTTCAGGGAGTGTCAGAGAGTGTCAGAGAGTGTCAGAGAGTTTCAGATAGAGTCAGACAGTGTCTGAGATTGTCAAAGAGTGTCAAAGAGATTCAGAGAGTTTCAGAGACAGTCAGAGAGTTTCAGAGAGTGTCAGGGAGTGTCAGAGAGTGTAAAAGAGTTTCAGAGAGTTTCTGAGAATGTCAGAGAGTGCCAGAGAGATTCTGAGAGTTTCTGAGCGTGTCGAAGTGTGTCTGCGGGAGTCAGAGAGTGTCTGAGAGCGTCACAGAGTATCAGAGAGTGTCAGAGATTTTCAGAGAGTTTCAGAGATGTTCAGAGAGTGTCTGAGAGTGTCAGAAAGTTTCAGAGGGTGTCAGAGAGTTTCAGTAAGTGTCACAGAGTGTCAGAGAGTGTCTGAGAGTGTCAGAGAGTGTCAGAGAGTTTCAGAGAGTGTCAGAGAGTATCAGAGAGTGTCAGAGAGTTTCAGAGAGTGTCAGAGAGTTTCAGAGAGTCTCAGATAGTGTCAGACAGTGTCAGAGAGTGTCTGAAAGTTTCAGAGAGTGTCAGAGAGTGTCAGAGAGTTTCAGAGAGCTTCTGAGAGTTTCTGAGAGTGTCAGAGAGTTACAAAGAGTTTCAGAGAGTTTCAGAGAGTGTCAGAAAGTTTCAGAGAGTGTCCGAGAGTTTCAGAGAGTTTCAGAGGGTGTCACAGAGTGTCAGAGAGTTTCAGAAAGCTTCAGAGAGTGTCAGGGAGTGTCAGAGAGTGTCAGAGAGATTCAGAGAGTTCAGAGAGAGTCAGACAGTGTCTGAGAGTGTCAAAGAGTGTCAAAGTGTTTCAGAGAGTGTCAGAGAGTGTCAGAGGGTTTCAGAGAATTTCTGAGAGTGTCAGAGAGTTTCAGAGAATTTCTGAGAGTGTCAGAGAGTGCCTGAGAGTTTCTGACAGTTTCTGAGTGTGCTGGACAGTGTCAGAGAGTGTCAGAGTGTTTCAGAGAGTGTCACAGAGTTTCAGAGAGTGTCAGAGATTTTCAGAGTGTTTCAGAGATCTTCAGAGAGTGTCAGTGAGTGCCACAGAGTGTCAGTGAGTGTCAGAGAGATTCAGAGAGTGTCAGAGAATTTCGGAGAGTTTCAGAGATCTTCAGAGAGTGTCACAGAGTGTCGGAGAGTTTCAGAGAGATTCAGAGAGTGTCCGAGAGATTCAGAAAGTGTCAGATAGCTTCAGAGAGTTTCAGAATGTTTCAGAGAGTGTCAGAGAGTGTCTGAGAGTGTCAGAGATTGTCAGAGAGTTTCAGAGAGTGTCAGAGAGTGTCAGAGAGTGTCAGAGAGTTTCAGAGAGTTTCAGAGAGTGTCAGAGAGCTTCAGACAGTGTCAGTGAGTGTCAGAGAGTGTCAGAGAGTTTCAGATAGAGTCAGACAGTGTCAGAGAGTTTCAGAGAGTGTCAGGGAGTGTCAGAGAGTGTCAGAGAGTTTCAGAGAGAGTCAGACAGTGTCTGAGAGTGTCAAAGAGTGTCAAAGAGTTTCAGAGAGTGTCAGAGAATGTCAGAGAGTTTCAGAGAGTGGCAAAGAGTTTCAGAGAGTTTCTGAGAGTGTCAGAGAGTGCCAGAGTGTTTCTGAGAGTTTCTGAGTGTGTCGAAGTGTGTCCGCAGGATTCAGAGAGTATCTGAGAGTGTCACAGAGTGTCAGAGAGTGTCAGAGATTTTCAGAGAGTTTCAGAGATGTTCAGAGAGTGTCAGAGAGTGTCAGAAAATTTCAGAGAGTGTCAGAGAGTGTCAGGGAGTTTCAGAGAGTTACAGAGTGTCACAGAGTGTCAGAGAGTTTCAGAGAGATTCAGAGAGTGTCAGAAAGTGTCAGAGTGTGTCAGAGAGTGTCCGAGAGTTTCAGAAAGTGTCAGATGGTGTCAGAGAGTTTCAGAAAGTGTCAGAGAGTGTCAGAGAGTGTCTGAGAATGTCAGAGAGTGTCAGTGTGTATCAGAGAGTTTCACAGAGTTTCAGAGAGTGTCAGAGAGTGTCAGAGAGTTTCAGAGTGTGTCAGAGAGTTTCAGAGACTTTCTGAGAGTGTCAGAGAGTTCCAGAGAGTTTCTGAGTGTGTCAGAGTGTGTCTGAGAGAGTCAGAGAGTATCTGAGAGTGTCACAGTGTGTCAGAGAGTGTCAGAGATTTTCAGAGAGTTTCAGAGATGTTCAGAGAGTGTCAGAGATTGTCAGAAAGTTTCAGAGATAGTCAGAGAGTGTCAGGGAGTTTCAGAGAGTGTCAGAGTTTGTCACAGAGTGTCACAGAGTTGCAGAGTGTGTAAGAGAGTGTCCGAGAGTTTCAGAAAGAGTCAGATAGTGTCAGAGAGTTTCAGAAAGTGTCAGAGAGTGTCAGAGAGTGTCTGAGAGTGTCAGTGAGTGTCGGAGTGTTTCAGAGAGTGTCACAGAGTTTCAGAGAGTGTCAGAGATCTTCAGAGAGTGTCAGAGAGTGCCAGAAAGTTTCAGAGAGTGTCACAGAGTGACGGAGAGTTTCAGAGAGATTCAGAGAGTGTCCAAGAGATTCAGATAGAGTCAGAGAGTTTCAGAAAGTGTCACAGAGCGTCAGAGAGTGTCTGAGAGTGTCAGAGAGTGTCAGAGAGTTTCAGAGAATGTCAGAGAGTGTCAGAGAGTATCAGAGCGTTTCAGAGAGTGTCAGAGAGTGTCAGAGAGTGTCAGAGAGTTTCAGATAGAGTCAGACAGTGTCTGAGATTGTCAAAGAGTGTCAAAGAGATTCAGAGAGTTTCAGAGAGAGTCAGACAGTGTCACAGAGTGTCAAAGAGTGTCAAAGAGTTTCACAGAGTTTCAGAGAGTGTCAGGGAGCGTCAGAGAGTGTCAGAGAGTTTCAGAGAGTGTCAGAGAGTTTCAGAGACTTTCTGAGAGTGTCAGAGAGTTCCAGAGAGTTTCTGAGCGTTTCTGAGTGTGTCGGAGTGTGTCTGAGAGAGTCAGAGACTATCTGAGAGTGTCACAGAGTGTCAGAGAGTGTCAGAGAGTGTCAGAGAGTTTCAGAGAGTGGCAAACAGTTTCAGAGAGTTTCTGAGAGTGTCAGAGAGTGCCAGAGAGTTTCTGAGAGTTTCTGAGTGTGTCGAAGTGTGTCTGCGGGATTCAGAGAGTATCTGAGAGGGTCACAGAGTGTCAGAGAGTGTCAGAGATTTTCAGAGAGTTTCAGAGAGTGTCAGAGAGTTTCAGAAAATGTCAGAGAGTGTCAGAGAGTGTCAGGGAGTTTCAGAGAGTTACAGTGTGTCACAGAGTGTCAGAGAGTTTCAGAAAAATTCAGAGAGTGTCAGAGAGTGTCACAGAGTGCCACAGAGTGTCACAGAGTTGCAGAGTGTGTCAGAGAGTTTCCGAGAGTTTCAGAAAGTGTCAGATACTGTCAGAGAGTTTCAGAAAGTGTCAGAGAGTGTTAGAGAGTGTCTGAGAATGTCAGAGAGTGTCAGAGTGTATCAGAGAGTTTCACAGAGTTTCAGACAGTGTCAGAGATTTTCAGAGAGTTTCAGAGATCTTCAGAGAGTGTCAGAGAGTGCGAGAAAGTTTCAGAGAGTGTCACAGAGTGTCAGAGTGCTTCAGAGAGATTCAGAGAGTGTCAGAGAGTGTCAGAGTGTTTCAGAGAGTTCCTGAGTGTTTCTGAGAGTTTCAGAGAGTGTCAGATAGTTTCAGAGAGTGTCAGATAGTGTCTGAGAGTTGCAGAGATCTTCAGAGAGTGTCTGAGAGTTTCTGAGAGTGTCTGAGAGTGCCAGAGATTGTCAGAGAGTTTCAGAGAGTGTCAGAGAGTGCCAGAGAGTTTCAGAGAGTGTCGGAGAGTGTCAGAGAGTTTCAGAGAGCTTCAGAGAGTTTCAGAGAGTGTCAGAAAGTTTCAGAGTGTGTCAGAGAGTTTCAGAGAGTGTCACAGAGTGTCAGAGTGATTGAGAGATTCAGAGAGTGTCAGTGATTGTCAGATAGTGTCAGACAGTTTCAGAGAGTTTCAGAGAGTGTCAGAGAGTTTCAGAGAGAGTCAGTGAGTGTCAGAGAGTAACAAAGAGTGTCACAGAGTTTCAGAGAGTGTCAGGGAGCGTCAGAGAGTGTCAGAGAGTTTCAGAGAGTGTCAGAGAGTTTCAGAGACTTTCTGAGAGTGTCAGAGAGTTCCAGAGAGTTTCTGAGCGTTTCTGAGTGTGTCGGAGTGTGTCTGAGAGAGTCAGAGACTATCTGAGAGTGTCACAGAGTGTCAGAGAGTGTCAGAGAGTGTCAGAGATTTTCGGAGAGTTTCAGAGATGTTTTGAGAGTGTCAGAGAGTGTCAGAAAGTTTCAGAGAGAGTCAGAGTGTGTCAGGGAGTTTCAGAGAGTTTCAGAGAGTGTCACAGAGTGTCAGAGCTTTTCAGAGAGATTCAGAGAGTGTCAGAGAGTGTCACAGAGTGTCATAGAGTTGCAGAGTGTGTCAGAGAGTTTCCGAGAGTTTCAGAAAGAGTCAGATAGTGTCAGAGAGTTTCAGAAAGTGCCAGAGAGTGGCAGAGAGTATCTGAGAGTGTCAGAGAGTGCCAGAGATATTCAGAGAGTGTCAGAGAGTGCCAGAACGTTTCAGAGAGTGTCACAGAGTGTCCGAGAGTTTCAGAGAGATTCAGAGTGTCCGAGAGATTCAGAAAGTGTCAGATAGTGTCAGAGAGTTTCAGAAAGTGTCACAGAGTGTCAGAGATTGTCAGAGAGTTTCAGGGAGTGTCAGAGAGTGTCAGAGAGTGTCAGAGAGTTTCAGATAGAGTCAGACAGTGTCTGAGATTGTCAAAGAGTGTCAAAGAGATTCAGAGAGTTTCAGAGACAGTCAGAGAGTTTCAGAGAGTGTCAGGGAGTGTCAGAGAGTGTAAAAGAGTTTCAGAGAGTTTCTGAGAATGTCAGAGAGTGCCAGAGAGATTCTGAGAGTTTCTGAGCGTGTCGAAGTGTGTCTGCGGGAGTCAGAGAGTGTCTGAGAGCGTCACAGAGTATCAGAGAGTGTCAGAGATTTTCAGAGAGTTTCAGAGATGTTCAGAGAGTGTCTGAGAGTGTCAGAAAGTTTCAGAGGGTGTCAGAGAGTTTCAGTAAGTGTCACAGAGTGTCAGAGAGTGTCTGAGAGTGTCAGAGAGTGTCAGAGAGTTTCAGAGAGTGTCAGAGAGTATCAGAGAGTGTCAGAGAGTTTCAGAGAGTGTCAGAGAGTTTCAGAGAGTCTCAGATAGTGTCAGACAGTGTCAGAGAGTGTCTGAAAGTTTCAGAGAGTGTCAGAGAGTGTCAGAGAGTTTCAGAGAGCTTCTGAGAGTTTCTGAGAGTGTCAGAGAGTTACAAAGAGTTTCAGAGAGTTTCAGAGAGTGTCAGAAAGTTTCAGAGAGTGTCCGAGAGTTTCAGAGAGTTTCAGAGGGTGTCACAGAGTGTCAGAGAGTTTCAGAAAGCTTCAGAGAGTGTCAGGGAGTGTCAGAGAGTGTCAGAGAGATTCAGAGAGTTCAGAGAGAGTCAGACAGTGTCTGAGAGTGTCAAAGAGTGTCAAAGTGTTTCAGAGAGTGTCAGAGAGTGTCAGAGGGTTTCAGAGAATTTCTGAGAGTGTCAGAGAGTTTCAGAGAATTTCTGAGAGTGTCAGAGAGTGCCTGAGAGTTTCTGACAGTTTCTGAGTGTGCTGGACAGTGTCAGAGAGTGTCAGAGTGTTTCAGAGAGTGTCACAGAGTTTCAGAGAGTGTCAGAGATTTTCAGAGTGTTTCAGAGATCTTCAGAGA
The DNA here is from genome assembly GCF_036365525.1 of Heterodontus francisci. Classification (NCBI taxonomy): domain Eukaryota; kingdom Metazoa; phylum Chordata; class Chondrichthyes; order Heterodontiformes; family Heterodontidae; genus Heterodontus; species Heterodontus francisci. The sequence continues at coordinate 4,168,636 of NC_090414.1, forward strand.
GTGTCAGTGAGTGCCACAGAGTGTCAGTGAGTGTCAGAGAGATTCAGAGAGTGTCAGAGAATTTCGGAGAGTTTCAGAGATCTTCAGAGAGTGTCACAGAGTGTCGGAGAGTTTCAGAGAGATTCAGAGAGTGTCCGAGAGATTCAGAAAGTGTCAGATAGCGTCAGAGAGTTTCAGAATGTTTCAGAGAGTGTCAGAGAGTGTCTGAGAGTGTCAGAGATTGTCAGAGAGTTTCAGAGAGTGTCAGAGAGTGTCAGAGAGTGTCAGAGAGTTTCAGAGAGTTTCAGAGAGTGTCAGAGAGCTTCAGACAGTGTCAGTGAGTATCAGAGAGTGTCAGAGAGTTTCAGATAGAGTCAGACAGTGTCAGAGAGTTTCAGAGAGTGTCAGGGAGTGTCAGAGAGTGTCAGAGAGTTTCAGAGAGAGTCAGACAGTGTCTGAGAGTGTCAAAGAGTGTCAAAGAGTTTCAGAGAGTGTCAGAGAATGTCAGAGAGTTTCAGAGAGTGGCAAAGAGTTTCAGAGAGTTTCTGAGAGTGTCAGAGAGTGCCAGAGTGTTTCTGAGAGTTTCTGAGTGTGTCGAAGTGTGTCCGCAGGATTCAGAGAGTATCTGAGAGTGTCACAGAGTGTCAGAGAGTGTCAGAGATTTTCAGAGAGTTTCAGAGATGTTCAGAGAGTGTCAGAGAGTGTCAGAAAATTTCAGAGAGTGTCAGAGAGTGTCAGGGAGTTTCAGAGAGTTACAGAGTGTCACAGAGTGTCAGAGAGTTTCAGAGAGATTCAGAGAGTGTCAGAAAGTGTCAGAGTGTGTCAGAGAGTGTCCGAGAGTTTCAGAAAGTGTCAGATGGTGTCAGAGAGTTTCAGAAAGTGTCAGAGAGTGTCAGAGAGTGTCTGAGAATGTCAGAGAGTGTCAGTGTGTATCAGAGAGTTTCACAGAGTTTCAGAGAGTGTCAGAGAGTGTCAGAGAGTGTCAGAGAGTTTCAGAGTGTGTCAGAGAGTTTCAGAGACTTTCTGAGAGTGTCAGAGAGTTCCAGAGAGTTTCTGAGTGTGTCAGAGTGTGTCTGAGAGAGTCAGAGAGTATCTGAGAGTGTCACAGTGTGTCAGAGAGTGTCAGAGATTTTCAGAGAGTTTCAGAGATGTTCAGAGAGTGTCAGAGATTGTCAGAAAGTTTCAGAGATAGTCAGAGAGTGTCAGGGAGTTTCAGAGAGTGTCAGAGTTTGTCACAGAGTGTCACAGAGTTGCAGAGTGTGTAAGAGAGTGTCCGAGAGTTTCAGAAAGAGTCAGATAGTGTCAGAGAGTTTCAGAAAGTGTCAGAGAGTGTCAGAGAGTGTCTGAGAGTGTCAGTGAGTGTCGGAGTGTTTCAGAGAGTGTCACAGAGTTTCAGAGAGTGTCAGAGATCTTCAGAGAGTGTCAGAGAGTGCCAGAAAGTTTCAGAGAGTGTCACAGAGTGACGGAGAGTTTCAGAGAGATTCAGAGAGTGTCCAAGAGATTCAGATAGAGTCAGAGAGTTTCAGAAAGTGTCACAGAGCGTCAGAGAGTGTCTGAGAGTTTCAGAGAGTGTCAGAGAGTTTCAGAGAATGTCAGAGAGTGTCAGAGAGTATCAGAGCGTTTCAGAGAGTGTCAGAGATTTTCAGAGAGTCGCAGATAGTGTCAGTGAGTGTCAGAGAGTGTCTGAGAGTTTCAGAGAGTGTCAGAGAGCTTCTGAGAGTTTCTGAGAGTGTCAGAGAGTTGCAGAGAGTTTCAGAGAGTTTCAGAGAGTTTCAGAGAGTGTCAGAAAGTTTAAGAGATTGTCAGAGAGTTTCAGAGAGTCTCAGAGGGTGTCACAGAGTGTCAGAGAGTTTCAGAAAGCTTCAGAGAATGTCAGTGATTGTCAGAGAGTGTCAGAGAGTATCAGAGAGTGTCCGAGCGTTTCTGAGAGTTTGTGAGTTTCTCAGAGAGTGTCAGAGATTGTCAGCGAATTTCAGAGAGTGTCTGAGAGTTTCAGAGTCTGTCAGAGAGTTTCTGAGACTTTCTGAGTTTGTCAGAGAGTGTCAGAGTGTATCAGAGAGTTTCACAGAGTTTCAGACAGTGTCAGAGATTTTCAGAGAGTTTCAGAGATCTTCAGAGAGTGTCAGAGAGTGCGAGAAAGTTTCAGAGAGTGTCACAGAGTGTCAGAGTGCTTCAGAGAGATTCAGAGAGTGTCAGAGAGTGTCAGAGTGTTTCAGAGAGTTCCTGAGTGTTTCTGAGAGTTTCAGAGAGTGTCAGATAGTTTCAGAGAGTGTCAGACAGTTTCAGAGAGTGTCAGAGAGTTTCAGAGTGTGTCCGAGAGATTCAGAAAGTGTCAGAGAGTGTCAGAGAGTTTCAGAGAGTTTCAGAGAGTGTCAGAGAGTGTCAGAGAGTTTCAGAGAGTCTCAGAGAGTTTCTGAGTGTTCCTGAGAGAGTCAGAGAGTTTCAGAGTGTCAGAATGTTTCAGAGAGTGTCAGAGAGTTTCAGAGAGTGTCACAGAGTGTCGTAGTGCTTCAGAGAGATTCAGAGAGTGTCAGAGATTGTCACAGAGTGTCATACAATTTCAGAGAGTTTCAGTGAGTGTCAGAGAGTTTCAGAGAGAGTCAGACAGTGTCTGAGAGTGTCAAAGAGTGTCACAGAGTTTCAGAGAGTGTCAGAGAGTTTCAGAGACTTTCTGAGAGTGTCAGAGAGTTCCAGAGAGTTTCTGAGAGTTTCTGAGTGTGTCGGAGTGTGTCTGAGAGAGTCAGAGAGTATCTGAGAGTGCCACAGAGTGTCAGAGAGTGTCAGAGATTTTCAGAGAGTTTCAGAGATGTTCAGAGAGTGTCAGAGATTGTCAGAAATTTTCAGAGAGAGTCAGAGAGTGTCAGGGAGTTTCAGAGAGATTCAGAGAGTGTCACAGAGTGTCAGAGCGTTTCAGAGAGATTCAGAGAGTGTCAGAGAGTGTCACAGAGTGTCACAGAGTTGCAGAGTGTGTCAGAGAGTGTCCGAGAGTTTCAGAAAGAGTCAGATAGTGTCAGAGAGTTTCAGAAAGTGTCAGAGAGTGTCAGAGAGTGTCTGAGAGTGTCAGAGAGTGTCGGAGTGTTTCAGAGAGTGTCACAGAGTTTCAGAGAGTGTCAGAGATCTTCAGAGAGTGTCGGAGAGTGCCAGAAAGTTTCAGAGAGTGTCACAGAGTGTCAGAGAGATTCAGAGAGTGTACGAGAGATTCAGAAAGTGTCAGATAGTGTCAGAGAGTTTCAGAAAGTGTCGCAGAGCGTCAGAGAGTGTCTGAGAGTGTCAGAGAGTGTCAGAGAGTTTCAGAGAGTGTCAGAGACTGTCAGAGATTTTCAGCGAGTCGCAGATAATGTCAGTGAGTGTCAGAGAGTGTCTGAGAGTTTCAGAGAGTGTCAGAGAGTGTCAGAGAGTTTCAGAGAGCTTCTGAGAGTTTCTGAGAGTGTCAGAGAGTTGCAGAGAGTTTCAGAGAGTTTCAGAGAGTGTCAGAGAGTGTCCGAGAGTTTCAGAGAGTTTCAGAGAGCTTCAGAGAGTTTCAGAGAGTGTCAGAGAGTTTCAGAGAGTGTCACAGAGTGTCAGAGTGATTCAGAGAGATTCAGAGAGTGTCAGAGATTGTCAGAGAGTTTCAGACAGTTTCAGTGAGATTCAGAGAGTGTCAGAGAGTTTCAGAGAGAGTCAGTGAGTGTCAGCGAGTGTCAAAGAGTGTGACAGAGTTTCAGAGAGTGTCAGAGAGCGTCAGAGAGTGTCAGAGAGTTTCAGAGAATGTCAGAGTGTTTCAGAGACTTTCTGAGAGTGTCAGAGAGTGTCAGAAAGTTTCAGAGAGAGTCAGAGAGTGTCAGAGCTTTTCAGAGAGATTCAGAGAATGTCTGAGAGTGTCAGAAAGTTTCAGAGAGTGTCAGAGAGTTTCAGTAAGTGTCACAGAGTGTCAGAGAGTGTCTGAGAGTGTCAGAGAGTGTCAGAGAGTTTCAGAGAGTGTCAGAGAGTATCAGAGAGTGTCAGAGAGTTTCAGAGAGTGTCAGAGAGTTTCAGAGAGTCTCAGATAGTGTCAGACAGTGTCAGAGAGTGTCTGAAAGTTTCAGAGAGTGTCAGAGAGTGTCAGAGAGTTTCAGAGAGCTTCTGAGAGTTTCTGAGAGTGTCAGAGAGTTACAAAGAGTTTCAGAGAGTTTCAGAGAGTGTCAGAAAGTTTCAGAGAGTGTCCGAGAGTTTCAGAGAGTTTCAGAGGGTGTCACAGAGTGTCAGAGAGTTTCAGAAAGCTTCAGAGAGTGTCAGGGAGTGTCAGAGAGTGTCAGAGAGATTCAGAGAGTTCAGAGAGAGTCAGACAGTGTCTGAGAGTGTCAAAGAGTGTCAAAGTGTTTCAGAGAGTGTCAGAGAGTGTCAGAGGGTTTCAGAGAATTTCTGAGAGTGTCAGAGAGTTTCAGAGAATTTCTGAGAGTGTCAGAGAGTGCCTGAGAGTTTCTGACAGTTTCTGAGTGTGCTGGACAGTGTCAGAGAGTGTCAGAGTGTTTCAGAGAGTGTCACAGAGTTTCAGAGAGTGTCAGAGATTTTCAGAGTGTTTCAGAGATCTTCAGAGAGTGTCAGTGAGTGCCACAGAGTGTCAGTGAGTGTCAGAGAGATTCAGAGAGTGTCAGAGAATTTCGGAGAGTTTCAGAGATCTTCAGAGAGTGTCACAGAGTGTCGGAGAGTTTCAGAGAGATTCAGAGAGTGTCCGAGAGATTCAGAAAGTGTCAGATAGCGTCAGAGAGTTTCAGAATGTTTCAGAGAGTGTCAGAGAGTGTCTGAGAGTGTCAGAGATTGTCAGAGAGTTTCAGAGAGTGTCAGAGAGTGTCAGAGAGTGTCAGAGAGTTTCAGAGAGTTTCAGAGAGTGTCAGAGAGCTTCAGACAGTGTCAGTGAGTGTCAGAGAGTGTCAGAGAGTTTCAGATAGAGTCAGACAGTGTCAGAGAGTTTCAGAGAGTGTCAGGGAGTGTCAGAGAGTGTCAGAGAGTTTCAGAGAGAGTCAGACAGTGTCTGAGAGTGTCAAAGAGTGTCAAAGAGTTTCAGAGAGTGTCAGAGAATGTCAGAGAGTTTCAGAGAGTGGCAAAGAGTTTCAGAGAGTTTCTGAGAGTGTCAGAGAGTGCCAGAGTGTTTCTGAGAGTTTCTGAGTGTGTCGAAGTGTGTCCGCGGGATTCAGAGAGTATCTGAGAGTGTCACAGAGTGTCAGAGAGTGTCAGAGATTTTCAGAGAGTTTCAGAGATGTTCAGAGAGTGTCAGAGAGTGTCAGAAAATTTCAGAGAGTGTCAGAGAGTGTCAGGGAGTTTCAGAGAGTTACAGAGTGTCACAGAGTGTCAGAGAGTTTCAGAGAGATTCAGAGAGTGTCAGAGAGTGTCAGAGTGTGTCAGAGAGTGTCCGAGAGTTTCAGAAAGTGTCAGATGCTGTCAGAGAGTTTCAGAAAGTGTCAGAGAGAGTCTGAGAATGTCAGAGAGTGTCAGTGTGTATCAGAGAGTTTCACAGAGTTTCAGAGAGTGTCAGAGAGTGTCAGAGAGTGTCAGAGAGTTTCAGAGTGTGTCAGAGAGTTTCAGAGACTTTCTGAGAGTGTCAGAGAGTTCCAGAGAGTTTCTGAGTGTGTCAGAGTGTGTCTGAGAGAGTCAGAGAGTATCTGAGAGTGTCACAGTGTGTCAGAGAGTGTCAGAGATTTTCAGAGAGTTTCAGAGATGTTCAGAGAGTGTCAGAGATTGTCAGAAAGTTTCAGAGAGAGTCAGAGAGTGTCAGGGAGTTTCAGAGAGATTCAGAGAGTGTCCGAGAGATTCAGAAAGTGTCAGATAGCGTCAGAGAGTTTCAGAATGTTTCAGAGAGTGTCAGAGAGTGTCTGAGAGTGTCAGAGATTGTCAGAGAGTTTCAGAGAGTGTCAGAGAGTGTCAGAGAGTGTCAGAGAGTTTCAGAGAGTTTCAGAGAGTGTCAGAGAGCTTCAGACAGTGTCAGTGAGTGTCAGAGAGTGTCAGAGAGTTTCAGATAGAGTCAGACAGTGTCAGAGAGTTTCAGAGAGTGTCAGGGAGTGTCAGAGAGTGTCAGAGAGTTTCAGAGAGAGTCAGACAGTGTCTGAGAGTGTCAAAGAGTGTCAAAGAGTTTCAGAGAGTGTCAGAGAATGTCAGAGAGTTTCAGAGAGTGGCAAAGAGTTTCAGAGAGTTTCTGAGAGTGTCAGAGAGTGCCAGAGTGTTTCTGAGAGTTTCTGAGTGTGTCGAAGTGTGTCCGCGGGATTCAGAGAGTATCTGAGAGTGTCACAGAGTGTCAGAGAGTGTCAGAGATTTTCAGAGAGTTTCAGAGATGTTCAGAGAGTGTCAGAGAGTGTCAGAAAATTTCAGAGAGTGTCAGAGAGTGTCAGGGAGTTTCAGAGAGTTACAGAGTGTCACAGAGTGTCAGAGAGTTTCAGAGAGATTCAGAGAGTGTCAGAGAGTGTCAGAGCGTGTCAGAGAGTGTCCGAGAGTTTCAGAAAGTGTCAGATGCTGTCAGAGAGTTTCAGAAAGTGTCAGAGAGTGTCAGAGAGTGTCTGAGAATGTCAGAGAGTGTCAGTGTGTATCAGAGAGTTTCACAGAGTTTCAGAGAGTGTCAGAGAGTGTCAGAGAGTGTCAGATAGTTTCAGAGTGTGTCAGAGAGTTTCAGAGACTTTCTGAGAGTGTCAGAGAGTTCCAGAGAGTTTCTGAGTGTGTCAGAGTGTGTCTGAGAGAGTCAGAGAGTATCTGAGAGTGTCACAGTGTGTCAGAGAGTGTCAGAGATTTTCAGAGAGTTTCAGAGATGTTCAGAGAGTGTCAGAGATTGTCAGAAAGTTTCAGAGAGAGTCAGAGAGTGTCAGGGAGTTTCAGAGAGATTCAGAGAGTGTCACAGAGTGTCAGAGCGTTTCAGAGAGATTCAGAGAGTGTCAGAGTTTGTCACAGAGTGTCACAGAGTTGCAGAGTGTGTATGAGAGTGTCCGAGAGTTTCAGAAAGAGTCAGATAGTGTCAGAGAGTTTCAGAAAGTGTCAGAGAGTGTCAGAGAGTGTCTGAGAGTGTCAGTGAGTGTCGGAGTGTTTCAGAGAGTGTCACAGAGTTTCAGAGAGTGTCAGAGATCTTCAGAGAGTGTCAGAGAGTGCCAGAAAGTTTCAGAGAGTGTCACAGAGTGTCGGAGAGTTTCAGAGAGATTCAGAGAGTGTCCAAGAGATTCAGATAGTGTCAGAGAGTTTCAGAAAGTGTCACAGAGCGTCAGAGAGTGTCTGAGAGTGTCAGAGAGTGTCAGAGAGTTTCAGAGAGTGTCAGAGAGTGTCAGAGAGTATCAGAGCGTTTCAGAGAGTGTCAGAGATTTTCAGAGAGTCGCAGATAGTGTCAGTGAGTGTCAGAGAGTGTCTGAGAGTTTCAGAGAGTGTCAGAGAGCTTCTGAGAGTTTCTGAGAGTGTCCGAGAGTTGCAGAGAGTTTCAGAAAGTTTCAGAGAGTTTCAGAGAGTGTCAGAAAGTTTAAGAGATTGTCAGAGAGTTTCAGAGAGTCTCAGAGGGTGTCACAGAGTGTCAGAGAGTTTCAGAAAGCTTCAGAGAATGTCAGTGATTGTCAGAGAGTGTCAGAGAGTATCAGAGAGTGTCCGAGCGTTTCTGAGAGTTTGTGAGTTTCTCAGAGAGTGTCAGAGATTGTCAGCGAATTTCAGAGAGTGTCTGAGAGTTTCAGAGTCTGTCAGAGAGTTTCTGAGACTTTCTGAGTTTGTCAGAGAGTGTCAGAGATTGTCAGAGAATTTCAGAGAGTGTCGCAGAGTGTCAGAGAGTGTCAGAGAGTTTCAGAGATTTCCTGAGTGTTTCTGAGAGTTTCAGAGAGTGTCAGATAGTTTCAGAGAGTGTCAGAGAGTTTCAGAGAGTGTCACAGAGTGTCAGAGTGCTTCAGAGAGATTCAGAGAGTGTCAGAGAGTGTCAGAGTGTTTCAGAGAGTTCCTGAGTGTTTCTGAGAGTTTCAGAGAGTGTCAGATAGTTTCAGAGAGTGTCAGACAGTTTCAGAGAGTGTCAGAGAGTTTCAGAGTGTGTCCGAGAGATTCAGAAAGATTCAGAGAGTGTCAGAGAGTTTCAGAGAGTTTCAGAGAGTGTCAGAGAGTGTCAGAGAGTTTCAGAGAGTCTCAGAGAGTTTCTGAGTGTTCCTGAGAGAGTCAGAGAGTTTCAGAGATTGTCAGAAAGTTTCAGAGAGTGTCAGAGAGTTTCAGAGAGTGTCACAGAGTGTCGTAGTGCTTCAGAGAGATTCAGAGTGAGTCAGAGATTGTCACAGAGTGTCAGACAATTTCAGAGAGTTTCAGTGAGTGTCAGAGAGTTTCAGAGAGAGTCAGACAGTGTCTGAGAGTGTCAAAGAGTGTCACAGAGTTTCAGAGAGTGTCAGAGAGTTTCAGAGTGTGTCAGAGAGTTTCAGAGACTTTCTGAGAGTGTCAGAGATTTCCAGAGAGTTTCTGAGAGTTTCTGAGTGTGTCGGAGTGTGTCTGAGAGAGTCAGAGAGTATCTGAGAGTGCCACAGAGTGTCAGAGAGTGTCAGAGATTTTCAGAGAGTTTCAGAGATGTTCAGAGAGTGTCAGAGATTGTCAGAAATTTTCAGAGAGAGTCAGAGAGTGTCAGGGAGTTTCAGAGAGATTCAGAGAGTGTCACAGAGTGTCAGAGCGTTTCAGAGAGATTCAGAGAGTGTCAGAGAGTGTCACAGAGTGTCACAGAGTTGCAGAGTGTGTCAGAGAGTGTCCGAGAGTTTCAGAAAGAGTCAGATAGTGTCAGAGAGTTTCAGAAAGTGTCAGAGAGTGTCAGAGAGTGTCTGAGAGTGTCAGAGAGTGTCGGAGTGTTTCAGAGAGTGTCACAGAGTTTCCGAGAGTGTCAGAGATCTTCAGAGAGTGTCGGAGAGTGCCAGAAAGTTTCAGAGAGTGTCACAGAGTGTCAGAGAGATTCAGAGAGTGTACGAGAGATTCAGAAAGTGTCAGATAGTGTCAGAGAGTTTCAGAAAGTGTCGCAGAGCGTCAGAGAGTGTCTGAGAGTGTCAGAGAGTGTCAGAGAGTTTCAGAGAGTGTCAGAGACTGTCAGAGATTTTCAGCGAGTCGCAGATAATGTCAGTGAGTGTCAGAGAGTGTCTGAGAGTTTCAGAGAGTGTCAGAGAGTGTCAGAGAGTTTCAGAGAGCTTCTGAGAGTTTCTGAGAGTGTCAGAGAGTTGCAGAGAGTTTCAGAGAGTTTCAGAGAGTGTCAGAGAGTGTCCGAGAGTTTCAGAGAGTTTCAGAGAGCTTCAGAGAGTTTCAGAGAGTGTCAGAAAGTTTCAGAGAGTGTCAGAGAGTTTCAGAGAGTGTCACAGAGTGTCAGAGTGATTCAGAGAGATTCAGAGAGTGTCAGAGATTGTCAGAGAGTTTCAGACAGTTTCAGAGAGATTCAGAGAGTGTCAGAGAGTTTCAGAGAGAGTCAGTGAGTGTCAGCGAGTGTCAAAGAGTGTGACAGAGTTTCAGAGAGTGTCAGAGAGCGTCAGAGAGTGTCAGAGGGTTTCAGAGAATGTCAGAGTATTTCAGAGACTTTCTGAGAGTGTCAGAGAGTTCCAGAGAGTTTCTGAGAGTGTCAGAGAGAGTCAGACAGTGTCTGAGAGTGTCAAAGAGTGTCACAGAGTTTCAGAGAGTGTCATAGAGTTTCAGAGTGTGTCAGAGAGTTTCAGAGACTTTCTGAGAGTGTCAGAGAGTTCCAGAGAGTTTCTGAGAGTTTCTGAGTGTGTCGGAGTGTGTCTGAGAGAGTCAGAGAGTATCTGAGAGTGCCACAGAGTGTCAGAGAGTGTCAGAGATTTTCAGAGAGTTTCAGAGATGTTCAGAGAGTGTCAGAGATTGTCAGAAATTTTCAGAGAGAGTCAGAGAGTGTCAGGGAGTTTCAGAGAGATTCAGAGAGTGTCACAGAGTGTCAGAGCGTTTCAGAGAGATTCAGAGAGTGTCAGAGAGTGTCACAGAGTGTCACAGAGTTGCAGAGTGTGTCAGAGAGTGTCCGAGAGTTTCAGAAAGAGTCAGATAGTGTCAGAGAGTTTCAGAAAGTGTCAGAGAGTGTCAGAGAGTGTCTGAGAGTGTCAGAGTGTGTCGGAGTGTTTCAGAGAGTGTCACAGAGTTTCAGAGAGTGTCAGAGATCTTCAGAGAGTGTCGGAGAGTGCCAGAAAGTTTCAGAGAGTGTCACAGAGTGTCAGAGAGATTCAGAGAGTGTACGAGAGATTCAGAAAGTGTCAGATAGTGTCAGAGAGCTTCAGAAAGTGTCGCAGAGCGTCAGAGAGTGTCTGAGAGTGTCAGAGAGTGTCAGAGAGAGTCAGAGAGTGTCAGGGAGTTTCAGAGAGTGTCAGAGAGTTTCAGAGAGCTTCTGAGAGTTTCAGAGAGTGTCAGAGACTGTCAGAGATTTTCAGCGAGTCGCAGATAATGTCAGTGAGTGTCAGAGAGTGTCTGAGAGTTTCAGAGAGTGTCAGAGAGTGTCAGAGAGTTTCAGAGAGCTTCTGAGAGTTTCTGAGAGTGTCAGAGAGTTGCAGAGAGTTGCAGAGAGTTTCAGAGAGTTTCAGAGAGTGTCAGAGAGTGTCCGAGAGTTTCAGAGAGTTTCAGAGAGCTTCAGAGAGTTTCAGAGAGTGTCAGAAAGTTTCAGAGAGTGTCAGAGAGTTTCAGAGAGTGTCACAGAGTGTCAGAGTGATTCAGAGAGATTCAGAGAGTGTCAGAGATTGTCAGAGAGTTTCAGACAGTTTCAGAGAGATTCAGAGAGTGTCAGAGAGTTTCAGAGAGAGTCAGTGAGTGTCAGCGAGTGTCAAAGAGTGTGACAGAGTTTCAGAGAGTGTCAGAGAGCGTCAGAGAGTGTCAGAGAGTTTCAGAGAATGTCAGAGTGTTTCAGAGACTTTCTGAGAGTGTCAGAGAGTGTCAGAAAGTTTCAGAGAGAGTCAGAGAGTCTCAGAGCTTTTCAGAGAGATTCAGAGAGTGTCACAGAGTGACACAGAGTTGCAGAGTGTGTCAGAGAGTGTCCGAGAGTTTCAGAAAGAGTCAGATAGTGTCAGAGAGTTTCAGAAAGTGTCAGAGAGTGTCAGAGAGTGTCTGAGAGTGTCAGAGAGTGTCAGAGTCTTTCAGAGATTGTCACAGAGTTTCAGAGAGTGTCAGAGATTTTCAGAGAGTGCCAGAGATCTTCAGAGAATGTCAGAGAGTGCCAGAAAGTTTCAGAGAGTGTCACAGAGTGTCGGAGAGTTTCAGAGAGATTCAGAGAGTGTCTGAGAGATTCAGAAAGTGTCAGACAGTGTCAGAGATTTTCAGAAAGTGTCAGAGAGTGTCAGAGAGTGTCTGAGAGTGTCAGAGAGTGTCAGAGAGAGTCAGAGAGTGTCAGGGAGTTTCAGATAGTTTCAGAGAGTGTCACAGAGTGTCAGAGCTTTTCAGAGAGATTCAGAGAGTGTCAGAGAGTGTCACAGAATGTCATAGAGTTGCAGAGTGTGTCAGAGAGTGTCCGAGAGTTTCAGAAAGAGTCAGATATTGTCAGAGAGTTTCAGAAAGTGTCAGAGAGTGTCAGAGAGTGTCTGAGAGTGTGAGAGAGTGTCAGAGTCTTTCAGAGAGTGTCACAGAGTTTCAGAGAGTGTCAGAGATTTACAGAGAGTGCCAGAGATCTTCAGAGAGTGTCAGAGAGTGCCAGAAAGTTTCAGAGAGTGTCACAGAGTGTCGGAGAGTTTCAGAGAGATTCAGAGATTGTCCGAGAGATTCAGAAAGTGTCAGATAGTGTCAGAGAGTTTCAGAAAGTGTCACAGAGTGTCAGAGAGTGTCTGAGAGTGTCAGAGAGTGTCAGAGAGTGTCAGAGAGTTTCAGAGAGTGTCAGAGAGTGTCAGAGAGTTTCAGAGAGTTTCAGAGAGTGTCAGAGAGTTTCAGAGAGTCTCAGATAGTGTCAGAGAGTGTCAGAGAGTGTCTGAGAGTCTCTGAGAGTTTCAGAGAGTGTCAGAGAGTGTCAGAGAGTTTCAGAGAGCTTCTGAGAGCTTCTGAGAGTGTCAGAGAGTGACAGAGTTTCAGAGAGTTTCAGAGAGTGTCAGAAAGTTTCAGAGAGTGTCCGAGAGTTTCAGAGAGTTTCAGAAAGCTTCAGAGAGTGTCAGGGAGTGTCAAAGAGTTTCAGAGAGTGTCAGAGAGTGTCAGAGAGTGTCAGAGGGTTTCAGAGAGTGTCAGAGAGTTTCAGAGAATTTCTGAGAGGGTCAGAGAGTGCCTGAGAGTTTCTGACAGTTTCTGAGTGTGCCGGAGAGTGTCAGAGAGTGTCTGAGAGTGTGAGAGAGTGTCAGAGTCTTTCAGAGAGTGTCACAGAGTTTCAGAGAGTGTCAGAGATTTACAGGGAGTGCCAGAGATCTTCAGAGAGTGTCAGAGAGTGCCAGAAAGTTTCAGAGAGTGTCACAGAGTGTCGGAGAGTTTCAGAGAGATTCAGAAATTGTCCGAGAGATTCAGAAAGTGTCAGATAGTGTCAGAGAGTTTCAGAAAGTGTCACAGAGTGTCAGAGAGTGTCTGAGAGTGTCAGAGAGTGTCAGAGAGTTTCAGAGAGTGTCAGAGAGTGTCAGAGAGTTTCAGAGAGTTTCAGAGAGTGTCAGAGAGTTTCAGAGAGTCTCAGATAGTGTCAGAGAGTGTCAGAGAGTGTCAGAGAGTTTCAGAGAGCTTCTGAGAGTTTCTGAGAGTGTCAGAGAGTTGCAGAGAGTTTCAGAGAGTTTCAGAGAGTGTCAGAGAGTGTCCGAGAGTTTCAGAGAGTTTCAGAGAGCTTCAGAGAGTTTCAGAGAGTGTCAGAAAGTTTCAGAGAGTGTCAGAGAGTTTCAGAGAGTGTCACAGAGTGTCAGAGTGATTCAGAGAGATTCAGAGAGTGTCAGAGATTGTCAGAGAGTTTCAGACAGTTTCAGAGAGATTCAGAGAGTGTCAGAGAGTTTCAGAGAGAGTCAGTGAGTGTCAGCGAGTGTCAAAGAGTGTGACAGAGTTTCAGAGAGTGTCAGAGAGCGTCAGAGAGTGTCAGAGGGTTTCAGAGAATGTCAGAGTATTTCAGAGACTTTCTGAGAGTGTCAGAGAGTTCCAGAGAGTTTCTGAGAGTGTCAGAGAGAGTCAGACAGTGTCTGAGAGTGTCAAAGAGTGTCACAGAGTTTCAGAGAGTGTCATAGAGTTTCAGAGTGTGTCAGAGAGTTTCAGAGACTTTCTGAGAGTGTCAGAGAGTTCCAGAGAGTTTCTGAGAGTTTCTGAGTGTGTCGGAGTGTGTCTGAGAGAGTCAGAGAGTATCTGAGAGTGCCACAGAGTGTCAGAGAGTGTCAGAGATTTTCAGAGAGTTTCAGAGATGTTCAGAGAGTGTCAGAGATTGTCAGAAATTTTCAGAGAGAGTCAGAGAGTGTCAGGGAGTTTCAGAGAGATTCAGAGAGTGTCACAGAGTGTCAGAGCGTTTCAGAGAGATTCAGAGAGTGTCAGAGAGTGTCACAGAGTGTCACAGAGTTGCAGAGTGTGTCAGAGAGTGTCCGAGAGTTTCAGAAAGAGTCAGATAGTGTCAGAGAGTTTCAGAAAGTGTCAGAGAGTGTCAGAGAGTGTCTGAGAGTGTCAGAGTGTGTCGGAGTGTTTCAGAGAGTGTCACAGAGTTTCAGAGAGTGTCAGAGATCTTCAGAGAGTGTCGGAGAGTGCCAGAAAGTTTCAGAGAGTGTCACAGAGTGTCAGAGAGATTCAGAGAGTGTACGAGAGATTCAGAAAGTGTCAGATAGTGTCAGAGAGCTTCAGAAAGTGTCGCAGAGCGTCAGAGAGTGTCTGAGAGTGTCAGAGAGTGTCAGAGAGAGTCAGAGAGTGTCAGGGAGTTTCAGAGAGTGTCAGAGAGTTTCAGAGAGCTTCTGAGAGTTTCAGAGAGTGTCAGAGACTGTCAGAGATTTTCAGCGAGTCGCAGATAATGTCAGTGAGTGTCAGAGAGTGTCTGAGAGTTTCAGAGAGTGTCAGAGAGTGTCAGAGAGTTTCAGAGAGCTTCTGAGAGTTTCTGAGAGTGTCAGAGAGTTGCAGAGAGTTGCAGAGAGTTTCAGAGAGTTTCAGAGAGTGTCAGAGAGTGTCCGAGAGTTTCAGAGAGTTTCAGAGAGCTTCAGAGAGTTTCAGAGAGTGTCAGAAAGTTTCAGAGAGTGTCAGAGAGTTTCAGAGAGTGTCACAGAGTGTCAGAGTGATTCAGAGAGATTCAGAGAGTGTCAGAGATTGTCAGAGAGTTTCAGACAGTTTCAGAGAGATTCAGAGAGTGTCAGAGAGTTTCAGAGAGAGTCAGTGAGTGTCAGCGAGTGTCAAAGAGTGTGACAGAGTTTCAGAGAGTGTCAGAGAGCGTCAGAGAGTGTCAGAGAGTTTCAGAGAATGTCAGAGTGTTTCAGAGACTTTCTGAGAGTGTCAGAGAGTGTCAGAAAGTTTCAGAGAGAGTCAGAGAGTCTCAGAGCTTTTCAGAGAGATTCAGAGAGTGTCACAGAGTGACACAGAGTTGCAGAGTGTGTCAGAGAGTGTCCGAGAGTTTCAGAAAGAGTCAGATAGTGTCAGAGAGTTTCAGAAAGTGTCAGAGAGTGTCAGAGAGTGTCTGAGAGTGTCAGAGAGTGTCAGAGTCTTTCAGAGATTGTCACAGAGTTTCAGAGAGTGTCAGAGATTTTCAGAGAGTGCCAGAGATCTTCAGAGAATGTCAGAGAGTGCCAGAAAGTTTCAGAGAGTGTCACAGAGTGTCGGAGAGTTTCAGAGAGATTCAGAGAGTGTCTGAGAGATTCAGAAAGTGTCAGACAGTGTCAGAGATTTTCAGAAAGTGTCAGAGAGTGTCAGAGAGTGTCTGAGAGTGTCAGAGAGTGTCAGAGAGAGTCAGAGAGTGTCAGGGAGTTTCAGATAGTTTCAGAGAGTGTCACAGAGTGTCAGAGCTTTTCAGAGAGATTCAGAGAGTGTCAGAGAGTGTCACAGAATGTCATAGAGTTGCAGAGTGTGTCAGAGAGTGTCCGAGAGTTTCAGAAAGAGTCAGATATTGTCAGAGAGTTTCAGAAAGTGTCAGAGAGTGTCAGAGAGTGTCTGAGAGTGTGAGAGAGTGTCAGAGTCTTTCAGAGAGTGTCACAGAGTTTCAGAGAGTGTCAGAGATTTACAGAGAGTGCCAGAGATCTTCAGAGAGTGTCAGAGAGTGCCAGAAAGTTTCAGAGAGTGTCACAGAGTGTCGGAGAGTTTCAGAGAGATTCAGAGATTGTCCGAGAGATTCAGAAAGTGTCAGATAGTGTCAGAGAGTTTCAGAAAGTGTCACAGAGTGTCAGAGAGTGTCTGAGAGTGTCAGAGAGTGTCAGAGAGTGTCAGAGAGTTTCAGAGAGTGTCAGAGAGTGTCAGAGAGTTTCAGAGAGTTTCAGAGAGTGTCAGAGAGTTTCAGAGAGTCTCAGATAGTGTCAGAGAGTGTCAGAGAGTGTCTGAGAGTCTCTGAGAGTTTCAGAGAGTGTCAGAGAGTGTCAGAGAGTTTCAGAGAGCTTCTGAGAGCTTCTGAGAGTGTCAGAGAGTGACAGAGTTTCAGAGAGTTTCAGAGAGTGTCAGAAAGTTTCAGAGAGTGTCCGAGAGTTTCAGAGAGTTTCAGAAAGCTTCAGAGAGTGTCAGGGAGTGTCAAAGAGTTTCAGAGAGTGTCAGAGAGTGTCAGAGAGTGTCAGAGGGTTTCAGAGAGTGTCAGAGAGTTTCAGAGAATTTCTGAGAGGGTCAGAGAGTGCCTGAGAGTTTCTGACAGTTTCTGAGTGTGCCGGAGAGTGTCAGAGAGTGTCTGAGAGTGTGAGAGAGTGTCAGAGTCTTTCAGAGAGTGTCACAGAGTTTCAGAGAGTGTCAGAGATTTACAGGGAGTGCCAGAGATCTTCAGAGAGTGTCAGAGAGTGCCAGAAAGTTTCAGAGAGTGTCACAGAGTGTCGGAGAGTTTCAGAGAGATTCAGAAATTGTCCGAGAGATTCAGAAAGTGTCAGATAGTGTCAGAGAGTTTCAGAAAGTGTCACAGAGTGTCAGAGAGTGTCTGAGAGTGTCAGAGAGTGTCAGAGAGTTTCAGAGAGTGTCAGAGAGTGTCCGAGAGTTTCAGAGAGTTTCAGAGAGTGTCAGAGAGTTTCAGAGAGTGTCAGAGAGTTTCAGAGAGTGTCACAGAGTGTCAGAGTGATTCAGAGAGATTCAGAGAGTGTCAGAGATTGTCAGAGAGTTTCAGACAGTTTCAGAGAGATTCAGAGAGTGTCAGAGAGTTTCAGAGAGAGTCAGTGAGTGTCAGCGAGTGTCAAAGAGTGTGACAGAGTTTCAGAGAGTGTCAGAGAGCGTCAGAGAGTGTCAGAGGGTTTCAGAGAATGTCAGAGTATTTCAGAGACTTTCTGAGAGTGTCAGAGAGTTCCAGAGAGTTTCTGAGAGTGTCAGAGAGAGTCAGACAGTGTCTGAGAGTGTCAAAGAGTGTCACAGAGTTTCAGAGAGTGTCATAGAGTTTCAGAGTGTGTCAGAGAGTTTCAGAGACTTTCTGAGAGTGTCAGAGAGTTCCAGAGAGTTTCTGAGAGTTTCTGAGTGTGTCGGAGTGTGTCTGAGAGAGTCAGAGAGTATCTGAGAGTGCCACAGAGTGTCAGAGAGTGTCAGAGATTTTCAGAGAGTTTCAGAGATGTTCAGAGAGTGTCAGAGATTGTCAGAAATTTTCAGAGAGAGTCAGAGAGTGTCAGGGAGTTTCAGAGAGATTCAGAGAGTGTCACAGAGTGTCAGAGCGTTTCAGAGAGATTCAGAGAGTGTCAGAGAGTGTCACAGAGTGTCACAGAGTTGCAGAGTGTGTCAGAGAGTGTCCGAGAGTTTCAGAAAGAGTCAGATAGTGTCAGAGAGTTTCAGAAAGTGTCAGAGAGTGTCAGAGAGTGTCTGAGAGTGTCAGAGTGTGTCGGAGTGTTTCAGAGAGTGTCACAGAGTTTCAGAGAGTGTCAGAGATCTTCAGAGAGTGTCGGAGAGTGCCAGAAAGTTTCAGAGAGTGTCACAGAGTGTCAGAGAGATTCAGAGAGTGTACGAGAGATTCAGAAAGTGTCAGATAGTGTCAGAGAGCTTCAGAAAGTGTCGCAGAGCGTCAGAGAGTGTCTGAGAGTGTCAGAGAGTGTCAGAGAGAGTCAGAGAGTGTCAGGGAGTTTCAGAGAGTGTCAGAGAGTTTCAGAGAGCTTCTGAGAGTTTCAGAGAGTGTCAGAGACTGTCAGAGATTTTCAGCGAGTCGCAGATAATGTCAGTGAGTGTCAGAGAGTGTCTGAGAGTTTCAGAGAGTGTCAGAGAGTGTCAGAGAGTTTCAGAGACTTTCTGAGAGTGTCAGAGAGTTCCAGAGAGTTTCTGAGAGTTTCTGAGTGTGTCGGAGTGTGTCTGAGAGAGTCAGAGAGTATCTGAGAGTGCCACAGAGTGTCAGAGAGTGTCAGAGATTTTCAGAGAGTTTCAGAGATGTTCAGAGAGTGTCAGAGATTGTCAGAAATTTTCAGAGAGAGTCAGAGAGTGTCAGGGAGTTTCAGAGAGATTCAGAGAGTGTCACAGAGTGTCAGAGAGTGTCTGAGAGTGTCAGAGAGTGTCAGAGAGAGTCAGAGAGTGTCAGGGAGTTTCAGAGAGTGTCAGAGAGTTTCAGAGAGCTTCTGAGAGTTTCAGAGAGTGTCAGAGACTGTCAGAGATTTTCAGCGAGTCGCAGATAATGTCAGTGAGTGTCACAGAGTTTCAGAGAGTGTCATAGAGTTTCAGAGTGTGTCAGAGAGTTTCAGAGACTTTCTGAGAGTGTCAGAGAGTTCCAGAGAGTTTCTGAGAGTTTCTGAGTGTGTCGGAGTGTGTCTGAGAGAGTCAGAGAGTATCTGAGAGTGCCACAGAGTGTCAGAGAGTGTCAGAGATTTTCAGAGAGTTTCAGAGATGTTCAGAGAGTGTCAGAGATTGTCAGAAATTTTCAGAGAGAGTCAGAGAGTGTCAGGGAGTTTCAGAGAGATTCAGAGAGTGTCACAGAGTGTCAGAGCGTTTCAGAGAGATTCAGAGAGTGTCAGAGAGTGTCACAGAGTGTCACAGAGTTGCAGAGTGTGTCAGAGAGTGTCCGAGAGTTTCAGAAAGAGTCAGATAGTGTCAGAGAGTTTCAGAAAGTGTCAGAGAGTGTCAGAGAGTGTCTGAGAGTGTCAGAGTGTGTCGGAGTGTTTCAGAGAGTGTCACAGAGTTTCAGAGAGTGTCAGAGATCTTCAGAGAGTGTCGGAGAGTGCCAGAAAGTTTCAGAGAGTGTCACAGAGTGTCAGAGAGATTCAGAGAGTGTACGAGAGATTCAGAAAGTGTCAGATAGTGTCAGAGAGCTTCAGAAAGTGTCGCAGAGCGTCAGAGAGTGTCTGAGAGTGTCAGAGAGTGTCAGAGAGAGTCAGAGAGTGTCAGGGAGTTTCAGAGAGTGTCAGAGAGTTTCAGAGAGCTTCTGAGAGTTTCAGAGAGTGTCAGAGACTGTCAGAGATTTTCAGCGAGTCGCAGATAATGTCAGTGAGTGTCAGAGAGTGTCTGAGAGTTTCAGAGAGTGTCAGAGAGTGTCAGAGAGTTTCAGAGAGCTTCTGAGAGTTTCTGAGAGTGTCAGAGAGTTGCAGAGAGTTGCAGAGAGTTTCAGAGAGTTTCAGAGAGTGTCAGAGAGTGTCCGAGAGTTTCAGAGAGTTTCAGAGAGCTTCAGAGAGTTTCAGAGAGTGTCAGAAAGTTTCAGAGAGTGTCAGAGAGTTTCAGAGAGTGTCACAGAGTGTCAGAGTGATTCAGAGAGATTCAGAGAGTGTCAGAGATTGTCAGAGAGTTTCAGACAGTTTCAGAGAGATTCAGAGAGTGTCAGAGAGTTTCAGAGAGAGTCAGTGAGTGTCAGCGAGTGTCAAAGAGTGTGACAGAGTTTCAGAGAGTGTCAGAGAGCGTCAGAGAGTGTCAGAGAGTTTCAGAGAATGTCAGAGTGTTTCAGAGACTTTCTGAGAGTGTCAGAGAGTGTCAGAAAGTTTCAGAGAGAGTCAGAGAGTCTCAGAGCTTTTCAGAGAGATTCAGAGAGTGTCACAGAGTGACACAGAGTTGCAGAGTGTGTCAGAGAGTGTCCGAGAGTTTCAGAAAGAGTCAGATAGTGTCAGAGAGTTTCAGAAAGTGTCAGAGAGTGTCAGAGAGTGTCTGAGAGTGTCAGAGAGTGTCAGAGTCTTTCAGAGATTGTCACAGAGTTTCAGAGAGTGTCAGAGATTTTCAGAGAGTGCCAGAGATCTTCAGAGAATGTCAGAGAGTGCCAGAAAGTTTCAGAGAGTGTCACAGAGTGTCGGAGAGTTTCAGAGAGATTCAGAGAGTGTCTGAGAGGTTCAGAAAGTGTCAGACAGTGTCAGAGATTTTCAGAAAGTGTCAGAGAGTGTCAGAGAGTGTCTGAGAGTGTCAGAGAGTGTCAGAGAGAGTCAGAGAGTGTCAGGGAGTTTCAGATAGTTTCAGAGAGTGTCACAGAGTGTCAGAGCTTTTCAGAGAGATTCAGAGAGTGTCAGAGAGTGTCACAGAATGTCATAGAGTTGCAGAGTGTGTCAGAGAGTGTCCGAGAGTTTCAGAAAGAGTCAGATATTGTCAGAGAGTTTCAGAAAGTGTCAGAGAGTGTCAGAGAGTGTCTGAGAGTGTGAGAGAGTGTCAGAGTCTTTCAGAGAGTGTCACAGAGTTTCAGAGAGTGTCAGAGATTTACAGAGAGTGCCAGAGATCTTCAGAGAGTGTCAGAGAGTGCCAGAAAGTTTCAGAGAGTGTCACAGAGTGTCGGAGAGTTTCAGAGAGATTCAGAGATTGTCCGAGAGATTCAGAAAGTGTCAGATAGTGTCAGAGAGTTTCAGAAAGTGTCACAGAGTGTCAGAGAGTGTCTGAGAGTGTCAGAGAGTGTCAGAGAGTGTCAGAGAGTTTCTGAGAGTGTCAGAGAGTTGCAGAGAGTTTCAGAGAGTTTCAGAGAGTGTCAGAGAGTGTCCGAGAGTTTCAGAGAGTTTCAGAGAGCTTCAGAGAGTTTCAGAGAGTGTCAGAAAGTTTCAGAGAGTGTCAGAGAGTTTCAGAGAGTGTCACAGAGTGTCAGAGTGATTCAGAGAGATTCAGAGAGTGTCAGAGATTGTCAGAGAGTTTCAGACAGTTTCAGAGAGATTCAGAGAGTGTCAGAGAGTTTCAGAGAGAGTCAGTGAGTGTCAGCGAGTGTCAAAGAGTGTGACAGAGTTTCAGAGAGTGTCAGAGAGCGTCAGAGAGTGTCAGAGGGTTTCAGAGAATGTCAGAGTATTTCAGAGACTTTCTGAGAGTGTCAGAGAGTTCCAGAGAGTTTCTGAGAGTGTCAGAGAGAGTCAGACAGTGTCTGAGAGTGTCAAAGAGTGTCACAGAGTTTCAGAGAGTGTCATAGAGTTTCAGAGTGTGTCAGAGAGTTTCAGAGACTTTCTGAGAGTGTCAGAGAGTTCCAGAGAGTTTCTGAGAGTTTCTGAGTGTGTCGGAGTGTGTCTGAGAGAGTCAGAGAGTATCTGAGAGTGCCACAGAGTGTCAGAGAGTGTCAGAGATTTTCAGAGAGTTTCAGAGATGTTCAGAGAGTGTCAGAGATTGTCAGAAATTTTCAGAGAGAGTCAGAGAGTGTCAGGGAGTTTCAGAGAGATTCAGAGAGTGTCACAGAGTGTCAGAGCGTTTCAGAGAGATTCAGAGAGTGTCAGAGAGTGTCACAGAGTGTCACAGAGTTGCAGAGTGTGTCAGAGAGTGTCCGAGAGTTTCAGAAAGAGTCAGATAGTGTCAGAGAGTTTCAGAAAGTGTCAGAGAGTGTCAGAGAGTGTCTGAGAGTGTCAGAGTGTGTCGGAGTGTTTCAGAGAGTGTCACAGAGTTTCAGAGAGTGTCAGAGATCTTCAGAGAGTGTCGGAGAGTGCCAGAAAGTTTCAGAGAGTGTCACAGAGTGTCAGAGAGATTCAGAGAGTGTACGAGAGATTCAGAAAGTGTCAGATAGTGTCAGAGAGCTTCAGAAAGTGTCGCAGAGCGTCAGAGAGTGTCTGAGAGTGTCAGGGAGTGTCAGAGAGAGTCAGAGAGTGTCAGGGAGTTTCAGAGAGTGTCAGAGAGTTTCAGAGAGCTTCTGAGAGTTTCAGAGAGTGTCAGAGACTGTCAGAGATTTTCAGCGAGTCGCAGATAATGTCAGTGAGTGTCAGAGAGTGTCTGAGAGTTTCAGAGAGTGTCAGAGAGTGTCAGAGAGTTTCAGAGAGCTTCTGAGAGTTTCTGAGAGTGTCAGAGAGTTGCAGAGAGTTGCAGAGAGTTTCAGAGAGTTTCAGAGAGTGTCAGAGAGTGTCCGAGAGTTTCAGAGAGTTTCAGAGAGCTTCAGAGAGTTTCAGAGAGTGTCAGAAAGTTTCAGAGAGTGTCAGAGAGTTTCAGAGAGTGTCACAGAGTGTCAGAGTGATTCAGAGAGATTCAGAGAGTGTCAGAGATTGTCAGAGAGTTTCAGACAGTTTCAGAGAGATTCAGAGAGTGTCAGAGAGTTTCAGAGAGAGTCAGTGAGTGTCAGCGAGTGTCAAAGAGTGTGACAGAGTTTCAGAGAGTGTCAGAGAGCGTCAGAGAGTGTCAGAGAGTTTCAGAGAATGTCAGAGTGTTTCAGAGACTTTCTGAGAGTGTCAGAGAGTGTCAGAAAGTTTCAGAGAGAGTCAGAGAGTCTCAGAGCTTTTCAGAGAGATTCAGAGAGTGTCACAGAGTGACACAGAGTTGCAGAGTGTGTCAGAGAGTGTCCGAGAGTTTCAGAAAGAGTCAGATAGTGTCAGAGAGTTTCAGAAAGTGTCAGAGAGTGTCAGAGAGTGTCTGAGAGTGTCAGAGAGTGTCAGAGTCTTTCAGAGATTGTCACAGAGTTTCAGAGAGTGTCAGAGATTTTCAGAGAGTGCCAGAGATCTTCAGAGAATGTCAGAGAGTGCCAGAAAGTTTCAGAGAGTGTCACAGAGTGTCGGAGAGTTTCAGAGAGATTCAGAGAGTGTCTGAGAGATTCAGAAAGTGTCAGACAGTGTCAGAGATTTTCAGAAAGTGTCAGAGAGTGTCAGAGAGTGTCTGAGAGTGTCAGAGAGTGTCAGAGAGAGTCAGAGAGTGTCAGGGAGTTTCAGATAGTTTCAGAGAGTGTCACAGAGTGTCAGAGCTTTTCAGAGAGATTCAGAGAGTGTCAGAGAGTGTCACAGAATGTCATAGAGTTGCAGAGTGTGTCAGAGAGTGTCCGAGAGTTTCAGAAAGAGTCAGATATTGTCAGAGAGTTTCAGAAAGTGTCAGAGAGTGTCAGAGAGTGTCTGAGAGTGTGAGAGAGTGTCAGAGTCTTTCAGAGAGTGTCACAGAGTTTCAGAGAGTGTCAGAGATTTACAGAGAGTGCCAGAGATCTTCAGAGAGTGTCAGAGAGTGCCAGAAAGTTTCAGAGAGTGTCACAGAGTGTCGGAGAGTTTCAGAGAGATTCAGAGATTGTCCGAGAGATTCAGAAAGTGTCAGATAGTGTCAGAGAGTTTCAGAAAGTGTCACAGAGTGTCAGAGAGTGTCTGAGAGTGTCAGAGAGTGTCAGAGAGTGTCAGAGAGTTTCAGAGAGTGTCAGAGAGTGTCAGAGAGTTTCAGAGAGTTTCAGAGAGTGTCAGAGAGTTTCAGAGAGTCTCAGATAGTGTCAGAGAGTGTCAGAGAGTGTCTGAGAGTCTCTGAGAGTTTCAGAGAGTGTCAGAGAGTGTCAGAGAGTTTCAGAGAGCTTCTGAGAGCTTCTGAGAGTGTCAGAGAGTGACAGAGTTTCAGAGAGTTTCAGAGAGTGTCAGAAAGTTTCAGAGAGTGTCCGAGAGTTTCAGAGAGTTTCAGAAAGCTTCAGAGAGTGTCAGGGAGTGTCAAAGAGTTTCAGAGAGTGTCAGAGAGTGTCAGAGAGTGTCAGAGGGTTTCAGAGAGTGTCAGAGAGTTTCAGAGAATTTCTGAGAGGGTCAGAGAGTGCCTGAGAGTTTCTGACAGTTTCTGAGTGTGCCGGAGAGTGTCAGAGAGTGTCTGAGAGTGTGAGAGAGTGTCAGAGTCTTTCAGAGAGTGTCACAGAGTTTCAGAGAGTGTCAGAGATTTACAGGGAGTGCCAGAGATCTTCAGAGAGTGTCAGAGAGTGCCAGAAAGTTTCAGAGAGTGTCACAGAGTGTCGGAGAGTTTCAGAGAGATTCAGAAATTGTCCGAGAGATTCAGAAAGTGTCAGATAGTGTCAGAGAGTTTCACAAAGTGTCACAGAGTGTCAGAGAGTGTCTGAGAGTGTCAGAGAGTGTCAGAGAGTTTCAGAGAGTGTCAGAGAGTGTCAGAGAGTTTCAGAGAGTTTCAGAGAGTGTCAGAGAGTTTCAGAGAGTCTCAGATAGTGTCAGAGAGTGTCAGAGTGTGTCTGAGAGTCTCTGAGAGTTTCAGAGAATGTCAGAGAGTGTCAGAGAGTTTCAGAGAGCTTCTGAGAGCTTCTGAGAGTGTCAGAGAGTGACAGAGTTTCAGAGAGTTTCAGAGAGTGTCAGAAAGTTTCAGAGAGTGTCCGAGAGTTTCAGAGAGTTTCAGAAATCTTCAGAGAGTGTCAGGGAGTGTCAAAGAGTTTCAGAGAGTGTCAGAGAGTGTCAGAGAGTGTCAGAGGGTTTCAGAGAGTGTCAGAGAGTTTCAGAGAATTTCTGAGAGGGTCAGAGAGTGCCTGAGAGTTTCCGACAGTTTCTGAGTGTGCCGGAGAGTGTCAGAGAGTGTCAGAGTGTTTCAGAGAGTGTCACAGCGTTTCAGAGAGTGTCAGAGATTTTCAGAGAGTTTCAGAGATCTTCAGAGAGTGTCAGTGAGTGCCACAGAGTGTCAGTGAGTGTCAGAGAGTTTCAGAGAGTGTCAGAGAGTGTCAGAGAGTTTCAGAGATCTTCAGAGAGTGTCAGAGACTGCAAGAAAGTTTCAGAGAGTGTCACAGAGTGTCGGAGAGTTTCAGAGAGGTTCAGAGAGTGTCCGAGAGATTCAGAAAGTGTCAGATAGTGTCAGAGAGTTTCAGAAAGTGTCAGAGAGTGTCAGAGAGTGTCTGAGAGTGTCAGAGATTGTCCGAGAGTTTCAGAGAGTGTCAGAGAGTGTCAGAGAGTTTCAGAGAGTGTCGGAGAGTTTCAGAGAGAGTCAGTGAGTGTCAGAGAGTGTCAAAGTGTGTCACAGAGTTTCAGAGAGTGTCAGAGAACGTCAGATAGTGTCACAGAGTTTCAGAGAGTGTCAGTGTGTTTCAGAGACTTTCTGAGAGTGTCAGAGAGTTTCAGAGAGTTTCTGAGTGTGTCGGAGTGTGTCTGAGAGAGTCAGAGAGTATCTGAGAGTGTCACAGAGTGTCAGAGAGTGTCAGAGATTTTCAGAGAGTTTCAGCGATGTTCAGAGAGTGTCAGAGATTGTCAGAAAGTTTCAGAGAGAGTCAGAGAGTGTCAGGGACTTTCAGAGAGTTTCAGAGAGTTTCACAGACTGTCAGAGCATTTCAGAGAGATTCAGAGAGTGTCAGAGAGTGTCACATAGTGTCATAGAGTTGCAGAGTGTGTCAGAGAGTGTCCGAGAGTTTCAGAAAGAGTCAGATAGTGTCAGAGAGTTTCAGAGATCTTCAGAGAGTGTCACAGAGTGTCAGAGAGTGCCAGAGATTGTCAGAGAGTTTCAGAGAGTGTCAGAGAGTGTCAGAGAGTTTCAGAGAGTTTCAGAGAGTGTCAGAGAGTGTCAGAGAGTTTCAAAGAGTTTCAGAGAGCTTCAGAGTGTTTCAGAGAGTGCCAGGAAGTTTCAGAGAGTGTCAGAGAGTTTCAGAGAGTTTCAGAGAGTGTCAGAGACTTTCAAAGAGTTTCAGAGAGCTTCAGAGAGTTTCAGAGAGCTTCAGAGAGTTTCAGAGAGTGTCAGAAAGTTTCAGAGAGTTTCAGAGAGTGTCAGAGAGTTTCAGAGAATGTCAGTGAGTGTCAGAGAGTTTCAGAGAGAGTCAGAGGGTGTCAGGGACTTTCAGAGAGTTTCAGAGAGTGTCACAGAGTGTCAGAGCTTTTCAGAGAGATTCAGAGTGTGTCAGAGTGCGTCACATAGTGTCATAGAGTTGCAGAGTGTGTCAGAGAGTGTCCGAGAGGTTCAGAAAGAGTCAGATAGTGTCAGAGTGTTTCAGAGATCTTCAGAGAGTGTCTGAGAGTGTCTGAGAGTGCCAGAGATTGTCAGAGAGTTTCAGAGAGCGTCAGATAGTGTCAGAGAGTTTCAGGGAGTTTCAGAGAGTGTCAGAGAGTGTCAGAGAGTTTCAGAGAGTGTCACAGAGTTTCAGAGAGTTTCAGAGAGTGTCAGAAAGTTTCAGAGAGTGTCAGAGAGTTTCAGAGAGTGTCACATAGTGTCAGAGTGATTCAGAGAGATTCAGAGAGTGTCAGAGATTGTCAGAGAGTGTCAGACAGTTTCAGAGAGTTTCAGAGAGTGTCAGAGAGTTTCAGAGAGCGTCAGTGAGTGTCAGAGAGTGTCAAAGAGTGTCACAGAGTTTCAGAGAGTGTCAGAGAGCGTCAGAGAGTGTGAGAGAGTTTCAGAGAAGGTCAGAGATTTTCAGAGACTTTCTGAGAGTGTCAGAGATTTCCAGAGAGTTTCTGAGAGTTTCTGAGTGTGTCAGAGTGTGTCGGAGACAGTCAGAGAGTATCTGAGAGTGTCACAGAATGCCAGAGAGTGTCAGAGATTTTCAGAGAGTTTCAGAGATGTTCAGAGAGTGTCAGAGATTGTCAGAAAGTTTCAGAGAGCTTCAGAGAGTGTCAGGGAGTTTCAGAGAGTTTCAGAGAGTGTCACAGAGTGTCAGAGCTTTTCAGAGAGATTCAGAGAGTGTCACAGAGTGTCACAGAGTGTCATAGAGTTGCAGAGTGTGTCAGAGAGTGTCCGAGAGTTTCAGAAAGAGTCAGATAGTGTCAGAGAGTTTCAGAAAGTGTCAAAGAGTGTCAGAGAGTGTCTGAGAGTGTCAGAGAGTGTCAGAGTCTTTCAGAGAGTGTCACAGAGTTTCAGAGAGTGTCAGAGATTTTCAGAGAGTGCCAGAGATCTTCAGAGAGTGTCAGAGAGTGTCACAGAGTGTCGCAGAGTTTCAGAGAGATTCAGAGAGTGTCCGAGAGATTCAGAAAGTGTCAGATAGTGTCAGAGAGTTTCAGAAAGTGTCACAGAGTGTCAGAGAGTGTCTGAGAGTGTCAGAGAGTGTCAGAGAGTTTCAGAGAGTGTCAGAGAGTGTCAGAGAGTTTCAGAGAATTTCAGAGAGTGTCAGAGAGTTTCAGAGAGTCTCAGATAGTGTCACAGAGTGTCAGAGAGTGTCTGAGAGTGTCTGAGAGTTTCAGAGAGGGTCAGAGAGTGTCAGAGAGTTTCAGTGAGCTTCTGAGAGTTTCTGAGAGTGTCAGAGAGTTACAAAGAGTTTCAGAGAGTTTCAGAGAGTGTCAGAAAGTTTCAGAGAGTGTCCGAGAGTTTCAGAGAGTTTCAGAGGGTGTCACAGAGTGTCAGAGAGTTTCAGAAAGCTTCAGAGAGTGTCAGGGAGTGTCAGAGAGTGTCAGAGAGTGTCAGAGAGTTTCAGAGAGAGTCAGAGAGTTTCAGAGAGTTTCAGAGAGTGTCAGAGACTTTCAAAGAGTTTCAGAGAGCTTCAGAGAGTTTCAGAGAGCTTCAGAGAGTTTCAGAGAGTGTCTGAAAGTTTCAGAGAGAGTCAGAGAGTTTCAGAGAGTTTCAGAGAGTGTCAGAGACTTTCAAAGAGTTTCAGAGAGCGTCAGAGAGTGTCAGAGAGTTTCAGAGAGTTTCAGAGAAGGTCAGAGATTTTCAGAGACTTTCTGAGAGTGTCAGAGATTTCCAGAGAGTTTCTGAGAGTTTCTGAGTGTGTCAGAGTGTGTCGGAGACAGTCAGAGAGTATCTGAGAGTGTCACAGAATGCCAGAGAGTGTCAGAGATTTTCAGAGGGTTTCAGAGATGTTCAGAGAGTGTCAGAGATTGTCAGAAAGTTTCAGAGAGCTTCAGAGAGTGTCAGGGAGTTTCAGAGAGTGTCACAGAGTTTCAGAGAGTTTCAGAGAGATTCAGAGAGTGTCACAGAGTGTCACAGAGTGTCATAGAGTTGCAGAGTGTGTCAGAGAGTGTCCGAGAGTTTCAGAAAGAGTCAGATAGTGTCAGAGAGTTTCAGAAAGTGTCAGAGAGTGTCAGAGAGTGTCTGAGAGTGTCAGAGAGTGTCAGAGTCTTTCAGAGAGTGTCACAGAGTTTCAGAGAGTGTCAGAGATTTTCAGAGAGTGCCAGAGATCTTCAGAGAGTGTCAGAGAGTGTCACAGAGTGTCGCAGAGTTTCAGAGAGATTCAGAGAGTGTCCGAGAGATTCAGAAAGTGTCAGATAGTGTCAGAGAGTTTCAGAAAGTGTCACAGAGTGTCAGAGAGTGTCTGAGAGTGTCAGAGAGTGTCAGAGAGTTTCAGAGAGTGTCAGAGAGTGTCAGAGAGTGTCAGAGAGTTTCAGAGAATTTCAGAGAGTGTCAGAGAGTTTCAGAGAGTCTCAGATAGCGTCACAGAGTGTCAGAGAGTGTCTGAGAGTGTCTGAGAGTTTCAGAGAGGGTCAGAGAGTGTCAGAGAGCGTCAGATAGTGTCAGAGAGTTTCAGAGAGTGTCAGTGTGTTTCAGAGACTTTCTGAGTGTGTCAGAGAGTTTCAGAGAGTTTCTGAGAGTTTCTGAGTGTGTCGGAGTATGTCTGAGAGAGTCAGAGAGTATCTGAGAGTGTCACAGAGTGTCAGAGAGTGTCAGAGATTTTCAGAGAGTTTCAGCGATGTTCAGAGAGTGTCAGAGATTGTCAGAAAGTTTCAGAGAGAGTCAGAGAGTGTCAGGGACTTTCAGAGAGTTTCAGAGAGTTTCACAGACTGTCAGAGCTTTTCAGAGAGAATCAGAGATTGTCACAGAGTGTCACAGAGTGTCATAGAGTTGCAGAGTGTGTCAGAGAGTGTCCGAGAGTTTCAGAAAGAGTCAGATAGTGTCAGAGAGTTTCAGAAAGTGTCAGAGAGTGTCAGAGAGTGTCTGAGAGTGTCAGAGAGTGTCAGAGTCTTTCAGAGAGTGTCACAGAGTTTCAGAGAGTGTCAGAGATTTTCAGAGAGTGCCAGAGATCTTCAGAGAGTGTCAGAGAGTGTCACAGAGTGTCGCAGAGTTTCAGAGAGATTCAGAGAGTGTCCGAGAGATTCAGAAAGTGTCAGATAGTGTCAGAGAGTTTCAGAAAGTGTCACAGAGTGTCAGAGAGTGTCTGAGAGTGTCAGAGAGTGTCAGAGAGTTTCAGAGAGAGTCAGAGAGTGTCAGAGAGTGTCAGAGAGTTTCAGAGAATTTCAGAGAGTGTCAGAGAGTTTCAGAGAGTCTCAGATAGTGTCACAGAGTGTCAGAGAGTGTCTGAGAGTGTCTGAGAGTTTCAGAGAGGGTCAGAGAGTGTCAGAGAGTTTCAGTGAGCTTCTGAGAGTTTCTGAGAGTGTCAGAGAGTTACAAAGAGTTTCAGAGAGTTTCAGAGATTGTCAGAAAGTTTCAGAGAGTGTCCGAGAGTTTCAGAGAGTTTCAGAGGGTGTCACAGAGTGTCAGAGAGTTTCAGAAAGCTTCAGAGAGTGTCAGGGAGTGTCAGAGAGTGTCAGAGAGTTTCGGAGAGTGTCAGAGACTTTCAAAGAGTTTCAGAGAGCTTCAGAGAGTTTCAGAGAGCTTCAGAGAGTTTCAGAGAGTGTCAGAAAGTTTCAGAGTGTGTCAGAGAGTGTCCGAGAGTTTCAGAAAGAGTCAGATAGTGTCAGAGAGTTTCAGAGATCAACAGAGAGTGTCGTAGAGTGTCTGAGAGTGCCAGAGATTGTCAGAGAGTTTCAGAGAGTGTCAGAGAGTGTCAGAGAGTTTCAGAGAGTTTCAGAGAGTGTCAGAGAGTGTCAGAGAGTTTCAAAGAGTTTCAGAGAGCTTCAGAGAGTTTCAGAGAGTGCCAGAAAGTTTCAGAGAGTGTCAGAGAGTTTCAGAGAGTTTCAGAGAGTGTCAGAGACTTTCAAAGAGTTTCAGAGAGCTTCAGAGAGTTTCAGAGAGCTTCAGAGAGTTTCAGAGAGTGTCAGAAAGTTTCAGAGAGTGTCAGAGAGTTTCAGAGAGTGTCACAGAGTGTCAGAGTGATTCAGAGAGATTCAGAGAGTTTCAGAGATTGTCAGAGAGTGTCAGACAGTTTCAGAGAGTTTCAGAGAGTGTCAGAGAGTTTCAGAGAATGTCAGTGAGTGTCAGAGAGTTTCAGAGAGAGTCAGAGGGTGTCAGGGACTTTCAGAGAGTTTCAGAGAGTGTCACAGAGTGTCAGAGCTTTTCAGAGAGATTCAGAGTGTGTCAGAGTGTGTCACATAGTGTCATAGAGTTGCAGAGTGTGTCAGAGAGTGTCCGAGAGGTTCAGAAAGAGTCAGATAGTGTCAGAGAGTTTCAGAGATCTTCAGAGAGTGTCTGAGAGTGTCTGAGAGTGCCAGAGATTGTCAGAGAGTTTCAGAGAGCGTCAGAGAGTGTCAGAGAGTTTCAGGGAGTTTCAGAGAGTGTCAGAGAGTGTCAGAGAGTTTCAGAGAGTGTCACAGAGTTTCAGAGAGTTTCAGAGAGTGTCAGAAAGTTTCAGAGAGTGTCAGAGAGTTTCAGAGAGTGTCACATAGTGTCAGAGTGATTCAGAGAGATTCAGAGAGTGTCAGAGATTGTCAGAGAGTGTCAGACAGTTTCAGAGAGTTTCAGAGAGTGTCAGAGAGTTTCAGAGAGCGTCAGTGAGTGTCAGAGAGTGTCAAAGAGTGTCACAGAGTTTCAGAGAGTGTCAGAGAGCGTCAGAGAGTGTCAGAGAGTTTCAGAGAAGGTCAGAGATTTTCAGAGACTTTCTGAGAGTGTCAGAGATTTCCAGAGAGTTTCTGAGAGTTTCTGAGTGTGTCAGAGTGTGTCGGAGACAGTCAGAGAGTATCTGAGAGTGTCACAGAATGCCAGAGAGTGTCAGAGATTTTCAGAGAGTTTCAGAGATGTTCAGAGAGTGTCAGAGATTGTCAGAAAGTTTCAGAGAGCTTCAGAGAGTGTCAGGGAGTTTCAGAGAGTTTCAGAGAGTGTCACAGAGTGTCAGAGCTTTTCAGAGAGATTCAGAGATTGTCACAGAGTGTCACAGAGTGTCATAGAGTTGCAGAGTGTGTCAGAGAGTGTCCGAGAGTTTCAGAAAGAGTCAGATAGTGTCAGAGTCTTTCAGAGAGTGTCACAGAGTTTCAGAGAGTGTCTGAGATTTTCAGAGAGTGCCAGAGATCTTCAGAGAGTGTCAGAGAGTGTCACAGAGTGTCGCGGAGTTTCAGAGAGATTCAGAGAGTGTCCGAGAGATTCAGAAAGTGTCAGATAGTGTCAGAGAGTTTCAGAAAGTGTCACAGAGTGTCAGAGAGTGTCTGAGAGTGTCAGAGAGTGTCAGAGAATTTCAGAGAGAGTCAGAGAGTGTCAGAGAGTGTCAGAGAGTTTCAGAGAATTTCAGAGAGTGTCAGAGAGTTTCAGAGAGTCTCAGATAGTGTCACAGAGTGTCAGAGAGTGTCTGAGAGTGTCTGAGAGTTTCAGAGAGGGTCAGAGAGTGTCAGAGAGTTTCAGTGAGCTTCTGAGAGTTTCTGAGAGTGTCAGAGAGTTACAAAGAGTTTCAGAGAGTTTCAGAGATTGTCAGAAAGTTTCAGAGAGTGTCCGAGAGTTTCAGAGAGTTTCAGAGGGTGTCACAGAGTGTCAGAGAGTTTCAGAAAGCTTCAGAGAGTGTCAGGGAGTGTCAGAGAGTGTCAGAGAGTGTCAGAGAGTTTCAGAGAGAGTCAGAGAGTTTCAGAGAGTTTCAGAGAGTGTCAGAGACTTTCAAAGAGTTTCAGAGAGCTTCAGAGAGTTTCAGAGAGCTTCAGAGAGTTTCAGAGAGTGTCAGAAAGTTTCAGAGAGTGTCAGAGAGTTTCAGAGAGTGTCACAGAGTGTCAGAGTGATTCAGAGAGATTCAGAGAGTTTCAGAGATTGTCAGAGAGTGTCAGACAGTTTCAGAGAGTTTCAGAGAGTGTCAGAGAGTTTCAGAGTATGTCAGTGAGTGTCAGAGAGTTTCAGAGAGAGTCAGAGGGTGTCAGGGACTTTCAGAGAGTTTCAGAGAGTGTCACAGAGTGTCAGAGCTTTTCAGAGAGATTCAGAGTGTGTCAGAGTGTGTCACATAGTGTCATAGAGTTGCAGAGTGTGTCAGAGAGTGTCCGAGAGGTTCAGAAAGAGTCAGATAGTGTCAGAGAGTTTCAGAGATCTTCAGAGAGTGTCTGAGAGTGTCTGAGAGCGCCAGAGATTGTCAGAGAGTTTCAGAGAGCGTCAGAGAGTGTCAGAGAGTTTCAGGGAGTTTCAGAGAGTGTCAGAGAGTGTCAGAGAGTTTCAGAGAGTGTCACAGAGTTTCAGAGAGTTTCAGAGAGTGTCAGAAAGTTTCAGAGAGTGTCAGAGAGTTTCAGAGAGTGTCACATAGTGTCAGAGTGATTCAGAGAGATTCAGAGAGTGTCAGAGATTGTCAGAGAGTGTCAGACAGTTTCAGAGAGTTTCAGAGAGTGTCAGAGAGTTTCAGAGAGCGTCAGTGAGTGTCAGAGAGTGTCAAAGAGTGTCACAGAGTTTCAGAGAGTGTCAGAGAGCGTCAGAGAGTGTCAGAGAGTTTCAGAGAAGGTCAGAGATTTTCAGAGACTTTCTGAGAGTGTCAGAGATTTCCAGAGATTTTCTGAGAGTTTCTGAGTGTGTCAGAGTGTGTCGGAGACAGTCAGAGAGTATCTGAGAGTGTCACAGAATGCCAGAGAGTGTCAGAGATTTTCAGAGAGTTTCAGAGATGTTCAGAGAGTGTCAGAGATTGTCAGAAAGTTTCAGAGAGCTTCAGAGAGTGTCAGGGAGTTTCAGAGAGTTTCAGAGAGTGTCACAGAGTGTCACAGAGTGTCATAGAGTTGCAGAGTGTGTCAGTCAGTGTCCGAGAGTTTCAGAAAGAGTCAGATAGTGTCAGAGAGTTTCAGAAAGTGTCAGAGAGTGTCAGAGAGTGTCTGAGAGTGTCAGAGAGTGTCAGAGTCTTTCAGAGAGTGTCACTGAGTTTCAGAGAGTGTCAGAGATTTTCAGAGAGTGCCAGAGATCTTCAGAGAGTGTCAGAGAGTGTCACAGAGTGTCGCAGAGTTTCAGAGAGATTCAGAGAGTGTCCGAGAGATTCAGAAAGTGTCAGATAGTGTCAGAGAGTTTCAGAAAGTGTCACAGAGTGTCAGAGAGTGTCTGAGAGTGTCAGAGAGTGTCAGAGAGTTTCAGAGAGTGTCAGAGAGTGTCAGAGAGTGTCAGAGAGTTTCAGAGAATTTCAGAGAGTGTCAGAGAGTTTCAGAGAGTCTCAGATAGTGTCACAGAGTGTCAGAGAGTGTCTGAGAGTGTCTGAGAGTTTCAGAGAGGGTCAAAGAGTGTCAGAGAGTTTCAGTGAGCATCTGAGAGTTTCTGAGAGTGTCAGAGAGTTACAAAGAGTTTCAGAGAGTTTCAGAGAGTGTCAGAAAGTTTCAGATAGTGTCCGAGAGTTTCAGAGAGTTTCAGAGGGTGTCACAGAGTGTCAGAGAGTTTCAGAAAGCTTCAGAGAGTGTCAGGGAGTGTCAGAGAGTGTCAGAGAGTGTCAGAGAGAGTCAGACAGTGTCTGAGAGTGTCAAAGAGTGTCAAAGAGTTTCAGAGAGTGTCAGAGAGTGTCAGAGAGTGTCAGATTGTTTCAGAGAGTTTCAGAGAGTTTCAGAGAATTTCTGAGAGTGTCAGAGAGTGCCTGAGAGTTTCTAACAGTTTCTGAGTGTGCCGGAGCGTGTCAGAGAGTGTCAGAGTATTTCAGAGAGTGTCACAGAGTTTCAGAGAGTGTCAGAGATTTTCAGAGAATTTCAGAGAGTGTCAGTGAGTGCCACAGAGTGTCAGTGAGTTTCAGAGAGTTTCAGAGAGTGTCAGAGATTTTCAGAGATTTTCAGAGATCTTCAGAGAGTGTCAGAGAGTGCAAGAAAGTTTCAGAGAGTGTCACAGAGTGTCGTAGAGTTTCAGTAAGATTCAGAGAGTGTCCGAGAGATTCAGAAAGTGTCAGACAGTGTCAGAGAGTTTCAGAAAGTGTCAGAGAGTGTCAGAGAGTGTCTGAGAGTGTCAGAGATTGTCAGAGAGTTTCAGAGAGTGTCAGAGAGTGTCAGAGAGTTTCAGAGAGTTTCAGAGAGTGTCAGAGAGTTTCAGAGAGTCTCAGATAGTGTCAGAGATTGTCAGAGAGTGTCTGAGAGTGTCTGAGAGTTTCAGAGAGGGTCAGAGAGTGTCAGAGAGTTTCAGTGAGCTTCTGAGAGTTTCTGAGAGTTTCAGAGAGTTACAAAGAGTTTCAGAGAGTTTCAGAGAGTGTCAGAAAGTTTCAGAGAGTGTCCGAGGGTTTCAGAGATTTTCAGAGGGTGTCACAGAGTGTCAGAGAGTTTCAGAAAGCTTCAGAGAGTGTCAGGGAGTGTCAGAGAGTGTCAGAGAGTGTCAGAGAGTTTCAGAGAGAGTCAGACAGTGTCTGAGAGTGTCAAAGAGTGTCAAAGAGTTTCAGAGAGATTCAGAGAGTGTCAGAGAGTGTCAGAGGGTTTCAGAGAGTGTCAGAAAGTTTCAGAGAATTTCTGAGAGTGTCAGAGAGTGCCTGAGAGTTTCTAACAGTTTCTGAGTGTGCCGGAGAGTGTCAGAGAGTGTCAGAGTGTTTCAGAGAGTGTCACAGAGTTTCAGAGAGTGTCAGAGATTTTCAGAGAATTTGAGAGAGTGTCAGTGAGTGCCACAGAGTGTCAGTGAGTGTCAGAGAGTTTCCGAGAGTGTCAGAGATTTTCAGAGAGTTTCAGAGATCTTCAGAGAGTGTCAGAGGGTGCCAGAAAGTTTCAGAGAGTGTCACAGAGTGTCGGAGAGTTTCAGAGAGATTCAGAGAGTTTCCGAGAGATTCAGAAAGTGTCAGATAGTGTCAGAGAGTTTCAGAAAGTGTCACAGAGTGTCGGAGAGTGTCTGAGAGTGTCAGAGAGTTTCAGACAGTGTCAGAGAGTGTCAGAGAGTTTCAGAGAATTTCAGAGAGTGTCAGTGAGTGCCACAGAGTGTCAGTGAGTGTCAGAGAGTTTCAGAGAGTGTCAGAGATCTTCAGAGCGTGTCAGAGAGTGCAAGAAAGTTTCAGAGAGTGTCACAGAGTGTCGGAGAGTTTCAGAGAGATTCAGAGAGTGTCCGAGAGATTCAGAAAGTGTCAGATAGAGTCAGAGAGTTTCAGAAAGTGTCAGAGAGTGTCAGAGAGTGTCTGAGAGTGTCAGAGAGTTTCAGAGAGTGTCAGAGAGTTTCAGAGAGTTTCAGAGAGTGTCAGAGAGTTTCAGAGAGAGTCAGTGAGTGTCAGAGAGTGTCAAAGTGTGTCACAGAGTTTCAGAGAGTGTCAGAGAGCGTCAGATAGTGTCAGAGAGTTTCAGAGAGTGTCAGTGTGTTTCAGAGACTTTCTGAGAGTGTCAGAGAGTTCCAGAGAGTTTCTGAGAGTTTCTGAGTGTGTCGGAGTGTGTCTGAGAGAGTCAGAGAGTATCTGAGAGGGTCACAGAGTGTCAGAGAGTGTCAGAGATTTTCAGAGAGTTTCAGCGATGTTCAGAGAGTGTCAGAGAGTGTCAGAAAGTTTCACAGAGAGTCAGAGAGTGTCAGGGACTTTCAGAGAGTTTCAGAGAGTTTCACAGACTGTCAGAGCTTTTCAGAGAGATTCAGAGAGTGTCAGAGAGTGTCACATAGTGTCATAGAGTTGCAGAGTGTGTCAGAGAGTGTCCGAGAGTTTCAGAAAGAGTCAGATAGTGTCAGAGAGTTTCAGAGATCTTCAGAGAGTGTCTGAGAGTGTCTGAGAGTGCCAGAGATTGTCAGAGAGTTTCAGAGAGTGTCAGAGAGTGTCAGAGAGTTTCAGAGAGTTTCAGTGAGTGTCAGAGAGTGCCAGAGAGTGTCAGAGAGTTTCAGTGAGCTTCTGAGAGTTTCTGAGAGTGTCAGAGAGTTACAAAGAGTTTCAGAGAGTTTCAGAGAGTGTCAGAAAGTTTCAGAGAGTGTCCGAGGGTTTCAGAGATTTTCAGAGGGTGTCACAGAGTGTCAGAGAGTTTCAGAAAGCTTCAGAGAGTGTCAGGGAGTGTCAGACAGTTTCAGAGAGTTTCAGAGAGTGTCAGAGAGTTTCAGAGAATGTCAGTGAGTGTCAGAGAGTTTCAGAGAGAGTCAGAGGGTGTCAGGGACTTTCAGAGAGTTTCAGAGAGTGTCACAGAGTGTCAGAGCTTTTCAGAGAGATTCAGAGTGTGTCAGAGTGTGTCACATAGTGTCATAGAGTTGCAGAGTGTGTCAGAGAGTGTCCGAGAGGTTCAGAAAGAGTCAGATAGTGTCAGAGAGTTTCAGAGATCTTCAGAGAGTGTCTGAGAGTGTCTGAGAGTGCCAGAGATTGTCAGAGAGTTTCAGAGAGCGTCAGAGAGTGTCAGAGAGTTTCAGAGAGTTTCAGAGAGTGTCAGAGAGTGCCAGAGAGTTTCAGAGAGTTTCAGAGAGTGTCAGAGAGTTTCAGAGAGTGTCAGAAAAATTTTCAGAGAGTGTCAGAGAGTTTCAGAGAGTGTCACAGAGTGTCAAAGTGATTCAGAGAGATTCAGAGAGTGTCAGAGATTGTCAGAGAGTGTCAGACAGTTTCAGAGAATTTCATGAGAGTGTCAGAGAGTTTCAGAGAGAGTCAGTGAGTGTCAAAGAGTGTCAAAGAGTGTCACAGATTGTCAGAGAGTGTCAGAGAGCGTCAGAGAGTGTCAGAGAGTTTCAGAGAGAGTCAGAGAGTTTCAGAGACATTCTGAGAGTGTCAGAGAGTTCCAGAGAGTTTCTGAGAGTTTCTGAGTGAGTCGGAGTGTGTCTGAGAGAGTCAGAGAGTATCTGAGAGTGTCACAGAGTGTCAGAGAGTGTTAGAGATTTTCAGAGAGTTTCAGAGAGAGTCAGAGAGTGTCAGGGAGTTTCAGAGAGTTTCAGAGAGTGTCACAGAGTGTCAGAGCTTTTCAGAGAGATTCAGAGAGTGTCAGAGAGTGTCACAGAGTGTCATAGAGTTGCAGAGTATGTCAGAGAGTGTCCGAGAGTTTCAGAAAGAGTCAGATAGTGTCAGAGAGTTTCAGAAAGTGTCAGAGAGTGTCAGAGTCTTTCAGAGAGTGTCACAGAATTTCAGAGAGTGCCAGAGATCTTCAGAGAGTGTCAGAGTCTTTCAGAGAGTGTCACAGAGTTTCAGAGAGAGTCAGAGATTTTCAGAGAGTGCCAGAGATCTTCAGAGAGTGTCAGAGGGTGCCAGAAAGTTTCAGAGAGTGTCACAGAGTGTCGGAGAGTTTCAGAGAGATTCAGAGAGTGTCCGAGAGATTCAGAAAGTGTCAGATAGTGTCAGAGAGTTTCAGAAAGTGTCACAGAGTGTCAGAGAGTGTCTGAGAGTGCCAGAGAGTGTCAGAGAGTTTCAGAGAGTGATAGAGAGTGTCAGAGAGTTTCAGAGAATTTCAGAGAGTGTCAGAGAGTTTCAGAGAGTCTCAGATAGTGTCAGAGAGTGTCAGAGAGTGTCTGAGAGTGTCTGAGAGTTTCAGAGAGGGTCAGAGAGTGTCAGAGAGTTTCAGTGAGCTTCTGAGAGTTTCTGAGAGTGTCAGAGAGTTACAAAGAGTTTCAGAGAGTTTCAGAGAGTGTCAGAAAGTTTCAGAGAGTGTCCGAGAGTTTCAGAGAGCTTCAGAGGGTGTCACAGAGTGTCAGAGAGTTTCAGAAAGCTTCAGAGAGTGTCAGGGAGTGTCAGAGAGTGTCAGAGAGTGTCAGAGAGTTTCAGAGAGAGTCAGATAGTGTCTGAGAGTGTCAAAGAGTGTCAAAGAGTTTCAGAGAGTGTCAGAGAATGTCAGAGGGTTTCAGAGAGTGTCAGAGAGTGTCAGAGAGTTTCAGAGAGTGTCAGAGAGTGCCTGAGAGTTTCTGACAGTTTCTGAGTGTGCCGGAGAGTGTCAGAGAGTGTCAGAGTGTTTCAGAGAGTGTCACAGAGTTTCAGAGAATGTCAGAGATTTTCAGAGAGTGTCAGAGATCTTCAGAGATTGTCAGAGATTGCAAGAAAGTTTCAGAGAGTGTCACAGAGTGTCGGAGAGTTTCAGAGAGATTCAGAGAGTGTCCGACAGATTCAGAAAGTGTCAGATAGTGTCAGAGAGTTTCAGAAAGTGTCAGAGAGTGTCCGAGAGTGTCTGAGAGTGTCAGAGATTGTCAGAGAGTTTCAGAGAGAGTCAGAGAGTTTCAGAGAGTGTCAGAGAGCGTCAGATAGTGTCAGAGATTTCAGAGAGTGTCAGTGTGTTTCAGAGACTTTCTGAGAGTGTCAGAGAGTTCCAGAGAGTTCCAGAGAGTTTCTGAGAATTTCTGAGTGTGTCGGAGTGTGTCTGAGAGAGTCAGAGAGTATCTGAGAGTGTCACAGAGTGTCAGAGAGTGTAAGAGATTTTCAGAGAGTTTCAGCGATGTTCAGAGATTGTCAGAGAGTGTCAGAAAGTTTCAGAGAGACTCAGAGAGTGTCAGGGACTTTCAGAGAGTGTCAGAGAGTGTCACATAGTGTCATAGAGTTGCAGAGTGTGTCAGAGAGTGTCTGAGAGTTTCAGAAAGAGTCAGATAGTGTCAGAGAGTTTCAGAGATCTTCAGAGAGTGTCTGAGAGTGTCTGAGAGTGCCAGAGATTGTCAGAGAGTTTCAGAGAGTGTCAGAGAGTGTCAGAGAGTTTCAGAGAGTTTCAGAGAGTGTCAGAGAGTGTCAGAGAGTTTCAGAGAGTTTCAGAGACTGTCAGAGAGTTTCAGAGAGTGTCAGAAAGTTTAAGAGAGTGTCAGAGAGTTTCAGAGAGTGTCACAGAGTGTCAAAGTGATTCAGAGAGATTCAGAAAGTGTCAGATAGTGTCCGAGAGTGTCTCAGAGTGTCAGAGATTGTCACAGAGTGTCAGAGAGTGTCAGAGATTTTCAGAGAGTTTCAGAGAGAGTCAGAGAGTGTCGGGGAGTTTCAGAGAGTTTCAGAGAGTGTCACAGAGTGTCAGAGCTTTTCAGAGTGATTCAGAGAGTGTCAGAGAGTGTCACAGAGTGTCATAGAGTTGCAGAGTATGTCAGAGAGTGTCCGAGAGTTTCAGAAAGAGTCAGATAGTGTCAGAGAGTTTCAGAAAGTGTCAGAGAGTGTCAGAGTCTTTCAGAGAGTGTCACAGAGTTTCAGAGAGTGTCAGAGATTTTCAGAGAGTGCCAGAGATCTTCAGAGAGTGTCAGAGAGTGCCAGAAAGGTTCAGAGAGTGTCACAGAGTGTCGGAGAGTTTCAGAGAGATTCAGAGAGTTTCCGAGAGATTCAGAAAGTGTCAGATAGTGTCAGAGAGTTTCAGAAAGTGTCAGAGAGAGTCAGAGAGTGTCTGAGAGTGTCAGAGAGTGTCAGAGAGTTTCAGAGAGTGTCAGAGAGTGTCAGAGAGTTTCTGAGAATTTCAGAGAGTGTCAGAGAGTTTCAGAGAGTCTCAGATAGTGTCAGAGAGTGTCAGAGAGTGTCTGAGAGTGTCTGAGAGTTTCAGAGAGTGTCAGAGAGTGTCAGAGAGTGTCAGAGTTTCAGTGAGCTTCTGAGAGTTTCTGAGAGTGTCAGAGAGTTACAAAGAGTTTCAGAGAGTTTCAGAGAGTGTCAGAAAGTTTCAGAGAGAGTCCGAGAGTTTCAGAGAGTTTCAGAGGGTGTCAGGGAGTGTCAGAGAGTGTCAGAGAGTTTCAGAGAGTTTCAGAGAGAGTCAGACAGTGTCTGAGAGTGTCAAAGAGTGTCAAAGAGTTTCAGAGAGTGTCAGAGAGTGTCAGAGAGTGTCAGAGAGTGTCAGAGGGTTTCAGAGAGTGTCAGAGATTTTCAGAGAGTGTCAGAGATTTTCAGAGAGTTTCAGAGATCTTCAGAGAGTGTCAGTGAGTGCCACAGAGTGTCAGTGAGTGTCAGAGAGTTTCAGAGAGTGTCAGAGATTTTCAGAGAGTTTCAGAGATCTTCAGAGAGTGTCAGAGAGTGCCAGAAAGTTTCAGAGAGTGTCGGAGAGTTTCAGAGAGATTCAGAGAGTGTCCGAGAGATTCAGAAAGTGTCAGATAGTGTCAGAGAGTTTCAGAAAGTGTCAGAGAGTGTCAGAGAGTGTCTGAGAGTGCCAGAGATTGTCAGAGAGTTTCAGAGAGTTTCAGAGAGTGTCAGAGAGTTTCAGAGAGTTTCAGAGAGTGTCAGAGAGCTTCAGACAGTGTCAGGGAGTGTCAGAGAGTGTCAGAGAGTTTCAGATAGAGTCAGACAGTGTCTGAGATTGTCAAAGAGTGTCAAAGAGTTTCAGAGAGTGTCAGAGAGTGTCAGAGAGTTTCAGAGAGTGTCAGGGAGTGTCAGAGAGTGTCAGAGAGTTTCGGAGAGTGTCAGACAGTGTCTGAGAGTGTCAAAGAGTGTCAAAGAGTTTCAGAGAGTGTCAAAGAGTTTCAGAGAGTTTCTGAGAGTGTCAGAGAGTGCCAGAGAGTTTCTGAGAGATTCTGGGTGTGTCGAAGTGTGTCTGCGGGAGTCAGAGAGTATCTGAGAGTGTCACAGAGTGTCAGAGAGTGTCAGAGATTTTCAGAGAGTTTCAGAGATGTTCAGAGAGTGTCAGAGAGTGTCAGAAAATTTCAGAGAATGTCAGAGAGTGTCAGGGAGTTTCAGAGAGTTACAGAGTGTCACAGGGTGTCAGAGAGTTTCAGAGAGATTCAGAGAGTGTCAGAGAGTGTCAGAGAGTGTCACAGAGTGACACAGAGTTGCAGAGTGTGTCAGAGAGTGGCCGAGAGTTTCAGAAAGTGTCAGATAGTGTCAGAGAGTTTCAGAAAGTGTCAGAGAGTGTCAGAGAGTGTCAGAGAGTGTCAGTGAGTGTCAGAGAGTGTCAGAGAGTGTCAGAGAGTGTCAGAGAGTGTCTGAGAGTGTCTGAGAGTTTCAGAGAGTGTCAGAGAGTGTCAGAGAGTGTCAGAGTTTCAGTGAGCTTCTGAGAGTTTCTGAGAGTGTCAGAGAGTTACAAAGAGTTTCAGAGAGTTTCAGAGAGTGTCAGAAAGTTTCAGAGAGAGTCCCAGAGTTTCAGAGAGTTTCAGAGGGTGTCACAGAGTGTCAGAGAGTTTCAGAAAGCTTCAGAGAGTGTCAGGGAGTGTCAGAGAGTGTCAGAGAGTTTCAGAGAGTTTCAGAGAGAGTCAGACAGTGTCTGAGAGAGTCAAAGAGTGTCAAAGAGTTTCAGAGAGTGTCAGAGAGTGTCAGAGAGTGTCAGAGAGTGTCAGAGGGTTTCAGAGACTGTCAGTGATTTTCAGAGAGTGTCAGAGATTTTCAGAGAGTTTCAGAGATCTTCAGAGAGTGTCAGTGAGTGCCACAGAGTGTCAGTGAGTGTCAGAGAGTTTCAGAGAGTGTCAGAGATTTTCAGAGAGTTTCAGAGATCTTCAGAGAGTGTCAGAGAGTGCCAGAAAGTTTCAGAGAGTGTCACAGAGTGTCGAGGAGTTTCAGAGAGATTCAGAGAGTTTCCGAGAGATTCAGAAAGTGTCAGATAGTGTCAGAGAGTTTCAGAAAGTGTCAGAGAGTGTCAGAGAGTGTCTGAGAGTGCCAGAGATTGTCAGAGAGTTTCAGAGAGTTTCAGAGAGTGTCAGAGAGTTTCAGAGAGTTTCAGAGAGTGTCAGAGAGCTTCAGACAGTGTCAGGGAGTGTCAGAGAGTGTCAGAGAGTTTCAGATAGAGTCAGACAGTGTCTGAGATTGTCAAAGAGTGTCAAAGAGTTTCAGAGAGTGTCAGAGAGTGTCAGAGAGTTTCAGAGAGTGTCAGGGAGTGTCAGAGAGAGTCAGACAGTTTCGGAGAGTGTCAGACAGTGTCTGAGAGTGTCAAAGAGTGTCAAAGAGTTTCAGAGAGTGTCAAAGAGTTTCAGAGAGTTTCTGAGAGTTTCAGAGAGTGCCAGAGAGTTTCTGAGAGTTTCTGAGTGTGTCGAAGTGTGTCTGCGGGAGTCAGAGATTATCTGAGAGTGTCACAGAGTGTCACAGAGTGTCAGAGAGTTTCAGAGATGTTCAGAGAGTGTCAGAGAGTGTCAGAAAATTTCAGAGAGTGTCAGAGAGTGTCAGGG
Source organism: Heterodontus francisci (assembly GCF_036365525.1). Lineage (NCBI taxonomy): Eukaryota > Metazoa > Chordata > Chondrichthyes > Heterodontiformes > Heterodontidae > Heterodontus > Heterodontus francisci. Next base: position 4,209,454 of record NC_090414.1, read on the forward strand.
AGTTTCAGAGAGTTACAGAGTGTCACAGAGTGTCAGAGAGTTTCAGAGAGATTCAGAGAGTGTCAGAGAGTGTCAGAGAGTGTCACAGAGTGACACAGAGTTGCAGAGTGTGTCAGAGAGTGGCCGAGAGTTTCAGAATGTGTCAGATAGTGTCAGAGAGTTTCAGAAAGTGTCAGAGAGTGTCAGAGGGTGTCTGAGAATGTCAGAGAGTGTCAGAGTGTTACAGAAAGTTTCATAGAGTTTCAGAGAGTGTCAGAGATTTTCAGAGAGTTTCAGAGATCTTCAGAGAGTGTCAGAGAGTGCCAGAAAGTTTCAGAGAGTGTCACAGAGTGTTGGAGAGTTTCAGAGAGATTCAGAGAGTGTCCGAGAGATTCAGAAAGAGTCAGATAGTGTCAGAGAGTTTCAGAAAGTGTCAGAGAGTGTCAGAGTCTTTCAGAGAGTGTCACAGAGTTTCAGAGAGTGTCAGAGATTTTCAGAGAGTGCCAGAGATCTTCACAGAGTGTCAGAGTCTTTCAGAGAGTGTCACAGAGTTTCAGAGAGTGTCAGAGATTTTCAGAGAGTGCCAGAGATCTTCAGAGAGTCTCAGAGGGTGCCAGAAAGATTCAGAGAGTGTCACAGAGTGTCGGAGAGTTTCAGAGAGATTCAGAGAGTGTCCGAGAGATTCAGAAAGTGTCAGATAGTGTCAGAGAGTTTCAGAAAGTGTCACAGAGTGTCAGAGAGTGTCAGAGAGTATCAGAGAGTGTCAGAGAGTTTCAGAGAGTGTCAGAGAGTGTCAGAGAGTTTCAGAGAATTTCAGAGAGTGTCAGAGAGTTTCAGAGAGTCTCAGAAAGTGTCAGAGAGTGTCAGAGAGTGTCTGAGAGTGTCTGAGAGTTTCAGAGAGGGTCAGAGAGTGTCAGAGAGTTTCAGTGAGCTTCTGAGAGTTTCTGAGAGTGTCAGAGAGTTACAAAGAGTTTCAGAGAGTTTCAGAGAGTGTCAGGAAGTTTCAGAGAGTGTCCGAGAGTTTCAGAGAGTTTCAGAGGGTGTCACAGAGTGTCAGAGAGTTTCAGAAAGCTTCAGAGAGTGTCAGGGAGTGTCAGAGAGTGTCAGAGAGTGTCAGAGAGTTTCAGAGAGAGTCAGACAGTGTCTGAGAGTGTCAAAGAGTGTCAAAGTGTTTCAGAGAGTGTCAGAGAGTGTCAGAGAATGTCAGAGGGTTTCAGAGAGTGTCAGAGAGTTTCAGAGAATTTCTGAGAGTGTCAGAGAGTGCCTGAGAGTTTCTGACAGTTTCTGAGTGTGCCGGAGAGTGTCAGAGAGTGTCAGAGTGTTTCAGAGAGTGTCACAGAGTTTCAGAGAATGTCAGAGATTTTCAGAGAGTTTCAGAGATGTTCGGAGAGTGTCAGTGAGTGCCACAGAGTGTCAGTGAGAGTCAGAGATCTTCAGAGAGTGTCAGAGATTGCAAGAAAGTTTCAGAGAGTGTCACAGAGTGTCGGAAAGTTTCAGAGAGATTCAGAGAGTGTCCGAGAGATTCAGAAAGTGTCAGATAGTGTCAGAGAGTTTCAGAAAGTGTCAGAGAGTGTCCGAGAGTGTCTGAGAGTGTCAGAGAGTGTCAGAGAGTTTCAGAGAGTGTCAGAGAGTTTCAGAGAATTTCAGAGAGTGTCAGAGAGTTTCAGAGAGTCTCAGATAGTGTCAGAGAGTGTCAGAGAGTGTCTGAGAGTGTCTGAGAGTTTCAGAGAGGGTCAGAGAGTGTCAGAGAGTTTCAGTGAGCTTCTGAGAGATTCTGAGAGTTTCAGAGAGTTACAAAGAGTTTCAGAGAGTTTCAGAGAGTGTCAGAAAGTTTCAGAGAGTGTCCGAGAGTTTCAGAGAGTTTCAGAGGGTGTCACAGAGTGTCAGAGAGTTTCAGAAAGCTTCAGAGAGTGTCAGGGAGTGTCAGAGAGTGTCAGAGAGTTTCAGAGAGTGTCAGAGAGTGTCAGAGAATGTCAAAGGGTTTCAGAGAGTGTCAGAGAGTTTCAGAGAATTTCTGAGAGCGTCAGAGAGTGCCTGAGAGTTTCTGACAGTTTCTGAGTGTGCCGGAGAGTGTCAGAGAGTGTCAGAGTGTTTCAGAGAGTGTCACAGAGTTTCAGAGAATGTCAGAGATTTTCAGAGAGTTTCAGAGATCTTCGGAGAGTGTCAGTGAGTGCCACAGAGTGTCAGTGAGTGTCAGAGAGTTTCAGAGAGTGTCAGAGATTTTCAGAGAGTGTCAGAGATCTTCAGAGAGTGTCAGAGATTGCAAGAAAGTTTCAGAGAGTGTCACAGAGTGTCGGAGAGTTTCAGAGAGATTCAGAGAGTGTCCGAGAGATTCAGAAAGTGTCAGATAGTGTCAGAGAGTTTCAGAAAGTGTCAGAGAGTATCCGAGAGTGTCTGAGAGTGTCAGAGATTGTCAGAGAGTTTCATAGCGTGTCAGAGAGTGTCAGAGAGTTTCAGAGAGTTTCAGAGAGTGTCAGAGAGTTTCAGAGAGAGTCAGAGAGTTTCAGAGAGTGTCAGAGAGCGTCAGATAGTGACAGAGAGTTTCAGAGAGTGTCAGTGTGTTTCAGAGACTTTCTGAGAGTGTCAGAGAGTTCCAGAGAGTTCCAGAGAGTTTCTGAGAATTTCTGAGTGTGTCGGAGTGTGTCTGAGAGAGTCAGAGAGTGTCTGAGAGTGTCACAGAGTGTCAGAGAGTGTCAGAGAGTTTCAGAGAGTGTCAGAGAGTGTCAGAGAGTTTCAGAGAATTTCAGAGAGTGTCAGAGAGTTTCAGAGAGTCTCAGATAGTGTCAGAGAGTGTCAGAGAGTGTCTGAGAGTGTCTGAGAGTTTCAGAGAGGGTCAGAGAGTGTCAGAGAGTTTCAGTGAGCTTCTGAGAGTTTCTGAGAGTGTCAGAGAGTTACAAAGAGTTTCAGAGAGTGTCAGAAAGTTTCAGAGAGTGTCCGAGAGTTTCAGAGAGTTTCAGAGGGTGTCACAGAGTGTCAGAGAGTTTCAGAAAGCTTCAGAGAGTGTCAGGGAGTGTCAGAGAGTGTCAGAGAGTTTCAGAGAGTGTCAGAGAGTGTCAGAGAATGTCAGAGGGTTTCAGAGAGTGTCAGAGAGTTTCAGAGAATTTCTGAGAGTGTCAGAGAGTGCCTGAGAGTTTCTGACAGTTTCTGAGTGTGCCGGAGAGTGTCAGAGAGTGTCAGAGTGTTTCAGAGAGTGTCACAGAGTTTCAGAGAATGTCAGAGATTTTCAGAGAGTTTCAGAGATCTTCGGAGAGTGTCAGTGAGTGCCACAGAGTGTCAGTGAGTGTCAGAGAGTTTCAGAGAGTGTCAGAGATTTTCAGAGAGTGTCAGAGATCTTCAGAGAGTGTCAGAGATTGCAAGAAAGTTTCAGAGAGTGTCACAGAGTGTCGGAGAGTTTCAGAGAGATTCAGAGAGTGTCCGAGAGATTCAGAAAGTGTCAGATAGTTTCAGAGAGTTTCAGAAAGGGTCAGAGAGTGTCCGAGAGTGTCTGAGAGTGTCAGAGATTGTCAGAGAGTTTCAGAGAGTGTCAGAGAGTGTCAGAGAGTTTCAGAGAGTTTCAGAGAGTGTCAGAGAGTTTCAGAGAGAGTCAGAGAGTTTCAGAGAGTGTCAGAGAGCGTAAGATAGTGTCAGAGAGTTTCAGAGAGTGTCAGTGTGTTTCAGAGACTTTCTGAGAGTGTCAGAGAGTTCCAGAGAGTTTCTGAGAATTTCTGAGTGTGTCGGAGTGTGTCTGAGAGAGTCATAGAGTGTCTGAGAGTGTCACAGAGTGTCAGAGAGTGTCAGAGATTTTCAGAGAGTTTCAGCGATGTTCAGAGAGTGTCAGAGAGTGTCAGAAAGTTTTTAGAGAGACTCAGAGAGTGTCAGGGACTTTCAGAGAGTGTCAGAGAGTGTCACATAGTGTCATAGAGTTGCAGAGTGTGTCAGAGAGTGTCCGAGAGTGTCAGAAAGAGTCAGATAGTGTCAGAGAGGTTCAGAGATCTTCAGAGAGTGTCTGAGAGTGTCTGAGAGTGCCAGAGATTGTCAGAGAGTTTCAGAGAGTGTCAGAGAGTGTCAGAGAGTTTCAGAGAGTTTCAGAGAGTGTCAGAGAGTTTCAGAGAGTTTCAGAGAGTTTCAGAGAGTGTCAGAGAGTTTCAGAGAGTGTCAGAAAGTTTCAGAGAGTGTCAGAGAGTTTCAGAGAGTGTCACAGAGTGTCAAAGTGATTCAGAGAGATTCAGAAAGTGTCAGATAGTGTCCGAGAGTGTCTGAGAGTGTCAGAGATTGTCACAGAGTGTCAGAGAGTGTCAGAGATTTTCAGAGAGTTTCAGAGAGAGTCAGAGAGTGTCGGGGAGTTTCAGAGAGTTTCAGAGAGTGTCACAGAGTGTCAGAGCTTTTCACAGTGATTCAGAGAGTGTCAGAGAGTGTCACAGAGTGTCATAGAGTTGCAGAGTATGTCAGAGAGTGTCCGAGAGTTTCAGAAAGAGTCAGATAGTGTCAGAGAGTTTCAGAAAGTGTCAGAGAGTGTCAGAGTCTTTCAGAGTGTGTCAGAGAGTTTCAGAGAGTGTCAGAGATTTTCAGAGAGTGCCAGAGATCTTCAGAGAGTGCCAGAAAGTTTCAGAGATTGTCACAGAGTGTCGGAGAGTTTCAGAGAGATTCAGAGAGTTTCCGAGAGATTCAGAAAGTGTCAGATAGTGTCAGAGAGTTTCAGAAAGTGTCAGAGAGTGTCAGAGAGTGTCTGAGAGTGTCAGAGAGTGTCAGAGAGTTTCAGAGAGTGTCAGAGAGTGTCAGAGAGTTTCTGAGAATTTCAGAGAGTGTCAGAGAGTTTCAGTGAGTCTCAGATAGTGTCAGAGAGTGTCAGAGAGTGTCTGAGAGTGTCTGAGAGTTTCAGAGAGTGTCAGAGAGTGTCAGAGAGTTTCAGTGAGCTTCTGAGAGTTTCTGAGAGTGTCAGAGAGTTACAAAGAGTTTCAGAGAGTTTCAGAGAGTGTCAGAAAGTTTCAGAGAGAGTCCGAGAGTTTCAGAGAGTTTCAGAGGGTGTCACAGAGTGTCAGAGAGTTTCAGAAAGCTTCAGAGAGTGTCAGGGAGTGTCAGAGAGTGTCAGAGAGTTTCAGAGAGTTTCAGAGAGAGTCAGACAGTGTCTGAGAGTGTCAAAGAGTGTCAAAGAGTTTCAGAGAGTGTCAGAGAGTGTCAGAGAGTGTCAGAGAGTGTCAGAGGGTTTCAGAGAGTGTCAGAGATTTTCAGAGAGTGTCAGAGATTTTCAGAGAGTTTCAGAGATCTTCAGAGAGTGTCAGTGAGTGCCACAGAGTGTCAGTGAGTGTCAGAGAGTTTCAGAGAGTGTCAGAGATTTTCAGAGAGATTCAGAGATCTTCAGAGAGTATCAGAGAGTGCCAGAAAGTTTCAGAGAGTGTCACAGAGTGTCGGAGAGTTTCAGAGAGATTCAGAGAGTGTCCGAGAGATTCAGAAAGTGTCAGATAGTGTCAGCGTGTTTCAGAGATCTTCAGAGAGTGTCTGAGAGTGTCTGAGAGTGCCAGAGATTGTCAGAGAGTTTCAGAGAGTTTCAGAGAGTGTCAGAGAGTTTCAGAGAGTTTCAGAGAGTGTCAGAGAGCTTCAGACAGTGTCAGGGAGTGTCAGAGAATGTCAGAGAGTTTCAGATAGAGTCAGACAGTGTCTGAGATTGTCAAAGAGTGTCAAAGAGTTTCAGAGAGTGTCAGAGAGTGTCAGAGAGTTTCAGAGAGTGTCAGGGAGTGTCAGAGAGTGTCAGAGAGTTTCAGAGAGAGTCAGACAGTGTCTGAGAGTGTCAAAGAGTGTCAAAGAGTTTCAGAGAGTGTCAAAGAGTTTCAGAGAGTTTCTGAGAGTGTCAGAGAGTGCCAGAGAGATTCTGAGAGTTTCTGAGTGTGTCGAAGTGTGTCTGCGGGAGTCAGAGAGTATCTGAGAGTGTCACAGATTGTCAGAGAGTGTCAGAGATTTTCAGAGAGTTTCAGAGATGTTCAGAGAGTGTCAGAGAGTGTCAGAAAGTTTCAGAGAGTTTCAGAGAGTGTCAGGGAGTTTCAGAGAGTTACAGAGTGTCACAGAGTGTCAGAGAGTTTCAGAGAGATTCAGAGAGAGTCAGAGAGTGTCAGAGAGTGTCACAGAGTGACACAGAGTTGCAGAGTGTGTCAGAGAGTGGCCGAGAGTTTCAGAATGTGTCAGATAGTGTCAGAGAGTTTCAGAAAGTGTCAGAGAGTGTCAGAGGGTGTCTGAGAATGTCAGAGAGTGTCAGAGTGTTTCAGAGAGTTTCATCGAGTTTCAGAGAGTGTCAGAGAGTGTCAGAGAGTTTCAGATAGAGTCAGACAGTGTCTGAGATTGTCAAAGAGTGTCAAAGAGTTTCAGAGAGTGTCAGAGAGTGTCAGAGAGTGTCAGAGAGTTTCAGAGAGTGTCAATGAGTGTCAGAGAGTGTCAGAGAGTTTCAGAGAGAGTCAGACAGTGTCTGAGAGTGTCAAAGAGTGTCAAAGAGTTTCAGAGAGTGTCAAAGAGTTTCAGAGAGTTTCTGAGAGTGTCAGAGAGTGCCAGAGAGATTCTGAGAGTTTCTGAGTGTGTCCAAGTGTGTCTGCGGGAGTCAGAGAGTATCTGAGAGTGTCACAGATTGTTAGAGAGTGTCAGAGATTTTCAGAGAGTTTCAGAGATGTTCAGAGAGTGTCAGAGAGTGTCAGAAAGTTTCAGAGAGTGTCAGAGAGTGTCAGGGAGTTTCAGAGAGTTACAGAGTGTCACAGAGTGTCAGAGAGTTTCAGAGAGATTCAGAGAGTGTCAGAGAGTGTCAGAGAGTGTCACAGAGTGACACAGAGTTGCAGAGTGTGTCAGAGAGTGGCCGAGAGTTTCAGAATGTGTCAGATAGTGTCAGAGAGTTTCAGAAAGTGTCAGAGAGTGTCAGAGGGTGTCTGAGAATGTCAGAGAGTGTCAGAGTGTTTCAGAGAGTTTCATCGAGTTTCAGAGAGTGTCAGAGATTTTCAGAGAGTTTCAGAGATCTTCAGAGAGTGTCAGAGAGTGCCAGAAAGTTTCAGAGAGTGTCACAGAGTGTTGGAGAGTTTCAGACAGATTCAGAGAGTGTCCGAGAGATTCAGAAAGTGTCAGATAGTGTCAGAGAGTTTCAGAGATCTTCAGAGAGTGTCTGAGAGTGTCTGAGAGTGCCAGAAATTGTCAGAGAGTTTCAGAGAGTGACAGAGAGTGTCAGAGAGTTTCAGAGAGTTTCAGAGAGTGTCATTGAGTTTCAGAGAGTTTCAGAGAGCTTCAGAGAGTTTCAGAGAGTGTCAGAGATGTTCAGAGAGTTTCAGAGAGTTTCAGAGAGTGTCAGAGAGTTTCAGAGAGTTTCAGAGAGTGTCAGAGAGTTTCAGAGAGTGTGAGAAAGTTTCAGAGAGTGTCAGAGAGTTTCAGAGAGTGTCACAGAGTGTCAAAGTGATTCAGAGAGATTCAGAAAGTGTCAGATAGTGTCCGAGAGTGTCTGAGAGTGACAGAGATTGTCACAGAGTGTCAGAGAGTGTCAGAGATTTTCAGAGAGTTTCAGAGAGAGTCAGAGAGTGTCGGGGAGTTTCAGAGAGTTTCAGAGAGTGTCACAGAGTGTCAGAGCTTTTCACAGTGATTCAGAGAGTGTCAGAGAGTGTCACAGAGTGTCATAGAGTTGCAGAGTATGTCAGAGAGTGTCCGAGAGTTTCAGAAAGAGTCAGATAGTGTCAGAGAGTTTCAGAAAGTGTCAGAGAGTGTCAGAGTCTTTCAGAGTGTGTCACAGAGTTTCAGAGAGTGTCAGAGATTTTCAGAGAGTGCCAGAGATCTTCAGAGAGTGTCAGAGAGTGCCAGAAAGTTTCAGAGATTGTCACAGAGTGTCGGAGAGTTTCAGAGAGATTCAGAGAGTTTCCGAGAGATTCAGAAAGTGTCAGATAGTGTCAGAGAGTTTCAGAAAGTGTCAGAGAGTGTCAGAGAGTGTCTGAGAGTGTCAGAGAGTGTCAGAGAGTTTCAGAGCGTGTCAGAGAGTGTCAGAGAGTTTCTGAGAATTCCAGAGAGTGTCAGAGAGTTTCAGAGAGTCTCAGATAGTGTCAGAGAGTGTCAGAGAGTGTCTGAGAGTGTCTGAGAGTTTCAGAGAGTGTCAGAGAGTGTCAGAGAGTTTCAGTGAGCTTCTGAGAGTTTCTGAGAGTGTCAGAGAGTTACAAAGAGTTTCAGAGAGTTTCAGAGAGTGTCAGAAAGTTTCAGAGAGAGTCCGAGAGTTTCAGAGAGTTTCAGAGGGTGTCACAGAGTGTCAGAGAGTTTCAGAGAGTTTCAGAGAGAGTCAGACAGTGTCTGAGAGTGTCAAAGAGTGTCAAAGAGTTTCAGAGAGTGTCAGAGAGTGTCAGAGAGTGTCAGAGAGTGTCAGAGGGTTTCAGAGAGTGTCAGAGATTTTCAGAGAGTGTCAGAGATTTTCAGAGAGTTTCAGAGATCTTCAGAGAGTGTCAGTGAGTGCCACAGAGTGTCAGTGAGTGTCAGAGAGTTTCAGAGAGTGTCAGAGATTTTCAGAGAGATTCAGAGATCTTCAGAGAGTATCAGAGAGTGCCAGAAAGTTTCAGAGAGTTTCACAGAGTGTCGGAGAGTTTCAGAGAGATTCAGAGAGTGTCCGAGAGATTCAGAAAGTGTCAGATAGTGTCAGAGAGTTTCAGAAAGTGTCAGAGAGTGTCAGAGAGTGTCTGAGAGTGCCAGAGATTGTCAGAGAGTTTCAGAGAGTTTCAGAGACTGTCAGAGAGTTTCAGAGAGTTTCAGAGAGTGTCAGAGAGCTTCAGACAGTGTCAGGGAGTGTCAGAGAGTGTCAGAGAGTTTCAGATAGAGTCAGACAGTGTCTGAGATTGTCAAAGAGTGTCAAAGAGTTTCAGAGAGTGTCAGAGAGTGTCAGAGAGTTTCAGAGAGTGTCAGGGAGTGTCAGAGAGTGTCAGAGAGTTTCAGAGAGAGTCAGACAGTGTCTGAGAGTGTCAAAGAGTGTCAAAGAGTTTCAGAGAGTGTCAAAGAGTTTCAGAGAGTTTCTGAGAGTGTCAGAGAGTGCCAGAGAGATTCTGAGAGTTTCTGAGTGTGTCGAAGTGTGTCTGCGGGAGTCAGAGAGTATCTGAGAGTGTCACAGATTGTCAGAGAGTGTCAGAGATTTTCAGAGAGTTTCAGAGATGTTCAGAGAGTGTCAGAGAGTGTCAGAAAGTTTCAGAGAGTTTCAGAGAGTGTCAGGGAGTTTCAGAGAGTTACAGAGTGTCACAGAGTGTCAGAGAGTTTCAGAGAGATTCAGAGAGAGTCAGAGAGTGTCAGAGAGTGTCACAGAGTGACACAGAGTTGCAGAGTGTGTCAGAGAGTGGCCGAGAGTTTCAGAATGTGTCAGATAGTGTCAGAGAGTTTCAAAAAGTGTCAGAGAGTGTCAGAGGGTGTCTGAGAATGTCAGAGAGTGTCAGAGTGTTTCAGAGAGTTTCATCGAGTTTCAGAGAGTGTCAGAGAGTGTCAGAGAGTTTCAGATAGAGTCAGACAGTGTCTGAGATTGTCAAAGAGTGTCAAAGAGTTTCAGAGAGTGTCAGAGAGTGTCAGAGAGTTTCAGAGAGTGTCAATGAGTGTCAGAGAGTGTCAGAGAGTTTCAGAGAGAGTCAGACAGTGTCTGAGAGTGTCAAAGAGTGTCAAAGAGTTTCAGAGAGTGTCAAAGAGTTTCAGAGAGTTTCTGAGAGTGTCAGAGAGTGCCAGAGAGATTCTGAGAGTTTCTGAGTGTGTCCAAGTGTGTCTGCGGGAGTCAGAGAGTATCTGAGAGTGTCACAGATTGTTAGAGAGTGTCAGAGATTTTCAGAGAGTTTCAGAGATGTTCAGAGAGTGTCAGAGAGTGTCAGAAAGTTTCAGAGAGTGTCAGAGAGTGTCAGGGAGTTTCAGAGAGTTACAGAGTGTCACAGAGTGTCAGAGAGTTTCAGAGAGATTCAGAGAGTGTCAGAGAGTGTCAGAGAGTGTCACAGAGTGACACAGAGTTGCAGAGTGTGTCAGAGAGTGGCCGAGAGTTTCAGAATGTGTCAGATAGTGTCAGAGAGTTTCAGAAAGTGTCAGAGAGTGTCAGAGGGTGTCTGAGAATGTCAGAGAGTGTCAGAGTGTTTCAGAGAGTTTCATCGAGTTTCAGAGAGTGTCAGAGATTTTCAGAGAGTTTCAGAGATCTTCAGAGAGTGTCAGAGAGTGCCAGAAAGTTTCAGAGAGTGTCACAGAGTGTTGGAGAGTTTCAGACAGATTCAGAGAGTGTCCGAGAGATTCAGAAAGTGTCAGATAGTGTCAGAGAGTTTCAGAGATCTTCAGAGAGTGTCTGAGAGTGTCTGAGAGTGCCAGAAATTGTCAGAGAGTTTCAGAGAGTGACAGAGAGTGTCAGAGAGTTTCAGAGAGTTTCAGAGAGTGTCATTGAGTTTCAGAGAGTTTCAGAGAGCTTCAGAGAGTTTCAGAGAGTGTCAGAGATGTTCAGAGAGTGTCAGAGAGTGTCAGAGAGTGTCAGAGAGTTTCAGAGAGTTTCTGAGAGCTTCAGAGAGTGCCAGAGAGTGTCAGAAAGTTTCAGAGAGTGTCAGGGAATTTCAGAGAGTGTCACAGAGTGTCAGAGTGATTCAGAGAGATTCAGAGAGTGTCAGAGTGATTCAGAGAGATTCAGAGAGTGTCAGAGATTGTCAGAGAGTTTCAGAGAGTTTCTGAGAGTGTCAGAGAGTGTCAGAGAGTGTCTGAGGGTTTCAGAGAGTGTCAAAGAGTTTCAGAGAGTTTCTGAGTGTGTCAGAGAGTGCCAGAGAGTTTCTGAGAGTTTCTGAGTGTGTCGAAGTTTGTCTGCGGGAGTCAGAGAGTATCTGAGAGTGTCACAGAGTGTCAGAGAGTGTCAGAGATTTTCAGAGAGTTTCAGAGATGTTCAGAGAGTGTCAGAGAGTGTCAGAGAGTGTCATAGAGTTTCAGAGAGTGTCAAAGAGTTTCAGAGAGTTTCTGAGAGTGTCAGAGAGTGCCAGAGAGTTTCTGAGAGTTTCTGAGTGCGTCGAAGTGTGTCTGCGGGAGTCAGAGAGTATCTGAGAGTGTCACAGAGTGTCAGAGAGTGTCAGAGATTTTCAGAGAGTTTCAGAGATGTTCAGAGAGTGTCAGAGAGTGTCAGAAAGTTTCAGAGAGTGTCAGAGAGTGTCAGGGAGTTTCAGAGAGTTACAGAGTGTTACAGAGTGTCAGAGAGTTTCAGAGAGATTCAGAGAGTGTCAGAGAGTGTCACAGAGTGACACAGAGTTGCAGAGTGTGTCAGAGAGTGGCCGAGATTTTCAGAAAGTGTCAGATAGTGTCAGAGAGTTTCAGAAAGTGTCAGAGAGTTTCACAGAGTTTCAGAGAGTGTCAGAGATTTTCAGAGAGTTTCAGAGATCTTCAGAGAGTGTCAGAGAGTGCGAGAAAGTTTCAGAGAGTGTCAGAGAGTTTCAGAGAGTGTCACAGAGTGTCGGAGAGTTTCAGAGAGATTCTGAGAGTGTCCGAGAGATTCAGAAAGTGTCAGATAGTGTCAGAGAGTTTCAGAGATCTTCAGAGAGTGTCTGAGAGTGTCTGAGAGTGCCAGAGATTGTCAGAGAGTTTCAGAGAGTGACAGAGAGTGTCAGAGAGTTTCAGAGAGTTTCAGAGAGTGTCAGAGAGTTTCAGAGAGTTTCAGAGAGCTTCAGAGAGTTTCAGAGAGTGTCAGAAAGTTTCAGAGAGTGTCAGAGAGTTTCAGTGAGTGTCACAGAGTGTCAGAGTGATTCAGAGAGATTCAGATAGTGTCAGAGAGTGTCAGAGAGTTTCAGACAGTTTCAGAGAGTTTCAGAGAGTGTCAGAGAGTTTCAGAGAGAGTCAGTGAGTGTCAGAGTGTGTCAGATAGTGTCAGAGAGTTTCAGAAAGTGTCAGAGAGTGTCAGAGAGTGTCAGAGAGTTTCAGAGAGTGTCAGAGTGTTTCAGAGACTTTCTGAGAGTGTCAGAGAGTTCCAGAGAGTTTCTGAGAGTTTCTGAGTGTGTCGGAGTGTGTCTGAGAGAGTCAGAGAGTATCTGAGAGTGCCACAGAGTGTCAGAGATATTCAGAGAGTTTCAGAGATGTTCAGAGAGTGTCAGAGAGTGTCATAAAGTTTCAGAGAGACTCAGAGAGTGTCAGGGACTTTCAGAGAGTTTCAGAGAGTGTCACAGAGTTACAGAGCATTTCAGAGAGATTCAGAGAGCGTCAGAGAGTTTCAGAAAGAGTCAGATAGTGTCAGAGAGTTTCAGAGAGTGTCAGAGTGTTTCAGACACTTTCTGAGAGTGTCAGAGAGTTCCAGAGGGTTTCTGAGAGTTTCTGAGTGTGTCGGAGTGTGTCTGAGAGAGTCAGAGAGTATCTGAGAGTGTCACAGAGTGTCAGAGAGTGTCAGATATTTTCAGCGAGTTTCAGAGATGTTCAGAGAGTGTCAGAGAGTGTCAGAAAGTTTCAGAGAGAGTGAGAGAGTGTCAGGGAGTTTCAGAGAGTTTCAGAGAGTGTCACAGAGTGTCAGAGCTTTTCAGAGAGATTCAGAGAGTGTCAGAGAGTGTCACAGAGTGTCATAGAGTTGCAGAGTGTGTCAGAGATTGTCCGATAGTTTCAGAAAGAGTCAGATAGTGTCGGAGAGTGTCTGAGAGTGTAAGAGAGTGTCAGAGTCTTTCAGAAAGTGTCACAGAGTGTCAGAGATTGTCAGAGAGTTTCAGAGAGTGTCAGAGAGTGCCAGAAAGTTTCAGAGAGTGTCACAGAGTGTTCGGAGAGTTTCAGAGAGATTCAGAGAGTGTCCGAGAGATTCAGAAAGTGTCAGATAGAGTCAGAGAGTTTCAGAAAGTGTCACAGAGTGTCGGAGAGTTTCAGAGAGATTCAGAGAGTGTCCGAGAGATTCAGAAAGTGTCAGATAGTGTCAGAGAGTTTCAGAAAGTGTCAGAGAGTGTCAGAGAGTGTCTGAGAGTGCCAGAGATTGTCAGAGAGTTTCAGAGAGTTTCAGAGAGTGTCAGAGAGTTTCAGAGAGTTTCAGAGAGTGTCAGAGAGCTTCAGACAGTGTCAGGGAGTGTCAGAGAGTGTCAGAGAGTTTCAGATAGAGTCAGACAGTGTCTGAGATTGTCAAAGAGTGTCAAAGAGTTTCAGAGAGTGTCAGAGAGTGTCAGAGAGTTTCAGAGAGTGTCAGGGAGTGTCAGAGAGTGTCAGAGAGTTTCAGAGAGAGTCAGACAGTGTCTGAGAGTGTCAAAGAGTGTCAAAGAGTTTCAGAGAGTGTCAAAGAGTTTCAGAGAGTTTCTGAGAGTGTCAGAGAGTGCCAGAGAGTTTCTGAGAGTTTCTGAGTGTGTCGAAGTGTGTCTGAGGGAGTCAGAGAGTATCTGAGAGTGTCACAGATTGTCAGAGAGTGTCAGAGATTTTCAGAGAGTTTCAGAGATGTTCAGAGAGTGTCAGAGAGTGTCAGAAAGTTTCAGAGAGTTTCAGAGATGTTCAGAGAGTGTCAGAGAGTGTCAGAGATTTTCAGAGAGTTTCAGAGATGTTCAGAGAGTGTCAGAGAGTGTCAGAAAGTTTCAGAGAGTCTCAGAGAGTGTCAGGGAGTTTCAGAGAGTTACAGAGTGTCACAGAGTGTCAGAGAGTTTCAGAGAGATTCAGAGAGTGTCAGAGAGTGTCAGAGAGTGTCACAGAGTGACACAGAGTTGCAGAGTGTGTCAGAGAGTGGCCGAGAGTTTCAGAATGTGTCAGATAGTGTCAGAGAGTTTCAGAAAGTGTCAGAGAGTGTCAGAGGGTGTCTGAGAATGTCAGAGAGTGTCAGAGTGTTTCAGAGAGTTTCATAGAGTTTCAGAGAGTGTCAGAGATTTTCAGAGAGTTTCAGAGATCTTCAGAGAGTGTCAGAGAGTGCCAGAAAGTTTCAGAGAGTGTCACAGAGTGTTGGAGAGTTTCAGAGAGATTCAGAGAGTGTCCGAGAGATTCAGAAAGTGTCAGATAGTGTCAGAGAGTTTCAGAGATCTTCAGAGAGTGTCTGAGAGTGTCTGAGAGTGCCAGAGATTGTCAGAGAGTTTCAGAGAGTGACAGAGAGTGTCAGAGAGTTTCAGAGAGTTTCAGAGAGTGTCAGAGAGTTTCAGAGAGTTTCAGAGAGCTTCAGAGAGTTTCAGAGAGTGTCAGAAAGTTTCAGAGAGTGTCAGAGAGTTTCAGTGAGTGTCACAGAGTGTCAGAGTGATTCAGAGAGATTCAGATAGTGTCAGAGAGTGTCAGAGAGTTTCAGACAGTTTCAGAGAGTTTCAGAGAGTGTCAGAGAGTTTCAGAGAGAGTCAGTGAGTGTCAGAGAGTGTCAAAGAGTGTCACAGAGTTTCAGAGGGTGTCAGAGAGCATCAGATAGTGTCAGAGAGTTTCAGAGAGTGTCAGAGTGTTTCAGAGACTTTCTGAGAGTGTCAGAGAGTTCCAGAGAGTTTCTGAGAGTTTCTGAGTGTGTCGGAGTGTGTCTGAGAGAGTCAGAGAGTATCTGAGAGTGTCACAGAGTGTCAGAGATATTCAGAGAGTTTCAGAGATGTTCAGAGAGTGTCAGAGAGTGTCATAAAGTTTCAGAGAGACTCAGAGAGTGTCAGGGACTTTCAGAGAGTTTCAGAGAGTGTCACAGAGTTACAGAGCATTTCAGAGAGATTCAGAGAGCGTCAGAGAGTTTCAGAAAGAGTCAGATAGTGTCAGAGACTTTCAGAGAGTGTCAGAGTGTTTGAGACACTTTCTGAGAGTGTCAGAGAGTTCCAGAGGGTTTCTGAGAGTTTCTGAGTGTGTCGGAGTGTGTCTGAGAGAGTCAGAGAGTATCTGAGAGTGTCACAGAGTGTCAGAGAGTGTCAGATATTTTCAGCGAGTTTCAGAGATGTTCAGAGAGTGTCAGAAAGTTTCAGAGAGAGTGAGAGAGTGTCAGGGAGTTTCAGAGAGTTTCAGAGAGTGTCACAGAGTGTCAGAGCTTTTCAGAGAGATTCAGAGAGTGTCAGAGAGTGTCACAGAGTGTCATAGAGTTGCAGAGTGTGTCAGAGATTGTCCGATAGTTTCAGAAAGAGTCAGATAGTGTCGGAGAGTGTCTGAGAGTGTAAGAGAGTGTCAGAGTCTTTCAGAGAGTGTCACAGAGTTTCAGAGAATGTCAGAGTTTTTCCGAGAGTGCCAGAGATCTTCAGAGAGTGTCAGAGAGTGCCAGAAAGTTTCAGAGAGTGTCACAGAGTGTCGGAGAGTTTCAGAGAGATTCAGAGAGTGTCCGAGAGATTCAGAAAGTGTCAGATAGAGTCAGAGAGTTTCAGAAAGTGTCACAGAGTGTCGGAGAGTTTCAGAGAGATTCAGAGAGTGTCCGAGAGTTTCAGAAAGTGTCAGATAGTGTCAGAGAGTTTCAGAAAGTGTCAGAGAGTGTCAGAGAGTGTCTGAGAGTGCCAGAGATTGTCAGAGAGTTTCAGAGAGTTTCAGAGAGTGTCAGAGAGTTTCAGAGAGTTTCAGAGAGTGTCAGAGAGCTTCAGACAGTGTCAGGGAGTGTCAGAGAGTGTCAGAGAGTTTCAGATAGAGTCAGACAGTGTCTGAGATTGTCAAAGAGTGTCAAAGAGTTTCAGAGAGTGTCAGAGAGTGTCAGAGAGTTTCAGAGAGTGTCAGGGAGTGTCAGAGAGTGTCAGAGAGTTTCAGAGAGAGTCAGACAGTGTCTGAGAGTGTCAAAGAGTGTCAAAGAGTTTCAGAGAGTGTCAAAGAGTTTCAGAGAGTTTCTGAGAGTGTCAGAGAGTGCCAGAGAGTTTCTGAGAGTTTCTGAGTGTGTCGAAGTGTGTCTGAGGGAGTCAGAGAGTATCTGAGAGTGTCACAGATTGTCAGAGAGTGTCAGAGATTTTCAGAGAGTTTCAGAGATGTTCAGAGAGTGTCAGAGAGTGTCAGAAAGTTTCAGAGAGTTTCAGAGATGTTCAGAGAGTGTCAGAGAGTGTCAGAGATTTTCAGAGAGTTTCAGAGATGTTCAGAGAGTGTCAGAGAGTGTCAGAAAGTTTCAGAGAGTCTCAGAGAGTGTCAGGGAGTTTCAGAGAGTTACAGAGTGTCACAGAGTGTCAGAGAGTTTCAGAGAGATTCAGAGAGTGTCAGAGAGTGTCAGAGAGTGTCACAGAGTGACACAGTGTTGCAGAGTGTGTCAGAGAGTGGCCGAGAGTTTCAGAATGTGTCAGATAGTGTCAGAGAGTTTCAGAAAGTGTCAGAGAGTGTCAGAGGGTGTCTGAGAATGTCAGAGAGTGTCAGAGTGTTTCAGAGAGTTTCATAGAGTTTCAGAGAGTGTCAGAGATTTTCAGAGAGTTTCAGAGATCTTCAGAGAGTGTCAGAGAGTGCCAGAAAGTTTCAGAGAGTGTCACAGAGTGTTGGAGAGTTTCAGAGAGATTCAGAGAGTGTCCGAGAGATTCAGAAAGTGTCAGATAGTGTCAGAGAGTTTCAGAGATCTTCAGAGAGTGTCTGAGAGTGCCAGAAATTGTCAGAGAGTTTCAGAGAGTGACAGAGAGTGTCAGAGAGTTTCAGAGAGTTTCAGAGAGTGTCAGAGAGTTTCAGAGAGTTTCAGAGAGCTTCAAAGAGTTTCAGAGAGTGTCAGAAAGTCTCAGAGAGTTTCAGAGAGATTCAGAGTGTGTCAGAGAGATTCAGAAAGTGTCAGATAGTGTCAGAGAGTTTCAGAAAGTGTCAGAGAGTGTCCGAGAGTGTCTGAGAGTGTCAGAGATTGTCAGAGAGTTTCAGAGAGTGTCAGAGAGTGTCAGAGAGTTTCAGAGAGTTTCGGAGAGTGCCAGAGAGTTTCAGAGAGTGTCAGGGAGTGTCAGAGAGTGTCAGAGAGTTTCAGAGAGAGTCAGACAGTGTCTGAGAGTGTCAAAGAGTGTCAAAGAGTTTCAGAGAGTGTCAGAGACTATCAGAGAGTGTCTGAGGGTTTCGGAGAGTGTCAAAGAGTTTCAGAGAGTTTCTGAGAGTTTCAGAGAGTGCCAGAGAGTTTCTGAGAGTTTCTGAGTGTGTCGAAGTGTGTCTGCGCGAGTCAGAGAGGATCTGAGAGTGTCACAGAGTGTCAGAGAGTGTCAGAGATTTTCAGAGAGTTTCAGAGATGTTCAGAGAGTGTCAGAGAGTGTCAGAGAGTGTCAGAGAGTTTCAGAGAGTGTCAAAGAGTTTCAGAGAGTTTCTGAGAGCTTCAGAGAGGGTCAGAGAGTGTCAGAAAGTTTCAGAGAGTGTCAGAGAATTTCAGAGAGTGTCACAGAGTGTCAGAGTGATTCAGAGAGATTCAGAGATGTCAGAGATTGTCAGAGAGTTTCAGAGAGTTTCTGAGAGTGTCAGAGAGTGTCTGAGGGTTTCAGAGAGTGTCAAAGAGTTTCAGAGAGTTTCTGAGAGTGTCAGAGAGTGCCAAAGAGTTTCTGAGAGTTTCTGAGTGTGTCGAAGTGTGTCTGCGGGAGTCAGAGAGTATCTGAGAGTGTCACAGAGTGTCAGCGAGTGTCAGAGATTTTCAGAGAGTTTCAGAGATGTTCAGAGAGTGTCAGAGATGTCATAGAGTTTCAGAGAGTGTCAAAGAGTTTCAGAGAGTTTCTGAGAGTGTCAGAGAGTGCCAGAGAGTTTCTGAGAGTTTCTGAGTGCGTCGAAGTGTGTCTGCGGGAGTCAGAGAGTATCTGAGAGTGTCACAGAGTGTCAGAGAGTGTCAGAGATTTTCAGAGAGTTTCAGAGATGTTCAGAGAGTGTCAGAGAGTGTCAGGGAGTTTCAGAGAGTTACAGAGTGTCACAGAGTGTCAGAGAGTTTCAGAGAGATTCAGAGAGTGTCAGAGAGTGTCACAGAGTGACACAGAGTTGCAGAGTGTGTCAGAGAGAGGCCGAGAGTTTCAGAAAGTGTCAGATAGTGTCAGAGAGTTTCAGAAAGTGTCAGAGAGTTTCACAGAGTTTCAGAGAGTGTCAGAGATTTTCAGAGAGCTTCAGAGATCTTCAGAGAGTGTCAGAGAGTGCGAGAAAGTTTCAGAGAGTGTCAGAGAGTTTCAGAGAGTGTCACAGAGTGTCGGAGAGTTTCAGAGAGATTCTGAGAGTGTCCGAGAGATTCAGAAAGTGTCAGATAGTGTCAGAGAGTTTCAGAGATCTTCAGAGAGTGTCTGAGAGTGTCTGCGAGTGCCAGAGATTGTCAGAGAGTTTCAGAGAGTGACAGAGAGTGTCAGAGAGTTTCAGAGAGTTTCAGAGATTGTCAGAGAGTTTCAGAGAGTGACAGAGAGTGTCAGAGAGCTTCAGAGAGTTTCAGAGAGTGTCAGAAAGTTTCAGAGAGTGTCAGAGAGTTTCAGTGAGTGTCACAGAGTGTCAGAGTGATTCAGAGAGATTCAGATAGTGTCAGAGATTGTCAGAGAGTTTCAGACAGTTTCAGAGAGTTTCAGAGAGTGTCAGAGAGTTTCAGAGAGAGTCAGTGAGTGTCAGAGAGTGTCAAAGAGTGTCACAGAGTTTCAGAGGGTGTCAGAGAGCATCAGATAGTGTCAGAGTGTTTCAGAGAGTGTCAGAGTGTTTCAGAGACTTTCTGAGAGTGTCAGAGAGTTCCAGAGAGTTTCTGAGAGTTTCTGAGTGTGTCGGAGTGTGTCTGAGAGAGTCAGAGAGTATCTGAGAGTGTCACAGAGTGTCAGAGATATTCAGAGAGTTTCAGAGATGTTCAGAGAGTGTCAGAGAGTGTCATAAAGTTTCAGAGATACTCAGAGACTGTCAGGGACTTTCAGAGAGTTTCAGAGAGTGTCACAGAGTTACAGAGCATTTCAGAGAGATTCAGAGAGTGTCAGAGAGTTTCAGAAAGAGTCAGATAGTGTCAGAGAGTTTCAGAGAGTGTCAGAGTGTTTCAGACACTTTCTGAGAGTGTCAGAGAGTTCCAGAGGGTTTCTGAGAGTTTCTGAGTGTGTCGGAGTGTGTCTGAGAGAGTCAGAGAGTATCTGAGAGTGTCACAGAGTGTCAGAGAGTGTCAGAGATTTTCAGCGAGTTTCAGAGATGTTCAGAGAGTGTCAGAGAGTGTCAGAAAGTTTCAGAGAGAGTGAGAGAGTGTCAGGGAGTTTCAGAGAGTTTCAGAGAGTGTCACAGAGTGTCAGAGCTTTTCAGAGAGATTCAGAGAGTGTCAGAGAGTGTCACAGAGTGTCATAGAGTTGCAGAGTGTGTCAGAGATTGTCCGAGAGTTTCAGAAAGAGTCAGATAGTGTCGGAGAGTGTCTGAGAGTGTAAGAGAGTGTCAGAGTCTTTCAGAGAGTGTCACAGAGTTTCAGAGAATGTCAGAGTTTTTCCGAGAGTGCCAGAGATCTTCAGAGAGTGTCAGAGAGTGCCAGAAAGTTTCAGAGAGTGTCACAGAGTGTCGGAGAGTTTCAGAGAGATTCAGAGAGTGTCCGAGAGATTCAGAAAGTGTCAGATAGAGTCAGAGAGTTTCAGAAAGTGTCACAGAGTGTCAGAGAGTGTCTGAGAGTGTCAGAGAGTGTAAGGGAGTGTCAGAGTCTTTCAGAGAGTGTCACAGAGTTTCAGAGAGTGTCAGAGATTTTCAGAGAGTGCCAGAGATCTTCAGAGAGTGTCAGAGAGTGCCAGAAAGTTTCAGAGAGTGTCACAGAGTGTCGGAGAGTTTCAGAGAGATTCAGAGAGTGTCAGAGATTTTCAGAGAGTTTCAGTGATCTTCAGAGTGTGTCAGAGAGTGTCAGAAAGTTTCAGAGAGTGTCAGAGAGTGTCAGGGAGTTTCAGAGAGTTACAGAGTGTCACAGAGTGTCAGAGAGTTTCAAAGAGATTCAGAGAGTGTCAGAGAGTGTCACAGAGTGACACAGAGTTGCAGAGTGTGTCAGAGAGTGGCCGAGAGTTTCAGAAAGTGTCAGATAGTGTCAGAGAGTTTCAGAAAGTGTCAGAGAGTTTCACAGAGTTTCAGAGAGTGTCAGAGATTTTCAGAGAGTTTCAGAGATCTTCAGAGAGTGTCAGAGAGTGCGAGAAAGTTTCAGAGAGTGTCAGAGAGTTTCAGAGAGTGTCACAGAGTGTCGGAGAGTTTCAGAGAGATTCTGAGAGTGTCCGAGAGATTCAGAAAGTGTCAGATAGTGTCAGAGAGTTTCAGAGATCTTCAGAGAGTGTCTGAGAGTGTCTGAGAGTGCCAGAGATTGTCAGAGAGTTTCAGAGAGTGACAGAGAGTGTCAGAGAGTTTCAGAGAGTTTCAGAGAGTGTCAGAGAGTTTCAGAGAGTTTCAGAGAGCTTCAGAGAGTTTCAGAGAGTGTCAGAAAGTTTCAGAGAGTGTCAGAGAGTTTCAGTGAGTGTCACAGAGTGTCAGAGTGATTCAGAGAGATTCAGATAGTGTCAGAGATTGTCAGAGAGTTTCAGACAGTTTCAGAGAGTTTCAGAGAGTGTCAGAGAGTTTCAGAGAGAGTCAGTGAGTGTCAGAGAGTGTCAAAGAGTGTCACAGAGTTTCAGAGGGTGTCAGAGAGCATCAGATAGTGTCAGAGAGTTTCAGAGAGTGTCAGAGTGTTTCAGAGACTTTCTGAGAGTGTCAGAGAGTTCCAGAGAGTTTCTGAGAGTTTCTGAGTGTGTCGGAGTGTGTCTGAGAGAGTCAGAGAGTATCTGAGAGTGTCACAGAGTGTCAGAGATATTCAGAGAGTTTCAGAGATGTTCAGAGAGTGTCAGAGAGTGTCATAAAGTTTCAGAGATACTCAGAGAGTGTCAGGGACTTTCAGAGAGTTTCAGAGAGTGTCACAGAGTTACAGAGCATTTCAGAGAGATTCAGAGAGTGTCAGAGAGTTTCAGAAAGAGTCAGATAGTGTCAGAGAGTTTCAGAGAGTGTCAGAGTGTTTCAGACACTTTCTGAGAGTGTCAGAGAGTTCCAGAGGGTTTCTGAGAGTTTCTGAGTGTGTCGGAGTGTGTCTGAGAGAGTCAGAGAGTATCTGAGAGTGTCACAGAGTGTCAGAGAGTGTCAGAGATTTTCAGCGAGTTTCAGAGATGTTCAGAGAGTGTCAGAGAGTGTCAGAAAGTTTCAGAGAGAGTGAGAGAGTGTCAGGGAGTATCAGAGAGTTTCAGAGAGTGTCACAGAGTGTCAGAGCTTATCAGAGAGATTCAGAGAGTGTCAGAGAGTGTCACAGAGTGTCATAGAGTTGCAGAGTGTGTCAGAGATTGTCCGAGAGTTTCAGAAAGAGTCAGATAGTGTTGGAGAGTGTCTGAGAGTGTAAGAGAGTGTCAGAGTCTTTCAGAGAGTGTCACAGAGTTTCAGAGAATGTCAGAGTTTTTCCGAGAGTGCCAGAGATCTTCAGAGAGTGTCAGAGAGTGCCAGAAAGTTTCAGAGAGTGTCACAGAGTGTCGGAGAGTTTCAGAGAGATTCAGAGAGTGTCCGAGAGATTCAGAAAGTGTCAGATAGAGTCAGAGAGTTTCAGAAAGTGTCACAGAGTGTCAGAGAGTGTCTGAGAGTGTCAGAGAGTGTAAGGGAGTGTCAGAGTCTTTCAGAGAGTGTCACAGAGTTTCAGAGAGTGTCAGAGATTTTCAGAGAGTGCCAGAGATCTTCAGAGAGTGTCAGAGAGTGCCAGAAAGTTTCAGAGAGTGTCACAGAGTGTCGGAGAGTTTCAGAGAGATTCAGAGAGTGTCAGAGAGTGCCAGAAAGTTTCAGACAGTGTCACAGAGTGCCGGAGAGTTTCAGAGAGATTCAGAGAGTGTCCGAGAGATTCAGAAAGTGTCAGATAGTGTCAGAGAGTTTCAGAAAGTGTCAGAGAGTGTCAGAGAGTGTCTGAGAGTGTCAGAGATTGTCAGAGAGTGTCAGAGAGTTTCAGAGAGTGTCAGAGAGTGTCAGAGAGCTTCAGACAGTGTCAGAGAGTGTCAGAGAGTGTCAGCGAGTTCCAGATAGAGTCAGACAGTGTCTGAGATTGTCAAAGACTGTCAAAGAGTTTCAGAGAGTGTCAGAGAGTTTCAGAGAGTGTCAGGGAGTGTTAGAGAGTGTCAGAGACTTTCAGAGAGAGTCAGAGATGTTCAGAGAGTGTCAGAGAGTGTCAGAAAGTTTCAGAGAGTGTCAGAGAGTGTCAGGGAGTTTCAGAGAGTTACAGAGTGTCACAGAGTGTCAGAGAGTTTCAGAGAGATTCAGAGAGTGTCAGAGAGTGTCACAGAGTGACACAGAGTTGCAGAGTGTGTCAGAGAGTGGCCGAGAGTTTCAGAAAGTGTCAGATAGTGTCAGAGAGTTTCAGGAAGTGTCAGAGAGTTTCACAGAGTTTCAGAGAGTGTCAGAGATTTTCAGAGAGCTTCAGAGATCTTCAGAGAGTGTCAGAGAGTTTCAGAGAGTGTCACAGAGTGTCGGAGAGTTTCAGAGAGATTCTGAGAGTGTCCGAGAGATTCAGAAAGTGTCAGATAGTGTCAGAGAGTTTCAGAGATCTTCAGAGAGTGTCTGAGAGTGTCTGAGAGTGCCAGAGATTGTCAGAGAGTTTCAGAGAGTGACAGAGAGTGTCAGAGAGTTTCAGAGAGTTTCAGAGAGTGTCAGAGAGTTTCAGAGAGTTTCAGAGAGCTTCAGAGAGTTTCAGAGAGTGTCAGAAAGTTTCAGAGAGTGTCAGAGAGTTTCAGTGAGTGTCACAGAGTGTCAGAGTGATTCAGAGAGATTCAGATAGTGTCAGAGATTGTCAGAGAGTTTCAGACAGTTTCAGAGAGTTTCAGAGAGTGTCAGAGAGTTTCAGAGAGAGTCAGTGAGTGTCAGAGAGTGTCAAAGAGTGTCACAGAGTTTCAGAGGGTGTCAGAGAGCATCAGATAGTGTCAGAGTGTTTCAGAGAGTGTCAGAGTGTTTCAGAGACTTTCTGAGAGTGTCAGAGAGTTCCAGAGAGTTTCTGAGAGTTTCTGAGTGTGTCGGAGTGTGTCTGAGAGAGTCAGAGAGTATCTGAGAGTGTCACAGAGTGTCAGAGATATTCAGAGAGTTTCAGAGATGTTCAGAGAGTGTCAGAGAGTGTCATAAAGTTTCAGAGATACTCAGAGAGTGTCAGGGACTTTCAGAGAGTTTCAGAGAGTGTCACAGAGTTACAGAGCATTTCAGAGAGATTCAGAGAGTGTCAGAGAGTTTCAGAAAGAGTCAGATAGTGTCAGAGAGTTTCAGAGATACTCAGAGAGTGTCAGGGACTTTCAGAGAGTTTCAGAGAGTGTCACAGAGTTACAGAGCATTTCAGAGAGATTCAGAGAGTGTCAGAGAGTTTCAGAAAGTGTCAGAGAGTGTCAGGGAGTTTCAGAGAGTTACAGAGTGTCACAGAGTGTCAGAGAGTTTCAGAGAGATTCAGAGAGTGTCAGAGAGTGTCACAGAGTGACACAGAGTTGCAGAGTGTGTCAGAGAGTGGCCGAGAGTTTCAGAAAGTGTCAGATAGTGTCAGAGAGTTTCAGGAAGTGTCAGAGAGTTTCACAGAGTTTCAGAGAGTGTCAGAGATTTTCAGAGAGCTTCAGAGATCTTCAGAGAGTGTCAGAGAGTTTCAGAGAGTGTCACAGAGTGTCGGAGAGTTTCAGAGAGATTCTGAGAGTGTCCGAGAGATTCAGAAAGTGTCAGATAGTGTCAGAGAGTTTCAGAGATCTTCAGAGAGTGTCTGAGAGTGTCTGAGAGTGCCAGAGATTGTCAGAGAGTTTCAGAGAGTGACAGAGAGTGTCAGAGAGTTTCAGAGAGTTTCAGAGAGTGTCAGAGAGTTTCAGAGAGTTTCAGAGAGCTTCAGAGAGTTTCAGAGAGTGTCAGAAAGTTTCAGAGAGTGTCAGAGAGTTTCAGTGAGTGTCACAGAGTGTCAGAGTGATTCAGAGAGATTCAGATAGTGTCAGAGATTGTCAGAGAGTTTCAGACAGTTTCAGAGAGTTTCAGAGAGTGTCAGAGAGTTTCAGAGAGAGTCAGTGAGTGTCAGAGAGTGTCAAAGAGTGTCACAGAGTTTCAGAGGGTGTCAGAGAGCATCAGATAGTGTCAGAGTGTTTCAGAGAGTGTCAGAGTGTTTCAGAGACTTTCTGAGAGTGTCAGAGAGTTCCAGAGAGTTTCTGAGAGTTTCTGAGTGTGTCGGAGTGTGTCTGAGAGAGTCAGAGAGTATCTGAGAGTGTCACAGAGTGTCAGAGATATTCAGAGAGTTTCAGAGATGTTCAGAGAGTGTCAGAGAGTGTCATAAAGTTTCAGAGATACTCAGAGAGTGTCAGGGACTTTCAGAGAGTTTCAGAGAGTGTCACAGAGTTACAGAGCATTTCAGAGAGATTCAGAGAGTGTCAGAGAGTTTCAGAAAGAGTCAGATAGTGTCAGAGAGTTTCAGAGAGTGTCAGAGTGTTTCAGACACTTTCTGAGAGTGTCAGAGAGTTCCAGAGGGTTTCTGAGAGTTTCTGAGTGTGTTGGAGTGTGTCTGAGAGAGTCAGAGAGTATCTGAGAGTGTCACAGAGTGTCAGAGAGTGTCAGAGATTTTCAGCGAGTTTCAGAGATGTTCAGAGAGTGTCAGAGAGTGTCAGAAAGTTTCAGAGAGAGTGAGAGAGTGTCAGGGAGTTTCAGAGAGTTTCAGAGAGTGTCACAGAGTGTCAGAGCTTTTCAGAGAGATTCAGAGAGTGTCAGAGAGTGTCACAGAGTGTCATAGAGTTGCAGAGTGTGTCAGAGATTGTCCGAGAGTTTCAGAAAGAGTCAGATAGTGTCGGAGTGTGTCTGAGAGTGTAAGAGAGTGTCAGAGTCTTTCAGAGAGTGTCACAGAGTTTCAGAGAATGTCAGAGTTTTTCCGAGAGTGCCAGAGATCTTCAGAGAGTGTCAGAGAGTGCCAGAAAGTTTCAGAGAGTGTCACAGAGTGTCGGAGAGTTTCAGAGAGATTCAGAGAGTGTCCGAGAGATTCAGAAAGTGTCAGATAGAGTCAGAGAGTTTCAGAAAGTGTCACAGAGTGTCAGAGAGTGTCTGAGAGTGTCAGAGAGTGTAAGGGAGTGTCAGAGTCTTTCAGAGAGTGTCACAGAGTTTCAGAGAGTGTCAGAGATTTTCAGAGAGTGCCAGAGATCTTCAGAGAGTGTCAGAGAGTGCCAGAAAGTTTCAGAGAGTGTCACAGAGTGTCGGAGAGTTTCAGAGAGATTCAGAGAGTGTCAGAGATTTTCAGAGAGTTTCAGTGATCTTCAGAGTGTGTCAGAGAGTGTCAGAAAGTTTCAGAGAGTGTCAGAGAGTGTCAGGGAGTTTCAGAGAGTTACAGAGTGTCACAGAGTGTCAGAGAGTTTCAAAGAGATTCAGAGAGTGTCAGAGAGTGTCACAGAGTGACACAGAGTTGCAGAGTGTGTCAGAGAGTGGCCGAGAGTTTCAGAAAGTGTCAGATAGTGTCAGAGAGTTTCAGAAAGTGTCAGAGAGTTTCACAGAGTTTCAGAGAGTGTCAGAGATTTTCAGAGAGTTTCAGAGATCTTCAGAGAGTGTCAGAGAGTGCGAGAAAGTTTCAGAGAGTGTCAGAGAGTTTCAGAGAGTGTCACAGAGTGTCGGAGAGTTTCAGAGAGATTCTGAGAGTGTCCGAGAGATTCAGAAAGTGTCAGATAGTGTCAGAGAGTTTCAGAGATCTTCAGAGAGTGTCTGAGAGTGTCTGAGAGTGCCAGAGATTGTCAGAGAGTTTCAGAGAGTGACAGAGAGTGTCAGAGAGTTTCAGAGAGTTTCAGAGAGTGTCAGAGAGTTTCAGAGAGTTTCAGAGAGCTTCAGAGAGTTTCAGAGAGTGTCAGAAAGTTTCAGAGAGTGTCAGAGAGTTTCAGTGAGTGTCACAGAGTGTCAGAGTGATTCAGAGAGATTCAGATAGTGTCAGAGATTGTCAGAGAGTTTCAGACAGTTTCAGAGAGTTTCAGAGAGTGTCAGAGAGTTTCAGAGAGAGTCAGTGAGTGTCAGAGAGTGTCAAAGAGTGTCACAGAGTTTCAGAGGGTGTCAGAGAGCATCAGATAGTGTCAGAGAGTTTCAGAGAGTGTCAGAGTGTTTCAGAGACTTTCTGAGAGTGTCAGAGAGTTCCAGAGAGTTTCTGAGAGTTTCTGAGTGTGTCGGAGTGTGTCTGAGAGAGTCAGAGAGTATCTGAGAGTGTCACAGAGTGTCAGAGATATTCAGAGAGTTTCAGAGATGTTCAGAGAGTGTCAGAGAGTGTCATAAAGTTTCAGAGATACTCAGAGAGTGTCAGGGACTTTCAGAGAGTTTCAGAGAGTGTCACAGAGTTACAGAGCATTTCAGAGAGATTCAGAGAGTGTCAGAGAGTTTCAGAAAGAGTCAGATAGTGTCAGAGAGTTTCAGAGAGTGTCAGAGTGTTTCAGACACTTTCTGAGAGTGTCAGAGAGTTCCAGAGGGTTTCTGAGAGTTTCTGAGTGTGTCGGAGTGTGTCTGAGAGAGTCAGAGAGTATCTGAGAGTGTCACAGAGTGTCAGAGAGTGTCAGAGATTTTCAGCGAGTTTCAGAGATGTTCAGAGAGTGTCAGAGAGTGTCAGAAAGTTTCAGAGAGAGTGAGAGAGTGTCAGGGAGTATCAGAGAGTTTCAGAGAGTGTCACAGAGTGTCAGAGCTTATCAGAGAGATTCAGAGAGTGTCAGAGAGTGTCACAGAGTGTCATAGAGTTGCAGAGTGTGTCAGAGATTGTCCGAGAGTTTCAGAAAGAGTCAGATAGTGTTGGAGAGTGTCTGAGAGTGTAAGAGAGTGTCAGAGTCTTTCAGAGAGTGTCACAGAGTTTCAGAGAATGTCAGAGTTTTTCCGAGAGTGCCAGAGATCTTCAGAGAGTGTCAGAGAGTGCCAGAAAGTTTCAGAGAGTGTCACAGAGTGTCGGAGAGTTTCAGAGAGATTCAGAGAGTGTCCGAGAGATTCAGAAAGTGTCAGATAGAGTCAGAGAGTTTCAGAAAGTGTCACAGAGTGTCAGAGAGTGTCTGAGAGTGTCAGAGAGTGTAAGGGAGTGTCAGAGTCTTTCAGAGAGTGTCACAGAGTTTCAGAGAGTGTCAGAGATTTTCAGAGAGTGCCAGAGATCTTCAGAGAGTGTCAGAGAGTGCCAGAAAGTTTCAGAGAGTGTCACAGAGTGTCGGAGAGTTTCAGAGAGATTCAGAGAGTGTCAGAGATTTTCAGAGAGTTTCAGAGATCTTCAGAGAGTGTCAGAGAGTGCCAGAAAGTTTCAGACAGTGTCACAGAGTGCCGGAGAGTTTCAGAGAGATTCAGAGAGTGTCCGAGAGATTCAGAAAGTGTCAGATAGTGTCAGAGAGTTTCAGAAAGTGTCAGAGAGTGTCAGAGAGTGTCTGAGAGTGTCAGAGATTGTCAGAGAGTGTCAGAGAGTTTCAGAGAGTGTCAGAGAGTGTCAGAGAGCTTCAGACAGTGTCAGAGAGTGTCAGAGAGTGTCAGCGAGTTCCAGATAGAGTCAGACAGTGTCTGAGATTGTCAAAGACTTTCAAAGAGTTTCAGAGAGTGTCAGAGAGTTTCAGAGAGTGTCAGGGAGTGTTAGAGAGTGTCAGAGACTTTCAGAGAGAGTCAGTGAGTGTCAGAGAGTGTCAAAGTGTGTCACAGAGTTTCAGAGAGTGTCAGAGTGTTTCAGAAACTTTCTAGAGTGTCAGAGAGTTCCAGAGAGTTTCTGAGAGTTTCTGAGTGTGTCGGAGTGTGTCTGAGAGAGTCAGAGAGTATCTGAGAGTGTCACAGAGTGTCAGAGAGTGTCAGAGATTTTCAGAGAGATTCAGAGATGTTCAGAGAGTGTCAGAGAGTGTCAGAAAGTTTCAGAGAGAGTCAGAGAGTGTCAGGGACTTTCAGAGAGTTTCAGAGAGTGTCACAGAGTGTCAGAGCTTTTCAGAGAGATTCAGAGAGTGTCACAGAGTGTCACATAGTGTCATAGAGTTGCAGAGTGTGTCAGAGAGTGTCCGAGATTTTCAGAAAGAGTCAGATAGTGTCAGAGAGTTTCAGAAAGTGTCAGAGAGTGTCAGAGAGTGTCTGAGAGTGTGAGAGAGTGTCAGAGTCTTTCAGAGAGTGTCACAGAGTTTCAGAGAGTGTCACAGATTTTCAGAGAGTGCCAGAGATCTTCAGAGAGTGTCACAGAGTGCCAGAAAGTTTCAGAGAGTGTCACAGAGTGTCGGAGAGTTTCAGAGAGATTCAGAGAGTGTCCGAGAGATTCAGAAAGTGTCACAGAGTGTCAGAGAGTGTCTGAGAGTGTCAGAGAGTGTCAGAGAGTTTCAGAGAGTGTCAAAGAGTGTCAGAGAGTGTCAGAGAGTGTCAGAGAGTTTCAGAGAGTGTCAGAGAGTTTCAGAGAGTCTCAGATAGTGTCAGACAGTGTCAGAGAGTGTCTGAGAGTTTCAGAGAGAGTCAGACAGTGTCTGAGAGTGTCAAAGAGTGTCAAAGAGTTTCAGAGAGTGTCAGAGAGTTTCAGAGAATTTCTGAGAGTGTCAGAGAGTGCCTGAGAGTTTCTGACAGTTTCTGAGTGTGCCGGAGAGTGTCAGAGAGTGTCAGAGTGTTTCAGAGAGTGTCACAGAGTTTCAGAGAATGTCAGAGATTTTCAGAGAGTTTCAGAGATCTTCGGAGAGTGTCAGTGAGTGCCACAGAGTGTCAGTGAGTGTCAGAGAGTTTCAGAGAGTGTCAGAGATTTTCAGAGAGTGTCAGAGATCTTCAGAGAGTGTCAGAGATTGCAAGAAAGTTTCAGAGAGTGTCACAGAGTGTCGGAGAGTTTCAGAGAGATTCAGAGAGTGTCCGAGAGATTCAGAAAGTGTCAGATAGTGTCAGAGAGTTTCAGAAAGTGTCAGAGAGTGTCCGAGAGTGTCTGAGAGTGTCAGAGAATGTCCGAGAGTTTCAGAGAGTGTCAGAGAGTGCCAGAGAGTTTCAGAGAGTTTCAGAGAGTGTCAGAGAGTTTCAGAGAGAGTCAGAGAGTTTCAGAGAGTGTCAGAGAGCGTCAGATAGTGTCAGAGAGTTTCAGAGAGTGTCAGTGTGTTTCAGAGACTTTCTGAGAGTGTCAGAGAGTTCCAGAGAGTTCCAGAGAGTTTCTGAGAAATTCTGAGTGTGTCGGAGTGTGTCTGAGAGAGTCAGAGAGTATCTGAGAGTGTCACAGAGTGTCAGAGAGTGTCAGAGATTTTCAGAGAGTTTCAGCGATGTTCAGAGAGTGTCAGAGAGTGTCAGAAAGATTCAGAGAGACTCAGAGAGTGTCAGGGACTTTCAGAGAGTGTCAGAGAGTGTCACATAGTGTCATAGAGTTGCAGAGTGTGTCAGAGAGTGTCCGAGAGTTTCAGAAAGAGTCAGATAGTGTCAGAGAATTTCAGAGATCTTCAGAGAGTGTCTGAGAGTGTCTGAGAGTGCCAGAGATTGTCAGAGAGTTTCAGAGAGTGTCAGAGAGTGTCAGAGAGTTTCAGAGAGTTTCAGAGAGTGTCAGAGAGTGTCAGAGAGTTTCAGAGAGTTTCAGAGAGTGTCAGAGAGTTTCAGAGAGTGTCAGAAAGTTTCAGAGAGTGTCAGAGAGTTTCAGAGAGTGTCACAGAGTGTCAAAGTGATTCAGAGAGATTCAGAAAGTGTCAGATAGTGTCCGAGAGTGTCTGAGAGTGTCAGAGATTGTCACAGAGTGTCAGAGAGTGTCAGAGATTTTCAGAGAGTTTCAGAGAGAGTCAGAGAGTGTCGGGGAGTTTCAGAGAGTTTCAGAGAGTGTCACAGAGTGTCAGAGCATTTCAGAGTGATTCAGAGAGTGTCAGAGAGTGTCACAGAGTGTCATAGAGTTGCAGAGTATGTCAGAGAGTGTCCGAGAGTTTCAGAAAGAGTCAGATAGTGTCAGAGAGTTTCAGAAAGTGTCAGAGAGTGTCAGAGTCTTTCAGAGTGTGTCACAGAGTTTCAGAGAGTGCCAGAGATCTTCAGAGAGTGTCAGAGAGTGGCAGAAAGTTTCAGAGAGTGTCACAGAGTGCCGGAGAGTTTCAGAGAGATTCAGAGAGTTTCCGAGAGATTCAGAAAGTGTCAGATAGTGTCAGAGAGTTTCAGAAAGTGTCAGAGAGTGTCAGAGAGTGTCTGAGAGTGTCAGAGAGTGTCAGAGAGTTTCAGAGAGTGTCAGAGAGTGTCAGAGAGTTTCTGAGAATTTCAGAGAGTGTCAGAGAGTTTCAGAGAGTCTCAGATAGTGTCAGAGAGTGTCAGAGAG
The DNA here is from genome assembly GCF_036365525.1 of Heterodontus francisci. Taxonomy (NCBI): domain Eukaryota; kingdom Metazoa; phylum Chordata; class Chondrichthyes; order Heterodontiformes; family Heterodontidae; genus Heterodontus; species Heterodontus francisci. The sequence goes on from NC_090414.1 coordinate 4,239,329, forward strand.
TGTCTGAGAGTGTCTGAGAGTTTCAGAGAGTGTCAGAGAGTGTCAGAGAGTTTCAGTGAGCTTCTGAGAGTTTCTGAGAGTGTCAGAGAGTTACAAAGAGTTTCAGAGAGTTTCAGAGAGTGTCAGAAAGTTTCAGAGAGAGTCCGAGAGTTTCAGAGAGTTTCAGAGGGTGTCACAGAGTGTCAGAGAGTTTCAAAAAGATTCAGAGAGTGTCAGGGAGTGTCAGAGAGTTTCAGAGAGTTTCAGAGAGAGTCAGACAGTGTCTGAGAGTGTCAAAGTGTGTCAAAGAGTTTCAGAGAGTGTCAGAGAGTGTCAGAGGGTTTCAGAGAGTGTCAGAGATTTTCAGAGAGTGTCAGAGATTTTCAGAGAGTTGCAGAGATCTTCAGAGAGTGTCAGTGAGTGCCACAGAGTGTCAGTGAGTTTCAGAGATCTTCAGAGAGTGTCAGAGAGTGCCAGAAAGTTTCAGAGAGTGTCACAGAGTGTCGGAGAGTTTCAGAGAGATTCAGAGAGTGTCCGAGAGATTCAGAAAGTGTCAGATAGTGTCAGAGAGTTTCAGAAAGTGTCAGAGAGTGTCAGAGAGTGTCTGAGAGTGCCAGAGATTGTCAGAGAGTTTCAGAGAGTTTCAGAGAGTGTCAGAGAGTTTCAGAGAGTTTCAGTGAGTGTCAGAGAGCTTCAGACAGTGTCAGGGAGTGTCAGAGAGTGTCAGAGAGTTTCAGATAGAGTCAGACAGTGTCTGAGATTGTCAAAGAGTGTCAAAGAGTTTCAGAGAGTGTCAGAGAGTGCCAGAGATCTTCAGAGAGTGTCAGAGAGTGCCAGAAAGTTTCAGAGAGTGTCACAGAGTGTCGGAGAGTTTCAGAGAGATTCAGAGAGTGTCCGAGAGATTCAGAAAGTGTCAGATAGAGTCAGAGAGTTTCAGAAAGTGTCACAGAGTGTCAGAGAGTGTCTGAGAGTGTCAGAGAGTGTAAGGGAGTGTCAGAGTCTTTCAGAGAGTGTCACAGAGTTTCAGAGAGTGTCAGAGATTTTCAGAGAGTGCCAGAGATCTTCAGAGAGTGTCAGAGAGTGCCAGAAAGTTTCAGAGAGTGTCACAGAGTGTCGGAGAGTTTCAGAGAGATTCAGAGAGTGTCAGAGATTTTCAGAGAGTTTCAGTGATCTTCAGAGTGTGTCAGAGAGTGTCAGAAAGTTTCAGAGAGTGTCAGAGAGTGTCAGGGAGTTTCAGAGAGTTACAGAGTGTCACAGAGTGTCAGAGAGTTTCAAAGAGATTCAGAGAGTGTCAGAGAGTGTCACAGAGTGACACAGAGTTGCAGAGTGTGTCAGAGAGTGGCCGAGAGTTTCAGAAAGTGTCAGATAGTGTCAGAGAGTTTCAGAAAGTGTCAGAGAGTTTCACAGAGTTTCAGAGAGTGTCAGAGATTTTCAGAGAGTTTCAGAGATCTTCAGAGAGTGTCAGAGAGTGCGAGAAAGTTTCAGAGAGTGTCAGAGAGTTTCAGAGAGTGTCACAGAGTGTCGGAGAGTTTCAGAGAGATTCTGAGAGTGTCCGAGAGATTCAGAAAGTGTCAGATAGTGTCAGAGAGTTTCAGAGATCTTCAGAGAGTGTCTGAGAGTGTCTGAGAGTGCCAGAGATTGTCAGAGAGTTTCAGAGAGTGACAGAGAGTGTCAGAGAGTTTCAGAGAGTTTCAGAGAGTGTCAGAGAGTTTCAGAGAGTTTCAGAGAGCTTCAGAGAGTTTCAGAGAGTGTCAGAAAGTTTCAGAGAGTGTCAGAGAGTTTCAGTGAGTGTCACAGAGTGTCAGAGTGATTCAGAGAGATTCAGATAGTGTCAGAGATTGTCAGAGAGTTTCAGACAGTTTCAGAGAGTTTCAGAGAGTGTCAGAGAGTTTCAGAGAGAGTCAGTGAGTGTCAGAGAGTGTCAAAGAGTGTCACAGAGTTTCAGAGGGTGTCAGAGAGCATCAGATAGTGTCAGAGAGTTTCAGAGAGTGTCAGAGTGTTTCAGAGACTTTCTGAGAGTGTCAGAGAGTTCCAGAGAGTTTCTGAGAGTTTCTGAGTGTGTCGGAGTGTGTCTGAGAGAGTCAGAGAGTATCTGAGAGTGTCACAGAGTGTCAGAGATATTCAGAGAGTTTCAGAGATGTTCAGAGAGTGTCAGAGAGTGTCATAAAGTTTCAGAGATACTCAGAGAGTGTCAGGGACTTTCAGAGAGTTTCAGAGAGTGTCACAGAGTTACAGAGCATTTCAGAGAGATTCAGAGAGTGTCAGAGAGTTTCAGAAAGAGTCAGATAGTGTCAGAGAGTTTCAGAGAGTGTCAGAGTGTTTCAGACACTTTCTGAGAGTGTCAGAGAGTTCCAGAGGGTTTCTGAGAGTTTCTGAGTGTGTCGGAGTGTGTCTGAGAGAGTCAGAGAGTATCTGAGAGTGTCACAGAGTGTCAGAGAGTGTCAGAGATTTTCAGCGAGTTTCAGAGATGTTCAGAGAGTGTCAGAGAGTGTCAGAAAGTTTCAGAGAGAGTGAGAGAGTGTCAGGGAGTATCAGAGAGTTTCAGAGAGTGTCACAGAGTGTCAGAGCTTATCAGAGAGATTCAGAGAGTGTCAGAGAGTGTCACAGAGTGTCATAGAGTTGCAGAGTGTGTCAGAGATTGTCCGAGAGTTTCAGAAAGAGTCAGATAGTGTTGGAGAGTGTCTGAGAGTGTAAGAGAGTGTCAGAGTCTTTCAGAGAGTGTCACAGAGTTTCAGAGAATGTCAGAGTTTTTCCGAGAGTGCCAGAGATCTTCAGAGAGTGTCAGAGAGTGCCAGAAAGTTTCAGAGAGTGTCACAGAGTGTCGGAGAGTTTCAGAGAGATTCAGAGAGTGTCCGAGAGATTCAGAAAGTGTCAGATAGAGTCAGAGAGTTTCAGAAAGTGTCACAGAGTGTCAGAGAGTGTCTGAGAGTGTCAGAGAGTGTAAGGGAGTGTCAGAGTCTTTCAGAGAGTGTCACAGAGTTTCAGAGAGTGTCAGAGATTTTCAGAGAGTGCCAGAGATCTTCAGAGAGTGTCAGAGAGTGCCAGAAAGTTTCAGAGAGTGTCACAGAGTGTCGGAGAGTTTCAGAGAGATTCAGAGAGTGTCAGAGATTTTCAGAGAGTTTCAGAGATCTTCAGAGAGTGTCAGAGAGTGCCAGAAAGTTTCAGACAGTGTCACAGAGTGCCGGAGAGTTTCAGAGAGATTCAGAGAGTGTCCGAGAGATTCAGAAAGTGTCAGATAGTGTCAGAGAGTTTCAGAAAGTGTCAGAGAGTGTCAGAGAGTGTCTGAGAGTGTCAGAGATTGTCAGAGAGTGTCAGAGAGTTTCAGAGAGTGTCAGAGAGTGTCAGAGAGCTTCAGACAGTGTCAGAGAGTGTCAGAGAGTGTCAGCGAGTTCCAGATAGAGTCAGACAGTGTCTGAGATTGTCAAAGACTTTCAAAGAGTTTCAGAGAGTGTCAGAGAGTTTCAGAGAGTGTCAGGGAGTGTTAGAGAGTGTCAGAGACTTTCAGAGAGAGTCAGTGAGTGTCAGAGAGTGTCAAAGTGTGTCACAGAGTTTCAGAGAGTGTCAGAGTGTTTCAGAAACTTTCTAGAGTGTCAGAGAGTTCCAGAGAGTTTCTGAGAGTTTCTGAGTGTGTCGGAGTGTGTCTGAGAGAGTCAGAGAGTATCTGAGAGTGTCACAGAGTGTCAGAGAGTGTCAGAGATTTTCAGAGAGATTCAGAGATGTTCAGAGAGTGTCAGAGAGTGTCAGAAAGTTTCAGAGAGAGTCAGAGAGTGTCAGGGACTTTCAGAGAGTTTCAGAGAGTGTCACAGAGTGTCAGAGCTTTTCAGAGAGATTCAGAGAGTGTCACAGAGTGTCACATAGTGTCATAGAGTTGCAGAGTGTGTCAGAGAGTGTCCGAGATTTTCAGAAAGAGTCAGATAGTGTCAGAGAGTTTCAGAAAGTGTCAGAGAGTGTCAGAGAGTGTCTGAGAGTGTGAGAGAGTGTCAGAGTCTTTCAGAGAGTGTCACAGAGTTTCAGAGAGTGTCACAGATTTTCAGAGAGTGCCAGAGATCTTCAGAGAGTGTCACAGAGTGCCAGAAAGTTTCAGAGAGTGTCACAGAGTGTCGGAGAGTTTCAGAGAGATTCAGAGAGTGTCCGAGAGATTCAGAAAGTGTCACAGAGTGTCAGAGAGTGTCTGAGAGTGTCAGAGAGTGTCAGAGAGTTTCAGAGAGTGTCAAAGAGTGTCAGAGAGTGTCAGAGAGTGTCAGAGAGTTTCAGAGAGTGTCAGAGAGTTTCAGAGAGTCTCAGATAGTGTCAGACAGTGTCAGAGAGTGTCTGAGAGTTTCAGAGAGAGTCAGACAGTGTCTGAGAGTGTCAAAGAGTGTCAAAGAGTTTCAGAGAGTGTCAGAGAGTTTCAGAGAATTTCTGAGAGTGTCAGAGAGTGCCTGAGAGTTTCTGACAGTTTCTGAGTGTGCCGGAGAGTGTCAGAGAGTGTCAGAGTGTTTCAGAGAGTGTCACAGAGTTTCAGAGAATGTCAGAGATTTTCAGAGAGTTTCAGAGATCTTCGGAGAGTGTCAGTGAGTGCCACAGAGTGTCAGTGAGTGTCAGAGAGTTTCAGAGAGTGTCAGAGATTTTCAGAGAGTGTCAGAGATCTTCAGAGAGTGTCAGAGATTGCAAGAAAGTTTCAGAGAGTGTCACAGAGTGTCGGAGAGTTTCAGAGAGATTCAGAGAGTGTCCGAGAGATTCAGAAAGTGTCAGATAGTGTCAGAGAGTTTCAGAAAGTGTCAGAGAGTGTCCGAGAGTGTCTGAGAGTGTCAGAGAATGTCCGAGAGTTTCAGAGAGTGTCAGAGAGTGCCAGAGAGTTTCAGAGAGTTTCAGAGAGTGTCAGAGAGTTTCAGAGAGAGTCAGAGAGTTTCAGAGAGTGTCAGAGAGCGTCAGATAGTGTCAGAGAGTTTCAGAGAGTGTCAGTGTGTTTCAGAGACTTTCTGAGAGTGTCAGAGAGTTCCAGAGAGTTCCAGAGAGTTTCTGAGAAATTCTGAGTGTGTCGGAGTGTGTCTGAGAGAGTCAGAGAGTATCTGAGAGTGTCACAGAGTGTCAGAGAGTGTCAGAGATTTTCAGAGAGTTTCAGCGATGTTCAGAGAGTGTCAGAGAGTGTCAGAAAGATTCAGAGAGACTCAGAGAGTGTCAGGGACTTTCAGAGAGTGTCAGAGAGTGTCACATAGTGTCATAGAGTTGCAGAGTGTGTCAGAGAGTGTCCGAGAGTTTCAGAAAGAGTCAGATAGTGTCAGAGAATTTCAGAGATCTTCAGAGAGTGTCTGAGAGTGTCTGAGAGTGCCAGAGATTGTCAGAGAGTTTCAGAGAGTGTCAGAGAGTGTCAGAGAGTTTCAGAGAGTTTCAGAGAGTGTCAGAGAGTGTCAGAGAGTTTCAGAGAGTTTCAGAGAGTGTCAGAGAGTTTCAGAGAGTGTCAGAAAGTTTCAGAGAGTGTCAGAGAGTTTCAGAGAGTGTCACAGAGTGTCAAAGTGATTCAGAGAGATTCAGAAAGTGTCAGATAGTGTCCGAGAGTGTCTGAGAGTGTCAGAGATTGTCACAGAGTGTCAGAGAGTGTCAGAGATTTTCAGAGAGTTTCAGAGAGAGTCAGAGAGTGTCGGGGAGTTTCAGAGAGTTTCAGAGAGTGTCACAGAGTGTCAGAGCATTTCAGAGTGATTCAGAGAGTGTCAGAGAGTGTCACAGAGTGTCATAGAGTTGCAGAGTATGTCAGAGAGTGTCCGAGAGTTTCAGAAAGAGTCAGATAGTGTCAGAGAGTTTCAGAAAGTGTCAGAGAGTGTCAGAGTCTTTCAGAGTGTGTCACAGAGTTTCAGAGAGTGCCAGAGATCTTCAGAGAGTGTCAGAGAGTGGCAGAAAGTTTCAGAGAGTGTCACAGAGTGCCGGAGAGTTTCAGAGAGATTCAGAGAGTTTCCGAGAGATTCAGAAAGTGTCAGATAGTGTCAGAGAGTTTCAGAAAGTGTCAGAGAGTGTCAGAGAGTGTCTGAGAGTGTCAGAGAGTGTCAGAGAGTTTCAGAGAGTGTCAGAGAGTGTCAGAGAGTTTCTGAGAATTTCAGAGAGTGTCAGAGAGTTTCAGAGAGTCTCAGATAGTGTCAGAGAGTGTCAGAGAGTGTCTGAGAGTGTCTGAGAGTTTCAGAGAGTGTCAGAGAGTGTCAGAGAGTTTCAGTGAGCTTCTGAGAGTTTCTGAGAGTGTCAGAGAGTTACAAAGAGTTTCAGAGAGTTTCAGAGAGTGTCAGAAAGTTTCAGAGAGAGTCCGAGAGTTTCAGAGAGTTTCAGAGGGTGTCACAGAGTGTCAGAGAGTTTCAAAAAGATTCAGAGAGTGTCAGGGAGTGTCAGAGAGTTTCAGAGAGTTTCAGAGAGAGTCAGACAGTGTCTGAGAGTGTCAAAGTGTGTCAAAGAGTTTCAGAGAGTGTCAGAGAGTGTCAGAGGGTTTCAGAGAGTGTCAGAGATTTTCAGAGAGTGTCAGAGATTTTCAGAGAGTTGCAGAGATCTTCAGAGAGTGTCAGTGAGTGCCACAGAGTGTCAGTGAGTTTCAGAGATCTTCAGAGAGTGTCAGAGAGTGCCAGAAAGTTTCAGAGAGTGTCACAGAGTGTCGGAGAGTTTCAGAGAGATTCAGAGAGTGTCCGAGAGATTCAGAAAGTGTCAGATAGTGTCAGAGAGTTTCAGAAAGTGTCAGAGAGTGTCAGAGAGTGTCTGAGAGTGCCAGAGATTGTCAGAGAGTTTCAGAGAGTTTCAGAGAGTGTCAGAGAGTTTCAGAGAGTTTCAGTGAGTGTCAGAGAGCTTCAGACAGTGTCAGGGAGTGTCAGAGAGTGTCAGAGAGTTTCAGATAGAGTCAGACAGTGTCTGAGATTGTCAAAGAGTGTCAAAGAGTTTCAGAGAGTGTCAGAGAGTGTCAGAGAGTTTCAGAGAGTGTCAGGGAGTGTCAGAGAGTGTCAGAGAGTTTCAGAGAGAGTCAGACAGTGTCTGAGAGTGTCAAAGAGTGTCAAAGAGTTTCAGAGAGTGTCAGAGTTTCAGAGACCTTCTGAGAGTGTCAGAGAGTGCCAGAGAGTTTCTGAGAGTTTCTGAGTGTGTCGAAGTGTGTCTGCGGGAGTCAGAGAGTATCTGAGAGTGTCACAGAGTGTCAGAGAGTGTCAGAGATTTTCAGAGAGTTTCAGAGATATTCAGAGAGTGTCAGAGAGTGTCAGAAAGTTTCAGAGAGTGTCAGAGAGTGTCAGGGAGTTTCAGAGAGTTACAGAGTGTCACAGAGTGTCAGAGAGTTTCAGAGAGATTCAGAGAGTGTCAGAGAGTGTCAGAGAGTGTCACAGAGTGACACAGAGTTGCAGAGTGTGTCAGAGAGTGGCCGAGAGTTTCAGAATGTGTCAGATAGTGTCAGAGAGTTTCAGAAAGTGTCAGAGAGTGTCAGAGGGTGTCTGAGAATGTCAGAGAGTGTCAGAGTGTTTCAGAGAGTTTCATAGAGTTTCAGAGAGCGTCAGAGATTTTCACAGAGTTTCAGAGATCTTCAGAGAGTGTCAGAGAGTGCCAGAAAGTTTCAGAGAGTGTCACAGAGTGTTGGAGAGTTTCAGAGAGATTCAGAGAGTGTCCGAGAGATTCAGAAAGTGTCAGATAGTGTCAGAGAGTTTCAGAGATCTTCAGAGAGTGTCTGAGAGTTTCTGAGAGTGCCAGAGATTGTCAGAGAGTTTCAGAGAGTGACAGAGAGTGTCAGAGAGTTTCAGAGAGTTTCAGAGAGTGTCAGAGAGTTTCAGAGAGTTTCAGAGAGCTTCAGAGAGTTTCAGAGAGTGTCAGAAAGTTTCAGAGTTTCAGAGAGATTCAGAGAGTGTCAGAGAGATTCAGAAAGTGTCAGATAGTGTCAGAGAGTTTCAGAAAGTGTCAGAGAGTGCCCGAGAGTGTCTGAGAGTGTCAGAGATTGTCAGAGAGTTTCAGAGAGTGTCAGAGAGTGTCAGAGAGTTTCAGAGAGTTTCAGAGAGTGTCAGAGAGTTTCAGAGAGTGTCAGGGAGTGTCAGAGAGTGTCAGAGAGTTTCAGAGAGAGTCAGACAGTGTCTGAGAGTGTCAAAGAGTGTCAAAGAGTTTCAGAGAGTGTCAGAGAGTATCAGAGAGTGTCTGAGGGTTTCAGAGAGAGTCAAAGAGTTTCAGAGAGTTTCTGAGAGTGTCAGAGAGTGCCAGAGAGTTTCTGAGAGTTTCTGAGTGTGTCGAAGTGTGTCTGCGGGAGTCAGAGAGTATCTGAGAGTGTCACAGAGTGTCAGAGAGTGTCAGAGATTTTCAGAGAGTTTCAGAGATGTTCAGAGAGTGTAAGAGAGTGTCAGAAAGTTTCAGAGAGTGTCAGAGAGTGTCAGGGAGTTTCAGAGAGTTACAGAGTGTCACAGAGTGTCAGAGAGTTTCAGAGAGATTCAGAGAGTGTCAGAGAGTGTCAGAGAGTGTCACAGAGTGACACAGAGTTGCAGAGTGTGTCAGAGAGTGGCCGAGAGTTTCAGAATGTGTCAGATAGTGTCAGAGAGTTTCAGAAAGTGTCAGAGAGTGTCAGAGGGTGTCTGAGAATGTCAGAGAGTGTCAGAGTGTTTCAGAGAGTTTCATAGAGTTTCAGAGAGTGTCAGAGATTTTCAGAGAGTTTCAGAGATCTTCAGAGAGTGTCAGAGAGTGCCAGAAAGTTTCAGAGATTGTCACAGAGTGTTGGAGAGTTTCAGACAGATTCAGAGAGTGTCCGAGAGATTCAGAAAGTGTCAGATAGTGTCAGAGAGTTTCAGAGATCTTCAGAGAGTGTCTGAGAGTTTCTGAGAGTGCCAGAGATTGTCAGAGAGTTTCAGAGAGTGACAGAGAGTGTCAGAGAGTTTCAGAGAGTTTCAGAGAGTGTCAGAGAGTTTCAGAGAGTTTCATAGAGCTTCAGAGAGTTTCAGAGAGTGTCAGAAAGTTTCAGAGAGTTTCAGAGAGATTCAGAGAGTGTCAGAGAGATTCAGAAAGTGTCAGATAGTGTCAGAGAGTTTCAGAAAGTGTCAGAGAGTGCCCGAGAGTGTCTGAGAGTGTCAGAGATTGTCAGAGAGTTTCAGAGAGTGTCAGAGAGTGTCAGAGAGTTTCAGAGAGTTTCAGAGAGTGTCAGAGAGTTTCAGAGAGTGTCAGGGAGTGTCAGAGAGTGTCAGAGAGTTTCAGAGAGAGTCAGACAGTGTCTGAGAGTGTCAAAGAGTGTCAAAGAGTTTCAGAGAGTGTCAGAGAGTATCAGAGAGTGTCTGAGGGTTTCAGAGAGTGTCAAAGAGTTTCAGAGAGTTTCTGAGAGTGTCAGAGAGTGCCAGAGAGTTTCTGAGAGTTTCTGAGTGTGTCGAAGTGTGTCTGCGGGATTCAGAGAGTATCTGAGAGTGTCACAGAGTGTCAGAGAGTGTCAGAGATTTTCAGAGAGTTTCAGAGATGTTCAGAGAGTGTCAGAGAGTGTCAGAAAGTTTCAGAGAGTGTCAGAGAGTGTCAGGGAGTTTCAGAGAGTTACAGAGTGTCACAGAGTGTCAGAGAGTTTCAGAGAGATTCAGAGAGTGTCAGAGAGTGTCAGAGAGTGTCACAGAGTGACACAGAGTTGCAGAGTGTGTCAGAGAGTGGCCGAGAGTTTCAGAATGTGTCAGATAGTGTCAGAGAGTTTCAGAAAGTGTCAGAGAGTGTCAGAGGGTGTCTGAGAATGTCAGAGAGTGTCAGAGTGTTTCAGAGAGTTTCATAGAGTTTCAGAGAGTGTCAGAGATTTTCAGAGAGTTTCAGAGATCTTCAGAGAGTGTCAGAGAGTGCCAGAAAGTTTCAGACAGTGTCACAGAGTGTTGGAGAGTTTCAGAGAGATTCAGAGAGTGTCCGAGAGATTCAGAAAGTGTCAGATAGTGTCAGAGAGTTTCAGAGATCTTCAGAGAGTGTCTGAGAGTGTCTGAGAGTGCCAGAGATTGTCAGAGAGTTTCAGAGATGTTCAGAGAGTGTCATAGAGTGTCAGAGAGAGTCAGAGAGTTTCAGAGAGTGTCAAAGAGTTTCAGAGAGTTTCTGAGAGCTTCAGAGAGTGCCAGAGAGTGTCAGAAAGTTTCAGAGAGTGTCAGAGAATTTCAGAGAGTGTCACAGAGTGTCAGAGTGATTCAGAGAGATTCAGAGATTGTCAGAGATTGTCAGAGAGTTTCAGAGAGTTTCTGAGAGTGTCAGAGAGTGTCAGAGAGTGTCTGAGGGTTTCAGAGAGTGTCAAAGAGTTTCAGAGAGTTTCTGAGAGTGTCAGAGAGTGCCAGAGAGTTTCTGAGAGTTTCTGAGTGTGTCGAAGTGTGTCTGCGGGAGTCAGAGAGTATCTGAGAGTGTCACAGAGTGTCAGAGAGTGTCAGAGATTTTCAGAGAGTTTCAGAGATGTTCAGAGAGTGTCAGAGAGTGTCAGAGAGTGTCATAGAGTTTCAGAGAGTGTCAAAGAGTTTCGGAGAGTTTCTGAGAGTGTCAGAGAGTGCCAGAGAGTTTCTGAGAGTTTCTGAGTGCGTCGAAGTGTGTCTGCGGGAGTCAGAGAGTATCTGAGAGTGTCACAGAGTGTCAGAGAGTGTCAGAGATTTTCAGAGAGTTTCAGAGATGTTCAGAGAGTGTCAGAGAGTGTCAGAAAGTTTCAGAGAGTGTCAGAGAGTGTCAGGGAGTTTCAGAGACTTACAGAGTGCACAGAGTGTCAGAGAGTTTCAGAGAGATTCAGAGAGTGTCAGAGAGTGTCACAGAGTGACACAGAGTTGCAGAATGTGTCAGAGAGTGGCCGAGAGTTTCAGAAAGTGTCAGATAGTGTCAGAGAGTTTCAGAAAGTGTCAGAGAGTTTCACAGAGTTTCAGAGAGTGTCAGAGATTTTCAGAGAGTTTCAGAGATCGTCAGAGAGTGTCAGAGAGTGCGAGAATGTTTCAGAGAGTGTCAGAGCGTTTCAGAGAGTGTCACAGAGTGTCGGAGAGTTTCAGAGAGATTCTGAGAGTGTCCGAGAGATTCAGAAAGTGTCAGATAGTGTCAGAGAGTTTCAGAGATCTTCAGAGAGTGTCTGAGAGTGTCTGAGAGTGCCAGAGATTGTCAGAGAGTTTCAGAGAGTGACAGAGAGTGTCAGAGAGTTTCAGAGAGTTTCAGAGAGTGTCAGAGAGTTTCAGAGAGTTTCAGAGAGCTTCAGAGAGTTTCAGAGAGTGTCAGAAAGTTTCAGAGAGTGTCAGAGAGTTTCAGAGAGTGTCACAGAGTGTCAGAGTGATTCAGAGAGATTCAGATAGTGTCAGAGATTGTCAGTGAGTTTCAGACAGTTTCAGAGAGTTTCAGAGAGTGTCAGAGAGTTTCAGAGAGAGTCAGTGCGTGTCAGAGAGTGTCAAAGAGTGTCACAGAGTTTCAGAGAGTGTCAGAGAGCATCAGATAGTGTCAGAGAGTTTCAGAGAGTGTCAGAGTGTTTCAGAGACTTTCTGAGAGTGTCAGAGAGTTCCAGAGAGTTTCTGAGAGTTTCTGAGTGTGTCGGAGTGTGTCTGAGAGAGTCAGAGAGTATCTGAGAGTGTCACAGAGTGTCAGAGATATTCAGAGAGTTTCAGAGATGTTCAGAGAGTGTCAGAGAGTGTCATAAAGTTTCAGAGAGAGTCAGAGAGTGTCAGGGACTTTCAGAGAGTTTCAGAGAGTGTCACAGAGTTACAGAGCATTTCAGAGAGATTCAGAGAGTGTCAGAGAGTTTCAGAAAGAGTCAGATAGTGTCAGAGAGTTTCAGAGAGTGTCAGAGTGTTTCAGAGACTTTCTGAGAGTGTCAGAGAGTTCCAGAGGGTTTCTGAGAGTTTCTGAGTGTGTCGGAGTGTGTCTGAGAGAGTCAGAGAGTATCTGAGAGTGTCACAGAGTGTCAGAGAGTGTCAGAGATTTTCAGCGAGTTTCAGACATGTTCAGAGAGTGTCAGAGAGTGTCAGAAAGTTTCAGAGAGAGTGTGAGAGTGTCAGGGAGTTTCAGAGAGTTTCAGAGAGTGTCACAGAGTGTCAGAGCTTTTCGGAGAGATTCAGAGAGTGTCAGAGAGTGTCACAGAGTGTCATAGAGTTGCAGAGTGTCAGAGATTGTCCGAGAGTTTCAGAAAGAGTCAGATAGTGTCGGAGAGTGTCTGAGAGTGTAAGAGAGTGTCAGAGTCTTTCAGAGAGTGTCACAGAGTTTCAGAGAATGTCAGAGATTTTCCGAGAGTGCCAGAGATCTTCAGAGAGTGTCAGAGAGTGCCAGAAAGTTTCAGAGAGTGTCACAGAGTGCCGGAGAGTTTCAGAGAGATTCAGAGAGTGTCCGAGAGATTCAGAAAGTGTCAGATAGTGTCAGAGAGTTTCAGAAAGTGACAGAGAGTGTCAGAGAGTGTCTGAGAGTGTCAGAGATTGTCAGAGAGTGTCAGAGAGTTTTAGAGAGTGTCAGAGAGTGTCAGAGAGCTTCAGACAGTGTCAGAGAGTGTCAGAGAGTGTCAGCGAGTTTCAGATAGAGTCAGACAGTGTCTGAGATTGTCAAAGAGTTTCAGAGAGTGTCAGAGAGTTTCAGAGAGTTTCAGAGAGTGTCAAAGAGTTTCAGAGAGTTACTGAGAAAGTCAGAGAGAGCCAGAGAGTTTCTGAGAGTTTCTGAGTGTGTCGAAGTGTGTCTGCGGGAGTCAGAGAGTATCTGAGAGTGTCACAGAGTGTCAGAGAGTGTCAGAGATTTTCAGAGAGTTTCAGAGATGTTCAGAGAGTGTCAGAGAGTGTCAGAAAGATTCAGAGAGTGTCAGAGAGTGTCAGGGAGTGTCAGAGAGTTTCAGAGAGATTCAGAGAGTGTCAGAGAGTGTCACAGAGTGACACAGAGTTGCAGAGTGTGTCAGAGAGTGTCCGAGAGTTTCAGAAAGTATCAGATACTGTCAGAGAGTTTCAGAAAGTGTCACAGAGTGTCAGAGAGTGTCTGAGAGTGTCAGAGAGTGTAAGGGAGTGTCAGAGTCTTTCAGAGAGTGTCACAGAGTTTCAGAGAGTGTCAGAGATTTTCAGAGAGTGCCAGAGATCGTCAGAGAGTGTCAGAGAGTGCCAGAAAGTTTCAGAGAGTGTCACAGAGTGCCGGAGAGTTTCAGAGAGATTCAGAGAGTGTCCGAGAGATTCAGAAAGTGTCAGATAGTGTCAGAGAGTTTCAGAAAGTGTCAGAGAGTGTCAGAGAGTGTCTGAGAGTGTCAGAGATTGTCAGAGAGTGTCAGAGAGCTTCAGAGAGTGTCAGAGAGTGTCAGAGAGCTTCAGACAGTGTCAGAGAGTGTCAGAGAGTGTCAGCGAGTTTCAGATAGAGTCAGACAGTGTCTGAGATTGTCAAAGAGTTTCAGAGAGTGTCAGAGAGTGTCAGAGAGTTTCAGAGAGTTTCAGAGAGTGTCAAAGAGTTTCAGAGAGTTACTGAGAAAGTCAGAGAGAGCCAGAGAGTTTCTGAGAGTTTCTGAGTGTGTCGAAGTGTGTCTGCGGGAGTCAGAGAGTATCTGAGAGTGTCACAGAGTGTCAGAGAGTGTCAGAGATTTTCAGAGAGTTTCAGAGATGTTCAGAGAGTGTCAGAGAGTGTCAGAAAGATTCAGAGAGTGTCAGAGAGTGTCAGGGAGTGTCAGAGAGTTTCAGAGAGATTCAGAGAGTGTCAGAGAGTGTCACAGAGTGACACAGAGTTGCAGAGTGTGTCAGAGAGTGTCCGAGAGTTTCAGAAAGTGTCAGCTACTGTCAGAGAGTTTCAGAAAGTGTCAGAGAGTGTCAGAGAGTGTCTGAGAATGTCAGAGAGTGTCAGAGTGTGTCAGAGAGTTTCACAGAGTTTCAGAGAGTGTCAGAGATTTTCAGAGAGTTTCAGAGATCTTCAGAGAGTGTCAGAGAGTGCGAGAAAGTTTCAGAGAGTGTGACAGAGTGTCGGAAATTTTCAGAGAGATTCAGAGAGTGTCAAAGAGATTCAGAATGTGTCAGATAGTGTCAGAGAGTTTCAGTGATCTTCAGAGAGTGTCTGAGAGTGTCTGAGAGTGCCAGAGATTGTCAGAGAGTTTCAGAGAGTGTCAGAGAGCGTCAGAGAGTTTCAGAGAGTTTCAGAGAGTGTCAGAGAGTGTCAGAGAGTTTCAGAGTGTGTCAGAGAGCTTCAGAGAGTTTCAGAGTGTGTCAGAAAGTTTCAGAGAGTGTCACAGAGTGTCTGGGTGATTCAGAGAGATTCAGAGAGTGTCCGAGATTGTCAGAGAGTTTCAGACAGTTTCAGAGAGTGTCAGAGACTTTCAGAGAGAGTCAGTGAGTGTCAGAGAGTGTCAAAGTGTGTCACAGAGTTTCAGAGAGTGTCAGAGAGCGTCAGATAGTGTCAGAGAGTTTCAGAGAGTGTCAGAGTGTTTCAGAGACTTTCTAGAGTGTCAGAGAGTTCCAGAGAGTTTCTGAGAGTTTCTGAGTGTGTCGGAGTGTGTCTGAGAGAGTCAGAGAGTATCTGAGAGTGTCACAGAGTGTCAGAGAGTGTCAGAGATTTTCAGAGAGATTCAGAGATGTTCAGAGAGTGTCAGAGAGTGTCAGAAAGTTTCAGAGAGAGTCAGAGAGTGTTAGGGACTTTCAGAGAGTTTCAGAGAGTGTCACAGAGTGTCAGAGCTTTTCAGAGAGATTCAGAGAGTGTCACAGAGTGTCACATAGTGTCATAGAGTTGCAGAGTGTGTCAGAGAGTGTCCGAGAGTTTCAGAAAGAGTCAGATAGTGTCAGAGAGTTTCAGAAAGTGTCAGAGAGTGTCAGAGAGTGTCTGAGAGTGTGAGAGAGTGTCAGAGTCTTTCAGAGAGTGTCACAGAGTTTCAGAGAGTGTCACAGATTTTCAGAGAGTGCCAGAGATCTTCAGAGAGTGTCACAGAGTGCCAGAAAGTTTCAGAGAGTGTCACAGAGTGTCGGAGAGTTTCAGAGAGATTCAGAGAGTGTCCGAGAGATTCAGAAAGTGTCACAGAGTGTCAGAGAGTGTCTGAGAGTGTCAGAGAGTGTCAGAGAGTTTCAGAGAGTGTCAGAGAGTTTCAGAGAGTCTCAGATAGTGTCAGACAGTGTCAGAGAGTGTCTGAGAGTGTCTGAGAGTTTCGGAGAGTGTCAGAGAGTGTCAGAGAGTTTCAGAGAGCTTCTGAGATTTTCTGAGAGTATCAGAGAGTTACAAAGAGTTTCAGAGAGTTTCAGAGAGTGTCAGAAAGTTTCAGAGAGTGTCCGAGAGTTTCAGAGAGTTTCACAGGGTGTCACAGAGTGTCAGAGAGTTTCAGAAAGCTTCAGAGAGTGTCAGGGAGTGTCAGAGAGTGTCAGAGAGTGTCAGAGTGTTTCAGAGATCTTCAGAGAGTGTCAGTGAGTGCCACAGTGTGTCAGTGAGTGTCAGAGAGATTCAGAGAGTGTCAGAGATTTTCAGAGAGTTTCAGAGAGTGTCAGAGAGTGCCAGAGAGTGCCAGAAAGTTTCAGAGAGTGTCGGAGAGTTTCAGAGAGATTCAGAGATTGTCCGAGAGATTCAGAAAGTGTCGGATAGCGTCAGAGAGTTTCAGAATGTTTCAGAGCGTGTCAGAGAGTGTCTGAGAGTTTCAGAGATTGTCAGAGAGTTTCAGAGAGTGTCAGAGAGTGTCAGAGAGTTTCAGAGAGTTTCAGAGAGATTCAGAGAGTGTCAGAGAGCTTCAGACAGTGTCAGGGAGTGTCAGAGAGTGTCAGAGAGTTTCAGATAGAGTCAGACAGTGTCAGAGAGTTTCAGCGAGTGTCAGAGAGTGTCAGAGAGTTTCAGAGAGTGGCAAAGAGTTTCAGAGAGTTTCTGAGAGTGTCAGGGAGTGTCAGAGAGTGTCAGAGAGTTTCAGAGAGTGTCAGAGAGTTTCAGAGAGTCTCAGAGAGTGTCAGACAGTGTCAGAGAGTGTCTGAGAGTGTCTGAGAGTTTCAGAGAGTGTCAGAGAGTGTCAGAGAGTTTCAGAGAGCTTCTGAGAGTTTCTGAGAGTGTCAGAGAGTTACAAAGAGTTTCAGAGAATTTCAGAGAGTGTCAGAAAGTTTCAGAGAGTGTCCGAGAGTTTCAGAGAGTTTCAGAGGGTGTCACAGAGTGTCAGAGAGTTTCAGAAAGCTTCAGAGAGTGTCAGTGAGTGTCAGAGAGTGTCAGAGAGTTTCAGAGAGTGTCACAGCGTTTCAGAGAGTGTCAGAGATTTTCAGAGAGTTTCAGAGATCTTCAGAGAGTGTCAGTGAGTGCCACAGAGTGTCAGTGAGTGTCAGAGAGTTTCAGAGAGTGTCAGAGAGTGTCAGAGAGTTTCAGAGATCTTCAGAGAGTGTCAGAGAGTGCAAGAAAGTTTCAGAGAGTGTCACAGAGTGTCGGAGAGTTTCAGAGAGATTCAGAGAATGTCAGAGAGTTTCAGAAAGTGTCAGAGAGTGTCAGAGAGTGTCTGAGAGTGTCAGAGATTGTCCGAGAGTTTCAGAGAGTGTCAGAGAGTGTCAGAGAGTTTCAGAGAGTGTCAGAGAGTTTCAGAGAGAGTCAGTGAGTGTCAGAGAGTGTCAAAGTGTGTCACAGAGTTTCAGAGAGTGTCAGAGAGCGTCAGATAGTGTCAGAGAGTTTCAGAGAGTGTCAGTGTGTTTCAGAGACTTTCTGAGAGTGTCAGAGAGTTTCAGAGAGTTTCTGAGAGTTTCTGAGTGTGTCGGAGTGTGTCTGAGAGAGTCAGAGAGTATCTGAGAGTGTCACAGAGTGTCAGAGAGTGTCAGAGAT
This sequence comes from Heterodontus francisci, assembly GCF_036365525.1. NCBI lineage: Eukaryota > Metazoa > Chordata > Chondrichthyes > Heterodontiformes > Heterodontidae > Heterodontus > Heterodontus francisci. Next base: position 4,255,940 of record NC_090414.1, read on the forward strand.
TTTCAGAGAGTTTCACCGATGTTCAGAGAGTGTCAGAGAGTGTCAGAAAGTTTCAGAGAGAGTCAGAGAGTGTCGTAGAGTGTCTGAGAGTGCCAGAGATTGTCAGAGAGTTTCAGAGAGTGTCAGAGAGTGTCAGAGAGATTCAGAGAGTTTCAGAGAGTGTCAGAGAGTGTCCGAGAGTTTCAGAGAGTTTCAGAGAGCTTCAGAGAGTTTCAGAGAGTGTCAGAAAGTTTCAGAGAGTGTCAGAGAGTTTGAGAGAGTGTCACAGAGTGTCAGAGTGATTCAGACAGTTTCAGAGAGTTTCAGAGAGTGTCAGAGAGTTTCAGAGAGAGTCAGTGAGTGTCAGAGAGTTTCAGAGAGAGTCAGAGAGTGTCAGGGACTTTCAGAGAGTTTCAGAGAGTGTCACAGAGTGTCAGAGCTTTTCAGAGAGATTCAGAGTGTGTCAGAGTGTGTCACATAGTGTCATAGAGTTGCAGAGTGTGTCAGAGAGTGTCCGAGAGGTTCAGAAAGAGTCAGATAGTGTCAGAGAGTTTCAGAGATCTTCAGAGAGTGTCTGAGAGTGTCTGAGAGTGCCAGAGATTATCAGAGAGTTTCAGAGAGCGTCAGAGAGTGTCAGAGAGTTTCAGGGAGTTTCAGAGAGTGTCAGAGAGTGTCAGAGAGTTTCAGAGAGTGTCACAGAGTTTCAGAGAGTTTCAGAGAGTGTCAGAAAGTTTCAGAGAGTGTCAGAGAGTTTCAGAGAGTGTCACATAGTGTCAGAGAGATTCAGAGAGATTCAGAGAGTGTCAGAGATTGTCAGAGAGTGTCAGACAGTTTCAGAGAGTTTCAGAGAGTGTCAGAGAGTTTCAGAGAGCGTCAGTGAGTGTCAGAGAGTGTCAAAGAGTGTCACAGACTTTCAGAGAGTGTCAGAGAGCGTCTGAGAGTGTCAGAGAGTTTCAGAGAAGGTCAGAGAGTTTCAGAGACTTTCTGAGAGTGTCAGAGATTTCCAGAGAGTTTCTGAGAGTTTCTGAGTGTGTCAGAGTGTGTCTGAGACTGTCAGAGAGTATCTGAGAGTTTCAGAGATGTTCAGAGAGTGTCAGAGATTGTCAGAAAGTTTCAGAGAGCTTCAGAGAGTTTCAGGGAGTTTCAGAGAGTTTCAGAGAGTGTCACAGAGTGTCTGAGAGTTTCAGAGAGTTTCAGAGGGTGTCGCAGAGTGTCAGAGAGTTTCAGAAAGCTTCAGAGAGTGTCAGGGAGTGTCAGAGAGTGTCAGAGAGTGTCAGAGAGTTTCAGAGAGAGTCAGACAGTGTCTGAGAGTGTCAAAGAGTGTCAAAGAATTTCAGATAGTGTCAGAGAGTGTCAGAGAGTGTCAGAGGGTTTCAGAGAGTGTCAGAGAATTTCAGAGAATTTCTGAGAGTGTCAGAGAGTGCCTGAGAGTTTCTAACAGTTTCTGAGCGTGCCGGAGAGTGTCAAAGAGTGTCAGAGTGTTTCAGAGAGTGTCAGAGAGTTTCAGAGAGTGTCAGAGATTTTCAGAGAATTTCAGAGAGTGTCAGTGAGTGCCACAGAGTGTTAGTGAGTGTCAGAGAGTTTCAGAGAGTGTCAGAGATTTTCAGAGAGTTTCAGAGATCTTCAGAGAGTGTCAGAGAGTGCCAGAAAGTTTCAGAGAGTGTCACAGAGTGTCGGAGAGTTTCAGAGAGATTCAGAGAGTGTCCGAGAGATTCAGAAAGTGTCAGATAGTGTCAGAGAGTTTCAGAAAGTGTCAGAGAGTGTCAGTGATTTTCAGAGCGTTACAGCGATGTTCAGAGAGTGTCAGAGAGTGTCAGAGAGTTTCAGAGAGAGTCAGTGAGTGTCAGAGAGTGTCAAAGTGAGTCACAGAGTTTCAGAGAGTGTCAGAGAGCGTCAGATAGTGTCAGAGAGTTTCAGAGAGTGTCAGTGTGTTTCAGAGAATTTCTGAGAGTGTCAGATAGTTCCAGAGAGTTTCTGAGAGTTTCTGAGTGTGTCGGAGTGTGTCTGAGAGAGTCAGAGAGTATCTGAGAGTGTCACAGAGTGTCAGAGAGTGTCAGAGATTTTCAGAGAGTTTCAGCGATGTTCAGAGAGTGTCAGAGAGTGTCAGAAAGTTTCAGAGATCTTCAGAGAGTGTCAGAGAGTGCAAGAAAGTTTCAGAGAGTGTCACAGAGTGTCGGAGAGTTTCAGAGAGATTCAGAGAGTGTCAGAGAGTTTCAGAAAGTGTCAGAGAGTGTCAGAGAGTGTCTGAGAGTGTCAGAGATTGTCCGAGAGTTTCAGAGAGTGTCAGAGAGTGTCAGAGAGTTTCAGAGAGTGTCAGAGAGTTTCAGAGAGAGTCAGTGAGTGTCAGAGAGTGTCAAAGTGTGTCACAGAGTTTCAGAGAGTGTCAGAGAGCGTCAGATAGTGTCAGAGAGTTTCAGAGAGTGTCAGTGTGTTTCAGAGACTTTCTGAGAGTGTCAGAGAGTTTCTGAGAGTTTCCGAGTGTGTCGGAGAGTGTCTGAGAGAGTCAGAGAGTATCTGAGAGTGTCACAGAGTGTCAGAGAGTGTCAGAGATTTTCAGAGAGTTTCACCAATGTTCAGAGAGTGTCAGAGAGTGTCAGAAAGTTTCAGAGAGAGTCAGAGAGTGTCAGGGACTTTCAGAGAGTTTCAGAGAGTTTCACAGACTGTCAGAGCTTTTCAGAGAGATTCAGAGAGTGTCAGAGAGTGTCACATGGTGTCATAGAGTTGCAGAGTGTGTCAGAGAGTGTCCGAGAGTTTCAGAAAGAGTCAGATAGTGTCAGAGAGTTTCAGAGATCTTCAGAGAGTGTCGTAGAGTGTCTGAGAGTGCCAGAGATTGTCAGAGAGTTTCAGAGAGTGTCAGAGAGTGTCAGAGAGATTCAGAGAGTTTCAGAGAGTGTCAGAGAGTGTCAGAGAGTTTCAGAGAGTTTCAGAGAGCTTCAGAGAGTTTCAGAGAGTGTCAGAAAGTTTCAGAGAGTGTCAGAGAGTTTCAGAGAGTGTCACAGAGTGTCAGAGTGATTCAGAGAGATTCAGAGAGTTTCAGAGATTGTCAGAGAGTGTCAGACAGTTTCTGAGAGTTTCAGAGAGTGTCAGAGAGTTTCAGAGAGAGTCAGTGAGTGTCAGAGAGTTTCAGAGAGAGTCAGAGAGTGTCAGGGACTTTCAGAGAGTTTCAGAGAGTGTCACAGAGTGTCAGAGCTTTTCAGAGAGATTCAGAGTGTGTCAGAGTGTGTCACATAGTGTCATAGAGTTGCAGAGTGTGTCAGAGAGTGTCAGAGATGTTCAGAAAGAGTCAGATAGTGTCAGAGAGTTTCAGAGATCTTCAGAGAGTGTCTGAGAGTGTCTGAGAGTGCCAGAGATTGTCAGAGAGTTTCAGAGAGCGTCAGAGAGTGTCAGAGAGTTTCAGGGAGTTTCAGAGAGTGTCAGAGAGTGTCAGAGAGTTTCAGAGAGTGTCACAGAGTTTCAGAGAGTTTCAGAGAGTGTCAGAAAGTTTCAGAGAGTGTCAGAGAGTTTCAGAGAGTGTCACATAGTGTCAGAGTGATTCAGAGAGATGCAGAGAGTGTCAGAGATTGTCAGAGAGTGTCAGACAGTTTCAGAGAGTTTCAGAGAGTGTCAGAGAGTTTCAGAGAGCGTCAGTGAGTGTCAGAGAGTGTCAAAGAGTGTCACAGACTTTCAGAGAGTGTCAGAGAGCGTCAGAGAGTGTCAGAGAGTTTCAGAGAAGGTCAGAGAGTTTCAGAGACTTTCTGAGAGTGTCAGAGATTTCCAGAGAGTTTCTGAGAGTTTCTGAGTGTGTCAGAGTGTGTCTGAGACTGTCAGAGAGTATCTGAGAGTGTCACAGAATGCCAGAGAGTGTCAGAGATTTTCAGAGAGTTTCAGAGATGTTCAGAGAGTGTCAGAGATTGTCAGAAAGTTTCAGAGAGCTTCAGAGAGTTTCAGGGAGTTTCAGAGAGTTTCAGAGAGTGTCACAGAGTGTCTGAGAGTTTCAGAGAGTTTCAGAGGGTGTCACAGAGTGTCAGAGAGTTTCAGAAAGCTTCAGAGAGTGTCAGGGAGTGTCAGAGAGTGTCAGAGAGTGTCAGAGAGTTTCAGAGAGAGTCAGACAGTGTCTGAGAGTGTCAAAGAGTGTCAAAGAGTTTCAGAGAGTGTCAGAGAGTGTCAGAGAGTGTCAGAGGGTTTCAGAGAGTGTCAGAGAGTTTCAGAGAATTTCTGAGAGTGTCAGAGAGTGCCTGAGAGTTTCTAACAGTTTCTGAGTGTGCCGGAGAGTGTCAAAGAGTGTCAGAGTGTTTCAGAGAGTGTCAGAGAGTTTCAGAGAGTGTCAGAGATTTTCAGAGAATTTCAGAGAGTGTCAGTGAGTGCCACAGAGTGTTAGTGAGTGTCAGTGATTTTCAGAGAGTGTCAGAGATTTTCAGAGAGTTTCAGAGATCTTCAGAGAGTGTCAGAGAGTGCAAGAAAGTTTCAGAGAGTGTCACAGAGTGTCGGAGAGTTTCAGAGAGATTCAGAGAGTGTCCGAGAGATTCAGAATGTGTCAGATAGTGTCAGAGAGTTTCAGAAAGTGTCAGAGAGTGTCAGAGAGTGTCTGAGAGTGTCAGAGAGTTTCAGAGAGTGTCAGAGAGTGTCAGAGAGTTTCAGAGAGAGTCAGTGAGTGTCAGAGAGTGTCAAAGTGTGTCAGAGAGTTTCAGAGAGTGTCAGAGAGCGTCAGATAGTGTCAGAGAGTTTCAGAGAGTGTCAGTGTGTTTCAGAGACTTTCTGAGAGTGTCAGATAGTTCCAGAGAGTTTCTGAGAGTTTCTGAGTGTGTTGGAGTGTGTCTGAGAGAGTCAGAGAGTATCTGAGAGTGTCACAGAGTGTCAGAGAGTGTCAGAGATTTTCAGAGAGTTTCAGCGATGTTCAGAGAGTGTCAGAGAGTGTCAGAAAGTTTCAGAGAGAGTCAGAGAGTGTCAGGGACTTTCAGAGAGTTTCAGAGAGTTTCACAGACTGTCAGAGCTTTTCAGAGAGATTCAGAGAGTGTCAGAGAGTGTCACATAGTGTCATAGAGTTGCAGAGTGTGTCAGAGAGTTTCCGAGAGTTTCAGAAAGAGTCAGATAGTGTCAGAGAGTTTCAGAGATCTTCAGATAGTGTCTGAGAGTGTCTGAGAGTGCCAGAGATTGTCAGAGAGTTTCAGAGAGTGTCAGAGAGTGTCAGAGAGTTTCAGAGAGTTTCAGAGAGTGTCAGAGAGTGCCAGAGAGTTTCAGAGAGTTTCAGAGAGTGTCAGAGAGTTTCAGAGAGTGTCAGAAAAATTTTCAGAGAGTTTCAGAGAGTTTCAGAGAGTGTCACAGAGTGTCTGAGAGTTTCAGAGAGTTTCAGAGGGTGTCGCAGAGTGTCAGAGAGTTTCAGAAAGCTTCAGAGAGTGTCAGGGAGTGTCAGAGAGTGTCAGAGAGTGTCAGAGAGTTTCAGAGAGAGTCAGACAGTGTCTGAGAGTGTCAAAGAGTGTCAAAGAGTTTCAGATAGTGTCAGAGAGTGTCAGAGAGTGTCAGAGGGTTTCAGAGAGTGTCAGAGAATTTCAGAGAATTTCTGAGAGTGTCAGAGAGTGCCTGAGAGTTTCTAACAGTTTCTGAGCGTGCCGGAGAGTGTCAAAGAGTGTCAGAGTGTTTCAGAGAGTGTCAGAGAGTTTCAGAGAGTGTCAGAGATTTTCAGAGAATTTCAGAGAGTGTCAGTGAGTGCCACAGAGTGTTAGTGAGTGTCAGAGAGTTTCAGAGAGTGTCAGAGAGTGTCCGAGAGTTTCAGAAAGAATCAGATAGTGTCAGAGAGTTTCAGAAAGTGTCAGAGATCTTCAGAGAGTGCCAGAAAGTTTCAGAGAGTGTCACAGAGTGTCGGAGAGTTTCAGAGAGATTCAGAGAGTGTCCGAGAGATTCAGAAAGTGTCAGATAGTGTCAGAGAGTTTCAGAAAGTGTCAGAGAGTGTCAGTGATTTTCAGAGCGTTACAGCGATGTTCAGAGAGTGTCAGAGAGTGTCAGAGAGTTTCAGAGAGAGTCAGTGAGTGTCAGAGAGTGTCAAAGTGAGTCACAGAGTTTCAGAGAGTGTCAGAGAGCGTCAGATAGTGTCAGAGAGTTTCAGAGAGTGTCAGTGTGTTTCAGAGAATTTCTGAGAGTGTCAGATAGTTCCAGAGAGTTTCTGAGAGTTTCTGAGTGTGTCGGAGTGTGTCTGAGAGAGTCAGAGAGTATCTGAGAGTGTCACAGAGTGTCAGAGAGTGTCAGAGATTTTCAGAGAGTTTCAGCGATGTTCAGAGAGTGTCAGAGAGTGTCAGAAAGTTTCAGAGATCTTCAGAGAGTGTCAGAGAGTGCAAGAAAGTTTCAGAGAGTGTCACAGAGTGTCGGAGAGTTTCAGAGAGATTCAGAGAGTGTCAGAGAGTGTCAGAGATTGTCCGAGAGTTTCAGAGAGTGTCAGAGAGTGTCAGAGAGTTTCAGAGAGTGTCAGAGAGTTTCAGAGAGAGTCAGTGAGTGTCAGAGAGTGTCAAAGTGTGTCACAGAGTTTCAGAGAGTGTCAGAGAGCGTCAGATAGTGTCAGAGAGTTTCAGAGAGTGTCAGTGTGTTTCAGAGACTTTCTGAGAGTGTCAGAGAGTTTCTGAGAGTTTCCGAATGTGTCGGAGAGTGTCTGAGAGAGTCAGAGAGTATCTGAGAGTGTCACAGAGTGTCAGAGAGTGTCAGAGATTTTCAGAGAGTTTCACCAATGTTCAGAGAGTGTCAGAGAGTGTCAGAAAGTTTCAGAGAGAGTCAGAGAGTGTCAGGGACTTTCAGAGAGTTTCAGAGAGTTTCACAGACTGTCAGAGCTTTTCAGAGAGATTCAGAGAGTGTCAGAGAGTGTCACATGGTGTCATAGAGTTGCAGAGTGTGTCAGAGAGTGTCCGAGAGTTTCAGAAAGAGTCAGATAGTGTCAGAGAGTTTCAGAGATCTTCAGAGAGTGTCGTAGAGTGTCTGAGAGTGCCAGAGATTGTCAGAGAGTTTCAGAGAGTGTCAGAGAGTGTCAGAGAGATTCAGAGAGTTTCAGAGAGTGTCAGAGAGTGTCAGAGAGTTTCAGAGAGTTTCAGAGAGCTTCAGAGAGTTTCAGAGAGTGTCAGAAAGTTTCAGAGAGTGTCAGAGAGTTTCAGAGAGTGTCACAGAGTGTCAGAGTGATTCAGAGAGATTCAGAGAGTTTCAGAGATTGTCAGAGAGTGTCAGACAGTTTCTGAGAGTTTCAGAGAGTGTCAGAGAGTTTCAGAGAGAGTCAGTGAGTGTCAGAGAGTTTCAGAGAGAGTCAGAGAGTGTCAGGGACTTTCAGAGAGTTTCAGAGAGTGTCACAGAGTGTCAGAGCTTTTCAGAGAGATTCAGAGTGTGTCAGAGTGTGTCACATAGTGTCATAGAGTTGCAGAGTGTGTCAGAGAGTGTCAGAGATGTTCAGAAAGAGTCAGATAGTGTCAGAGAGTTTCAGAGATCTTCAGAGAGTGTCTGAGAGTGTCTGAGAGTGCCAGAGATTGTCAGAGAGTTTCAGAGAGCGTCAGAGAGTGTCAGAGAGTTTCAGGGAGTTTCAGAGAGTGTCAGAGAGTGTCAGAGAGTTTCAGAGAGTGTCACAGAGTTTCAGAGAGTTTCAGAGAGTGTCAGAAAGTTTCAGAGAGTGTCAGAGAGTTTCAGAGAGTGTCACATAGTGTCAGAGTGATTCAGAGAGATGCAGAGAGTGTCAGAGATTGTCAGAGAGTGTCAGACAGTTTCAGAGAGTTTCAGAGAGTGTCAGAGAGTTTCAGAGAGCGTCAGTGAGTGTCAGAGAGTGTCAAAGAGTGTCACAGACTTTCAGAGAGTGTCAGAGAGCGTCAGAGAGTGTCAGAGAGTTTCAGAGAAGGTCAGAGAGTTTCAGAGACTTTCTGAGAGTGTCAGAGATTTCCAGAGAGTTTCTGAGAGTTTCTGAGTGTGTCAGAGTGTGTCTGAGACTGTCAGAGAGTATCTGAGAGTGTCACAGAATGCCAGAGAGTGTCAGAGATTTTCAGAGAGTTTCAGAGATGTTCAGAGAGTGTCAGAGATTGTCAGAAAGTTTCAGAGAGCTTCAGAGAGTTTCAGGGAGTTTCAGAGAGTTTCAGAGAGTGTCACAGAGTGTCTGAGAGTTTCAGAGAGTTTCAGAGGGTGTCACAGAGTGTCAGAGAGTTTCAGAAAGCTTCAGAGAGTGTCAGGGAGTGTCAGAGAGTGTCAGAGAGTGTCAGAGAGTTTCAGAGAGAGTCAGACAGTGTCTGAGAGTGTCAAAGAGTGTCAAAGAGTTTCAGAGAGTGTCAGAGAGTGTCAGAGAGTGTCAGAGGGTTTCAGAGAGTGTCAGAGAGTTTCAGAGAATTTCTGAGAGTGTCAGAGAGTGCCTGAGAGTTTCTAACAGTTTCTGAGTGTGCCGGAGAGTGTCAAAGAGTGTCAGAGTGTTTCAGAGAGTGTCAGAGAGTTTCAGAGAGTGTCAGAGATTTTCAGAGAATTTCAGAGAGTGTCAGTGAGTGCCACAGAGTGTTAGTGAGTGTCAGTGATTTTCAGAGAGTGTCAGAGATTTTCAGAGAGTTTCAGAGATCTTCAGAGAGTGTCAGAGAGTGCAAGAAAGTTTCAGAGAGTGTCACAGAGTGTCGGAGAGTTTCAGAGAGATTCAGAGAGTGTCCGAGAGATTCAGAATGTGTCAGATAGTGTCAGAGAGTTTCAGAAAGTGTCAGAGAGTGTCAGAGAGTGTCTGAGAGTGTCAGAGAGTTTCAGAGAGTGTCAGAGAGTGTCAGAGAGTTTCAGAGAGAGTCAGTGAGTGTCAGAGAGTGTCAAAGTGTGTCAGAGAGTTTCAGAGAGTGTCAGAGAGCGTCAGATAGTGTCAGAGAGTTTCAGAGAGTGTCAGTGTGTTTCAGAGACTTTCTGAGAGTGTCAGATAGTTCCAGAGAGTTTCTGAGAGTTTCTGAGTGTGTTGGAGTGTGTCTGAGAGAGTCAGAGAGTATCTGAGAGTGTCACAGAGTGTCAGAGAGTGTCAGAGATTTTCAGAGAGTTTCAGCGATGTTCAGAGAGTGTCAGAGAGTGTCAGAAAGTTTCAGAGAGAGTCAGAGAGTGTCAGGGACTTTCAGAGAGTTTCAGAGAGTTTCACAGACTGTCAGAGCTTTTCAGAGAGATTCAGAGAGTGTCAGAGAGTGTCACATAGTGTCATAGAGTTGCAGAGTGTGTCAGAGAGTGTCCGAGAGTTTCAGAAAGAGTCAGATAGTGTCAGAGAGTTTCAGAGATCTTCAGATAGTGTCTGAGAGTGTCTGAGAGTGCCAGAGATTGTCAGAGAGTTTCAGAGAGTGTCAGAGAGTGTCAGAGAGTTTCAGAGAGTTTCAGAGAGTGTCAGAGAGTGCCAGAGAGTTTCAGAGAGTTTCAGAGAGTGTCAGAGAGTTTCAGAGAGTGTCAGAAAAATTTTCAGAGAGTTTCAGAGAGTTTCAGAGAGTGTCACAGAGTGTCTGAGAGTTTCAGAGAGTTTCAGAGGGTGTCGCAGAGTGTCAGAGAGTTTCAGAAAGCTTCAGAGAGTGTCAGGGAGTGTCAGAGAGTGTCAGAGAGTGTCAGAGAGTTTCAGAGAGAGTCAGACAGTGTCTGAGAGTGTCAAAGAGTGTCAAAGAGTTTCAGATAGTGTCAGAGAGTGTCAGAGAGTGTCAGAGGGTTTCAGAGAGTGTCAGAGAATTTCAGAGAATTTCTGAGAGTGTCAGAGAGTGCCTGAGAGTTTCTAACAGTTTCTGAGCGTGCCGGAGAGTGTCAAAGAGTGTCAGAGTGTTTCAGAGAGTGTCAGAGAGTTTCAGAGAGTGTCAGAGATTTTCAGAGAATTTCAGAGAGTGTCAGTGAGTGCCACAGAGTGTTAGTGAGTGTCAGAGAGTTTCAGAGAGTGTCAGAGATTTTCAGAGAGTTTCAGAGATCTTCAGAGAGTGTCAGAGAGTGCCAGAAAGTTTCAGAGAGTGTCACAGAGTGTCGGAGAGTTTCAGAGAGATTCAGAGAGTGTCCGAGAGATTCAGAAAGTGTCAGATAGTGTCAGAGAGTTTCAGAAAGTGTCAGAGAGTGTCAGTGATTTTCAGAGCGTTACAGCGATGTTCAGAGAGTGTCAGAGAGTGTCAGAGAGTTTCAGAGAGAGTCAGTGAGTGTCAGAGAGTGTCAAAGTGAGTCACAGAGTTTCAGAGAGTGTCAGAGAGCGTCAGATAGTGTCAGAGAGTTTCAGAGAGTGTCAGTGTGTTTCAGAGAATTTCTGAGAGTGTCAGATAGTTCCAGAGAGTTTCTGAGAGTTTCTGAGTGTGTCGGAGTGTGTCTGAGAGAGTCAGAGAGTATCTGAGAGTGTCACAGAGTGTCAGAGAGTGTCAGAGATTTTCAGAGAGTTTCAGCGATGTTCAGAGAGTGTCAGAGAGTGTCAGAAAGTTTCAGAGATCTTCAGAGAGTGTCAGAGAGTGCAAGAAAGTTTCAGAGAGTGTCACAGAGTGTCGGAGAGTTTCAGAGAGATTCAGAGAGTGTCAGAGAGTTTCAGAAAGTGTCAGAGAGTGTCAGAGAGTGTCTGAGAGTGTCAGAGATTGTCCGAGAGTTTCAGAGAGTGTCAGAGAGTGTCAGAGAGTTTCAGAGAGTGTCAGAGAGTTTCAGAGAGAGTCAGTGAGTGTCAGAGAGTGTCAAAGTGTGTCACAGAGTTTCAGAGAGTGTCAGAGAGCGTCAGATAGTGTCAGAGAGTTTCAGAGAGTGTCAGTGTGTTTCAGAGACTTTCTGAGAGTGTCAGAGAGTTTCTGAGAGTTTCCGAGTGTGTCGGAGAGTGTCTGAGAGAGTCAGAGAGTATCTGAGAGTGTCACAGAGTGTCAGAGAGTGTCAGAGATTTTCAGAGAGTTTCACCAATGTTCAGAGAGTGTCAGAGAGTGTCAGAAAGTTTCAGAGAGAGTCAGAGAGTGTCAGGGACTTTCAGAGAGTTTCAGAGAGTTTCACAGACTGTCAGAGCTTTTCAGAGAGATTCAGAGAGTGTCAGAGAGTGTCACATGGTGTCATAGAGTTGCAGAGTGTGTCAGAGAGTGTCCGAGAGTTTCAGAAAGAGTCAGATAGTGTCAGAGAGTTTCAGAGATCTTCAGAGAGTGTCGTAGAGTGTCTGAGAGTGCCAGAGATTGTCAGAGAGTTTCAGAGAGTGTCAGAGAGTGTCAGAGAGATTCAGAGAGTTTCAGAGAGTGTCAGAGAGTGTCAGAGAGTTTCAGAGAGTTTCAGAGAGCTTCAGAGAGTTTCAGAGAGTGTCAGAAAGTTTCAGAGAGTGTCAGAGAGTTTCAGAGAGTGTCACAGAGTGTCAGAGTGATTCAGAGAGATTCAGAGAGTTTCAGAGATTGTCAGAGAGTGTCAGACAGTTTCTGAGAGTTTCAGAGAGTGTCAGAGAGTTTCAGAGAGAGTCAGTGAGTGTCAGAGAGTTTCAGAGAGAGTCAGAGAGTGTCAGGGACTTTCAGAGAGTTTCAGAGAGTGTCACAGAGTGTCAGAGCTTTTCAGAGAGATTCAGAGTGTGTCAGAGTGTGTCACATAGTGTCATAGAGTTGCAGAGTGTGTCAGAGAGTGTCAGAGATGTTCAGAAAGAGTCAGATAGTGTCAGAGAGTTTCAGAGATCTTCAGAGAGTGTCTGAGAGTGTCTGAGAGTGCCAGAGATTGTCAGAGAGTTTCAGAGAGCGTCAGAGAGTGTCAGAGAGTTTCAGGGAGTTTCAGAGAGTGTCAGAGAGTGTCAGAGAGTTTCAGAGAGTGTCACAGAGTTTCAGAGAGTTTCAGAGAGTGTCAGAAAGTTTCAGAGAGTGTCAGAGAGTTTCAGAGAGTGTCACATAGTGTCAGAGTGATTCAGAGAGATGCAGAGAGTGTCAGAGATTGTCAGAGAGTGTCAGACAGTTTCAGAGAGTTTCAGAGAGTGTCAGAGAGTTTCAGAGAGCGTCAGTGAGTGTCAGAGAGTGTCAAAGAGTGTCACAGACTTTCAGAGAGTGTCAGAGAGCGTCAGAGAGTGTCAGAGAGTTTCAGAGAAGGTCAGAGAGTTTCAGAGACTTTCTGAGAGTGTCAGAGATTTCCAGAGAGTTTCTGAGAGTTTCTGAGTGTGTCAGAGTGTGTCTGAGACTGTCAGAGAGTATCTGAGAGTGTCACAGAATGCCAGAGAGTGTCAGAGATTTTCAGAGAGTTTCAGAGATGTTCAGAGAGTGTCAGAGATTGTCAGAAAGTTTCAGAGAGCTTCAGAGAGTTTCAGGGAGTTTCAGAGAGTTTCAGAGAGTGTCACAGAGTGTCTGAGAGTTTCAGAGAGTTTCAGAGGGTGTCACAGAGTGTCAGAGAGTTTCAGAAAGCTTCAGAGAGTGTCAGGGAGTGTCAGAGAGTGTCAGAGAGTGTCAGAGAGTTTCAGAGAGAGTCAGACAGTGTCTGAGAGTGTCAAAGAGTGTCAAAGAGTTTCAGAGAGTGTCAGAGAGTGTCAGAGAGTGTCAGAGGGTTTCAGAGAGTGTCAGAGAGTTTCAGAGAATTTCTGAGAGTGTCAGAGAGTGCCTGAGAGTTTCTAACAGTTTCTGAGTGTGCCGGAGAGTGTCAAAGAGTGTCAGAGTGTTTCAGAGAGTGTCAGAGAGTTTCAGAGAGTGTCAGAGATTTTCAGAGAATTTCAGAGAGTGTCAGTGAGTGCCACAGAGTGTTAGTGAGTGTCAGTGATTTTCAGAGAGTGTCAGAGATTTTCAGAGAGTTTCAGAGATCTTCAGAGAGTGTCAGAGAGTGCAAGAAAGTTTCAGAGAGTGTCACAGAGTGTCGGAGAGTTTCAGAGAGATTCAGAGAGTGTCCGAGAGATTCAGAATGTGTCAGATAGTGTCAGAGAGTTTCAGAAAGTGTCAGAGAGTGTCAGAGAGTGTCTGAGAGTGTCAGAGAGTTTCAGAGAGTGTCAGAGAGTGTCAGAGAGTTTCAGAGAGAGTCAGTGAGTGTCAGAGAGTGTCAAAGTGTGTCAGAGAGTTTCAGAGAGTGTCAGAGAGCGTCAGATAGTGTCAGAGAGTTTCAGAGAGTGTCAGTGTGTTTCAGAGACTTTCTGAGAGTGTCAGATAGTTCCAGAGAGTTTCTGAGAGTTTCTGAGTGTGTTGGAGTGTGTCTGAGAGAGTCAGAGAGTATCTGAGAGTGTCACAGAGTGTCAGAGAGTGTCAGAGATTTTCAGAGAGTTTCAGCGATGTTCAGAGAGTGTCAGAGAGTGTCAGAAAGTTTCAGAGAGAGTCAGAGAGTGTCAGGGACTTTCAGAGAGTTTCAGAGAGTTTCACAGACTGTCAGAGCTTTTCAGAGAGATTCAGAGAGTGTCAGAGAGTGTCACATAGTGTCATAGAGTTGCAGAGTGTGTCAGAGAGTGTCCGAGAGTTTCAGAAAGAGTCAGATAGTGTCAGAGAGTTTCAGAGATCTTCAGATAGTGTCTGAGAGTGTCTGAGAGTGCCAGAGATTGTCAGAGAGTTTCAGAGAGTGTCAGAGAGTGTCAGAGAGTTTCAGAGAGTTTCAGAGAGTGTCAGAGAGTGCCAGAGAGTTTCAGAGAGTTTCAGAGAGTGTCAGAGAGTTTCAGAGAGTGTCAGAAAAATTTTCAGAGAGTGTCAGAGAGTTTCAGAGAGTGTCACAGAGTGTCAAAGTGATTCAGAGAGATTCAGAGAGTGTCAGAGATTGTCAGAGAGTGTCAGACAGTTTCAGAGAATTTCAGAGAGTGTCAGAGAGTTTCAGAGAGAGTCAGTGAGTGTCAGAGAGTGTCAAAGAGTGTCACAGATTGTCAGAGAGTGTCAGAGAGCGTCAGAGAGTGTCAGAGAGTTTCAGAGAGAGTCAGAGAGTTTCAGAGACATTCTGAGAGTGTCAGAGAGTTCCAGAGAGTTTCTGAGAGTTTCTGAGTGAGTCGGAGTGTGTCTGAGAGAGTCAGAGAGTATCTGAGAGTGTCACAGAGTGTCAGAGAGTGTCAGAGATTTTCAGAGAGTTTCAGAGAGAGTCAGAGAGTGTCAGGGAGTTTCAGAGAGTTTCAGAGAGTGTCACAGAGTGTCAGAGCTTTTCAGAGAGATTCAGAGAGTGTCAGAGAGTGTCACAGAGTGTCATAGAGTTGCAGAGTATGTCAGAGAGTGTCCGAGAGTTTCAGAAAGAGTCAGATAGTGTCAGAGAGTTTCAGAAAGTGTCAGAGAGTGTCAGAGTCTTTCAGAGAGTATCACAGAGTTTCAGAGAGTGTCAGAGATTTTCAGAGAGTGCCAGAGATCTTCAGAGAGTGTCAGAGTCTTTCAGAGAGTGTCTCAGAGTTTCAGAGAGTATCAGAGATTTTCAGAGAGTGCCAGAGATCTTCAGAGAGTGTCAGAGGGTGCCAGAAAGTTTCAGAGAGTGTCACAGAGTGTCGGAGAGTTTCAGAGAGATTCAGAGAGTGTCCGAGAGATTCAGAAAGTGTCAGATAGTGTCAGAGAGTGTCAGAGAGTGTCACAGAGTGTCAGAGAGTGTCTGAGAGTGTCAGAGAGTGTCAGAGAGTTTCAGAGTGTCAGAGAGTGTCAGAGAGTTTCAGAGAATTTCAGAGAGTGTCAGAGAGTTTCAGAGAGTCTCAGATAGTGTCAGAGAGTGTCAGAGAGTGTCCGAGAGTGTCTGAGAGTTTCAGTGAGCTTCTGAGAGTTTCTGAGAGTGTCAGAGAGTTACAAAGAGTTTCAGAGAGTTTCAGAGAGTGTCAGAAAGTTTCAGAGAGTGTCCGAGAGTTTCAGAGAGTTTCAGAGGGTGTCACAGAGTGTCAGAGAGTTTCAGAAAGCTTCAGAGAGTGTCAGGGAGTGTCAGAGAGTGTCAGAGAGTGTCAGAGAGTTTCAGAGAGAGTCAGACAGTGTCTGAGAGTGTCACAGAGTGTCAAAGAGTTTCAGAGAGTGTCAGAGAGTGTCAGAGAATGTCAGAGGGTTTCAGAGAGTGTCAGAGAGTTTCAGAGAGTGTCAGTGTGTTTCAGAGACTTTCTGAGAGTTTCAGAGAGTATCAGAGATTTTCAGAGAGTGCCAGAGATCTTCAGAGAGTGTCAGAGGGTGCCAGAAAGTTTCAGAGAGTGTCACAGAGTGTCGGAGAGTTTCAGAGAGATTCAGAGAGTGTCCGAGAGATTCAGAAAGTGTCAGATAGTGTCAGAGAGTGTCAGAGAGTGTCACAGAGTGTCAGAGAGTGTCTGAGAGTGTCAGAGAGTGTCAGAGAGTTTCAGAGTGTCAGAGAGTGTCAGAGAGTTTCAGAGAGTCTCAGATAGTGTCAGAGAGTGTCAGAGAGTGTCCGAGAGTGTCTGAGAGTTTCAGTGAGCTTCTGAGAGTTTCTGAGAGTGTCAGAGAGTTACAAAGAGTTTCAGAGAGTTTCAGAGAGTGTCAGAAAGTTTCAGAGAGTGTCCGAGAGTTTCAGAAAGCTTCAGAGAGTGTCAGGGAGTGTCAGAGAGTGTCAGAGAGTGTCAGAGAGTTTCAGAGAGAGTCAGACAGTGTCTGAGAGTGTCACAGAGTGTCAAAGAGTTTCAGAGAGTGTCAGAGAGTGTCAGAGAATGTCAGAGGGTTTCAGAGAGTGTCAGAGAGTTTCAGAGAATTTCTGAGAGTGTCAGAGAGTGCCAGAGAGTTTCAGAGAGTTTCAGAGAGTGCCAGAGAGTTTCAGAGAGTGTCAGAAAAATTTTCAGAGAGTGTCAGAGAGTTTCAGAGAGTGTCACAGAGTGTCAAAGTGATTCAGAGAGATTCAGAGAGCGTCAGAGATTGTCAGAGAGTGTCAGACAGTTTCAGAGAATTTCAGAGAGTGTCAGAGAGTTTCAGAGAGAGTCAGTGAGTGTCAGAGAGTGTCAAAGAGTGTCACAGATTGTCAGAGAGTGTCAGAGAGCGTCAGAGAGTGTCAGAGAGTTTCAGAGAGAGTCAGAGAGTTTCAGAGACATTCTGAGAGTGTCAGAGAGTTCCAGAGAGTTTCTGAGAGTTTCTGAGTGAGTCGGAGTGTGTCTGAGAGAGTCAGAGAGTATCTGAGAGTGTCACAGAGTGTCAGAGAGTGTCAGAGATTTTCAGAGAGTTTCAGAGAGAGTCAGAGAGTGTCAGGGAGTTTCAGAGAGTTTCAGAGAGTGTCACAGAGTGTCAGAGCTTTTCAGAGAGATTCAGAGAGTGTCAGAGAGTGTCACAGCGTGTCATAGAGTTGCAGAGTATGTCAGAGAGTGTCCGAGAGTTTCAGAAAGAGTCAGATAGTGTCAGAGAGTTTCAGAAAGTGTCAGAGAGTGTCAGAATCTTTCAGAGAGTATCACAGAGTTTCAGAGAGTGTCAGAGATTTTCAGAGAGTGCCAGAGATCTTCAGAGAGTGTCAGAGTCTTTCAGAGAGTGTCACAGAGTTTCAGAGAGTATCAGAGATTTTCAGAGAGTGCCAGAGATCTTCAGAGAGTGTCAGAGAGTGCCAGAAAGTTTCAGAGAGTGTCACAGAGTGTCGGAGAGTTTCAGAGAGATTCAGAGAGTGTCCGAGAGATTCAGAAAGTGTCAGATAGTGTCAGAGAGTGTCAGAGAGTGTCACAGAGTGTCAGAGAGTGTCTGAGAGTGTCAGAGAGTGTCAGAGAGTTTCAGAGTGTCAGAGAGTGTCAGAGAGTTTCAGAGAATTTCAGAGAGTGTCAGAGAGTTTCAGAGAGTCTCAGATAGTGTCAGAGAGTGTCAGAGAGTGTCCGAGAGTGTCAGAGAGTTTCAGTGAGCTTCTGAGAGTTTCTGAGAGTGTCAGAGAGTTACAAAGAGTTTCAGAGAGTTTCAGAGAGTGTCAGAAAGTTTCAGAGAGTGTCCGAGAGTTTCAGAGAGTTTCAGAGAGTGTCAGAGAGTGTCAGAGAGTTTCAGAGAGAGTCAGACAGTGTCTGAGAGTGTCAAAGAGTGTCAAAGAGTTTCAGAGAGTGTCAGAGAGTGTCAGAGAATGTCAGAGGGTTTCAGAGAGTGTCAGAGAGTTTCAGAGAATTTCTGAGAGTGTCAGAGAGTGCCTGAGAGTTTCTGACAGTTTCTGAGTGTGCCGGAGAGTGTCAGAGAGTGTCAGAGTGTTTCAGAGAGTGTCACAGAGTTTCAGAGAATGTCAGAGATTTTCAGAGAGTTTCAGAGATCTTCGGAGAGTGTCAGTGAGTGCCACAGAGTGTCAGTGAGTGTCAGAGAGTTTCAGAGAGTGTCAGAGATTTTCAGAGAGTGTCAGAGATCTTCAGAGAGTGTCAGAGATTGCAAGAAAGTTTCAGAGAATGTCACAGAGTGTCGGAGAGTTTCAGAGAGATTCAGAGAGTGTCCGAGAGATTCAGAAAGTGTCAGATAGTGTCAGAGAGTTTCAGAAAGTGTCAGAGAGTGTCCGAGAGTGTCGGAGAGTGTCAGAGATTGTCAGAGAGTTTCAGAGAGTCTCAGAGAGTGTCAGAGAGTTTCAGAGAGTTTCAGAGAGTGTCAGAGAGAGTCAGAGAGTTTCAGAGAGTGTCAGAGAGCATCAGATAGTGTCAGAGAGTTTCAGAGAATGTCAGTGTGTTTCAGAGACTTTCTGAGAGTGTCAGAGAGTTCCAGAGATATCCAGAGAGTTTCTGAGAATTTCTGAGAGTGTCACAGAGTGTCAGAGAGTGTCAGAGATTTTCAGAGCGTTTCAGCGATGTTCAGAGAGTGTCAGAGAGTGTCAGAGAGTTTCAGAGAGATTCAGAGAGTGTCCGAGAGATTCAGAAAGTGTCAGATAGTGTCAGAGAGTGTCAGAGAGTGTCACAGAGTGTCAGAGAGTGTCTGAGAGATTCAGAAAGTGTCAGATAGTGTCAGAGAGTTTCAGAAAGTGTCAGAGAGTGTCAGAGAGTGTCTGAGGGTGCCAGAGATTGTCAGAGAGTTTCAGAGAGTTTCAGAGAGTGTCAGAGAGTTTCAGAGAGTTTCAGAGAGTGTCAGAGAGTTTCAGAGAGTTTCTGAGAGTGTCAGAGAGTGCCCGAGAGTTTCTGAGAGTTTCTGAGTGTGTCGAAGTGTGTCTGCGGGAGTCAGAGAGTATCTGAGAGTGTCACAGAGTGTCGGAGAGTGTCAGAGATTTTCAGAGTGTTTCAGAGATGTTCAGAGAGTGTCAGAGAGTGTCAGAAAGTTTCAGAGAGTGTCAGAGAGTGTCAGGGAGTTTCAGAGAGTTACAGCGTGTCACAGAGTGTCAGAGAGTTTCAGAGAGATTCAGAGAGTGTCAGAGAGTGTCAGAGAGTGTCACAGAGTGACACAGAGTTGCAGAGTGTGTCAGAGAGTGGCCGAGAGTTTCAGAATGTGTCAGATATTGTCAGAGAGTTTCAGAAAGTGTCAGAGGGTGTCTGAGAATGTCAGAGAGTGTCAGAGTGTTTCAGAGAGTTTCATAGAGTTTCAGAGAGTGTCAGAGATTTTCAGAGAGTTTCAGAGATCTTCAGAGAGTGTCAGAGAGTGCCAGAAAGTTTCAGAGAGTGTCACAGAGTGTTGGAGAGTTTCAGAGAGATTCAGAGAGTGTCCGAGAGATTCAGAAAGTGTCAGATAGTGTCAGAGAGTTTCAGAGATCTCCAGAGAGTGTCTGAGAGTGTCTGAGAGTGCCAGAGATTGTCAGAGAGTTTCAGAGAGTGTCAGAGAGTGTCAGAGAGTGTCAGAGAGTGTCATAGGGTTTCAGAGAGTGTCAGAGATTTTCAGAGAGTGTCAGAGATTTTCAGAGAGTTTCAGAGATCTTCAGATTGTGTCAGTTAGTGCCACAGAGTGTCAGTGAGTGTAAGAGAGTTTCAGAGAGTGTCAGAGATTTTCAGAGAGTTTCAGAGATCTTCAGAGAGTGTCAGAGAGTGCCGGAAAGTTTCAGAGAGTGTCACAGAGTGTCGGAGAGTTTCAGCGAGATTCAGAGAGTGTCCGAGAGATTCAGAAAGTGTCAGAGAGTGTCAGAGAATGTCAGAGGGTTTCAGAGAGTGTCAGAGAGTTTCAGAGAATTTCTGAGAGTGTCAGAGAGTGCCTGAGAGTTTCTGACAGTTTCTGAGTGTGCCGGAGAGTGTCAGAGAGTGTCAGAGTGTTTCAGAGAGTTTCACAGAGTTTCAGAGAATGTCAGAGATTTTCAGAGAGTTTCAGAGATCTTCGGAGAGTGTCAGTGAGTGCCACAGAGTGTCAGTGAGTGTCAGAGAGTTTCAGAGAGTGTCAGAGATTTTCAGAGAGTGTCAGAGATCTTCAGAGAGTGTCAGAGATTGCAAGAAAGTTTCAGAGAATGTCACAGAGTGCGGAGAGTTTCAGAGAGATTCAGAGAGTGTCCGAGAGATTCAGAAAGTGTCAGATAGTGTCAGAGAGTTTCAGAAAGTGTCAGAGAGTGTCCGAGAGTGTCGGAGAGTGTCAGAGATTGTCAGAGAGTTTCAGAGAGTCTCAGAGAGTGTCAGAGAGTTTCAGAGAGTTTCAGAGAGTGTCAGAGAGTTTCAGAGAGAGTCAGAGAGTTTCAGAGAGTGTCAGAGAGCGTCAGATAGTGTCAGAGAGTTTCAGAGAATGTCAGTGTGTTTCAGAGACTTTCTGAGAGTGTCAGAGAGTTCCAGAGATATCCAGAGAGTTTCTGAGAATTTCTGAGAGTGTCACAGAGTGTCAGAGAGTGTCAGAGATTTTCAGAGCGTTTCAGCGATGTTCAGAGAGTGTCAGAGAGTGTCAGAGAGTTTCAGAGAGATTCAGAGAGTGTCCGAGAGATTCAGAAAGTGTCAGATAGTGTCAGAGAGTGTCAGAGAGTGTCACAGAGTGTCAGAGAGTGTCTGAGAGATTCAGAAAGTGTCAGATAGTGTCAGAGAGTTTCAGAAAGTGTCAGAGAGTGTCAGAGAGTGTCTGAGAGTGCCAGAGATTGTCAGAGAGTTTCAGAGAGTTTCAGAGAGTGTCAGAGAGTTTCAGAGAGTTTCAGAGAGTGTCAGAGAGTTTCAGAGAGTTTCTGAGAGTGTCAGAGAGTGCCCGAGAGTTTCTGAGAGTTTCTGAGTGTGTCGAAGTGTGTCTGCGGGAGTCAGAGAGTATCTGAGAGTGTCACAGAGTGTCGGAGAGTGTCAGAGATTTTCAGAGTGTTTCAGAGATGTTCAGAGAGTGTCAGAGAGTGTCAGAAAGTTTCAGAGAGTGTCAGAGAGTGTCAGGGAGTTTCAGAGAGTTACAGAGTGTCACAGAGTGTCAGAGAGTTTCAGAGAGATTCAGAGAGTGTCAGAGAGTGTCAGAGAGTGTCACAGAGTGACACAGAGTTGCAGAGTGTGTCAGAGAGTGGCCGAGAGTTTCAGAATGTGTCAGATATTGTCAGAGAGTTTCAGAAAGTGTCAGAGGGTGTCTGAGAATGTCAGAGAGTGTCAGAGTGTTTCAGAGAGTTTCATAGAGTTTCAGAGAGTGTCAGAGATTTTCAGAGAGTTTCAGAGATCTTCAGAGAGTGTCAGAGAGTGCCAGAAAGTTTCAGAGAGTGTCACAGAGTGTTGGAGAGTTTCAGAGAGATTCAGAGAGTGTCCGAGAGATTCAGAAAGTGTCAGATAGTGTCAGAGAGTTTCAGAGATCTCCAGAGAGTGTCTGAGAGTGTCAGAGAGTGCCAGAGATTGTCAGAGAGTTTCAGAGAGTGACAGAGAGTGTCAGAGAGTGTCAGAGAGTGTCATAGGGTTTCAGAGAGTGTCAGAGATTTTCAGAGAGTGTCAGAGATTTTCAGAGAGTTTCAGAGATCTTCAGATTGTGTCAGTTAGTGCCACAGAGTGTCAGTGAGTGTAAGAGAGTTTCAGAGAGTGTCAGAGATTTTCAGAGAGTTTCAGAGATCTTCAGAGAGTGTCAGAGAGTGCCGGAAAGTTTCAGAGAGTGTCACAGAGTGTCGGAGAGTTTCAGCGAGATTCAGAGAGTGTCCGAGAGATTCAGAAAGTGTCAGATAGTGTCAGAGAGTTTCAGAAAGTGTCAGAGAGTTTCAGAGAGTTTCAGAGAGTGTCAGAGAGTTTCAGAGAGTTTCAGAGAGTGTCAGAGAGCTTCAGACAGTGTCAGGGAGTGTCAGAGAGTGTCAGAGAGTGTCAGAGAGTTTCAGATAGAGTCAGACAGTGTCTGAGATTGTCAAAGAGTGTCAAAGAGTTTCAGAGAGTGTCAGAGAGTGTCAGAGAGTTTCAGAGAGTGTCAGGGAGTGTCAGAGAGTGTCAGAGAGTTTCAGAGAGAGTCAGACAGTGTCTGAGAGTGTCAAAGAGTGTCAAAGAGTTTCAGAGAGTGTCAAAGAGTTTCAGAGAGTTTCTGAGAATGTCAGAGAGTGCCAGAGAGTTTCTGAGAGTTTCTGAGTGTGTCGAAGTGTGTCTGCGGGAGTCAGAGAGTATCTGAGAGTGTCACAGAGTGTCAGAGAGTGTCAGAGATTTTCAGAGAGTTTCAGAGATGTTCAGAGAGTGTCAGAGAGTGTCAGAAAGTTTCAGAGAGTGTCAGGGAGTTTCAGAGAGTTACAGAGTGTCACAGAGTGTCAGAGAGTTTCAGAGAGATTCAGAGAGCGTCAGTGAGTGTCAGAGAGTGTCACAGAGTGACACAGAGTTGCAGAGTGTGTCAGAGAGTGGCCGAGAGTTTCAGAATGTGTCAGATAGTGTCAGAGAGTTTCAGAAAGTGTCAGAGGGTGTCTGAGAATGTCAGAGAGTGTCACAGTGTTTCAGAGAGTTTCATAGAGTTTCAGAGAGTGTCAGAGATTTTCAGAGAGTTTCAGAGATCTTCAGAGAGTGTCAGAGAGTGCCAGAAAGTTTCAGAGAGTGTCACAGAGTGTTGGAGAGTTTCAGAGAGATTCAGAGAGTGTCCGAGAGATTCAGAAAGTGTCAGATAGTGTCAGAGAGTTTCAGAGATCTTCAGAGAGTGTCTGAGAGTGTCAGAGAGTTTCAGAGAGCTTCAGAGAGTTTCAGAGAATGTCAGAAAGTTTCAGAGAGTTTCAGAGAGATTCAGAGAGTGTCAGAGAGATTCAGAAAGTGTCAGATAGTGTCAGAGAGTTTCAGAAAGTGTCAGAGAGTGTCCGAGAGTGTCTGAGAGTGTCAGAGATTGTCAGAGAGTTTCAGAGAGTGTCAGAGAGTGTCAGAGAGTTTCAGAGAGTTTCAGAGAGTGTCAGAGAGTTTCAGAGAGTGTCAGGGAGTGTCAGAGAGTGTCAGAGAGTTTCAGAGAGAGTCAGACAGTGTCTGAGAGTGTCAAAGAGTGTCAAAGAGTTTCAGAGAGTGTCAGAGAGTATCAGAGAGTGTCTGAGGGTTTCAGAGAGTGTCAAAGAGTTTCAGAGAGTTTCTGAGAGTGTCAGAGAGTGCCAGAGAGTTTCTGAGAGTTTCTGAGTGTGTCGAAGTGTCTCTGCGGGAGTCAGAGAGTATCTGAGAGTGTCACAGAGTGTCAGAGAGTGTCAGAGATTTTCAGAGAGCTTCAGAGATGTTCAGAGAGTGTCAGAGAGTGTCAGAGAGTTTCAGAGAGTGTCAAAGAGTTCCAGAGAGTTTCTGAGAGCTTCAGAGAGTGCCAGAGAGTGTCAGAAAGTTTCAGAGAGTGTCAGAGAATTTCAGAGAGTGTCACAGAGTGTCAGAGTGATTCAGAGAGATTCAGAGAGTGTCAGAGATTGTCAGAGAGTTTCAGAGAGTTTCTGAGAGTGTCAGAGAGTGTCAGAGAGTGTCTGAGGGTTTCAGAGAGTGTCAAAGAGTTTCAGAGAGTTTCTGAGAGTGTCAGAGAGTGCCAGAGAGTTTCTGAGAGTTTCTGAGTGTGTCGAAGTGTGTCTGCGGGAGTCAGGGAGTATCTGAGAGTGTCACAGAGTGTCAGAGAGTGTCAGAGATTTTCAGAGAGTTTCAGAGATGTTCAGAGAGTGTCAGAGAGTGTCAGAGAGTGTCACAGAGTTTCAGAGAGTGCCAAAGAGTTTCAGAGAGTTTCTGAGAGTGTCAGAGAGTGCCAGAGAGTTTCTGAGAGTTTCTGAGTGTGTCGAAGTGTGTCTGCGGGAGTCAGAGAGTATCTGAGAGTGTCACAGAGTGTCAGAGAGTGTCAGAGATTTTCAGAGAGTTTCAGAGATGTTCAGAGAGTGTCAGAGAGTGTCAGAAAGTTTCAGAGAGTGTCAGAGAGTGTCAGGGAGTTTCAGAGAGTTACAGAGTGTCACAGAGTTCCAGAGAGTTCCAGAGAGATTCAGAGAGTGTCAGAGAGTGTCACAGAGTGACACAGAGTTGCAGAGTGTGTCAGAGAGTGGCCGAGAGTTTCAGAAAGTGTCAGATAGTGTCAGAGAGTTTCAGAAAGTGTCAGAGAGTTTCACAGAGTTTCAGAGAGTGTCAGAGATTTTCAGAGAGTTTCAGAGATCTTCAGAGAGTGTCAGAGAGTGCGAGAAAGTTTCAGAGAGTGTCAGAGAGTTTCAGAGAGTGTCAAAGAGTTCCAGAGAGTTTCTGAGAGCTTCAGAGAGTGTCAGAGAGTTTCAGAAAGTGTCAGAGAGTTTCACAGAGTTTCAGAGAGTGTCAGAGATTTTCAGAGAGTTTCAGAGATCTTCAGAGAGTGTCAGAGAGTGCGAGAAAGTTTCAGAGAGTGTCAGAGAGTTTCAGAGAGTGTCACATAGTGTCAGAGAGTTTCAGAGATCTTCAGAGAGTGTCTGAGAGTGTCTGAGAGTGCCAGAGATTGTCAGAGAGTTTCAGAGAGTGACAGAGAGTGTCAGAGAGTTTCAGAGAGTTTCAGAGAGTGTCAGAGAGTTTCAGAGAGTTTCAGAGAGCTTCAGAGAGTTTCAGAGAGTGTCAGAAAGTTTCAGAGAGTGTCAGAGAGTTTCAGAGAGTGTCACAGAGTGTCAGAGTGTTTCAGAGAGATTCAGATAGTGTCAGAGATTGTCAGAGAGTTTCAGACAGTTTCAGAGAGTTTCATAGAGTGTCAGAGAGTTTCAGAGAGAGTCAGTGAGTGTCAGAGAGTGTCAAAGAGTGTCACAGAGTTTCAGAGAGTGTCAGAGAGCATCAGATAGTGTCAGAGAGTTTCAGAGAGTGTCAGAGTGTTTCAGAGACTTTCTGAGAGTGTCAGAGAGTTCCAGAGAGTTTCTGAGAGTTTCTGAGTGTGTCGGAGTGTGTCTGAGAGAGTCAGAGAGTATCTGAGAGTGTCACAGAGTTTCAGAGACATTCAGAGAGTTTCAGAGATGTTCAGAGAGTGTCAGAGAGTGTCATAAAGTTTCAGAGAGTGTCAGAGAGTGTCAGGGACTTTCAGAGAGTTTCAGAGAGTGTCACAGAGTTACAGAGCATTTCAGAGAGATTCAGAGAGTGTCAGAGAGTTTCAGAAAGAGTCAGATAGTGTCAGAGAGTTTCAGAGAGTGTCAGAGTGTTTCAGAGACTTTCTGAGAGTGTCAGAGAGTTCCAGAGGGTTTCTGAGAGTTTCTGAGTGTGTCGGAGTGTGTCTGAGAGAGTCAGAGAGTATCTGAGAGTGTCACAGAGTGTCAGAGATTTTCAGCGAGTTTCAGAGATGTTCAGAGAGTGTCAGAGAGTGTCAGAGAGTGTCAGAAAGTTTCAGAGATAGTGAGAGAGTGTCAGGGAGTTTCAGAGAGTTTTAGAGAGTGTCACAGAGTTTCAGAGAGTGTCAGAGATCTTCAGAGAGTGCCAGAGATCTTCAGAGAGTGTCAGAGAGTGCCAGAAAGTTTCAGAGAGTGTCACAGAGTGTCGGAGAGTTTCAGAGAGATTCAGAGAGTGTCCGAGAGATTCAGAAAGTGTCAGATAGAGTCAGAGAGTTTCAGAAAGTGTCACAGAGTGTCAGAGAGTATCTGAGAGTGTCAGAGAGTGTAAGGGAGTGTCAGAGTCTTTCAGAGAGTGTCACAGAGTTTCAGAGAGTGTCAGAGATTTTCAGAGAGTGCCAGAGATCTTCAGAGAGTGTCAGAGAGTGCCAGAAAGTTTCAGAGAGTGTCACAGAGTGTCGGAGAGTTTCAGAGAGATTCAGAGAGTGTCAGAGATTTTCAGAGAGAGTCAGACAGTGTCACAGAGTGTCAAAGAGTGTCAAAGAGTTTCAGAGAGTGTCAGAGAGTGTCAGAGAGTTTCAGAGAGTTTCAGAGAGTGTCAAAGAGTTTCAGAGAGTTACTGAGAAAGTCAGAGAGAGCCAGAGAGTTTCTGAGAGTTTCTGAGTGTGTCGAAGTGTGTCTGCGGGAGTCAGAGAGTATCTGAGAGTGTCACAGAGTGTCAGGGAGTGTCAGAGAGTGTCAGAGAGTTTCAGAGAGAGTCAGACAGTGTCACAGAGTGTCAAAGAGTGTCAAAGAGTTTCAGAGAGTGTCAGAGAGTGTCAGAGAGTTTCAGAGAGTTTCAGAGAGTGTCAAAGAGTTTCAGAGAGTTACTGAGAAAGTCAGAGAGAGCCAGAGAGTTTCTGAGAGTTTCTGAGTGTGTCGAAGTGTGTCTGCGGGAGTCAGAGAGTATCTGAGAGTGTCACAGAGTGTCAGAGAGTGTCAGAGATTTTCAGAGAGTTTCAGAGATGTTCAGAGAGTGTCAGAGAGTGTCAGAAAGATTCAGAGAGTGTCAGAGAGTGTCAGGGAGTGTCAGAGAGTTTCAGAGAGATTCAGAGAGTGTCAGAGAGTGTCACAGAGTGACACAGAGTTGCAGAGTGTGTCAGAGAGTGTCCGAGAGTTTCAGAAAGTGTCAGATACTGTCAGAGAGTTTCAGAAAGTGTCAGAGAGTGTCAGAGAGTGTCTGAGAATGTCAGAGAGTGTCAGAGTGTGTCAGAGAGTTTCACAGAGTTTCAGAGAGCGTCAGAGATTTTCAGAGAGTTTCAGAGATCTTCAGAGAGTGTCAGAGAGTGCGAGAAAGTTTCAGAGAGTGTGACAGAGTGTCGGAGAGTTTCAGAGAGATTCAGAGAGTGTCAGAGAGATTCAGAATGTGTCAGATAGTGTCAGAGAGTTTCAGAGTGTGTCAGAAAGTTTCAGAGAGTGTCTGAGAGTGCCAGAGATTGTCAGAGAGTTTCAGAGAGTGTCAGAGAGCGTCAGAGATTTTCAGAGAGTTTCAGAGAGTGTCAGAGAGTGTCAGAGAGTTTCAGAGTGTTTCAGAGAGCTTCAGAGAGTTCCAGAGTGTGTCAGAAAGTTTCAGAGAGTGTCAGAGAGTGTCAGGGTGATTCAGAGAGATTCAGAGAGTGTCCGAGATTGTCAGAGAGTTTCAGACAGTTTCAGAGAGTGTCAGAGACTTTCAGAGAGAGTCAGTGAGTGTCAGAGAGTGTCAAAGTGTGTCACAGAGTTTCAGAGAGTGTCAGAGAGCATCAGATAGTGTCAGAGAGTTTCAGAGAGTGTCAGAGTGTTTCAGAGACTTTCTAGAGTGTCAGAGAGTTCCAGAGAGTTTCTGAGAGTTTCTGAGTGTGTCGGAGTGTGTCTGAGAGAGTCAGAGAGTATCTGAGAGTGTCACAGAGTGTCAGAGAGTGTCAGAGATTTTCAGAGAGATTCAGAGATGTTCAGAGAGTGTCAGAGAGTGTCAGAAAGTTTCAGAGAGAGTCAGAGAGTGTCAGGGACTTTCAGAGAGTTTCAGAGAGTGTCACAGAGTGTCAGAGCTTTTCAGAGAGATTCAGAGAGTGTCACAGAGTGTCACATAGTGTCATAGAGTTGCAGAGTGTGTCAGAGAGTGTCCGAGAGTTTCAGAAAGAGTCAGATAGTGTCAGACAGTTTCAGAAAGTGTCAGAGAGTGTCAGAGAGTGTCTGAGAGTGTGAGAGAGTGTCAGAGTCTTTCAGAGAGTGTCACAGAGTTTCAGAGAGTGTCACAGATTTTCAGAGAGTGCCAGAGATCTTCAGAGAGTGTCACAGAGTGCCAGAAAGTTTCAGAGAGTGTCACAGAGCGTCGGAGAGTTTCAGAGAGATTCAGAGAGTGTCCGAGAGATTCAGAAAGTGTCACAGAGTGTCAGAGAGTGTCTGAGAGTGTCAGAGAGTGTCAGAGAGTTTCAGAGAGTGTCAGAGAGTGTCAGAGAGTGTCAGAGAGTTTCAGAGAGTGTCAGAGAGTTTCAGAGAGTCTCAGATAGTGTCAGACAGTGTCAGAGAGTGTCTGAGAGTGTCTGAGAGCTTCAGAGAGTGTCAGAGAGTGTCAGAGAGTTTCAGAGAGCTTCTGAGAGTTTCTGAGAGTGTCAGAGAGTTACAAAGAGTTTCAGAGAGTTTCAGAGAGTGTCAGAAAGTTTCAGAGAGTGTCCGAGAGTTTCAGAGAGTTTCAGAGGGTGTCACAGAGTGTCAGAGAGTTTCAGAAAGCTTCAGAGAGTGTCAGGGAGTGTCAGAGAGTGTCAGAGAGTTTCAGAGAGTTTCAGAGAGAGTCAGACAGTGTCTGAGAGTGTCAAAGAGTGTCAAAGAGTTTCAGAGAGTGTCAGAGAGTGTCAGAGAGTGTCAGAGGGTTTCACAGAGTGTCAGAGAGTTTCAGAGAATTTCTGAGAGTGTCAGAGAGTGCCTGAGAGTTTCTGACAGTTTCTGAGTGTGCCGGAGAGTGTCAGAGAGTGTCAGAGTGTTTCAGAGTGTTTCAGAGATCTTCAGAGAGTGTCAGTGAGTGCCACAGAGTGTCAGTGAGTGTCAGAGAGATTCAGAGAGTGTCAGAGATTTTCAGAGAGTTTCAGAGAGTGTCAGAGAGTGCCAGAAAGTTTCAGAGAGTGTCACAGAGTGTCGGAGAGTTTCAGAGACTTTCTGAGAGTGTCAGAGAGTTCCAGAGGGTTTCTGAGAGTTTCTGAGTGTGTCGGAGTGTGTCTGAGAGAGTCAGAGAGTATCTGAGAGTGTCACAGAGTGTCAGAGAGTGTCAGAGATTTTCAGCGAGTTTCAGAGATGTTCAGAGAGTGTCAGAGAGTGTCAGAAAGTTTCAGAGATAGTGAGAGAGTGTCAGGGAGATTCAGAGAGTTTCAGAGAGTGTCACAGAGTGTCAGAGCTTTTCAGAGAGATTCAGAGAGTGTCAGAGAGTGTCACAGAGTGTCATAGAGTTGCAGAGTGTGTCAGAGATTGTCCGAGAGTGTCTGAAAGTGTCACAGAGTGTCAGAGTCTTTCAGAGAGTGTCACAGAGTTTCAGAGAGTGTCAGAGATCTTCAGAGAGTGCCAGAGATCTTCAGAGAGTGTCAGAGAGTGCCAGAAAGTTTCAGAGAGTGTCACAGAGTGTCGGAGAGTTTCAGAGAGATTCAGAGAGTGTCCGAGAGATTCAGAAAGTGTCAGATAGAGTCAGAGAGTTTCAGAAAGTGTCACAGAGTGTCAGAGAGTGTCTGAGAGTGTCAGAGAGTGTAAGGGAGTGTCAGAGTCTTTCAGAGAGTGTCACAGAGTTTCAGAGAGTGTCAGAGATTTTCAGAGAGTGCCAGAGATCTTCAGAGAGTGTCAGAGAGTGCCAGAAAGTTTCAGAGAGTGTCACAGAGTGTCGGAGAGTTTCAGAGAGATTCAGAGAGTGTCAGAGATTTTCAGAGAGAGTCAGACAGTGTCACAGAGTGTCAAAGAGTGTCAAAGAGTTTCAGAGAGTGTCAGAGAGTGTCAGAGAGTTTCAGAGAGTTTCAGAGAGTGTCAAAGAGTTTCAGAGAGTTACTGAGAAAGTCAGAGAGAGCCAGAGAGTTTCTGAGAGTTTCTGAGTGTGTCGAAGTGTGTCTGCGGGAGTCAGAGAGTATCTGAGAGTGTCACAGAGTGTCAGGGAGTGTCAGAGAGCGTCAGAGAGTTTCAGAGAGAGTCAGACAGTGTCACAGAGTGTCAAAGAGTGTCAAAGAGTTTCAGAGAGTGTCAGAGAGTGTCAGAGAGTTTCAGAGAGTTTCAGAGAGTGTCAAAGAGTGTCAAAGAGTTTCAGAGAGTTACTGAGAAAGTCAGAGAGAGCCAGAGAGTTTCTGAGAGTTTCTGAGTGTGTCGAAGTGTGTCTGCGGGAGTCAGAGAGTATCTGAGAGTGTCACAGAGTGTCAGGGAGTGTCAGAGAGTGTCAGAGAGTTTCAGAGAGAGTCAGACAGTGTCACAGAGTGTCAAAGAGTGTCAAAGAGTTTCAGAGAGTGTCAGAGATTTTCAGAGAGTTTCAGAGATGTTCAGAGAGTGTCAGAGAGTGTCAGAAAGATTCAGAGAGTGTCAGAGAGTGTCAGGGAGTGTCAGAGAGTTTCAGAGAGATTCAGAGAGTGTCAGAGAGTGTCACAGAGTGACACAGAGTTGCAGAGTGTGTCAGAGAGTGTCCGAGAGTTTCAGAAAGTGTCAGATACTGTCAGAGAGTTTCAGAAAGTGTCAGAGAGTGTCAGAGAGTGTCTGAGAATGTCAGAGAGTGTCAGAGTGTGTCAGAGAGTTTCACAGAGTTTCAGAGAGCGTCAGAGATTTTCAGAGAGTTTCAGAGATCTTCAGAGAGTGTCAGAGAGTGCGAGAAAGTTTCAGAGAGTGTGACAGAATGTCGGAGAGTTTCAGAGAGATTCAGAGAGTGTCAGAGAGATTCAGAATGTGTCAGATAGAGTCAGAGAGTTTCAGTGATCTTCAGAGAGTGTCTGAGAGTGTCTGAGAGTGCCAGAGATTGTCAGAGAGTTTCAGAGAGTGTCAGAGAGCGTCAGAGAGTTTCAGAGAGTTTCAGAGAGTGTCAGAGAGTGTCAGAGAGTTTCAGAGTGTTTCAGAGAGCTTCAGAGAGTTCCAGAGTGTGTCAGAAAGTTTCAGAGAGTGTCAGAGAGTATCAGGGTGATTCAGAGAGATTCAGAGAGTGTCCGAGATTGTCAGAGAGTTTCAGACAGTTTCAGAGAGTGTCAGAGACTTTCAGAGATAGTCAGTGAGTGTCAGAGAGTGTCAAAGTGTGTCACAGAGTTTCAGAGAGTGTCAGAGAGCATCAGATAGTGTCAGAGAGTTTCAGAGAGTGTCAGAGTGTTTCAGAGACTTTCTAGAGTGTCAGAGAGTTCCAGAGAGTTTCTGAGAGTTTCTGAGTGTGTCGGAGTGTGTCTGAGAGAGTCAGAGAGTATCTGAGAGTGTCACAGAGTGTCAGAGAGTGTCAGAGATTTTCAGAGAGATTCAGAGATGTTCAGAGAGTGTCAGAGAGTGTCAGAAAGTTTCAGAGAGAGTCAGAGAGTGTCAGGGACTTTCAGAGAGTTTCAGAGAGTGTCACAGAGTGTCAGAGCTTTTCAGAGAGATTCAGAGAGTGTCACAGAGTGTCACATAGTGTCATAGAGTTGCAGAGTGTGTCAGAGAGTGTCCGAGAGTTTCGGAAAGAGTCAGATAGTGTCAGAGAGTTTCAGAAAGTGTCAGAGAGTGTCAGAGAGTGTCTGAGAGTGTGAGAGAGTGTCAGAGTCTTTCAGAGAGTGTCACAGAGTTTCAGAGAGTGTCACAGATTTTCAGAGAGTGCCAGAGATCTTCAGAGAGTGTCACAGAGTGCCAGAAAGTTTCAGAGAGTGTCACAGAGCGTCGGAGAGTTTCAGAGAGATTCAGAGAGTGTCCGAGAGATTCAGAAAGTGTCACAGAGTGTCAGAGAGTGTCTGAGAGTGTCAGAGAGTGTCAGAGAGTTTCAGAGAGTGTCAGAGAGTGTCAGAGAGTGTCAGAGAGTTTCAGAGAGTGTCAGAGAGTTTCAGAGAGTCTCAGATAGTGTCAGACAGTGTCAGAGAGTGTCTGAGAGTGTCTGAGAGCTTCAGAGAGTGTCAGAGAGTGTCAGAGAGTTTCAGAGAGCTTCGGAGAGTTTCTGAGAGTGTCAGAGAGTTACAAAGAGTTTCAGAGAGTTTCAGAGAGTGTCAGAAAGTTTCAGAGAGTGTCCGAGAGTTTCAGAGAGTTTCAGAGGGTATCACAGAGTGTCAGAGAGTTTCAGAAAGCTTCAGAGAGTGTCAGGGAGTGTCAGAGAGTGTCAGAGAGTTTCAGAGAGTTTCAGAGAGAGTCAGACAGTGTCTGAGAGTGTCAAAGAGTGTCAAAGAGTTTCAGAGAGTGTCAGAGAGTGTCAGGGAGTGTCAGAGGGTTTCACAGAGTGTCAGAGAGTTTCAGAGAATTTCTGAGAGTGTCAGAGAGTGCCTGAGAGTTTCTGACAGTTTCTGAGTGTGCCGGAGAGTGTCAGAGAGTGTCAGAGTGTTTCAGAGTGTTTCAGAGATCTTCAGAGAGTGTCAGTGAGTGCCACAGAGTGTCAGTGAGTGTCAGTGAGATTCAGAGAGTGTCAGAGATTTTCAGAGAGTTTCAGAGAGTGTCAGAGAGTGCCAGAAAGTTTCAGAGAGTGTCACAGAGAGTCGGAGAGTTTCAGAGACTTTCTGAGAGTGTCAGAGAGTTCCAGAGGGTTTCTGAGAGTTTCTGAGTGTGTCGGAGTGTGTCTGAGAGAGTCAGAGAGTATCTGAGAGTGTCACAGAGTGTCAGAGAGTGTCAGAGATTTTCAGCGAGTTTCAGAGATGTTCAGAGAGTGTCAGAGAGTGTCAGAAAGTTTCAGAGATAGTGAGAGAGTGTCAGGGAGTTTCAGAGAGTTTCAGAGAGTGTCACAGAGTGTCAGAGCTTTTCAGAGAGATTCAGAGAGTGTCAGAGAGTGTCACAGAGTGTCATAGAGTTGCAGAGTGTGTCAGAGATTGTCCGAGAGTGTCTGAAAGTGTCACAGAGTGTCAGAGTCTTTCAGAGAGTGTCACAGAGTTTCAGAGAGTGTCAGAGATCTTCAGAGAGTGCCAGAGATCTTCAGAGAGTGTCAGAGAGTGCCAGAAAGTTTCAGAGAGTGTCACAGAGTGTCGGAGAGTTTCAGAGAGATTCAGAGAGTGTCCGAGAGATTCAGAAAGTGTCAGATAGAGTCAGAGAGTTTCAGAAAGTGTCACAGAGTGTCAGAGAGTGTCTGAGAGTGTCAGAGAGTGTAAGGGAGTGTCAGAGTCTTTCAGAGAGTGTCACAGAGTTTCAGAGAGTGTCAGAGATTTTCAGAGAGTGCCAGAGATCTTCAGAGAGTGTCAGAGAGTGCCAGAAAGTTTCAGAGAGTGTCACAGAGTGTCGGAGAGTTTCAGAGAGATTCAGAGAGTGTCAGAGATTTTCAGAGAGAGTCAGACAGTGTCACAGAGTGTCAAAGAGTGTCAAAGAGTTTCAGAGAGTGTCAGAGAGTGTCAGAGAGTTTCAGAGAGTTTCAGAGAGTGTCAAAGAGTTTCAGAGAGTTACTGAGAAAGTCAGAGAGAGCCAGAGAGTTTCTGAGAGTTTCTGAGTGTGTCGAAGTGTGTCTGCGGGAGTGAGAGAGTATCTGAGAGTTTCACAGAGTGTCAGGGAGTGTCAGAGAGTTTCAGAGAGAGTCAGACAGTGTCACAGAGTGTCAAAGAGTGTCAAAGAGTTTCAGAGAGTGTCAGAGAGTGTCAGAGAGTTTCAGAGAGTTTCAGAGAGTGTCAAAGAGTTTCAGAGAGTTACTGAGAAAGTCAGAGAGAGCCAGAGAGTTTCTGAGAGTTTCTGAGTGTGTCGAAGTGTGTCTGCGGGAGTCAGAGAGTATCTGAGAGTGTCACAGAGTGTCAGAGAGTGTCAGAGATTTTCAGAGAGTTTCAGAGATGTTCAGAGAGTGTCAGAGAGTGTCAGAAAGATTCAGAGAGTGTCAGAGAGTGTCAGGGAGTGTCAGAGAGTTTCAGAGAGATTCAGAGAGTGTCAGAGAGTGTCACAGAGTGACACAGAGTTGCAGAGTGTGTCAGAGAGTGTCCGAGAGTTTCAGAAAGTGTCAGATACTGTCAGAGAGTTTCAGAAAGTGTCAGAGAGTGTCAGAGAGTGTCTGAGAATGTCAGAGAGTGTCAGAGTGTGTCAGAGTGTTTCAGAGTGTTTCAGAGATCTTCAGAGAGTGTCAGTGAGTGCCACAGAGTGTCAGTGAGTGTCAGAGAGATTCAGAGAGTGTCAGAGATTTTCAGAGAGTTTCAGAGAGTGTCAGAGAGTGCCAGAAAGTTTCAGAGAGTGTCACAGAGTGTCGGAGAGTTTCAGAGAGATTCAGAGAGTGTCCGAGAGATTCAGAAAGTGTCGGATAGCGTCAGAGAGTTTCAGAATGTTTCAGAGAGTGTCAGAGAGTGTCTGAGAGTTTCAGAAATAGTCAGAGAGTTTCAGAGAGTGTCAGAGAGTGTCAGAGAGTTTCAGAGAGTTTCAGAGAGTGTCAGAGAGCTTCAGACAGTGTCAGGGAGTGTCAGAGAGTGTCAGAGAGTTTCAGATAGCGTCAGACAGTGTCAGAGAGTTTCAGAGAGTGTCAGGGAGTGTCAGAGAGTGTCAGAGAGTTTCAGAGAGAGTCAGACAGTGTCTGAGAGAGTCAAAGAGTGTCAAAGATTTTCAAAGAGTGTCAGAGAGTGTCAGAGAGTTTCAGAGAGTGGCAAAGAGTTTCAGAGAGTTTCTGAGATTGTCAGAGAGTGTCAGAGAGTGTCAGAGAGTTTCAGAGAGTGTCAGAGAGTTTCAGAGAGTCTCAGAGAGTGTCAGACAGTGTCAAAGAGTGTCTGAGAGTGTCTGAGAGTTTCAGAGAGTGTCAGAGAGTGTCAGAGAGTTTCAGAGAGTGTCCGAGAGTTTCAGAGAGTTTCAGAGGGTGTCACAGAGTGTCAGAGAGTTTCAGAAAGCTTCAGAGAGTGTCAGGGAGTGTCAGAGAGTGTCAGAGAGTTTCAGAGAGTTTCAGAGAGAGTCAGACAGTGTCTGAGAGTGTCAAAGATCGTCAAAGAGTTTCAGAGAGTGTCAGAGAGTGTCAGAGGGTTTCAGAGAGTGTCAGAGAGTTTCAGAGAGAGTCAGACAGTGTCTGAGAGAGTCAAAGAGTGTCAAAGAGTTTCAGAGAGTGTCAGAGAGTGTCAGAGAGTTTCAGAGAGTGGCAAAGAGTTTCAGAGAGTTTCTGAGAGTGTCAGAGAGTGTCAGAGACTGTCAGAGAGTTTCAGAGAGTGTCAGAGAGTTTCAGAGCGTCTCAGAGAGTGTCAGACAGTGTCAGAGAGTGTCTGAGAGTGTCTGAGAGTTTCAGAGAGTGTCAGAGAGTGTCAGAGAGTTTCAGAGAGCTTCTGAGAGTTTCTGAGAGTGTCAGAGAGTTACAAAGAGTTTCAGAGAGTTTCAGAGAGTGTCAGAAAGTTTCAGAGAGTGTCCGAGAGTTTCAGAGAGTTTCAGAGGGTGTCACAGAGTGTCAGAGAGTTTCAGAAAGCTTCAGAGAGTGTCAGGGAGTGTCAGAGAGAGTCAGAGAGTTTCAGAGAGTTTCAGAGAGAGTCAGACAGTGTCTGAGAGTGTCAAAGAGTGTCAAAGAGTTTCAGAGAGTGTCAGAGAGTGTCAGAGGGTTTCAGAGATTGTCAGAGAGTTTCAGAGAATTTCTGAGAGTGTCAGAGAGTGCCTGAGAGTTTCTGACAGTTTCTGAGTGTGCCGGAGAGTGTCAGAGAGTGTCAGAGTGTTTCAGAGAGTGTCACAGAGTTTCAGAGAGTGTCAGAGATTTTCAGAGTGTTTCAGAGATCTTCAGAGAGTGTCAGTGAGTGCCACAGAGTGTCAGTGAGTGTCAGAGAGATTCAGAGAGTGTCAGAGATTTTCAGAGAGTTTCAGAGATCTTCAGAGAGTGTCAGAGAGTGTCGGAAAGTTTCAGAGAGTGTCACAGAGTGTCGGAGAGTTTCAGAGAGACTCAGAGAGTGTCCGAGAGATTCAGAAAGTGTCAGATAGCGTCAGAGAGTTTCAGAATGTTTCAGAGAGTGTCAGAGAGTGTCTGAGAGTTTCAGAGATTGTCAGAGAGTTTCAGAGAGTGTCAGAGAGTGTCAGAGAGTTTCAGAGAGTTTCAGAGAGTGTCAGAGAGTGTCAGAGAGATTCAGACAGTGTCTGGGAGTGTCAGAGAGTGTCAGAGAGTTTCAGATAGAGTCAGACAGTGTCAGAGACTTTCAGAGAGTGTCAGGGAGTGTCAGAGAGTGTCAGAGAGTTTCAGAGAGTGGCAAAGAGTTTCAGAGAGTTTCTGAGAGTGTCAGAGAGTGCCAGAGAGTTTCTGAGAGTTTCTGAGTGTGTCGTAGTGTGTCCACGGGATTCAGAGAGTATCTGAGAGTGTCACAGAGTGTCAGAGAGTGTCAGAGATTTTCAGAGAGTTTCAGAGATGTTCAGAGAGTGTCAGAGAGTGTCAGAAAATTTCAGAGAGTGTCAGAGAGTGTCAGGGAGTTTCAGAGAGTTACAGAGTGTCACAGAGTGTCAGAGAGTTTCAGAGAGATTCAGAGAGTGTCACAGAGTGTCAGAGAGTGTCACAGAGTGACACAGAGTTGCAGAGTGTGTCAGAGAGTGTCCGAGAGTTTCAGAAAGTGTCAGATACTGTCAGAGAGTTTCAGAAAGTGTCAGAGAGTTTCAGAGAGTGTCTGAGAATGTCAGAGAGTGTCAGAGTGTATCAGAGAGTTTCACAGAGTTTCAGAGAGTGCCAGATACTGTCAGAGAGTTTCAGAAAGTGTCAGAGAGTGTCTGAAATGTCAGAGAGTGTCAGAGTGTATCAGAGAGTTTCAGAGAGTTTCAGAGAGTGTCAGAGATTTTCAGAGAGTTTCAGAGATCTTCAGAGAGTGTCAGAGAGTGCGAGAAAGTTTCAGAGAGTGTCACAGAGTGTCGGAGAGTTTCAGAGAGATTCAGAGAGTTTCCGAGATATTCAGAAAGTGTCAGATAGTGTCTGAGAGTTACAGAGATCTTCAGAGAGTGTCTGAGAGTGTCTGAGAGTGTCTGAGAGTGCCAGAGATTGTCAGAGAGTTTCAGAGAGTGTCAGAGAGTGTCAGAGAGTTTCAGAGAGTGTCGGAGAGTGTCAGAGAGTTTCAGACAGCTTCAGAGAGTTTCAGAGAGTTTCAGAAAGCTTCAGAGTGTGTCAGAGAGTTTCAGAGAGTGTCACAGACTGTCAGAGTGATTGAGAGATTCAGAGAGCGTCAGTGATTGTCAGAGAGTGTCAGACAGTTTCAGAGAGTGTCAGAGAGTTTCAGAGAGTTTCAGAGAGAGTCAGTGAGTGTCAGAGAGTAACAAAGAGTGTCAGAGAGTGTCCGAGAGTTTTAGAAAGAGTCAGATAGTGTCAGAGAGTTTCAGAAAGTGTCAGAGAGTGGCAGAGAGTGTCTGAGAGTGTCAGAGAGTGCCAGAGATATTCAGAGAGTGTCAGAGAGTGCCAGAACTTTTCAGAGAGTGTCACAGAGTGTCAGAGAGTTTCAGAGAGATTCAGAGAGTGTCCGAGAGATTCAGAAAGTGTCAGATAGTGTCAGAGAGTTTCAGAAAGTGTCACAGAGTGTCAGAGATTGTCAGAGAGTTTCAGAGAGTGTCAGAGAGTGTCAGAGAGTTTCAGAGAGTTTCAGAGAGTGTCAGAGAGTGTCAGAGAGCTTCAGACAGTGTCAGGGAGTGTCAAAGAGTGTCAGAGAGTTTCAGATAGAGTCAGACAGTGTCTGAGATTGTCAAAGAGTGTCAAAGAGTTTCAGAGAGTGTCAGAGAGAGTCAGAGAGTTTCAGAGAGTGTCAGGGAGTGTCAGAGAGTGCCAGACAGTTTCTGAGAGTTTCTGAGTGTGTCGAAGTGTGTCCGCGGGATTCAGAGAGTATCTGAGAGTGTCACAGAGTGTCAGAGAGTGTCAGAAAGTTTCAGAGAGAGTCAGAGAGTGTCAGGGAGTTTCAGAGAGTTTCAGAGAGTGTCTCAGAGTGTCAGAGCTTTTCAGAGAGATTCAGAGAGTGTCACAGAGTGTCATAGAGTTGCAGAGTGTGTCAGAGAGTGTCCGAGAGTTTTAGAAAGAGTCAGATAGTGTCAGAGAGTTTCAGAAAGTGTCAGAGAGTGGCAGAGAGTGTCTGAGAGTGTCAGAGAGTGCCAGAGATATTCAGAGAGTGTCAGAGAGTGCCAGAACTTTTCAGAGAGTGTCACAGAGTGTCAGAGAGTTTCAGAGAGATTCAGAGAGTGTCCGAGAGATTCAGAAAGTGTCAGATAGTGTCAGAGAGTTTCAGAAAGTGTCACAGAGTGTCAGAGATTGTCAGAGAGTTTCAGAGAGTGTCAGAGAGTGTCAGAGAGTTTCAGAGAGTTTCAGAGAGTGTCAGAGAGCTTCAGACAGTGTCAGGGAGTGTCAAAGAGTGTCAGAGAGTTTCAGATAGAGTCAGACAGTGTCTGAGATTGTCAAAGAGTGTCAAAGAGTTTCAGAGAGTGTCAGAGAGAGTCAGAGAGTTTCAGAGAGTGTCAGGGAGTGTCAGAGAGTGTCAGAGAGTTTCAGAGAGAGTCAGACAGTGTCTGAGAGTGTCAAAGAGTGTCAAAGAGTTTCAGAGAGTGTCAGAGAGTGTCAGAGAGTGTCAGAGGGTTTCAGAGAGTGTCAAAGAGTTTCAGAGAATTTCTGAGAGTGTCAGAGAGTGCCAGAGAGTTTCTGAGAGTTTCTGAGTGTGCCGAAGTGTGTCTGCGGGAGTCAGAGAGTATCTGAGAGTGTCACAGAGTATCAGAGAGTGTCAGAGATTTTCAGAGAGTTTCAGAGATGTTCAGAGAGTGTCAGAGAGTGTCAGAAAGTTTCAGAGAGTGTCAGAGAGTTTCAGAAAGTGTCACAGAGTGTCAGAGAGTGTCTGAGAGTGTCAGAGAGTGTCAGAGAGTTTCAGAGAGTGTCAGAGAGTGTCAGAGAGTGTCAGAGAGTTTCAGAGAGTGTCAGAGAGTTTCAGAGAGTCTCAGATAGTGTCAGACAGTGTCAGAGAGTGTCTGAGAGTGTCAGAGAGTTTCAGAGAGTGTCAGAGAGTGTCAGAGAGTGTCAGAGTGTTTCAGAGACTTTCTAGAGTGTCAGAGAGTTCCAGAGAGTTTCTGAGCGTTTCTGAGTGTGTCGGAGTATGTCTGAGAGAGTCAGAGAGTATCTGAGAGTGTCACAGAGTGTCAGAGAGTGTCAGAGATTTTCGGAGAGTTTCAGAGATGTTTTGAGAGTGTCAGAGAGTGTCAGAAAGTTTCAGAGAGAGTCAGACAGTGTCTGAGAGTGTCAAAGAGTGTCAGGGAGTGCCAGAGAGTGTCAGAGAGTTTCAGAGAGAGTCAGACAGTGTCTGAGAGTGTCAAAGAGTGTCAAAGTGTTTCAGAGAGTGTCAGAGAGTGTCAGAGAGTTTCAGAGAGTGGCAAAGAGTTTCAGAGAGTTTCTGAGAGTGTCAGAGAGTGCCAGACAGTTTCTGAGAGTTTCTGAGTGTGTCGAAGTGTGTCCGCGGGATTCAGAGAGTATCTGAGAGTGTCACAGAGTGTCAGAGAGTGTCAGAAAGTTTCAGAGAGAGTCAGAGAGTGTCAGGGAGTTTCAGAGAGTTTCAGAGAGTGTCACAGAGTGTCAGAGCTTTTCAGAGAGATTCAGAGAGTGTCACAGAGTGTCATAGAGTTGCAGAGTGTGTCAGAGAGTGTCCGAGAGTTTTAGAAAGAGTCAGATAGTGTCAGAGAGTTTCAGAAAGTGTCAGAGAGTGGCAGAGAGTGTCTGAGAGTGTCAGAGAGTGCCAGAGATATTCAGAGAGTGTCAGAGAGTGCCAGAACTTTTCAGAGAGTGTCACAGAGTGTCAGAGAGTTTCAGAGAGATTCAGAGAGTGTCCGAGAGATTCAGAAAGTGTCAGATAGTGTCAGAGAGTTTCAGAAAGTGTCACAGAGTGTCAGAGATTGTCAGAGAGTTTCAGAGAGTGTCAGAGAGTGTCAGAGAGTTTCAGAGAGTTTCAGAGAGTGTCAGAGAGTGTCAGAGAGCTTCAGACAGTGTCAGGGAGTGTCAAAGAGTGTCAGAGAGTTTCAGATAGAGTCAGACAGTGTCTGAGATTGTCAAAGAGTGTCAAAGAGTTTCAGAGAGTGTCAGAGAGAGTCAGAGAGTTTCAGAGAGTGTCAGGGAGTGTCAGAGAGTGTCAGAGAGTTTCAGAGAGAGTCAGACAGTGTCTGAGAGTGTCAAAGAGTGTCAAAGAGTTTCAGAGAGTGTCAGAGAGTGTCAGAGAGTGTCAGAGGGTTTCAGAGAGTGTCAAAGAGTTTCAGAGAATTTCTGAGAGTGTCAGAGAGTGCCAGAGAGTTTCTGAGAGTTTCTGAGTGTGCCGAAGTGTGTCTGCGGGAGTCAGAGAGTATCTGAGAGTGTCACAGAGTATCAGAGAGTGTCAGAGATTTTCAGAGAGTTTCAGAGATGTTCAGAGAGTGTCAGAGAGTGTCAGAAAGTTAAAGAGAGTGTCAGAGAGTTTCAGAAAGTGTCACAGAGTGTCAGAGAGTGTCTGAGAGTGTCAGAGAGTGTCAGAGAGTTTCAGAGAGTGTCAGAGAGTGTCAGAGAGTGTCAGAGAGTTTCAGAGAGTGTCAGAGAGTTTCAGAGAGTTTCAGAGAGTGTCAGAGAGTGTCAGAGAGTGTCAGAGAGTTTCAGAGAGTGTCAGAGAGTTTCAGAGAGTGTCAGAGAGTGTCAGAGAGTTTCAGAGAGCTTCTGAGAGTTTCTGAGAGTGTCAGAAAGTTTCAGAGAGTGTCCGAGAGTTTCAGAGAGTTTCAGAGGGTGTCACAGAGTGTCAGAGAGTTTCAGATAGCTTCAGAGAGTGTCAGGGAGTGTCAGAGAGTGTCAGAGAGATTCAGAGAGTTTCAGAGAGAGTCAGACAGTGTCTGAGAGTGTCAAAGAGTGTCAAAGAGTTTCAGAGAGTGTCAGAAGGTTTCAGAGAGTGTCAGAGAGTTTCAGAGAATTTCTGAGAGTGTCAGAGAGTGCCTGAGAGTTTCTGAAAGTTTCTGAGTGTGTCGGAGAGTGTCAGAGAGTGTCAGAGTGTTTCAGAGAGTGTCACAGAGTTTCAGAGAGTGTCAGAGATTTTCAGAGAGTTTCAGAGATGTTCAGAGAGTGTCAGAGAGTGTCAGAAAGTTAAAGAGAGTGTCAGAGAGTTTCAGAAAGTGTCACAGAGTGTCAGAGAGTGTCTGAGAGTGTCAGAGAGTGTCAGAGAGTTTCAGAGAGTGTCAGAGAGTGTCAGAGAGTGTCAGAGAGTTTCAGAGAGTGTCAGAGAGTTTCAGAGAGTCTCAGATAGTGTCAGACAGTGTCAGAGAGTGTCTGAGAGTGTCAGAGAGTTTCAGAGAGTGTCAGAGAGTGTCAGAGAGTTTCAGAGAGCTTCTGAGAGTTTCTGAGAGTGTCAGAAAGTTTCAGAGAGTGTCCGAGAGTTTCAGAGAGTTTCAGAGGGTGTCACAGAGTGTCAGAGAGTTTCAGATAGCTTCAGAGAGTGTCAGGGAGTGTCAGAGAGTGTCAGAGAGATTCAGAGAGTTTCTGAGAGAGTCAGACAGTGTCTGAGAGTGTCAAAGAGTGTCAAAGAGTTTCAGAGAGTGTCAGAAGGTTTCAGAGAGTGTCAGAGAGTTTCAGAGAATTTCTGAGAGTGTCAGAGAGTGCCTGAGAGTTTCTGAAAGTTTCTGAGTGTGTCGGAGATTGTCAGAGAGTGTCAGAGTGTTTCAGAGAGTGTCACAGAGTTTCAGAGAGTGTCAGAGATTTTCAGAGTGTTTCAGAGATCTTCAGAGAGTGTCAGTGAGTGCCACAGAGTGTCAGTGAGTGTCAGAGAGATTCAGAGAGTGTCAGAGATTTTCAGAGAGTTTCAGAGATCTTCAGAGAGTGTCAGAGAGTGCCAGAAAGTTTCAGAGAGTGTCACAGAGTGTCGGAGAGTTTCAGAGAGATTCAGAGAGTGTCCGAGAGATTCAGAAAGTGTCAGATAGCGTCAGAGAGTTTCAGAATGTTTCAGAGAATGTCAGAGAGTGTCTGAGAGTGTCAGAGATTGTCAGAGAGTTTCAGAGACTTTCTGAGAGTTTCAGAGAGGTCCAGTGAGTTTCTGAGCGTTTCTGAGTGTGTCGGAGTATGTCTGAGAGAGTCAGAGAGTATCTGAGAGTGTCACAGAGTGTCAGAGAGTGTCAGAGATTTTCGGAGAGTTTCAGAGATGTTTTGAGAGTGTCAGAGAGTGTCAGAAAGTTTCAGAGAGAGTCAGACAGTGTCTGAGAGTGTCAAAGAGTGTCAGGGAGTGTCAGAGAGTGTCAGAGAGTTTCAGAGAGAGTCAGACAGTGTCTGAGAGTGTCAAAGAGTGTCAAAGAGTTTCAGAGAGTGTCAGAGAGTGTCAGAGAGTTTCAGAGAGTGGCAAAGAGTTTCAGAGATTTTCTGAGAGTGTCAGAGAGTGCCAGACAGTTTCTGAGAGTTTCTGAGTGTGTCGAAGTGTGTCCGCGGGATTCAGAGAGTATCTGAGAGTGTCACAGAGTGTCAGAGAGTGTCAGAGAGTGTCAGAAAGTTTCAGAGAGAGTCAGAGAGTGTCAGGGAGTTTCAGAGAGTTTCAGAGAGTGTCACAGAGTGTCAGAGCTTTTCAGAGAGATTCAGAGAGTGTCAGAGAGTGTCACTGAGTGTCATAGAGTTGCAGTGTGTGTCAGAGAGTGTCCGAGAGTTTCAGAAAGAGTCAGATAGTGTCAGAGAGTTTCAAAAAGTGTCAGAGAGTGGCAGAGAGTGTCTGAGAGTGTCAGAGAGTGCCAGAGATATTCAGAGAGTGTCAGAGAGTTCCAGAACTTTTCAGAGAGTGTCACAGAGTGTCAGAGAGTTTCAGAGAGATTCAGAGAGTGTCCGAGAGATTCAGAAAGTGTCAGATAGTGTCAGAGAGTTTCAGCGATCTTCAGAGAGTGTCTGAGAGTGTCTGAGAGTGCCAGAGATTGTCAGAGTGTTTCAGAGAGTGTCAGAGAGTGTCAGAGAGTTTCAGAGAGTTTCAGAGTGTTTCAGAGACTTCCTGAGAGTGTCAGAGAGTTCCAGAGAGTTTCTGAGAGTTTCTGAGTGTGTCGGAGTGTGTCTGAGAGAGTCAGAGAGTATCTGAGAGTGTCACAGAGTGTCAGAGAGTGTCAGAGATTTTCAGAGAGTTTCAGAGATGTTCAGAGAGTGTCAGAGAGTGTCAGAAAGATTCAGAGAGAGTCAGAGAGTGTCAGTGAGTTTC
This sequence comes from Heterodontus francisci, assembly GCF_036365525.1. Classification (NCBI taxonomy): domain Eukaryota; kingdom Metazoa; phylum Chordata; class Chondrichthyes; order Heterodontiformes; family Heterodontidae; genus Heterodontus; species Heterodontus francisci. The sequence continues at coordinate 4,297,339 of NC_090414.1, forward strand.
AGAGAGTTTCAGAGAGTGTCACAGAGTGTCAGAGCATTTCAGAGAGATTCAGAGAGTGTCAGAGAGTGTCACAGAGTGTCATAGAGTTGCAGAGTGTGTCAGAGAGTGTCCGAGAGTTTCAGAAAGAATCAAATAGTGTCAGAGAGTTTCAGAAAGTGTCAGAGATCTTCAGAGAGTGTCAGAAAGTTTCAGAGAGTGTCACAGAGTGTCGGAGAGTTTCAGAGAGATTCAGAGAGTGTCCGAGAGATTCAGAAAGTGTCAGATAGTGTCAGAGAGTTTCAGAGATCTTCAGAGAGTGTCTGAGAGTGTCTGAGAGTGTCTGAGAGTGCCAGAGATTGTCAGAGAGTTTCAGAGAGTGTCAGAGAGTGTCAGAGAGTTTCAGAGAGTGTCGGAGAGTGTCAGAGAGTTTCAGACAGCTTCAGAGAGTTTCAGAGAGTTTCAGAAAGCTTCAGAGTGTGTCAGAGAGTTTCAGAGAGTGTCACAGACTGTCAGAGTGATTGAGAGATTCAGAGAGCGTCAGTGATTGTCAGAGAGTGTCAGACAGTTTCAGAGAGTGTCAGAGAGTTTCAGAGAGTTTCAGAGAGAGTCAGTGAGTGTCAGAGAGTAACAAAGAGTGTCACAGAGTTTCAGAGAGTGTCAGGGAGCGTCAGAGAGTGTCAGAGAGTTTCAGAGAGTGTCAGAGAGTTTCAGAGACTTTCTGAGAGTGTCAGAGAGTTCCAGAGAGTTTCTGAGCGTTTCTGAGTGTGTCGGAGTATGTCTGAGAGAGTCAGAGAGTATCTGAGAGTGTCACAGAGTGTCAGAGAGTGTCAGAGATTTTCGGAGAGTTTCAGAGATGTTTTGAGAGTGTCAGAGAGTGTCAGAAAGTTTCAGAGAGAGTCAGACAGTGTCTGAGAGTGTCAAAGAGTGTCAGGGAGTGCCAGAGAGTGTCAGAGAGTTTCAGAGAGAGTCAGACAGTGTCTGAGAGTGTCAAAGAGTGTCAAAGTGTTTCAGAGAGTGTCAGAGAGTGTCAGAGAGTTTCAGAGAGTGGCAAAGAGTTTCAGAGAGTTTCTGAGAGTGTCAGAGAGTGCCAGACAGTTTCTGAGAGTTTCTGAGTGTGTCGAAGTGTGTCCGCGGGATTCAGAGAGTATCTGAGAGTGTCACAGAGTGTCAGAGAGTGTCAGAAAGTTTCAGAGAGAGTCAGAGAGTGTCAGGGAGTTTCAGAGAGTTTCAGAGAGTGTCACAGAGTGTCAGAGCTTTTCAGAGAGATTCAGAGAGTGTCACAGAGTGTCATAGAGTTGCAGAGTGTGTCAGAGAGTGTCCGAGAGTTTTAGAAAGAGTCAGATAGTGTCAGAGAGTTTCAGAAAGTGTCAGAGAGTGGCAGAGAGTGTCTGAGAGTGTCAGAGAGTGCCAGAGATATTCAGAGAGTGTCAGAGAGTGCCAGAACTTTTCAGAGAGTGTCACAGAGTGTCAGAGAGTTTCAGAGAGATTCAGAGAGTGTCCGAGAGATTCAGAAAGTGTCAGATAGTGTCAGAGAGTTTCAGAAAGTGTCACAGAGTGTCAGAGATTGTCAGAGAGTTTCAGAGAGTGTCAGAGAGTGTCAGAGAGTTTCAGAGAGTTTCAGAGAGTGTCAGAGAGTGTCAGAGAGCTTCAGACAGTGTCAGGGAGTGTCAAAGAGTGTCAGAGAGTTTCAGATAGAGTCAGACAGTGTCTGAGATTGTCAAAGAGTGTCAAAGAGTTTCAGAGAGTGTCAGAGAGAGTCAGAGAGTTTCAGAGAGTGTCAGGGAGTGTCAGAGAGTGTCAGAGAGTTTCAGAGAGAGTCAGACAGTGTCTGAGAGTGTCAAAGAGTGTCAAAGAGTTTCAGAGAGTGTCAGAGAGTGTCAGAGAGTGTCAGAGGGTTTCAGAGAGTGTCAAAGAGTTTCAGAGAATTTCTGAGAGTGTCAGAGAGTGCCAGAGAGTTTCTGAGAGTTTCTGAGTGTGCCGAAGTGTGTCTGCGGGAGTCAGAGAGTATCTGAGAGTGTCACAGAGTATCAGAGAGTGTCAGAGATTTTCAGAGAGTTTCAGAGATGTTCAGAGAGTGTCAGAGAGTGTCAGAAAGTTTCAGAGAGTGTCAGAGAGTTTCAGAAAGTGTCACAGAGTGTCAGAGAGTGTCTGAGAGTGTCAGAGAGTGTCAGAGAGTTTCAGAGAGTGTCAGAGAGTGTCAGAGAGTGTCAGAGAGTTTCAGAGAGTGTCAGAGAGTTTCAGAGAGTCTCAGATAGTGTCAGACAGTGTCAGAGAGTGTCTGAGAGTGTCAGAGAGTTTCAGAGAGTGTCAGAGAGTGTCAGAGAGTGTCAGAGTGTTTCAGAGACTTTCTAGAGTGTCAGAGAGTTCCAGAGAGTTTCTGAGCGTTTCTGAGTGTGTCGGAGTATGTCTGAGAGAGTCAGAGAGTATCTGAGAGTGTCACAGAGTGTCAGAGAGTGTCAGAGATTTTCGGAGAGTTTCAGAGATGTTTTGAGAGTGTCAGAGAGTGTCAGAAAGTTTCAGAGAGAGTCAGACAGTGTCTGAGAGTGTCAAAGAGTGTCAGGGAGTGCCAGAGAGTGTCAGAGAGTTTCAGAGAGAGTCAGACTGTGTCTGAGAGTGTCAAAGAGTGTCAAAGTGTTTCAGAGAGTGTCAGAGAGTGTCAGAGAGTTTCAGAGAGTGGCAAAGAGTTTCAGAGAGTTTCTGAGAGTGTCAGAGAGTGCCAGACAGTTTCTGAGAGTTTCTGAGTGTGTCGAAGTGTGTCCGCGGGATTCAGAGAGTATCTGAGAGTGTCACAGAGTGTCAGAGAGTGTCAGAAAGTTTCAGAGAGAGTCAGAGAGTGTCAGGGAGTTTCAGAGAGTTTCAGAGAGTGTCACAGAGTGTCAGAGCTTTTCAGAGAGATTCAGAGAGTGTCACAGAGTGTCATAGAGTTGCAGAGTGTGTCAGAGAGTGTCCGAGAGTTTTAGAAAGAGTCAGATAGTGTCAGAGAGTTTCAGAAAGTGTCAGAGAGTGGCAGAGAGTGTCTGAGAGTGTAAGAGAGTGCCAGAGATATTCAGAGAGTGTCAGAGAGTGCCAGAACTTTTCAGAGAGTGTCACAGAGTGTCAGAGAGTTTCAGAGAGATTCAGAGAGTGTCCGAGAGATTCAGAAAGTGTCAGATAGTGTCAGAGAGTTTCAGAAAGTGTCACAGAGTGTCAGAGATTGTCAGAGAGTTTCAGAGAGTGTCAAAGAGTGTCAGAGAGTTTCAGAGAGTTTCAGAGAGTGTCAGAGAGTGTCAGAGAGCTTCAGACAGTGTCAGGGAGTGTCAAAGAGTGTCAGAGAGTTTCAGATAGAGTCAGACAGTGTCTGAGATTGTCAAAGAGTGTCAAAGAGTTTCAGAGAGTGTCAGAGAGAGTCAGAGAGTTTCAGAGAGTGTCAGGGAGTGTCAGAGAGTGTCAGAGAGTTTCAGAGAGAGTCAGACAGTGTCTGAGAGTGTCAAAGAGTGTCAAAGAGTTTCAGAGAGTGTCAGAGAGTGTCAGAGAGTGTCAGAGGGTTTCAGAGAGTGTCAAAGAGTTTCAGAGAATTTCTGAGAGTGTCAGAGAGTGCCAGAGAGTTTCTGAGAGTTTCTGAGTGTGCCGAAGTGTGTCTGCGGGAGTCAGAGAGTATCTGAGAGTGTCACAGAGTATCAGAGAGTGTCAGAGATTTTCAGAGAGTTTCAGAGATGTTCAGAGAGTGTCAGAGAGTGTCAGAAAGTTTCAGAGAGTGTCAGAGAGTTTCAGAAAGTGTCACAGAGTGTCAGAGAGTGTCTGAGATTGTCAGAGAGTGTCAGAGAGTTTCAGAGAGTGTCAGAGAGTGTCAGAGAGTGTCAGAGAGTTTCAGAGAGTGTCAGAGAGTTTCAGAGAGTCTCAGATAGTGTCAGACAGTGTCAGAGAGTGTCTGAGAGTGTCAGAGAGTTTCAGAGAGTGTCAGAGAGTGTCAGAGAGTTTCAGAGAGCTTCTGAGAGTTTCTGAGAGTGTCAGAAAGTTTCAGAGAGTGTCCGAGAGTTTCAGAGAGTTTCAGAGGGTGTCACAGAGTGTCAGAGAGTTTCAGATAGCTTCAGAGAGTGTCAGGGAGTGTCAGAGAGTGTCAGAGAGATTCAGAGAGTTTCTGAGAGAGTCAGACAGTGTCTGAGAGTGTCAAAGAGTGTCAAAGAGTTTCAGAGAGTGTCAGAAGGTTTCAGAGAGTGTCAGAGAGTTTCAGAGAATTTCTGAGAGTGTCAGAGAGTGCCTGAGAGTTTCTGAAAGTTTCTGAGTGTGTCGGAGAGTGTCAGAGAGTGTCAGAGTGTTTCAGAGAGTGTCACAGAGTTTCAGAGAGTGTCAGAGATTTTCAGAGTGTTTCAGAGATCTTCAGAGAGTGTCAGTGAGTGCCACAGAGTGTCAGTGAGTGTCAGAGAGATTCAGAGAGTGTCAGAGATTTTCAGAGAGTTTCAGAGATCTTCAGAGAGTGTCAGAGAGTGCCAGAAAGTTTCAGAGAGTGTCACAGAGTGTCGGAGAGTTTCAGAGAGATTCAGAGAGTGTCCGAGAGATTCAGAAAGTGTCAGATAGCGTCAGAGAGTTTCAGAATGTTTCAGAGAATGTCAGAGAGTGTCTGAGAGTGTCAGAGATTGTCAGAGAGTTTCAGAGACTTTCTGAGAGTGTCAGAGAGGTCCAGTGAGTTTCTGAGCGTTTCTGAGTGTGTCGGAGTATGTCTGAGTGAGTCAGAGAGTATCTGAGAGTGTCACAGAGTGTCAGAGAGTGTCAGAGATTTTCGGAGAGTTTCAGAGATGTTTTGAGAGTGTCAGAGAGTGTCAGAAAGTTTCAGAGAGAGTCAGACAGTGTCTGAGAGTGTCAAAGAGTGTCAGGGAGTGTCAGAGAGTGCCAGAGAGTTTCAGAGAGAGTCAGACAGTGTCTGAGAGTGTCAAAGAGTGTCAAAGAGTTTCAGAGAGTGTCAGAGAGTGTCAGAGAGTGTCAGAGAGTGGCAAAGAGTTTCAGAGATTTTCTGAGAGTGTCAGAGAGTGCCAGACAGTTTCTGAGAGTTTCTGAGTGTGTCGAAGTGTGTCCGCGGGATTCAGAGAGTATCTGAGAGTGTCACAGAGTGTCAGAGAGTGTCAGAGAGTGTCAGAAAGTTTCAGAGAGAGTCAGAGAGTGTCAGGGAGTTTCAGAGAGTTTCAGAGAGTGTCACAGAGTGTCAGAGCTTTTCAGAGAGATTCAGAGAGTGTCAGAGAGTGTCACAGAGTGTCATAGAGTTGCAGAGTGTGTCAGAGAGTGTCCGAGAGTTTCAGAAAGAGTCAGATAGTGTCAGAGAGTTTCAGAAAGTGTCAGAGAGTGGCAGAGAGTGTCTGAGAGTGTCAGAGAGTGCCAGAGATATTCAGAGAGTGTCAGAGAGTTCCAGAACTTTTCAGAGAGTGTCACAGAGTGTCAGAGAGTTTCAGAGAGATTCAGAGAGTGTCCGAGAGATTCAGAAAGTGTCAGATAGTGTCAGAGAGTTTCAGCGATCTTCAGAGAGTGTCTGAGAGTGTCTGAGAGTGCCAGAGATTGTCAGAGAGTTTCAGAGAGTGTCAGAGAGTGTCAGAGAGTTTCAGCGAGTTTCAGAGTGTTTCAGAGACTTCCTGAGAGTGTCAGAGAGTTCCAGAGAGTTTCTGAGAGTTTCTGAGTGTGTTGGAGTGTGTCTGAGAGAGTCAGAGAGTATCTGAGAGTGTCACAGAGTGTCAGAGAGTGTCAGAGATTTTCAGAGAGTTTCAGAGATGTTCAGAGAGTGTCAGAGAGTGTCAGAAAGATTCAGAGAGAGTCAGAGAGTGTCAGTGAGTTTCAGAGAGTTTCAGAGAGTGTCACAGAGTGTCAGAGCATTTCAGAGAGATTCAGAGAGTGTCAGAGAGTGTCACAGAGTGTCATAGAGTTGCAGAGTGTGTCAGAGAGTGTCCGAGAGTTTCAGAAAGAATCAGATAGTGTCAGAGAGTTTAAGAAAGTGTCAGAGATCTTCAGAGAGTGTCAGAAAGTTTCAGAGAGTGTCACAGAGTGTCGGAGAGTTTCAGAGAGATTCAGAGAGTGTCCGAGAGATTCAGAAAGTGTCAGATAGTGTCAGAGAGTTTCAGAACGTGTCACAGAATGTCAGAGAGTGTCTGAGAGTGTCAGAGAGTGTCAGAGAGTTTCAGAGAGTGTCAGAGAGTGTCAGAGACTTTCAGAGAGTGTCAGAGAGTTTCAGACAGTTTCAGAGAGTGTCAGAGAGTGTCAGAGAGTTTCAGAGAGTCTCAGATAGTGTCAGAGAGTGCCAGAGAGTGTCTGAGAGTGTCTGAGAGTTTCAGAGAGTGTCAGAGAGTGTCAGAGAGTTTCAGAGAGCTTCTGAGAGTTTCTGAGAGTGTCAGAGAGTTACAAAGAGTTTCAGAGAGTTTCAGAGAATGTCAGAGAGTTTCAGAGTGTTTCAGAGAGTTTCACAGAGTTTCAGAGAGTGTCAGAGATTTTCAGAGAGTTTCAGAGATCTTCAGAGAGTGTCAGAGAGTGCGAGAAAGTTTCAGAGAGTGTCACAGAGTGTCGGAGAGTTTCAGAGAGATTCAGAGAGTGTCCGAGAGATTCAGAAAGTGTCAGATAGTGTCAGAGAGTTTCAGAGATCTTCAGAGAGTGTCTGAGAGTGTCTGAGAGTGCCAGAGATTGTCAGAGAGTTTCAGAGAGTGTCAGAGAGTGTCAGAGAGTTTCAGAGAGTTTCAGAGAGTGTCAGAGAGTTTCTGAGAGTCTCAGAGAGTGCCAGAGAGTCTCAGAGAGTTTCAGGGAGTTTCTGAGTGTTTCTGAGAGAGTCAGAGAGTTTCAGAGAGTTTCAGAGAGAGTCAGACAGTGTCTGAGAGTGTCAAAGAGTTTCAGAGAGTTTCTGAGAGTGTCAGAGAGTTTCTGAGAGATTCAGATAATGTCAGAGAATGTCAGAGAGTGTCACAGAGTGTCATCGAGTTGCAGAGCGTGTCAGAGAGTGTCTGAGAGTTTCAGAAAGTGTCAGATACTGTCAGAGAGTTTCAGAAAGTGTCAGAGAGTGTCAGAGAGTGTCTGAGAATGTCAGAGAGTTTCAGAGATCTTCAGAGAGTGTCAGAGAGTGCCAGAAAGTTTCAGAGAGTGTCACAGAGTGTCGGAGAGTTTCAGAGAGATTCAGAGAGTGTCCGAGAGATTCAGAAAGTGTCAGATAGTGTCAGAGAGTTTCAGAGATCTTCAGAGAGTGTCTGAGAGTGTCTGAGAGTGCCAGAGATTGTCAGAGTGTTTCAGAGAGTGTCACAGAGTGTCAGACAGTTTCAGAGAGTTTCAGAGTGTTTCAGAGACTTCCTGAGAGTGTCAGAGATTTCCAGAGAGTTTCGGAGAGTTTCTGAGTGTGTCGGAGTGTGTCTGAGAGAGTCAGAGAGTATCTGAGAGTGTCACAGAGTGTCAGAGAGTGTCAGAGATTTTCAGCGAGTTTCAGAGATGTTCAGAGAGTGTCAGAGAGTGTCAGAAAGTTTCAGAGAGAGTCAGAGAGTGTCAGTGAGTTTCAGAGAGTTTCAGAGAGTGTCACAGAGTGCCAGAGCTTTTCAGAGAGATTCAGAGAGTGTCACAGAGTGTCATAGAGTTGCAGAGTGTGTCAGAGAGTGTCCGAGAGTTTCAGAAAGAATCAGATAGTGTCAGAGAGTTTCAGAAAGTGTCAGAGATCTTCAGAGAGTGTCAGAAAGTTTCAGAGAGTGTCACAGAGTGTCGGAGAGTTTCAGAGAGATTCAAAGAGTGTCCGAGAGATTCAGAAAGTGTCAGATAGTGTCAGAGAGTTTCAGAAAGTGTCACAGAGTGTCAGAGAGTGTCTGAGAGTGTCAGAGAGTGTCAGAGAGTTTCAGAGAGTGTCAGAGAGTGTCAGAGACTTTCAGAGAGTGTCAGAGAGTGCCAGAGAGTTTCAGACAGTTTCAGAGAGTGTCAGAGAATGTCAGAGAGATTCAGATAGTCTCAGATAGTGTCAGAGAGTGTCAGAGAGTGTCTGAGAGAGTCTGAGAGTTTCAGAGAGTGTCAGAGAGTGTCAGAGAGTTTTAGAGAGCTTCTGAGAGTTTCTGAGAGTGTCAGAGAGTTACAAAGAGTTTCAGAGAGTTTCAGAGAATGTCAGAGAGTTTCAGAGTGTTTCAGAGAGTTTCACAGAGTTTCAGAGAGTGTCAGAGATTTTCAGAGAGTTTCAGAGATCTTCAGAGAGTGTCAGAGAGTGCGAGAAAGTTTCAGAGAGTGTCACAGAGTGTCGGAGAGTATCAGAGAGTGTCCGGGAGATTCAGAAAGTGTCAGATAGTGTCAGAGAGTTTCAGAGATCTTCAGAGAGTGTCTGAGATTGTCTGAGAGTGCCAGAGATTGTCAGAGAGTTTCAGAGAGTGTCAGAGAGTGTCAGAGAGTGTCAGAGAGTTTCAGAGAGTCTCAGAGAGTGCCAGAGAGTCTCAGAGAGTTTCAGGGAGTTTCTGAGTGTTTCTGAGAGAGTCAGAGAGTTTCAGAGAGTTTCAGAGAGCTTCAGAGAGTTTCAGAGAGTGTCAGAAAGTTTCAGAGAATGTCAAAGAGTGTCACAGAGTTTCAGAAAGTGTCACAGAGTGTCAGAGTGATTCAGAGAGATACAGAGAGTGGCAGAGATTGTCAGAGAGCGTCAGACAGTTTCAGAGAGTTTCAGAGAGTGTCAGAGAGTTTCAGAGAGAGTCAGTGAGTGTCAGAGAATGTCAAAGAGTGTCACAGAGTTTCAGAGAGTGTCAGAGAGCGTCAGAGAGTGTCAGAGTGTTTCAGAGAGTTTCAGAGACTTTCTGAGAGTGTCAGAGAGTTCCAGAGAGTTTCTGAGAGATTCTGAGTGTGTCAGAGTGTGTGTGAGAGAGTCAGAGAGAATCTGAGAGTGTCACAGAGTGTCAGAGAGTGTCAGAGATTTTCAGAGAGTTTCAGAGAGTGTCAGAGAGTGTCAGAGAGTGTCAGAAAGTTTCAGAGAGTGTCAGAGAGTGCCAGAGAGTTTCTGAGAGTTTCTGAGTGTGTCGAAGTGTGTCTGCGGGAGTCAGAGAGTATCTGAGAGTGTCACAGAGTGTCAGAGAGTGTCAGAGATTTTCAGAGAGTTTCAGAGATGTTCAGAGAGTGTCAGAGAGTTTCAGAGATGTTCAGAGAGTGTCAGAGAGTGTCAGAAAGATTCAGAGAGAGTCAGAGAGTGTCAGAGAGTTCCAGAGAGTTTCTGAGAGATTCTGAGTGTGTCAGAGTGTGTGTGAGAGAGTCAGAGAGAATCTGAGAGTGTCACAGAGTGTCAGAGAGTGTCAGAGATTTTCAGAGAGTTTCAGAGAGTGTCAGAGAGTGTCAGAGAGTGTCAGAAAGTTTCAGAGAGTGTCAGAGAGTGCCAGAGAGTTTCTGAGAGTTTCTGAGTGTGTCGAAGTGTGTCTGCGGGAGTCAGAGAGTATCTGAGAGTGTCACAGAGTGTCAGAGAGTGTCAGAGATTTTCAGAGAGTTTCAGAGATGTTCAGAGAATGTCAGAGAGTGTCAGAAAGTTTCAGAGTGTGTCAGAGAATGTCAGGGAGTTTCAGAGAGTTACAGAGTGTCACAGAGTGTCAGATACTGTCAGAGAGTTTCAGAACGTGTCAGAGAGTGTCAGAGAGTGTCTGAGAATGTCAGAGAGTTTCAGAGGTCTTCAGAGAGTGTCAGAGAGTGCCAGAAAGTTTCAAAGAGTTTCACAGAGTGTCGGAGAGTTTCAGAGAGATTCAGAGAGTGTCCGAGAGATTCAGAAAGTGTCAGATAGTGTCAGAGAGTTTCAGAGATCTTCAGAGAGTGTCTGAGAGTGTCTGAGAGTGCCAGAGATTGTCAGAGTGTTTCAGAGAGTGTCAGAGAATGTCAGAGAGTTTCAGAGAGTTTCAGAGTGTTTCAGAGACTTCCTGAGAGTGTCAGAGAGTTCCAGAGCGTTTCTGAGAGTTTCTGAGTGTGTCGGAGTGTGTCTGAGAGAGTCAGAGAGTATCTGAGAGTGTCACAGAGTGTCAGAGAGTGTCAGAGATTTTCAGAGAGTTTCAGAGATGTTCAGAGAGTGTCAGAGATTGTCAGAAAGTTTCAGAGAGAGTCAGAGAGTGTCACAGAGTGCCAGAGCTTTTCAGAGAGATTCAGAGAGTGTCAGAGAGTGTCACAGAGTGTCATAGAGTTGCAGAGTGTGTCAGAGAGTGTCCGAGAGTTTCAGAAAGAATCAGATAGTGTCAGAGAGTTTCAGAAAGTGTCAGACAGTGTCAGAGAGTTTCAGAGAGCTTCTGAGAGTTTCTGAGAGTGTCAGAGACTTACAAAGAGTTTCAGAGAGTTTCAGAGAATGTCAGAGAGTTTCAGAGTGTTTCAGAGAGTTTCAGAGAGTTTCACAGAGTTTCAGAGAGTGTCAGAGATTTTCAGAGAGTTTCAGAGATCTTCAGAGAGTGTCAGAGAGTGCGAGAAAGTTTCAAAGAGTGTCACAGAGTGTCGGAGAGTTTCAGAGAGATTCAGAGAGTGTCCGAGAGATTCAGAAAGTGTCAGATAGTGTCAGAGAGTTTCAGAGATCTTCAGAGAGTGTCTGAGAGTGTCTGAGAGTGCCAGAGATTGTCAGAGAGTTTCAGAGAGTGTCAGAGAGTGTCAGAGAGTTTCAGAGAGTTTCAGCGAGTGTCAGAGAGTTTCAGAGAGTCTCAGAGAGTGCCAGAGAGTCTCAGAGAGTTTCAGGGAGTTTCTGAGTGTTTCTGAGAGAGTCAGAGAGTTTCAGAGAGTTTCAGAAAGTTTAAGAGATTGTCAGAGATTTTCAGAGAGTGTCACATAGTGTCAGAGTGATTCAGAGAGATACAGAGAGTGTCAGAGATTGTCAGAGAGTGTCAGACCGTTTCAGAGAGTTTCAGAGGGTGTCAGAGAGTTTCAGAGAGAGTCAGTGAGTGTCAGAGAATGTCAAAGAGTTTCACAGAGTTTCAGAGAGTGTCAGAGAGCGTCAGAGAGTGTCAGAGAGAGTCAGAGAGTTTCAGAGACTTTCTGAGAGTGTCAGAGAGTTCCAGAGAGTTTCTGAGAGATTCTGAGTGTGTCGGAGTGTGTCTGAGAGAGTCAGAGAGTATCTGAGAGTGTCACAGAGTGTCAGAGAGTGTCAGAGATTTTCAGAGAGTTTCAGAGAGTGTCAGAGAGTTTCAGAGAGTGTCAGAGAGTGTCAGAGAATTTCAGAGAGTGTCAGAGAGTGTCAGAGAGTTTCAGACAGTTTCAGAGAGTGTCAGAGAATGTCAGAGAGTTTCAGAGAGTCTCAGATAGTGTCAGAGAGTGTCAGAGAGTGTCTGAGAGTGTCTGAGAGTTTTAGAGAGTGTTAGAGAGTGTCAGAGAGTTTCAGAGAGCTTCTGAGAGTTTCTGAGAGTGTCAGAGAGTTACAAAGAGTTTCAGAGAGTTTCAGAGAATGTCAGAGAGTTTCAGAGTGTTTCAGAGAGTGCCACAGAGTGTCAGAGAGTGTCAGAGATTTTCAGAGAGTTTCAGAGAGTGTCAGAGATTGTCAGAGCGTTTCAGAGAGATTCAGAGAGTGTCAGAGAGTGTCACAGAGTGTCACAGAGTTGCAGAGTGTGTCAGAGAGTGTCACAGAGTTTCAGAAAGAGTCAGATAGTGTCAGAGAATTTCAGAAAGTGTCAGAGAGTGTCAGAGAGTGTCTGAGACTGTCAGAGAGTGTCAGAGTGTTTCAGAGAGTGTCACAGAGTTTCAGAGAGTGTCAGAGATCTTCAGAGAGTGTCAGAGAGTGCCAGAAAGTTTCAGAGAGTGTCGCAGAGTGTCGGAGAGTTTCAGAGAGATTCAGAGAGTGTCCGAGAGATTCAGAAAGTGTCAGATAGTGTCAGAGAGTTTCAGAGATCTTCAGACAGTGTCTGAGAGTGTCTGAGAGTGCCAGAGATTGTCAGAGAGTTTCAGAGAGTGTCAGAGAGTTTCAGAGAGTTTCAGCGAGTGTCAGAGAGTTTCAGAGAGTCTCAGAGAGTGCCAGAGAGTCTCAGAGAGTTTCAGGGAGTTTCTGAGTGTTTCTGAGAGAGTCAGAGAGTTTCAGAGAGTTTCAGAAAGTTTAAGAGATTGTCAGAGAGTTTCAGAGAGTGTCACATAGTGTCAGAGTGATTCAGAGAGATACAGAGAGTGTCAGAGATTGTCAGAGAGTGTCAGACCGTTTCAGAGAGTTTCAGAGAGTGTCAGAGAGTTTCAGAGAGAGTCAGTGAGTGTCAGAGAATGTCAAAGAGTTTCACAGAGTTTCAGAGAGTGTCAGAGAGCGTCAGAGAGTGTCAGAGAGAGTCAGAGAGTTTCAGAGACTTTCTGAGAGTGTCAGAGAGTTCCAGAGAGCTTCTGAGAGATTCTGAGTGTGTCGGAGTGTGTCTGAGAGAGTCAGAGAGTATTTGAGAGTGTCACAGAGTGTCAGAGAGTGTCAGAGATTTTCAGAGAGTTTCAGAGAGTGTCAGAGAGTGTCAGAGAGTGTCAGAAAGTTTCAGAGAGTGTCAGAGAGTGTCAGGGAGTTTCAGAGAGTTTCTGAGAGTGTCACAGAGTGTCAGAGCTTTTCAGAGAGATTCAGAGAGTGTCAGAGAGTGTCACAGAGTGTCATAGAGTTGCAGAGTGTGTCAGAGAGTGTCCGAGAGTTTCAGAAAGAGTCAGATAGTGTCAGAGAGTTTCAGAAAGTGTCAGAGAGTGTCAGAGAGTGTCTGAGAGTGTCAGAGAGTGTCAGAGTCTTTCAGAGAGTGTCACAGAGTTTCAGAGAGTGTCAGAGATTTTCAGAGAGTGCCAGAGATCTTCAGAGAGTGTCAGAGAGTGCCAGAAAGTTTCAGAGAGTGTCACAGAGTGTCGGAGAGTTTCAGAGAGATTCAGAGAGTGTCCGAGAGATTCAGAAAGTGTCAGATAGTGTCAGAGAATTTCAGAAAGTGTCACAGTGTGTCAGAGAGTGTCTGAGAGTGTCAGAGAGTGTCAGAAAATTTCACAGAGTGTCAGAAAGTGTCAGAGAGTTTCAGACAGTGTCAGAGAGTGTCAGAGAGCGTCAGAGAGTTTCAGAGAGTCTCAGAGAGTGCCAGAGAGTCTCAGAGAGTTTCAGGGAGTTTCTGAGTGTTTCTGAGAGAGTCAGAGAGTTTCAGAGAGTTTCAGAAAGTTTAAGAGATTGTCAGAGATTTTCAGAGAGTGTCACATAGTGTCAGAGTGATTCAGAGAGATACAGAGAGTGTCAGAGATTGTCAGAGAGTGTCAGACCGTTTCAGAGAGTTTCAGAGGGTGTCAGAGAGTTTCAGAGAGAGTCAGTGAGTGTCAGAGAATGTCAAAGAGTTTCACAGAGTTTCAGAGAGTGTCAGAGAGCGTCAGAGAGTGTCAGAGAGAGTCAGAGAGTTTCAGAGACTTTCTGAGAGTGTCAGAGAGTTCCAGAGAGTTTCTGAGAGATTCTGAGTGTGTCGGAGTGTGTCTGAGAGAGTCAGAGAGTATCTGAGAGTGTCACAGAGTGTCAGAGAGTGTCAGAGATTTTCAGAGAGTTTCAGAGAGTGTCAGAGAGTTTCAGAGAGTGTCAGAGAGTGTCAGAGAATTTCAGAGAGTGTCAGAGAGTGTCAGAGAGTTTCAGACAGTTTCAGAGAGTGTCAGAGAATGTCAGAGAGTTTCAGAGAGTCTCAGATAGTGTCAGAGAGTGTCAGAGAGTGTCTGAGAGTGTCTGAGAGTTTTAGAGAGTGTTAGAGAGTGTCAGAGAGTTTCAGAGAGCTTCTGAGAGTTTCTGAGAGTGTCAGAGAGTTACAAAGAGTTTCAGAGAGTTTCAGAGAATGTCAGAGAGTTTCAGAGTGTTTCAGAGAGTGCCACAGAGTGTCAGAGAGTGTCAGAGATTTTCAGAGAGTTTCAGAGAGTGTCAGAGATTGTCAGAGCGTTTCAGAGAGATTCAGAGAGTGTCAGAGAGTGTCACAGAGTGTCACAGAGTTGCAGAGTGTGTCAGAGAGTGTCACAGAGTTTCAGAAAGAGTCAGATAGTGTCAGAGAATTTCAGAAAGTGTCAGAGAGTGTCAGAGAGTGTCTGAGACTGTCAGAGAGTGTCAGAGTGTTTCAGAGAGTGTCACAGAGTTTCAGAGAGTGTCAGAGATCTTCAGAGAGTGTCAGAGAGTGCCAGAAAGTTTCAGAGAGTGTCACAGAGTGTCGGAGAGTTTCAGAGAGATTCAGAGAGTGTCCGAGAGATTCAGAAAGTGTCAGATAGTGTCAGAGAGTTTCAGAGATCTTCAGAGAGTGTCTGAGAGTGTCTGAGAGTGCCAGAGATTGTCAGAGAGTTTCAGAGAGTGTCAGAGAGTGTCAGAGAGTTTCAGAGAGTTTCAGCGAGTGTCAGAGAGTTTCAGAGAGTCTCAGAGAGTGCCAGAGAGTCTCAGAGAGTTTCAGGGAGTTTCTGAGTGTTTCTGAGAGAGTCAGAGAGTTTCAGAGAGTTTCAGAGAGCTTCAGAGAGTTTCAGAGAGTGTCAGAAAGTTTCAGAGATTGTCAGAGAGTTTCAGAGAGTGTCACAGAGTGTCAGAGTGATTCAGAGAGATACAGAGAGTGTCAGAGATTGTCAGAGAGTGTCAGACCGTTTCAGAGAGTTTCAGAGAGTGTCAGAGAGTTTCAGAGAGAGTCAGTGAGTGTCAGAGAATGTCAAAGAGTTTCACAGAGTTTCAGAGAGTGTCAGAGAGCGTCAGAGAGTGTCAGAGAGAGTCAGAGAGTTTCAGAGACTTTCTGAGAGTGTCAGAGAGTTCCAGAGAGCTTCTGAGAGATTCTGAGTGTGTCGGAGTGTGTCTGAGAGAGTCAGAGAGTATCTGAGAGTGTCACAGAGTGTCAGAGAGTGTCAGAGATTTTCAGAGAGTTTCAGAGAGTGTCAGAGAGTGTCAGAGAGTGTCAGAAAGTTTCAGAGAGTGTCAGAGAGTGTCAGGGAGTTTCAGAGAGTTTCTGAGAGTGTCACAGAGTGTCAGAGCTTTTCAGAGAGATTCAGAGAGTGTCAGAGAGTGTCACAGAGTGTCATAGAGTTGCAGAGTGTGTCAGAGAGTGTCCGAGAGTTTCAGAAAGAGTCAGATAGTGTCAGAGAGTTTCAGAAAGTGTCAGAGAGTGTCAGAGAGTGTCTGAGAGTGTCAGAGAGTGTCAGAGTCTTTCAGAGAGTGTCACAGAGTTTCAGAGAGTGTCAGAGATTTTCAGAGAGTGCCAGAGATCTTCAGAGAGTGTCAGAGAGTGCCAGAAAGTTTCAGAGAGTGTCACAGAGTGTCGGAGAGTTTCAGAGAGATTCAGAGAGTGTCCGAGAGATTCAGAAAGTGTCAGATAGTGTCAGAGAATTTCAGAAAGTGTCACAGTGTGTCAGAGAGTGTCTGAGAGTGTCAGAGAGTGTCAGAAAATTTCACAGAGTGTCAGAAAGTGTCAGAGAGTTTCAGAGAGTGTCAGAGAGTGTCAGAGAGCGTCAGAGAGTTTCAGAGAGTCTCAGAGAGTGCCAGAGAGTTTCAGAGAGTGTCAGAGATTTTCAGAGAGTGCCAGAGATCTTCAGAGAGTGTCAGAGAGTGCCAGAAAGTTTCAGAGAGTGTCAGAGAGTTTCAGAGAGTGTCAGAGAGTGTCAGAGAATTTCAGAGAGTGTCAGAGAGTGTCAGAGAGTTTCAGACAGTTTCAGAGAGTGTCAGAGAATGTCAGAGAGTTTCAGAGAGTCTCAGATAGTGTCAGAGAGTGTCAGAGAGTGTCTGAGAGTGTCTGAGAGTTTTAGAGAGTGTTAGAGAGTGTCAGAGAGTTTCAGAGAGCTTCTGAGAGTTTCTGAGAGTGTCAGAGAGTTACAAAGAGTTTCAGAGAGTTTCAGAGAATGTCAGAGAGTTTCAGAGTGTTTCAGAGAGTGCCACAGAGTGTCAGAGAGTGTCAGAGATTTTCAGAGAGTTTCAGAGAGTGTCAGAGATTGTCAGAGCGTTTCAGAGAGATTCAGAGAGTGTCAGAGAGTGTCACAGAGTGTCACAGAGTTGCAGAGTGTGTCAGAGAGTGTCACAGAGTTTCAGAAAGAGTCAGATAGTGTCAGAGAATTTCAGAAAGTGTCAGAGAGTGTCAGAGAGTGTCTGAGACTGTCAGAGAGTGTCAGAGTGTTTCAGAGAGTGTCACAGAGTTTCAGAGAGTGTCAGAGATCTTCAGAGAGTGTCAGAGAGTGCCAGAAAGTTTCAGAGAGTGTCACAGAGTGTCGGAGAGTTTCAGAGAGATTCAGAGAGTGTCCGAGAGATTCAGAAAGTGTCAGATAGTGTCAGAGAGTTTCAGAGATCTTCAGAGAGTGTCTGAGAGTGTCTGAGAGTGCCAGAGATTGTCAGAGAGTTTCAGAGAGTGTCAGAGAGTGTCAGAGAGTTTCAGAGAGTTTCAGCGAGTGTCAGAGAGTTTCAGAGAGTCTCAGAGAGTGCCAGAGAGTCTCAGAGAGTTTCAGGGAGTTTCTGAGTGTTTCTGAGAGAGTCAGAGAGTTTCAGAGAGTTTCAGAGAGCTTCAGAGAGTTTCAGAGAGTGTCAGAAAGTTTCAGAGATTGTCAGAGAGTTTCAGAGAGTGTCACAGAGTGTCAGAGTGATTCAGAGAGATACAGAGAGTGTCAGAGATTGTCAGAGAGTGTCAGACCGTTTCAGAGAGTTTCAGAGAGTGTCAGAGAGTTTCAGAGAGAGTCAGTGAGTGTCAGAGAATGTCAAAGAGTTTCACAGAGTTTCAGAGAGTGTCAGAGAGCGTCAGAGAGTGTCAGAGAGAGTCAGAGAGTTTCAGAGACTTTCTGAGAGTGTCAGAGAGTTCCAGAGAGCTTCTGAGAGATTCTGAGTGTGTCGGAGTGTGTCTGAGAGAGTCAGAGAGTATCTGAGAGTGTCACAGAGTGTCAGAGAGTGTCAGAGATTTTCAGAGAGTTTCAGAGAGTGTCAGAGAGTGTCAGAGAGTGTCAGAAAGTTTCAGAGAGTGTCAGAGAGTGTCAGGGAGTTTCAGAGAGTTTCTGAGAGTGTCACAGAGTGTCAGAGCTTTTCAGAGAGATTCAGAGAGTGTCAGAGAGTGTCACAGAGTGTCATAGAGTTGCAGAGTGTGTCAGAGAGTGTCCGAGAGTTTCAGAAAGAGTCAGATAGTGTCAGAGAGTTTCAGAAAGTGTCAGAGAGTGTCAGAGAGTGTCTGAGAGTGTCAGAGAGTGTCAGAGTCTTTCAGAGAGTGTCACAGAGTTTCAGAGAGTGTCAGAGATTTTCAGAGAGTGCCAGAGATCTTCAGAGAGTGTCAGAGAGTGCCAGAAAGTTTCAGAGAGTGTCACAGAGTGTCGGAGAGTTTCAGAGAGATTCAGAGAGTGTCCGAGAGATTCAGAAAGTGTCAGATAGTGTCAGAGAATTTCAGAAAGTGTCACAGTGTGTCAGAGAGTGTCTGAGAGTGTCAGAGAGTGTCAGAAAATTTCACAGAGTGTCAGAAAGTGTCAGAGAGTTTCAGAGAGTGTCAGAGAGTGTCAGAGAGCGTCAGAGAGTTTCAGAGAGTCTCAGAGAGTGCCAGAGAGTCTCAGAGAGTTTCAGGGAGTTTCTGAGTGTTTCTGAGAGAGTCAGAGAGTTTCAGAGAGTTTCAGAAAGTTTAAGAGATTGTCAGAGATTTTCAGAGAGTGTCACATAGTGTCAGAGTGATTCAGAGAGATACAGAGAGTGTCAGAGATTGTCAGAGAGTGTCAGACCGTTTCAGAGAGTTTCAGAGGGTGTCAGAGAGTTTCAGAGAGAGTCAGTGAGTGTCAGAGAATGTCAAAGAGTTTCACAGAGTTTCAGAGAGTGTCAGAGAGCGTCAGAGAGTGTCAGAGAGAGTCAGAGAGTTTCAGAGACTTTCTGAGAGTGTCAGAGAGTTCCAGAGAGTTTCTGAGAGATTCTGAGTGTGTCGGAGTGTGTCTGAGAGAGTCAGAGAGTATCTGAGAGTGTCACAGAGTGTCAGAGAGTGTCAGAGATTTTCAGAGAGTTTCAGAGAGTGTCAGAGAGTTTCAGAGAGTGTCAGAGAGTGTCAGAGAGTGTCAGAGAGCGTCAGAGAGTTTCAGAGAGTCTCAGATAGTGTCAGAGAGTGGCAGAGAGTTTCTGAGAGTGTCAGAGAGTTTCAGAGAGCTTCTGAGAGTTTCTGAGAGTATCAGAGAGTTACAAAGAGTTTCAGAGAGTTTCAGAGAGTGTCAGAAAGTTTCAGAGAGTGTCCGAGAGTTTCAGAGAGTTTCAGAGGGTGTCACAGAGTGTCAGAGATTTTCAGAAAGCTTCAGAGAGTGTCAGGGAGTGTCAGAGAGTGTCAGAGACTTTCAGAGAGTTTCAGAGAGAGTCAGACAGTGTCTGAGAGTGTCAAAGAGTGTCAAAGAGTTTCAGAGAGTGTCAGAGAGTGTCAGAGAGTGTCAGAGGGTTTCAGAGAGTGTCAGAGAGTTTTAGTGACTTTCTGAGAGTTTCAGAGAGTGCCTGACAGTTTCTGACAGTTTCTGAGTGTGCCGGAGAGTGTCAGAGAGTGTCAGAGTGTTTCAGAGAGTGTCACAGAGTTTCGGAGAGTGTCAGAGATTTTCAGAGAGTTTCAGAGATCTTCAGAGAGTGTCAGTGAGTGCCACAGAGTGTCAGTGAGTGTCAGAGCGTTTCAGAGATTGTCAGACAGTGTCAGATAGTGTCAGTGATTGTCAGAGAGTATCAGAGAGTGTCTGCGAGTTTCAGAGAGAGTCATCGAGTGTCAGAGAGTGTCAGAGAGTGTCAGAAAGTTTCAGAGAGTGTCAGAGAGTGTCAGGGAGTTTCAGAGAGTTTCTGAGAGTGTCACAGAGTGTCAGAGCTTTTCAGAGAGATTCAGAGAGTGTCAGAGAGTGTCACAGAGTGTCATAGAGTTGCAGAGTGTGTCAGAGAGTGTCCGAGAGTTTCAGAAAGAGTCAGATAGTGTCTGAGAGTTTCAGAAGGTGTCAGAGAGTGTCAGAGAGTGTCTGAGAGTGTCAGAGAGTGTCGGAGTCTTTCAGAGAGTGTCACAGAGTTTCAGAGAGTGTCAGAGATTTTCAGAGAGTGCCAGAGATCTTCAGAGAGTGTCAGAGAGTGCCAGAAAGTTTCAGAGAGTGTCACAGAGTGTCGGAGAGTTTCAGAGAGATTCAGAGAGTGTCCGAGAGATTCAGAAAGTGTCAGATAGTGTCAGAGAATTTCAGAAAGTGTCACAGAGTGTCAGAGAGTGTCTGAGAGTGTCAGAGAGTGTCAGAAAATTTCAGAGAGTGTCAGAGAGTGTCAGAGAGTTTCAGAGAGTGTCAGAGAGTGTCAGAGAGCGTCAGAGAGTTTCAGAGAGTCTCAGATAGTGTCAGAGAGTGGCAGAGAGTTTCTGAGAGTGTCAGAGAGTTTCAGAGAGCTTCTGAGAGTTTCTGAGAGTATCAGAGAGTTACAAAGAGTTTCAGAGAGTTTCAGAGAGTGTCAGAAAGTTTCAGAGAGTGTCCGAGAATTTCAGAGAGTTTCAGAGGGTGTCACAGAGTGTCAGAGATTTTCAGAAAGCTTCAGAGAGTGTCAGGGAGTTTCAGAGAGTGTCAGAGACTTTCAGAGAGTTTCAGAGAGAGTCAGACAGTGTCTGAGAGTGTCAAAGAGTGTCAAAGAGTTTCAGAGAGTGTCAGAGAGTGTCAGAGAGTGTCAGAGGGTTTCAGAGAGTGTCAGAGAGTTTCAGTGACTTTCTGAGAGTTTCAGAGAGTGCCTGACAGTTTCTGACAGTTTTTGAGTGTGCCGGAGAGTGTCAGAGAGTGTCAGAGTGTTTCAGAGAGTGTCACAGAGTTTCGGAGAGTGTCAGAGATTTTCAGAGAGTTTCAGAGATCTTCAGAGAGTGTCAGTGAGTGCCACAGAGTGTCAGTGAGTGTCAGAGCGTTTCAGAGATTGTCAGACAGTGTCAGATAGTGTCAGTGATTGTCAGAGAGTATCAGAGAGTGTCTGCGAGTTTCAGAGAGAGTCATCGAGTGTCAGAGAGTGTCAGAGAGTGTCAGAAAGTGTCAGAGAGTGTCAGAGAGTTTCAGAGAGTGTCAGAGAGTGTCAGAGAGCGTCAGAGAGTTTCAGAGAGTCTCAGATAGTGTCAGAGAGTGGCAGAGAGTTTCTGAGAGTGTCAGAGAGTTTCAGAGAGCTTCTGAGAGTTTCTGAGAGTATCAGAGAGTTACAAAGAGTTTCAGAGAGTTTCAGAGAGTGTCAGAAAGTTTCAGAGAGTGTCCGAGAATTTCAGAGAGTTTCAGAGGGTGTCACAGAGTGTCAGAGATTTTCAGAAAGCTTCAGAGAGTGTCAGGGAGTGTCAGAGAGTGTCAGAGACTTTCAGAGAGTTTCAGAGAGAGTCAGACAGTGTCTGAGAGTGTCAAAGAGTGTCAAAGAGTTTCAGAGAGTGTCAGAGAGTGTCAGAGAGTGTCAGAGGGTTTCAGAGAGTGTCAGAGAGTTTCAGTGACTTTCTGAGAGTTTCAGAGAGTGCCTGACAGTTTCTGACAGTTTCTGAGTGTGCCGGAGAGTGTCAGAGAGTGTCAGAGTGTTTCAGAGAGTGTCACAGAGTTTCGGAGAGTGTCAGAGATTTTCAGAGAGTTTCAGAGATCTTCAGAGAGTGTCAGTGAGTGCCACAGAGTGTCAGTGAGTGTCAGAGCGTTTCAGAGATTGTCAGACAGTGTCAGATAGTGTCAGTGATTGTCAGAGAGTATCAGAGAGTGTCTGCGAGTTTCAGAGAGAGTCATCGAGTGTCAGAGAGTGTCAGAGAGTGTCAGAAAGATTCAGAGAGTGTCAGAGAGTGTCAGGGAGTTTCAGAGAGTTTCTGAGAGTGTCACAGAGTGTCAGAGCTTTTCAGAGAGATTCAGAGAGTGTCAGAGAGTGTCACAGAGTGTCATAGAGTTGCAGAGTGTGTCAGAGAGTGTCCGAGAGTTTCAGAAAGAGTCAGATAGTGTCAGAGAGTTTCAGAAAGTGTCAGAGAGTGTCAGAGAGTGTCTGAGAGTGTCAGAGAGTGTCAGAGTCTTTCAGAGAGTGTCACAGAGTTTCAGAGAGTGTCTGAGATTTTCAGAGAGTGTCAGAGATTTTCAGAGAGTGCCAGAGATCTTCAGAGAGTGTCAGAGAGTGCCAGAAAGTTTCAGAGAGTGTCACATAGTGTCGGAGAGTTTCAGAGAGATTCAGAGAGTGTCCGAGAGATACAGAAAGTGTCAGATAGTGTCAGAGAATTTCAGAAAGTGTCACAGAGTGTCAGAGAGTGTCTGAGAGTGTCAGAGAGTGTCAGAAAATTTCAGAGAGTTTCAGAGAGTGTCAGAGATTTTCAGAGAGTGTCAGAGAGTGTCAGAGAGCGTCAGAGAGTTTCAGAGAGTCTCAGATAGTGTCAGAGAGTGGCAGAGAGTTTCAGAGAGTGTCAGAGAGTGTCAGAGAGCTTCTGAGAGTTTCTGAGAGTGTCAGAGAGTTACAAAGAGTTTCAGAGAGTTTCAGAGAGTGTCAGAAAGTTTCAGAGATTGTCCGAGATTTTCAGAAAGCTTCAGAGAGTGTCAGGGAGTGTCAGAGAGTGTCAGAGACTTTCAGAGAGTTTCAGAGAGAGTCAGACAGTGTCTGAGAGTGTCAAAGAGTGTCAAAGAGTTTCAGAGAGTGTCAGAGAGTGTCAGAGAGTGTCAGAGGGTTTCAGAGAGTGTCAGAGAGTTTCAGTGACTTTCTGAGAGTTTCAGAGAGTGCCTGAGAATTTCTGACAGTTTCTGAGTGTGCCGGAGAGTGTCAGAGAGTGTCAGAGTGTTTCAGAGAGTGTCACAGAGTTTCGGAGAGTGTCAGAGATTTTCAGAGAGTTTCAGAGATCTTCAGAGAGTGTCAGTGAGTGCCAAAGAGTGTCAGTGAGTGTCAGAGCGTTTCAGAGATTGTCAGACAGTGTCAGATAGAGTCAGTGATTGTCAGAGAGTATCAGAGAGTGTCTGCGAGATTCAGAGAGAGTCATCGAGTGTCAGAGAGTGTCAGAGAGTTTCAGAGATTGTCACAGAGTGTCAGAGAGTGTCAGAGAGTTTCAGAGAGTTTCAGAGAGTTTCTGAGATTTTCTGAGATTGTCAGGGAGTGTCAGAGAGTTTCAGAGAGTGGCAGTGAGTGTCAGAGAGTTTCAGAGAGTGTCAGATAGTGACAGTGAGTGTCGGAGAATATCAGAGATTGGCAGCGAGAGTCAGAGAGTGTCAGCGAGTGTCAGAGAGTGTCAGAGTGTTTCAGAGAGTGTCACAGAGTGTCAGTGAGTGTCAGAGAGTTTCAGAGATTGTCAGATAGTGTCAGAGAGTGTCAGCGAGAGTCAGAGAGAGTTTCAGAGAGTGTCAGAGAGCGTCAGAGAGTGTCAGAGAGAGTCAGAGAGTTTCAGAGACTTTCTGAGAGTGTCAGAGAGTTCCAGAGAGCTTCTGAGAGATTCTGAGTGTGTCGGAGTGTGTCTGAGAGAGTCAGAGAGTATCTGAGAGTGTCACAGAGTGTCAGAGAGTGTCAGAGATTTTCAGAGAGTTTCAGAGAGTGTCAGAGAGTGTCAGAGAGTGTCAGAAAGTTTCAGAGAGTGTCAGAGAGTGTCAGGGAGTTTCAGAGAGTTTCAGAGAGTGTCACAGAGTGTCAGAGCTTTTCAGAGAGATTCAGAGAGTGTCAGAGAGTGTCACAGAGTGTCATAGAGTTGCAGAGTGTGTCAGAGAGTGTCCGAGAGTTTCAGAAAGAGTCAGATAGTGTCAGAGAGTTTCAGAAAGTGTCAGAGAGTGTCAGAGAGTGTCTGAGAGTGTCAGAGAGTGTCAGAGTCTTTCAGAGAGTGTCACAGAGTTTCAGAGAGTGTCAGAGATTTTCAGAGAGTGCCAGAGATCTTCAGAGAGTGTCAGAGAGTGCCAGAAAGTTTCAGAGAGTGTCACAGAGTGTCGGAGAGTTTCAGAGAGATTCAGAGAGTGTCCGAGAGATTCAGAAAGTGTCAGATAGTGTCAGAGAATTTCAGAAAGTGTCACAGTGTGTCAGAGAGTGTCTGAGAGTGTCAGAGAGTGTCAGAAAATTTCAGAGAGTGTCAGAAAGTGTCAGAGAGTTTCAGAGAGTGTCAGAGAGTGTCAGAGAGCGTCAGAGAGTTTCAGAGAGTCTCAGATAGTGTCAGAGAGTGGCAGAGAGTTTCTGAGAGTATCAGAGAGTTACAAAGAGTTTCAGAGAGTTTCAGAGAGTGTCAGAAAGTTTCAGAGAGTGTCCGAGAGTTTCAGAGAGTTTCAGAGGGTGTCACAGAGTGTCAGAGATTTTCAGAAAGCTTCAGAGAGTGTCAGGGTGTGTCAGAGAGTGTCAGAGACTTTCAGAGAGTTTCAGAGAGAGTCAGACAGTGTCTGAGAGTGTCAAAGAGTGTCAAAGAGTTTCAGAGAGTGTCAGAGAGTGTCAGAGAGTGTCAGAGGGTTTCAGAGAGTGTCAGAGAGTTTCAGTGACTTTCTGAGAGTTTCAGAGAGTGCCTGACAGTTTCTGACAGTTTCTGAGTGTGCCGGAGAGTGTCAGAGAGTGTCAGAGTGTTTCAGAGAGTGTCACAGAGTTTCGGAGAGTGTCAGAGATTTTCAGAGAGTTTCAGAGATCTTCAGAGAGTGTCAGTGAGTGCCACAGAGTGTCAGTGAGTGTCAGAGCGTTTCAGAGATTGTCAGACAGTGTCAGATAGTGTCAGTGATTGTCAGAGAGTATCAGAGAGTGTCTGCGAGTTTCAGAGAGAGTCATCGAGTGTCAGAGAGTGTCAGAGAGTGTCAGAAAGTTTCAGAGAGTGTCAGAGAGTGTCAGGGAGTTTCAGAGAGTTTCTGAGAGTGTCACAGAGTGTCAGAGCTTTTCAGAGAGATTCAGAGAGTGTCAGAGAGTGTCACAGAGTGTCATAGAGTTGCAGAGTGTGTCAGAGAGTGTCCGAGAGTTTCAGAAAGAGTCAGATAGTGTCTGAGAGTTTCAGAAGGTGTCAGAGAGTGTCAGAGAGTGTCTGAGAGTGTCAGAGAGTGTCAGAGTCTTTCAGAGAGTGTCACAGAGTTTCAGAGAGTGTCAGAGATTTTCAGAGAGTGCCAGAGATCTTCAGAGAGTGTCAGAGAGTGCCAGAAAGTTTCAGAGAGTGTCACAGAGTGTCGGAGAGTTTCAGAGAGATTCAGAGAGTGTCCGAGAGATTCAGAAAGTGTCAGATAGTGTCAGAGAATTTCAGAAAGTGTCACAGAGTGTCAGAGAGTGTCTGAGAGTGTCAGAGAGTGTCAGAAAATTTCAGAGAGTGTCAGAGAGTGTCAGAGAGTTTCAGAGAGTGTCAGAGAGTGTCAGAGAGCGTCAGAGAGTTTCAGAGAGTCTCAGATAGTGTCAGAGAGTGGCAGAGAGTTTCTGAGAGTGTCAGAGAGTTTCAGAGAGCTTCTGAGAGTTTCTGAGAGTATCAGAGAGTTACAAAGAGTTTCAGAGAGTTTCAGAGAGTGTCAGAAAGTTTCAGAGAGTGTCCGAGAATTTCAGAGAGTTTCAGAGGGTGTCACAGAGTGTCAGAGATTTTCAGAAAGCTTCAGAGAGTGTCAGGGAGTGTCAGAGAGTGTCAGAGACTTTCAGAGAGTTTCAGAGAGAGTCAGACAGTGTCTGAGAGTGTCAAAGAGTGTCAAAGAGTTTCAGAGAGTGTCAGAGAGTGTCAGAGAGTGTCAGAGGGTTTCAGAGAGTGTCAGAGAGTTTCAGTGACTTTCTGAGAGTTTCAGAGAGTGCCTGACAGTTTCTGACAGTTTTTGAGTGTGCCGGAGAGTGTCAGAGAGTGTCAGAGTGTTTCAGAGAGTGTCACAGAGTTTCGGAGAGTGTCAGAGATTTTCAGAGAGTTTCAGAGATCTTCAGAGAGTGTCAGTGAGTGCCACAGAGTGTCAGTGAGTGTCAGAGCGTTTCAGAGATTGTCAGACAGTGTCAGATAGTGTCAGTGATTGTCAGAGAGTATCAGAGAGTGTCTGCGAGTTTCAGAGAGAGTCATCGAGTGTCAGAGAGTGTCAGAGAGTGTCAGAAAGTGTCAGAGAGTGTCAGAGAGTTTCAGAGAGTGTCAGAGAGTGTCAGAGAGCGTCAGAGAGTTTCAGAGAGTCTCAGATAGTGTCAGAGAGTGGCAGAGAGTTTCTGAGAGTGTCAGAGAGTTTCAGAGAGCTTCTGAGAGTTTCTGAGAGTATCAGAGAGTTACAAAGAGTTTCAGAGAGTTTCAGAGAGTGTCAGAAAGTTTCAGAGAGTGTCCGAGAATTTCAGAGAGTTTCAGAGGGTGTCACAGAGTGTCAGAGATTTTCAGAAAGCTTCAGAGAGTGTCAGGGAGTGTCAGAGAGTGTCAGAGACTTTCAGAGAGTTTCAGAGAGAGTCAGACAGTGTCTGAGAGTGTCAAAGAGTGTCAAAGAGTTTCAGAGAGTGTCAGAGAGTGTCAGAGAGTGTCAGAGGGTTTCAGAGAGTGTCAGAGAGTTTCAGTGACTTTCTGAGAGTTTCAGAGAGTGCCTGACAGTTTCTGACAGTTTCTGAGTGTGCCGGAGAGTGTCAGAGAGTGTCAGAGTGTTTCAGAGAGTGTCACAGAGTTTCGGAGAGTGTCAGAGATTTTCAGAGAGTTTCAGAGATCTTCAGAGAGTGTCAGTGAGTGCCACAGAGTGTCAGTGAGTGTCAGAGCGTTTCAGAGATTGTCAGACAGTGTCAGTGATTGTCAGAGAGTATCAGAGAGTGTCTGCGAGTTTCAGAGAGAGTCATCGAGTGTCCGAGAGATTCAGAAAGTGTCAGATAGTGTCAGAGAATTTCAGAAAGTGTCACAGTGTGTCAGAGAGTGTCTGAGAGTGTCAGAGAGTGTCAGAAAATTTCAGAGAGTGTCAGAAAGTGTCAGAGAGTTTCAGAGAGTGTCAGAGAGTGTCAGAGAGCGTCAGAGAGTTTCAGAGAGTCTCAGATAGTGTCAGAGAGTGGCAGAGAGTTTCTGAGAGTATCAGAGAGTTACAAAGAGTTTCAGAGAGTTTCAGAGGGTGTCACAGAGTGTCAGAGATTTTCAGAAAGCTTCAGAGAGTGTCAGGGTGTGTCAGAGAGTGTCAGAGACTTTCAGAGAGTTTCAGAGAGAGTCAGACAGTGTCTGAGAGTGTCAAAGAGTGTCAAAGAGTTTCAGAGAGTGTCAGAGAGTGTCAGAGAGTGTCAGAGGGTTTCAGAGAGTGTCAGAGAGTTTCAGTGACTTTCTGAGAGTTTCAGAGAGTGCCTGACAGTTTCTGACAGTTTCTGAGTGTGCCGGAGAGTGTCAGAGAGTGTCAGAGTGTTTCAGAGAGTGTCACAGAGTTTCGGAGAGTGTCAGAGATTTTCAGAGAGTTTCAGAGATCTTCAGAGAGTGTCAGTGAGTGCCACAGAGTGTCAGTGAGTGTCAGAGCGTTTCAGAGATTGTCAGACAGTGTCAGATAGTGTCAGTGATTGTCAGAGAGTATCAGAGAGTGTCTGCGAGTTTCAGAGAGAGTCATCGAGTGTCAGAGAGTGTCAGAGAGTGTCAGAAAGTTTCAGAGAGTGTCAGAGAGTGTCAGGGAGTTTCAGAGAGTTTCTGAGAGTGTCACAGAGTGTCAGAGCTTTTCAGAGAGATTCAGAGAGTGTCAGAGAGTGTCACAGAGTGTCATAGAGTTGCAGAGTGTGTCAGAGAGTGTCCGAGAGTTTCAGAAAGAGTCAGATAGTGTCTGAGAGTTTCAGAAGGTGTCAGAGAGTGTCAGAGAGTGTCTGAGAGTGTCAGAGAGTGTCAGAGTCTTTCAGAGAGTGTCACAGAGTTTCAGAGAGTGTCAGAGATTTTCAGAGAGTGCCAGAGATCTTCAGAGAGTGTCAGAGAGTGCCAGAAAGTTTCAGAGAGTGTCACAGAGTGTCGGAGAGTTTCAGAGAGATTCAGAGAGTGTCCGAGAGATTCAGAAAGTGTCAGATAGTGTCAGAGAATTTCAGAAAGTGTCACAGAGTGTCAGAGAGTGTCTGAGAGTGTCAGAGAGTGTCAGAAAATTTCAGAGAGTGTCAGAGAGTGTCAGAGAGTTTCAGAGAGTGTCAGAGAGTGTCAGAGAGCGTCAGAGAGTTTCAGAGAGTCTCAGATAGTGTCAGAGAGTGGCAGAGAGTTTCTGAGAGTGTCAGAGAGTTTCAGAGAGCTTCTGAGAGTTTCTGAGAGTATCAGAGAGTTACAAAGAGTTTCAGAGAGTTTCAGAGAGTGTCAGAAAGTTTCAGAGAGTGTCCGAGAATTTCAGAGAGTTTCAGAGGGTGTCACAGAGTGTCAGAGATTTTCAGAAAGCTTCAGAGAGTGTCAGGGAGTGTCAGAGAGTGTCAGAGACTTTCAGAGAGTTTCAGAGAGAGTCAGACAGTGTCTGAGAGTGTCAAAGAGTGTCAAAGAGTTTCAGAGAGTGTCAGAGAGTGTCAGAGAGTGTCAGAGGGTTTCAGAGAGTGTCAGAGAGTTTCAGTGACTTTCTGAGAGTTTCAGAGAGTGCCTGACAGTTTCTGACAGTTTTTGAGTGTGCCGGAGAGTGTCAGAGAGTGTCAGAGTGTTTCAGAGAGTGTCACAGAGTTTCGGAGAGTGTCAGAGATTTTCAGAGAGTTTCAGAGATCTTCAGAGAGTGTCAGTGAGTGCCACAGAGTGTCAGTGAGTGTCAGAGCGTTTCAGAGATTGTCAGACAGTGTCAGATAGTGTCAGTGATTGTCAGAGAGTATCAGAGAGTGTCTGCGAGTTTCAGAGAGAGTCATCGAGTGTCAGAGAGTGTCAGAGAGTGTCAGAAAGTGTCAGAGAGTGTCAGAGAGTTTCAGAGAGTGTCAGAGAGTGTCAGAGAGCGTCAGAGAGTTTCAGAGAGTCTCAGATAGTGTCAGAGAGTGGCAGAGAGTTTCTGAGAGTGTCAGAGAGTTTCAGAGAGCTTCTGAGAGTTTCTGAGAGTATCAGAGAGTTACAAAGAGTTTCAGAGAGTTTCAGAGAGTGTCAGAAAGTTTCAGAGAGTGTCCGAGAATTTCAGAGAGTTTCAGAGGGTGTCACAGAGTGTCAGAGATTTTCAGAAAGCTTCAGAGAGTGTCAGGGAGTGTCAGAGAGTGTCAGAGACTTTCAGAGAGTTTCAGAGAGAGTCAGACAGTGTCTGAGAGTGTCAAAGAGTGTCAAAGAGTTTCAGAGAGTGTCAGAGAGTGTCAGAGAGTGTCAGAGGGTTTCAGAGAGTGTCAGAGAGTTTCAGTGACTTTCTGAGAGTTTCAGAGAGTGCCTGACAGTTTCTGACAGTTTCTGAGTGTGCCGGAGAGTGTCAGAGAGTGTCAGAGTGTTTCAGAGAGTGTCACAGAGTTTCGGAGAGTGTCAGAGATTTTCAGAGAGTTTCAGAGATCTTCAGAGAGTGTCAGTGAGTGCCACAGAGTGTCAGTGAGTGTCAGAGCGTTTCAGAGATTGTCAGACAGTGTCAGATAGTGTCAGTGATTGTCAGAGAGTATCAGAGAGTGTCTGCGAGTTTCAGAGAGAGTCATCGAGTGTCAGAGAGTGTCAGAGAGTGTCAGAAAGTTTCAGAGAGTGTCAGAGAGTGTCAGGGAGTTTCAGAGAGTTTCTGAGAGTGTCACAGAGTGTCAGAGCTTTTCAGAGAGATTCAGAGAGTGTCAGAGAGTGTCACAGAGTGTCATAGAGTTGCAGAGTGTGTCAGAGCGTGTCCGAGAGTTTCAGAAAGAGTCAGATAGTGTCAGAGAGTTTCAGAAAGTGTCAGAGAGTGTCAGAGAGTGTCTGAGAGTGTCAGAGAGTGTCAGAGTCTTTCAGAGAGTGTCACAGAGTTTCAGAGAGTGTCAGAGATTTTCAGAGAGTGCCAGAGATCTTCAGAGAGTGTCAGAGAGTGCCAGAAAGTTTCAGAGAGTGTCACATAGTGTCGGAGAGTTTCAGAGAGATTCAGAGAGTGTAAGAGAGATACAGAAAGTGTCAGATAGTGTCAGAGAATTTCAGAAAGTGTCACAGAGTGTCAGAGAGTGTCTGAGAGTGTCAGAGAGTGTCAGAAAATTTCAGAGAGTTTCAGAGAGTGTCAGAGATTTTCAGAGAGTGTCAGAGAGTGTCAGAGAGCGTCAGAGAGTTTCAGAGAGTCTCAGATAGTGTCAGAGAGTGGCATAGAGTTTCAGAGAGTGTCAGAGAGTGTCAGAGAGCTTCTGAGAGTTTCTGAGAGTGTCAGAGAGTTACAAAGAGTTTCAGAGAGTTTCAGAGAGTGTCAGAAAGTTTCAGAGATTGTCCGAGATTTTCAGAAAGCTTCAGAGAGTGTCAGGGAGTGTCAGAGAGTGTCAGAGACTTTCAGAGAGTTTCAGAGAGAGTCAGACAGTGTCTGAGAGTGTCAAAGAGTGTCAAAGAGTTTCAGAGAGTGTCAGAGAGTTTCAGTGACTTTCTGAGAGTTTCAGAGAGTGCCTGACAGTTTCTGACAGTTTCTGAGTGTGCCGGAGAGTGTCAGAGAGTGTCAGAGTGTTTCAGAGAGTGTCACAGAGTTTCGGAGAGTGTCAGAGATTTTCAGAGAGTTTCAGAGATCTTCAGAGAGTGTCAGTGAGTGCCACAGAGTGTCAGTGAGTGTCAGAGCGTTTCAGAGATTGTCAGACAGTGTCAGATAGTGTCAGTGATTGTCAGAGAGTATCAGAGAGTGTCTGCGAGTTTCAGAGAGAGTCATCGAGTTTCAGAGAGTGTCAGAGAGTGTCAGAAAGTTTCAGAGAGTGTCAGAGAGTGTCAGGGAGTTTCAGAGAGTTTCTGAGAGTGTCACAGAGTGTCAGAGCTTTTCAGAGAGATTCAGAGAGTGTCAGAGAGTGTCACAGAGTGTCATAGAGTTGCAGAGTGTGTTAGAGAGTGTCCGAGAGTTTCAGAAAGAGTCAGATAGTGTCAGAGAGTTTCAGAAAGTGTCAGAGAGTGTCAGAGAGTGTCTGAGAGTGTCAGAGAGTGTCAGAGTCTTTCAGAGAGTGTCACAGAGTTTCAGAGAGTGTCAGAGATTTTCAGAGAGTGCCAGAGATCTTCAGAGAGTGTCAGAGAGTGCCAGAAAGTTTCAGAGAGTGTCACATAGTGTCGGAGAGTTTCAGAGAGATTCAGAGAGTGTCCGAGAGATACAGAAAGTGTCAGATAGTGTCAGAGAATTTCAGAAAGTGTCACAGAGTGTCAGAGAGTGTCTGAGAGTGTCAGAGAGTGTCAGAAAATTTCAGAGAGTTTCAGAGAGTGTCAGAGATTTTCAGAGAGTGTCAGAGAGTGTCAGAGAGCGTCAGAGAGTTTCAGAGAGTCTCAGATAGTGTCAGAGAGTGGCATAGAGTTTCAGAGAGTGTCAGAGAGTGTCAGAGAGCTTCTGAGAGTTTCTGAGAGTGTCAGAGAGTTACAAAGAGTTTCAGAGAGTTTCAGAGAGTGTCAGAAAGTTTCAGAGATTGTCCGAGATTTTCAGAAAGCTTCAGAGAGTGTCAGGGAGTGTCAGAGAGTGTCAGAGACTTTCAGAGAGTTTCAGAGAGAGTCAGACAGTGTCTGAGAGTGTCAAAGAGTGTCAAAGAGTTTCAGAGAGTGTCAGAGAGTGTCAGAGAGTGTCAGAGGGTTTCAGAGAGTGTCAGAGAGTTTCAGTGACTTTCTGAGAGTTTCAGAGAGTGCCTGAGAATTTCTGACAGTTTCTGAGTGTGCCGGAGAGTGTCAGAGAGTGTCAGAGTGTTTCAGAGAGTGTCACAGAGTTTCGGAGAGTGTCAGAGATTTTCTGAGAGTTTCAGAGATCTTCAGAGAGTGTCAGTGAATGCCAAAGAGTGTCAGTGAGTGTCAGAGCGTTTCAGAGATTGTCAGACAGTGTCAGATAGAGTCAGTGATTGTCAGAGAGTATCAGAGAGTGTCTGCGAGATTCAGAGAGAGTCATCGAGTGTCAGAGAGTGTCAGATAGTTTCAGAGATTGTCACAGAGTGTCAGAGAGTGTCAGAGAGTTTCAGAGAGTTTCAGAGAGTTTCTGAGATTTTCTGAGATTGTCAGGGAGTGTCAGAGAGTTTCAGAGAGTGGCAGTGAGTGTCAGAGAGTTTCAGAGAGTGTCAGATAGTGACAGTGAGTGTCGGAGAATATCAGAGATTGGCAGCGAGAGTCAGAGAGTGTCAGCGAGTGTCAGAGAGTGTCAGAGTGTTTCAGAGAGTGTCACAGAGTGTCAGTGAGTGTCAGAGAGTTTCAGAGATTGTCAGATAGTGTCAGAGAGTGTCAGCGAGAGTCAGAGAGAGTTTCAGAGAGTGTCAGAGAGTGTCAGAGAGTTTCAGAGATTGTCAGAGTGTTTCAGAGAGTGTCAGAGAGTGTCAGAGAGTTTCAGAGAGTTTCAGAGTGTTTCAGAGACTTCCTGAGAGTGTCAGAGAGTTCCAGAGCGTTTCTGAGAGTTTCTGAGTGTGTCGGAGTGTGTCTGAGAGAGTCAGAGAGTATCTGAGAGTGTCACAGAGTGTCAGAGAGTGTCAGAGATTTTCAGAGAGTTTCAGAGATGTTCAGAGAGTGTCAGAGATTGTCAGAAAGTTTCAGAGAGAGTCAGAGAGTGTCACAGAGTGCCAGAGCTTTTCAGAGAGATTCAGAGAGAGTCAGAGAGTGTCACAGAGTGTCATAGAGTTGCAGAGTGTGTCAGAGAGTGTCCGAGAGTTTCAGAAAGAATCAGATAGTGTCAGAGAGTTTCAGAAAGTGTCAGAGATCTTCAGAGAGTGTCAGAAAGTTTCAGAGAGTGTCACAGAGTGTCGGAGAGTTTCAGAGAGATTCAGAGAGTGTCCGAGAGATTCAGAAAGTGTCAGATAGTGTCAGAGAGTTTCAGAAAGTGTCACAGAGTGTCAGAGGGTGTCAGAGAGTGTCAGAGAGTTTCAGAGAGTGTCAGAGAGTGTCAGAGACTTTCAGAGAGTGTCAGAGAGTGTCAGAGAGTTTCAGACAGTTTCAGAGAGTGTCAGAGAATGTCAGAGAGTTTCAGAGAGTCTCAGATAGTGTCAGAGAGTGTCAGAGAGTGTCTGAGAGTGTCTGAGAGTTTCAGAGAGTGTCAGAGAGTGTCAGAGAGTTTCAGAGAGCTTCTGAGAGTTTCTGAGAGTGTCAGAGACTTACAAAGAGTTTCAGAGAGTTTCAGAGAATGTCAGAGAGTTTCAGCGTGTTTCAGAGAGTTTCAGAGAGTTTCACAGAGTTTCAGAGAGTGTCAGAGATTTTCAGAGAGTTTCAGAGATCTTCAGAGAGTGTCAGAGAGTGCGAGAAAGTTTCAAAGAGTCTCACAGAGTGTCGGAGAGTTTCAGAGAGATTCAGAGAATGTCCGAGAGATTCAGAAAGTGTCAGATAGTGTCAGAGAGTTTCAGAGATCTTCAGAGAGTGTCTGAGAGTGTCTGAGAGTGCCAGAGATTGTCAGAGAGTTTCAGAGAGTGTCAGAGAGTTTCAGAGAGTTTCAGCGAGTGTCAGAGAGTTTCAGAGAGTCTCAGAGAGTGCCAGAGAGTCTCAGAGAGTTTCAGGGAGTTTCTGAGTGTTTCTGAGAGAGTCAGAGAGTTTCAGAGAGTTTCAGAAAGTTTAAGAGATTGTCAGAGAGTTTCAGAGAGTGTCACATAGTGTCAGAGTGATTCAGAGAGATACAGAGAGTGTCAGAGATTGTCAGAGAGTGTCAGACCGTTTCAGAGAGTTTCAGAGAGTGTCAGAGAGTTTCAGAGAGAGTCAGTGAGTGTCAGAGAATGTCAAAGAGTTTCACAGAGTTTCAGAGAGTGTCAGAGAGCGTCAGAGAGTGTCAGAGAGAGTCAGAGAGTTTCAGAGACTTTCTGAGAGTGTCAGAGAGTTCCAGAGAGTTTCTGAGAGATTCTGAGTGTGTCGGAGTGTGTCTGAGAGAGTCAGAGAGTATCTGAGAGTGTCACAGAGTGTCAGAGAGTGTCAGAGATTTTCAGAGCGTTTCAGAGAGTGTCAGAGAGTTTCAGAGAGTGTCAGAGAGTGTCAGAGACTTTCAGAGAGTGTCAGAGAGTGTCAGAGAGTTTCAGACAGTTTCAGAGAGTGTCAGAGAATGTCAGAGAGTTTCAGAGAGTCTCAGATAGTGTCAGAGAGTGTCAGAGAGTGTCTGAGAGTGTCTGAGAGTTTCAGAGAGTTTCAGAGAGTGTCAGAGAGTTTCAGAGAGCTTCTGAGAGTTTCTGAGAGTGTCAGAGAGTTACAAAGAGTTTCAGAGAGTTTCAGAGAATGTCAGAGAGTTTCAGAGTGTTTCAGAGAGTGCCACAGAGTGTCAGAGAGTGTCAGAGATTTTCAGAGAGTTTCAGAGAGTGTCAGAGATTGTCAGAGCGTTTCAGAGAGATTCAGAGAGTGTCAGAGAGTGTCACAGAGTTGCAGAGTGTGTCAGAGAGTGTCACAGAGTTTCAGAAAGAGTCAGATAGTGTCAGAGAATTTCAGAAAGTGTCAGAGAGTGTCAGAGAGTGTCTGAGACTGTCAGAGAGTGTCAGAGTGTTTCAGACAGTGTCACAGAGTTTCAGAGAGTGTCAGAGATCTTCAGAGTGTGTCAGAGAGTGCCATAAAGTTTCAGAGAGTGTCACAGAGTGTCGGAGAGTTTCAGAGAGATTCAGAGAGTGTCCGAGAGATTCAGAAAGTGTCAGATAGTGTCAGAGAGTTCCAGAGATCTTCAGAGAGTGTCTGAGAGTGTCTGAGAGTGCCAGAGATTGTCAGAGAGTTTCAGAGAGTGTCAGAGAGTGTCAGAGAGTTTCAGAGAGTTTCAGCGAGTGTCAGAGAGTTTCAGAGAGTCTCAGAGAGTGCCAGAGAGTCTCAGAGAGTTTCAGGGAGTTTCTGAGTGTTTCTGAGAGCGTCAGAGAGTTTCAGAGAGCTTCAGAGAGTTTCAGAGAGTGTCAGAAAGTTTCAGAGATTGTCAGAGAGTTTCAGAGAGTGTCACAGAGTGTCAGAGTGATTCAGAGAGATACAGAGAGTGTCAGAGATTGTCAGAGAGTGTCAGACCGTTTCAGAGAGTTTCAGAGAGTGTCAGAGAGTTTCAGAGAGAGTCAGTGAGTGTCAGAGAATGTCAAAGAGTTTCACAGAGTTTCAGAGAGTGTCAGAGAGCGTCAGAGAGTGTCAGAGAGAGTCAGAGAGTTTCAGAGACTTTCTGAGAGTGTCAGAGAGTTCCAGAGAGCTTCTGAGAGATTCTGAGTGTGTCGGAGTGTGTCTGAGAGAGTCAGAGAGTATCTGAGAGTGTCACAGAGTGTCAGAGAGTGTCAGAGATTTTCAGAGAGTTTCAGAGAGTGTCAGAGAGTGTCAGAGAGTGTCAGAAAGTTTCAGAGAGTGTCAGAGAGTGTCAGGGAGTTTCAGAGAGTTTCTGAGAGTGTCACAGAGTGTCAGAGCTTTTCAGAGAGATTCAGAGAGTGTCAGAGAGTGTCACAGAGTGTCATAGAGTTGCAGAGTGTGTCAGAGAGTGTCCGAGAGTTTCAGAAAGAGTCAGATAGTGTCAGAGAGTTTCAGAAAGTGTCAGAGAGTGTCAGAGAGTGTCTGAGAGTGTCAGAGAGTGTCAGAGTCTTTCAGAGAGTGTCACAGAGTTTCAGAGAGTGTCAGAGATTTTCAGAGAGTGCCAGAGATCTTCAGAGAGTGTCAGAGAGTGCCAGAAAGTTTCAGAGAGTGTCACAGAGTGTCGGAGAGTTTCAGAGAGATTCAGAGAGTGTCCGAGAGATTCAGAAAGTGTCAGATAGTGTCAGAGAATTTCAGAAAGTGTCACAGAGTGTCAGAGAGTGTCTGAGAGTGTCAGAGAGTGTCAGAAAATTTCAGAGAGTGTCAGAGAGTGTCAGAGAGTTTCAGAGAGTGTCAGAGAGTGTCAGAGAGCGTCAGAGAGTTTCAGAGAGTCTCAGATAGTGTCAGAGAGTGGCAGAGAGTTTCTGAGAGTGTCAGAGAGTTTCAGAGAGCTTCTGAGAGTTTCTGAGAGTATCAGAGAGTTACAAAGAGTTTCAGAGAGTTTCAGAGAGTGTCAGAAAGTTTCAGAGAGTGTCCGAGAGTTTCAGAGAGTTTCAGAGGGTGTCACAGAGTGTCAGAGAGTTTCAGAAAGCTTCAGAGAGTGTCAGGGAGTGTCAGAGAGTGTCAGAGACTTTCAGAGAGTTTCAGAGAGAGTCAGACAGTGTCTGAGAGTGTCAAAGAGTGTCAAAGAGTTTCAGAGAGTGTCAGAGAGTGTCAGAGAGTGTCAGAGGGTTTCAGAGAGTGTCAGAGAGTTTCAGTGACTTTCTGAGAGTTTCAGAGAGTGCCTGAGAGTTTCTGACAGTTTCTAAGTGTGCCGGAGAGTGTCAGAGAGTGTCAGAGTGTTTCAGAGAGTGTCACAGAGTTTCGGAGAGTGTCAGAGATTTTCAGAGAGTTTCAGAGATCTTCAGAGAGTGTCAGTGAGTGCCAAAGAGTGTCAGTGAGTGTCAGAGCGTTTCAGAGATTGTCAGACAGTGTCAGATAGAGTCAGTGATTGTCAGAGAGTATCAGAGAGTGTCTGTGAGATTCAGAGAGAGTCATCGAGTGTCAGAGAGTGTCAGAGAGTTTCAGAGATTGTCACAGAGTGTCAGAGAGTGTCAGAGAGTTTCAGAGAGTTTCAGAGAGTTTCTGAGATTTTCTGAGATTGTCAGGGAGTGTCAGAGAGTTTCAGAGAGTGTCACAGAGTGTCAGTGAGTGTCAGAGAGTTTCAGAGAGTGTCAGATAGTGACAGTGAGTGTCGGAGAGTATCAGAGATTGGCAGCGAGAGTCAGAGAGTGTCAGCGAGTGTCAGAGAGTGTCAGAGTGTTTCAGAGAGTGTCACAGAGTGTCAGTGAGTGTCAGAGAGTTTCAGAGATTGTCAGATAGTGTCAGAGAGTGTCAGCGAGAGTCAGAGAGAGTTTCAGAGAGTGTCAGAGAGTGTCAGAGAGTTTCAGAGATTGTCAGAGTGTTTCAGAGAGTGTCAGAAAGTGTCAGAGAGTTTCAGAGAGTTTCAGAGTGTTTCAGAGACTTCCTGAGAGTGTCAGAGAGTTCCAGAGCGTTTCTGAGAGTTTCTGAGTGTGTCGGAGTGTGTCTGAGAGAGTCAGAGAGTATCTGAGAGTGTCACAGAGTGTCAGAGAGTGTCAGAGATTTTCAGAGAGTTTCAGAGATGTTCAGAGAGTGTCAGAGATTGTCAGAAAGTTTCAGAGAGAGTCAGAGAGTGTCACAGAGTGCCAGAGCTTTTCAGAGAGATTCAGAGAGTGTCAGAGAGTGTCAGAGAGTGTCTGAGAGTGTCAGAGAGTGTCAGAAAATTTCAGAGAGTGTCAGAGAGTGTCAGAGAGTTTCAGAGAGTGTCAGAGAGTGTCAGAGAGCGTCAGAGAGTTTCAGAGAGTCTCAGATAGTGTCAGAGAGTGGCAGAGAGTTTCTGAGAGTGTCAGAGAGTTTCAGAGAGCTTCTGAGAGTTTCTGAGAGTATCAGAGAGTTACAAAGAGTTTCAGAGAGTTTCAGAGAGTGTCAGAAAGTTTCAGAGAGTGTCCGAGAGTTTCAGAGAGTTTCAGAGGGTGTCACAGAGTGTCAGAGAGTTTCAGAAAGCTTCAGAGAGTGTCAGGGAGTGTCAGAGAGTGTCAGAGACTTTCAGAGAGTTTCAGAGAGAGTCAGACAGTGTCTGAGAGTGTCAAAGAGTGTCAAAGAGTTTCAGAGAGTGTCAGAGAGTGTCAGAGAGTGTCAGAGGGTTTCAGAGAGTGTCAGAGAGTTTCAGTGACTTTCTGAGAGTTTCAGAGAGTGCCTGAGAGTTTCTGACAGTTTCTAAGTGTGCCGGAGAGTGTCAGAGAGTGTCAGAGTGTTTCAGAGAGTGTCACAGAGTTTCGGAGAGTGTCAGAGATTTTCAGAGAGTTTCAGAGATCTTCAGAGAGTGTCAGTGAGTGCCAAAGAGTGTCAGTGAGTGTCAGAGCGTTTCAGAGATTGTCAGACAGTGTCAGATAGAGTCAGTGATTGTCAGAGAGTATCAGAGAGTGTCTGCGAGATTCAGAGAGAGTCATCGAGTGTCAGAGAGTGTCAGAGAGTTTCAGAGATTGTCACAGAGTGTCAGAGAGTGTCAGAGAGTTTCAGAGAGTTTCTGAGATTTTCTGAGATTGTCAGGGAGTGTCAGAGAGTTTCAGAGAGTGTCACAGAGTGTCAGTGAGTGTCAGAGAGTTTCAGAGAGTGTCAGATAGTGACAGTGAGTGTCGGAGAGTATCAGAGATTGGCAGCGAGAGTCAGAGAGTGTCAGCGAGTGTCAGAGAGTGTCAGAGTGTTTCAGAGAGTGTCACAGAGTGTCAGTGAGTGTCAGAGAGTTTCAGAGATTGTCAGATAGTGTCAGAGAGTGTCAGCGAGAGTCAGAGAGAGTTTCAGAGAGTGTCAGAGAGTGTCAGAGAGTTTCAGAGATTGTCAGAGTGTTTCAGAGAGTGTCAGAAAGTGTCAGAGAGTTTCAGAGAGTTTCAGAGTGTTTCAGAGACTTCCTGAGAGTGTCAGAGAGTTCCAGAGCGTTTCTGAGAGTTTCTGAGTGTGTCGGAGTGTGTCTGAGAGAGTCAGAGAGTATCTGAGAGTGTCACAGAGTGTCAGAGAGTGTCAGAGATTTTCAGAGAGTTTCAGAGATGTTCAGAGAGTGTCAGAGATTGTCAGAAAGTTTCAGAGAGAGTCAGAGAGTGTCACAGAGCGCCAGAGCTTTTCAGAGAGATTCAGAGAGTGTCAGAGAGTGTCACAGAGTGTCATAGAGTTGCAGAGTGTGTCAGAGAGTGTCCGAGAGTTTCAGAAAGAATCAGATATTGTCAGAGAGTTTCAGAAAGTGTCAGAGATCTTCAGAGAGTGTCAGAAAGTTTCAGAGAGTGTCACAGAGTGTCGGAGAGTTTCAGAGAGATTCAGAGAGTGTCCGAGAGATTCAGAAAGTGTCAGATAGTGTCAGAGAGTTTCAGAAAGTGTCACAGAGTGTCAGAGGGTGTCAGAGAGTGTCAGAGAGTTTCAGAGAGTGTCAGAGAGTGTCAGAGACTTTCAGAGAGTGTCAGAGAGTGTCAGAGAGTTTCAGACAGTTTCAGAGAGTGTCAGAGAATGTCAGAGAGTTTCAGAGAGTCTCAGATAGTGTCAGAGAGTGTCAGAGAGTGTCTGAGAGTGTCTGAGAGTTTCAGAGAGTGTCAGAGAGTGTCAGAGAGTTTCAGAGAGCTTCTGAGAGTTTCTGAGAGTGTCAGAGACTTACAAAGAGTTTCAGAGAGTTTCAGAGAATGTCAGAGAGTTTCAGCGTGTTTCAGAGAGTTTCAGAGAGTTTCACAGAGTTTCAGAGAGTGTCAGAGATTTTCAGAGAGTTTCAGAGATCTTCAGAGAGTGTCAGAGAGTGCGAGAAAGTTTCAAAGAGTGTCACAGAGTGTCGGAGAGTTTCAGAGAGATTCAGAGAGTGTCCGAGAGATTCAGAAAGTGTCAGAGAGTTTCAGAGATCTTCAGAGAGTGTCTGAGAGTGTCTGAGAGTGCCAGAGATTGTCAGAGAGTTTCAGAGAGTGTCAGAGAGTGTCAGAGAGTTTCAGAGAGTTTCAGCGAGTGTCAGAGAGTTTCAGAGAGTCTCAGAGAGTGCCAGAGAGTCTCAGAGAGTTTCAGGGAGTTTCTGAGTGTTTCTGAGAGAGTCAGAGAGTTTCAGAGAGTTTCAGAAAGTTTAAGAGATTGTCAGAGAGTTTCAGAGAGTGTCACATAGTGTCAGAGTGATTCAGAGAGATACAGAGAGTGTCAGAGATTGTCAGAGAGTGTCAGACCGTTTCAGAGAGTTTCAGAGAGTGTCAGAGAATGTCAAAGAGTTTCACAGAGTTTCAGAGAGTGTCAGAGAGCGTCAGAGAGTGTCAGAGAGAGTCAGAGAGTTTCAGAGACTTTCTGAGAGTGTCAGAGAGTTCCAGAGAGTTTCTGAGAGATTCTGAGTGTGTCGGAGTGTGTCTGAGAGAGTCAGAGAGTATCTGAGAGTGTCACAGAGTGTCAGAGAGTGTCAGAGATTTTCAGAGCGTTTCAGAGAGTGTCAGAGAGTTTCAGAGAGTGTCAGAGAGTGTCAGAGACTTTCAGAGAGTGTCAGAGAGTGTCAGAGAGTTTCAGACAGTTTCAGAGAGTGTCAGAGAATGTCAGAGAGTTTCAGAGAGTCTCAGATAGTGTCAGAGAGTGTCAGAGAGTGTCTGAGAGTGTCTGAGAGTTTCAGAGAGTGTCAGAGAGTGTCAGAGAGTTTCAGAGAGCTTCTGAGAGTTTCTGAGAGTGTCAGAGAGTTACAAAGAGTTTCAGAGAGTTTCAGAGCATGTCAGAGAGTTTCAGAGTGTTTCAGAGAGTGCCACAGAGTGTCAGAGAGTGTCAGAGATTTTCAGAGAGTTTCAGAGAGTGTCAGAGATTGTCAGAGCGTTTCAGAGAGATTCAGAGAGTGTCAGAGAGTGTCACAGAGTGTCACAGAGTTGCAGAGTGTGTCAGAGAGTGTCACAGAGTTTCAGAAAGAGTCAGATAGTGTCAGAGAATTTCAGAAAGTGTCAGAGAGTGTCTGAGACTGTCAGAGAGTGTCAGAGTGTTTCAGAGAGTGTCACAGAGTTTCAGAGAGTGTCAGAGATCTTCAGAGAGTGTCAGAGAGTGCCAGAAAGTTTCAGAGAGTGTCACAGAGTGTCGGAGAGTTTCAGAGAGATTCAGAGAGTGTCCGAGAGATTCAGAAAGTGTCAGATAGTGTCAGAGAGTTTCAGAGATCTTCAGAGAGTGTCTGAGAGTGTCTGAGAGTGCCAGAGATTGTCAGAGAGTTTCAGAGAGTGTCAGAGAGTGTCAGAGAGTTTCAGAGAGTTTCAGCGAGTGTCAGAGAGTTTCAGAGAGTCTCAGAGAGTGCCAGAGAGTCTCAGAGAGTTTCAGGGAGTTTCTGAGTGTTTCTGAGAGAGTCAGAGAGTTTCAGAGAGTTTCAGAGAGCTTCAGAGAGTTTCAGAGAGTGTCAGAAAGTTTCAGAGATTGTCAGAGAGTTTCAGAGAGTGTCACAGAGTGTCAGAGTGATTCAGAGAGATACAGAGAGTGTCAGAGATTGTCAGAGAGTGTCAGACCGTTTCAGAGAGTTTCAGAGAGTGTCAGAGAGTTTCAGAGAGAGTCAGTGAGTGTCAGAGAATGTCAAAGAGTTTCACAGAGTTTCAGAGAGTGTCAGAGAGCGTCAGAGAGTGTCAGAGAGAGTCAGAGAGTTTCAGAGACTTTCTGAGAGTGTCAGAGAGTTCCAGAGAGCTTCTGAGAGATTCTGAGTGTGTCGGAGTGTGTCTGAGAGAGTCAGAGAGTATCTGAGAGTGTCACAGAGTGTCAGAGAGTGTCAGAGATTTTCAGAGAGTTTCAGAGAGTGTCAGAGAGTGTCAGAGAGTGTCAGAAAGTTTCAGAGAGTTTCAGAGAGTGTCAGGGAGTTTCAGAGAGTTTCTGAGAGTGTCACAGAGTGTCAGAGCTTTTCAGAGAGATTCAGAGAGTGTCAGAGAGTGTCACAGAGTGTCATAGAGTTGCAGAGTGTGTCAGAGAGTGTCCGAGAGTTTCAGAAAGAGTCAGATAGTGTCAGAGAGTTTCAGAAAGTGTCAGAGAGTGTCAGAGAGTGTCTGAGAGTGTCAGAGAGTGTCAGAGTCTTTCAGAGAGTGTCACAGAGTTTCAGAGAGTGTCAGAGATTTTCAGAGAGTGCCAGAGATCTTCAGAGAGCGTCAGAGAGTGCCAGAAAGTTTCAGAGAGTGTCACAGAGTGTCGGAGAGTTTCAGAGAGATTCAGAGAGTGTCCGAGAGATTCAGAAAGTGTCAGATAGTGTCAGAGAATTTCAGAAAGTGTCACAGAGTGTCAGAGAGTGTCTGAGAGTGTCAGAGAGTGTCAGAAAATTTCAGAGAGTGTCAGAGAGTGTCAGAGAGTTTCAGAGAGTGTCAGAGAGTGTCAGAGAGCGTCAGAGAGTTTCAGAGAGTCTCAGATAGTGTCAGAGAGTGGCAGAGAGTTTCTGAGAGTGTCAGAGAGTTTCAGAGAGCTTCTGAGAGTTTCTGAGAGTATCAGAGAGTTACAAAGAGTTTCAGAGAGTTTCAGAGAGTGTCAGAAAGTTTCAGAGAGTGTCCGAGAGTTTCAGAGAGTTTC
This sequence comes from Heterodontus francisci, assembly GCF_036365525.1. Lineage (NCBI taxonomy): Eukaryota > Metazoa > Chordata > Chondrichthyes > Heterodontiformes > Heterodontidae > Heterodontus > Heterodontus francisci. Next base: position 4,337,982 of record NC_090414.1, read on the forward strand.
AGAAGGTGTCACAGAGTGTCAGAGAGTTTCAGAAAGCTTCAGAGAGTGTCAGGGAGTGTCAGAGAGTGTCAGAGACTTTCAGAGAGTTTCAGAGAGAGTCAGACAGTGTCTGAGAGTGTCAAAGAGTGTCAAAGAGTTTCAGAGAGTGTCAGAGAGTGTCAGAGAGTGTCAGAGGGTTTCAGAGAGTGTCAGAGAGTTTCAGTGACTTTCTGAGAGTTTCAGAGAGTGCCTGCGAGTTTCTGACAGTTTCTGAGTTTGCCGGAGAGTGTCAGAGAGTGTCAGAGTGTTTCAGAGAGTGTCACAGAGTTTCGGAGAGTGTCAGAGATTTTCAGAGAGTTTCAGAGATCTTCAGAGAGTGTCAGTGAGTGCCACAGAGTGTCAGTGAGTGTCAGAGCGTTTCAGAGATTGTCAGACAGTGTCAGATAGTGTCAGTGATTGTCAGAGAGTATCAGAGAGTGTCTGCGAGATTCAGAGAGAGTCATCGAGTGTCAGAGAGTGTCAGAGAGTGTCAGAAAGTTTCAGAGAGTGTCAGAGAGTGTCAGGGAGTTTCAGAGAGTTTCTGAGAGTGTCACAGAGTGTCAGAGCTTTTCAGAGAGATTCAGAGAGTGTCAGAGAGTGTCACTTAGTGTCATAGAGTTGCAGAGTGTGTCAGAGAGTGTCCGAGAGTTTCAGAAAGAGTCAGATAGTGTCAGAGAGTTTCAGAAAGTGTCAGAGAGTGTCAGAGAGTGTCTGAGAGTGTCAGAGAGTGTCAGAGTCTTTCAGAGAGTGTCACAGAGTTTCAGAGAGTGTCAGAGATTTTCAGAGAGTGCCAGAGATCTTCAGAGAGTGTCAGAGAGTGCCAGAAAGTTTCAGAGAGTGTCACAGAGTGTCGGAGAGTTTCAGAGAGATTCAGAGAGTGTCCGAGAGATACAGAAAGTGTCAGATAGTGTCAGAGAATTTCAGAAAGTGTCACAGAGTGTCAGAGAGTGTCTGAGAGTGTCAGAGAGTGTCAGAAAATTTCAGAGAGTGTCAGAGAGTTTCAGAGAGTGTCAGAGAGTGTCAGAGAGCGTAAGAGAGTTTCAGAGAGTCTCAGATAGTGTCAGAGAGTGGCAGAGAGTTTCTGAGAGTGTCAGAGAGTGTCAGAGAGCTTCTGAGAGTTTCTGAGAGTGTCAGAGAGTTGCAAAGAGTTTCAGAGAGTTTCAGAGAGTGTCAGAAAGTTTCAGAGAGTGTCCGAGATTTTCAGAAAGCTTCAGAGAGTGTCAGGGAGTGTCAGAGAGTGTCAGAGACTTTCAGAGAGTTTCAGAGAGAGTCAGACAGTGTCTGAGAGTGTCAAAGAGTGTCAAAGAGTTTCAGAGAGTGTCAGAGAGTGTCAGAGGGTTTCAGAGAGTGTCAGAGAGTTTCAGTGACTTTCTGAGAGATTCAGAGAGTGCCTGAGAGTTTCTGACAGTTTCTGAGTGTGCCGGAGAGTGTCAGAGAGTGTCAGAGTGTTTCAGAGAGTGTCACAGAGTTTCGGAGAGTGTCAGAGAATTTCAGAGAGTTTCAGAGATCTTCAGAGAGTGTCAGTGAGTGCCAAAGAGTGTCAGTGAGTGTCAGAGCGTTTCAGAGATTGTCAGACAGTGTCAGATAGAGTCAGTGATTGTCAGAGAGTATCAGAGAGTGTCTGCGAGATTCAGAGAGAGTCATCGAGTGTCAGAGAGTGTCAGAGAGTTTCAGAGATTGCCACAGAGTGTCAGAGAGTGTCAGAGAGTTTCAGAGAGTTTCAGAGAGTTTCTGAGATTTTCTGAGATTGTCAGGGAGTGTCAGAGAGTTTCAGAGAGTGTCACAGAGTGTCAGTGAGTGTCAGAGAGTTTCAGAGAGTGTCAGATAGTGACAGTTAGTGTCGGAGAGTATCAGAGATTGGCAACGAGAGTCAGAGAATGTCAGAGAGTGTCAGAGAGTGTCAGAGAGTTTCAGAGTGTGTCACAGAGTGTCAGTGAGTGTCAGAAAGCTTCAGAAAGTGTCAGATAGTGTCAGAGAGTTTCCGAAAGTGTCAGAGTGTGTCGGAGCGAGTCAGAGAGTGTCAGAGAGTTTCAGAGAGTGTCACAGAGTGTCAGTGAGTGTCAGAGAGTTTCAGAGAGTGTCAGATAGTGACAGTGAGTGTCGGAGAGTATCAGAGATTGGCAACGAGAGTCAGAGAGTGTCAGCGAGTGTCAGAGAGTTTCAGAGTGTTTCAGAGAGTGTCACAGAGTGTCAGTGAGTGTCAGAGAGTTTCAGAGATTGTCAGATAGTGTCAGAGAGTGTCAGCGAGAGTCAGAGAGAGTCAGCGAGTGTCAGAGAGTGTCAGAGAGTTTCAGAGAGTTTCTGAGTTTGTCGGAGAGTGTCAGAGAGTGTCAGAGAGTTTCTGAGAGTTTCTGAGAGTTTCTGAGATTGTCAGAGAGTTTCAGAGAGTTTCAGAGAGCTTCGGAGTGTTTCAGAGAGTGTCAGAAAGTTTCAGAGAGTGTCATAGACTTTTAGAGAATTTCAGAGAGTCTCACAGAGTGTCAGAGAGTATCAGAGAGCTTCAGAGAGTGTCAGAGATTGACAGAGAGAGTAGAGAGTTTCACTGAGATTCAGACAGTGTCTGAGAGTGTCAAAGAGTGTCAAAGTGTTTCAGAGAGTGTCAGAGAGTTTCAGAGACTTTCTGAGACTGTCAGAGAGTGCCTGAGAGTTTCTGCCAGTTTCTGAGTGTGTCGGAGAGAGTCAGAGAGTGTCAGAGAGTTTCAGAGAGTGTCACAGAGTGTCAGAGAGTGTCAGAGATTTTCAGAGAGTTTCAGAGATTTTCAGAGAGTGTCAGAGAGTGCCAGAAAGTTTCAGAGAGTGTCACAGAGTGTCAGAGAGCTTCAGAGAGAGATCTCAGAGATTGTCAGGGAGTGTCAGAGCGTGTCAGGGAGTGTCAGAGTGAGTCAGAGGGTTTCAGAGAGTGTCAGACAGTATCTGGGAGTGTCAGAGAGTGTCGAAGAGTTTCAGAGAATGTCAGAGAGTGTCAGAGAGTGTCAGAGAGTTTCAGAGTGTGTCACAGAGTGTCAGTGAGTGTCAGAAAGTTTCAGAAAGTGTCAGATAGTGTCAGAGAGTTTCCGAAAGTGTCAGAGTGTGTCGGAGCGAGTCAGAGAGTGTCAGAGAGCTTCAGAGAGTGTCACAGAGTGCCAGAGAGTGTCAGAGATTTTCAGAAAGTTTCAGAAATCTTCAGAGTGTTTCAGAGAGTGTCAGAAAGTTTCAGAGAGTGTCACAGAGGGTCAGAGAGTTTCAGAGCGATTCAGAGAGTGTCAGGGAGTGTCAGAGAGTTTCAGAGAGCGTCAGAGAGTGTCTGAGAGTGTCAGAGAGTGTCAGAGTCTTTCAGAGAGTGTCACAGAGTTTCTGAGAGTGTCAGAGATTTTCAGAGAGTGCCAGAGATCTTCAGAGAGTGTCAGAGAGTGCCAGAAAGTTTCAGAGAGTGTCACAGAGTGTCAGAGAGTTTCAGAGAGATTCAGAGAGTGTCCGAGAGATTCAGAAAGTGTCAGATAGTGTCAGAGAATTTCAGAATGTGTCACAGAGTGTCAGAGAGTGTCTGAGAGTGTCAGAGATTGTCAGAAAATTTCAGAGAGTGTCAGAGAGTGTCAGAGAGTTTCAGAGAGTGTCAGAGAGTGTCAGAGAGCGTCAGAGAGTTTCAGAGAGTCTCAGATAGTGGCAGAGAGTGGCAGAGAGTTTCTGAGAGTGTCAGAGAGTGTCAGAGAGCTTCTGAGAGTTTCTGAGAGTGTCGGAGAGTTACAAAGAGTTTCAGAGAGTTTCAGAGAGTGTCAGAAAGTTTCAGAGAGTGTCCGAGAGTTTCAGAGAGTTTCAGAGGGTGTCACAGAGTGTCAGAGAGTTTCAGAAAGCTTCAGAGAGTGTCAGGGAGTGCCAGAGAGTGTCAGAGACTTTCAGATAGTGTCAGTGATTGTCAGAGAGTATCAGAGAGTGTCAGCGAGAGTCAGAGAGAGCCAGCGAGTGTCAGAGAGTGTCAGAGAGTGTCAGAGGGTTTCAGAGAGTGTCAGAGAGTTTCAGTGACTTTCTGAGAGTTTCAGAGAGTGCCTGAGAGTTTCTGACAGTTTCTGAGTGTGCCGGAGAGTGTCAGAGAGTGTCAGCGTGTTTCAGAGAGTGTCACAGAGTTTCGGAGAGTGTCAGAGATTTTCAGAGAGTTTCAGAGATCTTCAGAGAGTGTCAGTGGGTGCCACAGAGTGTCAGTGAGTGTCAGAGCGTTTCAGAGATTGTCAGACAGTGTCAGATAGTGTCAGTGATTGTCAGAGAGTATCAGAGAGTGTCTGCGAGATTCAGAGAGAGTCATCGAGTGTCAGAGAGTGTCAGAGAGTTTCAGAGATTGTCACAGAGTGTCAGAGAGTTTCAGAGAGTTTCAGAGAGTTTCTGAGATTTTCTGAGATTGTCAGGGAGTGTCAGAGAGTTTCAGAGAGTGTCACAGAGTGTCAGTGAGTGTCAGAGAGTTTCAGAGAGTGTCAGAGAGTGTCAGAGAGTGTCAGCGAGAGTCAGAGAGTGTCAGCGAGTGTCAGAGAGTGTCAGAGAGTTTCAGAGAGTTTCTGAGTTTGTCGGAGAGTGTCAGAGAGTGTTCAGAGAGTGTCACTACAGTGAGTGTTGGAGAGTATCAGAGATTGGCAGCGAGAGTCAGAGAGTGTCAGCGAGTGTCAGAGAGTGTCAGAGTGTTTCAGAGAGTGTCACAGAGTGTCAGTGAGTGTCAGAGAGATTCAGAGATTGTCAGATAGTGTCAGAGAGTGTCAGCGAGAGTCAGAGAGTGTCAGCGAGTGTCAGAGAGTGTCAGAGAGTTTCAGAGAGTTTCTGAGTTTGTCGGAGAGTGTCAGAGAGTGTCAGAGAGTTTCTGAGAGTTTCTGAGATTGTCAGAGAGTTTCAGAGAGTTTCAGAGAGCTTCAGAGTGTTTCAGAGAGTGTCAGAAAGTTTCAGAGATTGTCATAGACTTTTAGAGAATTTCAGAGAGTCTCACAGAGTGTCAGAGAGTATCAGAGAGCGTCAGAGAGTGTCAGAGATTGACAGAGAGAGAGTAGAGAGTTTCACAGAGATTCAGACAGTGTCTGAGAGTGTCAAAGAGTGTCAAAGTGTTTCAGAGAGTGTCAGAGAGTTTCAGAGACTTTCTGAGACTATCAGAGAGGGCCTGAGAGTTTCTGCCAGTTTCTGAGTGTGTCGGAGAGAGTCAGAGAGTGTCAGAGAGTTTCAGAGAGTGTCACAGAGTGTCAGAGAGTGTCAGAGATTTTCAGAGAGTTTCAGAGATTTTCAGAGAGTGCCAGAGAGTGCCAGAAAGTTTCAGAGAGTGTCACAGAGTGTCAGAGAGCTTCAGAGAGAGATCTCAGAGAGTGTCAGGGAGTGTCAGAGCGTGTCAGGGAGTGTCAAAGTGAGTCAGAGTGTTTCAGAGAGTGTCAGACAGTATCTGAGAGTGTCAGAGAGTGTCGAAGAGTTTCAGAGAATGTCAGAGAGTGTCAGAGAGTGTCAGAGAGTTTCAGAGTGTGTCACAGAGTGTCAGTGAGTGTCAGAAAGCTTCAGAAAGTGTCAGATAGTGTCAGAGAGTTTCCGAAAGTGTCAGAGTGTGTCGGAGCGAGTCAGAGAGTGTCAGAGAGCTTCAGAGAGTGTCACAGAGTGTCAGAGAGTGTCAGAGATTTTCAGAAAGTTTCAGAAATCTTCAGAGTGTTTCAGAGAGTGTCAGAAAGTTTCAGAGAGTGTCACAGAGGGTCAGAGAGTTTCAGAGAGATTCAGAGAGTGTCAGGGAGTGTCAGAGGGTTTCAGAGAGTGTCAGAGAGTTTCAGAGATTGTCAGAAGTATCACCTGGTGTCAGAGAGAGTCAGAGAGTGTCAGAGATCTTCAGAGAGTGTCAGTGGGTGCCACAGAGTGTCAGTGAGTGTCAGAGCGTTTCAGAGATTGTCAGACAGTGTCAGATAGTGTCAGTGATTGTCAGAGAGTATCAGAGAGTGTCTGCGAGATTCAGAGAGAGTCATCGAGTGTCAGAGGGTGTCAGAGAGTTTCAGAGATTGTCACAGAGTGTCAGAGAGTTTCAGAGAGTTTCAGAGAGTTTCTGAGATTTTCTGAGATTGTCAGGGAGTGTCAGAGAGTTTCAGAGAGTGTCACAGAGTGTCAGTGAGTGTCAGAGAGTTTCAGAGAGTGTCAGAGAGTGTCAGAGAGTGTCAGCGAGAGTCAGAGAGTGTCAGCGAGTGTCAGAGAGTGTCAGAGAGTTTCAGAGAGTTTCTGAGTTTGTCGGAGAGTGTCAGAGAGTGTTCAGAGAGTGTCACTACAGTGAGTTTCGGAGAGTGTCAGAGATTTTCAGAGAGTTTCAGAGATCTTCAGAGAGTGTCAGTGGGTGCCACAGAGTGTCAGTGAGTGTCAGAGCGTTTCAGAGATTGTCAGACAGTGTCAGATAGTGTCAGTGATTGTCAGAGAGTATCAGAGAGTGTCTGCGAGATTCAGAGAGAGTCATCGAGTGTCAGAGAGTGTCAGAGAGTTTCAGAGATTGTCACAGAGTGTCAGAGAGTGTCAGAGAGTTTCAGAGAGTTTCTGAGATTTTCTGAGATTGTCAGGGAGTGTCAGAGAGTTTCAGAGAGTGTCACAGAGTGTCAGTGAGTGTCAGAGAGTTTCAGAGAGTGTCAGAGAGTGTCAGAGAGTGTCAGCGAGAGTCAGAGAGTGTCAGCGAGTGTCAGAGAGTGTCAGAGAGTTTCAGAGAGTTTCTGAGTTTGTCGGAGAGTGTCAGAGAGTGTTCAGAGAGTGTCACTACAGTGAGTGTTGGAGAGTATCAGAGATTGGCAGCGAGAGTCAGAGAGTGTCAGCGAGTGTCAGAGAGTGTCAGAGTGTTTCAGAGAGTGTCACAGAGTGTCAGTGAGTGTCAGAGAGATTCAGAGATTGTCAGATAGTGTCAGAGAGTGTCAGCGAGAGTCAGAGAGTGTCAGCGAGTGTCAGAGAGTGTCAGAGAGTTTCAGAGAGTTTCTGAGTTTGTCGGAGAGTGTCAGAGAGTGTCAGAGAGTTTCTGAGAGTTTCTGAGATTGTCAGAGAGTTTCAGAGAGTTTCAGAGAGCTTCAGAGTGTTTCAGAGAGTGTCAGAAAGTTTCAGAGATTGTCATAGACTTTTAGAGAATTTCAGAGAGTCTCACAGAGTGTCAGAGAGTATCAGAGAGCGTCAGAGAGTGTCAGAGATTGACAGAGAGAGAGTAGAGAGTTTCACAGAGATTCAGACAGTGTCTGAGAGTGTCAAAGAGTGTCAAAGTGTTTCAGAGAGTGTCAGAGAGTTTCAGAGACTTTCTGAGACTATCAGAGAGGGCCTGAGAGTTTCTGCCAGTTTCTGAGTGTGTCGGAGAGAGTCAGAGAGTGTCAGAGAGTTTCAGAGAGTGTCACAGAGTGTCAGAGAGTGTCAGAGATTTTCAGAGAGTTTCAGAGATTTTCAGAGAGTGCCAGAGAGTGCCAGAAAGTTTCAGAGAGTGTCACAGAGTGTCAGAGAGCTTCAGAGAGAGATCTCAGAGAGTGTCAGGGAGTGTCAGAGCGTGTCAGGGAGTGTCAAAGTGAGTCAGAGTGTTTCAGAGAGTGTCAGACAGTATCTGAGAGTGTCAGAGAGTGTCGAAGAGTTTCAGAGAATGTCAGAGAGTGTCAGAGAGTGTCAGAGAGTTTCAGAGTGTGTCACAGAGTGTCAGTGAGTGTCAGAAAGCTTCAGAAAGTGTCAGATAGTGTCAGAGAGTTTCCGAAAGTGTCAGAGTGTGTCGGAGCGAGTCAGAGAGTGTCAGAGAGCTTCAGAGAGTGTCACAGAGTGTCAGAGAGTGTCAGAGATTTTCAGAAAGTTTCAGAAATCTTCAGAGTGTTTCAGAGAGTGTCAGAAAGTTTCAGAGAGTGTCACAGAGGGTCAGAGAGTTTCAGAGAGATTCAGAGAGTGTCAGGGAGTGTCAGAGAGTTTCAGAGAGTGTCAGAGAGTTTCAGAGATTGTCAGAAGTATCACCTGGTGTCAGAGAGAGTCAGAGAGTGTCAGAGATATTCAGCGAGTTTCAGAGATGTTCAGAGAGTGTCAGAGATTGTCAGAAAGTTTCAGAGAGAGTCAGAGAGTGTCACAGAGTGTCAGAGCGTTTCAGAGAGATTCAGAGAGTGTCAGAGTATGTCACAGAGTTGCAGAGTGTGTCAGAGAGTGTCCGAGAGTTTCAGAAAGAGTCAGACAGTGTCAGAGAGTTTCAGAAAGTGTCAGAGAGTGTCAGAGAGTGTCTGAGAGTGTCAGAGAGTATCAGAGAGTTTCAGAGAGTGTCAGAGATTTTCAGAGAGTCGCAGATAGTGTCAGTGAGTGTCAGAGAGTGTCTGAGAGTTTCAGAGAGTGTCAGAGAGTTTCAGAGAGCTTCTGAGAGTTTCTGAGAGTGTCAGAGAGTTGCAGAGAGTTTCAGAGAGTTTCAGAGAGTTTCAGAGAGTGTCAGAAAGTTTAAGAGATTGTCAGAGAGTTTCAGAGAGTCTCAGAGGGTGTCACAGAGTGTCAGAGAGTTTCAGAAAGCTTCAGAGAATGTCAGTGAGTGTCAGAGAGTGTCAGAGAGTATCAGAGAGTGTCAGCGAGAGTCAGAGAGAGTAAGCGAGTGTCAGAGAGTGTCAGAGAGTTTCAGAGAGTCTCTGAGTTTGTCGGAGAGTGTCAGAGAGTTTCTGAGAGTTTCTGAGATTGTCAGAGAGTTTCAGAGAGTTTCAGAGAGCTTCAGAGTGTTTCAGAGAGTGTCAGAAAGTTTCATAGAGTGTCATAGACTTTTAGAGATATTCAGAGAGTGTCACAGAGTGTCAGAGAGTATCAGAGAGCTTCAGAGAGTGTCAGAGAATGTCAGAGAGAGTAGAGAGTTTCACAGAGATTCAGACAGTGTCTGAGTGCGTCAAAGAGTGTCAAAGAGTTTCAGAGAGTGTCATAGAGTTTCAGAGACTTTCTGAGAGTGCCAGAGAGTGCCTGAGAGTTTCTGCCAGCTTCTGAGTGTGTCGGAGAGAGGCGGAGAGTTTCAGAGATCTTCAGAGAGTGTCAGAGAGTGCCAGAAAGTTTCCGAGAGTGTCACAGAGTGTCAGAAAGTTTCAGAAAGTGTCAGATAGTGTCAGAGAGTTTCCGAAAGTGTCAGAGTGTGTCGGAGCGAGTCAGAGAGTGTCAGAAATCTTCCGAGAGTGTTACAGAGTGTCAGAGAGTGTCAGAGATTTTCAGAAAGTTTCAGAGATCTTCAGAGAGTTTCAGAGAGTGTCAGAAAGTTTCAGAGAGTGTCACAGAGGGTCAGAGAGTTTCAGAGAGATTCAGAGAGTGTTAGGGAGTGTCAGAGAGTTTCAGAGAGTGTCAGAGAGTTTCAGAGAGTTTCAGAGAGTGTCAGAGAGTTTCAGAGAGTGTCTGAGAGTTTCAGAGTCTGTCAGAGAGTTTCTGAGACTTTCTGATTTTGTCAGAGAGTGTCAGAGATTGTCAGAGAATTTCAGAGAATGTCGCAGAGTGTCAGAGTGTCAGAGAGTTTCAGAGAGTCCCTGAGTGTTTCTGAGAGTGTCAGAGAGTTTCAGAAAGTTTCAGAAAGCTTCAGAGAGTTTCAGAGAGTGTCAGATAGTTTCAGAGAGTGTCAGAGAGTTTCAGAGAGTGTCACAGAGTGTCAGAGTGCTTCAGAGAGATTCAAAGAGTGTCAGAGATTGTCACAGAGTGTCAGACAGTTTCAGAGAGTGTCAGAGAGTTTCAGAGAGTGTGCGAGAGATTCAGAAAGTGTCAGATAGTGTCAGAGAGTTTCAGAAAATGTCAGAGAGTGTCAGAGAGTGTCTGAGAGTGTCAGAGATAGTCAGTGAGTTTCAGACAGTGTCAGAGAGTATCAGAGAGTTTCAGAGAGTTTCAGAGAGTGTCAGAGAGTGTCAGAGAGTTTCAGAGAGTCTCAGAGAGTGTCAGAGAGGGTCTGAGAGTTTCAGACAGTTTCAGAGAGTTTCTGAGTGTTTCTGAGAGAGTCAGAGAGTTTCAGAGAGTGTCAGAAAGTTTCAGAGAGTGTCAGAGAGTTTCAGAGAGTGTCACAGAGTGTCAGAGTGCTTCAGAGAGATTCAGAGAGTGTCAGAGATTGTCAAGAGTGTCAGACAATTTCAGAGTGTTTTAGTGAGTGTCAGAGAGTTTCAGAGAGAGTCAGACAGTGTCTGACAGTGTCAAAGAATGTCACAGAGTTTCAGAGAGTGTCAGAGAGTGTCAGAGAGTTTCAGAGTGTGTCAGAGAGGTTCAGAGACTTTCTGAGAGTGTCAGAGAGTTCCAGAGAGTTTCTGAGAGTTTCTGAGTGTGTCGGAGTGTGTCTGAGAGAGTCAAAGAGTATCTGAGAGTGTCAGAGAGTGATAGAGAGTGTCAGAGAGTGTCAGAGAGTGTCAGATAGTGATAGTGAGTGTCTGAGAGTGTCAGAGAGTGATAGAGAGTGATAGAGAGTGTCAGAGAGTGTCAGAGAGTGTCAGAGAATGTCAGAGAGTGATATAGAGCGATAGAGAGTTTCAGAGAGTGTCAGAGAGTGTCTCAGAGTGTCAGAGAGTGATAGAGAGTGATAGAGAGTGTCAGAGAGTGTCAGAGAGTGTCTCAGAGTGTCAGAGAGTGATAGAGAGTGATAGAGAGTGTCAGAGAGTGTCAGAGAGTGTCTGAGAGTGTCAGAGAGTGATAGAGAGTGATAGAGAGTGTCAGAGAGTGTCAGAGAGTGTCAGAGAGTGTCAGAGAGTGATAGAGAGTGATAGAGAGTGTCAGAGAGTGTCAGAGAGTGTCAGAGATTGAAAGAGAGTGTCAGTGAGTGTCAGAGAGTGTCAGAGAGTGATAGAGAGTGATAGAGAGTGTCAGAGAGTGTCAGAGAATGTCAGAGAGTGATAGAGAGTGATAGAGAGTGTCAGAGAGTGTCAGAGAGTGTCTGAGAGTGTCAGAGAGCGATAGAGAGTGAAAGAGAGTGTCAGAGAGTGTCAGAGAGTGTCAGAGAGTGATAGAGAGTGATAGAGAGTGTCAGAGAGTGTCAGAGAGTGTCAGATAGTGATAGTGAGTGTCTGAGAGTGTCAGAGAGCGATAGAGAGTGAAAGAGAGTGTCAGAGAGTGTCAGAGAGTGTCAGAGAGTGATAGAGAGTGTCAGAGAGTGTCAGAGAGTGTCAGAGAGTGTCAGATAGTGATAGTGAGTGTCTGAGAGTGTCAGAGAGTGATATAGAGTGATAGAGAGTGTCAGAGAGTGTCAGAGAGTGATAGAGAGTGTCAGAGAGTGTCAGAGAGTGTCAGAGAATGTCAGAGAGTGATATAGAGCGATAGAGAGTTTCAGAGAGTGTCAGAGAGTGTCTCAGAGTGTCAGAGAGTGATAGAGAGTGATAGAGAGTGTCAGAGAGTGTCAGAGAGTGTCTGAGAGTGTCAGAGAGTGATAGAGAGTGATAGAGAGTGTCAGAGAGTGTCAGAGAGTGTCAGAGAGTGTCAGAGAGTGATAGAGAGTGATAGAGAGTGTCAGAGAGTGTCAGAGAGTGTCTGAGAGTGTCAGAGAGCGATAGAGATTGAAAGAGAGTGTCAGTGAGTGTCAGAGAGTGTCAGAGAGTGATAGAGAGTGATAGAGAGTGTCAGAGAGTGTCAGAGAATGTCAGAGAGTGATAGAGAGTGATAGAGAGTGTCAGAGAGTGTCAGAGAGTGTCTGAGAGTGTCAGAGAGCGATAGAGAGTGAAAGAGAGTGTCAGAGAGTGTCAGAGAGTGTCAGAGAGTGATAGAGAGTGATAGAGAGTGTCAGAGAGTGTCAGAGAGTGTCAGATAGTGATAGTGAGTGTCTGAGAGTGTCAGAGAGCGATAGAGAGTGAAAGAGAGTGTCAGAGAGTGTCAGAGAGTGTCAGAGAGTGATAGAGAGTGATAGAGAGTGTCAGAGAGTGTCAGAGAGTGTCAGATAGTGATAGTGAGTGTCTGAGAGTGTCAGAGAGTGATATAGAGTGATAGAGAGTGTCAGAGAGTGTCAGAGAGTGTCAGAGAGTGATAGAGAGTGATAGAGAGTGTCAGAGAGTGTCAGAGAGTGTCAGAGAGCGATAGAGAGTGAAAGAGAGTGTCAGAGAGTGTCAGAGAGTGTCAGAGACTGTGAGAGAGTGATAGAGAGTGATAGAGAGTTTCAGAGAATTTCAGAGAGTGTCTGAGAGTGTCAGAGAGTGATAGAGAGTGATAGAGAGTGTCAGAGAGTGTCAGAGAGTGTCTGAGAGTGTCAGAGAGTGTCAGAGAGTGATAGAGAGTGTCAGAGAGTGATAGAGAGTGTCAGAGAGTGTCAGAGAGTGATATAGAACGATAGAGAGTTTCAGAGAGTGTCAGAGAGTGTCTGAGAGTGTCAGAGAGTGTCAGAGAGTGATATAGAGTGATAGAGAGTGTCAGACAGTGTCAGAGAGTGTCAGAGAGTGTCTGAGAGTGTCAGAGAGTGATAGAGAGTGTCAGAGAGTGATAGAGAGTGTCAGAGAGTGTCAGAGAGTGTCAGAGAGTGATAGAGAGTGATAGAGAGTGTCAGAGAGTGTCAGACAGTGTCTGAGAGTGTCAGAGAGTTTCAGAGAGTGTCAGAGATTGTCTGAGAGTGTCAGAGAGTGATAGAGAGTGATAGAGAGTGTCAGAGAGTGTCAGAGAGTGTCAGAGAGTGATAGAGAGTGATAGAGAGTGTCAGAGAATGTCAGAGAGTGTCAGAGAGTGTCTGAGAGTGTCAGAGAGTGATATAGAGTGATAGAGAGTGTCAGAGAGTGTCAGAGAGTGTCTGAGAGTGTCAGAGAGTGATAGAGAGTGATAGAGAGTGTCAGAGAGTGTCAGAGAGTGTCAGAGAGTGTCAGAGAGTGATATAGAGCGATAGAGAGTTTCAGAGAGTATCATAGAGTGTCTGAGAGTGTCAGAGAGTGATAGAGAGTGTCAGAGAGTGTCAGAGAGTGTCAGAGAGTGATAGAGAGTGATAGAGAGTGATAGAGAGTGTCAGAGAGTGTCAGAGAGGGATACAGAGTGATAGAGAGTGTCAGAGAGTGTCAGAGAGTGTCAGTGAGTGTCAGACAGTGTCTGAGAGTGTCAGAGAGTGTCAGAGAGTGTCAGAGAGTTATAGAGACTGTCAGAGAGTGTCAGAGAGTGTCAGAGAGTGATAGAGAGTGTCAGAGAGTGTCAGAGAGTGTCAGAGAGTGTCAGAGAGTGATACAGATCGATAGAGAGTTTCAGAGAGTGTCAGAGAGTGTCTGAGAGTGTCAGAGAGTGATAGAGAGTGATAGAGAGTGTCAGAGAGTGTCAGAGAGTGTCAGAGAGTGTCAGACAGTGTCTGAGAGTGTCAGAGAGTGATAGAGAGTGTCAGAGAGTGTCAGAGAGTGTCAGAGAGTGATAGAGAGTGATAGAGAGATAGGGAGTGTCAGAGAGTGTCAGAGAGTGTCTGAGTGTGTCAGAGAGTGATAGAGAGTGTCAGAGAGTGTCTGAGAGTGTCAGAGAGTGTCAGAGAGTGATAGAGAGTGATAGAGAGTGTCAGAGAGTGTCAGAGAGTGTCAGAGAGTGTCTGAGAGTGTCAGAGAGTGATAGAGAGTGTCAGAGAGTGGCAGAGAGTGATAGAGAGTGATAGAGAGATTCAGAGAGTGTCAGAGAATGTCAGAGAGTGATAGAGAGTGTCAAAGAGTGATAGAGACTGTCAGAGAGTGTCAGAGAGTGTCAGAGAGTGATAGAGAGTTTCAGAGAGTGTCAGAGAGTGTCTGAGAGTGTCAGAGAGTGATAGAGAGTAATAGAGAGTGTCAGAGAGTGTCAGAGAGTGTCAGAGAGTGATATAGAGTGATAGAGAGTGTCAGAGAGTGTCAGAGAGTGTCAGAGAGTGTCTGAGAGTGTCAGAGAGTGATAGAGAGTGATAGAGAGTGTCAGAGAGTGATAGAGAGTGTCAGAGAGTGTCAGAGAGTGTCAGAGAGTGTCAGAGAGTGATATAGAGCGATAGAGAGTTTCAGAGAGTGTCAGAGAGTGTCTGAGAGTGTCAGAGAGTGATAGAGGGTGATAGAGAGTGTCAGAGAGTGTCAGAGAGTGTCAGACAGTCTCTGAGAGTGTCAGAGAGTGATAGAGAGTGTCAGGGAGTGTCTGAGAGTGTCCGAGAGAGATAGAGAGTGTCAGAGAGTGATAGAGAGAGTCAGAGAGTGTCAGAGAGTGATATAGAGCGATAGAGAGTTTCAGAGAGTGTCAGAGAGTGTCTCAGAGTGTCAGAGAGTGTCAGAGAGTGATAGAGAGTGTCAGAGAGTGTCAGAGAGTGTCAGAGAGTGTCAGAGAGTGATAGAGAGTGATAGAGAGTTAGGGAGTGTCAGAGAGTGTCAGAGAGTGATAGAGAGTGTCAGAGAGTGATAGAGAGTGTCAGAGAGTGTCAGAGAGTGTCAGAGAGTGATAAAGAGTGATAGAGAGTGTCAGAGAGTGTCAGAGAGTGATAGAGAGTGTCAGAGAGTGGCAGAGAGTGATAGAGAGTGATAGAGAGTTTCAGAGAGTGTCAGAGAATGTCTGAGAGTGATAGAGTGTCAAAGAGTGATAGAGAGTGTCAGAGAGTGTCAGAGAGTGTCAGAGAGTGTCAGAGAGTGATAGAGAGTTTCAGAGAGTGTCAGAGAGTGTCTAAGAGTGTCAGAGAGTGATGGAGAGTGTCAGAGAGTGTCAGAGAGTGTCAGAGAGTGATAGTGAGTGTCTGAGAGTGATAGAGAGTGTCAGAGATTGTCAGAGAGTGATAGAGAGTGATAGAGAGTGATAGAGAGTGTCAGAGAGTGTCAGAGAGTGTCAGAGAGTGTCAGAGAGTGATAGAGAGTGCCAGAGAGTGTCTGAGAGTGTCAGAGAGTGATATAGAGTGATAGAGAGTGTCAGAGAGTGTCAGAGAGTGTCAGAGAGTGATAGAGAGTGATAGAGATTGTCAGAGAGTGTCAGAGAGTGTCAGAGAGTGTCTGAGAGTGTCAGAGAGTGATAGAGAGTGTCAGAGAGTGTCAGAGAGTAGTAGAGAGTGATAGAGAGTGTCAGGGAGTGTCTGAGAGTGTCAGAGAGAGATAGAGAGTGTCAGAGAGTGATAGAGAGTGTCAGAGAGTGTCAGAGAATGTCAGAGAGTGATATAGAGCGATAGAGAGTTTCAGAGAGTGTCAGAGAGTGTCTCAGAGTGTCAGAGAGTGATAGAGAGTGATAGAGAGTGTCAGAGAGTGTCAGAGAGTGTCAGAGAGTGATAGAGAGTGTCAGAGAGTGTCAGAGAGTGTCAGAGAGTGTCAGAGAGTGATAGAGAGTGATAGAGAGTGTCAGAGAGTGTCAGAGAGTGTCTGAGAGTGTCAGAGAGCGATAGAGATTGAAAGAGAGTGTCAGTGAGTGTCAGAGAGTGTCAGAGAGTGATAGAGAGTGATAGAGAGTGTCAGAGAGTGTCAGAGAATGTCAGAGAGTGATAGAGAGTGATAGAGAGTGTCAGAGAGTGTCTGAGAGTGTCAGAGAGCGATAGAGAGTGAAAGAGAGTGTCAGAGAGTGTCAGAGAGTGTCAGAGAGTGATAGAGAGTGATAGAGAGTGTCAGAGAGTGTCAGAGAGTGTCAGATAGTGATAGTGAGTGTCTGAGAGTGTCAGAGAGCGATAGAGAGTGAAAGAGAGTGTCAGAGAGTGTCAGAGAGTGTCAGAGAGTGATAGAGAGTGATAGAGAGTGTCAGAGAGTGTCAGAGAGTGTCAGATAGTGTCAGAGAGTGTCAGAGAGTGTCAGAGAGTGATATAGAGCGATAGAGAGTTTCAGAGAGTGTCAGAGAGTGTCTGAGAGTGTCAGAGAGTGATAGAGAGTGATAGAGAGTGTCAGAGAGTGTCAGACAGTGTCTGAGAGTGTCAGAGAGTTTCAGAGAGTGTCAGAGATTGTCTGAGAGTGTCAGAGAGTGATAGAGAGTGATAGAGAGTGTCAGAGAGTGTCAGAGAGTGTCAGAGAGTGATAGAGAGTGATAGAGAGTGTCAGAGAATGTCAGAGAGTGTCAGAGAGTGTCTGAGAGTGTCAGAGAGTGATATAGAGTGATAGAGAGTGTCAGAGAGTGTCAGAGAGTGTCTGAGAGTGTCAGAGAGTGATAGAGAGTGATAGAGAGTGTCAGAGAGTGTCAGAGAGTGTCAGAGAGTGTCAGAGAGTGATATAGAGCGATAGAGAGTTTCAGAGAGTATCATAGAGTGTCTGAGAGTGTCAGAGAGTGATAGAGAGTGTCAGAGAGTGTCAGAGAGTGTCAGAGAGTGATAGAGAGTGATAGAGAGTGTCAGAGAGTGTCAGAGAGGGATACAGAGTGATAGAGAGTGTCAGAGAGTGTCAGAGAGTGTCAGTGAGTGTCAGACAGTGTCTGAGAGTGTCAGAGAGTGTCAGAGAGTGTCAGAGAGTTATAGAGACTGTCAGAGAGTGTCAGAGAGTGTCAGAGAGTGATAGAGAGTGTCAGAGAGTGTCAGAGAGTGTCAGAGAGTGTCAGAGAGTGATACAGATCGATAGAGAGTTTCAGAGAGTGTCAGAGAGTGTCTGAGAGTGTCAGAGAGTGATAGAGAGTGATAGAGAGTGTCAGAGAGTGTCAGAGAGTGTCAGAGAGTGTCAGACAGTGTCTGAGAGTGTCAGAGAGTGATAGAGAGTGTCAGAGAGTGTCAGAGAGTGTCAGAGAGTGATAGAGAGTGATAGAGAGATAGGGAGTGTCAGAGAGTGTCAGAGAGTGTCTGAGTGTGTCAGAGAGTGATAGAGAGTGTCAGAGAGTGTCTGAGAGTGTCAGAGAGTGTCAGAGAGTGATAGAGAGTGATAGAGAGTGTCAGAGAGTGTCAGAGAGTGTCAGAGAGTGTCTGAGAGTGTCAGAGAGTGATAGAGAGTGTCAGAGAGTGGCAGAGAGTGATAGAGAGTGATAGAGAGATTCAGAGAGTGTCAGAGAATGTCAGAGAGTGATAGAGAGTGTCAAAGAGTGATAGAGAGTGTCAGAGAGTGTCAGAGAGTGTCAGAGAGTGATAGAGAGTTTCAGAGAGTGTCAGAGAGTGTCTGAGAGTGTCAGAGAGTGATAGAGAGTAATAGAGAGTGTCAGAGAGTGTCAGAGAGTGTCAGAGAGTGTCAGAGAGTGATATAGAGTGATAGAGAGTGTCAGAGAGTGTCAGAGAGTGTCAGAGAGTGTCTGAGAGTGTCAGAGAGTGATAGAGAGTGATAGAGAGTGTCAGAGAGTGATAGAGAGTGTCAGAGAGTGTCAGAGAGTGTCAGAGAGTGTCAGAGAGTGATATAGAGCGATAGAGAGTTTCAGAGAGTGTCAGAGAGTGTCTGAGAGTGTCAGAGAGTGATAGAGGGTGATAGAGAGTGTCAGAGAGTGTCAGAGAGTGTCAGACAGTCTCTGAGAGTGTCAGAGAGTGATAGAGAGTGTCAGGGAGTGTCTGAGAGTGTCCGAGAGAGATAGAGAGTGTCAGAGAGTGATAGAGAGAGTCAGAGAGTGTCAGAGAGTGATATAGAGCGATAGAGAGTTTCAGAGAGTGTCAGAGAGTGTCTCAGAGTGTCAGAGAGTGTCAGAGAGTGATAGAGAGTGTCAGAGAGTGTCAGAGAGTGTCAGAGAGTGTCAGAGAGTGATAGAGAGTGATAGAGAGTTAGGGAGTGTCAGAGAGTGTCAGAGAGTGATAGAGAGTGTCAGAGAGTGATAGAGAGTGTCAGAGAGTGTCAGAGAGTGTCAGAGAGTGATAAAGAGTGATAGAGAGTGTCAGAGAGTGTCAGAGAGTGATAGAGAGTGTCAGAGAGTGGCAGAGAGTGATAGAGAGTGATAGAGAGTTTCAGAGAGTGTCAGAGAATGTCTGAGAGTGATAGAGTGTCAAAGAGTGATAGAGAGTGTCAGAGAGTGTCAGAGAGTGTCAGAGAGTGTCAGAGAGTGATAGAGAGTTTCAGAGAGTGTCAGAGAGTGTCTAAGAGTGTCAGAGAGTGATGGAGAGTGTCAGAGAGTGTCAGAGAGTAGTAGAGAGTGATAGAGAGTGTCAGAGAGTGTCAGATAGTGATAGTGAGTGTCTGAGAGTGTCAGAGCGTGATATAGAACATAGAAAAATACAGCACAGAACAGGCCCTTCGGCCCACGATGTTGTGCCGATCCTTTGTCCTCTGTCAAGGACAATTTAATCTATACCCCATCATTCTCCTTTATCCATATACCTATCCAAAAGCCTTTTGAAAGTCCCTAAAGTTTCTGACTCAACAACTTCCCCGGGCAAGGCATTCCATGCCTCGACCACTCTCTGGGTAAAGAACCTTCCCCTGACATCCCCCTTATATCTCCCACCCTTCACCTTAAATTTATGACCCCTTGTAACGCTTTGCTCCACCCGGGGAAAAAGTTTCTGACTGTCTACCCTATCTATTCCCCTGATCATCTTATAAACCTCTATCATGTCACCCCTCATCCTTCTCCTTTCTAATGAGAAGAGGCCTAGAATGTTCAGCCTTTCCTCGTAAGACTTATTCTCCATTCCAGGCAACATCCTGGTAAATCTCCTCTGCACCCTCTCCAAGGCTTCCACATCCTTCCTAAAATGAGGCGACCAGAACTGCACACAGTACTCCAAATGAGGCCTTACCAAGGTCCTGTACAGCTGCATCATCACCTCACGGCTCTTAAATTCAATCCCTCTGCTAATGAACGCTAACACCCCATATGCCTTCTTCACAGCCCTATCCACTTGAGTTGCAACTTTCAATGATCTATGCACATAGACCCCAAGGTCTCTCTGCTCCTCCACATGCCCAAGAACCCTACCGTTAACCCAGTATTTTGCATTCATGTTTGTCCTTCCAAAATGGACGACCTCACACTTTTCAGGGTTAAACTCCATCTGCCACTTTTCAGCCCAGCACTGCAACCTATCCAAGTCCCTTTGCAGACGACAATAGCCCTCCTCGGTATCCACAACTCCACCAACCTTTGTATCATCTGCAAATTTACTGACCCACCCTTCGACTTCCTCATCCAAGTCGTTAATAAAAATCACAAACAGGAGAGGACCCAGAACTGATCCCTGCGGCACGCCACTGGTAACTGGGCTCCAGGCTGAGTATTTACCATCTAAGACCACTCTCTGCCTTCTATCAGTTAGCCAATTCTTAATCCAATTGGCCACATTCCCCACTATCCCATGCCTCCTGACTTTCTCCATAAGTCTACCATGGGGGACCTTATCAAATGCCTTACTAAAATCCATGTACACCACATCCACTGGTTTACCCTCATCCACTTGCTTGGTCACCTGCTCAAAGAATTCAATCAGGCTTGTGAGGCAAGACCTACCCCTCACAAAACCGTGCTGACTGTCCCGAATCAAGCAGTGTCTTTCCAGATGCTCAGAAATCCTATCCCTCAGCACCTTTTCCATCAACTTGCCTACCACTGAAGTAAGACTAACTGGCCTGTAATTCCCAGGGTTGTTCCTATTCCCTTTCTTGAACAGGGGCACAACATTTGCCACCCTCCAATCACCTGGTACCACCCCCGTCAGCAGAGAAGATGAAAAGATCATTGCCAGCGGCTCTGCAATTTCATCCCTTGCTTCCCATAACATCCTTGGATATACCCCGTCAGGCCCGGGAGACTTGTCTATCTTCAAGTTATTCAAAAACCCCAACACATCTTCCCTCCTAACGAGCACTTCCTCGAGCTTACCAGTCTGCTTCCCACCGTCCTCTTCAGTAATACACCCCTTCTCATTCGTAAATACCGAAGAGAAGTACTCATTCAAAACCTCACTTATCTCTTCCGGCTCAACACACAGTCTCCCGCTATTGTCCTTGACCGGACCTACGGTCCCCCTAGTCATCCTCATATTTCTGACATACGCGTAAAAGGCCTTGGGGTTTTCTTTTATCCTACCCGCCAAGCATTTTTCATGCCCTCTCTTAGCTCTCCTAATCCCTTTCTTCAGATCCTTCCTGGCCATCTTGTATCCCTCCAGAGCTATGCCTGTGCCCTTTTTCCTCAACTTTATATACGCATCCTTCTTCTTCCTAACAAGACTCTCAACCTCTCTTGTCAACCACGGTTCCCTCACATGACCATCCCTTCCCTGTCTGACAGGGACATGCTTATCAATGGCCCCTACTATCTGCTCCTTGAAAAAGTTCCACATTTCGACCGTGCCCTTCCCTGCCAGCATATGCTCCCAACTTATGCTCCTCAGTTCCTGCCTGACAGCATCATATCTACCCTTCCCCCAATTGTAAACCTTGCCCTGTTGCACATACCTATCCCTCTCCATTACCACAGTGAATGCTACAGAATTGTGATCACTATCTCCAAAGTGCTCGCCCACCAACAGCTCTATCACTTGCCCTGGTTCATTACCTAGTACCAAATCCAATATTGCCTCCCCTCTGGTCGGGCAGTCTACATACTGAGTCAGAAAAGCTTCCTGGACATACTGCACAAACACTACCCCATCCAAACTATTCGATCTAAAGAGTTGCCAATCAATATTTGGGAAGTTGAAATCCCCCATAATTACTACCCTGTGACTTCTGCTCCTTTCCAAAATCTGTTTCCCAATCTGCTCTTCCACCTCCCTGCTGCTATTGGGGGGCCTATAGAAAACTCCCATCAAGGTGACTGCTCCTTTCCTGTTCCTGACCTCAACCCACAGTGCCTCAGTCGGCAGATCCTCCTCGAAAATTCTTTCAGCAGTTGTTACACTATTTCTAACTAACAATGCCACCCCCCCACCTCTTTTACCACCATTCCTAATCTTATGAAAACATCTATAACCAGGTACCTCCAAAAACCATTCCTCCCCCTCACCTATCCACGTTTCAGTGATGGCCACAACATCGTAGTCCCAAGTGCCCATCCACGCCTTCAATTCACTCACCTTATTCCTGATGCTTCTTGCGTTGAAGTATACGCACTTTAACCCTTCTCCGTGCCCATCTGTCCTCTGTGACAGTGCTACCTTCCCCAATACCTCACTACACTCTTTGTCTTTCTGAGTGGACCCACTGGTCCCTGGATTACAAGTCCGGTTCCCATCCCCCTCCCAAACTAGTTTAAACCCTCCCGAACAGTACTAGCAAACCTCCCTCCCAGGATATTGGTGCCCCTCTGGTTCAGATGCAGCCCGTCCTGTTTGAACAGGTCCCATCTTCCCCAGAATGCAGTCCAATTATCCAAGAACTGGAAGCCCTCCCTCCTACACCATTCCTGCAGCCACGTGTTCAGCTGTGCTCTCTCCCTATTCCTAGCCTCACTATCACGTGATAGAGAGTGTCAGAGAGTGTCAGAGAGTGTCTGAGAGTGATAGAGAGTGTCAGAGAGTGTCAGAGAGTGTCAGAGAGTGTCAGAGAGTGATAGAGAGTGATAGAGAGTGTCAGAGAGTGTCAGAGAGTGTCAGAGAGCGATAGAGAGTGAAAGAGAGTGTCAGAGAGTGTCAGAGAGTGTCAGAGACTGTGAGAGAGTGATAGAGAGTGATAGAGAGTTTCAGAGAATTTCAGAGAGTGTCTGAGAGTGTCAGAGAGTGATAGAGAGTGATAGAGAGTGTCAGAGAGTGTCAGAGAGTGTCTGAGAGTGTCAGAGAGTGTCAGAGAGTGATAGAGAGTGTCAGAGAGTGATAGAGAGTGTCAGAGAGTGTCAGAGAGTGTCAGAGAGTGATATAGAACGATAGAGAGTTTCAGAGAGTGTCAGAGAGTGTCTGAGAGTGTCAGAGAGTGTCAGAGAGTGATATAGAGTGATAGAGAGTGTCAGACAGTGTCAGAGAGTGTCAGAGAGTGTCTGAGAGTGTCAGAGAGTGATAGAGAGTGTCAGAGAGTGATAGAGAGTGTCAGAGAGTGTCAGAGAGTGATATAGAGCGATAGAGAGTTTCAGAGAGTGTCAGAGAGTGTCTGAGAGTGTCAGAGAGTGATAGAGAGTGATAGTGAGTGTCAGAGAGTGTCAGACAGTGTCTGAGAGTGTCAGAGAGTTTCAGAGAGTGTCAGAGATAGTCTGAGAGTGTCAGAGAGTGATAGAGAGTGAGAGAGAGTGTCAGAGAGTGTCAGAGAGTGTCAGAGAGTGATATAGAGTGATAGAGAGTGTCAGAGAGTGTCAGAGAGTGTCAGAGAGTGTCTGAGAGTGTCAGAGAGTGATAGAGAGTGATAGAGAGTGTCAGAGAGTGATAGAGAGTGTCAGAGAGTGTCAGAGAGTGTCAGAGAGTGTCAGAGAGTGATATAGAGCGATAGAGAGTTTCAGAGAGTGTCAGAGAGTGTCTGAGAGTGTCAGAGAGTGATAGAGGGTGATAGAGAGTGTCAGAGAGTGTCAGAGAGTGTCAGACAGTCTCTGAGAGTGTCAGAGAGTGATAGAGAGTGTCAGGGAGTGTCTGAGAGTGTCCGAGAGAGATAGAGAGTGTCAGAGAGTGATAGAGAGAGTCAGAGAGTGTCAGAGAGTGATATAGAGCGATAGAGAGTTTCAGAGAGTCTCAGAGAGTGTCTCAGAGTGTCAGAGAGTGTCAGAGAGTGATAGAGAGTGTCAGAGAGTGTCAGAGAGTGTCAGAGAGTGTCAGAGAGTGATAGAGAGTGATAGAGAGTTAGGGAGTGTCAGAGAGTGTCAGAGACTGTCTGAGAGTGTCAGAGAGTGATAGAGAGTGTCAGAGAGTGTCAGAGAGTGTCAGAGAGTGATAAAGAGTGATAGAGAGTGTCAGAGAGTGTCAGAGAGTGATAGAGAGTGTCAGAGAGTGGCAGAGAGTGATAGAGAGTGATAGAGAGTTTCAGAGAGTGTCAGAGAATGTCTGAGAGTGATAGAGTGTCAAAGAGTGATAGAGAGTGTCAGAGAGTGTCAGAGAGTGTCAGAGAGTGTCAGAGAGTGATAGAGAGTTTCAGAGAGTGTCAGAGAGTGTCTAAGAGTGTCAGAGAGTGATGGAGAGTGTCAGAGAGTGTCAGAGATTGTCAGAGAGTGATAGTGAGTGTCTGAGAGTGATAGAGAGTGTCAGAGATTGTCAGAGAGTGATAGAGAGTGATAGAGAGTGATAGAGAGTGTCAGAGAGTGTCAGAGAGTGTCAGAGAGTGTCAGAGAGTGATAGAGAGTGCCAGAGAGTGTCTGAGAGTGTCAGAGAGTGATATAGAGTGATAGAGAGTGTCAGAGAGTGTCAGAGAGTGTCAGAGAGTGATAGAGAGTGATAGAGATTGTCAGAGAGTGTCAGAGAGTGTCAGAGAGTGTCTGAGAGTGTCAGAGAGTGATAGAGAGTGTCAGAGAGTGTCAGAGAGTAGTAGAGAGTGATAGAGAGTGTCAGGGAGTGTCTGAGAGTGTCAGAGAGAGATAGAGAGTGTCAGAGAGTGATAGAGAGTGTCAGAGAGTGTCAGAGAATGTCAGAGAGTGATATAGAGCGATAGAGAGTTTCAGAGAGTGTCAGAGAGTGTCTCAGAGTGTCAGAGAGTGATAGAGAGTGATAGAGAGTGTCAGAGAGTGTCAGAGAGTGTCAGAGAGTGATAGAGAGTGTCAGAGAGTGATAGAGAGTGATAGAGAGTGTCAGAGAGTGATAGAGAGTGATAGAGAGTGATAGAGAGTGTCAGAGAGTGTCAGAGAATGTCAGAGAGTGATAGAGAGTGATAGAGAGTGTCAGAGAGTGTCAGAGAGTGTCTGAGAGTGTCAGAGAGCGATAGAGAGTGAAAGAGAGTGTCAGAGAGTGTCAGAGAGTGTCAGAGAGTGATAGAGAGTGATAGAGAGTGTCAGAGAGTGTCAGAGAGTGTCAGATAGTGATAGTGAGTGTCTGAGAGTGTCAGAGAGTGATAGAGAGTGAAAGAGAGTGTCAGAGAGTGTCAGAGAGTGTCAGAGAGTGATAGAGAGTGATAGAGAGTGTCAGAGAGTGTCAGAGAGTGTCAGATAGTGATAGTGAGTGTCTGAGAGTGTCAGAGAGTGATATAGAGTGATAGAGAGTGTCAGAGAGTGTCAGAGAGTGTCAGAGAGTGTCAGAGAGTGATAGAGAGTGATAGAGAGTGTCAGAGAGTGTCAGAGAGTGTCAGAGAGCGATAGAGAGTGAAAGAGAGTGTCAGAGAGTGTCAGAGAGTGTCAGAGACTGTGAGAGAGTGATAGAGAGTGATAGAGAGTTTCAGAGAATTTCAGAGAGTGTCTGAGAGTGTCAGAGAGTGATAGAGAGTGATAGAGAGTGTCAGAGAGTGTCAGAGAGTGTCTGAGAGTGTCAGAGAGTGTCAGAGAGTGATAGAGAGTGTCAGAGAGTGATAGAGAGTGTCAGAGAGTGTCAGAGAGTGTCAGAGAGTGATATAGAACGATAGAGAGTTTCAGAGAGTGTCAGAGAGTGTCTGAGAGTGTCAGAGAGTGTCAGAGAGTGATATAGAGTGATAGAGAGTGTCAGACAGTGTCAGAGAGTGTCAGAGAGTGTCTGAGAGTGTCAGAGAGTGATAGAGAGTGTCAGAGAGTGATAGAGAGTGTCAGAGAGTGTCAGAGAGTGATATAGAGCGATAGAGAGTTTCAGAGAGTGTCAGAGAGTGTCTGAGAGTGTCAGAGAGTGATAGAGAGTGATAGTGAGTGTCAGAGAGTGTCAGACAGTGTCTGAGAGTGTCAGAGAGTTTCAGAGAGTGTCAGAGATAGTCTGAGAGTGTCAGAGAGTGATAGAGAGTGAGAGAGAGTGTCAGAGAGTGTCAGAGAGTGTCAGAGAGTGATAGAGAGTGATAGAGAGTGTCAGAGAATGTCAGAGAGTGTCAGAGAGTGTCTGAGAGTGTCAGAGAGTGATATAGAGTGATAGAGAGTGTCAGAGAGTGTCAGAGAGTGTCTGAGAGTGTCAGAGAGTGATAGAGAGTGATAGAGAGTGTCAGAGAGTGTCAGAGAGTGTCAGAGAATGTCAGAGAGTGATATAGAGCGATAGAGAGTTTCAGAGAGTGTCAGAGAGTGTCTCAGAGTGTCAGAGAGTGATAGAGAGTGATAGAGATAGTCTGAGAGTGTCAGAGAGTGATAGAGAGTGAGAGAGAGTGTCAGAGAGTGTCAGAGAGTGTCAGAGAGTGATAGAGAGTGATAGAGAGTGTCAGAGAATGTCAGAGAGTGTCAGAGAGTGTCTGAGAGTGTCAGAGAGTGATATAGAGTGATAGAGAGTGTCAGAGAGTGTCAGAGAGTGTCTGAGAGTGTCAGAGAGTGATAGAGAGTGATAGAGAGTGTCAGAGAGTGTCAGAGAGTGTCAGAGAATGTCAGAGAGTGATATAGAGCGATAGAGAGTTTCAGAGAGTGTCAGAGAGTGTCTCAGAGTGTCAGAGAGTGATAGAGAGTGATAGAGAGTGTCAGAGAGTGTCAGAGAGTGTCTGAGAGTGTCAGAGAGTGATAGAGAGTGATAGAGAGTGTCAGAGAGTGTCAGAGAGTGTCAGAGAGTGTCAGAGAGTGATAGAGAGTGATAGAGAGTGTCAGAGAGTGTCAGAGAGTGTCTGAGAGTGTCAGAGAGCGATAGAGATTGAAAGAGAGTGTCAGTGAGTGTCAGAGAGTGTCAGAGAGTGATAGAGAGTGATAGAGAGTGTCAGAGAGTGTCAGAGAATGTCAGAGAGTGATAGAGAGTGATAGAGAGTGTCAGAGAGTGTCAGAGAGTGTCTGAGAGTGTCAGAGAGCGATAGAGAGTGAAAGAGAGTGTCAGAGAGTGTCAGAGAGTGTCAGAGAGTGATAGAGAGTGATAGAGAGTGTCAGAGAGTGTCAGAGAGTGTCAGAGAGTGTCAGAGAGTGATAGAGAGTGATAGAGAGTGTCAGAGAGTGTCAGAGAGTGTCTGAGAGTGTCAGAGAGCGATAGAGATTGAAAGAGAGTGTCAGTGAGTGTCAGAGAGTGTCAGAGAGTGATAGAGAGTGATAGAGAGTGTCAGAGAGTGTCAGAGAATGTCAGAGAGTGATAGAGAGTGATAGAGAGTGTCAGAGAGTGTCAGAGAGTGTCTGAGAGTGTCAGAGAGCGATAGAGAGTGAAAGAGAGTGTCAGAGAGTGTCAGAGAGTGTCAGAGAGTGATAGAGAGTGATAGAGAGTGTCAGAGAGTGTCAGAGAGTGTCAGATAGTGATAGTGAGTGTCTGAGAGTGTCAGAGAGCGATAGAGAGTGAAAGAGAGTGTCAGAGAGTGTCAGAGAGTGTCAGAGAGTGATAGAGAGTGATAGAGAGTGTCAGAGAGTGTCAGAGAGTGTCAGATAGTGATAGTGAGTGTCTGAGAGTGTCAGAGAGCGATAGAGATTGAAAGAGAGTGTCAGTGAGTGTCAGAGAGTGTCAGAGAGTGATAGAGAGTGATAGAGAGTGTCAGAGAGTGTCAGAGAATGTCAGAGAGTGATAGAGAGTGATAGAGAGTGTCAGAGAGTGTCAGAGAGTGTCTGAGAGTGTCAGAGAGCGATAGAGAGTGAAAGAGAGTGTCAGAGAGTGTCAGAGAGTGTCAGAGAGTGATAGAGAGTGATAGAGAGTGTCAGAGAGTGTCAGAGAGTGTCAGATAGTGATAGTGAGTGTCTGAGAGTGTCAGAGAGCGATAGAGAGTGAAAGAGAGTGTCAGAGAGTGTCAGAGAGTGTCAGAGAGTGATAGAGAGTGATAGAGAGTGTCAGAGAGTGTCAGAGAGTGTCAGATAGTGATAGTGAGTGTCTGAGAGTGTCAGAGAGTGATATAGAGTGATAGAGAGTGTCAGAGAGTGTCAGAGAGTGATAGAGAGTGATAGAGAGTGTCAGAGAGTGTCAGAGAGTGTCAGAGAGCGATAGAGAGTGAAAGAGAGTGTCAGAGAGTGTCAGAGAGTGTCAGAGACTGTGAGAGAGTGATAGAGAGTGATAGAGAGTTTCAGAGAATTTCAGAGAGTGTCTGAGAGTGTCAGAGAGTGATAGAGAGTGATAGAGAGTGTCAGAGAGTGTCAGAGAGTGTCTGAGAGTGTCAGAGAGTGTCAGAGAGTGATAGAGAGTGTCAGAGAGTGATAGAGAGTGTCAGAGAGTGTCAGAGAGTGATATAGAACGATAGAGAGTTTCAGAGAGTGTCAGAGAGTGTCTGAGAGTGTCAGAGAGTGTCAGAGAGTGATATAGAGTGATAGAGAGTGTCAGACAGTGTCAGAGAGTGTCAGAGAGTGTCTGAGAGTGTCAGAGAGTGATAGAGAGTGTCAGAGAGTGATAGAGAGTGTCAGAGAGTGTCAGAGAGTGTCAGAGAGTGATATAGAGCGATAGAGAGTTTCAGAGAGTGTCAGAGAGTGTCTGAGAGTGTCAGAGAGTGATAGAGAGTGATAGAGAGTGTCAGAGAGTGTCAGACAGTGTCTGAGAGTGTCAGAGAGTTTCAGAGAGTGTCAGAGATTGTCTGAGAGTGTCAGAGAGTGATAGAGAGTGATAGAGAGTGTCAGAGAGTGTCAGAGAGTGTCAGAGAGTGATAGAGAGTGATAGAGAGTGTCAGAGAATGTCAGAGAGTGTCAGAGAGTGTCTGAGAGTGTCAGAGAGTGATATAGAGTGATAGAGAGTGTCAGAGAGTGTCAGAGAGTGTCTGAGAGTGTCAGAGAGTGATAGAGAGTGATAGAGAGTGTCAGAGAGTGTCAGAGAGTGTCAGAGAGTGTCAGAGAGTGATATAGAGCGATAGAGAGTTTCAGAGAGTATCATAGAGTGTCTGAGAGTGTCAGAGAGTGATAGAGAGTGTCAGAGAGTGTCAGAGAGTGTCAGAGAGTGATAGAGAGTGATAGAGAGTGATAGAGAGTGTCAGAGAGTGTCAGAGAGGGATACAGAGTGATAGAGAGTGTCAGAGAGTGTCAGAGAGTGTCAGTGAGTGTCAGACAGTGTCTGAGAGTGTCAGAGAGTGTCAGAGAGTGTCAGAGAGTTATAGAGACTGTCAGAGAGTGTCAGAGAGTGTCAGAGAGTGATAGAGAGTGTCAGAGAGTGTCAGAGAGTGTCAGAGAGTGTCAGAGAGTGATACAGATCGATAGAGAGTTTCAGAGAGTGTCAGAGAGTGTCTGAGAGTGTCAGAGAGTGATAGAGAGTGATAGAGAGTGTCAGAGAGTGTCAGAGAGTGTCAGAGAGTGTCAGACAGTGTCTGAGAGTGTCAGAGAGTGATAGAGAGTGTCAGAGAGTGTCAGAGAGTGTCAGAGAGTGATAGAGAGTGATAGAGAGATAGGGAGTGTCAGAGAGTGTCAGAGAGTGTCTGAGTGTGTCAGAGAGTGAAAGAGAGTGTCAGAGAGTGTCTGAGAGTGTCTCAGAGTGTCAGAGAGTGATAGAGAGTGATAGAGAGTGTCAGAGAGTGTCAGAGAGTGTCTGAGAGTGTCAGAGAGTGATAGAGAGTGATAGAGAGTGTCAGAGAGTGTCAGAGAGTGTCAGAGAGTGATAGAGAGTGATAGAGAGTGTCAGAGAGTGTCAGAGAGTGTCTGAGAGTGTCAGAGAGCGATAGAGATTGAAAGAGAGTGTCAGTGAGTGTCAGAGAGTGTCAGAGAGTGATAGAGAGTGATAGAGAGTGTCAGAGAGTGTCAGAGAATGTCAGAGAGTGATAGAGAGTGATAGAGAGTGTCAGAGAGTGTCAGAGAGTGTCTGAGAGTGTCAGAGAGCGATAGAGAGTGAAAGAGAGTGTCAGAGAGTGTCAGAGAGTGTCAGAGAGTGATAGAGAGTGATAGAGAGTGTCAGAGAGTGTCAGAGAGTGTCAGATAGTGATAGTGAGTGTCTGAGAGTGTCTGAGAGTGTCAGAGAGTGATATAGAGTGATAGAGAGTGTCAGAGAGTGTCAGAGAGTGTCTGAGAGTGTCAGAGAGTGATAGAGAGTGATAGAGAGTGTCAGAGAGTGTCAGAGAGTGTCAGAGAGTGTCAGAGAGTGATATAGAGCGATAGAGAGTTTCAGAGAGTATCATAGAGTGTCTGAGAGTGTCAGAGAGTGATAGAGAGTGTCAGAGAGTGTCAGAGAGTGTCAGAGAGTGATAGAGAGTGATAGAGAGTGATAGAGAGTGTCAGAGAGTGTCAGAGAGGGATACAGAGTGATAGAGAGTGTCAGAGAGTGTCAGAGAGTGTCAGTGAGTGTCAGACAGTGTCTGAGAGTGTCAGAGAGTGTCAGAGAGTGTCAGAGAGTTATAGAGACTGTCAGAGAGTGTCAGAGAGTGTCAGAGAGTGATAGAGAGTGTCAGAGAGTGTCAGAGAGTGTCAGAGAGTGTCAGAGAGTGATACAGATCGATAGAGAGTTTCAGAGAGTGTCTGAGAGTGTCTGAGAGTGTCAGAGAGTGATATAGAGTGATAGAGAGTGTCAGAGAGTGTCAGAGAGTGTCTGAGAGTGTCAGAGAGTGATAGAGAGTGATAGAGAGTGTCAGAGAGTGTCAGAGAGTGTCAGAGAGTGTCAGAGAGTGATATAGAGCGATAGAGAGTTTCAGAGAGTATCATAGAGTGTCTGAGAGTGTCAGAGAGTGATAGAGAGTGTCAGAGAGTGTCAGAGAGTGTCAGAGAGTGATAGAGAGTGATAGAGAGTGATAGAGAGTGTCAGAGAGTGTCAGAGAGGGATACAGAGTGATAGAGAGTGTCAGAGAGTGTCAGAGAGTGTCAGTGAGTGTCAGACAGTGTCTGAGAGTGTCAGAGAGTGTCAGAGAGTGTCAGAGAGTTATAGAGACTGTCAGAGAGTGTCAGAGAGTGTCAGAGAGTGATAGAGAGTGTCAGAGAGTGTCAGAGAGTGTCAGAGAGTGTCAGAGAGTGATACAGATCGATAGAGAGTTTCAGAGAGTGTCAGAGAGTGTCTGAGAGTGTCAGAGAGTGATAGAGAGTGATAGAGAGTGTCAGAGAGTGTCAGAGAGTGTCAGAGAGTGTCAGACAGTGTCTGAGAGTGTCAGAGAGTGATAGAGAGTGTCAGAGAGTGTCAGAGAGTGTCAGAGAGTGATAGAGAGTGATAGAGAATAAGGAGTGTCAGAGAGTGTCAGAGAGTGTCTGAGTGTGTCAGAGAGTGATAGAGAGTGTCAGAGAGTGTCTGAGAGTGTCTCAGAGTGTCAGAGAGTGATAGAGAGTGATAGAGAGTGTCAGAGAGTGTCAGAGAGTGTCTGAGAGTGTCAGAGAGTGATAGAGAGTGATAGAGAGTGTCAGAGAGTGTCAGAGAGTGTCAGAGAGTGTCAGAGAGTGTCAGAGAGTGATAGAGAGTGATAGAGAGTGTCAGAGAGTGTCAGAGAGTGTCTGAGAGTGTCAGAGAGCGATAGAGATTGAAAGAGAGTGTCAGTGAGTGTCAGAGAGTGTCAGAGAGTGATAGAGAGTGATAGAGAGTGTCAGAGAGTGTCAGAGAATGTCAGAGAGTGATAGAGAGTGATAGAGAGTGTCAGAGAGTGTCAGAGAGTGTCTGAGAGTGTCAGAGAGCGATAGAGAGTGAAAGAGAGTGTCAGAGAGTGTCAGAGAGTGTCAGAGAGTGATAGAGAGTGATAGAGAGTGTCAGAGAGTGTCAGAGAGTGTCAGATAGTGATAGTGAGTGTCTGAGAGTGTCAGAGAGCGATAGAGAGTGAAAGAGAGTGTCAGAGAGTGTCAGAGAGTGTCAGAGAGTGATAGAGAGTGATAGAGAGTGTCAGAGAGTGTCAGAGAGTGTCAGATAGTGATAGTGA
The DNA here is from genome assembly GCF_036365525.1 of Heterodontus francisci. NCBI lineage: Eukaryota > Metazoa > Chordata > Chondrichthyes > Heterodontiformes > Heterodontidae > Heterodontus > Heterodontus francisci. Next base: position 4,368,314 of record NC_090414.1, read on the forward strand.
GTGTCTGAGAGTGTCAGAGAGTGATATAGAGTGATAGAGAGTGTCAGAGAGTGTCAGAGAGTGTCAGAGAGTGATAGAGAGTGATAGAGAGTGTCAGAGAGTGTCAGAGAGTGTCAGAGAGCGATAGAGAGTGAAAGAGAGTGTCAGAGAGTGTCAGAGAGTGTCAGAGACTGTGAGAGAGTGAGAGAGAGTGATAGAGAGTTTCAGAGAATTTCAGAGAGTGTCTGAGAGTGTCAGAGAGTGATAGAGAGTGATAGAGAGTGTCAGAGAGTGTCAGAGAGTGTCTGAGAGTGTCAGAGAGTGTCAGAGAGTGATAGAGAGTGTCAGAGAGTGATAGAGAGTGTCAGAGAGTGTCAGAGAGTGATATAGAACGATAGAGAGTTTCAGAGAGTGTCAGAGAGTGTCTGAGAGTGTCAGAGAGTGTCAGAGAGTGATATAGAGTGATAGAGAGTGTCAGACAGTGTCAGAGAGTGTCAGAGAGTGTCTGAGAGTGTCAGAGAGTGATAGAGAGTGTCAGAGAGTGATAGAGAGTGTCAGAGAGTGTCAGAGAGTGTCAGAGAGTGATATAGAGCGATAGAGAGTTTCAGAGAGTGTCAGAGAGTGTCTGAGAGTGTCAGAGAGTGATAGAGAGTGATAGAGAGTGTCAGAGAGTGTCAGACAGTGTCTGAGAGTGTCAGAGAGTTTCAGAGAGTGTCAGAGATTGTCTGAGAGTGTCAGAGAGTGATAGAGAGTGATAGAGAGTGTCAGAGAGTGTCAGAGAGTGTCAGAGAGTGATAGAGAGTGATAGAGAGTGTCAGAGAATGTCAGAGAGTGTCAGAGAGTGTCTGAGAGTGTCAGAGAGTGATATAGAGTGATAGAGAGTGTCAGAGAGTGTCAGAGAGTGTCTGAGAGTGTCAGAGAGTGATAGAGAGTGATAGAGAGTGTCAGAGAGTGTCAGAGAGTGTCAGAGAGTGTCAGAGAGTGATATAGAGCGATAGAGAGTTTCAGAGAGTATCATAGAGTGTCTGAGAGTGTCAGAGAGTGATAGAGAGTGTCAGAGAGTGTCAGAGAGTGTCAGAGAGTGATAGAGAGTGATAGAGAGTGATAGAGAGTGTCAGAGAGTGTCAGAGAGGGATACAGAGTGATAGAGAGTGTCAGAGAGTGTCAGAGAGTGTCAGTGAGTGTCAGACAGTGTCTGAGAGTGTCAGAGAGTGTCAGAGAGTTATAGAGACTGTCAGAGAGTGTCAGAGAGTGTCAGAGAGTGATAGAGAGTGTCAGAGAGTGTCAGAGAGTGTCAGAGAGTGTCAGAGAGTGATACAGATCGATAGAGAGTTTCAGAGAGTGTCAGAGAGTGTCTGAGAGTGTCAGAGAGTGTCAGAGAGTGTCAGACAGTGTCTGAGAGTGTCAGAGAGTGATAGAGAGTGTCAGAGAGTGTCAGAGAGTGTCAGAGAGTGATAGAGAGTGATAGAGAGATAGGGTGTGTCAGAGAGTGTCAGAGAGTGTCTGAGTGTGTCAGAGAGTGATAGAGAGTGTCAGAGAGTGTCTGAGAGTGTCAGAGAGTGTCAGAGAGTGATAGAGAGTGATAGAGAGTGTCAGAGAGTGTCAGAGAGTGTCAGAGAGTGTCTGAGAGTGTCAGAGAGTGATAGAGAGTGTCAGAGAGTGGCAGAGAGTGATAGAGAGTGATAGAGAGATTCAGAGAGTGTCAGAGAATGTCAGAGAGTGATAGAGAGTGTCAAAGAGTGATAGAGAGTGTCAGAGAGTGTCAGAGAGTGTCAGAGAGTGATAGAGAGTTTCAGAGAGTGTCAGAGAGTGTCTGAGAGTGTCAGAGAGTGATAGAGAGTAATAGAGAGTGTCAGAGAGTGTCAGAGAGTGTCAGAGAGTGTCAGAGAGTGATATAGAGTGATAGAGAGTGTCAGAGAGTGTCAGAGAGTGTCAGAGAGTGTCTGAGAGTGTCAGAGAGTGATAGAGAGTGATAGAGAGTGTCAGAGAGTGATAGAGAGTGTCAGAGAGTGTCAGAGAGTGTCAGAGAGTGTCAGAGAGTGATATAGAGCGATAGAGAGTTTCAGAGAGTGTCAGAGAGTGTCTGAGAGTGTCAGAGAGTGATAGAGGGTGATAGAGAGTGTCAGAGAGTGTCAGAGAGTGTCAGACAGTCTCTGAGAGTGTCAGAGAGTGATAGAGAGTGTCAGGGAGTGTCTGAGAGTGTCCGAGAGAGATAGAGAGTGTCAGAGAGTGATAGAGAGAGTCAGAGAGTGTCAGAGAGTGATATAGAGCGATAGAGAGTTTCAGAGAGTGTCAGAGAGTGTCTCAGAGTGTCAGAGAGTGTCAGAGAGTGATAGAGAGTGTCAGAGAGTGTCAGAGAGTGTCAGAGAGTGTCAGAGAGTGATAGAGAGTGATAGAGAGTTAGGGAGTGTCAGAGAGTGTCAGAGACTGTCTGAGAGTGTCAGAGAGTGATAGAGAGTGTCAGAGAGTGTCAGAGAGTGTCAGAGAGTGATAAAGAGTGATAGAGAGTGTCAGAGAGTGTCAGAGAGTGATAGAGAGTGTCAGAGAGTGGCAGAGAGTGATAGAGAGTGATAGAGAGTTTCAGAGAGTGTCAGAGAATGTCTGAGAGTGATAGAGTGTCAAAGAGTGATAGAGAGTGTCAGAGAGTGTCAGAGAGTGTCAGAGAGTGTCAGAGAGTGATAGAGAGTTTCAGAGAGTGTCAGAGAGTGTCTAAGAGTGTCAGAGAGTGATGGAGAGTGTCAGAGAGTGTCAGAGAGTGTCAGAGAGTGATAGTGAGTGTCTGAGAGTGATAGAGAGTGTCAGAGATTGTCAGAGAGTGATAGAGAGTGATAGAGAGTGATAGAGAGTTTCAGAGAGTGTCAGAGAGTGTCAGAGAGTGTCAGAGAGTGATAGAGAGTGCCAGAGAGTGTCTGAGAGTGTCAGAGAGTGATATAGAGTGATAGAGAGTGTCAGAGAGTGTCAGAGAGTGTCAGAGAGTGATAGAGAGTGATAGAGATTGTCAGAGAGTGTCAGAGAGTGTCAGAGAGTGTCTGAGAGTGTCAGAGAGTGATAGAGAGTGTCAGAGAGTGTCAGAGAGTAGTAGAGAGTGATAGAGAGTGTCAGGGAGTGTCTGAGAGTGTCAGAGAGAGATAGAGAGTGTCAGAGAGTGATAGAGAGTGTCAGAGAGTGTCAGAGAATGTCAGAGAGTGATATAGAGCGATAGAGAGTTTCAGAGAGTGTCAGAGAGTGTCTCAGAGTGTCAGAGAGTGTCAGAGAGTGTCAGAGAGTGTCAGAGAGTGATAGAGAGTGATAGAGAGTGTCAGAGAGTGTCAGAGAATGTCAGAGAGTGATAGAGAGTGATAGAGAGTGTCAGAGAGTGTCAGAGAGTGTCTGAGAGTGTCAGAGAGTGTCTGAGAGTGTCAGAGAGCGATAGAGATTGAAAGAGAGTGTCAGTGAGTGTCAGAGAGTGTCAGAGAGTGATAGAGAGTGATAGAGAGTGTCAGAGAGTGTCAGAGAATGTCAGAGAGTGATAGAGAGTGATAGAGAGTGTCAGAGAGTGATAGAGAGTGTCAGAGAGTGTCAGAGAGTGTCTGAGAGTGTCAGAGAGCGATAGAGATTGAAAGAGAGTGTCAGTGAGTGTCAGAGAGTGTCAGAGAGTGATAGAGAGTGATAGAGAGTGTCAGAGAGTGTCAGAGAATGTCAGAGAGTGATAGAGAGTGATAGAGAGTGTCAGAGAGTGTCAGAGAGTGTCTGAGAGTGTCAGAGAGCGATAGAGAGTGAAAGAGAGTGTCAGAGAGTGTCAGAGAGTGTCAGAGAGTGATAGAGAGTGATAGAGAGTGTCAGAGAGTGTCAGAGAGTGTCAGATAGTGATAGTGAGTGTCTGAGAGTGTCAGAGAGCGATAGAGAGTGAAAGAGAGTGTCAGAGAGTGTCAGAGAGTGTCAGAGAGTGATAGAGAGTGATAGAGAGTGTCAGAGAGTGTCAGAGAGTGTCAGATAGTGATAGTGAGTGTCTGAGAGTGTCAGAGAGTGATATAGAGTGATAGAGAGTGTCAGAGAGTGTCAGAGAGTGTCAGAGAGTGTCAGAGAGTGATAGAGAGTGATAGAGAGTGTCAGAGAGTGTCAGAGAGTGTCAGAGAGCGATAGAGAGTGAAAGAGAGTGTCAGAGAGTGTCAGAGAGTGTCAGAGACTGTGAGAGAGTGATAGAGAGTGATAGAGAGTTTCAGAGAATTTCAGAGAGTGTCTGAGAGTGTCAGAGAGTGATAGAGAGTGATAGAGAGTGTCAGAGAGTGTCAGAGAGTGTCTGAGAGTGTCAGAGAGTGTCAGAGAGTGATAGAGAGTGTCAGAGAGTGATAGAGAGTGTCAGAGAGTGTCAGAGAGTGTCAGAGAGTGATATAGAACGATAGAGAGTTTCAGAGAGTGTCAGAGAGTGTCTGAGAGTGTCAGAGAGTGTCAGAGAGTGATATAGAGTGATAGAGAGTGTCAGACAGTGTCAGAGAGTGTCAGAGAGTGTCAGAGAGTGTCAGAGAGTGATAGAGAGTGTCAGAGAGTGATAGAGAGTGTCAGAGAGTGTCAGAGAGTGATATAGAGCGATAGAGAGTTTCAGAGAGTGTCAGAGAGTGTCTGAGAGTGTCAGAGAGTGATAGAGAGTGATAGTGAGTGTCAGAGAGTGTCAGACAGTGTCTGAGAGTGTCAGAGAGTTTCAGAGAGTGTCAGAGATAGTCTGAGAGTGTCAGAGAGTGATAGAGAGTGAGAGAGAGTGTCAGAGAGTGTCTGAGAGTGTCAGAGAGTGATATAGAGTGATAGAGAGTGTCAGAGAGTGTCAGAGAGTGTCAGAGAGTGTCTGAGAGTGTCAGAGAGTGTCAGAGAGTGATAGAGAGTGTCAGAGAGTGATAGAGAGTGTCAGAGAGTGTCAGAGAGTGTCAGAGAGTGTCAGAGAGTGATATAGAGCGATAGAGAGTTTCAGAGAGTGTCAGAGAGTGTCTGAGAGTGTCAGAGAGTGATAGAGGGTGATAGAGAGTGTCAGAGAGTGTCAGAGAGTGTCAGACAGTCTCTGAGAGTGTCAGAGAGTGATAGAGAGTGTCAGGGAGTGTCTGAGAGTGTCCGAGAGAGATAGAGAGTGTCAGAGAGTGATAGAGAGAGTCAGAGAGTGTCAGAGAGTGATATAGAGCGATAGAGAGTTTCAGAGAGTGTCAGAGAGTGTCTCAGAGTGTCAGAGAGTGTCAGAGAGTGATAGAGAGTGTCAGAGAGTGTCAGAGAGTGTCAGAGAGTGTCAGAGAGTGATAGAGAGTGATAGAGAGTTAGGGAGTGTCAGAGAGTGTCAGAGAGTGATAGAGAGTGTCAGAGAGTGATAGAGAGTGTCAGAGAGTGTCAGAGAGTGTCAGAGAGTGATAAAGAGTGATAGAGAGTGTCAGAGAGTGTCAGAGAGTGATAGAGAGTGTCAGAGAGTGGCAGAGAGTGATAGAGAGTGATAGAGAGTTTCAGAGAGTGTCAGAGAATGTCAGAGAGTGATAGAGTGTCAAAGAGTGATAGAGAGTGTCAGAGAGTGTCAGAGAGTGTCAGAGAGTGTCAGAGAGTGATAGAGAGTTTCAGAGAGTGTCAGAGAGTGTCTAAGAGTGTCAGAGAGTGATGGAGAGTGTCAGAGAGTGTCAGAGAGTGTCAGAGAGTGATAGTGAGTGTCTGAGAGTGATAGAGAGTGTCAGAGATTGTCAGAGAGTGATAGAGAGTGATAGAGAGTGATAGAGAGTTTCAGAGAGTGTCAGAGAGTGTCAGAGAGTGTCAGAGAGTGATAGAGAGTGCCAGAGAGTGTCTGAGAGTGTCAGAGAGTGATATAGAGTGATAGAGAGTGTCAGAGAGTGTCAGAGAGTGTCAGAGAGTGATAGAGAGTGATAGAGATTGTCAGAGAGTGTCAGAGAGTGTCAGAGAGTGTCTGAGAGTGTCAGAGAGTGATAGAGAGTGTCAGAGAGTGTCAGAGAGTAGTAGAGAGTGATAGAGAGTGTCAGGGAGTGTCTGAGAGTGTCAGAGAGAGATAGAGAGTGTCAGAGAGTGATAGAGAGTGTCAGAGAGTGTCAGAGAATGTCAGAGAGTGATATAGAGCGATAGAGAGTTTCAGAGAGTGTCAGAGAGTGTCTCAGAGTGTCAGAGAGTGATAGAGAGTGATAGAGAGTGTCAGAGAGTGTCAGAGAGTGTCAGAGAGTGATAGAGAGTGTCAGAGAGTGATAGAGAGTGATAGAGAGTGTCAGAGAGTGATAGAGAGTGATAGAGAGTGATAGAGAGTGTCAGAGAGTGTCAGAGAATGTCAGAGAGTGATAGAGAGTGATAGAGAGTGTCAGAGAGTGTCAGAGAGTGTCTGAGAGTGTCAGAGAGCGATAGAGAGTGAAAGAGAGTGTCAGAGAGTGTCAGAGAGTGTCAGAGAGTGATAGAGAGTGATAGAGAGTGTCAGAGAGTGTCAGAGAGTGTCAGATAGTGATAGTGAGTGTCTGAGAGTGTCAGAGAGCGATAGAGAGTGAAAGAGAGTGTCAGAGAGTGTCAGAGAGTGTCAGAGAGTGATAGAGAGTGATAGAGAGTGTCAGAGAGTGTCAGAGAGTGTCAGATAGTGATAGTGAGTGTCTGAGAGTGTCAGAGAGTGATATAGAGTGATAGAGAGTGTCAGAGAGTGTCAGAGAGTGTCAGAGAGTGTCAGAGAGTGATAGAGAGTGATAGAGAGTGTCAGAGAGTGTCAGAGAGTGTCAGAGAGCGATAGAGAGTGAAAGAGAGTGTCAGAGAGTGTCAGAGAGTGTCAGAGACTGTGAGAGAGTGATAGAGAGTGATAGAGAGTTTCAGAGAATTTCAGAGAGTGTCTGAGAGTGTCAGAGAGTGATAGAGAGTGATAGAGAGTGTCAGAGAGTGTCAGAGAGTGTCTGAGAGTGTCAGAGAGTGTCAGAGAGTGATAGAGAGTGTCAGAGAGTGATAGAGAGTGTCAGAGAGTGTCAGAGAGTGTCAGAGAGTGATATAGAACGATAGAGAGTTTCAGAGAGTGTCAGAGAGTGTCTGAGAGTGTCAGAGAGTGTCAGAGAGTGATATAGAGTGATAGAGAGTGTCAGACAGTGTCAGAGAGTGTCAGAGAGTGTCTGAGAGTGTCAGAGAGTGATAGAGAGTGTCAGAGAGTGATAGAGAGTGTCAGAGAGTGTCAGAGAGTGATATAGAGCGATAGAGAGTTTCAGAGAGTGTCAGAGAGTGTCTGAGAGTGTCAGAGAGTGATAGAGAGTGATAGTGAGTGTCAGAGAGTGTCAGACAGTGTCTGAGAGTGTCAGAGAGTTTCAGAGAGTGTCAGAGATAGTCTGAGAGTGTCAGAGAGTGATAGAGAGTGAGAGAGAGTGTCAGAGAGTGTCAGAGAGTGTCAGAGAGTGATAGAGAGTGATAGAGAGTGTCAGAGAATGTCAGAGAGTGTCAGAGAGTGTCTGAGAGTGTCAGAGAGTGATATAGAGTGATAGAGAGTGTCAGAGAGTGTCAGAGAGTGTCTGAGAGTGTCAGAGAGTGATAGAGAGTGATAGAGAGTGTCAGAGAGTGTCAGAGAGTGTCAGAGAGTGTCAGAGAGTGATATAGAGCGATAGAGAGTTTCAGAGAGTGTCATAGAGTGTCTGAGAGTGTCAGAGAGTGATAGAGAGTGTCAGAGAGTGTCAGAGAGTGTCAGAGAGTGATAGAGAGTGATAGAGACTTTCAGAGAGTGTCAGAGAGTGTCAGAGAGGGATACAGAGTGATAGAGAGTGTCAGAGAGTGTCAGAGAGTGTCAGTGAGTGTCAGACAGTGTCTGAGAGTGTCAGAGAGTGTCAGAGAGTGTCAGAGAGTTATAGAGACTGTCAGAGAGTGTCAGAGAGTGTCAGAGAGTGATAGAGAGTGTCAGAGAGTGTCAGAGAGTGTCAGAGAGTGTCAGAGAGTGATACAGAGCGATAGAGAGTTTCAGAGAGTGTCAGAGAGTGTCTGAGAGTGTCAGAGAGTGATAGAGAGTGATAGAGAGTGTCAGAGAGTGTCAGAGAGTGTCAGAGAGTGTCAGACAGTGTCTGAGAGTGTCAGAGAGTGATAGAGAGTGTCAGAGAGTGTCAGAGAGTGTCAGAGAGTGTCAGAGAGTGATAGAGAGTGATAGAGAGATAGGGAGTGTCAGAGAGTGTCAGAGAGTGTCTGAGAGTGTCAGAGAGTGATAGAGAGTGTCAGAGAGTGTCTGAGAGTGTCAGAGAGTGTCAGAGAGTGATAGAGAGTGATAGAGAGTGTCAGAGAGTGTCAGAGAGTGTCTGAGAGTGTCAGAGAGTGATAGAGAGTGTCAGAGAGTGGCAGAGAGTGATAGAGAGTGATAGAGAGATTCAGAGAGTGTCAGAGAATGTCAGAGAGTGATAGAGAGTGTCAGAGAGTGTCAGAGAGTGTCAGAGAGTGATAGAGAGTTTCAGAGAGTGTCAGAGAGTGTCTGAGAGTGTCAGAGAGTGATAGAGAGTGATAGAGAGTGTCGGAGAGTGTCAGAGAGTGTCTGAGAGTGTCAGAGAGTGATATAGAGTGATAGAGAGTGTCAGAGAGTGTCAGAGAGTGTCAGAGAGTGTCTGAGAGTGTCAGAGAGTGATAGAGAGTGATAGAGAGTGTCAGAGAGTGATAGAGAGTGTCAGAGAGTGTCAGAGAGTGTCAGAGAGTGTCAGAGAGTGATATAGAGCGATAGAGAGTTTCAGAGAGTGTCAGAGAGTGTCTGAGAGTGTCAGAGAGTGATAGAGGGTGATAGAGAGTGTCAGAGAGTGTCAGAGAGTGTCAGACAGTGTCTGAGGGTGTCAGAGAGTGATAGAGAGTGTCAGAGAGTGTCAGAGAGTTTCAGAGAGTGATAGAGAGTGATAGAGACTTCCAGAGAGTGTCAGAGAGTGTCAGAGAGTGATACAGAGTGATAGAGAGTGTCAGAGAGTGTCAGAGAGTGTCAGACAGTGTCTGAGAGTGTCAGAGAGTGTCAGAGAGTGTCAGAGCGTGTCAGAGAGTGATAGAGAGTGTCAGAGAGTGTCAGAGAGTGTCAGAGAGTGATAGAGAATGTCAGAGAGTGTCAGAGAGTGTCAGAGAGTGTCAGAGAGTGATATAGAGCGATAGAGAGTTTCAGAGAGTGTCAGAGAGTGTCTCAGAGTGTCAGAGAGTGATAGAGAGTGATAGAGAGTGTCAGAGAGTGTCAGAGAGTGTCTGAGAGTGTCAGAGAGTGATAGAGAGTGATAGAGAGTGTCAGAGAGTGTCAGAGAGTGTCAGAGAGTGTCAGAGAGTGATAGAGAGTGATAGAGAGTGTCAGAGAGTGTCAGAGAGTGTCTGAGAGTGTCAGAGAGCGATAGAGATTGAAAGAGAGTGTCAGTGAGTGTCAGAGAGTGTCAGAGAGTGATAGAGAGTGATAGAGAGTGTCAGAGAGTGTCAGAGAATGTCAGAGAGTGATAGAGAGTGATAGAGAGTGTCAGAGAGTGTCAGAGAGTGTCTGAGAGTGTCAGAGAGCGATAGAGAGTGAAAGAGAGTGTCAGAGAGTGTCAGAGAGTGTCAGAGAGTGATAGAGAGTGATAGAGAGTGTCAGAGAGTGTCAGAGAGTGTCAGATAGTGATAGTGAGTGTCTGAGAGTGTCAGAGAGCGATAGAGAGCGAAAGAGAGTGTCAGAGAGTGTCAGAGAGTGTCAGAGAGTGATAGAGAGTGATAGAGAGTGTCAGAGAGTGTCAGAGAGTGTCAGATAGTGATAGTGAGTGTCTGAGAGTGTCAGAGAGTGATAGAGAGTGATAGAGAGTGTCAGAGAGTGTCAGAGAGTGTCTGAGAGTGTCAGAGAGCGATAGAGATTGAAAGAGAGTGTCAGTGAGTGTCAGAGAGTGTCAGAGAGTGATAGAGAGTGATAGAGAGTGTCAGAGAGTGTCAGAGAATGTCAGAGAGTGATAGAGAGTGATAGAGAGTGTCAGAGAGTGTCAGAGAGTGTCTGAGAGTGTCAGAGAGCGATAGAGAGTGAAAGAGAGTGTCAGAGAGTGTCAGAGAGTGTCAGAGAGTGATAGAGAGTGATAGAGAGTGTCAGAGAGTGTCAGAGAGTGTCAGATAGTGATAGTGAGTGTCTGAGAGTGTCAGAGAGCGATAGAGAGTGAAAGAGAGTGTCAGAGAGTGTCAGAGAGTGTCAGAGAGTGATAGAGAGTGATAGAGAGTGTCAGAGAGTGTCAGAGAGTGTCAGATAGTGATAGTGAGTGTCTGAGAGTGTCAGAGAGTGATATAGAGTGATAGAGAGTGTCAGAGAGTGTCAGAAAGTGTCAGAGAGTGTCAGAGAGTGATAGAGAGTGATAGAGAGTGTCAGAGAGTGTCAGAGAGTGTCAGAGAGCGATAGAGAGTGAAAGAGAGTGTCAGAGAGTGTCAGAGACTGTCAGAGACTGTGAGAGAGTGATAGAGAGTGATAGAGAGTTTCAGAGAATTTCAGAGAGTGTCTGAGAGTGTCAGAGAGTGATAGAGAGTGATAGAGAGTGTCAGAGAGTGTCAGAGAGTGTCTGAGAGTGTCAGAGAGTGTCAGAGAGTGATAGAGAGTGTCAGAGAGTGATAGAGAGTGTCAGAGAGTGTCAGAGAGTGTCAGAGAGTGTCAGAGAGTGATATAGAGTGATAGAGAGTGTCAGACAGTGTCAGAGAGTGATAGAGAGTGTCAGAGAGTGATAGAGAGTGTCAGAGAGTGATAGAGAGTGTCAGAGAGTGATAGAGAGTGTCAGAGAGTGTCAGAGAGTGTCAGAGAGTGATATAGAGCGATAGAGAGTTTCAGAGAGTGTCAGAGAGTGTCTGAGAGTGTCAGAGAGTGATAGAGAGTGATAGAGAGTGTCAGAGAGTGTCAGACAGTGTCTGAGAGTGTCAGAGAGTTTCAGAGAGTGTCAGAGATTGTCTGAGAGTGTCAGAGAGTGATAGAGAGTGATAGAGAGTGTCAGAGAGTGTCAGAGAGTGTCAGAGAGTGACAGAGAGTGATAGAGAGTGTCAGAGAATGTCAGAGAGTGTCAGAGAGTGTCTGAGAGTGTCAGAGAGTGATATAGAGTGATAGAGAGTGTCAGAGAGTGTCTGAGAGTGTCAGAGAGTGATAGAGAGTGATAGAGAGTGTCAGAGAGTGTCAGAGAGTGTCAGAGAGTGTCAGAGAGTGATATAGAGCGATAGAGAGTTTCAGAGAGTGTCATAGAGTGTCTGAGAGTGTCAGAGAGTGATAGAGAGTGTCAGAGAGTGTCAGAGAGTGTCAGAGAGTGATAGAGAGTGATAGAGACTTTCAGAGAGTGTCAGAGAGTGTCAGAGAGGGATACAGAGTGATAGAGAGTGTCAGAGAGTGATAGAGAATGTCAGAGAGTGTCAGAGAGTGTCAGAGAGTGTCAGAGAGTGATAGAGAATGTCAGAGAGTGTCAGAGAGTGTCAGAGAGTGATACAGAGCGATAGAGAGTTTCAGAGAGTGTCAGAGAGTGTCTGAGAGTGTCAGAGAGTGATAGAGAGTGATAGAGAGTGTCAGAGAGTGTCAGAGAGTGTCAGACAGTGTCTGAGAGTGTCAGAGAGTGATAGAGAGTGTCAGAGAGTGTCAGAGAGTGTCAGAGAGTGATAGAGAGTGATAGAGAGATAGGGAGTGTCAGAGAGTGTCAGAGAGTGTCTGAGAGTGTCAGAGAGTGATAGAGAGTGTCAGAGAGTGTCTGAGAGTGTCAGAGAGTGTCAGAGAGTGATAGAGAGTGATAGAGAGTGTCAGAGAGTGTCAGAGAGTGTCAGAGAGTGTCTGAGAGTGTCAGAGAGTGATAGAGAGTGTCAGAGAGTGGCAGAGAGTGATAGAGAGTGATAGAGAGATTCAGAGAGTGTCAGAGAATGTCAGAGAGTGATAGAGAGTGTCAAAGAGTGATAGAGAGTGTCAGAGAGTGTCAGAGAGTGTCAGAGAGTGATAGAGAGTTTCAGGGAGTGTCAGAGAGTGTCTGAGAGTGTCAGAGAGTGATAGAGAGTAATAGAGAGTGTCAGAGAGTGTCAGAGAGTGTCAGAGAGTGTCTGAGAGTGATATAGAGTGATAGAGAGTGTCAGAGAGTGTCAGAGAGTGTCTGAGAGTGTCAGAGAGTGATAGAGAGTGATAGAGAGTGTCAGAGAGTGATAGAGAGTGTCAGAGAGTGTCAGAGAGTGTCAGAGAGTGTCAGAGAGTGATATAGAGCGATAGAGAGTTTCAGAGAGTGTCAGAGAGTGTCTGAGAGTGTCAGAGAGTGATAGAGGGTGATAGAGAGTGTCAGAGAGTGTCAGAGAGTGTCAGACAGTGTCTGAGAGTGTCAGAGAGTGATAGAGAGTGTCAGGGAGTGTCTGAGAGTGTCCGAGAGAGATAGAGAGTGTCAGAGAGTGATAGAGAGAGTCAGAGAGTGTCAGAGAGTGATATAGAGCGATAGAGAGTTTCAGAGAGTGTCAGAGAGTGTCTCAGAGTGTCAGAGAGTGTCAGAGAGTGATAGAGAGTGTCAGAGAGTGTCAGAGAGTGTCAGAGAGTGATAGAGAGTGATAGAGAGTTAGGGAGTGTCAGAGAGTGTCAGAAACTGTCTGAGAGTGTCAGAGAGTGATAGAGAGTGTCAGAGAGTGTCAGAGAGTGTCAGAGAGTGATAAAGAGTGACAGAGAGTGTCAGAGAGTGTCAGAGAGTGATAGAGAGTGTCAGAGAGTGGCAGAGAGTGATAGAGAGTGATAGAGAGTTTTAGAGAGTGTCAGAGAATGTCTGAGAGTGATAGAGTGTCAAAGAGTGATAGAGAGTGTCAGAGAGTGTCAGAGAGTGTCAGAGAGTGATAGAGAGTTTCAGAGAGTGTCAGAGAGTGTCTAAGAGTGTCAGAGAGTGATGGAGAGTGTCAGAGAGTGTCAGAGAGTTTCAGAGAGTGATAGTGAGTGTCTGAGAGTGATAGAGAGTGTCAGAGAGTGTCAGAGAGTGATAGAGAGTGATAGAGAGTGATAGAGAGTTTCAGAGAGTGTCAGAGAGTGTCTGAGAGTGTCAGAGAGTGATATAGAGTGATAGAGAGTGTCAGAGAGTGTCAGAGAGTGTCAGAGAGTGATAGAGAGTGATAGAGATTGTCAGAGAGTGTCAGAGAGTGTCAGAGAGTGTCTGAGAGTGTCAGAGAGTGATAGAGAGTGTCAGAGAGTGTCAGAGAGTTGTAGAGAGTGATAGAGAGTGTCAGGGAGTGTCTGAGAGTGTCAGAGAGAGATAGAGAGTGTCAGAGAGTGATAGAGAGTGTCAGAGAGTGTCAGAGAATGTCAGAGAGTGATATAGAGCGATAGAGAGTTTCAGAGAGTGTCAGAGAGTGTCTCAGAGTGTCAGAGAGTGATAGAGAGTGATAGAGAGTGTCAGAGAGTGTCAGAGAGTGTCTGAGAGTGTCAGAGAGTGATAGAGAGTGATAGAGAGTGTCAGAGAGTGTCAGAGAGTGTCAGAGAGTGTCAGAGAGTGATAGAGAGTGATAGAGAGTGTCAGAGAGTGTCAGAGAGTGTCTGAGAGTGTCAGAGAGCGATAGAGATTGAAAGAGAGTGTCAGTGAGTGTCAGAGAGTGTCAGAGAGTGATAGAGAGTGATAGAGAGTGTCAGAGACTGTCAGAGAATGTCAGAGAGTGATAGAGAGTGATAGAGAGTGTCAGAGAGTGTCAGAGAGTGTCTGAGAGTGTCAGAGAGCGATAGAGAGTGAAAGAGAGTGTCAGAGAGTGTCAGAGAGTGTCAGAGAGTGATAGAGAGTGATAGAGAGTGTCAGAGAGTGTCAGAGAGTGTCAGATAGTGATAGTGAGTGCCTGAGAGTGTCAGAGAGCGATAGAGAGTGAAAGAGAGTGTCAGAGAGTGTCAGAGAGTGTCAGAGAGTGATAGAGAGTGATAGAGAGTGTCAGAGAGTGTCAGAGAGTGTCAGATAGTGATAGTGAGTGTCTGAGAGTGTCAGAGAGTGATATAGAGTGATAGAGAGTGTCAGAGAGTGTCAGAGAGTGTCAGAGAGTGTCAGAGAGTGATAGAGAGTGATAGAGAGTGTCAGAGAGTGTCAGAGAGTGTCAGAGAGCGATAGAGAGTGAAAGAGAGTGTCAGAGAGTGTCAGAGAGTGTCAGAGACTGTGAGAGAGTGATAGAGAGTTTCAGAGAATTTCAGAGAGTGTCTGAGAGTGTCAGAGAGTGATAGAGAGTGATAGAGAGTGTCAGAGAGTGTCAGAGAGTGTCTGAGAGTGTCAGAGAGTGTCAGAGAGTGATAGAGAGTGTCAGAGAGTGATAGAGAGTGTCAGAGAGTGTCAGAGAGTGTCAGAGAGTGATATAGAACGATAGAGAGTTTCAGAGAGTGTCAGAGAGTGTCTGAGAGTGTCAGAGAGTGTCAGAGAGTGATATAGAGTGATAGAGAGTGTCAGACAGTGTCAGAGAGTGTCAGAGAGTGTCTGAGAGTGTCAGAGAGTGATAGAGAGTGTCAGAGAGTGATAGAGAGTGTCAGAGAGTGTCAGAGAGTGTCAGAGAGTGATATAGAGCGATAGAGAGTTTCAGAGAGTGTCTGAGAGTGTCAGAGAGTGATAGAGAGTGATAGTGAGTGTCAGAGAGTGTCAGACAGTGTCTGAGAGTGTCAGAGAGTTTCAGAGAGTGTCAGAGATAGTCTGAGAGTGTCAGAGAGTGATAGAGAGTGATAGAGAGTGTCAGAGAGTGTCAGAGAGTGTCAGAGAGTGATAGAGAGTGATAGAGAGTGTCAGAGAATGTCAGAGAGTGTCAGAGAGTGATATAGAGTGTCAGAGAGTGATATAGAGTGATAGAGAGTGTCAGAGAGTGTCAGAGAGTGTCTGAGAGTGTCAGAGAGTGATAGAGAGTCATAGAGAGTGTCAGAGAGTGTCAGAGAGTGTCAGAGAGTGTCAGAGAGTGATATAGAGCGATAGAGAGTTTCAGAGAGTGTCATAGAGTGTCTGAGAGTGTCAGAGAGTGATAGAGAGTGTCAGAGAGTGTCAGAGAGTGTCAGAGAGTGTCAGAGAGTGATAGAGAGTGATAGAGAGTGTCAGAGAATGTCAGAGAGTGTCAGAGAGTGTCTGAGAGTGTCAGAGAGTGATAGAGAGTGATAGAGAGTGTCAGAGAATGTCAGAGAGTGTCAGAGAGTGTCAGAGAGTGATATAGAGTGTCAGAGAGTGATATAGAGTGATAGAGAGTGTCAGAGAGTGTCAGAGAGTGTCTGAGAGTGTCAGAGAGTGATAGAGAGTGATAGAGAGTGTCAGAGAGTGTCAGAGAGTGTCAGAGAGTGTCAGAGAGTGATATAGAGCGATAGAGAGTTTCAGAGAGTGTCATAGAGTGTCTGAGAGTGTCAGAGAGTGATAGAGAGTGTCAGAGAGTGTCAGAGAGTGTCAGAGAGTGATAGAGAGTGATAGAGAGTGTCAGAGAATGTCAAAGAGTGTCAGAGAGTGTCTGAGAGTGTCAGAGAGTGATATAGAGTGATAGAGAGTGTCAGAGAGTGTCAGAGAGTGTCTGAGAGTGTCAGAGAGTGATAGAGAGTGATAGAGAGTGTCAGAGAGTGTCAGAGAGTGTCAGAGAGTGATATAGAGCGATAGAGAGTTTCAGAGAGTGTCATAGAGTGATAGAGAGTGATAGAGAGTGTCAGAGAGTGTCAGAGAGTGTCAGAGAGTGATATAGAGCGATAGAGAGTTTCAGAGAGTGTCATAGAGTGTCAGAGAGTGTCAGAGAGTGTCAGAGAGTGTCAGAGAGTGATAGAGAGTGATAGAGACTTTCAGAGAGTGTCAGAGAGTGTCAGAGAGGGATACAGAGTGATAGAGAGTGTCAGAGAGTGTCAGAGAGTGTCAGTGAGTGTCAGACAGTGTCTGAGAGTGTCAGAGAGTGTCAGAGAGTGTCAGAGAGTTATAGAGACTGTCAGAGAGTGTCAGAGAGTGATAGAGAGTGTCAGAGAGTGTCAGAGAGTGTCAGAGAGTGTCAGAGAGTGATACAGAGCGATAGAGAGTTTCAGAGAGTGTCAGAGAGTGTCTGAGAGTGTCAGAGAGTGATAGAGAGTGTCAGACAGTGTCTGAGAGTGTCAGAGAGTGATAGAGAGTGTCAGAGAGTGTCAGAGAGTGTCAGAGAGTGTCAGAGAGTGATAGAGAGTGATAGAGAGATAGGGAGTGTCAGAGAGTGTCAGAGAGTTTCTGAGAGTGTCAGAGAGTGATAGAGAGTGTCAGAGAGTGTCTGAGAGTGTCAGAGAGTGTCAGAGAGTGATAGAGAGTGATAGAGAGTGTCAGAGAGTGTCAGAGAGTCTCAGAGAGTGTCTGAGAGTGTCAGAGAGTGATAGAGAGTGTCAGAGAGTGGCAGAGAGTGATAGAGAGTGATAGAGAGATTCAGAGAGTGTCAGAGAATGTCAGAGAGTGATAGAGAGTGTCAAAGAGTGATAGAGAGTGTCAGAGAGTGTCAGAGAGTGTCAGAGATTGATAGAGAGTTTCAGAGAGTGTCAGAGAGTGTCTGAGAGTGTCAGAGAGAGATAGAGAGTGATAGAGAGTGTCAGAGAGTGTCAGAGAGTGTCTGAGAGTGTCAGAGAGTGATATAGAGTGATAGAGAGTGTCAGAGAGTGTCAGAGAGTGTCAGAGAGTGTCTGAGAGTGTCAGAGAGTGATAGAGAGTGATAGAGAGTGTCAGAGAGTGTTAGAGAGTGTCTGAGAGTGTCAGAGAGTGATATAGAGTGATAGAGAGTGTCAGAGAGTGTCAGAGAGTGTCAGAGAGTGTCTGAGAGTGTCAGAGAGTGATAGAGAGTGATAGAGAGTGATAGAGAGTGTCAGAGAGTGTCAGAGAGTGTCAGAGAGTGTCAGAGAGTAATATAGAGCGATAGAGAGTTTCAGAGAGTGTCAGAGAGTGTCTGAGAGTGTCAGAGAGTGATAGAGGGTGATAGAGAGTGTCAGAGAGTGTCAGAGAGTGTCAGACAGTGTCTGAGAGTGTCAGAGAGTGATAGAGAGTGTCAGAGAGTGTCAGAGAGTTTCAGAGAGTGATAGAGAGTGATAGAGACTTCCAGAGAGTGTCAGAGAGTGTCAGAGAGTGATACAGAGTGTCAGAGAGTGATACAGAGTGATAGAGAGTGTCAGAGAGTGTCAGAGAGTGTCAGACAGTGTCTGAGAGTGTCAGAGAGTGTCAGAGAGTGTCAGAGCGTGTCAGAGAGTGATAGAGAGTGTCAGAGAGTGTCAGAGAGTGTCAGAGAGTGATAGAGAATGTCAGAGAGTGTCAGAGAGTGTCAGAGAGTGTCAGAGAGTGATATAGAGCGATAGAGAGTTTCAGAGAGTGTCAAAGAGTGTCTGAGAGTGTCAGAGAGTGATAGAGAGTGATAGAGAGTGTCAGAGAGTGTCAGAGAGTGTCAGAGAGTGATAGAGAGTGTCAGAGAGTGATAGAGAGTGTCAGAGAGTGTCAGAGAGTGATAGAGAGTGATAGAGAGTGTCAGAGAGTGTCAGAGAGTGTCAGAGAGTGTCTGAGAGTGTCAGAGAGTGATAGAGAGTGTCAGAGAGTGTCAGACAGTGTCTGAGAGTGTCAGAGAGTGTCAGAGAGTGTCAGAGAGTGTCAGAGAGTGATAGAGAGTTTCAGAGAATTTCAGAGAGTGTCTGAGAGTGTCAGAAAGTGATAGAGAGTGATAGAGAGTGTCAGAGAGTGTCAGAGAGTGTCTGAGAGTGTCAGAGAGTGTCAGAGAGTGATAGAGAGTGTCAGAGAGTGATAGAGAGTGTCAGAGAGTGTCAGAGAGTGTCAGAGAGTGATATAGAACGATAGAGAGTTTCAGAGAGTGTCAGAGAGTGTCTGAGAGTGTCAGAGAGTGATATAGAGAGATAGAGAGTGTCAGACAGTGTCAGAGAGTGTCAGAGAGTGTCTGAGAGTGTCAGAGAGTGATAGAGAGTGTCAGAGAGTGATAGAGAGTGTCAGAGAGTGTCAGAGAGTGTCAGAGAGTGATATAGAGCGATAGAGAGTTTCAGAGAGTGTCTGAGAGTGTCAGAGAGTGATAGAGAGTGATAGTGAGTGTCAGAGAGTGTCAGACAGTGTCTGAGAGTGTCAGAGAGTTTCAGAGAGTGTCAGAGATAGTCTGAGAGTGTCAGAGAGTGATAGAGAGTGATAGAGAATGTCAGAGAGTGTCAGAGAGTGTCAGAGAGTGATAGAGAGTGATAGAGAGTGTCAGAGAATGTCAGAGAGTGTCAGAGAGTGATATAGAGTGTCAGAGAGTGATATAGAGTGATAGAGAGTGTCAGAGAGTGTCAGAGAGTGTCTGAGAGTGTCAGAGAGTGATAGAGAGTCATAGAGAGTGTCAGAGAGTGTCAGAGAGTGTCAGAGAGTGTCAGAGAGTGATATAGAGCGATAGAGAGTTTCAGAGAGTGTCATAGAGTGTCTGAGAGTGTCAGAGAGTGATAGAGAGTGTCAGAGAGTGTCAGAGAGTGTCAGAGAGTGTCAGAGAGTGATAGAGAGTGATAGAGAGTGTCAGAGAATGTCAGAGAGTGTCAGAGAGTGTCTGAGAGTGTCTGAGAGTGATAGAGAGTGATAGAGAGTGTCAGAGAATGTCAGAGAGTGTCAGAGAGTGTCAGAGAGTGATATAGAGTGTCAGAGAGTGATATAGAGTGATAGAGAGTGTCAGAGAGTGTCAGAGAGTGTCTGAGAGTGTCAGAGAGTGATAGAGAGTGATAGAGAGTGTCAGAGAGTGTCAGAGAGTGTCAGAGAGTGTCAGAGAGTGATATAGAGCGATAGAGAGTTTCAGAGAGTGTCATAGAGTGTCTGAGAGTGTCAGAGAGTGATAGAGAGTGTCAGAGAGTGTCAGAGAGTGTCAGAGAGTGTCAGAGAGTGATAGAGAGTGATAGAGAGTGTCAGAGAATGTCAGAGAGTGTCAGAGAGTGTCTGAGAGTGTCAGAGAGTGATATAGAGTGATAGAGAGTGTCAGAGAGTGTCAGAGAGTGTCTGAGAGTGTCAGAGAGTGATAGAGAGTGATAGAGAGTGTCAGAGAGTGTCAGAGAGTGTCAGAGAGTGATATAGAGCGATAGAGAGTTTCAGAGAGTGTCATAGAGTGTCTGAGAGTGTCAGAGAGTGATAGAGAGTGTCAGAGAGTGTCAGAGAGTGTCAGAGAGTGATAGAGAGTGATAGAGACTTTCAGAGAGTGTCAGAGAGTGTCAGAGAGGGATACAGAGTGATAGAGAGTGTCAGAGAGTGTCAGAGAGTGTCAGTGAGTGTCAGACAGTGTCTGAGAGTGTCAGAGAGTGTCAGAGAGTGTCAGAGAGTTATAGAGACTGTCAGAGAGTGTCAGAGAGTGTCAGAGAGTGATAGAGAGTGTCAGAGAGTGTCAGAGAGTGTCAGAGAGTGTCAGAGAGTGATACAGAGCGATAGAGAGTTTCAGAGAGTGTCAGAGTGTGTCTGAGAGTGTCAGAGAGTGATAGAGAGTGATAGAGAGTGTCAGAGAGTGTCAGAGAGTGTCAGACAGTGTCTGAGAGTGTCAGAGAGTGATAGAGAGTGTCAGAGAGTGTCAGAGAGTGTCAGAGAGTGTCAGAGAGTGATAGAGAGTGATAGAGAGATAGGGAGTGTCAGAGAGTGTCAGAGAGTTTCTGAGAGTGTCAGAGAGTGATAGAGAGTGTCAGAGAGTGTCTGAGAGTGTCAGAGAGTGTCAGAGAGTGATAGAGAGTGATAGAGAGTGTCAGAGAGTGTCAGAGAGTGTCAGAGATTGTCTGAGAGTGTCAGAGAGTGATAGAGAGTGTCAGAGAGTGGCAGAGAGTGATAGAGAGTGATAGAGAGATTCAGAGAGTGTCAGAGAATGTCAGAGAGTGATAGAGAGTGTCAAAGAGTGATAGAGAGTGTCAGAGAGTGTCAGAGAGTGTCAGAGATTGATAGAGAGTTTCAGAGAGTGTCAGAGAGTGTCTGAGAGTGTCAGAGAGAGATAGAGAGTGATAGAGAGTGTCAGAGAGTGTCAGAGAGTGTCTGAGAGTGTCAGAGAGTGATATAGAGTGATAGAGAGTGTCAGAGAGTGTCAGAGAGTGTCAGAGAGTGTCTGAGAGTGTCAGAGAGTGATAGAGAGTGATAGAGAGTGTCAGAGAGTGATAGAGAGTGTCAGAGAGTGTCAGAGAGTGTCAGAGAGTGTCAGAGAGTAATATAGAGCGATAGAGAGTTTCAGAGAGTGTCAGAGAGTGTCTGAGAGTGTCAGAGAGTGATAGAGGGTGATAGAGAGTGTCAGAGAGTGTCAGAGAGTGTCAGACAGTGTCTGAGAGTGTCAGAGAGTGATAGAGAGTGTCAGAGAGTGTCAGAGAGTTTCAGAGAGTGATAGAGAGTGATAGAGACTTCCAGAGAGTGTCAGAGAGTGTCAGAGAGTGATACAGAGTGATAGAGAGTGTCAGAGAGTGTCAGAGAGTGTCAGACAGTGTCTGAGAGTGTCAGAGAGTGTCAGAGAGTGTCAGAGCGTGTCAGAGAGTGATAGAGAGTGTCAGAGAGTGTCAGAGAGTGTCAGAGAGTGATAGAGAATGTCAGAGAGTGTCAGAGAGTGTCAGAGAGTGTCAGAGAGTGATATAGAGCGATAGAGAGTTTCAGAGAGTGTCAAAGAGTGTCTGAGAGTGTCAGAGAGTGATAGAGAGTGATAGAGAGTGTCAGAGAGTGTCAGAGAGTGTCAGAGAGTGATAGAGAGTGTCAGAGAGTGTCAGAGAGTGATAGAGAGTGATAGAGAGTGTCAGAGAGTGATAGAGAGTGTCAGAGAGTGTCAGAGAGTGTCAGAGAGTGATACAGAGCGATAGAGAGTTTCAGAGAGTGTCAGAGAGTGTCTGAGAGTGTCAGAGAGTGATAGAGAGTGATAGAGAGTGTCAGAGAGTGTCAGAGAGAGTCAGACAGTGTCTGAGAGTGTCAGAGAGTGATAGAGAGTGATAGAGAGATAGGGAGTGTCAGAGAGTGTCAGAGAGTGTCTGAGAGTGTCTGAGAGTGTCAGAGAGTGATAGAGAGTGTCAGAGAGTGTCAGAGAGTGATAGAGAGTGTCAGAGAGTGATAGAGAGTGATAGAGAGTGTCAGAGAGTGTCAGAGCGTGTCAGAGAGTGTCATGGAGTGTCAGAGAGTGGCAGAGAGAGTCAGAGAGTGGCAGAGAGTGATAGAGAGTGATAGAGAGTTTCAGAGAGTGTCAGAGAATGTCAGAGAGTGATAGAGAGTGTCAAAGAGTGATAGAGAGTGTCAGAGAGTGTCAGAGAGTGCCAGAGAGTGTCTGAGAGTGTCAGAGAGTGATAGAGAGTGATGGAGAGAGTCAGAGAGTGTCAGAGAGTGGCAGAGAGTGATAGAGAGTGATAGAGAGTTTCAGAGAGTGTCAGAGAATGTCAGAGAGTGATAGAGAGTGTCAAAGAGTGATAGAGAGTCTCAGTGAGTTCCAGAGAGTGTCAGAGAGTGATAGAGAGTGATAGAGAGTTTCAGAGAGTGTCAGAGAGTGTCTGAGAGTGTCAGAGAGTGAGAGAGCGTGATAGAGAGTGTCAGAGAGTGTCAAAGAGTGATAGTGAGTGTCTGAGCGTGATAGAGAGTGTCAGAGAGTGACAGAGAGTGATAGAGAGTTTCAGAGAGTGTCAGAGAGGGTCTGAGAGTGTCAGAGAATGATAGAGAGTGTCTGAGAGTGTCAGAGAGTGTCAAGAGTGTCAGAGAGTGATAGTGAGTGCCTGAGAGTGTCAGAGAGTGATTGAGAGTGTCAGAGAGTGTCAGAGAGTGTGAGAGAGTGTCAGAGAGTGTCAGAGAGTGATAGAGAGTGTCTGAGAGTGTCAGAGAGTGTCAAGAGTGTCAGAGAGTGTCAGAGAGTGATAGAGAGTGTCAGAGAGTGTCAGAGAGTGTCAGAGAGTGATAGAGAGTGTCTGAGAGTGTCAGAGAGTGTCAAGAGTGTCAGAGAGTGCCCGAGAGTGATAGAGAGTGTCTGAGAGTGTCAGAGAGTCATAGAGAGTGTCAGAGAGTGGCAGAGAGTGATAGAGAGTGATAGAGAGTTTCAGAGAGTGTCAGAGAATGACAGAGAGTGATAGAGAGTGTCAAAGAGTGATAGAGAGTGTCAGAGAGTGTCAGAAAGTGTCAGAGAGTGATAGAGAATTTCAGAGAGTGCCAGAGAGTGTCTGAGAGGGTCAGAGAGTGATAGAGAGTGATGGAGAGTTTCAGAGAGTGTCAGAGAGTGTCAGAGAGTGATAGTGAGTGTCTGAGAGTGATAGAGAGTGTCAGAGAGTGTCAGAGAGTGATAGAGAGTGATAGAGATTTTCAGAGAGTGCCAGAGAGTGTCTGAGAGTGTCAGAGAGTGATAGAGAGTGTCTGAGAGTGTCAGAGAGTGTCAGAGAGTGTCAGAGAGTGATAGTGAGTGTCTGAGTGTCAGAGAGTGATAGAGAGTGTCAGAGAGTGTCAGAGAATGTCAGAGAGTGATAGAGAGTGTCAAAGAGAGATAGAGAGTGTCAGAGAGTGTCAGAGAGTGTCAGAGAGTGATAGAGAGTGATAGAGAGTTTCAGAGAGTGTCAGAGAGTGTCTGAGAGTGTCAGAGAGTGATAGAGAGTGATAGAGAGTGTCAGAGAGTGTCAGAGAGTGATAGAGAGTGTCAGAGAGTGTCAGAGAGTGTCAGAGAGTGTCAGACAGTGTCTGAGAGTGTCAGAGAGTGATAGAGAGTGTCAGAGAGTGTCAGAGAGTGTCAGAGAGTGTCAGAGAGTGATAGAGAGTTTCAGAGAGTGTCAGAGAGTGTCTGAGAGTGTCAAAGAGTGATAGAGAGTGATAGAGAGTGTCAGAGAGTGTCAGAGAGTGTCAGAGAGTGTCAGACAGTGTCTGAGAGTGTCAGAGAGTGATAGAGAGTGTCAGAGAGTGTCAGAGAGTGTCAGAGAGTGTCAGAGAGTGATAGAGAGTGTCAGAGAGTGTCAGAGAGTGTCAGAGAGTGTCAGAGAGTGATAGAGAGTGATAGAGAGTTTCAGAGAGTGTCAGAGAGTGTCTGAGAGTGTCAGAGAGTGATAGAGAGAGATAGAGAGTGTCAGAGAGTGTCAGAGAGTTTCTGAGAGTGTCAGAGAGTGATAGAGAGTGTCAGAGAGTGATAGAGAGTGTCAGAGAGAGTCAGAGAGTGGCAGAGAGTGATAGAGAGTGATAGAGAGTTTCAGAGAGTGTCAGAGCATGTCAGAGAGTGATCGAGAGTGTCAAAGAGTGATAGAGAGTGTCAGAGAGTGTCAGAGAGTGTCAGAGAGTGATAGAGAGTGATAGAGAGTTTCAGAGAGTGTCAGAGAGTGTCAGAGAGTGTCAGAGAGTGATAGTGAGTGTCTGAGTGTCAGAGAGTGATAGAGAGTGTCAGAGAGTGTCAGAGAATGTCAGACAGTGATAGAGAGTGTCAAAGAGAGATAGAGAGTGTCAGAGAGTGTCAGAGAGTGTCAGAGAGTGATAGAGAGTGATAGAGAGTGACAGAGAGTGATAGAGAATGTCAGAGAGTGATAGAGAGTGTCAAAGAGTGATAGAGAGTGTCAGAGAGTGTCAGAGAGTGTCAGAGAGTGTCAGAGAGTGTCAGAGAGTGATAGAGAGTGTCTGAGAGTGTCAGAGAGTGTCAAGAGTGTCAGAGAGTGTCAGAGAGTGTTAGACAGTGTCAGAGAGTGTCAGAGAGTGTCAGAGAGTGATAGAGAGTGTCTGAGAGTGTCAGAGAGTGTCAAGAGTGTCAGAGAGTGTCCGAGAGTGATAGAGAGTGTCTGAGAGTGTCAGAGAGTCATAGAGAGTGTCAGAGAGTGGCAGAGAGTGATAGAGAGTGATAGAGAGTTTCAGAGAGTGTCAGAGAATGTCAGAGAGCGATAGAGAGTGTCAAAGAGTGATAGAGAGTGTCAGAGAGTGTCAGAAAGTGTCAGAGAGTGATAGAGAATTTCAGAGAGTGCCAGAGAGTGTCTGAGAGTGTCAGAGAGTGATAGAGAGTGATGGAGAGTTTCAGAGAGTGTCAGAGAGTGTCAGAGAGTGATAGTGAGTGTCTGAGAGTGATAGAGAGTGTCAGAGAGTGTCAGAGAGTGATAGAGAGTGATAGAGATTTTCAGAGAGTGCCAGAGAGTGTCTGAGAGTGTCAGAGAGTGATAGAGAGTGTCTGAGAGTGTCAGAGAGTGTCAGAGAGTGTCAGAGAGTGATAGTGAGTGTCTGAGTGTCAGAGAGTGATAGAGAGTGTCAGAGAGTGTCAGAGAATGTCAGAGAGTGATAGAGAGTGTCAAAGAGAGATAGAGAGTGTCAGAGAGTGTCAGAGAGTGTCAGAGAGTGATAGAGAGTGATAGAGAGTTTCAGAGAGTGTCAGAGAGTGTCTGAGAGTGTCAGAGAGTGATAGAGAGTGATAGAGAGTGATAGAGAGTGTCAGAGAGTGTCAGAGAGTGTCAGAGAGTGTCTGAGAGTGTCAGAGAGTGATAGAGAGTGTCAGAGAGTGTCAGAGAGTGTCAGAGAGTGTCAGACAGTGTCTGAGAGTGTCAGAGAGTGATAGAGAGTGTCAGAGAGTGTCAGAGAGTGATAGAGAGTGATAGAGAGTTTCAGAGAGTGTCAGAGAGTGTCAGAGAGTGTCAGAGAGTGATAGTGAGTGTCTGAGTGTCAGAGAGTGATAGAGAGTGTCAGAGAGTGTCAGAGAATGTCAGAGAGTGATAGAGAGTGTCAAAGAGAGATAGAGAGTGTCAGAGAGTGTCAGAGAGTGTCAGAGAGTGATAGAGAGTGATAGAGAGTGACAGAGAGTGATAGAGAGTGTCAGAGAGTGTCAGAGAGTGTCAGAGAGTGTCTGAGAGTGTCAGAGAGTGTCAGAGAGTGTCAGAGAGTGATAGAGAGTGTCAGAGAGTGTCAGAGAGTGTCAGAGAGTGATAGAGAGTGTCTGAGAGTGTCAGAGAGTGTCAAGAGTGTCAGAGAGTGTCCGAGAGTGATAGAGAGTGTCTGAGAGTGTCAGAGAGTCATAGAGAGTGTCAGAGAGTGGCAGAGAGTGATAGAGAGTGATAGAGAGTTTCAGAGAGTGTCAGAGAATGTCAGAGAGTGATAGAGAGTGTCAAAGAGTGATAGAGAGTGTCAGAGAGTGTCAGAAAGTGTCAGAGAGTGATAGAGAATTTCAGAGAGTGCCAGAGAGTGTCTGAGAGTGTCAGAGAGTGATAGAGAGTGATGGAGAGTTTCAGAGAGTGTCAGAGAGTGTCAGAGAGTGATAGTGAGTGTCTGAGAGTGATAGAGAGTGTCAGAGAGTGTCAGAGAGTGATAGAGAGAGATAGAGATTTTCAGAGAGTGCCAGAGAGTGTCTGAGAGTGTCAGAGAGTGATAGAGAGTGTCTGAGAGTGTCAGAGAGTGTCAGAGAGTGTCAGAGAGAGATAGTGAGTGTCTGAGTGTCAGAGAGTGATAGAGAGTGTCAGAGAGTGTCAGAGAATGTCAGAGAGTGATAGAGAGTGTCAAAGAGAGATAGAGAGTGTCAGAGAGTGTCAGAGAGTGTCAGAGAGTGATAGAGAGTGATAGAGAGTTTCAGAGAGTGTCAGAGAGTGTCTGAGAGTGTCAGAGAGTGATAGAGAGTGATAGAGAGTGATAGAGAGTGTCAGAGAGTGTCAGAGAGTGTCAGAGAGTGTCTGAGAGTGTCAGAGAGTAATAGAGAGTGTCAGAGAGTGTCAGCGAGTGTCAGACAGTGTCTGAGAGTGTCAGAGAGTGATAGAGAGTGTCAGAGAGTGTCAGAGAGTGTCAGAGAGTGATAGAGAGTTTCAGAGAGTGTCAGAGAGTGTCTGAGAGTGTCAAAGAGTGATAGAGAGTGATAGAGAGTGTCAGAGAGTGTCAGAGAGTGTCAGAGAGTGTCAGACAGTGTCTGAGAGTGTCAGAGAGTGATAGAGAGTGTCAGAGAGTGTCAGAGAGTGTCAGAGAGTGTCAGAGAGTGATAGAGAGTGTCAGAGAGTGTCAGAGAGTGTCAGAGAGTGATAGAGAGTGAGAGAGAGTTTCAGAGAGTGTCAGAGAGTGTCTGAGAGTGTCAGAGAGTGATAGAGAGAGATAGAGAGTGTCAGAGAGTGTCAGAGAGTTTCTGAGAGTGTCAGAGAGTGATAGAGAGTGTCAGAGAGAGTCAGAGAGTGGCAGAGAGTGATAGAGAGTGATAGAGAGTTTCAGAGAGTGTCAGAGAATGTCAGAGAGTGATAGAGAGTGTCAAAGAGTGATAGAGAGTGTCAGAGAGTGTCAGAGAGTGTCAGAGAGTGATAGAGAGTGATAGAGAGTTTCAGAGAGTGTCAGAGAGTGTCAGAGAGTGTCAGAGAGTGATAGTGAGTGTCTGAGTGTCAGAGAGTGATAGAGAGTGTCAGAGAGTGTCAGAGAATGTCAGAGAGTGATAGAGAGTGTCAAAGAGAGATAGAGAGTGTCAGAGAGTGTCAGAGAGTGTCAGAGAGTGATAGAGAGTGATAGAGAGTGACAGAGAGTGATAGAGAATGTCAGAGAGTGATAGAGAGTGTCAAAGAGTGATAGAGAGTGTCAGAGAGTGTCAGAGAGTGTCAGAGAGTGATAGTGAGTGTCTGAGAGTGATAGAGAGTGTCAGAGAGTGTCAGAGAATGTCAGAGAGTGATAGAGAGTGTCAAAGAGAGATATAGAGTGTCAGAGAGTGTCAGAGAGTGTCAGAGAGTGATAGTGAGTGTCTGAGTGTGATAGAGAGGGTCTGAGAGTGTCAGAGAGTGTCAGAGAGTGTCAGAGAGTGATAGTGAGTGTCTGAGTGTTAGAGAGTGATAGAGAGTGTCAGAGAGTGTCAGAGAATGTCAGAGAGTGATAGAGAGTGTCAAAGAGAGATAGAGAGTGTCAGAGAGTGTCAGAGAGTGATAGAGAGTGATAGAGAGTGACAGAGAGTGATAGAGAGTGTCAGAGAGTGTCAGAGAGTGTCTGAGAGTGTCAGAGAGTGATAGAGAGTGTCAGAGAGTGTCAGAGAGTGTCAGACAGTGTCAGAGAGTGTCAGAGAGTGTCAGAGAGTGTCAGAGAGTGTCAGAGAGTGATAGAGAGTTTCAGAGAGTGTCAGAGAGTGTCTGAGAGTGTCAGAGAGTGATAGAGAGTGATAGAGAGTGTCAGAGAGTGTCAGAGAGTGATAGAGAGTGATAGAGAGTGTCAGAGAGTGATAGAGAGTGTCAGAGAGTGTCAGAGAGTGTCAGAGAGTGTCAGAGAGTGTCAGAGAGTGATAGAGAGTGATAGAGAGTTTCAGAGAGTGTCAGAGAGTGTCTGAGAGTGTCAGAGAGTGATAGAGAGAGATAGAGAGTGTCAGAGAGTTTCTGAGAGTGTCAGAGTGTGATAGAGAGTGTCAGAGAGTGTCAGAGAGAGTCAGAGAGTGGCAGAGAGTGATAGAGAGTGATAGAGAGTTTCAGAGAGTGTCAGAGAATGTCAGAGAGTGATAGAGAGTGTCAGAGAGTGATAGAGAGTGTCAGACAGTGTCAGAGAGTGTCAGAGAGTGATAGAGAGTGATAGAGAGTTTCAGAGAGTGTCAGAGAGTGTCTGAGAGTGTCAGAGAGTGATAGAGAGAGATAGAGAGTGTCAGAGAGTGAAAGAGAGTGATAGAGATTGTCAGAGAGTGTCAGAGAGTGTCAGAGAGTGATATAGAGTGATAGAGAGTGTCAGAGAGTGTCAGAGAGTGTCAGAGAGTGATAGAGAGTGATAGAGATTGTCAGAGAGTGTCAGAGAGTGTCAGAGAGTGTCTGAGAGTGTCAGAGAGTGATAGAGAGTGTCAGAGAGTGTCAGAGAGTTGTAGAGAGTGATAGAGAGTGTCAGGGAGTGTCTGAGAGTGTCAGAGAGAGATAGAGAGTGTCAGAGAGTGATAGAGAGTGTCAGAGAGTGTCAGAGAATGTCAGAGAGTGATATAGAGCGATAGAGAGTTTCAGAGAGTGTCAGAGAGTGTCTCAGAGTGTCAGAGAGTGATAGAGAGTGATAGAGAGTGTCAGAGAGTGTCAGAGAGTGTCTGAGAGTTTCAGAGAGTGATAGAGAGTGATAGAGAGTGTCAGAGAGTGTCAGAGAGTGTCAGAGAGTGTCAGAGAGTGATAGAGAGTGATAGAGAGTGTCAGAGAGTGTCAGAGAGTGTCTGAGAGTGTCAGAGAGCGATAGAGATTGAAAGAGAGTGTCAGTGAGTGTCAGAGAGTGTCAGAGAGTGATAGAGAGTGATAGAGAGTGTCAGAGAGTGTCAGAGAATGTCAGAGAGTGATAGAGAGTGATAGAGAGTGTCAGAGAGTGTCAGAGAGTGTCTGAGAGTGTCAGAGAGCGATAGAGAGTGTCAGAGAGTGTCAGAGAGTGTCAGAGAGTGTCAGAGAGTGATAGAGAGTGATAGAGAGTGTCAGAGAGTGTCAGAGAGTGTCAGATAGTGATAGTGAGTGTCTGAGAGTGTCAGAGAGTGATATAGAGTGATAGAGAGTGTCAGAGAGTGTCAGAGAGTGTCAGAGAGTGTCAGAGAGTGATAGAGAGTGATAGAGAGTGTCAGAGAGTGTCAGAGAGTGTCAGAGAGCGATAGAGAGTGAAAGAGAGTGTCAGAGAGTGTCAGAGAGTGTCAGAGAGTGTCAGAGAGTGATAGAGAGTGATAGAGAGTTTCAGAGAATTTCAGAGAGTGTCTGAGAGTGTCAGAGAGTGATAGAGAGTGATAGAGAGTGTCAGAGAGTGTCAGAGAGTGTCTGAGAGTGTCAGAGAGTGTCAGAGAGTGATAGAGAGTGTCAGAGAGTGATAGAGAGTGTCAGAGAGTGATATAGAACGACAGAGAGTTTCAGAGAGTGTCAGAGAGTGTCTGAGAGTGTCAGAGAGTGTCAGAGAGTGATATAGAGTGATAGAGAGTGTCAGAGAGTGTCAGAGAGTGTCAGAGAGTGATAGAGAGTGTCAGAGAGTGATAGAGAGTGTCAGAGAGTGTCAGAGAGTGTCAGAGAGTGATATAGAGCGATAGAGAGTTTCAGAGAGTGTCAGAGAGTGTCTGAGAGTGTCAGAGAGTGATAGAGAGTGTCAGAGAGTGTCAGACAGTGTCTGAGAGTGTCAGAGAGTTTCAGAGAGTGTCAGAGATTGTCTGAGAGTGTCAGAGAGTGTCAGAGAGTGATAGAGAGTGATAGAGAGTGTCAGAGAGTGTCAGAGAGTGTCTGAGAGTGTCAGAGAGTGATAGAGAGTGATAGAGAGTGTCAGAGAGTGTCAGAGAGTGATAGAGAGTGATAGAGATTGTCAGAGAGTGTCAGAGAGTGTCAGAGAGTGTCTGACAGTGATAGAGAGTGATAGAGAGTTTCAGAGAGTGTCAGAGAGTGATAGCGAGTGTCAGAGAGTGATAGAGAGTTTCAGAGAGTGTCAGAGAGTGTCTGAGAGTGTCAGAGAGTGTCAGAGAGTGATATAGAGTGATAGAGAGTATCAGACAGTGTCAGAGAGTGTCAGAGAGTGTCTGAGAGTGTCAGAGAGTGATAGAGAGTGTCAGAGAGTGATAGAGAGTGTCAGAGAGTGTCAGAGAGTGTCAGAGAGTGATATAGAGCGATAGAGAGTTTCAGAGAGTGTCAGAGAGTGTCTGAGAGTGTCAGAGAGTGATAGAGAGTGATAGAGAGTGTCAGAGAGTGTCAGACAGTGTCTGAGAGTGTCAGAGAGTTTCAGAGAGTGTCAGAGATTGTCTGAGAGTGTCAGAGAGTGATAGAGAGTGATAGAGAGTGTCAGAGAGTGTCAGAGAGTGTCTGAGAGTGTCAGAGAGTGATAGAGAGTGATAGAGAGTGTCAGAGAGTGTCAGAGAGTGATAGAGAGTGATAGAGATTGTCAGAGAGTGTCAGAGAGTGTCAGAGAGTGTCTGACAGTGATAGAGAGTGATAGAGAGTTTCAGAGAGTGTCAGAGAGTGATAGCGAGTGTCAGAGAGTGATAGAGAGTGATAGAGAGTGTCAGAGAGTGTCAGAGAGTGTCAGAGAGTGTCTGAGAGTGTCAGAGAGTGATATAGAGTGATAGAGAGTGTCAGAGAGTGTCAGAGAGTGTCAGAGAGTGTCTGAGAGTGTCAGAGAGTGATAGAGAGTGATAGAGAGTGTCAGAGAGTGTCTGAGAGTGTCAGAGAGTGATAGAGAGTGTCAGAGAGTGTCAGAGAGTGTCAGAGAGTGATAGAGAGTGATAGAGACTTTCAGAGAGTGTCAGAGAGTGTCAGAGAGGGATACAGAGTGATAGAGAGTGTCAGAGAGTGTCAGAGAGTGTCAGTGAGTTGTCAGACATTGTCTGAGAGTGTCAGAGAGTGTCAGAGAGTGTCAGAGAGTTATAGAGACTGTCAGAGAGTGTCAGAGAGTGTCAGAGAGTGATAGAGAGTGTCAGAGAGTGTCAGAGAGTGTCAGAGAGTGTCAGAGAGTGATACAGAGCGATAGAGAGTTTCAGAGAGTGTCAGAGAGTGTCTGAGAGTGTCAGAGAGTGATAGAGAGTGATAGAGAGTGTCAGAGAGTGTCAGAGAGTGTCAGAGAGTGTCAGACAGTGTCTGAGAGTGTCAGAGAGTGATAGAGAGTGTCAGAGAGTGTCAGAGAGTGTCAGAGAGTGATAGAGAGTGATAGAGAGATAGGGAGTGTCAGAGAGTGTCAGAGAGTGTCTGAGAGTGTCAGAGAGTGATAGAGAGTGTCAGAGAGTATCTGAGAGTGTCAGAGAGTGTCAGAGAGTGATAGAGAGTGATAGAGAGTGTCAGAGAGTGTCAGAGAGTGTCAGAGAGTGTAGAGAGTGTCAGAGAGTGGCAGAGAGTGATAGAGAGTGATAGAGAGATTCAGAGAGTGTCAGAGAATGTCAGAGAGTGTCAAAGAGTGATAGAGAGTGTCAGAGAGTGTCAGAGAGTGATAGAGAGTTTCAGAGAGTGTCAGAGAGTGTCTGAGAGTGTCAGAGAGTGATAGAGAGTGATAGAGAGTGTCAGAGAGTGTCAGAGCGTGTCTGAGAGTGTCAGAGAGTGATATAGAGTGATAGAGAGTGTCAGAGAGTGTCAGAGAGTGTCAGACAGTGTCTGAGAGTGTCAGAGAGTGATAGAGAGTGATAGAGAGTGTCAGAGAGTGATAGAGAGTGTCAGAGAGTGTCAGAGAGTGTCAGAGAGTGATATAGAGCGATAGAGAGTTTCAGAGATTGTCAGAGATTGTCTGAGAGTGTCAGAGAGTGATAGAGGGTGATAGAGAGTGTCAGAGAGTGTCAGAGAGTGTCAGACAGTGTCTGAGAGTGTCAGAGTGTGATAGAGAGTGTCAGAGAGTGTCAGAGAGTGATAGAGAGTGATAGAGACTTTCAGAGAGTGTCAGAGAGTGTCAGAGAGTGATACAGAGTGATAGAGAGTGTCAGAGAGTGTCAGAGAGTGTCAGACAGTGTCTGAGAGTGTCAGAGAGTGTCAGAGAGTGTCAGAGAGTGTCAGAGAGTGATAGAGAGTGTCAGAGAGTGTCAGAGAGTGATAGAGAATGTCAGAGAGTGTCAGAGAGTGATATAGAGTGTCAGAGAGTGATATAGAGTGATAGAGAGTGTCAGAGAGTGTCAGAGAGTGTCAGAGAGTGTCAGAGAGTGATAGAGAGTGATAGAGAGTGTCAGAGAGTGTCAGAGAGTGTCAGAGAGTGTCAGAGAGTGATAGAGAGTGATAGAGAGTTTCAGAGAATTTCAGAGAGTGTCTGAGAGTGTCAGAGAGTGATAGAGAGTGATAGAGAGTGTCAGAGAGTGTCAGAGAGTGTCTGAGAGTGTCAGAGAGTGTCAGAGAGTGATAGAGACTGTCAGAGAGTGATAGAGAGTGTCAGAGAGTGATATAGAACGACAGAGAGTTTCAGAGAGTGTCAGAGAGTGTCTGAGAGTGTCAGAGAGTGTCAGAGAGTGATATAGAGTGATAGAGAGTGTCAGAGAGTGTCAGAGAGTGTCAGAGAGTGTCTGAGAGTGTCAGAGAGTGATAGAGAGTGTCAGAGAGTGATAGAGAGTGTCAGAGAGTGTCAGAGAGTGTCAGAGAGTGATATAGAGCGATAGAGAGTTTCAGAGAGTGTCAGAGAGTGTCTGAGAGTGTCAGAGAGTGATAGAGAGTGATAGAGAGTGTCAGAGAGTGTCAGACAGTGTCTGAGAGTGTCAGAGAGTTTCAGAGAGTGTCAGAGATTGTCTGAGAGTGTCAGAGAGTGATAGAGAGTGATAGAGAGTGTCAGAGAGTGTCAGAGAGTGTCTGAGAGTGTCAGAGAGTGATAGAGAGTGATAGAGAGTGTCAGAGAGTGTCAGAGAGTGATAGAGAGTGATAGAGATTGTCAGAGAGTGTCAGAGAGTGTCAGAGAGTGTCTGACAGTGATAGAGAGTGATAGAGAGTTTCAGAGAGTGTCAGAGAGTGATAGCGAGTGTCAGAGAGTGATAGAGTTTCAGAGAGTGTCAGAGAGTGTCTGAGAGTGTCAGAGAGTGTCAGAGAGTGATATGGAGTGATAGAGAGTATCAGACAGTGTCAGAGAGTGTCAGAGAGTGTCTGAGAGTGTCAGAGAGTGATAGAGAGTGTCAGAGAGTGATAGAGAGTGTCAGAGAGTGTCAGAGAGTGTCAGAGAGTGATATAGAGCGATAGAGAGTTTCAGAGAGTGTCAGAGAGTGTCTGAGAGTGTCAGAGAGTGATAGAGAGTGTCAGAGAGTGTCAGACAGTGTCTGAGAGTGTCAGAGAGTTTCAGAGAGTGTCAGAGATTGTCTGAGAGTGTCAGAGAGTGATAGAGAGTGATAGAGAGTGTCAGAGAGTGTCAGAGAGTGTCTGAGAGTGTCAGAGAGTGATAGAGAGTGATAGAGAGTGTCAGAGAGTGTCAGAGAGTGATAGAGAGTGATAGAGATTGTCAGAGAGTGTCAGAGAGTGTCTGACAGTGATAGAGAGTGATAGAGAGTTTCAGAGAGTGTCAGAGAGTGATAGCGAGTGTCAGAGAGTGATAGAGAGTGATAGAGAGTGTCAGAGAGTGTCAGAGAGTGTCTGAGAGTGTCAGAGAGTGATATAGAGTGATAGAGAGTGTCAGAGAGTGTCAGAGAGTGTCAGAGAGTGTCAGAGAGTGATATAGAGCGATAGAGAGTTTCAGAGAGTGTCATAAAGTGTCTGAGAGTGTCAGAGAGTGATAGAGAGTGTCAGAGAGTGTCAGAGAGTGTCAGAGAGTGATAGAGAGTGATAGAGACTTTCAGAGAGTGTCAGAGAGTGTCAGAGAGGGATACAGAGTGATAGAGAGTGTCAGAGAGTGGCAGAGAGTGTCAGTGAGTTGTCAGACATTGTCTGAGAGTGTCAGAGAGTGTCAGAGAGAGTCAGAGAGTTATAGAGACTGTCAGAGAGTGTCAGAGAGTGTCAGAGAGTGATAGAGAGTGTCAGAGAGTGTCAGAGAGTGTCAGAGAGTGTCAGAGAGTGTCAGAGAGTGATACAGAGCGATAGAGAGTTTCAGAGAGTGTCAGAGAGTGTCTGAGAGTGTCAGAGAGTGATAGAGAGTGATAGAGAGTGTCAGAGAGTGTCAGAGAGTGTCAGAGAGTGTCAGACAGTGTCTGAGAGTGTCAGAGAGTGATAGAGAGTGTCAGAGAGTGTCAGAGAGTGTCAGAGAGTGATAGAGAGTGATAGAGAGATAGGGAGTGTCAGAGAGTGTCTGAGAGTGTCAGAGAGTGATAGAGAGTGTCAGAGAGTGTCTGAGAGTGTCAGAGAGTGTCAGAGAGTGATAGAGAGTGATAGAGAGTGTCAGAGAGTGTCAGAGAGTGTCAGAGAGTGTAGAGAGTGTCAGAGAGTGGCAGAGAGTGATAGAGAGTGATAGAGAGATTCAGAGAGTGTCAGAGAATGTCAGAGAGTGTCAAAGAGTGATAGAGAGTGTCAGAGAGTGTCAGAGAGTGATAGAGAGTTTCAGAGAGTGTCAGAGAGTGTCTGAGAGTGTCAGAGAGTGATAGAGAGTGATAGAGAGTGTCAGAGAGTGTCTGAGAGTGTCAGAGAGTGATATAGAGTGATAGAGAGTGTCAGAGAGTGTCAGAGAGTGTCAGAGAGTGTCTGAGAGTGTCAGAGAGTGATAGAGAGTGATAGAGAGTGTCAGAGAGTGATAGAGAGTGTCAGAGAGTGTCAGAGAGTGTCAGAGAGTGATATAGAGCGATAGAGAGTTTCAGAGAGTGTCAGAGATTGTCTGAGAGTGTCAGAGAGTGATAGAGGGTGATAGAGAGTGTCAGAGAGTGTCAGAGAGTGTCAGACAGTGTCTGAGAGTGTCAGAGAGTGATAGAGAGTGTCAGAGAGTGTCAGAGAGTGTCAGAGAGTGATAGAGAGTGATAGAGACTTTCAGAGAGTGTCAGAGAGTGTCAGAGAGTGATACAGAGTGATAGAGAGTGTCAGAGAGTGTCAGAGAGGGTCAGACAGTGTCTGAGAGTGTCAGAGAGTGTCAGAGAGTGTCAGAGAGTGTCAGAGAGTGATAGAGAGTGTCAGAGAGTGTCAGAGAGTGATAGAGAATGTCAGAGAGTGTCAGAGAGTGTCAGAGAGTGTCATAGAGTGATATAGAGCGATAGAGAGTTTCAGAGAGTGTCAAAGAGTGTCTGAGAGTGTCAGAGAGTGATAGAGAGTGATAGAGAGTGTCAGAGAGTGTCAGAGAGTGTCAGAGAGTGATAGAGAGTGTCAGAGAGTGATAGAGAGTGTCAGAGAGTGTCAGAGAGTGTCAGAGAGTGATAGAGAGTGTCAGAGAGTGATAGAGAGTGTCAGAGAGTGTCAGAGAGTGTCAGAGAGTGATACAGAGCGATAGAGAGTTTCAGAGAGTGTCAGAGAGTGTCTGAGAGTGTCAGAGAGTGATAGAGAGTGATAGAGAGTGTCAGAGAGTGTCAGAGAGTGTCAGAGAGTGTCAGACAGTGTCTGAGAGTGTCAGAGAGTGATAGAGAGTGTCAGAGAGTGTCAGAGAGTGTCAGAGAGTGATAGAGAGTGATAGAGAGATAGGGAGTGTCAGAGAGTGTCAGAGAGTGTCTGAGAGTGTCAGAGAGTGATAGAGAGTGTCAGAGAGTGTCAGAGAGTGTCAGAGAGTGATAGAGAGTGTCAGAGAGTGATAGAGAGTGATAGAGAGTGTCAGAGAGTGTCATGGAGTGTCAGAGAGTGGCAGAGAGTGTCAGAGAGTGGCAGAGAGTGATAGAGAGTGATAGAGAGTTTCAGAGAGTGTCAGAGAATGTCAGAGAGTGATAGAGAGTGTCAAAGAGTGATAGAGAGTGTCAGAGAGTGTCAGAGAGTTTCAGAGAGTGCCAGAGAGTGTCAGAGAGTGTCAGAGAGTGATAGAGAGTGATGGAGAGTGTCAGAGAGTGTCAGAGAGTGGCAGAGAGTGATAGAGAGTGATAGAGAGTTTCAGAGAGTGTCAGAGAATGTCAGAGAGTGATAGAGAGTGTCAAAGAGTGATAGAGAGACTCAGTGAGTGCCAGAGAGTGTCAGAGAGTGATAGAGAGTGATAGAGAGTTTCAGAGAGTGTCAGAGAGTGTCTGAGAGTGTCAGAGAGTGAGAGAGGGTGATAGAGAGTGTCAGAGAGTGTCAAAGAGTGATAGTGAGTGTCTGAGCGTGATAGAGAGTGTCAGAGAGTGATAGAGAGTGATAGAGAGTTTCAGAGAGTGTCAGAGAGTGTCTGAGAGTGTCAGAGAGTGATAGAGAGTGTCTGAGAGTGTCAGAGAGTGTCAAGAGTGTCAGAGATGATAGTGAGTGCCTGAGAGTGTCAGAGAGTGATTGAGAGTGTCAGAGAGTGTCAGAGAGTGTCAGAGAGTATCAGAGAGTGATAGAGATTGTCTGAGAGTGTCAGAGAGTGTCAAGAGTGTCAGAGAGTGTCAGAGAGTGATAGAGAGTGTCAGAGAGTGTCAGAGAGTGTCAGAGAGTGATAGAGAGTGTCTGAGAGTGTC